>NC_141672.1:9096733-10296733 GCF_028749965.1 Puma concolor | reverse complement strand
ATTGCATTTTTAAAAATTGTTTTTTAACGTTTATTTATTTTTGAGACAGAGAGAGACAGCGCATGAACGGGGGAGGGGAAGAGAGAGAGAGGGAGACACAGAATCGGAAGCCGGTTCCGGGCTCCGAGCCGTCAGCCCAGAGCCCGACGCGGGGCTCGAACTCACGGACCGTGAGATCGTGACCTGAGCTGAAGTCGGACGCTCAACCGACGGAGCCACCCAGGTGCCCCTGCATTTTTAATAAAAAACTCCTTGGTTATTTCCCTGCCCCCACAGCACATCAGGACAGTAGTGGTAACACAACAAGAGCCGTGACGGTTTCCCAGCACTTCCTCTGTGCCAGGCACTGCGCTAAGTGCTTTTAAATATTAGCTCATCCGACGCCCGCCGTGACCCCGTGAGGTTGTGTGTTGGCTTCCTGTTGGGGCTGTAACAAACTGCCACACACCGGGTGGCTCAAAATAGCCCAGATCTATGATCTTAATAAGATTAATAAGAAGGCTTAAAATGGGGCTAAAATTGAGGTGTCAGCAGGGCTGTCTTTCTTCCGGAGGCTCTAGGAGAGGATCCATTCCACGCCTTTTCCAGCTTCTAGATGCCAGGTGCACCCCTTGGCTCCTGGGTGCCTTCCAACAATGGGGCTGAAAGAATGGATGGCCGGATGGGTGGAGGGACGGATGGACAGATGGATACGTGGACACACGGGTGGAGGGACGCATGCGTGAGTGGATGCATGGATGGGTGGACAGATGGGCAGATAGACGGACAGGCAGAAGGACAGATGGATGGATGGATGGATGGGTGATAGCTGGGTGCACCCCAGAAAGTCTTGTCTCCCAGGCTCTCATCTCCATGGCTGAGACAACTGAAAAACATCTTCCTCACCCCCGTCCCCGGAGCTGTCATTTTTGTCTCTCCATCAGCATCAGGACACTTCCCACTCAGCTTCGTGAGTGAGAGCCTTTCTCTTTCCAAACCTCCCGCAGAACCAGTCCCCTCCAGTTGTGAGAAAATACGTATGTTGCTTACTCACCAGCCATGCCAGTCAAGGAAACTTAAAACAACGAGATTAGTTCTGCTTTTATTTGTTGGTACAATGGAGAGCATGAAATATTTAACAGCATCGTAATGCGGAACAGATGGGAAAGATACTGCCTTTCAGGGCCTCTCCATCTCTCCGGTCTTCCACCAACAGCCAAAACCTGGCGGCCCTTTAGGACAATTTATGGGCTGGAAGTCAGCCAAGGGACTGCTTGCCCAGGGGCCTCAGAACTGGCCCAACCCTGATAACGCCTACTGGGTTATCCATCAAAGAGGATCGAGTTACAATCTTTTGAACACTGGGCATGCCACAGGGGATCTAGATGCTACATCGGGTGTAAGTCCTCATCGGCTTTATGCAGTTATCAGCGTTCAGAGAATCTTTTTCCTCTAGTGCTGATTATGTCATGGAATTTCCACCCACAAAACCCGAAAGCTTGCAAAATCACCAAGGAGTACATTTTGATTGGGTTTTGTGCTGTGCAACCTTGGGCAAGTCTGTAACCTCTCTGAGCCTGTGTCTTCAGCAGCGTGAAAAACGAGGAGAGCCAGCTGGAAGTCCCTGTGAAGCTTGAGTGAGACAATGTGTATAAAAGTCTGGTGATGGCACATCGTAGGTACTCAAACCAGGTGGGTGAGTGCCCAGGGTTTGAACGATGGCTCTACTGAGAAACATATCATGTGAGCATGGTGTCTGGGTCTGCATCCCACATAGAATTTAGATTTTTTTTTTTTAGTTTATTTATTGAGAGAGAGCGGGGGAGGAATAGAGAGAAAGGGAGCGAGAGAGAATCCCGAGCAGGCTCTGCGCTGTCAGCACAGAGCCTGACATGGGGCTCGATCTCACAAACCATGAGATCACGACCTGAGCCGAAATCAAGAGTTGGATGCTTAACTCACTGAGCCACCCAGGTGCCCCAGAATTCAGAAATTTTGAACCAAAAGGAACTTGGGGGATTATTTAGACTAAAGGACGCAAAGCAATCCTTTGGGTCACATCCAGCCTAAAGACACACACACACACACACACACACACACACACACACACGGCACAGGTATTTTTTAATTATTCAAATTAGTTGCCACGTAAAAGACTTTCTCTCAACATGAAAATCTGAAATCTTGTGTGATCTAAGAACTGTCAGACGTATGACCCAGAGCGCCCGCACCCACCTGGCAACGACTGACAGGGCCCCCAAACCTTTTTCCGCAATGTTTTTGCAAGTGACCCAGTCTCTCATTTGTGTTTCCTACCTGGGTTCTGTGAGCATGGGAATTCGTAAACCCAGCTCGAGAGCAATCCTCTCCCTTTACGAGACAAATAAGGTAAAGGGAAGAGATCCAAATATGCACCCGCCCCACCACCACCACCACCACCACGGCCATGGTGGTCACCCAGGGATCTTGGAGCTCTTTGCTTATTCAAGCCTCAGGGTCCTCAACCCAGTGCTTTGGGGCAGTCATCCAGGTGAACCTATCCGGTACCTCTGGACTGAGTGATTTGGTTCAACATTCTCCAGCCCTGCTGTATTCTGCACCTTGAGGGCCTTTCTTCTCCTTTCTTTCTTCCGTACCCAAGACATAGTCTTGGGGGTTAGATACAATAATGCCTTTGACATCTATTGTGAGAACCAAAGGAAATAATGTCGGTGGAAATGCCTAGCAAACTGTGAATATTGCGTTATCAAGGTATTACGCCTCGAATGCATTACTCATAAAACAAATGGCTCCCTCCCTGGCTCCCCCCCAACTCCTGCATAAACTCGGGTTTTGATACATGTTGCTTGTGGGAGGTGTTCTGGCATCCCAGACTATACACGTTTTGTGTTCGGCCCCCTGGGCCTTTGGTCAGGGTCGGCCATGCCTTTCAGCCAAAACATGATTGTAAGAAGATGTTTCTTCAATTAAATGCAATCTCTTTCTTTATAGCCCCCGCATGACTGACCCCCTTCCCTGACCCCAAAAGGCAAGACTTGCTGTGTCTTCAGATGCTGGCTCTGATTTGCTCCGGGCCCCACCTCCTCCTGACCTCACCCACCAAAAGGCTCATTACCCCACACAACAGCCTTTTTCTTTTCAAGCTCAGTTAAAAAAAAAAAAAAGAAAGAAAGAGAGAGAGAGAGAGAGAGGGAGAGAGAAATGTCCGTTCTCTTTTCCTTGCCCACAGTAATCCTCAAATTATGCCCGATATCCGGTACAGAGAAATGACCCCGAATTTAATTTTCTGGTTCCCGAGGAGACTTCATGAGGCCAAGAGTCTAGGAGGGAACCCCCAGGGATGCGCCCCTGAACTCTGGTGGGGCTCTCAGCCACAAAGTCTGGATGGAGGGCCGTGTGCGTCCGTCTGCGATGTGTGTCTGCACAGAGTGCGTGTGGGGCGCAGGTGTGTCTGTGCACGTGATGCGTGTTAGACGTGGGCACACGCGTGTGCACGTGTGTGCAGTGTGTGTTGCAAGCAGGCGCACGCATCTGTGGGGGGTGGGGTGCACCTCTGTGTGCGTGTGCACGTGCACCTGCAGGGCTCATCACGGGAGGCCCCAGCATGAAGGATTAACCACAGGCAACCCTGAGTCCTCAGCTCTGCCTGTGTGTCCCTCTCTCGGTGTGTCCCTGGTGGTCACGTGGATGACAGTCTCAGGAGGATTGGCACGGCTCTGGGAGTTCTGCAACGCGCTTCACGGCTCATCCCCCGCTTGGCAGCGAGGGGCTCAGAGGCAGAGGGGGCCCTTGAGTTACCTAGAGACACAGAGGGAGCTGGTGGCCACCGCTGGGACTGGAAGCAATTTCTCCTGACACCCAGTCCGATGTTCTTTCTGCCTGGGCCCCCTTCAGGGGGGTCAGGGCCCGCCTGCAGGGAGCTGGTCTTCCAGAAGGACCTGGCTGAGATCCAGGGGCGAACAGCTTGGATACAAGGGGTGGCTGGGCTGGAAGTTGTGCAGGCGACAGCCCTGAGCAGGGTCTGACAAATGCTTCTCGAAAGGGCCCGGTAGGAAATGGTTTAGGCCTTTATAAGCTAAGAGGCAAAACTGAAGAGGTAATGTACGTACTTATATGACCACCTAATATGTGATCATTTTTTCAAAAAAAATTTTTTAAGTGTATTTATTTTTGAGAGAGACAGAGCGTGAGCAGGGGAGGGGCCGAGAGGGAGGGAGACACAGAATCCAAAGAAGCAGGCTCCAGGCTCTGAGCTCACAGCACAGAGCCCGACGCGGGGCTCAAACTCACGGACCGTGAGATCATGACCTGAGCCGAAGTTGGACGCTCAACCGACTGAGCCACCCAGGCGCCCCTAATACGTGACCACTTAAACACGGAACCATTTTAAAAAATTTTAAATCCTGTTGGTCATCTTGGGCTACACAAAAACAGGTCACAGCTGGATTTGACCTACAGGCCAGCCCAGTCCTAGAGGATGGAAACATCAAAACAGATAGCTCTCAAGTGATGGAACCAGAAACTGGAGAGACTCAAGAGAGTCAAGGCCAGGGAATGAGAGAACGGAGCAGATATCAAAGAAAGAGCGATGGAGGGGGAGAAGGAGCAAACCAATGGTCACAAATTGGCTTTGGCGGGGCAGGGGCATGTCAGAGTCCCAGATGTTGTCAGAGAAGGGTCTCCCAGCAGCACCAGGAGGGGTGGATGGAGAGAAGTCCATGGCGAGGGCAGTGCTCAAGTGGTCGGGAGTCATGGCGGCCAAGAGGACCTCACCATCTGCCTGTGCAGCCTTTCCATGGGCGGGAACCCCACACAGCCTGATCCCAGTGCCGTGTCCAGTTCTGGCTGAGTGTCCAGGCCTGAAGTCTTTGCCAGTTCTCTCATTTGGTCACCCGGTGATTCACACCCCAGGTCACCCACACCTGCTGCACAGTCCCCAACCCCTCCGCCTGCCCCATGGCCTCGCCCTGAGGCTCCATGACCCTTGTCTGAGAGGTAAAGACTCTGAGCCTGAGTTTCCACCTGGCCTTGGATGATATGACAGAACCAGCCAGAAGTTCAGTGCTATGGGATCGAAGTCCTCCTGAAGGCCGGTGATGAAAGGCAAGGGGAAGGGAAGTCCCCCCAGGGGCCAGCTTTGAGCTGTCCATTGGTAATCCATTTTGCCCGATAACAGAAGTGACTGGGAGTACAGATCTACGTGGACTGGTGGGCAGCGACCAGCTCCAGGAAGGAGGCTCCATGAAGGCAGGAGCCTGGGTTTGCTCTCCTTCACCATTTTGTTCATGCCTGACATACAGTAGGAGCTCAGAAATATTCTTTACTTAAACATTCTTGACTTAAGGATGGTCAAGGGCTTGAGAAGTTCAACGTTAGGGACGGATGACAAGGAAGTTTGAAGGAGAGGTTTGTGGGTAGTCCTCTTGGAGTAGATCTCGGGTGCCAGGCTACGTGGGGCTGTCTGCTCACCAAAAGCCCATCTATACAAAGGAGGCTGCTGAGAGTCAGCTGGGCAATCACACGGCCTCTTTCCAGCCACTCCGGTGCCTGTTCACGGACAACGTGGGCGTGGTGGCGGGGACTGGGTCGTTAACCGTATGCTTTTCATTCAGACTTCAGGCTATCAAGTTAAGACTGCGAATGAACCCAAGGGAAACTCACGGAGCACGGAAATGGATACACTGACTAGTAAGACGTGTCGCTAAGCGTGCACCTGTTTGTACGAGCGGGAGGCGCACTGCACACAGCGTGGGAGCTGAGTGTTTCTGCTGCTGTTTTCATTTGGAGGTTTAGATGGGGAAACAGGGGTGCGCGTGAATATTAAGCATCCAAAGGCGTGGACTGTGGGGTGCTCGGTTCATCGCCCAGTAAACCCCTTGCAAGACGCCCTCCTGTGATGCAGAGAGGGTAAAGCTAAAACGACATTTCTAGACTCCTTTGCTGCCGGGCCCTGGATGTGACGTAGGCTTTGCCCGCTCAGGTTCTCCTGCCGCGATACGCGGTATGGAAGGGAGGCCCATGAGACGGCCTGACGCGGGGCACCTGGGTGGCTGCTGTGGGTGACCGGGGGAGACAACAAGAGTCTTCAGGCAACCGCGGCGGCTTCCTGGCTTGGCAGCTTCTTAAAGTGGTGGCTGCCTCTTGTCTCCGCCAGGGAAGAGGCCAGAGTGGTCCTCAGGCTGGGCTTATTTCTGGAATCTCAGACTAGAGGTCGACTCCTTCAACCCTGCCAGCAATTTTGTGAGCCACCCAACACCCTGTAATTCATCTTTCTCTCCTTAAATGGGCTAGAGTGGGTTCCGTTGTCTGCAACTGACCCCTGGCTGATTCCAGAAGCCCCCTGCTCAACGAGGATCCCCAGGACACTTGCGAAGCGCGTAGGGGACGCCGCAGACCCCTGGCACAGTTGCAAGGCCGTACTTTGGGGTCGACCTACGTAGCCTACAAGCCCCACGTTCAGAGGGCTGAAACAAGACGTGTCTTCCGAACGTGCTGAGTGCGGCCGAGGAGACGGCTGGGATGGGACCAGAACACCGGCTCAGTGTTCGCTACGTGCCAAGCGCTGGGCATGCTGGCTGCTTTCGCTCCTGACCATATCCCTTTGTGGTAAGTATCATTCAAGAAGACTGGAGAACTTTCCCAAGGTTGCTACCTTGGAGATGCGGTGACTGGGAGGCAAACGTGGATGGGGCTGACTCCAAGCCTGTTCCCAGGACAGATCCAAGCCCGTTTTTAAGGGAGTAATTAATTTAGAGGCGAGAGAGAACTCTCCCCTTTTCCCCAGGGCCATAAAAGTCTCTACTTAAAATAAATAAATAAATAAATAAAACTTTTCCTTGGGATAATTTTAGAGAAGGTGCCAAGATAGCACCAAGTTCCTGTCGCCGGGTCTCCTCTGACGCGAACCGCTCACGGAACCGTGGGACTCTCATCAAAACCACGACACGAACACCGGCGTGACATTATTCAGGAAACCACAGACTTCATTTGTGTTCCATTGAGTTTTCCACTAACGTCCCTTTACCGTTCCAGGATGTGATCCAGGACGCCCGATCGCAAGTAGCTTGCTTTTTTCTTTTCTTTTTTTAACTTTTCTTTTTGTCATGCCATCACCTTATTCCAAAGCAAAAGGGCCTCAATTATTTGCACATGGTCAAGGACGGGAAACCCACACTCGCGATGGAGAGAGACTGTCGCGGGACAATTTGGAGCAATTTCCCTTGCTGTCCGTTGGTAGCAGAGGCCTCCTGTTAGAAATTAGCAGAAGGCCACGGCGAAGACGGAGGAGGAGCTGGAAGCAGGGACCGACCAGGACGCACGCCAAAGCACGACGACAATCCAGGATCCCCACGTCGGAAACCCGGAGCGGGCCGGGGGCGCTCCCCTTGAAGCGTAATCGAGGGAAGCAGGGTGGCGAAAGGTCACCGCAGGAGCGGTTGGGAGCCAGAGCCGGCCAGACGGTGACAGGAAAGGCCAAGGCCAAGTAGCTGAATAGCGTCTCACCAAGGGGTTTCCACGAAAGATGATGAATCTCTCCAATTAAACATGTCACGGCCGGGCTGGGAAGCCTCAGATGAAAACAGAGGTAAGATAATTACTTCCATGACTAGGGCTGGTGGGGGGGTGGGGGGTGGAGGGGGGAGTGGAAAATCACATAGTCATAAAAATGACTTAATCACCCAGTCAGGAGTATGAGAGCTCTGTAAGGATTTGGAACCTGTAGGTTTCCCACTGAAGCGATGTTTTAACGCCGAAGTTCCCGACCCCGGGTCGCTAGAAACAGCACACAGTCACTCTACGTGATGCCCGGCCTACCTTCACGTTATGCAGATTAAGGCTTTTTAAAATCAGCTACGTAGGGCCGACCCCACGACCTCCATACACCTCAAGGGTAGAGTGTCCCAGCGGACGAGGTTCTGTCTTTTGTTTTGTTTTGGGAGACGGCCAATCAGGAGTCGAGGAGCCCCCTGACCCCAGGTCACCAGAGTCACGAGGGCTTCGGGTACTACTCTTAAGACGTTAGCCATTAGGTCCCAAGATACCTGATGGACTCACGTCTTTCTTCTTTTTCTTGTAATATTTATTTATTTGGGGGACAGCATGAGCAGGGGAGGGGCAGAGAGAGAAGGAAACAGAGAATCCCAAGCAGGCCGTGCGCTGACAGCGGTGAGTCCGATGCGGGGCTCGAACTCACGAACCGTGAGAGCAGGACCTGAGTTGAAGTCGGACGCTCAACCACCTGAGCCACCCAGGTGCCCCCGGACTCACTTCTGGAAGTGAATTCCTTATAGCGATCAAGCACTACTCTTGTTACGGGCTGATGGCGGAGAGTTGTTCTGCCCTTTGACACCCAGAAGCGACCAGCTGGGGCACCGAGGACTCCTCGGTCTCACCTGCCGTTAAGGCTTACCTGTGGAAGCCGAGGACCCCCTCCTAACAGAACAGACTCTCCCATCCGAGGCTCAGCGACGGGAATGGTGCTGGACTCCAAGGGCACGTGCCAGGGAACCGGCTCCTGCATCCAGAAGGTTCCAAGTCCTTCACACTCACAATTCTGGACACCACTTAGTTTTACCCAGAGTCTAAAGCCCGGTCTCTCCCTTTTACCAGTCACTTAAGGGTGAGGGATTAAAGACACGTTTTTCTCACCTGAGAGGTCCTTGTCTCTCTCTTCTTAATAAGCGACGAGGGTGTCTTCAGAGAACAGAGTAGGAAAAGGATTGCGTGCATTATTAAAATAACAGATTTGTAAAATTCGGGAATGGGCGGATAAATAATGCAAGAGTCCAAGCCTTTCTATTTTAAAACCTCATGGCAAGTGTTCGAAACTGAAGTACATACGCTTTGGGAGCGGAAGATTCTGGACACATTTCTCCTGGCAAGCCAGGGCCATTGCCGGGAGACTTGATTGACAGGCGGTGGGTCTGGGGTTCGCTGCTGGTTTCTTAGACCTCTCCTCGAACATGGGATGGTATCCCCCCTTCTCTTGTACCTCTGCCCTCTCTGGGTACAGCTTCCAAAACCCTGTGGCTTTGGAAAGCAGATTCTCAGACCTAAGAACGGTTTGTTAAACAAACCATCAAAGTGGGGCTTTGATCCAAGGCCCTTCTGTTATCTGCCTGGTGCCTGCCTCTGTTTGGGGCCGTCTGTCTACTCAGAGCGCATTTGGAATTTTCAAACTCCACTCGGTCTACCCTCCAGATTGCAGCCCACGAGGTCTGGGGAGATGCCGGCAATGACTTTGAAGATGCTTCCCAGGTGATCCTGACGTTTCCGAGGAGCTGAGAACCGCTATCGCCCTGAGTTCAACCTCTGCATAAACCAGGCCTTGCTGCTGCCTGGAGGCCAGAATTTAAAAATCAGTCAGCCTTAGCCACATAACCCTCTTTCTCCTCATAACCCTCTTCAGACAAAACCCCTTGACTCCAGAAAAAAAAGATTTTCCGAACCACACGATGCTTCATAGACCAAAATAGAGATTTTTTTATTTCCAGACATAAAGCGATACATTCTTAAATGCAAAAAAAGCAACAACGAAAACATCCAGCCGTCTTTGAGAACACGGCTACTTGCAACTCCAGCCACAGAAAGGGGCTGTAAACTTCAAGGTGACTTTGAAACCATAGCACTGAGAAGCTAGAAGAACCCACGCATCCCTCCCTCCCTCCCTCCCTCCCGAGCGGGGAAGGCTCTGGGCTGGCTGGTCGTGGACTTGATATGAACCGAGATAAAACACACATGTTCCAGGACACTCATTTGGCTCTGTTACTGCTTGCCTTCCCAGAAAGCTTAATTTATTGCAAACGCATGTTTGACAATTACCAACTAGTATGACGGGAGTGGATATGGTCCCTGTGAATACTGTTTACATAACAGAACATTTTAAACACTGAAGTTTGCTTTCGACGCCAAAACCCACTTACGTGGCAACTACACACACACACACACACACACACACACACACACACACACAACTTCCTCTGTCCATTTCTTCCTTGCCAATGAAACTTCTAGAACATGCATGGCCTCTGCCCCTAGAGAGAAAATGCCTCTTTTTTTCTCCAGGAGAAGAAATCAGAGCAGCTTTACAGGCAATGACACCCGCCCACTCTGTCCCCCACCCGCCCTGTGAGAGGTGGCCTCTCGCCGTTCTTTGTCCCCAACCTCTGGCACCCATGCTGCTGTTCCCAGTTCCCGATGCCGGTGGGAGGTTCAGGATTCCATGGAGGGGCGAGCCAACCGGCCGCCACGGCAGCGGCAGCCCGGGGCCACCGAGAGAAGAAAGGTAGCTGAGGCTGAGGTTCCATGGAGAGGCCTGGAACCCCTCACTCCTGAGTTCAAGTCCCAAAGGGGCCACTCTCTGGTTGCTTTTAGGCAAGCTGCTAACTGCCCCCCCTCCCTCCGCCGGGCTCCGCTTTCAACGGGATCATAACCCTCACACAGGCATTTAGAAGGAGTCAGGGCTGGGGCATCTGTGTGGCTCAGTCTGTTGAGCGTCCGACTTTGGCTCAGGTCATGTTCTCACAGTTGACGAGTTCGAGTCGTGGGGCTCTGTGCCGACAGCTCGGAGCCTGGAGCTGCTTCGGATTCTGTGTCTCCCTCTGTCTCTGCCCCTCCCCCTGCTCATGCTCTGTCTCTGTCTCAAAAATAAATAAACATTAGAAAAAGAATTTTTTTTTTTAAATAAAAAAGAAGCCAGCTACATCTTGTAGGCTCTGAATTGAGGTTTCTTCCCTCCCCTTGTATCAGAACAGGAAGAGGGGCTGGAGGCCTACAGCCTGATTGCTGACCTTGGAAGTAAGCATCCTGGAAAGGAAGCCCGGATCCTTTGGGGAAACAGATCCCTCTGTATGATCACTGTCCCGTCTGGACAAGGTGGTTGGGTACCAACCAGTGAGCGCTGGTATGTTACCATGACAACCAACGGAGGTTGGGGGGGATGCTGAATTGGCTGACTGTTCTCTAAAGCTCTGGGTGCTCTGTTGGAAGATCTGTTTTTAGACGGCGAGGTTTGATTTTTTAATTCCCTTTTAAAAACAAATTCCTCCTCCTTCTCGCTTTGGAGACAGACAGAAGGCATTCATCTTGCAATTGAAACCGAGGGAGCAAGGACGGCTGGTGTGAGTCCTTTGAATCTTCCCTCTGCTGGAGGCACCCGTTTGCTCTGTCAGCCCCAAGATGGGAGCCACCTGTGGCTGCATCCCGGCACTTTTCTGATCTTCCAGAAAGTGGGGGGCCGCCCAGGAAAAGCCCAGAGGGCCCCTCTTTCCAGGATTTGCACCCAGGAGTAAACTCACGTTCCGGAAGAAATTAAAGCAAATATGAATTTTCTAGGCTAATTCCAAACACAAAGGTGTTAAAAAGCATAGCCCCGGGGCCGGGACAGGGGAGGGGCTGTCTCTGCTCGCTGTGGCCAGGCAGGGGCACCTGACTATTTGCCTGTCCCAGGTCTTACAAAAAGGTGGGCCTGGCAGCGCCCTCGGTGTGGAAGGAACGCCTTGGGGAGGGGAAGGGCTTCATGGACCCAGGGAGCCCTGCCACCTGGTGGCGCAGGTGGCGGGCGGTGGCGGGCGCGTGGCGGCGCGTCATGCTCTCACTCTACTGACCGATGTCCTCCAAGCTCTGCTGATGGAGCTGGAGACCAAGACAGAGAGGGTCCACATATCAGAGGCACAGGCACGTAAGGGCCACCTGAATCCACTCCATCCTCTTTCTTGCTAAGAGACGCCCGTTTTGTTGGGGGGGGCATGTCCCCGGATTCCTCGCGGATGGAGAGGCACCACGTGACACAGTCTGGCCAATGAGGGGGCAGCGGCAGTCTGTGGGTGGGGCTTCTGGGAAAGGGGAGGAAAACGAGGGCCAGGAGGGCCGGTTCGGGAGCCCGTTCGCCCTCTTCCTGCCTGGAACGCAGACGCGACGTCGGAGGTAGCGCAAGCACCTAGGGCCATGAGGTAACCTGGAGGGAAGGGAGAGAGCTGCGGAAATCTTGGCAGCTGCCAAGGCTGCCTGGCTTTAGATTTCTCAGGCTCAGGGAAGAGCAAAGTCCCTGGTTGTTTACGTCAAAGCAGGAGGGATTCTGCTACGTGG
Source organism: Puma concolor (assembly GCF_028749965.1). Classification (NCBI taxonomy): domain Eukaryota; kingdom Metazoa; phylum Chordata; class Mammalia; order Carnivora; family Felidae; genus Puma; species Puma concolor. The sequence goes on along the minus strand of NC_141672.1, from coordinate 10,284,667 downwards.
GGCTGAATCTCGAGATTTCCCTTCACACAGGAGCCCTTCACCGTCTTCTGAGAGTATCGAACATCTCAGGCAGCACGGGGGATTCCAGGGCCAACTTCCCCTTTTGTGGTTGCAAGGACGGTGGCAGGGAAGTCGCCCAAGGTCACCCGGCTGTTAACAGCAGAACTCCCTCTGCACCCTGTCCAGCCCTGAGCACTCTGTCACCTGATGCGGGGAGCCCTCTCCCCACCTGTAGAACTAACTCACCCCCTGCATCACTGGGTGAACAGGAGCTGTCGGGACCTCAGCCTCCTCATCTGTAAAATGGGCACAGGTTGGAATAAGAGAGTCTATAAAAGCCCTCCCACCTCTGACAGCCTTAAAAAAAAAAAAAAAAACCAGGCAATTTCACATTTTCTCCTCATTTTGCTTCCCCTAAAAGTTCTATGCGGTAATTCCTCCCCATGATCTGCTCTCTGGGGTTACCTTGTATCCCCCATGTACGAAACTAAGGAGAGAGATTTTTGATTGGAAACGTCCTAATTTTATTTTGCTTTTAATATTTTTTCACGTTTATTCATTTTTGAGAGACGGAGAGAGAGAGGAGCGAATCCCAAGGGGGCTCTGAGCTGTCAGCACAGAGCCCCATGCGGGGCTCGATCTCCCGAATTGTGAAATCATGACCTGAGCCAAGACCAAGAGTCCGACGTTTAACGGGCTGAGCCACCCAGGCGCCCTGAGAACGTCCTAATTTTAAAATTTAAAAAGGGGGGGGTGGAGGCCAGAGTTGAGAGTTTGCTGAGGGGGGCTGGTATCAGGGACAAAGAGGTCAAACATGTATTTTTCACATGACAAATAGGATTGATTGGCAGCAGCTGCCTGGGTGGTTTCCAGAAGGATTGTGAGGTCTGTGCAGGATTGACAGGGGGAGGGGAACGGCTCGGTGATCAACTCTCAATGTCTGCCATGGATGCAGTAAGAGAAATCCACGTATGTAGTGCTGGGCCTGTGCTGAGCTCACAGCTCACGGCCTCGCCACCTCTCCGTGGTGCTGACCGGGCCTGGCGACCATCAGACTGGGTGACAGGAGCGGAGTCGGGGGAGGCCCGCTGGAGTGGCTGAGGTCCCACGAGAGAAAGAATTAGGGCACCGTCCTGGCTGGGCCAGGCATACGAGAGGCTCACTGGAGGTCTCCATGCCACTGCCAGCGAGAGCCGCTCCAGTAACAGGTTTCAAAGGAAGCTGTGGGCACCTCAGGACGCGAAGGACCCCTCCCCCGCCCCCTCTGCCCCAGGCGCAGCCTCCCTCAGGGGGCCGCTCAGTTCCCCTGCTCCAGGGACTAACAGTGGGTGGGAGGTGGGGGAGGGCATGATTATCCTAATTCTTGGCCAAACTGATGCCTGGAATGTACGTTACCAAGCCGGAAAACCTCCAGTGGGGAAGAGTGGGCTTCTCAGTTTGGTATCTCCAACCACAGACTTTTACCGTGACCCATGACTGCAGACGAGTAACTGTGCCAGTAACAGAAGTAACAATAAACACGCAGTGTTTGAGGGCTTGCACATCCCTGGCCTTAGCCCTGGGCCTCGCCGGAAACTTCTAGAAGCCCTCTCCAAGATAAAGCACCGCCCAAGGGACCACGCCTCCGTCCTGAGCCCAGGCCATCCGTTTCTCCTCCCGGCTCCTTCTGTCGTGCCTACGTCCTCTCCTCATCCTGCCACCCTGATCCTGACCCCCCCTTCCGCTCAGGTTGGCTCACAGCGGCACGGTGACCTCCAAGGGACGGCAAGGCACACGAGGACCACGTCCTCGGCTATCCCACTGCGTGCCCTACCAGCTTCGGTGACGGTGGGTCTGCCCCCTGCTCCGGGAGGGCAGATGGGCAAGGTCAAGAGCAAGGACTTCACTTGGTTTGGCATCTTCCCCTCCCTCCCCTGGGCTGTGAGCTCCTGGAGGGCGGGCCTGGGGCTTTATTCACCTGAATTCTCCAGCACGAGCCTGGCACCGACGAGGGACTCGAGAACACCTGTTGCGTTGAGTTAAAGAGCGAAGCAGCACAGGGCATTTCTGCCCAGTTGGCCAGACAGAAAGCGACAGACACGGGCTCCTGAACGGCCATCGGGAGTGCCGTGCTAGCGGCCCTCCGTCCGTCTCTCCAAGGCCACAGCTGGCAGGCTCCCGGCCCCTCCTCGGCCCTGTCGCAAGAAACTGCACCCAACCCCCACCCTGTCCTCATCCTGCTTCTCTTTCCTCCCTCCCTGAGAGTCCAGCCCAAGGCACTTCTCAAGCTGCACCCCTCCCTTCTCCCAGCCTTTTCTGGCAGGGCTCTCCTGTCCTTCCAGAAAGAACACTGCATTTGGGGAAAACAGCAGAGAGTTGGCCATTTTTGTCTTCTAAAGACTCAGAAAACATACCTAAAGGAAGATACAGCTGTTCTCTCCCCTCCCTCGTTCCTAGAGGCCACGGGACGCCCAACAAGAGGAAGGATATACTCCGAGAATAAAGAGCCGGCACTTAGATGAAATAAAATCCTACAAAGCGCAAACCTCCAGGCATCTGCCCTTATTAGCACCATTATTTTCATTCTGTCTTTGGGGAGTGAAAACTTGGCCATGGGTCCTTGTCCTCGGATAAAAGTCGAGACCTATAAAGGTACAGCCTGACGCCCCTCCCTCCCTCCCTCCCTCGCTCCCTCTGTAATTGTGGCGGAAGGCACAGAACGTGAAATTTACCATCTTAGCCACTTTTAAGTGTAAAGTTTGGTGACGTCAGGTCTTCTGTCCCCTCCTGCCTTTGCCCCTCACTTGTCTTCTGCTCCTTCACCTGTTCCGTCCGCCCTCTCTAACCAGGGCAGCTTCACGGGCACATCCCCAAAGCTTCCGCAGGGCCGCTCAGCCTCCCCGGCTCAGGCTCCCGGAGAAGATTCGATCCCCTCCTAACCTCACCCTCGGGCAGCCTGAGCCGATCCTCCCCACTCTCCCCCCCACCCCCAGCAGGGACAGACATCCTCGGACCCCTGGTGCCTGCTGCGGCCTGAAGCAAAGAAATCAGAGGTTGTGAGAGACAAGTGAGTCCCATCCAGCAGGATTCATCTCCTCTGTATCTGCGAGGGGGGTTGGGAGGTCACCAAACACGCTCGCCTCTGGGGTTTTCCATGCAATGGGACAACCACAGCCGAGGCCCCCACCCTGTGCTGGGCACTGGGTTCACACTCACGGCCGCCATGCCTGGACCTGGCAGGTGGACAGAGAAGGGCTCAGCCCCCCGACGGGCAGGAAGCCCCGCTTCCCTCTGCAGTGGGCAGTAACCGCTGTGAAGGTGTCCGGAGGGGACCCTTGTGACTGTGCCCCTGGGGCGACTGTTCCCAGAACCCAGGGAGAGAGCAGCAGCGAGGCCGATGTGGGAGCTGGCCCGTCCTGCCGAGCAGGGGGCACTTGAGATCCATCTGCAAAGGCCGCGCCCTGGCAGAGCCAGCCTGAACCACCCCCACCCCCCTCCTCTCCCGCCAGAGTGGGCTTGGCACAGGGCAGACCTGAGTTCGAACCCCACCTCTGCACGGGCAAGCGTCTCTGTCTTTAGGTCTCAGCCTGCCCATCTGGAGAATGGAGGTAAAGTTCATGCCTCACCCTGAGAGCTGTCGTGGGGGTTAAATCAAGTATGGCTTCTCCGGTGCCCACGCAGGGGCCGGGCACCCGCAAGCACCAAATGGAAGGCACTCTTGGTTTCGATACCATTGTCCCTTCTGCTCCTCCCTGAGTCTCTGGGCCTCCTCTGTCATCGGCACCTGCACATCCCACCCCTCGTCTGGCTTCTTTAGAAACACCCTCGGGGCCTGTATGGGCCGGTCTGCAAGGAGGTCAGACTTAGAGGAAGGGCAGGGGCGGGAGGCAGCCGAGGAGGGCGACCAGCACCGCGATCATACCGTGTTCTCCTCTCTCCCCTCCTGCTCCCCCCTCTCCCTCCTCCACCCTCCTCTTCCTCCTTCTTCTCCTCTGCCCTCCCCCTCCTCCCCCTCTCTCTTCCTCCTCCTCTTCCTTCTCTCCTCCCTTCTCCCTCCGCTCTCCCCTCCCATACCCCCCCTCCTTCCTTCTCTCCCTCTCTTCTTCTGTCTCTTTCACACACACACACACACACACACACACACACACACACACACACACGAGCTGGTGGGCCAGGCCGTGATCTTCCCCCGTGTCTCCACGACTCTCACTCTGGGGCCGGAGGAAAAACAAACACACGCGGGTCCCACTGGGCACCTTTCTCACACGGCACTTTGAAGCTCTTTGTAGTTGTTGTGCAGGAAGCTAGAAAGTCCTACAAATCCTAACCGTCTGCATCCACTGTAAGCAGGAGAGATTCCACGTGAAAAGCACCAGTCCGTGGGCTATTTCACAACTGTATTTATATGAAAGTAATGAAAATACCCATTCCCTTTTTTAAAAAAGTGATGCAAACAAGCAGGCTCTAGGGCCTCGTTATCAAAAGTTAAAAAATACGTACAGACGTTCCCACCCCCCCCCCCCCCCCCCAGCCTGCGTATTACAGTTTTTCTGCCCGGGGACGCGGGCTACACGCAGCACGGCTACCGACGCGACAGGTCACCCTACGGTGAGCCGGGGCTTCGGGGCGCCCGCCTCTCGCTGTGTGGTCTTGGGCAAGTTCGTCCCCTCTCGGGGCCCCGGCCTCCTCGCCCGCGAAGTGGGAGAGTCGGAGATGCTCGAAGGCCCGGCCACAGTCTGACCTTCCAGGCCGGACCCGCACGGCCCCGGGGAGCACCTGGGCTCGGCCACGTGACCCAACGCCTGGGTCCTCCAGCCCTGATTTTCCAGGACAGTGGTCGCCTGCGGGGACCCGTCTAGTGGCTCCGCCTCCTAGTATCTGGAGAAAAGTGTGCTTTCTGAGTGCGAACTTCTCCGCAGCTGCGTTTTTCCTGCCCCGGGAATGTCCAGCTTGGCCCAGTCCGGGGGGGTGGGGGGCCTGGGTTCTGCAGAGGGAGGGGCCGTGTTTGCCGGAGCGCTGGGGGGCGGGGCTTGGTGCCGGCAGTCAGGACCCTCCTGGGTCCTCCGTTTCCCTCTTTGCAGGGCCTTTCTGAGGCTGGACGCTTCAGGATCCCCTCTCGGTCTACTGCTTGTAGGTGAGCGGACAAAATCAGTTTGTAAAGAGGGGCCACTAGGCGTTTTCCAAAAGGAAACTTAGTGTTTTTGTTGATTTAGGGAAACTGCGATCCAGTTATAATGCGCTCAGGAGGAAAGGACACGTTTCTGGCCTCAGGGCCCCGCATCCGGTCTGCGGGGGGGCCCCTCTCCTGGGGGCAGCCTCGTTCGGGTCCCCTCGTGAGGACACGTGTGGGACACTCTCAGCCCAGAAGACCCACCTCCCTCCGAAGTCCGTTCTCCAGGGAGGAAGAGGCAGAGACCCCTAGACAGGCTGAGCTCCAACGCCCATCTCTCATCTCTGTCTTGGACCCTCGATCCCTGGTTCCTGGAGGGCCACATGCTCCCCCCCCCCCCCCCCCGCCTTCAGCTCGAGTCGTAGACAGTGGAAAACAGCCCAAGAGGGACGGAAGGACACATTTCCCCGGCACGGCGTGCTCCCCATTCTGAATGAAGACCTTGGCAAGGCAGTTTCCCTCCTTCCCTTCTCCTTTCCCAGAACACAGTGAGCATGCTCTAACCAGACCTGCAGATCAGGGTCACAGCCACGGCCTTCTGCATTGCTCTGGGCCATCAGAGGCCAAGAGGTGGTGGGGCAGGGCGGGGGGCGGGGGAGCGCCCCCCCCGCCCCGCCCCTGCACAGGGTGCCCAAAATTCTGTGAGCTGGTATAGTCCTGGGTCCTGCTTGTCATCTTTCTTTTCCTTCAGGGATAGCACGCTATCACTCGTCACTTTTCGCTGCTGTCACCAGCCCTGTCTTCAAGCATCACCCTTACGCTTCTGACCCACGGCAGCTAACCAACCCGCTGTCATTTTGTTCTCACTGTGTCTAGAGCGAGAGCGACTGAGCTGAGTGAGGGCTGGTGTTGCTCCTCTGTGTTGACAGCTCAGGGGCCTCTCCACTAGCATCTGGGGTTGGGACATGGCTTCCCGCTAAGCAGTTGCCAGAAAAGTGACACGTTCCTGTTCTTGCTCCCCAGGGCGGGGGGGGGGGGGGGGGGGGGGGGGGGCGGGGGGGGGCGGCGCAGACCCAGGCAAAAATGCCACAAAATCCCGCAGGACCCGCAAGCTGCTAGGAACCTTCCCACCCACAAATAGACGCCATACGTGAAACTATGCGGACTGAGCATATCTACACACAGAGGATATAAACATTCTATGCATCACTCCCTAGTCGCACATAGGGCACCTTTAGGATAAATAGGCTAAGACGACACCATATAAAAAGTGGTTTTGTTTGGGGGGCATCAATGCAGTATTTACACCGAGGCAGCTGTGCCGGTCGCAGCCTGCCTCTGTTTCCAGTTTCCTGGGCCCCCTCGGAAGGAGCCCTGGGGCGGATGGAGGGCTGGAGGAGAGAGTCACCTGCGTGGCCCGGCGGGTTAGGTGGGCGGGGGGCCATCGTAGCGCAGCATGAACTTGAAGGAGCGGGCGAAGTTGTTGGCCAGCGTGCAGCTGCGGTTCTCTTCTCCGACCGGAAGCAGGAACAGCAGCAGCAGGAACAGCAGGAACAGCAGCTGCAGGGGGAGAGCCACACAGCACACCTTCCAGAAGAGGGGCCTGAGTCCTCGCCACCGCGGAGCCTGCGGAACCAAAGCAGGACTTGAGTGCACTTGGCGGGGGGGGGGGGGGGGGGGCGGGCTCTGAGCAGGAGGGGAGGGCAACCCGGCCGTACCGGTCTCAGTCTTCCCGACTGTCAAGTGGGGCTAAGGTCGGTTTCGCCAGAAACCAAGGTATCTAGTTTGCTCAAACCATTCAAGGCAGGAAGGGTAGGGAAAAACACAGGGCTCCAGGCTTTGCCTGTTCTTACATAAATCCTTGCCTGGCATGTGAGAGCCCCGGCTGTAAATCTTGAGAAGGTCACTCAAGTCCTCCAAAGCTCAAACTTCTCATCTCTAAACGGGGGAAACGGTACCTACCTGACAGGGCCTTTCTGAGGATTACGGGAGATACAGCAGGCGCCCAAGGCTGCTGCCACGATTAGTACGATCACTCACACGATCCCTACCTAAGTCAGGGTCATCACCACCGTGCTCTTCACCATCGCTCCCTCCTCCTCCTCTTTCTCCTCCACCCTCTTCACCATCCACGCCACCAGTATCACCCGAGGGCCAGACTCCCAGGTCCAAATGCCTAGAGTCCACGAAAGTGGCCAAAGGCCATTTCCGAAATTCCAGAGGGACCGGTGAGGTTGTGGCTTCATGGGATGTCCTCACCGCCAAGGAGTGCAGGAGAGGAGAAAATCCGGAAAGGAGAGCCCCCCCCCCCCCACCAACCCCGGCCAAAACACAACGTGGTGCAGGGCAGGGGCCTGACTGGGAGGAGCCAGGCTGACTAGGTCCCAGTGGAGACTCTGTCACACAGCATCTATGTGCCCTGGGGAGGGTCGATAACCTCTCTGAGCCTGTCTCCTTCTCTGATAAATGGGGATAGAACATCTGCTCCCATCTGTGGTGAGGACTCTGCTGGGCGCACGGATTTCAGCAGGGACTCAGGAGCGGGGGGCCGTAAGTCACCTGAACAGCTGAGTGAGCGTAAGTTCCCACGGCCACTGGGCCGGGCCACACCTGGCTGATGCATGCTCCTGCCCACCTGCTTGGTTCATGCGGGGCTGCCTCAGCCCGTGTGGACTCTAACTTGACTCCTTGACATTTCACACTGACGCCGCCTGATTCCAAAGCTCTGACCCGGCCGGGAGAAAGAAAGAGCGACAAGAAGAAGCTACAGGTTCACTCTAGCCTGGCTTGGCACCAAATTGAAAAGCTGTAATCAATGGTCTCGCAAACGGGGAATCTGTTTACAGGGTCCTTGTGTTTGTGCCTACATTCTCAGAGCTAACCCTTGGCTTACTGAAGCCAGGAGCGGTGTCTTGGCCACGATCCTCTGGGGAAAACATCTCTGAAGGTCCAAAGCGTGTTTGCATTTACAAGTGTTGACGAGGGGGTGGTCTGTTTCAAAAGACTCCTGCTGCCTGCCCAGTGGCTGTTCATTTAGAGCTCACATCTTCACTTGGAGGGACCTGAATTCTAAAATGCTCTTTGAAATAAAAGACACGTTTTAATACGACCCTCAAATGCTTAGAAAACACACACACACACACACACACACACACACACACACACACACACAGAGGCATGAACTACCTTTCAAGAAGCCCACGAAGAAGTTGACAATCTCAGCTCTTCCCAGATCTGGGAGCTGCTCTGTGCCTCAGTTTGCCCACAGAAAGGACTACGTGTGTTCCACCCAGTTAAAACTATCCAAAGAAGAAGGGGCTTCCTTGGGAAGCGATAAGCTCCTAATCCCTAAGGGTATGGAGGCAGAGGGTAGACAGCACATGTAGTGGGGTGGAAACAGGACACATAATATTGGGTAACTAAATGCTTGGGGGTCCTTCGGGATCTCACATGAATCTGAGGCTCTAGAGTTTTGAGTTCAGGCAAGATGAGTTTATCACGGTAAATGGGACCTGATTTTCTAGCATCTTCTGCCATTGATGGAAAGAAAGGTGACGTGAGGAAAAGAAAAGGTTTGGAGTCCTGGTTCTACCTTGGTTCTATGGCGTCCTAGCTGTGTGACCTAGGATAGGGCATTCAGCCTCTCTGAGCCTCGGTTCCTTCATCTGTTGGGGAAAAGAGGGAATGAAACCTGCCTACCGAGGTCATAAGGATAAATGAGGCAATGCACACTACGCTCAATAAATGCTCACTCCCTTCCTCCTCTAGCCGATGGATACAGGGGCAGACAGGCACGTCACTGAGCCCCACAAGCTCCCCCCTCCACCAGATGCCAGGGATCAGACACTAGCAATCTCCCCAGGCCCTTCGGAAAGAAAAGCACTGCCCTCCTTCAATGCCAGCTCTTGGCCCCTCCAAGGCCCTCACATCCTCCCGCCACTGGACCTTTGCACAGGCCATCCCTCTGTCTGAAATACTAATTTCTCTCCTTTCTCCAGTGCACCTGGTTAACTCCTGCCAAACACTCTAATTTCAGCTTGTGAGTGGCTTCCTCGGGGGGACCTTCCCTGCCATAGACCAAAACAGCCCCGTTAACACATTTTCACAGCCCCGGTACCTTCTTCCGGATTACTGATTAAAGTCTATGTTCCCCTTGACTCCTCGGAGGCGTGGTCCACATTAACTTTGCTCATTGCTGTATTCCCAATGGTGTCCCACAGGTATGTGCTGAGCGAAAGAAAGGGTCCTTCCCTGCCTGTGCCTCTGACCGTCTGCTCCCCGCCTTGGCGCCCAGGGTATAACCACACAGATGCTCGCTGACCGCTGTCTGTGGCTGTTCTCACTGTCTGGCTGTTCCACCAAACGCCCTGACCACAACGCCCAGGCCCAGATGTTGGTTCTCCTCCCTGCCCACGGCCTCCCTGTGCTCTGGCACAGCTCCGGGATGTGGGCTCCCTGCGTCCATTCCACCAAGGATCTTTCACGAGCATCGTCCGGTGCCCGGACTCCGCCCACCATCCTGCATGGTGTTCTCACAAGAAACAACTCAGCAACAACACCGACAACGACAGTCACCCTGGGCCCGAGTTGTCAGTCAGCCTGGGCCTGTCGGATCTGGTCCCACCCTGACCTGGGGCCCCGTGTGTAGAAGTCACGCTGTGTCACCTCTAGGGCTTTCAGGGGCTTTCCTGGGAGCTGGCTGGGGCTCGTGTGCTGGGCCAGCACCCAGAGTGATGGGCAGAGGCCAGCTTTTCTCTGGCAATTCAAGATGGGCCAGTCCCCAGGCCGCCAGGAAGCCCTCCCTAGCCATTTGTGTAGTCCCTGAAGGTCCCTCTTAGGACCCTCTTGGACTGCAGTGCCCCGTGCTGGCTGGCTTCCTCCCTGGGTTCCCCTCAGGAGGGGGCTGTGTGTGGGGCCCACTGCATTTCCCTGGCTGCACCAGTGAGTCTTAGGGAGACCAGGGTTTCCCGGGCCAGGGCCTGCTCACAATGCCTGTGATAATTTCTTCACTAATGGCTCAGTCCTGGAGCCCAAGATTCACTCCCGTGAGAATTCAGAGGCTCTGGATAGTTGCCCCATGGGGACAAGATGGCAGTGGCTGGGGTGGGGCTGGGTTCGTTGTATCTCCTCCCTGGGGTGGCTCTGCACGTGACAGTCAGGCCATAGAACTGTATTTTTCCAGAACCTTGAGTTGGTTTTGGAGAGGGATGGGAGATGAGGCCGTCTGAGCTGGCCTTTTGGAGGTGGTTTAGGTAATTGGTGGGAAGTTCCTCTGGATGGAATGACTGGAGATTTTGTTATTACTCAAGCAAGGACAGAGCCTCATTTGGGAACAGATGTATGGCCATATGGCTCATTTCTCTTCCCTTTCCCTCCCTTCCTACCCTCACGATTTCTCATCTAAGAGCCATCATGACCAGGCTCTGAGCTTAGGACCAGAACCAAGGTCGGTGAGGGTCTAGGATGACCCGGAGGCGTCCGGCTTGGGAAAGTGGGTGGTCATGATGCTGTCCACTGATACGGGGACTGGGGTTTGTTTGGGTGCAGGGAATACAGTGAGGTCAGCTTTGGACATGCTGCATCCGAGGGTCTAGAGGACTCCTGGGTAGATGTCCAGCAGGTGGTTGGGACTTTGGGGCTGAAGGCAGAAGGGAGACCTGGCCTGGAGAGATGGACCTGAGGGGCCCAGAGTCAGGGAGCAAAGCCACGGTAGCAGAAGGAACGATCCAGATGAGTCATGGGGAGAAAGAGGCTGCAGAAAACCCCATGATACAACCACTGAAGAAAGAGGCACTGTACTTCAGTGTTTCTAAGCAGCGCCCCACAGATTACTTCTTAATTACAGAAGAAATGACGGTGCTGTCCAGGGGACAAGCCCAGCAGCCACCCCCTTAATCACGTGCTCAGAGTTAGCATCAGGGATGCTGGGGCCCTACCGACACCGGGGGTCTCCCAGGAAGATGCGCTAAGAGCCCAACATCACCCGTGACGTTCCTGCCAGAAATGCACAACCTGACTCCAATCACAAGCACGTATCAGGGAAACATACTTTGAGGGACATTCCATCACATCTCTGACCTGTGCCCAAGGTCAAGAAAAACTGAGGGATACCTCTAGCCCAGAGGAAAGAAAAGGCATGCAGCAACTGAATGCAACGGGTTGATCCTGGATTGGATCCCTCACTGGGAAGAGAAGCCTATAAGAAAGACCCGAAATGGAATACTAAGACGATGGCGTATTACCCCATGACCAAAGGAGTTCTCGAGCAACAAAGAAACCTGTGCAGGAATCTCAGATGCATGTTATTGAGTGAAAGAAGCCAATCTGAGAAGGCTACGGACTGATTCCAACCGTATGACATTCTGGAAAAGACTAAACTATAATGACAGTAAAAAGATCGGTGGTTGCCAGGGGATGGGTGGGTGGAGCACAGAGGAGTTTTGCGGGCGGCGAAGCTGTTCCGTGTGACACACCACGGTGGATACGTGCTATTACACATTTGTCCAAATCCATAGAATGTATGATGCAAAAAGTGAACCCCAGAAAACCCTAAACTATGGGCTTTAGTTAACAGTGATGAGCCAGTGGAGATTCATCGACTGTAACCAATCTATCAGACTGATGCAAGATGTGAATAGTAAGGGAAACGGAAGAGGGGTGGAGGAGAGGGGCTACCTGGGAACCCTCTGTAGGGTCTGCTGAGTTCTTCTTGTAAACCTAAAACTGTTCCAAAACCAAAATGCCCATTAATTTTTTAGAAGGCCATTGAGGCACCTTTGCAAATCCCTTGACTAGGGACTCTGTGTTAAGTAATCGGATGTCATCAGCACCGAGTCTTATCCACACTGATTCTGATCACGGAAAAAATAAAACAAGGAGAGAGGCCCCCACGATGGAGTGTGAGGACGGCCAGAGCGGCTGTGGGCGGAGAGTGCGGTCACCCATCCAGGCTGCCCAGAGGCCAGCTGCATGGAGGGCAGAAACACAGCCACTGGGCTTACTGAACAGGCAGCTACCTCACGGGGGTGAGCTTCAGAGGAGTGGGGGGCGGGGGATCAGAAGGCAGGCGGGCTGGGTGACGGAAGGATAAAGACAGAGTAAATACAGGTGACAGTTGTCTGGATTTCTGAAGTCAAAGACAAGTTTCAAGCACTTGATGTCTGAAGAGTTAATGCTGATTCTTTCACACATCAGCGATGGCCAGTGGCTTCTAGGCTTGGCAGACGGATAGACACACAGGGCCCTGGGACAACACAGCACGTGGGTCGAGGCTCTCTCCTGTGGAAGCTCAAAGACCGCACTGCCCCAGCAAGGCCCAGCCCTTTGACGAAGGAAGGGCCAAATTTAGCCCCCAAAGTTGCACAGTGAATCACAAGAAGAACAATGTCAAGTCACATCTCCTCTGTTCCAGTCCCAACAGGGCCCGTTGTCACATATGGAGAAGGGGCCAAGAGGCCGTGCTTCTCCCACCAAAAAGGAGAAGGTGGTCATGAGGGGCAAAGACCGGGCACACGAGTGTTCGAGAGCAGCGCCTGGCACCCAGGAGAGATTTTTTAAAAAATCATAGTCGTCGTGAGAGAGAGTTCCCATCTAACCTGGAAAACTCAGTAAGGCTTCCTTAGATGTGGTATCTGAGTGTTTCGCGTGATCGAAGGTGCTCACTGTGAGGCGGGTCATGATTTCACACGCCGCTAAGAAAGGAAACAACCATGATGGAGCGTCTGACTGGAGCCCCCCACAAAGCTGGGAAGCCGGGGGGGGCTGCGCCTTCAACATCAGGGAGATCGAGAGCAAGTCCCACCTCACGGAAAGGGGAAGCGAGGAAATACGACGCGTTATCTTGGCACTGGGTGGAGGGAGGGGGGTAAGACTCTTCCCCGAGAATGTGAGCCCCTGGAGCTCCCAGGGGCTGGGTGTCGGAATCCACGCGGTCGCCGTGGGCCGAAGGAAAACACAACAAAATACCGCCCTGCCAGCAAAGATTTTCGATTTCGAGAAATCTCAGGTGGATAGTGTCCTGGGCGGTGGAGGGAAGCAAACCCAAATCCTCACGGGAAGAACTCGATCGTAATAAGTCACCCGGATTCCAGAAATGTGAAAATGTGAAACGTCACGATGAGCCTTAGAACCTACGAAATGCGATCCAGTAAATAAAATGCTGGCCATCTGGGTCCCCATCCCGAGAGGCCACAGCATGCATGGGAGGGTGGTGTTTGTTCTCCACTCCTGCCAAACGGCACGCTGGCTGTGGCCCGGTTCACCCAGGCCGAAGAGACACATTTGCAAATCTGTGCTTGGACACAAAGTTTGTCTCAAGTAGACTCCGCCACTGCCCTGGGCGGATGCGGGAAGATGGTCCCCTCACGGCCCACGTGCAACTTAAAAAGCAATTACAGGGGCGCCTGGGTGGCGCAGTCGGTTAAGCGTCCGACTTCAGCTCAGGTCAAGATCTCGCGGTCTGTGAGTTCGAGTCCCGCGTCGGGCTCTGGGCTGATGGCTCGGAGCCTGGAGCCTGTTTCCGATTCTGTGTCTCCCTCTCTCTCTGCCCCTCCCCCGTTCATGCTCTGTCTCTCTCTGTCCCAAAAATAAATAAACGTTGAAAAAAAAAAAAAAAAGCAATTACAGGGCGCCCTGGTGGCTCAGTTCGTTGGGCATCTGACTGTGGCTCGGGTCATGATCTCGCCGTTCCCAAGTTCGAGCCCCACATCAGGCTCTATGCCAACAGCTCAGAGCCCGGAGCCTGCTTCGGATTCTGTGTCTCCCTCTCTCTCTCTGCCCTTCCCCGCACTCACACTCTGTTTCTCTCTCTCAAAAATAAATAAACACTTACAAAAATTAAGAAAGAAAAAAAAAAAAGCAGTTACATTTCATGTGCTCAATGCTGCAGGCAAACGTATCCGGGGGCACTGAGCTGGCGAGGGCGTAGGCAGGCTGCAAATTTAATAAATCTTAATTACCGTGTTTATACAAACAAACAGGCTGAAGCCATTGACGTAGTTGGAGCTTCCAGTGACTTTGTGCAGAGAGAAAAAAAAAAAAAGTGCAGAGAACCAACTGCTCATAAATAATTAGCTTTGGGGCAGTTTTTTTTTTTTTCTTTTGGACTAAAAATAACATATGAAATGTTTTTTAAGGTAGCCAGATTACAGCCTCTGAAGACAGCACTGTCACCCTGTCAGCGTGTGTGTGTATATGCGTCTGTGTGCACACACACGGGCCGCAGAAACAACACAAGAAACACACCCAAGGGAGGGGTCTCCCCCCCACCCCAGCCAGGGGTGTCATTGTTCCCTTTGTTCTCCGAGGGATATAAGCACGGGCGGTGTCTGCAAAGTCTTCAAGGTCCTCATTTACCTGGCCATCGAAAACCTACTATGCGCAGAGTTACAAGGACTCTGTCCACCATCAGCTTGGCGGACCCTCGTTGTGTTCCTTGGAGAGCGTCACTAAGTGGCTCGTCGACAGTCACGCACACTAATGGTGGATCCGAGATTCAAATCCGGTGCGTCAAGCTGTGGTTCTTGAAGTGGGGTCCCAGGCCAGCAGCGTCAGCGTCACTTGGGAACTTGCTAGGGATGCAGATTCTTGGGCCGTCTCCGCCCTAGTGGACCAAAAACTCAGGGTGGGACCCAGAAATCTGTGCCTAAGCTGTCGCATAGATGAGCCCGAGATGGCCTCGCAGGTTGCTTCTTTCCTCGTGGGCAGGCTTCACGAAAGCCAGGTGGCCAGCCGCAAACTCAGATTGTTACACATCCGATTATTTTATGTTACTATTATTTTTTTTTTAACTTTTTAAAGTTTACCTATTTTGAGAAAGAGATGCATGAACGGGGTAAGGGCAGAGAGAGAGAGGGCAGAGAGAGAGAGAATCCCAAGCAGAACTGCAAGATCATGACCTGAGCCAAAATCAAGAGTTGGACGCTTAACCGACGGAGCCACCCAGGCACCCCTACGCATCCGATTATTTTACACAGAGCCCGGATAAGTGTGTTTTTTAGCCATTTAGAGCCTGCCCATTTCGCATACCCCACAAAGCCGTGCCCAGTATCTGCCAGCCGCAGATAAGACACAACCTGTAGCTATGAGGACCCCAGTCCACCTTTGCCCCTTAGAGCCCCGGCCTCAGAGACGTGCCGTTCCTCCCAGCCAGGACGCATTTGCAGTCCACCAGGGCAGGACTTTGCTCTTGTGATCACTGACGGATCCCGAGTGCCCACATCAGTCCTTGGCCCGGTCAGCACTCAGTAAATACTTGTGGAACGAATGACGGACAGCAAATGAGCTGTGGCTGAGCCCCGAACGACAGGGCTGTGGACATTCCACGCTAAGCCAATCGCAGGCTGCCAGGAAACAGCCTGCTTGGGAGGCCCGGCCTCCCCCAGCCAAGTGTCCCCCGGCTCAGAAACATTTAGTGAGCACTCGCTGTGTGCAAGGGATCAGGGGACCCAGACATGACTCCTCCAGGTTCCCCCTGGGAGCTCCAGATGGGGGCTCCCCAGTGCAGGGCTTAAAAGTATGGAAGCCCCCGGAAGCCACCGGGCTTCCTGATGGTCTTGCACATTTCTCGAGGAGGCTGTCATTCTAAATGAGGGGGGGATCCAGGGCTACAGTCTCCCTGAAGGACTTCTACAAATGACAGTTCACATGATCTTCAGAATTCATTCACGACGAAAGTCGGCACTGATAATTCCATTTTACAGATGGGGAAAGTCAAGCCCCAAGAGGCAAAGCCACTTGCCCAAAGCCACCAAGCTAGTTGACGCTGGGCCCCAAGCACAGCGTTGGTCTCGTGACCGCCCGACCCAGTCCACAGGACACCAGCTCTCCTACGGACGTGAGACACAAAAACCCGCTGGAGACCAAGAAGAAATCCCAGTGTGCAAAGCGCCTGGAAACCGATCCCATGGCATTAGGGACCTCGAGGAACCCAGGGCTCTTTGGAGCAGAGCCTGCTGAAGGCTCACTCTGTTCTGGGCCAGGGCTTGAAACGAGAGCTCCCTTGCAAAAGGAGACATCCATTCACATCGGGTTTTCCCTGAAGCAGGGACACCCGCCAGGCCCCAGGGATGCCTTCTCCAAGGCACGGTGTGGAAAGTCCAGGTGACGGCCTTGGGGCCACAGCCCAGAGACCACCCAGAAGCCACGTGCCTGTGCTGAAGGACTCATTCCGACCTTGCATTGCTCAGTTTCCCCACGCTTCCGTGAAGGCGGTGATGCCTCTTGGGTGTTGATGGTACCGTTAAATGAGGTGCCCTCACCATGATTCAGCAGGATTTTCCGGCACACGGTGGATGGACGACACAGAGCGTCTAAAGTAATAATGATTAGTACTCACGACTAGTGCCGCTCCCACGGTTAGCACTTCGGCCTGCAAACGCCACAGGAGTGGCTCTGAGCGCTTCTCAGCGGCCAGAAGTGGAAACACCTTCCTCGTAGAGCACGCGAGGCACAACCCCCCTTTCCCCCGTTACTCCCCCACTGGCCCCCGTGTGCCCAACCACCACTCAGGCGGCCACACGATCCAGTTGGCCTGGAGTGGTCCAGGTCTCCCGGGACAGTCCTGGTTGACACCTGTTGTCACAACATAATTGTTAATCGCGTCCTTGTTCACTCCCCACCGCATCCTGGCGTGCGATGAAAAATTCCAGGGTCCCTCCTCTGTCATGCGTTTGTCACAGCTGAATACGTTCTGCACACACTCCTGAGGCCTCCCGAGGACCCCGGGGCCCGGCACAGCACAACACGGCCCGCAGCTCATTCCCCATAAATGTTCCTCAGACCTCGCGGAACCTTCCAGAAAGCCCGGGGGTCTGGCTGCAGCGTCACAGGCCTACCCACCTCCAGACGCCCTGCCCTCTAGCGTGTGGAGCAGATGGCAAACACCGTACCTTTTGGAATCCAGTCGGCTCCCCTGGAGAACTCTGTGTCTGTTATTTTCGGGAAGGAGAGGAAAAGGGGGGTGGGGGGGGGGAAGAAGTTAAGTGAGTGATACTCAAATCCCAGCAGAGCCTGTAATGGAATATTCATTTTGTCAGGGGAGTGTTTCTTTAAAACTTCTGGTCATCTGGACAGGCTGAACCAGCAGGTGATTCGATTTAATGAGCTTTTTAACGCACTTCAGGCCCAGGTGGGATTCCGTCTGGGAAGCCTGGGCCGGCGGCGGCCACCTGGCTGGGACTGCGCTGACACCTAGTGGCCACGGCGGCCGTGGCGGGGACGGCAAAGCTAGAGCGCTGAAGCTTGGCGTCTGGGACCTGAGGGCCCCCTCAGAGGCCGTCTCGACTGCCCCCCTCCTCGGGCTAACCCTGGTGCCTCAGTTTCCCCATCGCTTCTCTTCTCGGGGAATGACAACGGTGCCCCCTCTGTAGGGTTGCTATGGGGGCACGGCATTTAATAAAGGCTGTTATTACTAGTTAGCTTTATCATCGTGTTGTGTGAGGATGCACGGGGACGCAAAGGGGGAAGGTGATGGTCCACAATCACAGAGCAAATGGGTGGAGAAGTAGGGCTGGATCCCAGGGCCCCGGGCCCCAGTCCAGCGTGCCCCTCCATGGTGCCTCCCACGGCAGGGCGTGTTTGAATGCTGGCTTACTAGCGCCACGGCCGTGGGAGTTCCGGCTCTCAGTCTCCGCTCTCCCTTTGGAGACTGGTGTAAGGACCTGAATGGGGTCATAAAGACTTCAGCTGAGCCGCTCCTCGAACGTGAACCGTGATGGTCACTGCTGTCATTACCGGAGCGCCAGCCTCACGGGGCGGCAGGATGGCCAGGGGACATGTTGGAAGTGAAGCACCTACGACCCGCGAGCCTCCATCACTCACGCCCGAGTTTAGCGTGTGGGGCAGAGAGGATGTCGCCCAGCTACGTCTCCCCAGACGAGCTCGGGCTCAGCCATAGCCCCGCCCCTGGGGCCTGGGAGCTGCACGCCCTGGCACCTACCAGCAGGTGGCCGGAGTCCTTGAGCTTGGACTTGTACAGCATCCACCGGTAACGCAGGTCCTCGAGCTCGTCCGAGGACCCCCTCGCTGGCCCGACATGAAGGAGGTTCTCGAAGAGACACTGACCTTCTGGCACCCGAGCCTGCAGCTCCTGTGGGGACAGGCAGTGTCACGTGCACCTTCCAAATGGCCCAGACGGCCCCACCTGCCTGGTAAGGAGGAGCCAATCGAATTTGTCTCGAGAGGCAGCCGAAGGAACCTGTAAAGTGAGAAGCCCATCGTGCAAATTCAAGCCAAGGCCAGGCAGTCGCTCTCTGGAATGCTACAGAAGGAACTCCTGCCTGAGGGGGGCAGGTGCGCTGCTGACCTCCGTGGTCACTTCCGCCTCTGACATTCTAGAACCAAGTCCTTGGAGGGTTTGACAGAAGAGTCACCATCAGGATAAGAGCCACCACGGTTGAACGTGCTTTTCTGTTGGCATTCTTAAGCCTGGCAGAGTGCTACTGGGAGCCGGCAGATTTTTCTATCACAATATAGTACTGTGTCACCCCAGGGTGGCACTTGTTATCCTCAGGACTCCTGAGAGGTAGCGATGTAGGGGTAGGAGCAGGGCTGCAAATCTGAGCGTGTGGGTTTAAATTCTGGCCAAGGATCCTGCCTCCACCCCATCCTGCTGGTGGTGTGATATGGGCAGGTTGCGCAGCTTCTCAGAACCGACTAGAACGTGAACTCTTTAAGAGCAAGGAGGCCTACACGGGGGCAGCCGCAAGTAATCTCTGCTACGGCTGGGGTTGGATGGTGGTGGCACAAAATGAGCATCACAGCCAAATGAGAGACAAGAGGGACGCAAGGACTTCCTCGTCGTAGGTAGTTGGACCAAACTTCTCACGGAGGGCAAAGTATTAGAAACACTTAAGAGTCATCAAAGAGTTAACGAGAGAGCAAGACGCATCAGGCTAAACCCTGGGAAAGGGTGAGACCCAAAGAAGTAAGGCCGGTGTTCAGACCGGCTTTTGTCTGCAGGACAGTTGTCGATCTGGAAGAAACAGTTGTGAAACGGATCACGCTTTGGGAAACCTCATGGGGCTATGGAGACAAAGGTCAAGGTCTGGGCTCTGCAGGGATAGAGACTTTGATAATCTGCTTCCCCTTTGGCTGAGATTCCTAAAGGTGAATCAGAAGTAAACTCACACTTGGGGCACCCGGGTGGCTCAGTCGGTTGAGCGTCCGACGTCAGCTCAGGTCATGATCTCACGGTCCGTGGGTTCGAGCCCCGCGTCGGGCTCTGTGCTGGCAGCTCAGAGCCTGGAGCCTGCTTCAGATTCTGTGTCCCCCTCTCTCTCTGTCCCTCCCCCACTTGTGCTCTCTCTCTCTCTCTCTCTCTCTGCCTCTCAAAAATAAAGAAACATAATAAAAAAAAAAAGAAAAAAGAAAAGAAGTAAATTCACACCTTTAGTGGACTAAAGTCCGGCCCAGGTCACCAGTGGTCCAGGGAGCCTCAAACTTTGAACTTGGACTCACTGGTTTCAGAACAATAATGTCCTCCTTGCCTGGCAGTCACAAACAAAATTCTCTCTGGAGAAGAGGTGATCCTGAATCTCAAATTACCCCTACATCTATTTCGTCAAATGCAATGCCCAGCACACAATCAAAGCAGCCTCATATATACAAGACACTGATAACAAGAACAAGCAGAAACAACATGCAAAAGAAATGTTCCTAAAATGACTTGAGAATTATTAGATGCACTATATAAAACAGCTACCGTGCTTGAAGAATTAACAACCAGACTCAGCAGGGATCTGGAAGCTACAAAAAGTGACAGAGTAGCATTTCAAAAGAACCAGGTAGAAATTCTAGAACTGGCAAATACAATATCAAAAGCGAAAGGCTTAACAGACGTGTGTAATAGTGAATGAGACACAGTGAAAGAGAGAATTAGTAAACCGGAAGGTAGTGTAGAAAAACTCTCCAGAATGCAACAGGAAGAGAGAGGATGAACAAAACGCAAGAGAAGGTAGGAGACATAGAGCCCACAGAGAGAAGGAATAACATGTGTCTAAGCAGCATCACAGCAGGAGAGGAGAAAGGGGATAAGGCAAAGGCAGTATGTTAGTATCAGAGAATGCTCTAGAATTTTCCGGAAAGACTCTAGACTACAGATTCCAGTATCCAGATGAATCCCAAGTAAGAAAACTAAAAAGCCATCCAAACCCTAACATATCCTAATAAAACTGCAGAGAAATAAGGAAAAAGAGAGGTAAGCTGGGGCCCGGATGAGAAAGGCTTTGTGTGATACGTTTGGGAGGCTGGCCTCTATACCGAAAGGTTTACATCAGGGGAAGGATAAAGTCACATTCATGAGGCTAAAGGTCACTCTAGCCGCGGAATGAGCCAGGACCTGGATGGGGCCCATCAGGAAGAAAGAAGGCCAGCTGGGAGGCTATTGCCATCATCAAGTCAAAAGTATCTAGATTAACATAGTGATAGTAAGAGGGGACAGAAACAAAAAAGTCCCAGGAGGTGGAATCCAGGAGGGCTTGGTGACTATTTAGATATGGGCGTGAAGGAGAAAGATCTGTGGTAGAAGGACTGCAAAAATGGCCATGACGCCCCGCCATATTCATGACCATATTCCCGCCATATTCATGACCATATTCCCGCCATATTCATGACCTTTGCAATATGACTTTGAGTCCTTTCTACCAAGAGGTGGAGTCTGTTTTCCCTCCCCGTGAACATGGGTTGGCCCTGTGACCCTTTTTGTCCAACGGAATCCAGGGCAAGTAATACGCCAGTTCCTACTCGAGGCCTCAGAAGCCTCGAGTGCTCCCACTTGCCCTCTGACACGACGCCTCTACCACAAGAAGCCTGGGCTGTCCCACAAGAGGATGAGGGCTGTGCGGTCCGTCTCATGCTCATCTCCCACAGCCTGCCAGCCCCCCAGAGTAGAGCCACCCCGCTGACCTATAACTGACAGCAAATAAGGGAGCCCAGCCAAGACCAGAAGCTCTGCCCAGATGAGCTCGGCCTAAATTGCCAACCTTCGGAACCATGAGTCAAATAACCGGTTGCTGTTTGAAAGCTCAAACCGATGGAAGGGTTTGTTACACAGCCACGGCTCGCCGATGGATAGGAGTCGTGACGAGGCGTGATATTGTCCAAGCTGGGGAACACAGAAGGAGGCTGAAGGAATGAATGGTTCTCCGAAAGTCCTTCGGAAATACGTGAACCAAAAAAGTGCAGAGACTATTACTTATACACGGATGAAAATGGCTCACAAGCCGCGTGTGTGCTTCTTTTTGAAGAAGCCCCTGGTGGCGAACACATCCGTGGGTGCAAAAGGAGGGCCGTTTTGTGGCAACAAACCTGTAGCTTCGTTTCCCTGGCCCTCAGATCCCTGGCTGCGGCCATTCTCATCGCGATGATGCTAACCAGCTTGGCGTTTTCCACCTCCAACCACTGCTCAAAGTCCCTCAGGAGCTGGGAGTAACCTTCCCGGCTGCCTTCTTCCCGGAGCAGATTTGCCTGCAGGAATACACAGCACGACCGACCCATCAGAGGGGAAATCAGCCTACTGGCCACGCATCCTGTGGCTTCCCTCTGAGGCAGAAGGTAGGGCTGAGGATGCCCAAAGGTGACGAGAGGGGCCTGGAGCCTGGAGAGGGAGGAAGGTCTCTCTAGCCAACGAGGCCACGTTAGAAATTTAATTCTAATTCAGGTCCAGGGTCCTGCGCTGCCTCAGCCAGTGCTCAGCGCTCTCCTGGACCACCGCCCCGAGCCGCGACAACGGATCACCGTGGTCACCTGCTGGTCTCCTAGCGGCAGCCACCACCGTTCCTCACCAGGAAGGCCATCGCAGTGGTTCCCCTTCCTCCACACCTGTCCCCCTCCGGGCTCTGTGGCCAGAGCGGCCTGTCTAAAATGCAAGCCCATTCAGCGAGGCCCTTGCCAGTGCGTACTGCGCTTTCTGTAAACCCTGACTTAATTGCCTACGGTTCCCATTTCCTCGCTCCTCAAAATGTTCCCGGAAGCCCAGCGGCATGGGCGTCATCCGGGAGCTTCCAGAAATGCAGAATCCTGGGCCCCGTCCCAGACCTGTTGATCGGAAGGTGCGTTCTCCCACGATCGGGGTGCACGTTACCGCGTGCAAAGCTCTGCGCTGGGTCGGAAGTTCCCGCGGGTTGGAAGCGATTCTGTTTCACTCCCGGCTGCACCCCGGCCCCAAGTGCGGGCCTCAGGGCACAGTAACGCTCAGTGATTTGGGAAGGGGCGACACAAGGATACATGGGAGAATCGGAGTGGAGGTGTCGTTTTCGAAGGACAGGGAAGGATGGGTCTTTTCAACGCGGTTCCTTTTTTTAAAAGCCGTCAGGAGAAGGGGTGAGCGATACGAGATGGTCGGGTTAGTTCTTTTGAACAAAATGCGGCTTATGGCACACAAAAAAGGTACCCCTCTCGCGCGATTTCAGTTTGCAGTGTGGGGCCAGCAGGAAGCCGTCAGCCCTGCGAGGGGCGAGGTTTCCGAGGGGTGGGGACC
This sequence comes from Puma concolor, assembly GCF_028749965.1. Taxonomy (NCBI): domain Eukaryota; kingdom Metazoa; phylum Chordata; class Mammalia; order Carnivora; family Felidae; genus Puma; species Puma concolor. The sequence goes on along the minus strand of NC_141672.1, from coordinate 10,262,102 downwards.
TGTCTGCCCAAGCGACACTTCTGACCTTCCCCCTGGCCCGGGTCTGGGGCCTCTGAGTCCCTCTGTCCAGCGGCACACCCAGGAGAGGACATGGCCAAGTCCCGAGTTGAGCACGCGGCCGCAGGCAGGGACGGGGCTTGGGGGAAGGCCACCCACCGTCCCTCCCTCCGGGTCTGCCGTCTCCCTGGAAGGTCCCCCCTGGGCAGACTCACCCGGCGGTGACGCCCGGAAAGAGGCTCCGCGGGATCGATGAGAAACCCAGTCTTCGGGATGTTGTTGGTGAAAATCGTTTTCTTCCCCGAGTCCACTTCCGTCCTCTGCAGCTGCTGGTTTCTGATGAGGCTGAGAAGACACCCAGCCCAGTCAGCGTGGCGCTGTGATGGGGACTCCCCGGGTCACAGAAGCAACAGACTGGGGGCACCACGGGGTAGGAGCCGACTTCTGGGCCTCGCAAGTCAGTGACCATCCTTCGGGTTCGTCAGAACGTTCCCAAGGCTCCAGTTCCCTACTTGAGACCCACGTCACCCTGCCGTTAAAGTGCACACGCCCATCGGCGCGGGGGAGGCCCAAGCCAGGAGGGGCTGCAGGCTGACCTCCCCCCCCCCCCAAGCCGGGACACCTCCCTGCTCCCACTGCTCCCGCTAGAATCGCCCCTGGGCCAGACTGGAGATACACGGGGGCACCTGACGCCATGCTTCTACGGGCCCGCTGAGCTCTCCCCGTGGCGAAACGGGGGTGTCGCCTGAGACCAGCTCGGAGCGGGGGACCCTCACCTCAGCAGGCTTTCCTCCAGCAGCTTCAGAGCCTGCCACGACTCCACCAATTCCTCCAGCTCCTCCTGGACCAGAGCAGCCCCTTCCGGAGAAGACTTCTTCATCACCAGCCGGCCATAGGCTTCGACCAGGGGCAGCTGGGCCTCCTTCTCCGGGAATTCAGCCAGCAGCCTCTGAAGGACACACACACACACACACACACACACACACACACACACACACACACACTCAGTGAGCTCTTGGGACAGGGGTCTCTGTTCCCCCAGTGTGGGCTCTCGTGGGGAAAGCCATCCCACCTCGACTTCGACCTCCCGGGACTGGGCGTCCCACGGGCCCGTCTCCTCCTGGTGTGACTCCAGCTTCTGGGTGACCACGGCGATCCACTGTCTCAGCTCCAGCAGCTGGTGGCTAAAGGTGCAATGTTCCCGCACGCTCTGCTGACACCTGTCCATGAGGTCCTGCAGCACAGCCCAGGGGGCCCAGGGCGCTCTGAGTGCAGGCAAGGTGGGACCCCGGGCCACCCCATCCTGCAGGGCCCCCAGACCTTCCCTGGGGCAAGACGGCCCCCAGGGCTTCGCACCCAGCGGGAACGTGAGACGCTGGTCCTCCCTTGTACACAGGACAGGGATTTACTCTGGCAAGACCAACTCTGGTTTAAAGTGTCTATAAGCCTCCTATTTAAAAAAAATTTTTTAATGTTTATTTATTTTTGAGGCAGAGAGAGACAGAGCATGAACGGGGGTGGGGCAGAGAGAGAGAGGGAGACACAGAATCCGAAGCAGGCTCCAGGCTCTGAGCTGTCAGCACAGAGCCCGACGCGGGGCTCGAACTCACGAACCACAAGATCGTGACCTGAGCTGAAGCTGGACGCTTCACCGACTGAGCCACCCAGGTGCCCCTAAAGTGCCTCTAAGCCTTCTTAACTTTTATGTGGATGTTACCATGTCTGGACGAGGGTGTGGACGATCAGACCTCCTGTCCACCACTGGCGTGGGTGTAAATCATATGCCACTTGGGGAAACCAGAGGTCAGTATCTACTAAGACTGCACACAGGCATCCCTACGACCTAACCCTGTCGCCCCTGGCAGACACCTAACAGATACAAACGTATCGTCACCAAAAGGCCCGCACGCGGTGTCGCTTGTAACAGGAAGAGACAGGAAAGCACCCGAGTGCCCGTCAGCAGAAGTATGGATGAATATGTTGAGGTATATTCACACGCTGGGATATTTTACAGCAGGAATGAGCGATCTATGCAACAGTCATTATAATACAGCATTGCGGGTGAATTTACAGCCGACGTGTGGACAGCTAGGAGCCAGACACACACAGAAAACCATTCTGTGCGATTCAATTAAAATAACGTATAAAGTCAGGCAAACCCAACCCAGGGTGTTCCAAGTCAAACATCAGGGTTGCCTTCAGGCACCAGGAGTGGCTGTGGGTGGGGGGGGGGGGCCCGAGGGGCTTGGGGGTTGGGGGAGCCAGTATCCTTCTGTGTCATAATCTGGGTGCTGATAACGTGGATGTGTCCAGTTTTTAAAAATGCATCGAACCGCACAGGGGAGATGTTCTCTTTTCTACATACGATGATGCTTCGATAGAGAGTTTTTGAAAATGGTCCTGCTTTTTTCCCCTCTCCTCTGGGTCAGCCCTTCCCAGCTCTCAGGCTGGGGCCTTGTTCTTCTCCGTCCTCAGGAAAGGAAGGGGCCTGTGCTCCTGGTCACCCAACCTGGGGCCCTCTGAGCCCCTCTCTCCCCACCCACTGCAGGCCAGTGAGACCCCAGGGTCTGGCTGTGACCCCTGGCTTGGGCCACCACAGGCCCTGCCCTCCTTCATTCCAGACACCGGCTAATGCCCGCCCCTGGACACCAGGCCCCCTAGAACTGGGGAGACAGAGAGGGTGTGTCCCAACTCTCTGCCACAAACCAGTAACGAGAGCCTGAACAGTTACCTAAAAGTCCACTTCTCCGCACTGTCGCTACCATAGCCCCTGTCCCCATCCACCAATGTCAAACCCAATGCTTTCAATGGCCTCCGATTGCTTAGTGGGGTCTGTCTCCCCCGGGGGGAGACGGGAAAATGGCCTGGGCTGTGGGGAAAGGACTTATTAGAACTTACTAGGTTTAAAAAGCCCTGAGTGGGGCACCTGGGTGGCTCAGGAAATCTTGTGGGCAGTGGGGCAGTTCTGCGTTGTGGGAGCCGGATGAGGTCACCTGTCCCTCTCCCTGTATCTGCAGGGGTCACCCCTGCTCTATCATGGTCACAGCAACCAAAACCCCCTATGAGCTTCCAGGAAACGTGGATCCACCGAGGGAGGCCCGTTGGTCTAAGCGATGCGTGAGGTCTAGATGAACTGATTTAACTCCACCTAATAAATTAGCAGCTAGTGGTCTCAAGATGGAGGTGGGGGAGTAGAGAACTAGGAAATCACCATCCCTGCCCTTTGGGGGCCCACAGAGCCCAGAGAAACAGCAAACACCAGCTTTAATGCCTCTATCCAATGATAAGCCAGATTGATCATGATAATAGTTAATAAGGAGCATTAACTGAGTATGATTAGCGGTTGCAGAACGCTAACATTCCAGTTCAATCGCGTTCTTTAATTATTGCCTAAACACTTCTTCAAGGAAGCATTGTCCCCCTTTTATTACTGTGCCCCTCAAGGCTTTTAATTTCTTTTTTATTTTTTAAAGTGTATTCATTTTGAGAGAGGGGGAGAGAGAGAGAGCACCAGCAGGGGAGGGGCAGAGAGAGGGAGACAGAGAATGCCGAGCAGACTCCATGCTATCAATGTGTAGCCCAGTTCGGGGCTCGAACTCACGAACCGTGAGATCATGACCTGAGCAGAAACCAAGGGTCGGACGCTCAACCAACGGAGCCACCCAGGTGCCCCCAGCCTAGGTTTTCTTGAGGTGTGGCTGCCCGAGAGGCGGCTCCACAATCCCCAGGGCACTTGTTACAAATGCAGAGCCCAGGACCCCATCTGAATCACTTAAATTTGTCCTCAGGCCAGTTTTGAAGAAGCCTGCGCCAGCCTCCCCCACCCCTGCCCCATTCCATTCCCAGGTCTCAAAGGGCCCGGGTGACCACTAGAGGGCGCCGCAGAGGAGGCTCCCAGCCGCCGGGGTGCAACTTTCAACCCGCTCTTAACGGGGCTTACCTACCCCCACGCCCACTGCACCCGGGGCTGTTAGCCTGTTCTGTTCCTTGGCCTCCGGGCACACCCGGAATTGTATATGAGCTTGTTGTTTTGCAGACTCACTGTCCATCTCCCCACTGGAATATAACCCTGGAGAGCGGGGCTTTGGCTGTCGGCCTGGTGCCAGACTTCATCCTCAGGGCCCAGAACCCCCCACCCCCCACCCCCGCCATAGGGGACATGCTCACTACTCGTCTGCTGCATGAGTGAGTGAGGGAAGAAAGGAAGGGAAAAAGAAAACAGAAAGGTTTGAAGGAATGCAGGAAGAAAAGGCAGAGAGCATAGGATCCCAGGCGCCTGGTTTTACCTCCAGAGACCTCTGCAGGGCCTGGTAGTCGGCAGAAAGCTGCTCCATTTTGTGCTGGTGGGTGGGGTTCCCCTGGACGAGAGGCCTCACGGCCTCCATCTGTGCCCCAAGGTCCAGCCCCTCTTCCTGCAGCCCCTGCAGCAAAAAGGAGCAAGTGTGGCCGTCCTGTTTATCTCCTGTCATGGGAGCTGATGGGGGGAGGGGGGCTCTGAGTGGGGGAGCTTGGGAAGGTCCCGCAAGATGGGGCTCCCCCACCCCAGTGGCGGCACCATATGGCCATCTGATGGGCCTACTCTCAGAGCTGGTGAGACTTTTTAAAAGGAGACAGAAATATTCTGGGACACCCTGAAAACAAACGGTTATGGCCTAGAGGGCATCTCTGGGGGGGGGGGGTCAAACTCCCACCTGGATTCTTACCTGATGACCCCCTCTCCTCGTGAAGAATCACACCCCAACTTCAGTTTTAAAGCCCCCAGACACACCATTTTTAACGTCTTCCCAAGAACCCTCTCAATGTACATATGAAGTCAAAAGTGCTTGACTTTTAACAGGGTAATTGTATCACACGCATTTAAAATCCTGCAACCTCCTTATCCAGCCCATCATTATTGACCAATCTGCCTATGGACAGTCTGCCTGCGTTTTAACACATTTATTCTCGCTCCCCAAATCAGATCATTTAACTGAAGGCCTCTGTACTCATCAGGAACACTTTTAGAGCAGAGCAATTTTAAAACCGAATACCAACATGACATTTTGCAGCGACAGAGTAAACAGAAGTGTAGCTGATCTTTTCCTGAGGTTCAAGAATTCACAGTCTGCAGGTACTAAAGGTCCCGCAGAGGCCAGAAGCCACCACATCAATCTAGCAGAGATCTGGACAAAAGGTCAGACCTCAGGCGAGGGGCTCGGCGGCCGCTGTCTTCCCAGTTACGGCCGCAAGAGGGGAGCTGCCTACAGACACAGCTGAGCACCTGAACGGGGCCACCCGGGCCCCACAAGGCCCTTACCTGCAACCTGGAGAGCTGGGTCTGTTTCCTAGGAAGGTCCTGCTGAAGCCCGTTCTCAGCTCGGACCCTGCCTTGGAGGTCCGACAGCTTCTTCTGTAGGGGCTCGAAAGCAGCCCCAAAATCTTGGTGCTGAGCCAGCAGGCTCTGCAGAGACACACAACGGACAGCACACAGATTACAGGCACCCTGTACGACCGGCCACTCACGACCGAACTCCGGCCTTCTCCCGGCCGGCTCATATCCACTCCGGCATCACCCCCTCCAGGAAGCCTTCCTGGAGCCCTTGCTGGGGTTGGACGCCCTTCCTTGGAATCACCGTGGCGTCCTCACCGTGACAGTTGCTCTGCTCCCTAGCACAGAACTGCATCTCATAATACGTACACACCAGATCCCGCCGGAGGCCTGTTTTTGCCAATAAAGTTTTATTGGGATACGGCCACGCCCATTCACTTGTAGCCGCTCTCATGCCTCGGTAGACCCGAGGAGCCACAGCCGAGACTGTCTGGCACACAAACCCTAGGGGATTTGCTAAACGTTCGCTACTTGGGGGAGATGAGATCCCGGATGTGAATGGAGCTCTCGGCGAGGGCCCGGTGCCTCCCAGTGCCCGAGAGTTATGTCGTCGTCATCATCAGATGCTCGGCAAACATGTGTTACGTAAAAGAACACACCGTCCTCGACATGCCACGTTACCCCTTCGATTTAGTGCAGTCATTCAGAAATGTGCTCCTAATAACATTAGCTTCCGGCTCTAGGTGGTCGAAAGTTCACAGGCAATTTTCTCTCTGCATTTTCTCATTAGACAGCCCCCCCGCCCCCCCCCCCCCCCGGCTTCCTCAGGAAGACTCAGGAAGTGTCGAGGGAGATTCAGGGGCAGGGGTGGGCACAGCAGGCGCCCAGGACGCCAGTTAGAAGGATCGCACGTTAACCGCACCGGCTGAGAGGAGCTGAGACCCCGGGGGACAAAGGGCGAGGGAAGGCCACCCGGTGACAAGTGGTGGGGCCGAGGGAGGAGTCTGGGCCTCCTGCCTCCCTCCCCAGAAGGCTGCCCCCAGGACGGCGGCCGCGACACCCACCTGCAGCTTGCTTTTCCTCTGCAGGAGGCCGTTGTGCAGCAAGTCTCTGTCCCGCACGGAGCTCGCCACCTGCTCCAGGAGGGCCGTGGCTTTGTCCTGGCCGAAGACGCTCCTCAGCAGGTCTTTCTTCAGCTGTAGCATCATCAGCTGCTCCTTCAAGCGCGAGCTTTCTGCCAGGGCCGCCTACAGGGGACAAGGCCTCCGTGACCCCCAGGGCATGGCAGGGCAGGGCGGGACCGGGCTGGGAAGCGGTACCAAGAGCACATCGGTCCTGCCTCAACTTCCCCGGGACGCCGCGCCTTCGTGCCTGGAACTGAGAAAGCGGCGGACGCCGGGAGGAACGGGCTGGCGGGGACGCGTTAGGGAGGCCCTGACCTTCAGGGTCAACTTGATTCCTCTCTCACCCCCCACTTCTATCCTATCACCAAAGCCCAGGCAAGACTGTACCTCCTGTCCAGCCATCCCCCCTGCCGGTGTCCACAGCGGACCCAGCCTCGCTCACCTGGATCACAGCAGCCCCTGACTGCCTGCCCCCCACCCCGCAGTCGTCCCCCCAGAATCCACCACCCACACTGCGGCCGCACCTGCCCCCCCCCCGCCGTCCCCCCAGAATCCACCGCCCACACTGCGGCCGCCCCTGCCCCCCCACAGCCGTCCCCCCAGAATCGACCGCCCACACTGCGGCCGCCCCTGCCCCCCCCAGCCGTCCCCCCAGAATCGACCGCCCACACTGCGGCCGCCCCTGCCCCCCCCAGCCGTCCCCCCAGAATCCACCGCCCACACTGCGGCCGCACCTGCCCCCCCAGCCGTCCCCCCAGAATCCACCGCCCACACTGCGGCCGCCCCTGCCCCCCCACAGCCGTCCCCCCAGAATCCACCGCCCACACTGCGGCCGCCCCTGCCCCCCCACAGCCGTCCCCCCAGAATCCACCGCCCACACTGCGGCCGCCCCTGCCCTCCCACAGCCGTCCCCCCAGAATCGACCGCCCACACTGCGGCCGCCCCTGCCCCCCCCAGCCGTCCCCCCAGAATCGACCGCCCACACTGCGGCTGCACCTGAACCAAACCAGTTGGATCCTTTACTCGATAATCCCCCATCACCGACAGCAGTAGGGCTACCCCTTGGGTGCTGTTTGGGACATAGGGGTCTATGGGAGCACGTGGGAATTCAGGAAAGCTCCCTAGAGGAGGTGACATCTGAGTGGAATTGTGATGTGCAGGTGATGGAGGTGCCAGGTGAAGGAGGGACCTAAGGGAGACTCACATGATGAGCAGCTGGCTCCCTGGGCCTTTGCATGGCCCCGGCCCGCCTCCTCCAGGAAGCCGGCCCCGACCACACCCCCAGGCTACACTCACTCTTCCTGCCCCAAAGCCCTGTGCCAATCTCCGGCTTCTGCTGACTAACGAGCTGTTTGGGGTCAGCACGCCTTGCTGATCTGAGGGCCCAGGGTCCCGGAGGCCAAGGGAATTGTGTTCGGCTGGCCAGAGTCCTTCCGCTTTATCCCTGGTGATGTTACTGAGACACTGAGCTGGGCACAGGGCTGGGAAGGGACAAAGACCCCAACCCAGGTAGGTACCTGCGATCCAAGGCCGAAAGTGATCAGCTCCCTTCAAGTGTCCACGACAGAGCCCTCTGGGTGTTGGAGGCGGAGCTGAATGCCCCTAGTTGGGGAAATCCGAGAAGCCTCCCCAGAGCAGGCCGTGTTGCCAGAGCCCGGGAAGAGCAGAGGGGGCCCCTGGAGGAAGGGCAGCCTAGACACGGCCGGCACAGCCGAACTGGCGTCCCCCGCGATGGGGGCAGGTGGTGTGAGAGGACAAGCCCCTTGCTAGGGAGGGTGCCCTTCACTCCCTTTCCAGAAAGTCTGGACACAATAGTGTAGCAGTTAAGAGTTCAGGCTGAGGAGTTGCGATCCGGAGGCCTTGGGTAGTTCTGAGCCTCAGTTTCCTCATCTGCAGAACAGGCAGAGCCACGCCCAACTCCCAGGGTCAGCGTGAGGGCTGAAAGGGGGCGGTGCCCATGCAGCGTGTAGCCTGGCGCACAGCCCGCAGGGAACACACAGTAACAGACGGCTTGTCTCTCTGGTACCGTCTAACCAGCCGCTGCGGGCTGAGTTGCGTCCCCCCAAAAGATGTGAAGTCACAGCATCCCCACCCCGACTGCCCCAGAATGTGACTGTATGTGGAGACAGGGTCCTTACGGAGACGGTCAAGTTGGAATGAGGTCATGAGGGTGGGCCCCAATCCAGTTAGGACCGGTGCGCTTCTTCAAAAGGGAAATCTGCACCCCGACCCACAGGCACCAAGGCAAGACGACGTGAGGACACGTGGGGAGAAGCTGTCCAGGTGACGGCAAAGGCCGAGATCGCCGGGCCAGGTCTACAGGCCAGCGAACAACAACACCTGTCAGTCGACACCAGGAGCTAGAAGAGGCAGGGAAGGATGGTCCCCAGAGCCTTCAGAGACGGCGCGGCCCTCCTCACTCGGCGCTTGTCATCTCCAGAACTGTGTGAGAGTGAGTCGCCATCGCGCTAAGCCATCTGGTTTTGGAACTTTGTCACAGTCGTCCTTGGAAATGAGCATCTCAGCCATGCCCAGCTTTGGGGCCTGATGCCTTAGTCCTAGAGGAACTTTGCAGGTCTGATAGGCCACGCTGAGGCTAGCTAGGCGCAGGAGCTGAGCCAAGAAAAACAGGGCTGGCGGCTCGAGCCTGGCCCGTGAAGTCCATCCGGCCTGGGAAGGGCTCGTGAGCGCAACGCAAGACGTGATCCCAGCCAGCACAGAGCACGGACAAGCCATAGTCCTGCCCACCTGTTCCAACCCACTGATCCGCGAAACTCCTGCCCCGGGGAGTCCTGAGTCACACTCTAGAAAGACGGAACCTCTCCCGCCCGCCTGGCACAGGTCCTGGTTAGCTTTCTGCCCCCCGTGGGAAGGACGGGATGGTAATGCAATCTGATCTAGCGGGAAAAGCGCTCGCCGTGGAGTCAACCAGACCTGGGTCCAAGCCAGCTCTGCCACTTGGTCGCTGTGTGACCTTGAACCAGTGCCTTTCCCTCTCTGGGACATCGTTTCCTCAACAGTCAAATGATAATAAAACTGCCACATTGTACATGCCAACCCTGTTCCCAGGACCCAGGGTGACGGCAGGAATAAGAAACATAAGATGAGATTCTAGAGCCTGCCATTCTGGCCTCAGCCCCGCCTCTGGAGTGGCCCGACCTTGAACAAACACCCTAACTTCTCTCCGGCTCTGGTCCCTCGTCAGCAAAATGAGGAGGAAAATAATAGAAACGCAGACCAAAATCTGTGTACATAGATATCCACCATGCACAAGTTATGACCAGGAATACTGGAAACAACCTAAATATCACACGAACGGAACAAAAAATACTGCGAAATACCGTGCAGCCATTAAAAGCGATGACTTTTCGGCAACATTTTATCTTTTTTCTTAAGACTTTTTTAGCTGAAGCATAACAGACACGTAACGTTACATCAGTTTCAGATGCGCGACGCGATTCGATATTTGTACACACTGCGAAATGATCACCATGATACATCTAGGGCCGACCGTCACCACACAAAATTATAATTTCTTTTTTCCTTCTGACAATGAGAACTTTTAAGATTCACTCCTCTGGCGACTTTTATGGGGGGCTACCATATCGACTGTAGTCGCCATGCTGTACATCACGACCCCGTGACTTATTTATCCTATAACTGCAAGTTTGTATCTTTTGAGCCCCTTTAACCTCCGACACCCCTCCCCCCCGAGAACCCCCGGGGATTCTCTACCCCCGACACCCCTCCCCACTGGCGGCCTCCATTCTGTTCTCTATATCTACGGGTTTGGTTTTCGGTTTTTAGATTCCACATAGAGGTGGGATCATGTGGTATTTGTCTTTCTCTGCTCAACTAATTTCACTTACCATGATGCCCTCAAGGTCCAACCATGTTATTGTAAATGGCAAGATTTCGTTCTCTTTTATGGCTGAGTGGCATTTCTTTATGTACATCTATATAGATACAGATATAAATGTAGATATGGATACAGGTACAGATATATAGATATAGATATAGATATAGATATAGATATAGATATAGATATAGATACAGCTATAGATATAGATACAGATATAGACATAGACATAATCACACATTCTTTCATCCGTTCACCCCTCAGTGGACGCTTAGGTTGTTTCCATACCTTGGCTTTGTAACTAACGATGCAACGAACATGGGGCTCTCTTTACATATAGCTTTTCAAATTGGTGTTTTTGTTTTCTTTGGACAAACACCCAGAAGTAGAATCGCTGAATCACATGGCAGTTCTCTTTTTAATTTTTCGAGGAACCTCCATACTGTTTTTCCACAGTGGCTGCCCCAGTTTACATCCCCACCAACAGTACACCAGGGTTCCCTTTTCTCCACATCCTCACCAACGCTCGTTGTTTCTTGCCATTTGCTTTTAGCCGTTCTAACAGGTGTGGGGGGATAGCTCATCGTGGTTTTGGTTTGCACCTCCCTGCTGATGAGTGACGTTAACATCTTTTCATGTGCCTGTTGGCCACCTGTATGTTTTCTTTGGAAAACTGTCCCGAGTTTCTGCTGAAAAACCTGCCTGTAGTCTTAGGAGCGTCCCCCTGTATGGAACACATTGTTTTTCTCACACTACTTTTAAGATTCTATCTTTATTTTTAACTTTTGACATTTCAATTATAATGAATCTTGGTATGGGTCACTTTTTGTTCGTCTTGGTTGAACACGCATCTCTGTGCTTTCTGGACCTGGATGTCTGTCTCTTGCCCCAGTTTAGGAAAGCTTTCAGCCTTTATTTCTTCAGATAAGTTTTCTGCCCCCTTTCCCCTCTCTTCTCCTTCTGGGACATCTACAATGCAAATGTTATTCGGTTTGATGTGGCCTCATAGGTCCCTTAAGCTATTTGTATTTTTTCAAATTCTTTTTTCTTCTTGCTGCTCTGAGTGAGTTCCACTGCCCTGTCTTCCAGATCACCGACCCCTTCTTTGGATTCGAGTCTGCTGCTGAACCCGCCAGTGTATTTTTCAGTGCAGTCACTGCATTCTTCAGTTCTGTGACTTCTGTTTGGTACTTTCTTATTGTTTACGTGGGGTTTTTTGGGAAGTTCTTACTGTGTTCATCCCTTCTTCTCCCAAGATCTCAGTGAGCATCGTTAGGACCATTACTTTCAACTCTTTATTGGGTAAATTACTTATTTCCATTTCATTAGGGTTTTTTTTTTTTTTTTTCCCCTTGAGGTTTTATTTTGAAGTCCCAGGGGTCAGGTGCCTGATGTGGGGCACAAACCCCTCACTCCTCGAGGAGAAGCTCCAAATTTGTGAGCAACTTCCTCACGGCGGGTCGCTGCGTCGGGGGTGAGATTTTTTGGCCAGACAGCATCTCTGCCTCTCCGACGCATCTCAGTGAAGCCCTTTTACCGTTGGTTGGAAGCAGCTGTTCTGCTACAGTTCAGGTCTTTTTCAGAGGGCATTATTCCATACGTAGCGACAGATTCAGTGTATCCATGGGAGGACATAAAGTTCAGGATCTTTCTACGCTGCCATCTTGGACTGTCCTCCTGAACCATTTTTTTTTTTATTTTTATTAAGTTTATTTATTTATTTTGAGAGAGAGAGAGAGAGAGAGAGAGCGAGCACAAGCAGGGGAGGGGCAGAGAGAAGGAGAGGAAGAATCCCAAGCAGGCTCCATGTTGTCAGCACAGAACCCGATGCGGGGCTCGAGCTCACAAACTGTGAGATCAGGACCTGAGCAGAGATCAAGAGTCCGACGCTTAACCAATTGCGTCACCCAGGCAACCCCCCTGCCCCGGGGACCATTTTAAATGAAGCTTGTAAGAGCCAACTGAAAATATCAGAATACACAGCTATATAACATGATTCCAAATACGCAAAAAATGGCAAAGAATTACTGAAATATTTTGTCTATTGGTGACAATATTGCATGGAAACGGCTAGATGGGTTTTCATCAGGTAGGTATGAAGGGTATATTTGGGATTGTCGGACCTAAAGTAGATTTCTGCGACACATGTAAGATTCACTTTGGGGAGCCCTGAGAAGTTCCTCAAAAAGATGGACAGTCATCTTTCAGAGCATGGGAGAAGGAGGCCCATAGGAACCCCAGAAGGAAAGGCTAAGCCCTGCAAATGAAGAAATATGGACAGAGAAAACAAACCCTTGTTCCAGCGTGAGCCCCACGTGGAAAATCCCAAGAGCAGACACTCCAAACTTCAGGCACCCTTGTGTGGCTGAGCAGCGTGTTCAAGGGTGAGGAGAGGCCAGTCCTGGTTAAAGGGCCTCCCCGGAAATACCAGGTCAGATAGAAAGGGTGATGTCGTGTACCTCAGCATGTTAACAGGGCTCCTACGGCTTGGGGGACCGTGGGCACTTTTTGTTGCCTTCTTCACAAACCTTTACGTTCTCCACGGAGGCATGGCTTTTATAACCAGAATGAAAGTTAATGTAAACTAAGGCTTACATGTGATACGCTTTTGTGTCTCCTCCCACTCTGTGTGTCTTAGAATCCCTAGACCCCAAAGTTGATGGACTTCAGAGCTCCAGGAAACCCTAAGGCAGCATCCACGGGCCAGTCAGAGCTGCCATATTGACTGGCGTTTGCCACAGACACCGCCCTCCACTCACCCAACACTCATTCCTCCTTCTTGATCACCGAACGGCCAGCACTTCTGTTTGGGTGACAAAGCGCCCAGTTACAGGTGCTGAAATAAATTTCTAGGCTCGGGATGGGGCTGCTCCTCCCCTAGATGCCAAGGCAACAAAGCGAAACTTAGATTAAGTTTCCAGTCCCTGTAAATGCTCCACTTGGCCAGAAACGCAGGATATCCAGTCCACGATGCCCAAACACCAAGCCAACCCTGGGCCTTCTCACCCCAAACAAGGCTGACCATCAGCCAATCAGATATTTTGTATTTGTCTTTTCCTTCTTTATTCTTTATCCTATTAAACCTTCCCGCCTTCTGCCCCATTTTGCAGCTCTCCAAAAGGAGGCTGTCCACCTCATGAAGTGTTAAATAAAGTTTGTTTGTATCATCTAAATTGTCTTCTTTGATCACTTTAACACAGGGTTATGTCTACGATTGGTATAAACCAATCCCGGCAACCCCACCACCTTCAGCCAGTGATTGGGTCAGGGGTGGTCATGTGACCTGGCCTGGCCAATGAGATGTAAGGAGAGTCTGCTGGGGCTTCTGGGAGAGGGTTTGCCTCCCTGTTGGAAATGGTGAACGGAGAAAGCCTTTTTGCGCCCTTTGCCGTTCGACAAGATGCTGTCCGTGTGAAGATGCAGGCTTGCTGTGGTGACAGCCATCTTGGGGCCATGAGGGGACATGTGGCTGAGAGCTAGAAAGAGCCTGGGTCCTGGAAGACGCTTGTTGAGCCATCAAGCCAGCTCTGGGACCACCTGGGAGTCTCTGGGTTTGAAGCTACCGTTGGTCAGAATTTCTGCCACATGCGTCCCAATTGATACGCACGCAGCAAAGGGAACGACCTAACATGCTCTCTCTCAGAATGGCTCTTGCTTCCACCCGGGGACCGTCGGCAGGAGGGTCCTGAAGGACGGGCTGTGGGAGGGTCAGTAGCAAGTCCTAGGGGGACACCAGGGACCAGCCTTTGCCTTCTACCCAGGAACTGAAGACGACGGTAACATTTCCTGTGCAAACTTAAGACTTGCCAGGCAGGGTGCAATGACCTTTACCCAGATACCTGGAGGATCCAGGGACACGCCTTTCCCTGGAAGAACGGCTCTGGCGTCATACCTGGCTGCTGGCCTCCTCCCCGCCCCCCTGCACCGGTCAGCCCTCCTGGCAGGCTCACAGTTACCTCGACCTGGGGCAGGAAGGTGTGAATGGAGGGCAGGTCCGGCAGGCTGGCGGTGATGTCCAGGAGGCTCTGGGCCAGGGCCGTCCACAGCTGCAGGTCCTGTAGAGGCCTCTGGAAACGCTGCCACAGCTCTGCCCCCGTGGCATTGCGCAGCCTGGCGCTCTGCCCCTTCATGCTGAGGAGCCACGGAGAGGCCGAGAGAGGAGAGAGTGGGGTCAGCCCAGAACTGAGGCCTCTCCCGAGACCCCCAGGGAGCCCAGCACACACCGTCCCCACGGTGGGCTCTCCCCCACCCACGGGCTGCCGGGAGTGGCTCTGGGGCCTCGGAGGTCTCTCCCTCTGGATCAAAGCCCACCGGGCGCCAGCCAGTGCCCAGACAGACTTGCAGCCCGGCTTCGTGGCCGGAGAACCCCAGGCCTTGAAGAGGAATCACGGAGCTCCTAGCCCGGAACCGCCCACCCCCAGGCACCCGTGCAGAAGCTAAAGCAAACTCCCTTCCTGAGTAACAGACCCATCGTCCTAGGCCCAAATCATTTGTTAGAAATAATCTTTCAGATACGATGTCCAGCACCCGGTCATAGATGGCCAGCACGGAAAACCTCACCAAGAGGAGCTGGAGGGAAGGGAACACCCTTGGCCACCCTGTGCACGGGATATTTGGGTCCCTGCCACCACCTGAGTGCCCCCCAGGGGATCCGGGCCCCTGCTCTGATGTACAGACACATCGCAAGGGAGGAGGCCCCCGAGTTCGGTCTGAAGGAACCCCTGGGTCAGGCAGAGGGACAAGAGGTGCTCCGGAGGCGGGGACAGCGGGCCCCCTGGCAGTGGGACAACCACGCAGCCACGGTAGCTACAGACTGCAACTCTACACGTGGGGTGGAGACCTGACCCACTGTTCTGGGCTCGGCCAGGAAACTGGAGCCCCCTGCTCTGCCTGAGCCCAGAGGCCAAGGGGGAGGTAGAGGCCGGTCTGAAGATGCTGTCACAGCACCACGTGCAGGCCGGGTGGGGGGGGGGTGGGGGGGTGGGGGTGACCGTTGCAAAGTCCTCCCTTTGGGCCGTTACATGTGGACCCCTCCCCAGGGCTAAGCTGCCCAGAGACTTAACGGAAACCAGTGAATGAGCCACTCAGCATGGAACCCAGCCAAGTCCAGCCCTCCTTCTGGGAACCAAATGCCAGTCGTGGAGGGGCGCGAGAGTTAGCAGGTCACAAGAGGAAGCAAGCGCACCTCCCAGAAATGGCTTTAGATGAGGCTGGAAGGCCCCGTGAGCGTCAGGTTCGAGGCATGCCCGAGTCCCGCCGCCCCCAGCCTGCCCGGGTACCTCTGGTACTCCTGGAGAGCAGCGACCACGCTGTCGGAGAGCGGCTGCAGGTCATGGGGGTAGACGATGAGCTCCTTCAGCTGGGCCTGCAGCCGGGTCGCCCGGGGCTCCTCCGCGGCCAGAGCCGCCCGCGTCGCCTGCAGCACAGGGAGGAAACCAGAGGGGCATGGGAGGTTCGGTGACGGGGCGTGGGCATGGCCGGTGGGAGTGGGCTAGCCTGGGAAAAAACTGTCACCAAGGGCAGGGACTGGGGTCCCTGGGAGCTCGGCGCCCGCTCTCCTGCTTCCGGCTTCCTGCTTCGAACTCAGCATTTGCTCTCACTGAGCCGGCTCTTCTCTACGATCACTGACTTCCCAGTGGTGCCGTGAGTGCCTCCACCTAATAATACAAGTAACTCATGTCTCGGGAACATCAACTCCGTGCTGAGTGCTCTGGCCGTCCCAATCATCGAAGCAGGGCGAAGAGCCTAGGAAGGCATCCGCCACGTCCCCATTTTCTACACAAGGAAATGCCACCTGGGAGTTCTCCGATGGTTACAGAGCAAGTAAACGGCGGACCCGACAGGGAGCCCTGGCTCTTCACGTGACTCTTCAGCACCAGAGGGAACAGTGATCTAAAGATGCTTTGTGCTGAGCACTCCCAAACCACGGGGCTGACACCAGACACGGCCCCTTCCTGCTGCCCTGGGAAGTGCAGAGTTTGACCCTGGCCTGGACTCTTGCCAGGTGCCACGCTCACTAGGAGGCGAGATGGGGCAGCAGAAAGTGCTCTGGCTTTGGCATGACACGGGCCGAGCCGGAAACCCCCCTCGACCCCTTCTGAGCCATGCGACCTCGGGCTGCTCCCTCATTGGTAAGATGGGGCCAACCCCCCCCCCTCGCCGAGCCCCTCCCCAGCTGCCCCACGTGCAACCTCGTGCCTTGGTCCAGACCCCCCATTCACAGGGACCAGAGGCAGCTCCAGCCACGCTCGGTGATGGAGGGACCACAGGTGAACTGCCACCAGTTTGGAGCTGGAGAGCAAGCTCCGATAGAGGGATCGTAAGCAGCGGTCAGCGGCAGGCTGGCACACTCTAGACGCAACAGAATGTGGAATCTGCCCAGACGGTCTTATTCAGTCTCAAAAATATCCTTGTCCACATTCAATTATTAGGGAAATGTGATGAAATCTGTACAGGGTTTCATAGAAGATGAGGACACGATCGGTGCGTGTGAACTGGCTCCTTCCAAACCATTCACAAAGAAACTCCACACCAGAGCGCCCGGGAAGGCTGGCCAGCCTACAGACAGGCAGGCCCTCGGCCCAGGCAGGGCAGGGGTCTGTGGTGAGGACCAGGATCACAGGCTGCCTCAAGAGAAAGGCCCGTGCGGACCACAGAGAGGTCACACGTCAATGTGGGCTGTGCGGGTCACGGGAATATCCAGGGACCAGGGAGGGACCATCTGGGGACCACAGCGGGAAGGCTGCTGGCCCACTGTGCTGGCCTGGCTAAGGACTGACCCTCTCTGGACACAGCTGCCTCCTTATGGAATCAGAGGGGCCCCTTCCAGTCCAGCCGTGCCATTTCTGCACCTATGATGGAGCGTCTTTAGTTTCTGGATCGCTGGGATGCCCGAGGGGGGCGCTCTGTGAGGCCACTCTGATGGACTCTGCTTTAGCCACAGAACCGCTCTGACCTCAACCTCAGCTGCCGAAAGCCTCCCTGAAGGCACGAACGGTCCCGGCCTGGTCCGCGTCAGGATGTCACAAATCACCCCCGGCCCCCAGTTCTCCGTGTGGAAGGGTCTTGGGACTGTCGGCCGAGAGATCAGGAGGTGGTCACGGCCAGACTGAGCCCCGATGTCCTCATTCCCGGTCCTTGACTCTCTTTATGCTAATTTCCTAAAACCGGGAGTCTGAGCTGGCAGTTAGAGGCATGTCATGTTGAGTCAGACTGTCTGGGGCTAAGTTCAGACCCCTGCCTCCACCTGTAGGGTGCATCACCACAGGCAAGTCTTAAAGTCCTTAGTTGCCTCAGTTTCCCCATATATTAAAGGGGATCGTGGCAGTGCCCGCCCCCCCCTCCCCCCGCATAGGGTTATACAGCACTCGGCACATCGCAGGCTGGGTAAGTACAACCCCACTATGTCGGTTTTAAAGACGGACGCATCTCTCACAGATGCTTTCTTTTTTTTTTAATTTTTTTTTTAACGTTTATTTATTTTTGGGACAGAGAGAGACAGAGCATGAACGGGGGAGGGGCAGAGAGAGAGGGAGACACAGAACCGGAAACAGGCTCCAGGCTCTGAGCCATCAGCCCAGAGCCCGACGCGGGGCTCGAACCCACGGACCACGAGATGGTGACCTGAGCTGAAGTCGGACGCCTAACCGACTGCGCCACCCAGGCGCCCCATCTCACAGATGCTTTCTTTACAAGTCGTGCTTTCAACCGCGGTCCTGACATCACCCGCTTCTTCGAACTTTGCCTGTTTCTCAGAAGAGGGAAGAGTCCAAATTTCCTTTTTGGTGCAAGAGAGAAAGGCTATGCTCTACCTTTCCCCTGCTCTGCTGGGCCACGGGGGCTCCCAGCCAAAGCAGGTCGGGCTGCCCGGTGGCCACAGACCTGGCCTCATCCCAGGGCACCCAGCCACTCCGAGGGCTGGGCTGGAGCAGGCGAGGTGTCTGCTCCTTGCTATAAACCACATCATAAGTGCAAACAGCCACTGTGCGAATGCTCATTTAAGAACCAAAGGCTTCAGTGATAAATCCCAAGCTTCTCTTTCACCGATTTTGGTGAGTCATGGCTTGATCATAATTGAGGGGCCACTGGCATCGGGGCCCGCAGGGATGGGGTCGGCTCTGCCTCAGGAAAGGCTTCCTGAAACCCAGCTGGGCACAGACAAGTAGCTGTCGCGGTGGAACAGTGGCAGGGCCTTCCGGGCCTTGGCTCCCGAGTTTGCACCTTGTGACCCTTATCCCTTATCTTGTGGTAAAAGCCGGTACTTTCCAAGCATCGACTTTGGCAGGTGCTGTGCTAAGCACTTTTTGAGTTTTCACCGGTTCGTCCCTGTCCGTGTGTAACTGAGGTTAAAGTACTTCTCCCAAGGCCGCCCAGTTAGCAAGAAGAGAGAGCAGGATCTGGACCCAGGCAGTCTGACCCCAACGTCCCCCTGCCCTTGGCCGCTGCACACGCCAGCTCCTCCTGAGCCGAGGCGGACAGTCCGAAACAGGAAGTAGTTCTCTTTGCGCTAAGTTGATCACCGCAGTGGAACCTCGTCTACTACGAGGCTCAATGAGCCCTAAAGGGTAACTGCTTTCTTTCTACCCACACAAAAAATATGTTTGCATTTGGGCAAGCATCGGAAGGAAGAGAGAAAAACAGAACAACAATGCAGAGCGGAGATGGGATCCGGGTAGCTTTTCTTTGAAAACATTTTCCCTGATGGCACTGACGTGGGGCTAACCCGCTGAGCTAGTAAGTGAAGATAGGCTTGAGGGAGGATGTTGACGCTTGTTGGAAAAAAAACCTCTCTGTCCGTAAGTCAGACCTCCCGGGTGTGCACATGCGTGGGAGGAAGTCGACCATGCTCTGGTCAGACGTTGTGTCTGGGTTGGAACCCGCCCCGCCCTCCCAGGACGGGCACCGTTGGCTTGGTCTCCCTAGAACCCCATCGTCTCTACGCAAAGAACCTTCCCTCTGACCTAACTCTCCCTGCTCTAGGCTCAAGCAGGCCACCCCGCATCCCACCACGGGGCAAGGGAATGGCAGACCAAAAGGCAAGGCACCTCTGGTCTTATTTACCCACAGACTCCTCGCGTGGTCCTGGGGATGTTGAGAGGGAAACCTCTCCAGACCTCGGTTTCCTCATCTGGAAGATGGGTACAAACACCCAACTTGTGTACTACACCCAGGGAACTTAGATCACCAAAGATCTAGAAGGCCCAGAGTAAACGTGGTTAAAGCTTAGCATGACTCTCTCCCCGTGAAGAGGAGCTCCAAGGTACACATGTCACCTGGACAGTCCCTGTCTTAGCCAAACCCCACGTACCGAGTAGAGTCTCCAGCGGGCCACCAGCTCGTCCTCGGTCCCCGCCTTCGCCACGGGCTCCAGACCCTCCTCGGCCAGCCTCTGAAGGTCCTTCCTGAACTCTCCCAGCTCGGCCTCTAGCTGCCGCCTCTGCTGCTCACAGGCTCCCATGGACTTGAGCAGGCCCTGCAGCCGCTCCTCCTCCTCCTCCCAGAGGGCTCGCAGCTTGTCCAGAACTTTCTGCATCTCCTCCAGCTCCTCGGTGATCTTCTCCGCGCCCAGAGGAGAGGTGTTCTGGATGACGCCCACAGCCTGCTCCTCCAGCCTCCTCAAAGATTCCTTACCCCGGGGAAAGTCGCCAGCGATGTCCTGAAGGGGGTGGGTGGGAGGTGGACGGATGGGGAAACATACAAGGGGAAAAAGACATCACGTGCTGCATTTTCCAGAGCCCCTGGAATGTCATGCTAAACACGAACTCCTAGATGAGAGCCAGACGCGCCTTTCCAAGGGGTGGACTGTCCACCTTAATCGCACTGACTTGCCACAGGAGGATGTAATTCCCTTCCCGCGACTTCTACGGCCACTAAGTCGAGGAGAAAATCTGGGTTGGGTGTTTCTGCCTTTAACCCTCTGTGGCGTTTGGTGATCTTCCCTTTTAACAAAGACAGAGGCAGCCTCGGGCTGGGAGCCTTCAGCTGGAGGAAGTATGGAGCCAAATAGAACCTAACGACCCGGTTGGGTTTCGTTATATTTATTTGTAGGGTTATCTACGAATGCCGAGTGAGCAGCGATTTTCCATTCACGACAATGACAGAACTTTTCCTTTCATACAAATATTCATTAGTCTTCCATTTAAAAAATTTATATAGGCACCTGCAAGTCTATTTTATTTGCAAGTGCCTTCCAAATATTTTCCTTTTTTGTCGCAGCGCAATTGCATGGAGTAAGATACATAGACCTTAAGCACTACTATTCAAAGAGTTTTGAGAAATATGCACACCCACGTAGTGCACATTGTCACCAAAATATAGAGCATTTCTAACATCCCAAAAGATTCTAGAACTCCATGTATCTGAAAGCATTGGATATATTATCTTTTGAAACTGGCTTCTTTCCACGTCATGTGTTTTGGATTCTTCCATGCTGTCATAGGTCTTAGCACTTCGTTCTTCTTTGTTGTGAGTAGTATTCCTTTATATATAGATACAGACATGGACATGTGATTTATAGCTAATCTATATCTATGTCATCGATATCTCTCTCCCGTGCCACAATATGTGAATCCAACACTCTGCTGATTAAAATCTGAGGTGTTTTCAGTTTGGGACTATTACAAATAAAGTTCCGACGAACATTCTCACACTACTCACCTAAGATTTTGGGGGGTGGGATGTCGTTATTCACTGGTTTTTAAACAAGAGTCAACTTACATACAAATATTAAATAAATGGTACAGGTGCTGTAGATCTGTGGCAAAATTTATAAAGTAGTCCCTGAATTACTGCACATACTCTAACAGTCCCTTTATGGAGGAAGTCAGAAGCTCATTCAAGGTCACAGCCGTTCAGGAAGGCCGGAGTGGACCAAGCCTGTCTCCACTGCAGGCCTGATGCCTACACCAGGGCTCCTTACCCGCGGCACGACCGACACCTGCGGTCGGACAGGTCTGTTGGGGGGGCTGCCCTGCCCGTCACAAGGTGCATAATAGCATCCGATCTGGCCTCTACTCACTACATGCCAATAGCATTTCCACCCTCCGTGGTAACGACCAAAAAATGTCTCCAGACGTTGCCAAGCGTCCCCCATTTGAGACCCACTGGTCTAGACCACGCTGCTGTGACCTTGGGTTTCCAAGTGCCCCGCTGGCTCGGAGATTTCTGTAAAGCAGCCGAGGCCCCACACCTACTGCGCTAGATTCCACACGTCTCCTCGTGTGCGCTCTGCGTGCCGTGGCTCTTGTATCCCCTGGGGCCCCCAGCACATCCCAGTAAATAAACAACACAGAAGCCCAGTAGCTGAGCATTTCCCCTCTGGTAGAGACGCGGTCAAGTTTACCTGCAGCGCGCAGAGACGGCCCTCGGTGGTCAGTTTGCAGTTCCGTCCCAGGCAGCTGCTCACCTTCTCCACCACCGCCTTCAGCCACAGCTGGAACTCGTCCACGCCTGCCTGGAAATGCTCGTGCTCCCGGGTCACCTGCTCCAGCAGGCCCACTCTGTCCTGTGGGAGGGGAAGACGGTCACCACCTATGCAGGTCCCCAGCCCAGGCTGCCCTTGGCCTTCAAGGCCTACGTGTGTGTGTGCGCGTGTGTGTGTGTATGTGTGTGTTTAGGGGGTGTGAGATACAGCCGACCGTCTGCCCTTTAGCCAAAGATAAAGACATCCCAGTGGCTCTTCTCCACCTTATTAGCGGTAACCCAAGAGACTCTTGGTCAGAGCATGTCCACACTGGGCCCGCCAACTCTACAGCTGGCTTTCTTTCCTGCCGTGTCCGGGGAATGGGACTCAAGACAGGGGTATTTAGGGGCATCTGGGTGGCTCAGTTGGTTAAGCATCCAACTCTTGATATTGGTTCATGTCATGACCTCACGGTTTGTGAGATCGAGCCCCGCATCAGGCTCTGCACTGAGAGCATAGGATTCTCTCTCTCTCTCTCTCTGCCCCACCCCTTGCTTGCATACTCTCTCTTTCTCAAAATAAATAAATAAACATTAAAAAAATGACAGGAACAGGGGCACCTGGGGGCTCGGTCGGTTAAGCATCCAACTTTGGCTCAGGTCATATATCATGGTTCGTGAGTTCGAGCCCTACATCGGGCTCCGTGCTGACAGCTCAGAGCCTAGAGCCTGCTTCAGATTCTGTCTGTCTGTCTGTCTCTCTCTCTGCCCCTCCCCCGCTCACATTCCATCCCTCTCAATGATAAATAAACATGACAGGAACATTTAACAACTCCTGCTACACAATGCTATCATTGGAGCACTCACCAAGGTGCCGGGAGCACCCAAGGAACTTTCCGTACATTGTCATCTCACTGCGCTCTCCTGACCACCCAATCAGGTGGCACCATTATTATCCCCGTTTGACACATGGGGAAACGGAGGCACAGAACGGCGCCTCAGAAAGCACTTGCCCAAGCTCACCTGGGTAGGGAAGGACCAAATTCAAACCCAGAGGCCAGACCGGGCCAACGGCATCCGTGCCCCACACCGGCGGTGTGTGCAGAGCATGCAAATACACAGGAGGCCGTCCCCCCTTCCTCACGGGTGCGGCGTTGCTGGCGGCATGGGCTGGAGTCACCTTGGTTTTCAGACAACCCTACTCCAGTGCTCGCCACACAGGGGCAAGATGGCGTCCCGAGCGGGGCTGTCATCTGAGAAATAAATGCCCATTCTATCAGACCTGTGTGCCCAGGAACCGTTTCTCAAACACACCCCTGGTCGCAACACCATTTCTCTCAAGCCCTCCATGGCTCCCCGCTGCCCGCAGGCCCGGATCCAAGTGCTGCAGCATTCTGGTCAAGGGCAGGACCCCGCGATGTGGCTGTGGCCTTGCAGTCAACACCCTGGGTTTGGAGGGTTTGCCCGTGACTTGAACCCTGGCCTGCTACGTGCCCGCATCTCTCTGTACGTGTGGTTAATAACAACCCCACCTCACCATGGCGCAGTAGAGTCAAATGAGTCAGAACTCACGTGACCCCGGAACCGCACTGGGCAGCTCGAGTGGGCAAGGGAGCAGTTCTGCCCGGCCACGCTGACCTCCGGGCCCCACAGCCTCTCTGACTTGGCCCGCTGCCCCAGGCTGACTTAGCAGCCTTCCCTTTGTCCTGTGGTTCCCTTCTGGCATTGTCCATGCCTCCCCATCCGTTGGGAGAGTCAAGAGCTCCCTACGCACCAGGCGGCCCCTTGCTGACTTCCCCCCCAGGCTCTGTGAATGAGTGCTTCCCAAATGGCAGGAAGATTCAACACTGAGTGTGGTCGCTGGAGGGAAGTTTTCAAGGAGGGTCAAGAAGAGGGAAAGGGAGGACCTCCATTTACCAAGCACCTGCCAACGTGCCGGGAGTGTGACAAGCTATCTTACACTTAATCGTCACCACGATGCCAAGCCCTCCCACTACACGGATGTCCAAGCCGAGGCTGGGAGGTCCCGTAGTTCTTGAAGGGCCTTCTGGACAAGAGTTAAATGGCAGGTGCCCAACTCCGAAACCACTGCTCTAATCCAGGGGTTGGCTGGCGGTGGAGAGTAGACGTTTTCGACTTTAGCCACCATGTGGCTTCTGTTGCAGCCGGTGATGCGTTCCTTCCGTTGTGCCACAGGCTGCCACAGACAACCACGTAGAACAGGCCTGTGTTCCAGTGAAACTGAAATATGGGCACTGAAATGTGAATTTCATAGCATTTTTCCATGTCCTGGAAGATTCTGCGTTTTATTTCCTGCCATTTAAGCGGGCAGAAACTATTTCTGGCTCCCAGGCCAGGCAAAATCAGGAGATGGGCTCGATTTGGCCCACGGGCCATCAGTAGCTGGCCTCCGCTCTCAGCCGGGGAGCAGGCTGTGTCCAGGAGTTCGCTGGCCCTCTACTACAAAACCTGGTCAAAAGTGCTCCAAAGGGAAGCGCGGACAGACACGCGGGTTCAGAAAACTTCCCCGCTCTTCGTACATGCCTCCCCTGCCCTTTGAGAAAGTCCTCACCAAACCTGAAAACACGGATTAATTCATTTAAATTTGCAACAGCCATGGCAGGGAGGAGACGACATCCCCGCTTTGGAGATGGGGAAACCGAGGCACGGGACCGAGTCCTTCAGCGCAGAGCTGGGAACCTCCCACTCAGGGGAGCGTGGCCCGGAGAGCAGCGACAGCAGTGCCCCGCGGGGTCCGAATTCCAAGAGCGAACCAAGAGACAGAGGCCACCGCCACCTCCTTCGCGACTCCCGCGCCGGCCCCCCCCTTCCTGCGGGGCTGTCTGCGTCCGTCCAAACCCTCCCAGAGCCTCCGCCGTCCCCGGCAAAGCCTCATTTATGAAACGAAGTGGGTCAGGAATAACAAGCAGAGAATAAGCGCCGGGCCCCTGGTCGACGCTGCCGGTGATAGATGTCGTCGCGCAGCAAAGGCTCCCCCGGAACGCGCTGGCCGGCGGCCCCGTGTGTGAGCGATGAGGTGCCAGCACTCGGGAAGCCCAGAGTAAATAAAAGCCTCCGTGATCGTGAGCAGGCCCTCGGAGAGCAGCGTGGCCCGGCAGGGCAGGCGTCCAGACGAGCCCCGTGCCAGGCGTAGCGATCACAGCGCACAATTCAGCTGCTGCCGGCCGGCCACGTCGCAGAATGACAGGGGTGACGGATGGCTGGGGGCGGGGAGGGGGGTCCTCCACCTGCCCTCATCAGACCAAACAACGAAACCATCTGCGGCGGGCAGGGTTGTCGGGAACGTCCAAACCCCACCAATTAACAAGGGCGGCGAGGACTGATGTCTCCGCAAGCCTGCGCCGGCCGGTTTGATTCATGGCCCAGATGCCAGACGCTCCCACCTCCTTTGAGAGGCGCCCAGGGGAGGCAGGGAGGGAGAGGAGGCGGCTGCTGTGTGCCTGGCCCTTCAGAAAACGTACCTGGTGGATTAAAAACACTCATAGTACACCAACAGGACCCCACTGGCGGCCAGCCTGCTCTATTCTTGACTCTCAGTGTCTGGGGCTGACACAGCCCTATTGTCCCCCCCACTCCCGGGCTTGGCCCGCTGATCTAGTCCTCGGATCTCCCTGCCGCGGGTGGTCACAGGGGCCACGGGTCCGGAGGTGGCCCCCATGGTGCTCCTGGGCTCCCGTGCCCCTCCACACCAGAGGCTTTGCTAGTTAACATATCGGAAGTCAAAAGTGGATTCTCAGAGGTGAGCACAATGGCCCGTTGACTAGCTTGAGAAATGTTGAAACGGGCTCTCTCGTTGGTGAAAGTCAAGGTATTAATACACACAAGGTCTGCAACAGACTGAGCTGTGTCCCCTAAATCCATAGGGTCAAGTCCTAACCCCTAATGTGATGGTATTTGGAGGTGGGGCCTTTGAGAGGTGACCGGGATCACGAGAGGTCATGAGGGTGGGGTCCCCACGATGGGGTCAGTGCCCTTATAGGAAGAGACAGAAGAGAGCCTACTGTCCCCTGTCCCCATCTTTCCGCCATGAGAGCAAGAAGGCAGCCATCTAGGGGTGCCTGGGGGGCTCAGTCGGTTAGGGGTCCGACTTCAGCTCAGGTCGTGGTCTCACAGTCCGTGAGTTCGAGCCCCGCGTCAGGCTCTGTGCTGACAGCTCAGAGCCTGGAGCCTGCTTCGGATTCTGCGTCTGCCTCTCTCTGCCCCTCCCTCATTTGTGCTCTCTCTCTCTCTTAAAAATAAACATCAAAGAAGAAGAAGAAGAAGAAGAAGAAGAAGAAGAAGAAGAAGAAGGCGGCAGCCATCTACAAAGGAAGAAAAGGCCCCTCACCAGGAATCGACTCTGCCACTACCTTGTAGACTTCCCAGCCTACAAAACTGTGAGAAATAAATTTCTGTTGTTTAAGCCCCCCAGTCTACGGTGTTTGGTTACGGCAGCCTGAGCGGACTAAGGCAACACCACAGAGAGCCACCCTGAGACAGGCCTGGATGCCTGGGGATTCTTACATGGCCCCAGTCCTGTCCCTGGGCTGGGGGATTTCAGCTGCCTGCTTCGGGATGGCCATCTTATCTGCCTTGAGAGAGCCTTTCGCGCAAGGTGAGGCCTTCATCAAATGTCCGAGGCAGGTGACTAGGAGGCATCTGGGCCACGGAGAATCTTCGGGGGCCCCAGCGGACATGCAGAGTTCCCTACCCTGCTTAGGATGGAGTTCGAGCATTCTCTTGTTGTCTAGGGCTGGCAGGAGGGGCTGTGACCCGGGGCTTGGGGTCTGGGGCTCTACCCCATTTTACTAATGAGGACTGTGGGGTTGGCAGTTAAATCTCGTTAAGGGCAACGCCAAAGTTAGATTTTCTCAGTAGCTCCTCAGTCTTCTGAAGGTCAAGGTCCCTTCTAGAATCTGAAGGAAGCTGTGGCTCTTCTCCCCAGCAAAATGCACTCACACAACAACTTCAGAGGGCCCACAGGGGCCTGCCCTGGCCTCCCCAGCTGGCACTTCTGGTCTGCCACAGCCTTCCATGGGGGAGACAAGCAGCAGCCTGTCCCCAAGCTGACAGGGCCCCTCCCCCTGTGAGTAGGAACAGAATTCCCCAAACTCTGGTGGCCAGGAAGAGACAATCAAGTGTCTGTGAGCTTCAGCCAACAGCTGGAAAAAAACAAACTAAATTGACGTCTCTCCATGTAGGATCGGGTCACCCCATACACGCCAGTGCTGATTTCTGAATTGAACAGGAATTCCGAGGGTTTCCACCAGAGAAACAGCTTCTTGCCCCACGCCGTCCTTACACTCTGGATCCCCCGCTCTCCTGCCCTGCGAGCTGGTCGCTGCCTCCTAGAAACCTCTGGAAGCAATGTGCTCCCGCCTCCAGGGTCTCCACACTGCCCACTCACTGCTGCCTTCCACTTTCTCAGCCAGACCCACAGCAGCTCGGGCGGTCCGGGCTCCTCCCTGATGGGCACAGGGGACAGGACCTGAGGCACCACTGAGGGAAGACCCCACCTTGCGAGTCGCCTAGAACTTCTGGGTCTCTCTCGCGGGACAATGGCGTCTGCCACTTACATGGGTTTTTTTTGTAGGTCCGCAAAACGGGCCCAGTTCGAAACCTTCGCTCTCCACCACACGAGAAGGCTGGGGGGACCCAATGAGGTCAAAGACATGAAGAGACTTGGAAAAGACAGCAGTCGTCAACAAGAATTGTGATGTCTATGATTTTTTGGACGCAGCGAGGGGAGGGTCCCCTAGCAGCGACTGTGAGAATCTCTGAGGTGATCGTTTGCACACGTGGGCCAGGACTGGTGCTCACCCGGTGCCCCTGGCACGCCCCCTCCACACACACGTGTACACATGTATACACACACACACACACACACACACACACACACACGCCAAACTACTTTCCATTTCCCGGCCTCCGCACATTTCGCGGAAGGCTCTCTGCTGATTGACAGGTGCACCTGTTTCCTGTGAAGTCACAATGAGGCCACGGGGGCAGACACCTTCTCTGCCCGGCCCCAGGGGCCGACCTGGAGAAAGAATCGCTGTTAAGCCTGCCCTTGCCACTCGGGACTTGGTGAGGGCCAGCTGGCTGCGTATGTGAGAGCCAAAGTCCACACCCGCCTTGCCTGTCCATTCTGGCCCCTGCACAGCTGCCGCAGAACCTTCCGCCGCTTCCCTGGGTGGGAGGGGGGGCTCGGGACTTGTGAGCCTCCAAGCTGAAGGGCGGGGCTCTCATTCATTCAATAAACAGCTTTGAGCACCTGCTCAAAGCTCCATTGTTGTTGCTATTGGTTCTCACTGCTATTGGGGGCCGAGGTGTCCTTTATGTGGGGAAACCAGGTGCCAGTTTTCAAAGAACTCCCTTGTGAACTGCCAGCAGGTAGGGCGAGCTGCCCTGAGGCCACACAGCTGGAAAGCTGGCAGAGCCTGGCTTGAACCCAGGCCCCTTCCCAAGCATTCAAGGACCAGAGTCCTGTTCTTGCTAGTGCATTCTCAGATCTCTGTCCATTACAGGTCTGTTGCCCTTAAACTGTAATCACGAAGGAGCCAGCAACACGGCAGACTAGAAAGCCTGGGCACCCTTCCACGATAGACGGCCAAAACGGCTGCATAAAATTTGACAAGCGTTGTTTACATGCACACACCGAGGTAAGTGACGTCACGTGGACGACACGCAAAGATGTTACAGGTTGCTAAACTCCCTTGTGTGCTTGAGGTTTTCCTGGGTTTAAGGCTCCGGTTGGAGGAGGAAGTAAGGCTTTGGGCCCAGAAGCAAAAAGGCAGAACCCTCAAGGGGCTGCGTCCCCCACCGTCAAAGGATGAACCAGAAAAATCTCCCCCTACGCACAATCCAGGAAAGAAGTTCGGGCTTCAGCGCGGGCCCTGGGGCAAAACCCTAAACAAAACAAAGGAAAGACTAATCGCCTTTCAGAGTGTGGAGCCAGGGGCCTCTCGCATAATTTTGGCTTGGGGTTCAAGTTCAGACGCAGGAATCCCCCAGTCAAGAACACACTGATGTAAGCATAGGAACCATGAAGGTGAATTCCCGGGGGAGCCTGGCTGAGGGAAACGCCAGCCACTCGGAGCGTCAGGCCCCAGCCACGGGGGTCTGCAGATAAAGTCCTGCTTAGCACGGGCTCACAGCCCAGAACCGCAAAGGCCCTAAGGCTCCACCACGACAGGAGACCCGATAAATTGCAGCGTCAGGCTCCGAAACTTCAGCTACTCGAACAATCTGATGGAGACTGTGAAATACGTACACTCGGAATGATTACAGATATAACCCACACCCGGAAGGTGGGCAAATTTTACACGATGCGAAACAGAACGGTGAGTGTCATAAAAAACCGATTAGAATTCCTTTGCGAGATACTAATAATTGAACTTGATAACTCAGAGGACCGGTTACAAATCAAGGATGTAATGGGGTGTGGGGATGGGGACAAAGAACGGGCAGAAGGACAGGGGGAAGGGCAAAAGAGATCCGCGGAGGAAGGGCGGGGACAGGAGAAGAGAAGCCGGGCAAAGGTGAGCATCACCGTCCGTCAGTCAGGCGGTCAGTGCACGCGTGTTAAGCACCGACACGTGTACTAAGCGCTGAGCGGCTGCGGGTGTGCGGACGACAGATAACAGGCTGACAGGTGGGTGAAGAAGGAGGGGTCGGTGGTGGAGTGGATGAAAGGTGTGTGATAGTTCGGGGGTGGGTGACGGGTGGATAGCGAGCAGGTGACGGGGAGACAGGGGATGGGCAGTGGACAGCAGACAGACACATGGGTGAACGGGTTGACGAGTAGGTGGATGAACGTGTAGATGGCCGGGTGGGTGGTTACGTGGCCGTGCAGATGAACGAGAGGTTGGTGAGGCTGGTGGGAGGGAGCCGGAGGCGCGAGGAGGCAGATGGGAGCGTGGGCACAGAGAGACGGTTGGGCAGGTAAGTGGATGGGTGTGGCTGGATGGTGAATGGCAGATAGGGTAGTTCAGTGGGGGTAGATGGTGGGGGGGGCAGGACGGTGGGTAGACGGAGGTGGTGGCTGGGAGGGTGAGTGGGTGTTGGGCGGTTGCTCAGCAGGTGGTGAGTGGATGGAGGGATAGATGTATGGGGAGCAAATGGGTGCCTGTACAGGTAGACAGCGGTGGCTAATGGCTGCACGGGGAGACAGAGGTGGCTAATGGATGCACAGGGAGACAGAGGGGAATATGGCTACATGGGTAGACAGTGGTGGCTAATGGCTGCACGGGGAGACAGAGGTGCCTAATGGATGCACAGGGAGACAGAGGGGAATATGGCTACATGGGTAGACAGTGGTGGCTAACGGCTGCACGGGGAGACAGAGGTGGCTAATGGATGCACAGGGAGACAGAGGGGAATATGGCTACATGGGTAGACAGTGGTGGCTAATGGCTGCATGGGGAGACAGAGGTGGCTAATGGATGCACAGGGAGACAGAGGGGAATATGGCTACATGGGTAGACAGTGGTGGCTAATGGCTGCACGGGGAGACAGAGGTGGCTAATGGATGCACAGGGAGACAGAGGGGAATATGGCTACATGGGTAGACAGTGGTGGCTAACGGCTGCACGGGGAGACAGAGGTGGCTAATGGATGCACAGGGAGACAGAGGGGAATATGGCTACATGGGTAGACAGTGGTGGCTAACGGCTGCACGGGGAGACAGAGGTGGCTAATGGATGCACAGGGAGACAGAGGGGAAGATGGCTACATGGGTAGACAGTGGTGGATACTGGCTGCACGGGGAGACAGAGGCAGACAACGGACGCGCAGGTGAAGACAGAGCCCCCCACGCCTCACGCACCTGGGCTTTGGCCTTCACCGCGGCGTACTCGGCCTTCATCCTCTTCTGGGCATCTTCGTCCACACTGGGGTCCCCGATCCTGTTGAACAGGGAGGCCGCCTCCTCCAGCAGCCGGTCGAGGAGCACGGCCTGGTTGCCCACGTTGTGCAGCAGGACCTGGGCGTGGCTCAGCTGCCACTGCTTCTCCTTCAGGCCCAGCTGCAGCTCCACGGGCAGCTCCAGGACCACCATCATCTTCTGGAACCAGCGGTAGAACTCATCTCGAGCCAGCAGGTACTCGCTCCAGTGCAGCCACACCCACTCGATGCGGCTGTGGACGGAGAGCAGGGGGGCGTGAACGACCCGCCCACCTGGCCCCAGGGCCGGGC
This sequence comes from Puma concolor, assembly GCF_028749965.1. NCBI lineage: Eukaryota > Metazoa > Chordata > Mammalia > Carnivora > Felidae > Puma > Puma concolor. The sequence goes on along the minus strand of NC_141672.1, from coordinate 10,231,219 downwards.
AGCCGCCCCCTCCCCAGTACTGGGGGGGGGGGGGGGGGCTGTGGGCAGGAGCGCAATGAAATGACACTCTCTCTGGGCCTCAGGGTCACCTGGGCAGCTTGACGACACTCCAGGTTCGGGGCCCTACCTCAGTGTGGTGGGAGTGTGTCTAATAATCGACACAGTGCAATAGTGTCTGGGGGGCTTGTGGCTGTTCGGTGGGGCAGAAGGCTGGGGGGCCTACATGTGGGTTCCAGAGGCGCCATGAGCCTGCTGCATAACCCTGCCTCCTCGCCTGCCTCGGTTTCCCCGCCCGTAACACGGAGACGGCCCCATCTCTCCAGCCCACATCAAACGACTTTGCAATTCCAAGTGAGAGGGTTTGAAAAGCGGAAAGCACAGTGCCAAGTCGCCCCAGCCACTCAACCTTCTGGCTTCAGAGCGATGGAGGGGGCCCTGGCAGCTCCTGGTCCCTGAGGGCCCTACTGTGCCTCGCTCTTGACATTTGCTTCTCCTCTTCTGTCTTCCTGACAGCCTTCATCGAACACTTGATTATACCCGTTGTCCAGATGAGGAGCCTGGGGCTCAGAGAGCTCAAGTAACTTTCCCAAGGCCACACAGCAAGCAGGCACCAATCTCAGGTCTGCCTAACCCCCCATCCCTCCCTGGCTCTCAGGGGCAGCACAGGGTCTAGGCTACGTCGCCAGCCAGGCAACAGGGCCACTCCGCCATTCTGCTGGGGGTTGAACACATGGCGAGTCTACTAGAATTTAGTGTTGGCAAAACCTGATGGACTCCCACTGCCATTATCATCATTAAGCTCGATTATAATTAGAAAGAGGCAGGCAGGGCTGGCGCACATCCCAAGAGAACATCCTGTTCCCAGCAATTCCAGGACCGGAGAAATGTCCCCGGGGTAGAGGCCCCAGGACAGCGCGGTGCTGAACGAGGAGGGTCAACAGAGGCTGCGAAGGCCCGGCGGGGAGCTGCCTTACCTGTGACAGTGGGTCATGTAGGTGACCGTCTCCTCCCACTGGGCTTTGATGTCCTTCAGCTGGGCCAGGATCTCGGGCTTCTGGCCGTCACGGCAACACGCCAGGAGGCCCTCCGCCGCCCGCAGCACGACGTCCACCTTCACGCGCCCCTCCGGCTCCAGCTGGCATATTTTCTGTCGTGGACACAAAGGCCGGTTTCCAGGGGTTAGACAAAGCCACGAGCAGGCAGAGCCTTGGCGTTAACGGTGGCATGATGGAAAGAGCCGGGACTTTGAGGCCAGAGGGGCTGGGGTTCGAACGGTGGCCCTTGCAGCTTTCTCCTGTGACCGTGGGTGGCCAGCTAAAGGCCCTGAGGTCGGAAGCAAGGCACTGACGAGGGGAGCACAGAACCGTGGAGCCGTCTGCCGGCGACAGTCCCTTCCCTTTCCCACTGGGCCGCTTCCGGCTGTGTGAACTCACACACGTCTCGCCATCTCCCTGGCCTCGGTTTTCTCGTTTGTAAAATGGGGTTATTCATAGTACCGAGCTCCCAGATTTTTTTTCAGTATTAAGTGAGAAAATGCAACGTAGGGGCGCCTGGGTGGCTCAGTCGGTGAAGCGGCCGACTTTGGCTCAGGTCGTGATCTCGCTGGGTTTGTGAGTTCAAGCCCCGTGTCGGGCTCTGTGCTGACAGCTCAGAGCCTGGAGCCTGCTTCAGATTCTGTCTCTCCCTCTCTCTCTCTCTCTGCCCCTCCCCTGCTTGTGCTCTCTCTTCCTCTCTCAATAATAAGTAAATAAATGTAAACATTTTTTAAAAAATAAATGAGAAAACGCAAGGTGCACGTCGCGGTGTGTGGGGCTGTGAGAATCTGCCTCTCAGGTCTCCTGCAGGGAGTGGGCTCGACCCAGGGCCCCAGCCAAGGCTCCGGAATGCTCTCTGAATTTGCGGTTCGCACCGAGGCCTTGCTCCCTCAGCTGCTCCCACCAGTGACCAAGCGGGAAGAGGAAGGCAGGCCTGTTCCCCTGTGGCATCGGGCTCCTCTGATGGGTGACTGGTCCAGGAGGCCCCACGGCCTTGCCAGACTCCCACAGAGCCACACCGCGGTCCCAGACACTCCCTGATCTCCTGGATTGGGGGTCAGACCTGCGTCGGGCTGACCTCACCCCTCCCAGCCTTTCTGGGCTCCCAACCTGTTCTCTCGTGGAAGTTTCCCTATCAAACATCTCGTGCGTTTAGTCTCATCTTGGCTTCGGGCTCTGGGAGGACCAACACGAATTTACAACGTCTAGCAAGTAGCATATTTCTGATTAACATCGGCTCTTGTCCTTATTACCTGCCGTTATTTAGTTCTTTGGCAACTCAAGCGTGGTCTCTGTAGGAGAAGTACAATTGGGTTCCAATTCCAGAGCCATTCCCTGACCTTTGTCACAGTACTTTGATTCACGAGGCCTATGAAATGGGGGAAGAGGGCAGTTACACCACCCAGGGTTCCAGGAACGTTCCGCGAAAACGAGAGAGCCCTGAGCACACCGCCTGGCCCAACACTAATAGTGTTCGCTCTCAGTACCGTCTTTTCATACCTTTGAGCCCTCTTTACTGACAGCACATTTGCCTGAAGTTCAAGCTCTATTCCCCAGCCTGTCTCCCTGGGAGGCTGGCAGCCAGCCTTCCCTGAATGAAGTCCCAGTGGGCCGGCCGTCTCTGACCCCTCTCTGTGGATGGCGCAGGGGTGGGGGAGGGGGGAGCGAAATGCTGCTTCAATGATAGCTGTGTGACCCCAGGCAGGTTGCTTGGTCACTCTGGGCCTCCCTCTCTTACCCTGAGATTGTGATGACAATGCCTGCTTTGTCTACCCCATAGGGTTCTAACATTAAGTTTTGAAAATACAGCTAGTTAAAACATCGATGTGTCAGTATACTCCGTAAAGGGTGGGGTGTAAAAGATGTAGATGTGCGAGTGAGCAAGGGGGTCAATCCTTTCTGTTGCTTCACGTGAGACTGGTTAGCGACGGCGACGATGATGGTAGAGAGGGACGTCCCCTCCTACCTGTGTTATCAGAGTGACATTAAACAAGCTCCTTCCACACAGGCTCTCTGCGGTCTATGAGTGTGTGTCTGGGGGTGGGGGGCAGATGAGAGTGGAGAGCGGGGAGATACCCCAAGAAGGGGAAAGCCGTTTTGTTTGTTGTTTGAGCCCGGCCGAGCGGAGGGATGTAGCAGGACCCCGCAGGGTCACGGCTGCGACGACAATCCGACCGAGACCCCACGTGCCGCTCAGCAGCAGGCAGCGATGCAGAAGACAAAGGTACTATGGCAATTAGTGTGGACCAAAGGGCCGAGGGCCACTGCGGGGTGTTCTGGGCTGAGCGAGATTACCCACCCGCCGCATGGAACATTTCACACCACTCAGGAGCGGGAGCCCCACAGGGCGGCTGGGGAGGAATTTCTTGCCATCCCGCGACATTCAGTTTAAGGACCTGATATTTCTGACACCCAGCGCTGAGGAACAGACTGCAGACCCACCCTCCAAGCTAGGAAGACGCACGCCGCGGAAACCGCAGTTAACGGACAAGGGCGCTGGGAACCCACAGAAACCTTGAGCTTTGCAGGGCTGTTCTCTGCAGCAGCCAGAGAGGCCTCCTTTCCGCCTGCTGTCCAGAGGAGGCTCAGCCAGAATCCAGAATCTAGGGAGCCAACGGCTTTGGGGAAGAAGCTGAATTCGTTCTCTCCGCCACACCCAGAGGGAGCCAGCTGGGCCTGGAAAGTCCCCATGAGGACAACGGCCCCTTTCCCAAAGCCTCGTTTCCTGATTGTGTGACCTCCTCTAGGCCTCTGGACTCTTGCTCTCCTGACTCCTGCTCGGAGACGGGCAGGCCGGACTGGGGAGACACGGCAGACGCCCAACTCCCTGCCCTTCGCAGGGCAGTGAGTCCGCTGCTTTCCTGCCAGAGACAGAAAAGCCAGCCAGCCCCAAAGGCAGGCAGAACACCAAGCCCTACCTGGCCCAAAGCAGAAACATCTGCCCCCAAACCGAATTATCAACCAATGGGATGTTTGCTGGAGGCCGGGGGGCCAGGAGGCCAGAGGCCGTGGCTACGCTGGCAAATCCAGCTTTCCAGAAGTAGTTTCCACCTTTCTTCGCCGCAGTCATGACTACGCTCTCCGGCTGGCGTGAGGTTCCTTTAGAGCTGATCACCAGCAGGATCCAGGAGTGCTTGGCAGGAGAGACGAGCCAGCTGGGACGGGGTACAAAACTATTCTGATTGGAAGGCGCCAATGAGGGCAACAGTCAGGTGGGGGGTGGATGGAGGGAAAACTTTGGGGAGAGGAGAAAAGATAGATCAGGAAAGCCGGACGGAGGGGGTTAGTCAGGGCTTTCCATCAGTGCAGCCAAGACCAGGTAGGCACTGCGCTGGGTACTGTGCTTGGTACTGGGTGGGGTACTGAGCTGAGCACTGCACTGGGTACTGTGTGCAGTACTGTGCTGGGTACTGAGTTGGGCACTATGCTGGGTACTATTGCAGTGCTGTGCTGGGTACTGAGTTGGGCACTGCTGGGTACTATGCTTGGTAGTGGGTGGGGTACTGAGCTGAGCTGGGTACTATGCTAGATACTATTCTGGGTACTATGCTGGGTACTGTGCTGGGTACCTAGTTGGGCACTGCTGGGTACTATGCTTGGTACTGGGTGGGGTACTGAGCTGAGCACTGCACTGGGTACTATGTGCAGTACTGTGCTGGGTACCAGGTTGGGCACTGTGGTGGGTAGTATGCTTAGTACTGGATGGGGTACTGAGCTGAGCTGGGTACTATGCTAGATACTATTCTGGGTACTATGCTGGGTACTATGTGCAGTACTGTGCTGGGTACCTAGTTGGGCACTGTGATGGGTACTATGCTTGGTACTGGGTGGGGTACTGAGCTGAGCACTGCACTGGGTACTATGTGCAGTACTGTGCTGGGTACTAAGTTGGGCATTGCTGGGTACTATGCTTGGTAGTGTGTGGGGTACTGAGCTGAGCACTGCACTGGGTACTATGTGCAGTACTGTGCTGGGTACCGGGTTGGGCACTGTGCTGGGTACTATGCTTGGTACTGGATGGGGTACTGAGCTGAGCTGGGTACTATGCTAGATACTATTCTGGGTACTATGCTGGGTACTATGTGCAGTACAGTGCTGGGTACTGAGTTGGACACTGTGCTGGGTACTATGCTTGGTAGTGGGCGGGGTACTGAGCTGAGCACTGCACTGGGTACTGTGTGCGGTGCTGTGCTGGGTACTGAGTTGGGCACTGTGCTGGGTACTGTGCTTGGTACTGGGTAGGGTACTGAGCTGAGCACTGCACTGGGTACTATGTGCAGTACTGTGCTGGGTACCGGGTTGGGCACTGTGCTGGGTACTATGCTTGGTACTGGATGGGGTACTGAGCTGAGCTGGGTACTATGCTAGATACTATTCTGGGTACTATGCTGGGTACTATGCTGGGTACTGTGTCGGGCACTGAGGTCCAGGAGGAACCTAGCGCTTGCAGGCCGTGCTGGGGTCTGCAGAGAAGAGCACAAATGACTAACAGAGCCACCGACACCACGGAGTAGCTACTGGAGCTCCAGTGAGGGACGTGGGGAAATCCAAGGCTTGGTGGGCAGTAGGTGGCGTCGGCACCGAGCCTTAATGACGCGCAAGCCTTCGAGATGGGGCTTGAGCGACGGCTGTGTCCGGAGGCCAGGTCCTAGGAAAGGCAGCCCGTCTCTGGCCACAGAGGGGCCTGGAGGCCGGTCAGGAAGCAGCCTGGCTGAGGCCGGGCCCCGAGTGCAGGGCCGCAAGTCTGGAAACCAGAGGGCAAGATGCTGGGACCTGGGGGCCAGCTCCGGGAGGCCCGGGCGCAGGCAGGGAGGGTCGGCGTGCGCGTGTCCCTGCATCAAAACCGCAAAAAATAACCCCACCCATCGGGCCGGCTCTGCCAGGGCGCCCGCGCTCTGCCAAGCACACCAGTAAGTCATTCGCCCCCATGTTCCGTCCCTCCTGCAAGGCGGCGACCATCGCCCCCACCCCCACCCCACCCCACCCCCAATGAGCTGAAACCCAAGGTGCTCCAGAAACGCTCCCAAGGCGCGCCACAGCCACGGCGGGGACTCGAACCCCGGGAGCAACCCTCTTCCCGGTCTCCCTTCACAGAAGTCTTTCACCACCACGAGGGTCCCGGAGCCGCCAAGAGCCCCTCTGTACGCAAGGGGGAGAGGGCTCTGCTCACACTCTAGGAAGTGAGGTCGCAGGAGGGCACGGGACTCGCTTCTGGCCACGCAGCTATGCGGCGTCAGAGCTGGATGGGAACTCACATCCCGGCCACTCTGGAGAAGGGTCACCCTGGACGCACATCACTGAGCTGGGGGGGGTGGGCAGGAGACCCTGACCCCAGAGTGAGGCCCCGCGGACTGCGGAGGTGGAAAAGTCACCAGACGCTCCCTTCACCAGATGGCAGGAGCGAAATGTTTTCTTTCTTATTGCAAAATTGGTTTTGAAATGTCAAGGCCCAGAAAATAGCATGCCTGAGCCCCATGGGAGAGCCAGAGGCGGAGCCCCTGGACGTGACCCCCTCCGCCTAGGCTCTGAGTCAAGTCCCTGGGGGCTCGGCCGGTGGGCGTGCTCCCCTCCGGTTTCCACCCTGGCCTGGCCGAGGGCTGTTCCCAAGGACCGCTCTTGCCTTGGCTGCAGCCCGACCCACCACCGGAGGGGAATGGCCTGCCGGTAGAAGGGTGCAAGGTTCAAAGGGATTAGCAACCCTTGGCCTTGAAACAGCAAGCACACACGCAGGGCCGTGGTGTTCCGGGACACAGACTATCAGGAGCTGGGGCCAGACCTTGGGGGCAGAGGGAGGGTTGCATTTCACAAGCACAGACACACAAGCAAACGAAAGGGCATCCCAAGGAGAGGCAACAGCACAGGACAGAGGCCTACAGACAGGAAATCTAGGCTGTCTCCCACCAGGACAGGATCTGTGCTTGGTAGATGGGATGGCCGGGACAGCTGAGGCTGGAAGATGGGGTGGTGTAGACAGTGGCAGACTTTGGTGCCAGGTGAAGCTTGGTTTTAGTTTTGTGGGCAATGGGGAGCCACGGAAGGTTCTAGAGGAGGAGAATAAACATCAAGAACATCACGCGATCCTGTGCGGCCTGGATTATGTGTATAATCCCCCATTCCCCTTTATGGTGTGAGCCCCAGAGTAAAGTGAACCTCGCCGTCTCCACTGCCCCAGGACCCCCCACGGGGATGGCCAGTGATGCTCTGGGCTCGGCCCTGGGCTCAGGTCCTGACAAGATCGGTTCCTAGAGTTTGGGCCCATCACCGCGTCTAGGAGTCACATTCTATTATTGAAAACTAGGGACCATAAAACCACATTCACAGGGCTTTTGTGAAATTCAACACGAAAGCTGATGGTGCGGCCCTGGGCACGTGACAAACAGGTGCCGAAAGAATGTCGGGTCCCCTCCGTCTGACCTCTGAGGACCAATCATTTGATAAATGCCTCCTGGTGACAGTAACAATGCGGATGATGACCGAGGCCAAGTCCGACAAGAGAAGGGGCTCCGGGCGGCCAACTCCTCTCCTTGGATCCCCGACCTTCCTTCCAAGTTTCCAACCTACCATTCCCCTGTCGCAGCAACGACATCCAAGCTCCCAGGCTCAGTGTTCCAGGCCGTCACCCTCTGACCCCTGACCTCCCCTCTGGCCCTGTCCCCGGCTCCTGCCTGATGGCTGGTGCTACCCCAACCCAGGCTTGCTGGGGCTCTGAGCACGTGCCTCGGGCCATGCCCACCTGCTGGGTCTCTCTCCTCTGCTGCTCCCTCCGCCTAGAGCCCCCTCCTCTCCACCCTCACCCCTGCGGCCCCCAGCCTGGCTACCTCGTCTGTCTTTCAGCTTCAGCAATAAAGTCACTTGTCCCCAGAGGCCTGATGCCCCAGGCTGCCTCAGAGAGTCCCGGGTTCTCTGCTCACTCCACTGTCCAATTGGGAAGCCTCTGGCCGTATGACTTAAAAGTGGTTCCCCACTCTCTGCCCTGCCGGGCACGGTTTTACTGTGAACGCCCGTCTCCGATCATCTGAGAGGCACGTGTCCTGGCAGGGAAGCAGAAAGCCCATCTGACAAGGAATCAGAAGACTCAAATTCCAGGCTGGAATGTCCCACCCGGAGACCTTTTCAACGTAGACAAGTCACCTCTCTGAGACTCAGTTTCCCCATGCATAAAATGCAGACCATGGCTCTCCCTTCGTAACGTGGTTGTGAGCCTTAAACCATCGGCCCTGAAAAGATGATACAAATTTTCTTCATTTTGACTGTTTCCAAAAAGAGGATTAGGTGTTTTCAATAAGATGCACAAAATCAGTGAGACAGCACACCCAAGAAAGCACGCAGGACACTGGGTGTGGGGCCAGCACCGCTTCTAGCCTGGTCAGGAGATCAGTTTGTGTACGAGAAGGTGGTCCCCCCCCCCCTTAAAAGTGACCATTGTTAGCTGTCTATCCCAATGGGTGTGACCCCAGAGATGCGTAAGTCATGGCTTTGCCTACATGTGGGCAACGGAGGCCCAGAGAGGGATAGGGACTTGGCCGAGGTCACACAGCACTTTCACATCAGCATGGAGCCTATAACCCAGGTTCTGCCCCCTGGCCCCCTGGCCTGAAGCAGATGCCCTCGGATGGGGGCACCATAATGCCGGGCCAGGCACGGGACACCAGCACTTCCGGTAGGCATAGCACCACACGCCCTGAGCCCTGCCTCGTGCCAGGTGGGGAGCAAGGCCAGACCCTGGCCCTGGAGAAGCTGACGGGTCACTTCTCACGGGGCAGAACCCTTCTCCACCCTCCTGAAGGCCAATCTGGGCCCACCCAGACCCGGCCCAGGGAAGCCAGGAAGCGGCAGGAAGGACTGGGCTGGGGACCCCCCAACCCCACACCCCCCCCCCCACCCCGGCCGCAAGGTGCCTCTGCCAGGACGGGACAACCAGAAAGCCCCTCTAGCCCCTCCCTATGAAAATGTGGTCCCAGGACCAGGGATCGTGTTAGACATGCCAGAGTTGGGGTCCACCCTGACCCCCTGTGTCAGAATCGGCCCTCAAACCCAAATCCCCAGGAGATTCAAACACGTCAGAGTTTGAGAGAGACACTAGCCTGGTCCGCCCCTGCCATTTAAGAGTCAGGAGACACGAGGCCCGAGGGAGGGACACGGCCGAGGCCCCAGGGCTACGGAAGCCGCGGTCTCTGTACCTCGGTCTCCCGCAGCCTGGCCTCCAGGGCCGCCCGGGGCCCCTGGGTGTTGTCGTTGACCTGCAGCCGCTCCTGCACAGCCTTCATCCACTGCCGGGCCTCCTCCACGCTCCTGTCGAAGCCCTCCTGGGGCGGTTGAGTCATGGCACCTGCAGAGGCTGAAGGCAGGAACACGTGAGATCAGGCCAGCGGACGAGAAAGCAGGGTGACGCCGGATGGGGGTGGGGGGGAGCCAACGCTGGGGACAGCACCAGTGCCCCTCCCGGCAGGCACGTCCGCCTGGCCCCACAGCTGGGGGTGACTGTGGTCGTCAAGGGGCCAAAGGACCTGGGAGGAAGGACAGGTCTCTCCTGTGGGAGCAGGGAGAGCAGGTGCAGGGCGCTGGGCTGGCCTCTCAGCTCCCCTGCTGTAGACTCAGGGGCAATTCTCCTCTGTCTCTGTGGGTTGAAGCCCCTCCGCAAGGGGATCCCAAAACACATATACGGTCTGAGATGGGCACTACGGATAGCGAATCTTGAGGTGCATGGATCAAGAAGCCTCAACCGGGGGCGCCTGGGTGGCTCAGTCGGTTAAGCGTCCGACTTTGGCTCAGGTCATGATCTCGCGGTTCGTGGGTTCGAGCCCCGTGTCGGGCTCTGTGCTGACCGCTCAGAGCCTGGAGCCTGTTTCATATTCTGTGTCTCCCTCTCTCTCTGACCCTCCCCCGTTCATGCTCTGTCTCTCTGTCTGTCTCAAAAATAAATAAACGTTTAAAAAAAAAATAAAGAAGAAGCCTCAACTGAAGAAACACAGTTTTGGGCCAGGCTGATGCCAGCCCCGAAACCACGCCTGAATATCACGATCTCAGGGCTGGGGGTGCCCATGACAGCCAGGTGCCTGCTCGCTACTTTGCCACCAACTTGGGTCCACGGCAGACGTCACTGACGATCCACTGACTTTGCATGTGAGACGATCCCCACCCGCTTTGCCCCCTTAAGCGACGCCTGCCTGCTGGCCTGGATCCTGCAGCTGAACCCGCCCTTGGCTACACAGCTCCCTTCTCCTGACCTCGTAGCTGCAGACGCGGAGGCTCAGATTTTCGCGGGTAACTTTCCTAGAATCCCGTGCAGCCCAGGCAAGACTTTTCCTACATTCCGGTTCCAGTTGTCTGCTTACAGCAACTATCACCTACTTTGGATTAAAGTTATTTATATCTGCATCTTACGGGAAGGGATTGTACGTGGCTTATCTTCCAGCTCCCGCAACGCCTCGCACCGTGGTGAAATGGCCCAGCATCGGTATAAAGTGTAATGCTGATGATCACAGCATTAGTTAAAAATGGCAAACAGGACAAAGCTAGAAACAGCCCAGATGCCCAACAATGGGGGGTTGGTTAAGGAAAGCACGAAGCGCGTTTCAGGATATCACGCAGCCACTGAAAAGTATGCCTAAAATGAACTTAATAAGGGAGCATCCTTACGATATGACACCCCCAAATTAGGCAAAATTGTATCTTTAGCAGACACGACTCTCCACAACCAGTAAAAGCAAACAAAACCACAAAAGACTACCCTCACAGGGGAAGGTTGGGCGGTCTTGCCACGATGTGTCCACGTGACAGGGGGTGTGGGCTGAAGTGGCCCGAGTCACATCCCACGTGACCTCAGGCCTCTCTTTTCCGGGCACAGTGTTCTCGGAGGCCACTTGATTACGGACGATTTGCGTGCGGATGGTGGGAACACGCAGTTGGGAGTTTTTGTGTCCTTATTTTTCCTTAGGCGTCTTGCGAACTTTCTAGAAAGGGCGAGCATCACTTTCAACTTACACCGTCTCTTGACCTCGGCTGAACTGCGTTGGCCCTCTCTTCTGGATCGGCAGTCGGTGGTTCAACAAGCTCGGACAGAGGATTTGAACACCGCCCCCACCGCCCTGGGTGGGCTTTGCCACCAGATTGCAGGGGACAGCTGTCACCGCCGGGGGACGCTGTCGGCAGCGAGCGAGACCTGGGCCTGCGGCTCAGAGCTCAGTCTCCCAGCCTGTTCTCCTTTCAGAGCTGTTTGGAGTTTTGCTAACCATTTAATATGTTCCCTGAAGCCACTCCCAGTCTTTGAATGCTTCGTTTGTAAAGCACAGGAGACTGTGCGGGCGTTTAAATTGGTTCATTGTGACTTTAATCACTTGTCTAGTGTGGGACTTGATTGGCTTCCAAGAGCTCAGCTTTTACGTAACTTGACCGAGCGAGGAACGGGAGGGGCAGGGACGAGTCTCCCAGAGTCTCACATGGCACAACGGTGGCGGGGGAAACGCCGCCCTAATCGCCAAAAGGCATGGAGAGCCCTTCTCCGCTCCGGTCAGGATCTCAGGGTTGGTGAGTTCGAGCCTCCAGTCGGGCTTTGCACTCACAGCGTGGAGCCTGTTTGGGATTCTCTCTCCCCGCCCTCGCTCTCTGCCCCTCCCCCACTCGTGCTCCCTCTCTCTCTCCCCTTCTCTCTCTAACACAAATAAAACGTTTAAAATTTTTTTTTCAAACAGACTGAACTGAATCGATGAAGTACACACACGTGCACACACAGGCACAGGCTTCTTTATTAACACGTTAAATCACCAGCGCTAACGCTGGGTCTAATGACCACCAGAATTTCAAAGTAGCGACGGGCAGACACGACATCTCAAGATACGTACGACCTCACTGCAGCGTGAAAATAGGTGTGACGGGGTTACCAGCACCGCTAAGGCGAGACAGGGCTTCGCTTTGGCTTTGCCTCGTACCTAATGGAGGGAACCGCCGTCAGGTAGAGGGTGCGAGGCGATGAGACTACGGTTTCCCGTCCGAGTTCTTGGCCCCTAAATGGCCTCTGAGAGCCGGACCTTGGGGAGGAAGCCTGCTCTACGCCTTCTCACATAGGAAGGGGAGCCTGTTTTGTTACACGAGGTTGAGTTTCAAGAATCAGATGGGCAGCTCAAGAAAAGCCCGCCCACAACTGATGTAGGGACCAGGAGGGCATCCCTCACTGAAAGCTTCCTGGGAACCTGTCTTGTGGAAGCCAGGGGCAGAGGTGTGACTCTGGGGGGGGGGGGGGGGGAGGTGCGGTGGGGGGAACGGGGACAGACCCACATGAGCTTTGAGAGACGCCGACCACAGGGCCACAAAAGAGGGCTTGTCACCCGGCCTGGAGCCAGCAGGGCCGAGTGGAGGTGTTTGTTGCCGCGGGCTGTGGGAGGCTCCTGGGGGATGGTGAGGCTGGAACGTGGGAACTGGGAGGAGGTGACTGGAGGCGGCTGGTGGGGGCGGGGCGGTGTGCAAGGGCCAGATCACAGCCTTCGGAGCCAGGTCCAGGGCCCTGGGGACAACAGGGAGCCAGCAAATGTTCGGGTGGTGGTGACACAACTATTCTAGGCTTCAGACAGGTGACCCTGGCCAGGGAGGGTAGGGAGGGGAAATACAGTGGGGGGCAGGGGTGGAGGCTGGGGGTCAGCGCAGACAGGGACAGCTGCGGGAGGCCAAGGACCATGAGGGAAGGACGAGGGAGGGGGCACGCAGGCATGCCTCTCCGGAGGAGAGTTCTCAGCCTTGGCAGGTTTGTTTGTCTGTCCTTGGACGGGTTGAACGGACATAGTATTAAAAAATGGGACTACATAGGGGCGCCTGGGTGGCTCCGTCAGTTATGTGTCTGACTCTTGATTTCGGCTCAGGTCATGGTCTCACAGTTTGTGAGTTCGAGCCCTGTGTCAGGCTCTGTGCTGACAGTGTGGAGCCTGCTTGGGATTTTCTCTCCCCGTCTCTCTCTGCCTCTCTCCTGCTCTCTTTCTCTCGAAAAAATAAACTTAAAAATTAAAAAAAAAAAAATGGGACTACGTATTTTCCAAACATTTTGGAGAAAGAAAGAGAGAGAGGAAGGAGGGAAAGAAGGAAGGAAGGAAGGAAGGAAGGAAGGAAGGAAGGAAGGGAATAAAGAGAAAAAGGGAGAGGAAAGAAGGAAGAAAGAAAGAAAGAAAAGAGAAAAAGAGACGAAGGAAGGAAGGAGGGAAGGAAGGAAATAAAGAGAAAAAGGGAGAGGAAAGAAGGAAGAAAGAAAGAAAAGAGAAAAAGAGACGAAGGAAGGAAGGAGGGAAGGATGGAAGGAAGGGAGAAGGAAGGGAGGGAGAGAGGAGGGAGGGAGGGAGAAGGAAAGGAAGAAAATGTGCTCAGGGTTAAAAAAAAAAAAAATGCTGTTCCCATTTCCAAGTCCAAGAAGCAGCCCTGCGGTGTGGCTACAGGTGGCCAGAGACTGGGCATCCCCGTGTGTCTCTGGGCTGTCCCTAAGGAATCAGCGAGAGAGCCAGGCAAAAGGACATAGCCTTTGCAGTTCAGGCTGGTGCTGGTCTGCCGGCAGAGAGAGAAACAGAGAGAAAGTAAATAAACTGCCTTGGTTTCCAGCATCCTGTGTGGTTATCACAAATGACAGCCAGAAGAGAGGTGACATTTTTGCCTTGACAACAGACAAGCGGGGCCAGGGCAGAGGAAGAGCCCGGATCAAGACAGATCAGGTGCTGAGAGGGAGCTGGGTCCACAGCCACAGGTCGGTGAGAAGAACACGGTGACAGGAGCCCGGCAGGATTCGCAGGCTTGACCAAGATCAAAAGCGGAGAGCTTAACCAGAGCCTCGCTGGGAGGCTGAGGACAAAGGGAGGGGGCGGAAAAGTCCTCAATCAGGGCGCAGCGAGGGGCAGTGGGTGGCTCAGCCGGCTAAGCCTCCGACTTCAGCTCAAGTCATGATGTCAGGGTTTGTGGGATCGAGCCCCACGTCGGGCTTTGAGCTGACAGCCTGCTTGGGATTCCCTCTCCCTCTCGTGCGCGCGCTCTCTCTCTCTCTCTCTGACCCTCCCCCACTCGCTCTCTCTCTCAAAATAAATAAACTCAAAAAAAAGTTTAAAGGGGCACCTGGGTGGCTCAGTGGGTTAAGCGTCCGACTTCGGCTCAGGTCATGATCTCGCGGTTCGTGGGTTCAAGCCCTGCGTCAGGCTCTGTGCTGACAGCTCAGGGCCTTGAACGTGCTTTCGATTCTGGGTCTCCCTCTCTCTCTCTGTCCGTCCCCTGCTCATGCTCTGTCTGTCTCTCAAAAATGAATAAACGTTCAAAACAAAAGTTAAAAAGAAATAAACGTGCAGTGGGCAAAGGGTGCTGGAGATGTGATATAGCCTTAAAAAAAAAAAAAAAAAAAAGACCATCCAGGAAAGGCAAGGGCATTAACCCGGCTGCCATGATAAATGGCCCACTCCGTGCTGGGCACTTGGGCTCCGGTCCCCGTGGCACCTGGACCTGAGGGGTTGGGAACACGGAAGGCAGCAGATAGAGCGGGGAGCTTCCGCTCGTGCCTGTGCTGTGCACTGCGGCTGATTGGGGGGGGGTGGATCTCAGCCCAGCCTCCTCCTCTCCACCAGCCCCTTCTTCTTGGAATGCTGCGGAGACCCCTCGGGCGCTTACCCAGGCAGACAGGTGCTCGGAGGGCGGGCTGCCACCACCCCGTCCACTCACAGAGGACAGCACTGCCATGGAGCAAGCAGCCCGGGACATGGGCCCATGGCTTCAGCACTGATGTGTGAACCTCGTTCTGTCAGATTCCATAGCCCGTGCTTGTCTCACCAACCACACGGCCTCCAAAACCGGGTCCCATCCCCTGCGCGATGGGGCATCCGACACAACGCCCTGGGGCAGCCAGTGACCCTGTCTGTGTTGGACAGGATCCAAGTAGGCGAGCTGAATCCACTCGGTCCAGCCGCAAACCCCAGGGACCTGCCGGCAGGGGGGGGGGGGGGGGGGGGGGGAGGTGGGGGGGGAGGGGCCAAGAAGCTCCCAGGAGACAAAAGGGAAGCCAGAGGCCGGCCACCCCCACCACTCAACTGGAGGGACGAAGGTGACGTCATCAGACCCGGGCTGGGAGCCCCGAGCAGCAGGTGCTGAGTCCTGGCAGTGACAAAATTGCCTGCCAGTGACTGCCTACTGGGGCTCCAAGCCCCATCTCCTGAAGGGGGTCCGTCGGCACAGACCCCACTCCCCCCTTCCCTTCCCTTTCCTGGGACCTACAAAGCTGAGGCTGCACAGTGGAGACCCCTCTTTGGCTTTGCGGTGCCCCCGGTAAGGGGCAGACACCGTAAGGACCAGGCTGGGACAGTCCCCTGCCTCGGTCCCTCCAACACAGACTCTGGGAATGTGCAAACACAATAATCCAGCTTGCCATGTGGTGATGCAGATGCTGTAAGAATCCTGCTTAGGACCCGACCACATCCCATTAGGGAACACCCCAGAACATGACACCGGCCCCCTCCCGAGCAGAGAGGGGGCAAAGTCAGGTTCACAGAGCGGCTGTCATGTGGCTAGTATCAATTTACAAAGGTGGAAACGGGGCGCCTGGGTGGCTCAGGTGGTTAAGCATCCGACTCTTGGTTTCGGCTCAGGTCACGATCTCCTGGTTTGTGAGTTCGAGCCCCGCCGTCGGACTCTGCGCTGATAGCCCGGAGCCTGCTTGGGATTCTCTCTCTCCCTCTCTTTCTCTCTGTGTCCCTTCCCTGCATGTGTGCACGCTCTTGCTCTCTCTCTCTCTGTCCCTTCCCTGCACATGTGCATGCTCTTGCTCTCTCTCTCTCTCTCTCTCAAAATAAATAAATAAGCTTAAAAAAAAAAGACGGAAATAGATTCAGAAAGGAAAACAGCCTGTCAAAAGGATTAACGATATAAATTGTAACAGCCAGCATATATCTGGCATCGGGTGTGTACCGGACTCTAGGATAAAGGGCTTATAGCTGTTAACTCATTTCTTCTCCAAAGACCCACCCAGAGACTTGTTATTGCCCCTACGTTATTGCAGAGAAAACTGCCAATCAATGATACTAAGAACACAGCCCAAAGTCAGAGGGATTCTAAGAAGCAGGGGCAGAACTCGAACTCAGGATGGCCCAAGTCCAAAGTCTGTGCTCTTTGTTTTTTTTTTTTAATGTTCATTTATTTATTTTGCAAAGAGAGGGAGAGGGAGAGACAGAGCCTCTCAAGCACAATCCATGCTGAGCACAGAGCCCGACGCAGGGCTCGATCTCACGACCGCGAGGTCATGACCTGAGCCGATAGCAAGAGTGGGATGCTTAACCAACCGAGCCGCTCAGGTACCTTTGCTCTTAAACACCACGGCCCTACCCGGCTTCCCCACCCCTGCCCGTGCGCCCCCAAACCTCACTGGGAGCGGCCCGTGCTGTGCGGGGAGCCTGAGACAGCCTGCCCTCTTTGGATCATCTTTGAGGAACATCCAGGTTCCGGGAAGGCCACTGCAGGGGTAGACCTGGGCCTCTGCTCAGGAATCTGGAGTCAGAGACAATAACCTGAGGCCCCCCCACAGCCTCAGTCGTACAGTGCCTGGCCACCGGCATTTGTTCCGGAACCCAGAGGCTTCAGGACGCGGACCCAGGTAAACTCCCGCCCCCCCCCCCCCACCCGGCGGGCCCTATACGCAGGGACAGCCCGGTGCACCTGCTCCGCCAGCCTGGCCAGGGGCCCCCACCACACGCTGACCCAGCGCCCAGGGAACGGGGCGCGTTCCCCTCTGGTGACCCCCTCAGCTTCCCCGTGACTCATTCCTGCCCTGCCGCCCTTTCCACCCTCGCTCGTTCCCACTGCTCTCACACACGCAGATGGAATTTCAGGAACCAGCGGGCAGCTGGTTTTAATCCCAAAGCTTATTCCAAGTGGATTCTGGGAACACGCTCTTTTGTTGACGTACAGCAGGCAACGATGTGGCCAGGCCATTGTTCACAGCATCGCCTGGCGCGTCCCGAGGCTCCTGGGGGATTCTGTCCTGCGTGGCGTTTGCAGAACATGATGCTGACAGCAACGTGCAAAGAGCAGGGAAAGAACCCTCACGCCATCTTGGCTGATCTTTTAACGACCCTCGAAGGTGGCTGAGTCCAGAGTTGGGATCGATCACTGGGCTTTATCCGGTCACAGAGGGTAAGCACAGGCTCAGAGAGGCTAAGGGACCGCACCAAAGCCACACAGCCGGCAGGGCACCCCAGCCCACCCTCTGCCCACTACCTTGTAAACGCTTACACAGGAAACCCCGCGTAGTAACGGGGCTATAGGGTCCGCTTCACAGTTCCAGCCACCAAGGGGACGGGCCAGCCCTGGCTTCACAACAAGGGCTCAGAGAGGGATTTTCAAACAGCTCTCTCTCCATCACGGATATCTCTCTCCATCATGGTATCTGGCAGGGAAAACCAGCTGATCTCTGGCCCTGCTCCTGCCCCCAGACACTCTGACTGTAAAACGGCATTTCCAATCACTCCAAATTGACCGAAGCCAAGCTCTCCATCAAAAAGGCACGGCGTGGAGAACGCCAGGATTTCTACCCAGGGAACGCTCACCTTGGCAAGCAGGGCCAAAGGTCAAATATAAATATCCACGAGGGGAGAGAATGCACAGGGCACCTAAGAGAACGGGGGAAGGGTTGCGGGCAGAAGGCATCCCTGGGGCAAGGCAGGTGGCTTCAAGGTGTGGGGACATAGTTCCAAGGGCACAGGTGTGCCTGGCGGTGTGGGCAGGGTGGTCAGAGGTCAGAGAGGCAGGGACTGGCCGTCAGATGCAGGTCAGAGAGCGCTGGGGGCAGGGCGTCAGCACTGGTCAAAACTGGCTGGGACACAGGACCTCAGACCACAGGCCAAAGGGTGTGCAGGCCAGTCAACTCAGTCCTACTGGTCTCTGATTCAAAAGAGGGCCTTAGGTCGGTGTTGGTTTTTCACACTGCAGGTCGTGACTCAACCTCACTGCCCAGGCAATAAAAGCACCACCCACACTCCCACGTGTCTCGTAGATGACATTCCCAAGGCCCTGGGCCAGGAGGACAGCGCTCCATCTGGCCCCGGACAAGGCCAGCCCCAGGTGCTGCCCCAGCCCCCACCGCACCTCCCTGAGACAATGACCCAATGGGGTGGAAGCCAGGATGGGATGTCAGCCCTCTGTGCCTGCACCTGCCCAGACCGCCCTTCCCAAGCGATCCACGGCAGCGCCCGAGACAGCACAGACAGCAGCGACAGGCGTCCCTCCCTCTCCAGGCCTCTCACCGGCCCTGCGAAGCAGAGCCTCATGCCAGGCCCCCAGCAGCTCACATTTGCTCTGGGGCAGGAATCATCCCCAGAGAGGGGTGACTCCCAAGTCCCTCCTGAACTCACCAGACCGGCCTGGCCTTCTGGCCCCACCTTCCTCACCTCCCACGGAACCAGGGCGCCCTCCCTGGACTTTCCGGTCCATCGACACCCCAGCCCACGGGAGCAGGTTGGGTTACAGTGACCCTAATGGAACACGGTCCCTAATGGAATACGCGTGAGCAAACGTCTTTAAAGAAAACCACGGCTGCACCGGAACGTACTCTCAGAACCCACCCTTAGCAACGCTGACTTTAGAAATGAGAGCTTTCCACCTAGATGAAAATGTCTTTCAATTCGAAAGCATCGCACCAACATAGGCAGGTTTTTGTTTCTTTTTTTAACTTTGCCTTTGGTTTTATTAGACAAAAATTGTAGAACGTCTCAGAGAGCTTTTGGTCTCTGATGAGGGAGAGTAAGGCAAGGTCACCCCCCCCCCCCCCCCCCCCGCGCAAACGACCCCCCCACCCCGGGTGGGTCATGTGTGATATTCCTCGGGGACTCCCAGCCGCCCAAGAACAAAGGAAAGGATGGAAGACAACTGGTTAAATTGATCAGAGTCTCCGTCAGTGCACAAATATCTCATCAATAGCCTAATCTCTGGGAACCCCCTACTGTCTTAATGATAACGCTTGGCTAGAGGGAAAAACAACCTTAGCTTGACATTAGCTAGGCCTCCAGTAATCCGTAAATCTTCTTTAGTGTGTGGAAATCCCTTTAAGAAACTTTCTCTTGGAGCGCCTGGGTGGCTCAGTCCTGTTGAGCGACCGACTTCGGCTCAGGTCATGATCTCACGGTTCATGAGTTCGAGCCCCGGTTCATGAGTTCGAGCCCCGCTTCCGAGCCCTGCGTCGGGCTCTGTACTGATAGCTCAGAGCCTGGAGCCTGCTTCTGCTTCTGTGTCTCCCTCTCTCTCTCTGCCCCTCTGTCTCTGTCTCTCTCAAAAATAAATTTATAAAAAAAATTAAAAAAAAAAAAAGAAAGAAAGAAATTTTCTCTTGACTTTATCGGTCCCAACTCCACCGCATATAACCAGTTACCCGGCACAACCCCAGTGCCGTTCTCTCTGCCCACGGGTCCTGTCCCCCTTGCTTTCCTAAAATCACCTTTTTGCACAAAAGACATCTTCAAGAATTCTTTCTTGGCTGTTGACTCTGAACCCCCCCCCCCCACCAACACCGCCAAACCTCATCATTCTCCAGAAAGATCTTCCTCAGACCCCAATTTGAGAAACCCCGTGACTGGAGGATGAAGCCAGTGCTCCTTGGGACCCTCCAGGATGAAGCTCCCACCCAACCCCAGTCTTATCTTACCGCACAGATGTTTCCAGAAGCTTAGAGTCGGAATGCTGCCCCACCCCCAGCGTAGCTCTGCCTGGTTAAGTCCTTCCCTACCCCACCCCTCCATACCTTCCTCCCTCAGACTCTTCCCTGTTCCCCTTTCCAAGATCCACTTACAGCCACTGAGAGGTGGAGACCTTCCCAGCTTCCTCTTTCTCCACACAAGGACGCTCCCTTCTTGGGCGCCCACGGGACGTGTGCACGCTGCCATTTGCTGCCTGTTCACTAAGCACTTTGTGTGGATCTCCCCGTGTTCTCCTCCCGACCTTGGAGGTCGTTGCAATTATCGGTTCCATGGCACAGAAAGAAAATGGGGCTTTGGAAGGCATGGCGTGGCTAGTAAGCCATGGACCCAGGATGGGACCCCGCAGCTCGGCAGTGCTGTTCGTATTTTATTGTTCATATTTGTTGGCACAGACAGGAGTTCTCTGAAGGAGGGCAGGGTCGGGTTCATCTTATTGATGAATCAACTGGAAGATGGGTCCGCCTTTATCTCTAACAGCTTTACTAGGAGTATGATTGATACATAAACACGTGGTTAAACTGTACAATTTGTAGGTTTTGCCATATAAACCCATAAAACCATCACCCTGGTCAAGATAAAGAACGCATCCATCACCCCCTGAAGTTTCCTGATCCCACTTCTGATCCCTCCCTTCTGCCCACACCCCGTCCCCGGCAGCCGCTGATGTGCGCACCCTCCCTGGAGACTGCTTTTCGTTTTCTGGAGGATTTCACATAAATTGCATGACACCCTAAATGCTTTCTTTCTTTATTTCTGGCCTGGCTTCTTTCACTGGGCGCAACATTTTTTTTTTTTTTTTTTTCAGGTACAACTACTCTGAGATGCATCCATGCTGTGGCCCATATGGATGGCTCGTCCCTTTCTGTGCTGAGTAATATCCCACGGTCTGTGCAGACCACAGGTGGTTCCCTCAGTCCACCCACTGATGCGGTGTTCGACGATTATGAATAACGTTGCTCTGAACACTTTGTGTGTAGACCTCGGCTTTCATGTCTCTCGCAGAGATACCTAGGAGCGGAGTGGCTCGCTCCGATGGCAGGTGTGCGTTGACATTTTTTTCAGAAACCGCCAGACTGTTGTGCAAAGCGGCCGCACCTCTGTCCATTCCCACCGGCGATGTGTGAGGGTGTTTCTGGCTCCCGCACACCCTCCCATGGCCAGTTTTCCAAACTTAACTCTTCTTTTAGGCGGGCCGTGATAGCTCCTAGTGGTTGTAATCTGCAGTCCCCAAAGGCCAACCACCTGATTGACTTTCATCTGTACTTAGAACTCCCGTCCGAAGCTCCCAGGCTCCGAGGAGCACTTCCCAAGCCCCTCCTCCTTTAAGGCTGTGGGTGGCTCAGCTCCCAGGCTGTGGGCTGACGGCCAGAGGAGTGAGGAGCTGAGTGACAGGGGGACACGCAGCCAAGAGGAACCCGATCCAATTCCAAGGGCCCTGCCATCCGACTCCTTGAACAGACGGTTCCCTGAGGACAAAAGCCAGCACCTCTAACCAACAGTCAGAAGCATGCACTGTGCGAGGGGCTCTCTTGAGCTCTGAAACGGGGGTTCCCTGGGGTCCCTATGCCGTGCTCCTGCAGCTCCCAGACAGTCTGGGTTCAGAAGGGACCTGGATGCCTGGACAACTCAACGACCTCAGGCTGCAGGGCTGGGCTCACAGGATGATGGGATGCCCCAAGGAGCCAATGAAAGATTCTGCAGAGTCCTCCCTGAGTCTCAGCACGTAATAATCGGACCACCTCTTAGGAATCTTATCTAGCTGTGCCATGTTATAGATGGGGAGACTGAGGCTTAGAGAAAGAAAGAGACCCACCCAAGATCTTGCTCAGTGGCAGAGCTATGGCCAGGATTTAACTTGGTATAAATACATCCGAGGTAATGTGCATGTCTTCAAATTGACCCACAGATAAAGAAACAATTAGCTACCATATTTACAGACAGTTAATTTTCAACAAGGGTGCCAAGGCAATTCAATGAGAAGTCTTTTCAACAAATGGTGTTGGGACAACTTGATAGCCACAGGCAAAAGATAGAACTTGGACCCCTACCTCACACCATATACACAAAGTAACTCAAAATAGATCAAAGACCAAAGTGTAAAAGCCAGACTATAAAAATCTTTTTTTGTGTGTATTTTTTTAAAGTTTATTGATTTTATTATTTCTGAGAGAGAGAGAGAGAGCACACCCAAGCAGGGGAGAGGGAGAGAAAGAGGGGGAAGACACAGAATCCAAAGCAGCTCCAGGCTCTGAGCTGTCAGCACAGAGCCCTACACGGGGCTCGAACTCACAAACCACGAGATCATGACCTGAGCTGAAGTCAGACGCTCAACCGACCGAGCCACCCAGGCGCCCCTAGACCATAACACTCTTAGAGGAAAACATAAGCATAAATCATAAATCTTCCCGGCCTTGGATGAGGCACTGACTTCTTAGATGTGACAACAAAAGCACAAACAGCAAAGGAAAATTAGATAAACTGGACTTTATCAAAATGATGAACTTTTGTGTTTTGAAGGTCGCCATCAAGACAGCGAAGAGAAAACCCACAGAATGAAAGAAAAATCTGCAAATGATTTATCTGACAAGGGACTTCTATCTAGAAAGACAAAAGCCCAATCATAAAAGCGGCAAAGGAACTGAATGACATTTCTTCAAAGAAGATGTACGTACAGATAGCCAAAAAGCACATCAAGAGACACACAACATCATTAGCCACCAGGGAAATGCGAGTTAAAGCCACAAGATTATCACCACACCCTCATTAGGGTGCTTAGAATCAAAAAGACAGACAATAACAAAGTATGGAAAAAGATGCGGAAAACGTGGAAACAACAACATGTCCATCAACCTATGAGTGGATAAATAAAATGTGTTATATCCATACCATGGAATATTCTGCAGCAAGAAAAAGGGAGGGAGCCCTGATGATCCTATAACATAAATGACCCCCCAAAACATGACGCTAAATGAAAAACGCCAATCACAAAGGACCACATACGGCATGATTCCACGTACTTAAAATGTGCAGAACAGGCAACGCTATAGACACGGAAGCAGACTGGTGTTGCCGAGGGCTGGGGCCGGGGGAGGACGAGGGCTGGGCAGGGCTTCTTCTTGGGGTAATAAAAATGTTCTAAAGATGGTCACGGTAATGTCTGCACAACGCTGTGAATGTACTAAAAGGGATCAAATTGTATACTTTAAATTTTAAAAAATTTTTTAAAGTTTATTTTTGAGAGAGGGAGACAGAGACAGAGCACAAGCTGGGGAGGGGCAGAGAGAGAGGGAGACACAGAATCCGAAGCAGGCTCCGGGCTCCGAGCTGCCAAGCACAGAGCTCGACACGGGCCTCAGGCTCGTGAACTGCGAGATCATGACCTGGGCCGAAGTCAGAGCCTCAACCAACTGAGCCACCGAGGCGCCCCAAATTGTATACTTGAAATGGGTGAACTGTATGTGGTGAATTATATCTCAACAGAGCTGTTTTTTGTTTTTTAAGAAACAGTAAGAATCCGAAAACTAAGAGGGTTATTCAAAAAGACCTAGCTTAAGCATCCATCTTTGCCCGAATTTCCTTAAAAATATACCCATCCAGAGGCCTCCAAGACTCTTGTATACCGCTGGTGATGGGTGGCTCACTACCTATTCCAGGTAACCTATCCTGGGGCTACAAAGCTGAGCAATCTCAGAGGAAACTAAGAGAAGTGAGGCCCTCGGAAGCATCCCGACAGGGTCTGCAAGTCAAGGACATGCCATCTGGTATCGGGAATTCCCGAGAGGGACAAACCCTCCCTGTGAGAAGCTACTCGATTCGATGGCTTCTGCTGAGTTAACCATAAAAATGTTTTTTATACTTAAGACTCGGTCTCAATCTTCAGTTCCATCTTCTAGATCGGGACACCGAGTTGGAGAAGCCACGTGGCCTGCCCAGGGTCCCAGAGCTAACAGTTGGGAGACAAGGAGTCAAATCTAAGACCCTCTGACATGCACGGAGCCCCACATACCCTGCAGGTTATTAAGTTCACGGTCTGCATGACCATGAACTCTAAATGAGGCTGTTATGGGTGCACAGGTGGAGAGGCACCCCAGAAGCTCGTGGAGCCTAGAGAACAGAGCAATGACATCGATCAGGAGATCCAGGAAGGGGTTCACAGGGGACACCCTGGCTGAGATGTGGAGGATAAGCAGGGTCTGGATAAGACGCAAAGTGGCAGAGAGCATGACAAATAGATGCGCCCGGTGTGCACCGAAGCCGGGAGGTGGGAAAGTGCAAGACCAAGTTCAGGCTGCAGCGCGGGCTTGGGAACTGTTAGAGAGGGGCAGAAAGATGCAGCTGTCAGAGAGCAGGCTGCACGGGGCCCGAACGGCACGGGATTCAAGGGGTGCACTGACTTTCGTCTGCAGGCAATAGGGAGCCAGCGAGGGTCCGCGAGCGAGGGAGTGGCATCCTCTGGTCAGGGACGGACCCGCAAGCAGCCAGACAGCATCTGACCGACCACCTGAAAACAATGTTGGACTGAGCGGGCTCCTTGCCACCCGGCAAGTCAATCCACATGCGGGGAAGCGCCTCGTAATGTGTCACTTAACCCAGGGCATCCTTCTCCTCCGAAGCCTGCTCTTCAAACACAAGGGCGAGAGTTCAAGTCGAAAGATCTTTCCTCGACAACTGGTTGAACGTGCAGACATCTGATGAGCGTCGGAGAACAGCCTCCCGCCTCCCAGTGTTTGTGCTTGAAGCCTGCCCTCGTGGGCCCTCGGCCAGCAAAGCACGCAGCCACGCACCGTGGTATGTAACAGGTGTCCTGCCTGCTCTACCCTGTCCCCACCCCAAGCTCAGCTGTGACCTACAGTGGCCCTGGGAGCGGGGTGGGGGGCACGGGTGTCAGGTTCACCACGGATCTTGACCTTTCGGTGCCAAAGGAGGTTGCTCTGGGTTGGGGCACATGTCAGCGAAAGTGCCCATGTGGGAGGCCACCTGCTGTCTCCCAGGCACTGGCCAGATGCTCTCCATCCATCACCCACCAACACCAAGGCAGGGGTGACTGCGCCCCTTTACAGATGGGGAAACTGAGGCCCAGAGGGGCCACCTGCGCCGCCCAGGTCGGACAGCTGCTGAGGCACAGAGCTGGGAACAAGCCCAGGCCTGTCTGGTTCCATCACCCATGCCATGGTACAAAATGGTCTGCAAAATGAGGAAGTGAGTCAGGTAGGCAAAAGAAGTGGGGGGGGAGGGTTCCTCTCTGAGTCAGAACAGGATTTCCCATCACACACCCGACCGGCCGCAGAGGCAGACAAGCTCGGGGGTGAACCCCAGAGGCTCAGGCTGACAAGGCGCCCAGGCGGGGCCAGCCCTCCACGGTGAGCGCGGCTGGGACGCGGGGCAAGCCCAAGAGGCACGCGTGGCTTGAAGTTGGCGCTGATGGGCCTGGTGACGCCTCCCCAGTGGGTCTCTTGGGTGTCTGGCTCAGGGCACGCCCTCCAAGGACCCCGAGTGAGCAGGCAGAGACTCGGATCGGGCCCATCTGTCTCCTAAGCGAGAACCACAGCAGGCCTGACTTCCTCTGCTCCACAGCCCGGGAGAGGCTCGGTGCCTTTACTGGCAAAGCTCGTCTCAACGCCTGCTCTGTGCCAGACGCTGCGGTCGTCGGTCGGCGTGAAGATCAGAGAGGAAGGGAACCACCAGGTCCTGCACCCTTGGGTGGCCTGGCAGCTCAGCGTCCCTTTACTCTTCTGGGAGATGGGCACGGTGTCCAGTGTTCTCCCACCCGGATCTCTAGGTCAAGGCGTTTCTCTGCCTGAGCCCTTCTGCCACCCACCAGCTCACGTGTCCTACGGGAAGCACCTTTTCGGCATGTCTCTGTGAACCAAGGATTTTAATCCACCCCCCAGGACAATGTTCGAGGAGCTCTGGAGGGGCCACGAGGGCCCCACGGACCCGGAACCTTAGGTCTCGTTTGGGGCCCGCTTGTGGTCCCGACGAGGTCCGCGGATCTCTCGGGACCCCCCTGGCTCGGGGAAGGCTAAAGCCAAGCCCTCCCCACGCCACTCATGGTGTTAACCATGAACGTTTCTCATTGTAAGCGACCCAGAATATTCCACAGGGTGGATGTCACAAACCATCCTGAACCGTTGCCATTTTGCCGGACCGGAACGTTGCATTTTTGTTGTTGTTCTCTGCAGTTTGATTAGAGAAGTTGCACATTTCTCGCTTATTTAACAATTGAGCAAGACCCTGGATCCCTGTGGCCACAAAGCAGAGCCCTTGATCTGTTACACCCACGCGGTATTTTTCTGACCAGGAGACATCGTTTTCTTGGCCCCTCACTGCATCTTCAGCATCGGCGGCCAGCCCTCTTTTCTGAGCCATTTTCCACAAAGAAACGGAATTTGTGCTCACGTGGCCCTGGTTGCCGGGCTTGTGACAAGGATGATCAGAGAATAGTCAAAGCTGGGTGAGGGGGGGCGGCTGGGCTGGGCAAGGCAGGGTTCATCCTGGTGAGTCACTGGACCCCCTCCTCCCCTCCCTCCCCCCCGCCGCCGTACCTCATCACAGTCACAAAGGCCTGCTTCTTCTGGAAGCTTCCTAACAGCTGGTAAGCCTCCGGAGCTAGCCTCCTTAGCAGATTCAGATCTAAGCCAAGTGCATTTAACTCCCCTGCCTTCACTTTCTCATCTGTAAAATGGGGGTAAGAAGAAGACCTCCTATCGCCGATCTGACAATAAAGTGAGTTGTACTGGTAAAGAGCTCAGAACGGTACCGGTAAGCAGTGGGTGTTCTATCCATGTTTCAAAGAAATGATAAATTAGCAAATGCGGACACGAGGGAAAACAAGACGAAATCAAACAAAAGATGTGACATATAACAGGCCGGCAAAAAGGAAAGGATCGGGAAAATTCTGTGATACCCATCTCACGGACTCTGGGCCATTTACAAGGAACACTGGGACAGGTCACACCGTGGCATAATGCTGCAGCTGACAAGAAAACCGAGCATGCCGCGACACCCCGTGCATTCTGGACCAGGGGCCGGCAACGTTTCTCTGGAAAGGATCAGGGAGGATTTCGGGTTTCACAAGCCATGTGGTCTCTGTCGCTGCCACTCAGATCCACGGCTGTGGTGTGCAAACAGTCGTGGGTAATAGTAAGCGAGCCATGAGCGTGGCTGTATTCCAACAGCTTTGTTTATAAAAACAAGTGGCATGCGGCCAGTAGGCTGCAATGTGCCAAGCCCTGCTGGCAACGTCAGCAAAAGCTGTGTCAAAAACAGACAAAGATTGAAAGGAATATGGAAAAAGACAAGGAGATCTCTTAGAGCGGGGGGATCAGAGGGACACTTAAAACTGCAATTTCCTTAAGGGGATAGTTACAATTTTTTTTCATTTATTTTTTTTAACATTTACTCATTTTTGAGAGAGAGAGAGAGAGAGAGAGAGAGAGACAGAACGTGAGCGGGGAAGGGGCAGAGAGAGGGAGACACAGACTCCGAAGCAGGCTCCAGGCTCCGAGCTGTCAGCACAGAGCCCGACGTGGGGCTCGAACTCACAAGCTTCGAGATCACGACTTGAGCCGAAGTCGGACGCTCAACCGACTGAGCCACCCAGGCGCCCCTTCAAAAGCCATATTTTAATTAAGATTCCCTGAATGAATATATGTATCCTTTGTTTTTCTTTTTTTATTTTTTTTTTCTTTAACGTTGATTCATTTTTGAGAGACAGAGTGCAATCGGGGGAGGGGCAGAGAGAGAGGGAGACACAGAATCCAAAGCAGGCTCCGAGCTGTCAGCACAGAGCCTGACGCGGGGCTCGAACTCACGACCTGCAAGATCATGACCTGAGCTGAAGTCGGACGCTCAAACGACTGAGCCACTCAGGTGCCCCACAAACTGCTTTTTTAATTAAAGGGCTTTAAAGTGACATACAGTCTAATAACAAATTAAGAGGTTTCTCTGTCCTATTCGACTTTCAAAATAAGTTCAAATAAGTATTAAGCCCAGCAGTCACATTACGCTGCACAGAAAAGGTAGAGACTTTGAAGTACGGTCAGTCTGGGACTGAATCTGGCTGCTCCATGTACTAGCTGTGTGACCCTGGGCAAGTTTGTTACCCTCTCTGTTCCTAGCTTTCCTTGTCTGTAAAGCCAGACTAACTAACAATGGCACCGAGGGGCATGCAAAGGCTTGGCGCTGAGCCTGGGGCCCAGTAGGGCTCGCCTCTCAGACCCACAGGGACCCACAGGGGCCCCGCTCATCACCAAGAACAAGGCAGCCTAGGAAGCCCAGCACACTTTACTTTCCGGGGAAGAAAAACGCCCTCCCATGGTTTTCAGGTTTGGCTTAGAAAACGACACAGAACAACTTGAACATCGCTTTTCAATTAAGAAAAGGCACTCCAGCTGTGGGACCAACAGCCCAAGGAAAACAGGGTTCGTTCCAGATTGGGTGGGGGGTGGTTCTTGGAGGCGGGGCGCCCTGGGGGCTGTGCTCACTGAACCCTGGCGAGAGCCATGGCCCCGCGGAGCCAAATCCCTGCCCTGTTCCTAAGCCTCAGGCTTCAGGATACTTCGTCCCTTTCCCCAGAAGCCTGCAAGAGGCAGAGGGACCAGAGTCCTCTCTTCCTGACAGAAGAGGCTATTTAAGGGCTCAGGGTCAAGGCCTTTCTGACTTAAACCGTCCAGTGTTCCACGGCCCCCAACCGAGAAAATCCGAGATGCTTAACAGGCCAGCTGAAGTCCCTTTCTGTTCATCTCCGCAGCCTCGCCTCCTACCCTTCCTTCCCACCTCCTCTCCCTGCAGCTGGAGCCTCTCCTTCTCCTGGGGCTTCTCCCCTTCATGCTCTTCTTTGCCTGGCTACATTGACCCATCACTGCCTCCAGGAAGCACTCCGGGATTTCTCAGCGAGCAGAAGTCTGGGAACTCACATGGCTAAATACCTACCAGGTGCCAGGCACCGTTAGGTGTTTATACACATCAGCTCATTGGGGTCTCCCACCCACTGTTAAGTAGGAGTGCTTGCCTTTTTCTAAAGAAATCAAGAGTCAGAGCGGCTATATAACCTGCCCAAGGTCGCACAGCAAGTAACCTGCTGCCTTCTCCTCTCCTCTTAGCGGAGCCCAAGACGCTTAAAACTGTCCCCATTCCTCTGGAGCTGCAAGGTGATATCCACTGGGCCATCCAGAAGACTGCACGCCCTGGATTGCCAACCCCTGCCTTGTAACTGTGAGCCTCGGAGCACCCCGGGGACATTCCCCCCCAGGAACCTTCACCTCCCCGGTGCCCAAGGTCGAGTGTTAACAGTCCGCACAGATTATAATTAGCACATGCCTGTTCCTGCCAGGGCTTCAAGACGCCACGTTTAGGATGGGTCTGTGGGAAGCCAAGGGCACCTGGCTTATAGACTGACTTCCGTTGCTCTGTCCTCCAGGGTCTCAGCATGAGGATGTTACCAACACGTGTGACATCCTTGTAGACTCAGGGGCCACCTGAACTTCCCAGACCTTGGCACTAGGAGCTGCAGACAAAAGCCATCCCCTGGGGCCCTAGGGAGCAGTGTGTTCCCCAATCTCGGGGTGCTTTGGCCCTGCAGAGGAGGCGGCTTCCTCCCTCCTGGAAGGGCCGGTGTCTGGGGTTGAGCTCCCCATCAGTCCCAGGGGATAGTACTCCATCGTCAAGTGCAACTCATGGAAAGGGATCAAGCTTAACCCCCTTGACCCGTTCCCTGCTTTGGGCTGGAGCGAGTTTGATCCCCTTCCCACTGGAAAAGCCTGGGCTCCCGGGTGCTTGCCACCGGTCCCTTGGCAGAGCTCATGTCCCCTCTTGTTGCTGTCCCGGCAAGGTCACCACCCAGCATGTGAGCCTGGAACTTTGCACTCCCACGCTGAGGAGACAGGCAGACGCACACTCAGCCCCCACACCAGGCACAAAACATCATCTGACTTTCCAAAATGTGTTTTCTCCCTCACTCACACAATGCTGGCTTTGACAGATTTTCTTGAAGGGACCGATGGCCCACACGCCACCAACCCTGAGTTGACCACAGTGATCAGTAAGGCTGCGACCACCCAGGAGAAGGTACGTTCTTTCTGCCTCCATAGGAAGGTGCCACGATGCGCTAGGCCGGAACCATCCCCCACCTCCCCCCACCCCCGCCACCAAGCTGCAGCCTCCACCCCCCGCCTGTTGACAGTTGGCGGGGGCTCAGAGACTTGCCTCGTTCTTTTCCTTTTCTTCAGAGCATATGCAACCTTCTGATACGGGCTGCCTAGTTACTGCTTGCTTGTTGAATCTGGATGATTCCAGATTCTTCTAGAATGTAAGTCCCATCAGAGCAAAGACTCTGCCAGTCATGTCCACGGCTCCCATCCCACTTCCTGGGACAGTGCCCGGTTCACGGTAGGCCCTCAGCAAGGCACGAATGACGCTCTGCTCCATGGGTTCAGTGCCAGTCGTTCCTTCAAGAAACCTCCAGGCCCCAAAGGCGACAGAGGAAATACTACACTAGGGACCTTCCCCAAGGAGCCACAGTGTATGGATGAAAGATGCATAAAGAAAGACGCCCAGTTAGGGAGTTGAGAAAGGTGCAGCTCAGAGAGACACAGAGGAGGTGGGAGACACTGTTTATGGTGAAGGATCAAGGGATGGGACACAGAGGAGGTGGACAAGGGACAGGGCACAGCATGTGCAAAGTGGCAAAGCATGAATTAGCATCTGAGTCCTTTGCCCCAGCGTGATGGAGACCTTCAGCCCCCATCCATTCTCCCTACAGCATTTACTAAGTGCTCTGTGCTCTGGGACCCGCAGGGGTGGGTCCCCTCGGGGGTGGGTTGGTTTCTACCATCATGCACCCACAGACCTGAGGGACAGCAGTCAGTGTGGTTCTTCACGCACAGGGGCTCTGAGCAGACACTGAGGCTTGGGGCAGAGCGGATCCCTCTTAAACTGCCCAGCCATGACCCAGACTGCCCAATGCCACAGTCAAGGTGCCATGACTCGCTGACCAAGGGTGACCGATCGTCCTGGTTTGCCCAGGACTTTCCCCGTCTTCGCCCTGAAAGTCCTGTGTCCCAGGAAACCCCTCAATCCAGGGCAAACCGGGGACAGCTGGTCACACCTGCCCCCATCTTCCTTTCTCGCCCAAGACCCCTCCCCCCAACTCCTGACACCCCTGTCCCCACCCCCACCTCTCAGCCGCTCACAGGTGGGGGCTGGGTTTCCAGCAGCCTGCCCTGAGGCAGCCTGTCCTCAGGTAACTGAGAGGGACCGGAAGGTGCTCCAGGTTACAGATGGGGCAGCCGGCCGGCTAGTTTCCAACGTCCATGTGTCCTCCCTTCTCTGATTAAGTCTTCAGACAAGTGCAAGGGGCGCAGAAAACCCTGGCTCAGCACACCTTCCCCAGCTCGGAGCCTGGCCGCAGCTCTGCCAGAATCACAGAGTCCCCGATCCCTTCACTGTTCCCCTTGTCTGAGCTTTATCTTCACTTGATCTTAGCCAAAAGGCCGAGAAGCGATGAGAGCTTTATCTTCAGATAAGCTTGGCCTCCGGGATCCAAGGTCAGGCTTCCCCCCGCCCCCAGGCGTCCTTTGTGCATTCAGAGCAAGGCCCGTGGCGGGTGTCCAACAAGCACGTGCTCAAGCAACAGGCAACTAATTATGACATTTCCACGTCCATTTTACAGAAGCGAAAACCAAGGCATAACACTTTTTAGGAACTCACAGCCAGTAGTTATTTCCTAAGAGCCTGATGATTCCTTTCCTCAAATGCGGCTACCCTGAATCCAGTCTTCTAGAACTTTCTAGAGCCTTCCCCACTAGCCCTGCCGAGACTCAGACCCCACAAGACGCTCTCACCCAAGGGGAGTCTGAAAAACTTAAAGACTTCCCCAGATGCCCATTTCCAGGCTGGGATTTCTAAACCAGAGCTCCCTGCAGAGCAACAAAGTTCCCCCTAGGATACTGACAGAAAACCCTCAGCCTGGAGTCCCCCACGGGCTGCTGGAAGTCTGTGGGGTCCCTCAAATGATGCTCATCCCCCAGAGAATTTGAGGCACAGCACAGAGGAGCTTTAAGAGCCTGGCTGCAAAGGTAAAGATGCTGATTGCATTAACCCCTCCACAAGTATGGAGCTGAATTAGATTCAATGCCTCCTCTGGTCCCCTGCAAGGGCATTGCATAGAAAGGCTAGGTCCTACAAGTTACACAGTCTTCTAGCTCTGCTATTTATTGCCAGCGTGACCTTGGACAAGCTCCGTAAGGTCTCCGGGCCTCTTTCTCCATAAAGTGCTAAGTAAGGTCTACTGTGCAGGGTCTGCTGGTTGAAGGGAAAAGCACTCGCATCCACCTGTACCCCGGAACCCTCGCGGAGTGAGAGAATATAGCTGACCTCCGTGGAGAGGGTGCTAGGCGCTAGGTATGCGTTAACCCTCGCATTGATCACTTCGCTGATGTGGTAGGTCCCACTATTACTGCCTCCCCAGATGGAAGAAGTGAGGCTCGGAGAAGGTCAGCCACCAGCCCAGGGCTCCACAGCCAGCACGGGACAAATTTTCTCCCTCCGGGTTCCTCCCCTCTTTGCCACTAGACTTGAGGTTTGCTGAACGCAGGTCGTAAGTAATGAACCATTTTATTTTAAGCAGCAGGTGTAAAAGATCGGGACCTGTTTCAGAACTAGAGCTTTCAGAACTGAAATGGTTAGAGAGACTTCCTCAAATCTGCAAGCCGCCCCCCCTCCCTCCCCGGCTTCTAGAGGCTTCTAAAGGCTTCTAGAACAGGGCCCTGTAAACTATGACCTGTTTCAGCACCGCTCTCCTGCTAAGAACGATATTTACATTTTCAAGTGGGTTGAAAAACAAATTGAGAGAGTAATATTCTGTGATAGGCAAAAGTGACACGAAATTCAAATTCCAGTGTCCCGTATGCAGTTTTATTGGGGCACAGCCACGCCCACTCGTTACGAGAGTCCGTGGCTGTTTTAGATACAACAGAAGAACTGAGGAATTATGAGAGCCTGTGCGGCCCATGAGACAAAGATATTTACTATCTGTCCCTTTACAGAAACGGTTTGCCACTTCCATTTATCAGCTCAAGACAAATACCTCACCCCGCCCCCCCCCCCCCCCAGCCTATCAGCACAGCATTCCTGAGAGGTCTGGAAATCTAGAAGATTCCATTCTATTCCTTTCAGCTACAAGTCTGCAATCCCTGATATCCAGAATGGGCCGACCGTCTGCGCATCACATCCGTGATTCTGGGCACATCTGGGGATGCCTGGCTTACTTTTCCTCCTTAGTTTGTTCTTTTTTTTTTAATTCCACCCATTTAAACTTAAATTTCTTTCAGAAGGAGAATTTTTTATCTTTACTTCAAATAGACCACCAGGATGAGAATCGACTGCCATGTATAGGACAACATAAGGGATCAATACAGTGCTTCTCTCATCTGAGGCCGATGCCAGCTTGTGCCTGGGGCCCGCTCCCGGTTAGGGATGTGCAAGCATTACAGCCAGTCCGGCCCCACACGGAGACGTTCTCCTGACAAAATCCAGTGGTTCCCAACGAGCCCCGTGCAGCAGGATCACCCAGGGAGCTTTTAAGAAGCTCAGATAAGCAGCCCTGGGTCCAGAAACTCCTACATTGGCCTAAAGTGGAGCCCCGATGATTAGGAAAACATTGCATAGTCAGAAGGATAAAAGGAAAAGTCAAAGGGACGACGGCACGGAGGATGGAGTAGGGAATTACTGGCATTCCGTGCTCCAAGCACATGCCACCACATTCATCCTGTCCCTGATGACAGGTGACCAGCAGCTGCTGGTGACCAGCAGCCCCCAGTCCAAACTCAGACCTAGTCTGCACCCCTGCACTGTATTGAGGACCCCGAGGCTCAGGGCTGGGATAAGACAGGAGAGCCTAGTGGGGTGACGCTGACTTTTTCCCATAGTCAATTCTATAAAAGTAAAAGGTCCCACTGGCCATTAAGGGGGGCCGGGAGGGAAACGGGTGATCAAGGCATTTGGTCTGCCTGCTGTCCGCCTCAATAAGGGTCTTCCAAAGTGGGACAGGCTTGGCTGAGTTGACTTCAGCCCATCGCACCCCGGGCCCGGCCAGAGCACCGCCTCAGCCAAGAACACCTGTGCCAGGGGGCTGACTCACCAGAGGCTGTGCGGATCCAACTACTGTGTGGGCCGGGGCAGAGGCAGGCGGAAGTGCCCCCGCTCCCTTCGATGTGACCCGCACTGCCGCCAAAGTCACCTCCCCAGCCAGGGAGCACCTCGGGGAAATAGGGAGTGCTCAGAGAAGCTGGAAATAGAAAAGCCGGAGATGCTGGGACCCAGCACCCACTCGGAGCTAAGAATTCCTCGTCCGCCTGTGATCGTATCCGTCCCTCGCGGCAACTCTGCGGGGAAGGTGTGACCAGTCCCACCGAACAGGTGAGCTGGCCATGCAGGTGATGTGACTTGCCGAGATTACACTGCAGGTGGCAGAACCCGGGTCCCAGCCCAGGTCTGTCTGATTCCACCAGTCAAGGCTGCCAGCCCCACCCCTCAGGCCCAGGAGCGGGGAGGAACTCTGCCAAAGCTCTGTCTTCTGCACAGGAAGACAGTGACGCCTTGGTCCGTGGGCTAAACTGGCCATGTTAATGGCCTCTTAGCTCCAGGTGGGGGTTTTCGGTTTGCAACACATGCTCAGACACAGCCAGCATGGTCAAGAGCATAGCACATGTTTCCCAACCTCACAGAGAAGGGAGTTGAGGTCCCCAAAGACCGTGCCCTCCAACAAAATAAAAGGGTCCTTCCTGGTGCCCCTGGGCTCCCCTCTCTCTGAGCCATTGCCCCCCCCCCCCCCCCCAGGATGGGACATCCTGTTTCAAGCACCCACCTCACCCACCACACTCCTCCTATCCACAGGGCACGGACGTGGCCCTGGAGCCCTCCTCCCCTGTCCAGCTCAGTCAATGTCAGCATGTTAAAGGAATGTGGTTGCCCAAGCCAGGCGGCTTCCAGAGCGGAAGGGCTACCTCCCAGCCACAAACGCGTGCCTCTCTGGCTCCCAAACTAAAGTGGCTCCAGCTAGGAGCTGTGTGACCAACCCCCCGCTACTACCTACAGGGGACAAGGGCAGGGACTTATGGGGCCACCACCCCCCTCCCCAAAGGAGCATATCCATAAGTAAAGACTGCTGGGAGCATATGCCCCCACCCCCAGGCATCCAGGTGCTTCTACCCAGAAGGAAGTGGGGACAAGACAACACCACGAGATGGAATTTTTGTAAAAACTCATGTTCTAAGATTATCCCTGAGCAAAGTTGAATTTGAAATCAGCAAACAGATAAACAGGCAAATTACATAAGCCAGGCTCCACTGCTGCCCAATCCTGAATGAAGGAATTTAACCTGGCCGCCCCGACTGGCTCTCATCCAGCTTACAACCGCGGCTTGTGGTCACCACGCTCTCCGCAGCGAGTGACAGAGCCCGCAGACTTCCCTGGAACCATTCGAGAAAAGGGTGTGGTCAGGGCGGTGAGGGTAGGGCGCTCCGGGGTGGGCCCCCGCTCTGGGAAAGCTGTGCCCCGTGTGATATTGGCCACACAGAAAGGATTTCCTGTGAGGAACGGCCTGTCCGTGCGAGAGCCACTGGGGGTTGCAGAGAAAGAACTAGATGCTGGGGGAGGAGGCCCGAGGTCTGGGTCTGACTCACCACGTCCTGCCCAGTGCGCTCCCAGCACGGAACATGGAGAGGCCAGGGGACACTGGTGGTTTCCTTGCATGAGCTGTGGGATCAGATCATCGGAGCTAAATTCCAATCCCCTGCTGAGGGCGGGTTGTGGAACCTTTCTGTAAAATGGGACTAGCAGAGCCTGCCTCCTGAGCTGTCTTGAGGATTGAGGGGGAAAATTCAGAGGGCATTCAAGCAACACTAGCGTTCCCTACCGAGTACCGAGTACCGAGTACCGAGTACCGAGTACCAAGTACTAAGTACCGAGTACCGAGGGGCGCCAGCCATCAGGCTAAAGCACGCGAGGCGTCCCAGGTGGCAGCCAGTCCTCCTCATCAGTTTACACTTTCATTCATCCCTTCTTTCATTCCATAGATATGGACTCAGCAGCTACTACGGCCAGGCTCTGGGGATGGAAAAAATCCCCGCGCTCAGGGAGTGTCCGTGCCAGCGGAGGGGACGGATGATAAACCCAAGAGCAGACGGCAGACACGTAAGATCATTTCAGTTGGTGGCAAGTGTCAGACAGTGAAACAGGGCGATAGGGCAGGGCGCCAGGACAGGTGCTCCAGTGGCCTGTGACGGGCACCCGGGATCTCAGTGATGAGCATTTGCAGCGTCAGAAAGCCCTGAGGGGGGCGGGGGTGCAGTCCGTAGGCAGAGGAAGGGCAAGAAGGCAGGCCTGAGGGGGGAGGCGCCCAGAGTCCTCGGAGAAGAAATGGACGTCAGACCTGAGTCCCAGACAGGCGAAGGGAGGTCCTCAACTTCCAGCACCGGCCCCGGGGAGCCCCGGAAAAGGGACAGCTCTCCAGAAGGGCAACCTCCAAAGAGGACCCCAAAGGGAGGTGACAAGCATCCCCCCCTTCTCTCCCCAGCCTTGGTTCATGACTCTGGAGCCCACTTTTCCCCTCCGTGTCCTGTGATCACCAGGATCTGTCCCGTCCACTTCATTCAGGGGTGCTCGCTGGGGCGACACAGCCCCCCTGCCGTTCGCGAGATCCGATTTTAAAGTGTAAAGCCTGTTCGTGAGACAGTAATCATGACAGAAGGAAAAATCCTGTATTCCTGCCCTCCAGGAGGTCACAACCTAGTGGGGAATCAGACACGAAAACGGAAATGAGTGGAAAGTATACTGGAAAACAAACCAGCGACCCCACTGGGTTGCCGGAGGAAGGCTTCTAGTTGGAGATATGTAGCAGGGGTTGGCGGGGAGGAGCCGGGGGGCAGGTGCACCGTCTGGCAGAGGTGACAGCGGGAGCGCAGGTCTGGAGGTGGGAAAGACCAGGATGAGTTTGCGGCCTCGTGGGACCAGGTGGTAGAAAGCATGAAATGCCAGCCGGGGAGGCTGGGGCCTGGGACTTCCTCCTCAGGGCAGGCGGGACCCACTGGAGGGGACAGGCAGGGACTCACCCCCTTAAGTGAGCTGGCCTCTCCCAAGGGTGGCACATGGCCATCGGGAGAGACTGAGGCCCCAAACACCTACTTTGTGGTTCTTGGCTGAGGGAACACCCGGACTTCAAGGCACCTTAGAGCTCACCTCATTCCGGCCTCCCCTTCTGAAGGGCAGGAAGCCTGAGACTGGCCCAGGTTGAAGGTCGAGGTGCCTGGGGAACTACCAGCACCTCCCATCATCACAGAAGAGCCAGCTCTTTGAAACAACAAGGAAAGAGGCTACCCCAGTGAGTCAGCCTGCTGTATTATTTCAGCGAATGTCACTCGGGAGGGGCTCAGCCCTTTTCAGACCTCAAATAAAACTCTTGGCTTAATTAGAGCCCCGCCAGTGGCCACAGGGACCCACCTACTCTATCCAGGCGTTGGTGATGAGTGGGAGGGCCCGACCCCAAAGACAAGCCTCCCCATTTTCATCACGTGACCAGCCCGCATTGTGTCAGGCATGAATACAGACCAAACAGACTTTTAGGGAAGGTGGCTGCGAGGGAAGAATGCTGGCCAAGGACCAGAAGACACCATCTCAGATCGAGATTGGCCCCGAGGCACCACAGAGATACCTGGGCCGGTCATTTCTTTCTTTCTTTTTTAAAATTTTTTTTAAATGTTTTTACTGATTTTTGAGAGAGAGAGAGAGACAGAGCATGAATGGGGGAGGGGCAGAGAGAGAGGGAGACACAGAATCTGAAGCAGGCTCCGGGCTCTGAGATATCAACACAGAGCCCGACGCGGGGCTCCAACTCAAGGACCGTGAGATCGTGACCTGAGCCGAAGTCGGACGCTTCACCGACTGAGCCACCCAGGTGCCCCTGGGCCAGTCACTTCTAATTGCGGAGACTCAGTTTCCCCAGGGGGTAAATATAGAGGCTCAGATGAGAGGAATCCAAGGCTCCGGCTGGCTCTGGCATTCTCTTATTCTCCGCTGCAGCTGTCAGTTCGAGAACACTGCACACACATTCTCCGCAGGCACATACACTGAGGGCTTGTTTCCCAGCATCTGAAAGATGCCCGACTTGTGCAGTTCCGTCTCCGCGGGTCCTAAGCCCTGCCCTACGGGGAGGTAGCACCAGCCCCATCAGGCACGTGAAAAATGGGGTCACAAAGGGGCGCCTGGGTGGCTGTCGGTTAGCGTCCGACTTCGGCTCAGGTCACGATCTCGCGGTTGGTGAGTTCGAGCCCCGCGTCGGGCTCTGGGCTGACAGCTCGGAGCCTGGAGCCTGCTTCGGATTCTGTGTCTCCTCTCTTTCTGCCCCTCCTCCGCCCTCGCGCTCTCTCTCCCTCTCTCAAAAAATAAGCATTAAAAAAAAATACCGTTTAGGAAAAAAATGGGGTCACAGGACACAGAGCAGGGGGACCCGGCCCCAGGTCTCCACTCCCCAGGGGGGCACACAAGCTGGACACAACCGCTGTCTCCGTGCCCGACGCGCATCAGAACCACCACCAAATGCATCAGTCCTGGGGCATCAGGCGCTCTGAGACCCTTTGGCCAGGACAGCTATCTCTGTAGAGGGAAGACCCAAAGAACACCTTGGATTTGGGCAGAAGGCAGGTGGCCAGGAATCGAAGCGAGCATTCAAAGCACCAGGGCCCCAAGTGGGATGGGTTCCCCAAATCTCAGCGCACCGCTGCCCCACTCCATCATAAGGAAGAAGGTGTGGCGGTTAGAGCCGTCCGGCCCGAGAGCCTCCTGTGATCTGACAGCTGGGCAGAAACCACCCAACGACCCTGGAAAAGGGCATGTCCCCCCCACCTGCCAGCTGGGCCGGGACGACAGGGACTGCAGCTCCGGAGGAGGGAAGGCTGCGTTCACAGCACAGCACGCGCGAAAAAAGCTTCCCGTCTTTTCAGCGCATCCTCTGGGTGAAGCTCCTGCCCTGTCACTTACTCACCTGCCATGGATTTGGGGCAAGGCCTTCAACCTCTCTGACCCTGTTTCCCCAGATGCAAAATGGCGATAACCATACCCGTAGCGGTTAAGTTGTCCCGATAACTTCTAAATATATCCAGCATGCCCCACAAAGAACAGGAAAAATAGGAGTGGCTCCCCAAGGCCGGTTTCACGGGAAGAGAGAGCGTGGGCACTGCTTATGCAGGTCCTTTGGTGACGTTTGCGTTTGTGTAAGTTCCGGAAGTTGTGTGGTCATTGCACGCGGCAACTCTCTTCTCACTTTCAACAATTAGAATGATCACTTTAATCTCAGATAAATGTAAACTTAAATAACATAATAAATAAACGAGTAAAAAAATAAATAAACGGAAATCTTAGTTTAATCTCAGGGCCACCCGTTGCCCTGTCTCCAGGGGGCCCCTGCCACAGTGGTGTCGCGGTGAGAGGCATTCAGGTGCGGCAGCGCAGAGCAAGCTGTCTTCCCTACCTTTGGGCCTGATGTTGACCTGGGCCGGGGCATTTCCACCAGCCACAAAAGCCAACAGGTTGTGTCCAGGGGACCCGAGGTTCCTCCCAGCTCAAATATTTCAGGATTTTCTGATTCACAAGCATAAATCATCACGCCAAGACCTTAAAAACTCTCATAGATAATCTGAGATTGCAGAGCGTTTACACCATCTCCCAGTCGTATGTCTTCAAAGAGGGAGATGATTTGTCCGCATAAGATGCCATGGGTCTGTCACACGGTAGGGTTTGTGTTTGTCGTGTTTTATCAAAGCCAGCCAGACTACCACTGGAATCTGTGGGAAGAGTCTGATTTCCCATGAGACCTTTGTGAAATGTTTCATATTACCTTTAAAAAAATTTTTTGTTAATGTTTATTTATTTTTGAGAGAGAGAGAGAGGGAGGGGCAGAGAGAGACCCGGAATCCAAAGCAGGCTCCAGGCCCTGAGCTGTCAGCACAGAGCCTGATGTGGGGCACGAACTCACGAACGGTGAGATCGTGACCTGAGCCGAAGTCAGATGCTTAACCATCTGAGTCACCCAGGCGCCCCTCACATTACCTTTTAATTGTATCTGCATGTAAGATTTGATATACGCAATGGAATATATAGGCAGGTATGTGTATAAACAAATGTATATTTGTAAATGATGAAGCATAAAAATACTTTAATAGCACCCACGACTGCACCACTCGACAGAAAAACATAATGGATCCCACCGAGACTGGACCTGGCTCCTCTTTGACCCTGTGCCCTCTTCCCCACCCTGATTTGGGGGTTACCATTCCCCTGCTTTTCATAAAATCTGCTTAAATTTAAGAAAAGACTCCATATAGAGAGGCGCACATAAAACATACATGGCGTCCCCAGCAGTTCCAAGGTAAATTCTTCTATCACGGACCCCATGACCCTACCAATCCCCTCTTGCCCACACACCCCCACCCCCACCCCATGATCATCTCTGCCCCACGATTGCTTGACTTCTCATGTATACATCGCGAAACGACTCCTCGTTCGTGTTTGTGTTTTGAGCTTTCCTAATTAGCAAGCTTTGTGCCTTGCCTTTCAAAGCATTTCGGAGATGCTGGGATTCCCTGCACAGAGTCTGCAGCCTAGAAATCCAGGCAAGAGGTGCAGGCCACAGTACATTGTCACGATCGCATTAGGTGGATTAGGAATAATAAAACCACGATAACTCCTCCTATGATGTGTCCCCACCCCCCGGGGCATTCTGCTGAGGCTTGTCCCCAATTGTCTCATTTATCCCCACAGCAACCCCACAGGGGGCCTCTTATCTCTACTTTAGAGAAGACAAAATTGAGGCTTTGGCTGCGGGGACTGTCCCCCATGTGCTTCCTGGCAGCTCGGCCCCAGGAACATCATCCCCAAATCCTGAAGTCGTGATTCCCTGGGGGTGGAGAGGGTCAGTAGACAATTCCAGAACTTCCATCTCCCCCTCCCAGGTTCCTCTCGTGGTGGCCCTACTGGGCTACTTTCAGACGTTAACGGGGGAAGAAAGTTCAGAATCCATTCTTCCCGGCAAATGCCAATGTCTTAATGATGAGCGGGATCCTGCCTCGCCCATACTGTTGGCCTGGTGATTAGCGTCATTTCTTTCTATTGCCTGAGACGCACTGTGTGGTATAATGAAGAGCAGCAAGTCAACGGCCCCGAGTTCGAATCCTGACTCAGCCACCCCTGCCCTCTGAAACCTGTCTCCTCATCCGTAAATGGGCCAGCAATGGCACCAGCCTTGGCCTTCGTCGGGGTCTTAGGAGGTGAGACAGAACATGCTTCCTAGGAGCCCACAGACACAGGGGATCCCCTGGCAGACCCCCTCAAATGTCTCTGCCTGGCTCAAAGACCAACTTTCCTGACGGAAAGGCTCTGAGGGAGATCATCCAGGGCCACCCACCATTTGACAGACACGGGAAATCAAGGCAGAGAGGCAAGGGCAGAGCTGAGGTGGGCAGGGGGGAGGGACTCAGGTGTCCCAACCAGGTCCCGTCACCCTACACAGTGACAATGCTGTGCGGTGCCTGGCACCTTACAAAACACTATTTGTGGACCGTCTCATCGAATGCTCACGGCACCCACGATGTGGGTGCTACGGTTATTCCCCTCTTGTGGGGAAGAAAACCAAAACTCTGAGAGGGGAAGGGACGTTTTCACGGCCAAGGCCAAGGCAGGACTGGACCCAGGTAATCTAACATGGCCACCCCCATTCTCAACAGCTAGGCAACACGGGAAGGCCCTCAGCCCTCTTGGCTCTCGGGGGCCCCAAGGCTTTTAGGGGGTTGTGCTGGACCTGTCCGGTCTTACCTCCCTAGAACGGCAGTCACAGCTGTCCCTGCCCCAGGTTTTTGCATCAGGAGATGGAGGGGGGCCACCCAGGCACAGACAGGTCTGCGGCCGCAACAGAACATGCAAAGCAGCTATGCTACAGGACTGTTCCCATGGAGACAAACTCACCCTGAAGGGTGTCTGCAGGGGGCCAGCCTGCACCCTGAGGCAGAAACCAGAGCCAGGATCATCACCCCTCCCCTCAGGACCCCCAGCAAGACAGGAGGAGTTCCCAGCCCACTCCCCCCTCCAGCTGCCCTCAGAGGGGCCTCTCTGGCTGAAAACGGCGGCCTGGGGCCAGCAGGCGGGACACAGCTGCGGCAGAGAGAAGTCCTGCTTGAGGAATGTGCAGACCCACACGTGTCAGAGAGCCCCGCTGGGGACCGGTTCCGGGAAACAGAGCAAAACAGCCCGGCGGCACCGGCTCGTGCCTCCAGCCTCCCAGCCCCTGACCCCTGGGGGCTGCTGGCTGTGCAGGAGGCAGGGCCTGACCCTTCCAGAGAGCCTGATTCTGTTCTCGGTCGTGCAGCCCCCGGGAAATCGCTGTCCACCCCTGGGGCTGTTTCCTCTCTTCTTGGTGGAGGAAGGAGGCCGTCCCGCCAAGCTCAGAATGGCAGTGATTTTGTGACATACTCCCTTTTCTGGGAGGGCAGTCTCTTGTCCCTCACTGTCTCCTCCTGCCCTCACTCGCCT
Organism: Puma concolor; assembly: GCF_028749965.1. Classification (NCBI taxonomy): domain Eukaryota; kingdom Metazoa; phylum Chordata; class Mammalia; order Carnivora; family Felidae; genus Puma; species Puma concolor. The sequence goes on along the minus strand of NC_141672.1, from coordinate 10,188,918 downwards.
GGGATGGGGCATGCTTCCCTTGCATGTCAGGCTCCCCCCTCACCGGCTGCCTGCCTGGTTACATCCACCGGGCCCCCTGTCTAGAGTCAAGATCTGAAAACCCTAAAGGTGGTCAGCATCCATTGGGGGCTCGCTCAGCCCTGCAAGAGATCTTTGGCTTCACTATGCCCTCCTTGAGAGATGTGGGATGAGGCTCAGAGAGGCCGAGCGGCTTGCCCAAAGCGGCACAGCCGGGAGGTGTCTGAAAGAACCCGAAGCTGTCCGGGGCTACTCGCCGCCGCCCCCCCTCCTCCAGCGCGCCCGCTCCGGGCTGTCCCAGGCACTAGGAAGCGAGCGCGTGGTCGCCAGGAGGGGGTATTGATGCCCGCGATTGCTGCCCAGGCCCGGGACAGCCGGCGGCGCGGGCCCGCGGTGACAGGTCCGCTGGCCCCAAGCGGCGGCTGAGTGAAGACTGGAGGCGGCGCCCGGCCCGCCGGGGACACGCTGCCCAGGGCTCAGGGGCTTTTTCTTGGGGGCCGCGCCTCCAGGCTTGGGGAGCGGAAAGGCTCGGGGACTTTGCAGGCGGCAGGGATCGGTTAGGTTTAAACTAAAAATACCCGCCCGCCCGCAGCTGTCACGCCAGGGCCCCCGCCCCCGCGCCGGGCGCGCCTCCCCAGGTCCCCTCGACTTTCGGCGACCCCGATCCCTGGGAGGCCCGTCGGGGCTGGGCCGGGGGCCGCGGCCCCGACCCTCCCGGCCCCGGCTCGGCCTCCGCGCCCCGCGCCACTTACCGGGTCCGGAGCGTGCAGGAGCGCGGCGCCGCGGGCAGCTCCGGCCCAGCCGCCCTCCTCCCTGCGTCCCGGGCGGCTCCGGAGCGGGGCGGGGCCGGGGCGGGGCCGGACACTCGCCCCCGGCCCCGCCCAGTCCCCTCCGGGACCCGCCGCGGGAGCCGCCCCGGGGCCGTGCCACCCGGCGGGGCCGAGCAGGACGCGCCCGGCCCCGCGCTCCAGGCGGAGGCCCCCGGCGCACGGCCCCAGCCCCGCGGCGCCCAATCGCAGACCGCCCCCCTCCGCGGGAAGGAGCGCCGCCGCGGGGGCTCCCCATCGTCACCCCCGGGCTCCGCGCCCCGGGCTACCCCCTCCGGCCCAGGAGCCGTCCGGATCCCCGGACCCCCGCCTGCCTCCGCCTGGGTCTCATCCTCGGGAGGGCACGGAGCTGCCTGTCCCCCGGGGGAAAGTTGGATCTGGGGAGGGAGATCCTCTGGCGTCCAGATTTGGGGAGAAGGCGAGGGGGGCTGGCAGGTCTGGCCCCCCTCAGAGCCGAGGTGCGGCCAAAGGCAGGGGCACTCCTCCCGGAGGCGCGAAATCCAAGGAGGAAGTGACACCTATCAGCTGGCCTGACAGTGGGGGCGCCCCATCCGGCCACTCCTACCCCACAGTGCCCGGAGCCACCGCGGGGGGGAATCTCTCTGGGCCCCGGGCTCAGATGGGAGCCCCGAGGATGTCCAGAGGAAGCGACTGCGGGGGAGGGGGGAGGGGGGTGAGCCCCAAGGAATGTGAATTAAAAGCATATCTGGATATCTCACAAACCGCAAGGCCCTGGTAAGTGTCTCCCTTCTGTCCCCACCGCCGCCCAACAGGCTTACCGTCCCGCGTTTGATCCGCAACTCCACCAAACTCTTAAACCTCACGGCAGACTGTCTGAATCTTATCTGCCTCTGTGCCTTTGGCTCCCAGCGCATTAGGGCTCTTTGAACTGTTCTCCACCCCAGCCCTGATCCTTGTCAGACTAATTACATCTCTGCCTGATTGGTTCTGTCTCCTTTGGGTGGGGATGAGAGCCGCTAAGGACACAACTGGTGGAACTATGTACCACGGGGACTCCAGGCTTTGCAACTTAAGTGTGGCTATGCCCATTTTGCAGATGAGGAAATGGAGGCTGGGCTTGAGGAGTTAGGGAGCTGCCCCAAATCTAGTGCTTCCCGGAGGGTGTTTTCCTCTATCCGTATTTGTTGAATAAATCAGTATAAAATCCGTGTCCTAAGAGAAAGATTAAATTGTAAAACAGGACCAGATAGTCATGGTGTGTGTGTGTGTGTGTGTGTGTGTGTGTGTGTGTGTGTGTGCGTGTGTGTGTGTGTGAAGAATGCCAAAGGCCAGAATTAACACTGGGGTAGACCAAGCTGGAGTTAGAATGCCAGTGTCAGCCACACCTTCTACGGCAGGGCTCAGGACTCCCTTCATTAAGCTGTGATTATTCACAGGGTCATAGGACTTGCCAGCAAAGGGCCTCTCCCCTGCTTCCCCTTGACCTGTTCTAGGTATCTTATTATGTTCCTCATTATCATCTTGACTCCATCGGAAACGCTGACACCGGCCTTGGGGGTCACGACAGCCACGTGAAAGGCCCAGAGGGCAATTACGATCGTGATGCCTGTGCCCGGATAGCGCTCTTTGCTTTTCCCCCACAGCTTTCACGTGTGTCTCCCCATTACACCTCTGCACAGGTCTTCTGGGTAATTAGGAAAAGCTTAATTGGTTCTGTCTGAGGGTGGAGACTGAGACGCACAGAGGTCAGGGGCTTTGCCCGAGCGCGAAGATGGCCCCACTGGCGCTGTTGGAAAGACAGAGCAGCTGGCCGCCAGCGGTCGGCTTCCTGCGGTGAGCCATGGCGGGGCACAGTTGGGGTAGGGAGTTCAAGCCCTGGCACCAAACTGCCCGAGTTGGCAGCTTTCTGCTCCTTACTCATTCTTGGTTTCCTTTTCTGTGAAATGGGCCTAATAACAGGAATCCATCTTGAATGGTTCTGCCCCTGACGGCGTGAGCACACGGCTCACGTGAGCTGTTCCGGGTATGGCGTGATCGCCACAGGTTCTGGTAAACAGCGATTCAGTCTCCCATCAAACATTTCCTGAGCACCTACTATGTGCTAGTCCCTGGGGATATGGAGAGGGAGGCACGGAGTAGGACCCCCCCCCCCGGGAGGAGGAAGTCCCCGTGCAAGGATTCCGTGTCCAGGGGGCTGTCTCCTGAACGGGGCCGTGAGGTGCTGAGAGAGCGCAGAGCACCGGCTTCAAACCTTCCGGACCCGCATTCGGGACCCGGCTCCGCTACTTTCCTGAATGAACCCTAGCAAGCCATGCAACCTCGTAGAGCCTTAGTTTTCTCATCTCTTAAGTGGAGATAGCAATAATATTCCATAGGTGAAAATAGATGTGATAAAAAAAAAATATATAGAAGCTGCAAAATGCTGGGCCCGTATTAGTACGTTTATTGTCATCAGTTATTATCTTCAGCTTTACCGGGCTTGGGGATTTGTGAGAACGCTCTCCCGTTGCTTTTCTTAAGCCTGCCATGAAAAACAGGGCCTTGTTTTTCGCGAATTCTGCGGCAGTCCTCGGCCACTCCAAAGTAGTCCATGCCGAAGGGGAAAGCCTTGAGGAATCGGTGCAGGAGAAAGGGGGAGTGGGCAACTCGGAGGGCTATGAAGCCTTCACCCGCCGTGTTCAGCATCACCGGCTGCTAGAGAAATTCGTGGAAACGAAAACTGATCTGGAAAGAAAATTCTGGCAAAGGACGGTGGGGGAGAGCCCCTCTGTCATCTCTGGAATTGAGCACAGGAAACCCCGCCCTGAGGCCTCCCTTTCAGAAGTGGCCCAGAGAGGGAACCACAAGAAGGCCCTAAAATTATGCCATTCGGAAATTCTGACTCACTTGGCGGGCGGGGGCTGTTTGTGTAACGTACAAAATGTCTCCCAAAAAGTGAAATTTCTGCTCCTTCCCCCCACCTCTCTTCCCTGCAGCCAACATCGCCACCACCACCCGTGGGGAAGCAGGGGCCGACTCACTGAGCCGGGGGAACTGATCCAGGTCTGTTATGCCTTGGCGGTTCCTTAGCTTGCCTCCACCGCGATCCGTACAAGTCTTGCTCTGCAGGCGTGATTTTTAGTTGTCTGTGTGTTCGGTCTCCATGAGAAGCTTAGAACAAAAGCTGGAGGGGCTCTCCGGGCTCATCCAAACCTCTTGTTGTATGAGTGAGTAAACTGAGGCAAGGGGGCAGGAAGGAGGGGCCCTGCCCAGGGTCCCACGTGGTAATTGGTGCTCCGGAAACCTCTGTTGCCACTTCTCTGTCTCTAGCCTGGCTTTCCCCTCATGATGACTTAAGTCGGTCCCATTGGCCGCAGGGCGATGAAAAGCTCGCCCGGGGGTGGCCGTTTCTGGGGTGCCTCCTCAGAGAAGCCCCGAGCTGGGCAGGAGAGCTGTTCTCATCCTGGCTCTGCTCTCAGCGGCTTCATCCTCTGTTTTCTTTCTAGCCAGCTCTCTGAGTGCTCTTCCGTCCCTTCCCACTCTGGTCCTATCATGTGCTTGTAGCGGGGTGGGGGGGGGCACCAGCCTGGATCGTTCTCAGAGTACGTTGGTGACCCCACCAGCAGCAGCCACCCTGTAACTGGGGGCAGGGACACCCCTGCTGGAGGGCCACGAGTCCTATCAGGCACCAAGCATGGGAACTGGAGTAATTCAGGACACCAGTCTACACACACGAACTGTGCTGCTTTTATAAAATAAAGACACAGAGTGTGTTGGAAACACAGGACTGGATCCTGGGATGACTGGGTCCCAGTCCTGGTTAATGCTGCTAGTTAGTTGTGTAACGTTGGGCCACTTCTGAGTTTCTGAATGTGGAAACGAGGGAGTTGGAGCAGGATCACCTCCCAGTTACTCCTCTCAGTTTAAAACCTGAGCCACCTGGTTGGCTCAGTCGCTTAAGCATCGGACTCCATTTCAGCTCAGGTCATGATCTCGTGGTTCGTGAGTTCGAGCCCAGAGTCAGGCTCCTTACTGATGGTGCAGAGCCTGCTTAGGATTCTCTCTCTCTCTCCCTCTCTCTCTGCCCCTCTCGTGCTCACACATTCTCTCTCTCTCTCAAAATAGATAAATTTATTTTTTAAAATTTTTTTTCTTTTTTTCCAACGTTTATTTATTTTTGGGACAGAGAGAGACAGAGCATGAACGGGCGAGGGGCAGAGAGAGAGGGAGACACAGAATCGGAAACAGGCTCCAGGCTCTGAGCCATCAGCCCAGAGCCCGACGCGGGGCTCGAACTCACAGACCGCGAGATCGTGACCTGGCTGAAGTCGGACGCTTAACCGACTGCGCCACCCAGGCGCCCCTAGATAAATTTAAAAAAATAATAAAAAACTGTGTGAATTTTAATCGTATTATGACTGTTAATATATTCCAAGGATTAAGTACTAACAGAGACAAAATGTCAAGTACAATCGACAAACTTCACTCCTAAAAAATAAAATCTTTCTAGAAGAGGCTTGCTATATATTTTTCCCATCCATGGGCAACCCTATCTAGTCTTTCTGCTTCTTCTGGGAACACCATAAGCGGGTTTTTAAAAAAAAAATTTTTTTAACATTTATTCATTTTCTGAGAGACAGAGAGAGACAGAGCATGAGTGGGAAAGGGGCAGAGAGAGGGAGACACAGAATCCGAAGGAGGCTCCAGGCTCTGAGCTGTTAGCACAGAGCCTGACGCGGGGCTTGAACTCACGAACCGCGAGGTCATGACCTGAGCTGAAGTCGGGCGCTCAACCGACTGAGCCACCCAGGCACCCCATAAGTGGTTTTTTTTTTTTTTATTAAACCTTTGATTTGGAGATAATTGTAGATTACGCAGTTGTAATAAACTAGGCTGAATGATCCCTGTACCTTTTCCCCAGTTTCCCCCAATGGTAATGTCTTGCAAAAAAGACATTACCTACGTAGCACAGAATCACAACCAGGATGTTGAGGCTGACACCATCAGAATGCAGGTGTTTCCCCCACTCTTATCCCCTCTCTCACCCCTGGCAACCATTAATCCATTCGCATTTCTATAATTTTGCCATTTCAAGAATAGCACGTTAATGGAATCATACGGTGTGTAACCTTTGGCGATTGGCTACTTTCACTCAGCAGAATTCACTGGCGATTCTTCCGGAGTGTTTCTGTGCCAAGAGTTCGCACCCCTCCATTGCATGGCACGGACGGACCACTGTTTGTCTAGCCACTCACTTGCTGAAGGGCAACTGGGTCGTCTCCGGTTTGGGGCTATTGTGAGTAGAGCAGCTGTCAACATTCAGTACGGGTTTGGGGGGTCAATAGAAGTCTTCCCACTGGGTGTTTCAGCTGTTGGTTGTAGTACCCGTCTGTAATGCCGCACCACCAGGTGGGTTCCCACTTGCTTACAGTGATGCGCACGCTCCCGGGATGTTTATGTGTGCGGCGGTTGCCCAGGACTGGGCTGTGAGTTGTGGAAATCCAGCAGAAGCAAACTACGTGGTTCCTACCATCGGGAACTTGCCATCTATCGAGGGAGCGACAGTGAGATTCAGACATTGAAATGACACTGAAATAACAAGACAGCACCGCACGTTATCAAATGCTAGGCTGCGCAGTACAGAATTGAACCTTAGAGGAATCCAGAAATGGGAGGAGTGAAGGCCCAAGTGTCTGGGGGAAGGCGTTCTGGGTAATGATGATACCTAACACTGATTAAGGGCTTACTACGTGCCAAGCACGGTACTAAGCCTTTACTCATATTAACTCACTTGCTCCTCATCATGACCCTAGAGCTGTCAGCATAGAGCCCAAGGCTCGAACTCATGAATCGTGAGATCATGACTTGAGCCAAAGTCAGATGTTCAACCGACTGAGCCACCCAGGTGCCCCAATCACGACCCTCTAGGGTGGCTACTATTAACCGATTTTACAAATGATGGAATAGAGAGGGTAATAACTTGCCCGTCATCACACAGCTATCATATGACCCATCTAGGGTACAGAGCCAGGCGTTCTGGCCTCGGGCCACGCTTAATCGCTGTGGATTCTGTCTGTCTGGTAGGAACGGCGGAGGACCATTTCCTGGTCGTGATTCAATTCCCACCCATTTGTTAGGTTATATTTTTACACAGAGTTACGTTGAACCTGAAATGTTAAACTCTGGCTTCCCTGGTGTGATGAATTCCTTAGGGGTCAAGGTTATAGATGAAAACTTAAAGTGCTTTGGAAAGAACGGCACCAGCTTTAGTAACAGGTGAGAACCCTGCATGTCATGTGTGTGCTGTGACAGGCAAGCACCAGCCTGGAAGCCTCTTCTGTGTGTGTGTGTGTGTGTGTGTGTGTGTGTGTGTGTGTGTGTGTGTGTGTGTCTCCTGTGAGAGGCAAGGACCAGCCTAGAAGTCTGCTCCGTGTGTGCGCACATAAACAGCAGGACTGAATGCTCTGGTTATGTTGATTACCTGTGTGTGCAGCAAGAAACGCATCAAACTCCCAGCTTTATACCATAAAACACCCAGGCTGGCTGAGTGCATTTCAGATAACGTGCTTTCGTATTTTCTGAATCGCTGTATACCACAAAAGCCACGTCCACACTTGGCTCTCTCCGTGGCTGCTAAATGTACGAGGGGTATGATTTGTCTTCCGTCACAGCGTCCACGACCACTCGCCCTTACGACTTCATCATTTTGGTTTAAGCGACAGGATGCGGGCAACCTGGCTTATTTGTCTGCTTTCGTTTTGAAAACGAAATGCAGCCTTGAGGGCACCCTTGCTGCCAGCCCTGGGGTGGGCGGGCAGCATGAAGGGCTCGCTGGGTGAGAATCTCCCGACGACGTGGGGTCCCTCTGGGCTCTGCGTCCCCTCCCCACCCCCGCTGGCTAACCCTGCTGGGCCATGTACCGCCCCCCCCCCCCACTGTCTCCACATCTAGAAAGCGGGGCCAGTTTCGCCCTGTCTTCCCTGCAGGAGCTGTCCATGAGCGTCAGGATGACAAGAATGTGCCAAAGACTCGTTTTCGGTGCAAATGTGTGCTATTGTGGGAAATTAGATCCTGCAATTACGATGTTTGCAAACAAAACTTGAGGACAGAAGCCAGCTCAGGAAGAGGCTGTGAGTCAGGAAGACTTCTCCGCTACGGGGGCAAGAGAAATCTTTCATTCTTTTGCTCCCTGGAGACACGTTTTTGTGACCTGCCGAAGTGTTCTCGGCTTGCTTTTCAGTGGGCTCGGCTGTGCTGGGCAGGCGATAACATAGAGGTCCTGTGCAATAGGCAGCATGCCCAGGAAGCCGGGAGGCCTCTGGGCCCCGCCTGGCAGGCACGCGGGGGCGTGGCCTTGGCACTGGTGTCGGGGCAGCGGAACCCAGGCTCCCGGGCGGGGCTTCCGCGTCACCCCCTCCATCAGCAGGGGAGCGGCCCACCCTGGGGGGCCCTGTGCCTGAGCGGCAGGTCCGGGCTCTGTGGGAAACCCTGCTGCTCTTGGGGACAGTTCTCGATGGCCCAAGATGTTCCCCAGCAGGGCCTCATGCACAAAGCATTAGGCTCTTGCCGCAAAGGAAACAAAAACAAAAACAAAAAAGGATCCTGCAGCAAACGGCTGACCGCAGACCCGCAGAAGGAGCGCTTTCTAGACGGTCTGCTCGCAAGTTCCCGCTGCTGCAGGAGGTGCACCTGGCCTAAGATTTGAAAGAACTCTCCTCCTCAGTTTCTTCTTTGATGTTGTGGAGCTGGCATGCAGAGAGGAACGGCGAGTGCCACTCCGTGCGCCCTCCCGGCTGATGAAAAGGCCACACTCGGCAGAGGCGGCCCCGCGCACACGGCGTTTTTGGTGTCCTCGGGTGTTCCAGAAAGGCCCTTGCTGGCACGGCGCCTCGGGAGTCAAGGCCGTTCACCATCCACACTCAAATGTTTGCCCGTGCCACTGCCGACTCTGGGCAAAAGCGCCGGGGCCTGTCTGCTCGGTTTACAGACTCTTGAGTTCGCACGTCCGCGCGGGGATGACAGCCAGAAGTCACTTTCCACACCCCCTGGCCTGGCTCCGTGTTCCAGAGACCCTGAGAGGTCCAGGGAACACCCCAGCCGCTCCAGCCCCCAACCATGCTCACCTCGGTCACCAGATCCAGGCGACACTTGGGTCCTTTGTGCCCTCTCTGCCACCTGCCTCCTTTTCAGTCCCATGGCCTGCTCTTTCCTGACTGCACACCTTCCCCAATTTCTTCTGCAGCTCCTTTTCTTGTTCTCCCCGCCCAAATCTCCAGCCATCAGGCCCAGACCTGTAGAGGCAATAGTCTGAGTGTTGTGCTCCCACGTTGTCTTTTATTTCATTTTAACTTAATCTTTAAGTTTTTACTTATTTGAGACAGAGAGCAAGCGAGCACGGGACGGACAGAGAGAAAGAGAGAAGAGAGAGAACCCCCAAGGAGGCTCAGCACTGTCAATGCAGAACCCGATGCGGGGCTCGGTCTCACGAGACAGGAGATGGTGACCTGAGCCGAAACCAAGAGTCGGACGCTTAACCGGCCGGGCTGCCCAGGCGCCCTCTGTGCCCCCATATTTTAGGTACAACTTAATGATTTCGAGTCCCCTCTGAATGTCTGAAAGCAATTCACAACTCGCCCTCCGATCCCCCCCTTCTCCCCTGTATCCCAAGCCTCAGTAAGGAGACAGCAGCTGCTGTGCCAGAAACCCGGGGATAAGCCCAAGGCCCTGGCTTTTCTTCCCAGCCAGTCACCAAATCCTCAGGGAAACCCTCACACTGGTGCCCTCTGCTCACCCCGGTGCCTTCCTGGCCCCCCTCTGCCACCCTGCCACCTCCTTTTCATGTTCAACGTGCCCGCCAGGGGGAACTCTCCAGAACTCCGCAGCTTACACTCTTTCCGCGACCTTCTCTCACTCTGGGGAGGAGATCCGAGCCCCTCAGCTAGGTCCACGGGTCCTCCTCTCCCCAGAGCGAGCCCAGACCTCCGTGCCTTTGCCGGGGATGCTTCCTCTCCTGGACCGTCCTTCCTTTTTCAAACAGCGGCTCTTCACCCTTCTTTCAACACTCAGCTCAAGTGCCGACCCCTCTACCAAGCTTTCTCTGGTCCCAGAGGTGCTGACTCACTGCCCTGGCGGGGGGAGGGGGGGGGTCCACCGGCACCAGCACCGGGATATTCTTGCATCTGTCCCCGCCATCTGGCTGTGAGGCCCTGGGGAGCGGGAGTGTCTTGCTGACCACTGAATCCTGCTTAGCATCCCTGGGGGGATGTGTCTTCACATCCTATGGCATCGGTGGTCAGCAGTGTGAGTTTCATGCAATTTGGGATTTCTGAGATACTGTCCTGTATCGCTCACCGTGGTGCGGGTTCTTCGCTTCAGAATTATGCATGGAGCGTGTACTGAGTGCTAAGGACTGGGGGGCAAAATAATGAATTTTGTCAGACCAGAAGCTGATGGTCGGCTGGCGGGGGAGGGGAGCGGAGCAGGAAAACAGCAACAACCACCACCACCACCATAATCCGTACAAAACCCCTGAAGGGTTTGGCCCCCAACAGTGAGAAAACGGGGCTGGGCCATAGGACACGCAGTGGTTATGTTCTTTGACGCCTCCAAGTTTGCCTCCTGGATTGCACGCTTTAAACCGTTGTATGGACGGCCGTCTGCAGGCCTGCTGTTAGCTGAGCTCTCTTAAGCCCAACAGTTGGTTCGTGGTTTAGAAAGACCCAACTGTACGCCCATAGCATTCAATCCCTCACCATCTAATTCAACGGAGTATTTCTAAGGGGCTTACCATGGACTAAAAGGAGGTACATAACAGGAGGAGGATAATATTCTGTTTATCTGGCATAATGAAGGAAGGAAGTATTCTTCTGGTTTGTTTTTTACCATCGCCCCTTTAATAAAGCCAGTGTGTATAATTTGTGCTGGCAGCCTAATATATGCTATGTTTCCTTGACTTCTTCACCAAAGCACATGGATCGTAAGTCTTTTCTTGGTGACTTGGTATTTTTATACCAGGCTCTAACGCTCAAGGCATAGTGCCATGTGAGGGCTGTTGGCCCCACTCACATCAAATGCTCCCTGAATGCTGCTTTAAAACAAATCCCAAAGACGGTCGGCTTTGGCTTCTTAATTTTTGCAATCTCCTGTTGGCCTTGTAGTCCTTGCTTCGTCCTGCATTTAGCATTAGCCTTGCAAGTTTACTGCTTCTCATGCGTTGTGGCTGTAATGGGAGAAAAGTAAGCAAGCTAGGCCTTCCCTCAAACAAGAGTAGGCCTTGGGAGGACGGAGGGGCTCTTCCAAAAATCTGGCCGGCAGAAGACTTCCCACTCTGTGCAGGGACAGGGACGGCAGGTATTGGCTCTTACTGCCCTGGCTTCCTAGAAGGACTAGTGCCCCCTACCTGCCTTGCCGGGAAAGGCAGGCACTAGGGAAGAGCTCCAAGTTTCTCAAAAGACAGAAAGAATGATTTTGAAAGACGCGTGTTACTTTTGAACACGAGCAAAAATCCCTTCAAGTAAAAGGGTATCATATTGGCCCCGTCCCCAGCCAGCCAGCCAGCGGGATGTGTGAACTGTCACCGGGCTGCAGCTGCATGGGAGGAAAGGAGATGAACCAGTGGGGGTCTCTCGCCCCCAACCCCCACCCGGCTCACACAGACAGGGCTGCGCAGACACAGGCCCCCCCCCCCCCCCCCCCCCCGCAGAAGTGAGAATGCCAGGTCAGCTGCGTGTGTAGCTGCAGAGGGTAGCGGGCCTGAAATATGTCACCTTCTGCCCAAGGCTTTTCATACACAACTCTTGGTCACTCAATTTTTGCAAAGCCCTTCTCCTTTTTTTCTCTTACAGAGTATAACTGGTTTCTCATACAGTCTTTTCCTGAAACTCTGAAGCTCCCACGCAAAGAAATTTGATGTCAATTAATTATATCTCGGTAGGCTACGCTTTCAGAATGTATAGTTTAGAATTAACAAAAGGGATCCTTCCGGCCATAAAAGCAAAAAAAAAAAGGGGGGGGATTACTTAAAATCCTCCACTTTTTCCCTGTAAAAGAAATGGAACAGTTAATGAATGTCTCCTCCCATTCCCACCCCACCCCCTTCCTCTGTCAAACCCTGGGTGAATTTCCCTTCCTTGGCTGGCTGGATGGTTGCAGAAGGCCGGAACTGGATCGCTGTGATGGCAAGATTTAATTTCGAGGGCATGGGTTCAGACTCAAAGGCTGAAGTACAAAGTGCAATTCTGACTCATCGGAAAGAGTATTTGTGGTCTTGGCAAAACGTCTTAGCAGTCATTCAAGAGAAAACAATGAAAATTTTCTCTATGTTCATCTGGCCTCAACCTCAGGGATCATCAGAGGGAGACATAACCTTCTGCTAACAGATAAACCCTCGTTAACAGGTCTGACACACAACAGCACTGGCTCCTTGCTCTCCACAGTCTGGGGTCCAGGCAGCTTCTCAGAAGCTGTTGGAATATAGTTAGCAGTTTGAGCTTATGGAAAATATCTGCTGGCAAAAAAAAAAACAAACAAACAAAAAAAAAAAAAACACATAATGCAAAAGATGAAAAATTTCATTAAACGGTTGAGATTCTTTTATCTCAAGATTAATCAAGATTTTTTTTATCACTTTTCAAAAATATATTTTAGAGAAAGAGTGACCAGGGGATGGGGTGGAGGGGGGAGAGAGAGAGGGAATCTTAAACAGGCCCCACGCTCAGCACGCAGCCTGACGAGGGCCTTGATCCCATGACCCTGGGATCATGATCTGAGATGAAATCATGAGTTGGACGCTCAGCGGAGCCACCCAAGTGCCCCTGTTTTATCACTTTTAATCTCGTCTTAACACGGTTCCGGATTACTTCTTTTTTTTCTTTAATGTTTATTTTGAGAGAGAGCGAGAGAGCAGGGGAGGGGCAGGGAGAGGGAATCCCAAGCAGGCTCCGCGCTATCGGCATGGGGCTCGAGCCCACAAACCATGAGATCATGACCTGAGCCAAAATCAAAAGTCAGATGCTTAACTGACTGAGCCACCCAGGCGCCCCATCAGTTCATTCTTATTATTACCTTATAGAAGGTTATGATTTGGGTTCTTTGCCTCTGAATAAAATGAGGTTCTCAACAAAGTCCAGCATATGTGTCCCTTTTTTTTTTTTTAAATATGTGTCATTTTAAAGGGCTACTCCCAAGTTCGGTCCTCACTGTGTAACAGCAGCATGAGGACAAAGGAGCACAGAGCTTCTGAACTGAACAGCCACGTTGATATTTTCTTTCATTGGATTTTTGGAGTGAAACTGTTGCCATTTTAGTTTCAGGGCGTCTAAAAAATCACATCTGTATCCAATATATACACATGCAGCAAAGATAATTCAGGAATATTTGATTTTCTGTGGGACTTGCTTGTGAGGCTATGATTCAGCAGTAAAATAAAAAAAAAAGTGCTTTCAAGGCAACAAACACATAGAGGAACCCAAAGTGCTGGAGTTTGCCAAAAAGATGTGATCAACAAATACTGGAGAACGTAATTTGGGGACCACAACGTCCGAGCACCATTATCCTAGGGTTAACGAACAGATCAAATGAGTTCACGTACACAGAAAGAACAAAACGGTACGTGACACATGCAAGACGGTATTATTTGGGGGCAGGGGGTGGGGGCGGCGAATGTTCTGAAGCAGAGGAACGGAGTACAGATCGAGGCCTTAAAACTCTGCAGCCCTCATACAGAGACATCTTGAAATCGGCGTAAACCTTCGCAGACACCGCAAACGTAATTTTCACAAACCCGGGAAGGGGAAGGTGGGAAGGGGTGGAAAGTGCCGAGAAGGAACCCGTCTCGGTGACGTCACACCGCTACATTCCAAATCCCAGGAGGGAAGCAGGTTCTGCTGTGGCATCCAAGCTTTCCACGCATGCTTCTTCAGGGAAGGCGTCTCCCCGTCCGTTCCGGACTAAACTTAACCCAATTTACAGCGCACCGTTTCTCTTCATTTCACCCAGAGGAGAGCAGGACCCATAGAGGTGGGTCCTAACGAGGCCTTCCTTCCTGACTCGAGGCTGAGCCCACGAGATGTGGGAAACAGAGATTAGAAAAACTGAGGCCACTCCCATGGCCAGAGAAGTATTTATAAAACCAGCTGTCTTGTCAAATAGAGGTTAGGAACCCCCAAAGGCGTTTCTGTCTGGCATTAGGGATTAGCAAAAATTCTCTCAGAGGGCTGGGCATTGTCTTGGTTTCTCGTACTTTCCATTATTTTTAGGGTGGCTGGGGAAACCAGTTAATTCCATGGTCACACTGATGCTCTAAACTTACTGGATACTCGCTCCGTGCCCCACAGCGAAAGGGTTCAGGTTCCAGCTCATGACTGTGGAACTCGGGGTCTCAGATGCTATTTTACTTTAGCTGAGGCATGTCTGGGGGCTCAAACAGCCACTTTTCTCTTAAAATGACACTTACAGAATGCTCTGGCCGGCTTGGACCAACATGTCTGTATCACCTGTCCTATGCATAGAAACACACCCTCTTTGCAAGAATAAAGCAGGGACTTTAAGATCTGAAGTTGGAAACGCTGATCTGCTGAGCGTTCAGAAAACGTACTGTCTTAGGTTCAACAATCTGGACTCTTCATTTAGGGCTGATATATGGGAAGAAACTAGCTCAACTTTGTTAAGGTTTGTAACCATAGGTTCAATGTTGAATTTGCTTTTGGAGGGCTGGGTAGAAAGCAGAGATTGTGCGAAACACAGTAAAACTTTATCTATAAATAAGCACAGAGAGAAAAATGTTTTGAGGATGCCTGAGCCAGCATGTTTATACATGGCACGATTATTTAGTTTGTGGTCTAATTACATTTTGTTACCAAAATCCCAGGATTTAAATAACTTTCTGTGTACTTCCCACCTCCACCTTCTACTAATGTTCACATGGGAGACATCACGAACTGATAAAGATAATTGACTTACGTGCTCAAAACGCCCAAAATACATTGGAGCATAAAAGCAGATTTCTGACAACGGTTTTTGTCATGTTTTCATTATAGAAAATAGTTTTGCTTTTAATTCCAGTGTAGTCAATGCATAGTTTTACATCAGGTTCAGGTGTACAATATAGTGATTCAGGCATTAATAGAACAGATTTCTAAAGAAACACCTCAAAACTAAAATGCCAAATCATATGTGAGAGTTTGATGCTTCGGAAGAAATATCTCGCATACCACATTCTTCGTTTCTTTAAATCACAGTGTTTGGAGGCAATACTCCAAGAGTGGTTTCATTTTTTATTTTTTTAAGTGTTTATTTATTTAGAAGGAGAGAGAGAGCGTGAGCAGGGGAGGGGCAGAGAGAGACGGAGACAGAAAATCCCAAGCAGGTTCCGTGCTGCCAGCGCAGAGCCCAACGTGGGGCTCGAACCCACGGACCGAGAGATCGTGACAGGAGCTGAAATCAAGCCAGACGCTCAACTGACGGAGCCACCCAAGCGCCCTCGATGGTGGTTTTAGAAGGCGAAAGATTTATTCGATCTGAAGAGAAACCAGAGTATAAGGGTGGCTTTAAATCAAAGACAGAAAAGAGTATGTTCAACATCCGTAAAATTTTGTATTTTTGGCTGCTTTATTAAAAACTTCAAGGGGCGCCTGGGTGGCGCAGTCGGTTAAGCGTCCGACTTCAGCCAGGTCACGATCTCGCGGTCTGTGAGTTCGAGCCCCGCGTCGGGCTCTGGGCTGATGGCTCGGAGCCTGGAGCCTGTTTCCGATGCTGTGTCTCCCTCTCTCTCTGCCCCTCCCCCGTTCATGCTCTGTTTCTCTCTGTCCCAAAAATAAATAAAAAACGTTGAAAAAAAAATTTAAAAAAAAAAAAAATAAAAAAAAAAATAAAAACTTCAAATTGTTTTAATTTCTTTGGTTGAGATGCCTAACCCAAAAGTTTAGATTTATCTTGCCCTTGACCGTGCTATCAAAGCCGCCCCACCAAGTGTTCTGAATGAACACAGACATGCTCTCTCATATCCTTAGGTTTCACCTGTGTTCTTATGCTCTACTGCCCACAGCAACTCGACTTACTGTAAGTTCCAAGAATGCAGGCTGGGTATTCTTCCTGCTCAGGGTTTACCTGTAATCTTATGATGACAGCTGTGTTCTCAATAAAACGTCTGACAGTAAGAAAGACAGCTAAGCTTCCAAGCCAATGCTACATACTAGGTAAGAGATGTGCCACCTCGCGTTATTGTTCTACGTCCCTGAATCCTCAGAAAGAAGTCTGTGAATTTTTCTCCCTATTCTAGTCAACACAGAAACAGGTCAGTTTCGTGGAGGCAGTGAACAGCTTTAGCTTTGCAGGAACAAATTACCAATATATATATATACACACACACACACACACACACACACACATATACATATATATACCAATACAATACCAATATATAAAAATATATATGTTTATATATATAAACATATATATTCATATTTTTATATTTTTAATCTATCTATTTATTTATTTAAAAAACCCAACTTACTATAAGCATGAGGAAAAATTAGGTGATTTGGGAAATAATACATTCCCAACTGGTAAGCGCACCAGGTCCTGGACTTCTGCAACATCGCTTAGGCTTCAGCACCACGGCATTTCCTGTACATACTTCTGTTCATGATGCTTGCTCCTCTGATTTACCTGGAATCCATGAAGCTGGGGAGGGGGGGGGAAAAAGGATTCTGTATGAAGCAAATCAATGTCAGAAAACTATCACATATCCATACCGTCAATAAGGATGAAATAAATATGTCAGGGACAAGCACTTCTGAGGAATATCTTGAGTTTATTCTCAATTCACCAGGGTCCCAGTTTCAGGCAGAATGGTTGCAAGATTACTTGTTACCAGCACGGCCTCGTTCTCGGACTTTAAAATTGAGAACCTCCAAAACAGGTCACCTCTCGAAACCATTTTTAAAATACGTAAGGCTTAAAAAAAAAAAAAAAAAAAATGTAGCAGTACTCAGTGTCCAACAGAAACCACTCTGTCTGTTAAACAATATCTCGACTGCAAGGCTTCTCTTGCTGTCCGTCGATAGATAATGACACGGCGCGGTCATTATCACCGTGGCAACAGCACCCAGGAACTATCAGAGGAAAATTGCACATAGAACGGCTGGCTCTTGAGCAGTCATGCCTCAGCTTCCTCTGGAGTATGCTTTTTCTGCAAGTCTGGTGTGCTCTAGGGTACCACCAACCCAGGGCGGCTCCAAGACTACAGATCACGTCTCGATTTCACGTGAATCCCCATCTCCCCGAATCGCTCATTCCACCAACAGGAGCACCTGCCACGTCTCAAGCACCGTTCTAGGAACTGAGGCTACAGTAGTGAATAAAGTCCAGTGCCGGGAAGGGGAGGGGGGAGTCAACTAACGAGCTAGCGAATATGTATTTCAAGGTGCACTAAGTACAACGGAAAACTGAGAAAGCAACGAGCCCGGGAGGCTTTCTGCCCTCCTCTCTGTACCCGCACCCTGCTTTGTACCTGCTTCTCACTTCTCCCGCTGACGAGCTCTGGGCACCAAGTCCGGGCATCCCGCGCAGGCACCGTGCCTAGCACGCAGCACCCGCTCAGAAAACGTTTGTCCAGGGAACCAATTCCCTCGTGGCTCCCTAGGCAACAAAGGACTGAGGCGGGCTGCAAAGTCCACGAAGCCCCAAACCCGGAAGGGATATGCACACGAGAGCACGTTACACAATTTTAAAAGTTATTTTCGAGATATAATTGAACGCCGGAGGCGGGCGCCGCCGGGCCGGGTCCGGGCCTCGGCTCCCACGCGGGCAGCGCGGCCAAGGCACAGCCGGGACACGTGGCCGCCCGCTTCGACGCGGGCGCCCCGGCCCCCAGCGCCCGGCCCCAGCCCCGCTCCCACCACGAACGGCGGCTTTCCGCCGCGGCCGCACGGAGGTACCGGCGTCGCTCACCCAGGCTGGGAAAGGCGGGCACAGGCCGGCTCCAGCCCCGCCGCCGCCCCTAACGCGGAAACCCGGAGCCGGGTAACCGCGTTGCCACGGCAACTCAACCACCGCCTACGCCGGAACCGGAACCTTCCCTTGGAAGTGACCTCTTCCCGGCGTGCCGCGGAACGGCGGAGCCCGCCCACTGCCTTTCGCAGTCATCCGGGAGTATCCCAGCAGGCCCGTCTACCCTCCGGAGGGAAGTCGTCTTCCCTCTGGTTTCGCCTCTCCTCGCCTTGGAGCGTGACCCTGATGGACATTCACTCTCTCCAATCAACTGACAAAGCGATTGCCAGCGGCCAATAGTAAGGGCTGTAGGATGCGGGCTTAAGGACCACCTCCATCCTGTCGGGGGACCGGGCGAGTCATACGATTGGTAGAATCGAGTAAGTGCGGGCTAGCGTTGCCCAATCACTGGGAGGAGCTCGGAGCCGGCCCAATGAGAGCCTCCGGGGGGCGGGCCGGGCTGCCGCGGGCCCGGGGAAGGCTCCCGGGGGTGAGCCGAGGTCCCGGGCCGTCGAGGGCTCCGGCCAGCGTGCGGGAATGAGCGGGTCCCTGGGCCGGGTGGCGGTGGCTCTGCTCCGCTGGGGGCGCGGCTCCGGCGGCGGCGGCCTTTGGGGCCCAGGCGTGCGGGCGGCGGGTTCGGGCGGCGGCGGGGGCGGCTCAGCCGAGCAACTGGACGCGCTGGTGAAGAAGGACAAGGTGGTGGTCTTCCTCAAGGGGACTCCGGAGCAGCCCCAGTGCGGCTTCAGCAACGCAGTGGTGCAGATCCTGCGGCTGCACGGCGTCCGCGACTACGCGGCCTACAATGTGCTGGACGACCCCCAGCTCCGGCAAGGTCAGGCGGGGCCCGCCGGGTGAGGGGCGACGGGCCGGGGCCGCTCCGCGGGGCTTGGGTGTGTCGCGCAAGAGGTCGGGGGAGGGGGGGGTGGTTCGAGCGGGGCTAAGGGCGCGGGTTCCTGCACTGTATTCGGGGTCGAGTGGGGGGCATGGTTGGCTTGAAGTGGATCTTGAGGATCTGGGCATCCGGTTCTCTGGCCAACTTGGGCATTGGGTAAGTCCCAGCTGTTCACTGGTCCCCACGCTGAGCCCAGGGAGGCGTTTCGGAGCCAAATCTCTCAGGCTCAGTCGGGGGGAGAGTGATGGGGAAGGGAGGCAAGAAGGAATACAGTAAGAACCACTAGGAGGTAGGCACTTTGGGGGACACGTTGAGAAGGTCGGCCTGCCTCACGAATAAGGAGCCGGTGCTGTTGATGGTGGAGGAAGGGCCGGGGTTGCCTTTGTCTGAGGCTGGCTGGTGCTTCAAGGCTCGGGCTGTCCGGAACCATCCTTTGTTGTTGCCACAAGGAGGGGGTTGACACTGCTTTTAGACTAGTCTTACTTGGGATCACTTGGTGTGGGAGAAAAAGTCATGAAATTTGTTTTTAGCTACTCAAGGACAGGTTGGGATTGGGGGGCGTGCTGGCATGGAGAGGCCTGTGGACAGAGAGATAAGGAATGAACCCTGTGCCCTAGGTAACTGAAGCTTGGAGCTGAAGGAACCAGGGACCAGTTAGGGTCTGGGGCCAGATGCAGCAGGTAGGTAGAGGCGGGAGGGCCCGGACAGCTAATTGGTACTTCTTCTAATAAGCACCGTGCCAGGAACCTTATTGACATGCTTTTTCCTATTTTGTGGGGGAGGAGGAAGAGGACAGAGGAGTGTGTTGACCTGCCCCTTGGCTAAGGTCCTGGGTCAGAGTTGGTGGAGCAGTGGGGAGGCTGTATGTACCTCCTAGAGGGTGGCTTGGTGTCCTGCCTTCCCGTTAGAGACTCCCAGTGGCTCAATCCTGGCACCTCCCTGAGCCTAGTGCTGTTCTTTAGTGACAGTGTTCCAGAAACAGTTTTACGGGGCCAGCTTCTCTGTTATCCCAAGCCTAGAATTCTCCCATTTTGTTATTACATATTTACGACTGTTATTCTCCAGTTGAAATGATCAGTCATAGTCCTTTCTGCTTGATGAGACTGGCACTTGTGGTGGAAAGGTTTTGGGTTGTAATCCCTCTGCAGCCCGTCGGCTGTGCAACCTTAAATCCCATCCCTGCATTTTCCTTTTCAGTCGAATGAAGATACGAGGAAAGCAGACATGACAAAGTTTTGATGAGGAAGAAAGAGAAAGTAAAACTTTTTAGAAAAGTGCCCCTCATTTTATCCGGCACACAGAAGGCACCCACTAAATGGTAGCTATTTTATTATTGGGATATTTGGTTTTCAAAGTATTTGTCCCCCCCCCCCCCCAAATTAATCCCTGGGAAACTGTTGGTTTCTGTGGGTGGAAACTAGGAGGAGTGAAGGCAGGTTAACATGACCAGCTTTATGTGATCTTACCGTGTATTATGCTTGTGATCCCTGTTTGTTTTCCTGCTAGGATGCCACCGGTCACTAGGCCTTGGGGTGTTTTTGGTTTTTTGTTTTTCTATATACGGGGAGTATCTGCGGTCTTCACCCAGCAGTGGCTGCTCTACTTAAAAGATAAGACAGGAGAAACTAGTCTGTAATCTTTCCGTGGGGACCTCGCCACAGGTCCCCTGCAAATTGCTAGTATGGCCGTTCATAAAAAGTTGCGTTGTTAACAGCTTGTTTAGTACCAAGTTTTGAAGCTCTTTGGTTTGTGGTTTCTGTTCTCCTGTGGAATACAACTGGAGATAGGCTATGCTGGAATGTAAGAACAAAGTAGGAGCAGAAATAAGAAGGCTGACTCATAGCACTTGGATTCCTGGCTTCCGTTTCACCTGTCTGGCTTCCAGTCTCTCACATTCTCTCTCTCTCTCTCTCCTCTCTCTCTCTCTCTCTCTCTCTCTCTCTTTCTCTTTCTCTCTCTCTCTCTCTCTCTCTCTCAAGTTTATTTATTTTTATTTTTTGAGAGAGAGTGTATGTACATGAGCAGGGTAGAGGCAGAGAGAGAGAGAGAGAGAGAGAATTCCAAGCAAGCTCCGTGGTGTCTGTGCAGAGCCCAACACGGAGCTTGATCCCATGACCCAGGGATCAAGACCTGAACTGAAATCAAGAGTTGGTCACTTAACTGACTGAGCCACCCAGGTGTCCTAAGTCTCACTTTCTTTAAGTGTTCAGACAACAGCTACAGGAATTTAGCCCTTAAATTTATTTTTTTTTGTAAGCTTTATTTGTTTATTTTGTGTGTGTGTATATGAGAGAGAGAGCATGAGCCTGGGAGGGGCAGGGAGAGGGAGAGAGAGAATCCCAAGCAGATTCCGCGCAATCAGTGTGGAGCCCTGCAGAGCCCTGCGGAGCCCGACGTGGGGCTTGAACTCACAAACCGTGAGATCATGGCCTGAGCCGAAACCAAGAGTCAGAGGCTTAACCAACTGAGCCACCCAGGCGCCCCAGCCTTTAAATTTCTTGACCGTAGCGTTTCAACATTTCCATTCCCATTTTGTTTCATACCAGATTGTCATCTTGGTCGATAAATGTGTTGCATATATGTTGAACATAACATCCACCTTTTGTGTTGCTTAGAAAAATAAACTCGCGTGCAACTATTAACCTGCAGATCGGAGCAGGGTAGTGTGTGCGTGTTCCCGCAGTGGGGACTCATTTAGCCAGGGTAAGACTTTATAAAACATTCAGACTCTTCATCTCTTTATTCTCTACACTTTTGACTTTACCAAGAGAAGCTGCCAGGCTGTCTGATGGTTGCTCTTGCTAGTCAGAGCTACCTCTGTGCACCTTTCCTAGACCCAAGGTCACCGCTAGTAACTGGAGAGGGGCAGCTGCCAAACTGCCTTTCCTTTCTCCCTGTGCCACAGCTTTGCGAAGGGCTCAGAGCCTGAAGAACACCCACAGTCTTGTTCCTGCTGCCCGGTTCCCAAGGTGTGATGCAGAGAGGTCTCAACCTGTGACCCAGGGAACAAAGACGACTGTGAGGTCCTCCTCCGGTCTTTTCTTTCTCCTGTTTATCTGGAATACACACAGAAGGGAGTCACAAAGGGATCAGGTGGGTCCCGGCAGACAGATGTCAGCATATCCAAATCCTCCTTTTAACAAAGCCTGTCCTTTATTTTTCTTTGTAAAAGTAACATGCTCACCGAGGAAACTTGGAAATGCCCAAAGTAATAAACGAAAACTACCTGTAATCCTGCATACACTGTTAACATTTGTATCTAGTTTCTAGTTGGGTTTTTGTTTCTTTGTTTTGTTTTGTTTTTAAATGCATTTGAGATCACACGTGTCCATGCTTAGCATTTTGCCCTCTGGAGAGCAGGGAGCATGTCTGACCGCATTACCTGAGTACCCTGTATATTGCTTATGCAGCGTGAGCTTTCGGTGATGATTTTAATGAATAAGTAAATACTTCTCTTATTTATCATATCAGAAACCATCTTCCATGCTCTTTAAAAACAAACCCTCTTAAATTTCTGCCTGTTCAGATCCCCATTGTTTTTTGCTTTCATGAGGAGCAGTGTCTGTTGAATGAATAGCCATTATCTCATTGTTGAATGTTTATTAAGCCTTTGAAGATATGCACGGCCTTTTCACTATCAGGGAATTTGGGCAACAGTAACAAATCTGGGACCTTGGCAAATGTCAAAAGATGAGGGGGTGGTGTTTCTGGGTCTTTGTTGTGATGGATGTGATACATGCTGTGGATGAGAGAATCCAGTCACACCAACACTTTGGAGGAGTAACTGTCGGTGCCGGGTCAAGTTGAAGGTGACCAGCTGCTTCCCTCCTGGGTATACAGTCTAGAGTGAGGGTTGCCAGGGGTTCCTGCGTGGCTCCGTCGGTCAAGAGTCCGACTTCGGCTCAGGTCGTGATCTCGTGGTCTGTGAGTTTAAGTCCGGCATTGGTCTCTGTGCTGACAGCTCAGAGCCTGGAGCCCCTCCCCACTCACGCTCTTTCTCTCTCTGTCTCTCAAAAGATAAACAAACGTTAACAAACAAATAAAGTCGGGGTTGACAGACGACCTTTGTAAAGGGCCAGAGAGTAAGTACTTCAGTCTTTGTGGACCCTTCCACTCTGCTATTGGGGGCCTGAAGGCAGTTGGGATGGTACCTACACAGGTAGGTGTGGCCGAGTTCTAATAAAACTTGATTTGCAAAAAATAGGAAGTGGACCATATTTGGCCCAAAGGCCATAGTTTGCCACCTCTTTCTCCAGCGAGGAAGACCCCTGTGTTTGAGTTAGAAGATGCATGTAATGATATTCCCTGAAGCACTGCTTGTAATAATGAAAACTTGGCAAGAGAGGATCTTGGCCTATTAGCAGACTGGATAAACAGACTGTGGTTTAGTCAGGCGATAGAAAACTAAGTTGTGGTAGAGTGATCTAGTTCTAGATGTATCTCATGTAACTGAATCTCAAAAATTACAGGGTGCAGTCACGAAGTAAGTTGCAAAAAAGGTAGTCATGGCATAATGCCGTTCGTGTATACAGACGTTACCGGTGTGAAACGGCCCGACGTGTTGCGAACGCATGCCAGTTGTAAGCATGGTTCGTGGGCAGGGGTGGGACGTGCCAGCCAGAGGCCACCTGCGGAGGTCTAGAACCTGTCCTTTGGATTCCTAGAAACCCGGATGGAAATCCAGGCCCGGCCGTTTGCCAGCACTGTGACTTTGGTTAAAGAACTTCTCTGAGCCTCAGTTTCTTCCTCTGATAAATAGGGACTAATTATGCCTTCCCGGAAGGACTCTTACAAAGGTTAAGTGAGGGTATGTATTGAAAACACTTAAAGAATGTGAAATTCAGTAACCCTATCAGCAGGTGCCTGGCACACCTGATTGGTGTTTTTCCAGCATTCTTCCCTGGGTGTCCTCTGTTGCACGTATTTCTAGAGAGGCAGGACTTGAAGGGTGGGGTAGGGGGCATTGGTGGAGAGGAGACCGTATCCGCCTTGCACCTGGAATGTGCAAGCTCAATCCTTTCACCAATTAGGTCTCAATTCATCTTTATAATAAATCCGTGAGGCATGGATTTCTTCCCACTTCCCAGGTAGGGAGACTGAGGCTAAGACATGAGCAAATTTATCTGAAGCTACATCTGCAAGCTAGCAAGCCACAGTCGGCTGCCCTTAAAGCCATTGCTTTGTTCACTCTGTCCCCAGCCTTTGCTTTTCCCCTGTTGAGGGTCTCTGGTTTCCCTTGCTCTCTCTGCTCAGGTGATCTCATGGGGGTGCTGACATCATTGTTTCCTAGGAGGACTTCAGGAGGAGGTGATGTGACTTGCCCCAGGCAGAGTTAACCTGCATCAGACTCTGAAGCTCCTATGGTGAAAATCTACCAGGAAAAAAAAAAAGGAAACTCTTATCATTTGTTTGTTGTCCAAACCGGGAACGAAGTCTAATGTTCTGAAATGGGATGAATTTTGAAAAGTCCCTTTCAAAAGCTCTGGAAGTACTTTTTTTCCACTCTGATGCTTTGGAATATTAATTTTTTTGGTGGGGCAGTAAGTAGAGGTAGAACCGGTTTTGTAAGACCACCTCCTTCATCACTCCAAATTCCTAGTGTCACCCTATGTAGAACTTCGCGGTCAGTACTTTTTGTCCCAATACCATTATTATTAAAATCCACTCTTGGATACGATTTTCTCATTTTCACGAGTTTCTCCGATCCTGAGTTATTTGGAGTGAAAGTTAACTACCACTGTATGTTGCAGGTTTTGAGAATTAAAAAGTGTGAGAAATTAGCCATGTTTAAACAATTAATGGTGGACCGATGGGATTCATTTTAATTTTCAACTTGTGAGCCGCGGTCTCTTATTCTCAGAAGTTACTCGCTTCGTGCTATAGGAATCCACTGGTTATCTCATTAAATATTTAAACTTGTAATCAGACTTCTAAAAAAAGGAACATAGTATTTTTTTTAAGACGCTGAAGCTTTGCCTTGCTATCAGCTGCCTGTAACCTCTGTTACTCTAAAAGCCAAAGAAGCAGGTAGGTTTCGTTTTGATCAACTGTCAGCTAGTAGGCCCCTTGGCCACTGTCACAATGCCATCATGGGCTCCGAGGCGCGGTGCTTCTGAGTTCCTGAAATGTAAGTTATTGGGCAAGATAGTGTGACTCTGGGGTTTGGAAGGAGTCCCAGCTCCCTCGCACGTGACTTGGTGGGGGGGGGGGTGATGTTCAGGAAGGTTGGAAAGCCCACTTGCTGGGTAGTTTTAATGGTGGCGTGTCTGCCTCTTCTGTCTTGTCTGGACATGGGATCTGCAGCAGCATGAAATTAATGAAGGAATCGAGCCTAAAGCTTTGATTGAGTGTGGTGCTATAAATACGATTGATGGAAGCAAATCATTCCTTTACTTAGCAAAGATCTTATGTAAAAAAACTACTTTTTTGAATCAGATGCGTGTGGTTTTCGGGCGACCTCAGATGGCAAGTTTACTCTCATTTATGGTGCATTTCAAAAATTGTAGGGACTCACCGAAAGAATCAGTAGATATTCATTGTCTTGGAAAGCTTCACACAATGTATTACCAATTGAAAAAGACCCAGATGTAAAAGCACACACATTAGTGGCACATGCACACCATACAGAAGGTTCTTAAGAAGCTTTCAAAGAATTGCAAGAGATTCGTGTTGACTTTAAACATTTCTTAATTCCCACACCCACTCGGTCACATGAAAGTAAAAAAAGATGGATCACTGGCTTCTTTGTGAAATAAGTTTTAACAGACTGTTTAAGGACAGAGCTTTTTTTTTTTTTTTTAAATACAACTCCTATGCTGAGTCGTCTCTGTGGCATCAAGTATCAGAATGATGAAAAACTTTAATTCATCAAGATACTCTAACATATCTAGATATTTGGTATTCTGAAGGCTAAATGAAATTTTCCTTTTATTAGTAACCCCCCTACCTCTAGCTGATTTTTTTTTTTTTTTTAAGACACTCAAAGTGGCTTAGAACTGTGCTTTTCTGGGGATATAACGTACAGCATGGTGACTATAGCTGACAATCCTGTATTGCACATTTGTAAGCTTTTAAGGTAATCTCAAAAGTTCTCATCACAGGAAAAAACCTCTGTAACCTTACAGGGTGACAGCT
The DNA here is from genome assembly GCF_028749965.1 of Puma concolor. NCBI lineage: Eukaryota > Metazoa > Chordata > Mammalia > Carnivora > Felidae > Puma > Puma concolor. The sequence continues at coordinate 10,163,118 of NC_141672.1, read as the reverse complement.
GTTAACTAGACTTATTGTGGTGATCATTTTGTAATATATACACATATCAAATCATTATATTGTATGCCTGAAATAATATGTCATATGTCAATTATACCTCAAAAAAAAAAAAAAAAAAAAAAAACTAAGTGTGCTTTCTGGGGCCTGTAACGCTGGACCCATTATCTCCCTAGAAGTCTGGGGAAGAAAGATAAAGCTCTCAGCTAGGGGCTGTCTTTAGTGCTTTGGTTAGGAGCTAAGTTACCGTTTTTTAGAAGGCAGTGACTTATTTAAAAGAGAAAAACGCATTGCCTCTTAGGATTTGGGCCATCACTCAAGTTGGTGTTTTTATTTGGAAAATAAATGCTGGGTAAATGATAGGGTATCCAGGACCAGCTTTTTAGCACCAGTATTTTTCATCGGTTTGCATGAAAACCCCCACGTGAACGACTTTTAATTTGCACGGTATTGTGTTTTGTTTGTTTGCTCGTTTTGGCCATTTGAAATATCTATGGAAGTGCAAACATGGCAAATATATAGTGATTGATGGTCATGTGCCATGGTTTTGACCATCGTCCGTTTTTCATAGAGCCAACACACATTTTGCTGGAAGGCCATGTTTTTGAAAGTGTTTTCTCATCTCAGCTCACAAGTAGGAAGGAAGTAGAATGGTTGGAAGAATGTGAGGAAAGAGCAACCTTCTGTCTTGAGATCAAAACCACGCTTTTTCCCTACCTTGTTGTCAAGACCATCGGCCTCATGGCCCAGAGCTGAACAGAAGAACCACACGGCTTCACTGTCCTAGAATGTGCCTCATCTCTGTGTGTCCTCCACACCGCTCACACACAGGACTGATCCCGTGCATGCTGGTTGGTTTCTTGTCCTCCGTGAGCGCTTGAGAATGAGGAGGGGGGGCCCCCTCACCCTCTGGCACCGCTCCTGGCCCAGGACATGGGCCTTAGGCGAGCTTCGGGCTTCTCCTTGCTTTGACTTGGTCGCTGCGAGTTCTGTGCTGAGCCGAATCCACCTGCCCTGTGGAGAGCCCATCTGAGGGGCTGAGTAGGGTGAGGGCTGCAGTCTGCCCTAGGAAAGAGATTTTTCTCTGGGTCAAAGAATTAAAGGCAAAAACCCATGACCAACCCAGATAGGCATAAAAACCGTGAGGCGGGGACTGCCTCATTTGGCAGAGTTGGACCTGTGGGTCCGTGATAGACCCATATTAAGTAGTCCGCTTGGAAATGAAGTCCTGGCATTTCTTTAACGTTTGGTCTCACTGAAACCATGACTGGCAGATGAATGGAGAATGTGGCTCTGTATGTGTTGTGTGACTTACATGAACTGGTCGGTTCTCTGCCATCAATCCCTGCCGATTGTGTGTGTGTGTGTGTGTGTGTGTGTGTGTGTGTGTGTGTGAGAGAGAGAGAGAGACATTCTACGACAGCCTTGCCTACCTGATTGTCCCGTCGTGAAAGCCTTGCGAGATGGGGGTGGAAACAGGCGGGTGGTGGAAAGACTTGGCCGAGGCCTCACAGCTCGTAATTGGAGGAGGTGGGGTTTGAACCGTGACCCAGTTGACTCTGCAGCTCCGAGTCTGTGGCAAACACATCCCCCAGGGATGGGGGAAGCAAGAAGGGAACAGCACCGGATATCTTGCTGGGAGCGCGTGGAAAACAGATTTTGCCACGAGAAGTTCAGCTCTGACCATTTAAATTTTTTTTTTTCAACGTTTATTTATTTTTGCGACAGAGAGAGACAGAGCATGAACAGGGGAGGGGCAGAGAGAGAGGGAGACACAGAATCGGAAACCGGCTCCAGGCTCTGAGCCATCAGCCCAGAGCCTGACGCGGGGCTCGAACTCACGGACCGCGAGATCGTGACCTGGCTGAAGTCGGACGCTTAACTGACTGCGCCACCCAGGCGCCCCAAGCTCTGACCATTTAAATGACACTGAAATGTTCTCTCCCCGTAGGCATTAAAGACTATTCCAACTGGCCCACCATCCCGCAAGTGTACCTCAACGGCGAGTTCGTGGGGGGCTGTGACATTCTGTTGCAGATGCACCAGAATGGGGACCTGGTGGAGGAACTGAAAAAGCTGGGGATCCGCTCTGCCCTTCTGGATGAAAAGAAAGACCAAGACTCCAAGTGAGGGCGGCCCGGGGCCTCCCTGAGCAGCAGGGGCTGTTGGTGCCCAGACTCACCGCCGGCCAAGCCTTACCGATTCTGGTCTTGACTCTTCAGACGGCAGCTGCTTGCACGGATTTCTCCAGTCTGTGAGCAGTTGGGCGATTTTGGTGTGTCTGGTGTTGGGGCTGGGAATATTCTATTGTGAACTTCATTAGAACCACTGCACTGTAATGATTCAATGTTGTATTACGATATTGCTGTCAACAAAATCTGTTCTTAGGTTGTCATTTGCTCTTTGCCTGATTCAGGAGTAAAACGAGGAGCTTTTGAGTCATTCTTCATGAATCCTCTGCAAATGTGTCAGTCTGCAAAGATAATTATATCTCCCCAAATTTTTCGTAGCTGCTTCTGTTAAGAAAAATGATGGACAGGGAGGAAGATGTGATAACTGGGGTGTTGTTTTTTTTAAATAAACTGCCAACCCAGGGATCCTGTGTGTGAGTCGTTCATTTTGAATAGCAGGAACACTGCACCTTCCTCTGCTCGGGCCCGCTGTAACAAAATACCACAGTCTGGGCAGGCTTATGAACAACGGATGTTTATTTCTTTTGGTTCCGGAAGCCGCAAGTCCAGGATGAAGGCTCTAGCACACCAGCTGTCAGGTGAGGGCTGTGCCTGGTTCATTGACGGCATCTTCTCATCGTGTCCTCATGAGGAAGCCCTCTGGGGTCCCTCTTAAATGGGCACAAATCCCATTCGTGAGGACCCTGCCCTCGGTCACCTCCCAAAGTCCCCCCGCCGCCAACACCACCATTCTGGGGGTTTGGGGTCAACATAGGAGTGTTGAGGGGAGGCATTCAGTCCGTAGCAGTGTGGATTATGAGTGCCTGTGACCTTCCGTTTTTAGAAATGCGGAGTGATTCTCATACTCTTCTGTTAAATTTGACATAAAAATTGCCATCAAGCGATGGTCTAATTTCTTGAGGGAAGGCAAGCCTTGTGAGCGCTGGGTGGTGTTGACTGGCCGAGTTGGGCGCCCGGGTGGCGTGCGGAGAAGGGAGGTGGCTGAGGCTGGAAGAGGCAGCCCCGCTCGCCCGCCCCTGAGATCTGGTAGCTGCGCTACCGTCAGGGGGACGTCACCAGCGGTCTTCCAAAGACAGAAATCCACTGAGCATTGTGTTTTCTTAAAAAATACGGTCTATACACGATGTTATATAGAGAACACCCTGAACACTCCACCAAAGATCTACCAGAACTGATAAAGGAATTCAGAAAAGTAGGATTTAAAATCCGTTTCATTCCTATACACTAATAATGAAGCAGCAGAAAGGGAAGTTACGAAAACAATCTCATCTATAATTGCACCAAAAATAACTAACTCACTAACGCTAACCAAGCAATCTATACATTCAATGCAATCCCTACCAAAATGCCAACACAGTTTTCACAGATTCGGAACAGACAATCCTAAAATTTATATAGAGCCACAGAAGACCCCGAACAGCCAAAGCAATCTTGAAAAAGTAGAACAAAACTGGAGGCATCACAATTCCAGGTTTCAAGTTATGTTACAAAGCTATAGTAACCAACAGTATGGTACTGGCATAAAAACAGACACATAGATCAATGGAACAGAATAGAAAACCCAGAAATAAACCCACAATCATATGATCAATTAATCTCCAACAAGGAATGCAAGAATATGCAATGGGAAAAAGCCTTTCAACAAATGGTGTTGGGAAAACTAGACAGCTACATGCAAACGAATGAAACTGGACCACCTACACGGTACCAAAAATAAACTCAAAATGGATTAAAGACCTAAATGTGAGATGCGAAACCGTAAAAATCCTGGAAGAGGCCGCAGGCAGCAATTTCGCTAATATCAGCCATAGCAATGTTTTTTCGAGATATGTCTCCTGAGGCAAGGGAAATAAAAGTGAAAATAAACCATTGGGACTACATCAAATTCTGCACAAAGGAAACAACAAAACAAAATGACAGCCTACTGAATAGGGGAAGAGATTTGCAAATGACTTCCGATAAGGGGTTGGTATCCAGAATGCATAAAGAACTGATACAACTCAACACCTAAAAAAACAATCCAATTAAAAATGGGCAGAAGAGATGAACAGACATTTTTCCAAAGAAGGCATCCAGATGATCAACATCACCTCCTCAGGGAAATGCAAATCAAAACCACGAGATACCACCTCACAATGGCTAAAATCAACAAGGCAGGAAGCAACAGGAGGTGTTGGGGAGGACGTGGAAAAAGGGGAACCCTCCTGTGCCGATGGTGGGAATGCAAACTGGTGCAGCCACTCTGGAACACAGTATGGAGTTTCCTTAAGTAAAAAATATAACTACCATAGGACCCAGTAATTGTGCTACTATTTACCTAAAGTATACTAAAACACTAATTTGGAAGGATATATACATCCCTGTGTTCATTGCAGCATTATGTATAATAGCCAAATTATGGAAGCAACCCGGGTGTCCATTTATAGATGAATGGATAAAGGAGATGTATAGATATACAATGGAATATTAGTCATAAAAAAGAATGAAATCGTGCCATTGGCAGCAACGTGGATGGACCTAGAGAGTAAATGCTAAGCGAAGTAAGTCAGAGAAAGACATGCCATTTGATCTCACTATTATGTGAGAATTTAAGAAACCAAGGAACAAAGGGGTTAAAAAAAAAAAAAAGACCTCCTCCCCCTCCCCCCAAAAAACCAAACAAACCCAACTCTTAACTATAGAGAACAAACTGATGGTTTCCAGAGGGGAGGTGGGTGGGGGGATGGGTGAAATGGGGTGGGGGTGGGGAATGAAGAGTATACTTAACCTTGATGAGCACCGAGTAATATACAGGGCTGTTGAATATTGTACACCTGAAACTAATGTTAACACTGCGTTGGCTATACTGGAATTAAAAAAAAAGCTTTGGCACATGAAAAAAGAAGAAAGGTCTTTATACAAAAGGGATTAATTGGAATCCTAGCAGAGATGCCTCCAGTGTACGGTATCTTTTTATAAGACTCTCAACGTGTCTCTGTCCTGAGGCTGGAGGCGGAGCTGGAGGTGAGCTTTACCATGGCTCCTGGGAAGAAAGCCCATCCTGTCACCAAGCGCCTTTGTGTCCCCAGAGGCCTTCATTCATCTCCAGGGCCTTAAACAGAACATCTCTTGGAATTGCATCTTTCCTGGCGGCAGAGGAAGGACAAAGAATGCAGGTTTTTGTGAAAAGGGCAGGAGTGACGAGGACGGTGTGGCTCATTCCCCAGAGCCGGTCTCGAAGCTTGTTCTGCGTATTTAGTCCGCTCGAGCGCCTCTTGGAAAAAAGCTCTGAAAACAGACTGACGTAAGTAGGAACTGCCGAGTTCCTGCCCCCATCCCTCCCGCAGAGGTGTTGGGGATCCCAAAAGAAAGGAAAGGAAAGTGGGAGCCCCACCCCCACTGCACTGGAGACCAGAGTGCCCAGTCAGGTTAGAGGGCGGCACCTGGCCAGTCTCTGAGCTCAGGGCTTCAGAGAGAGAAAAGCACATTGTTGTCACAAGGTTTTTTATTACATGAGTTGGGCACTCCACCCCATCACTGCCTTGGTGTCTGCTCAAAATGAGTTTACGTAGACCCCCCTAGAGGGGGTTGGAGCTCAGCCAAGTGACCCTTCCTGTTCTACAAATCAAAGTGTGGACACGAGGAAGGCTCTAGTTCTCTCCTGTGCTGCTGCCACGAGGCGGCAGAGCCAAGGTTGCAACCTTGACCTTTGGAGGGAAGATCATCGACAAATTGCTCCATACTGTCCCCGGATGAGCCCCGGGACCGTGGGGCTCACACATGGCAGTTGTTCCTCGCCTTCAGATCTGCTGTGTAGCCAGTACCTTAACCTAATTCTACCTGTTTTGGCTTTTCCTTAGATCTGCCTATATGCCCTTTGAGTCTGTCTGAAAAATGAAATGATAAGATTAGCATGGAAACAGTGGGGAGAACTTCCCCCCCCTCGCCGCCCCCCAGAATATGAGCACCAGGGGAAGGGTTCCCAACTGAATAATTTCACAAGAGCTTCAATGTTTAAGGAAATTGCTAAGCGCTACAGAAGCAGAAACGTTCTTTCCAGAAGTTAATTAATACTTTTTTTTCCCTATATTCTTAACGAGTCTTTACCAAGTAGAAAATTGAAGATGCTATCTTATGTCAGTGGGAATAATTTTAATGATCTGCATAATTAGAATTCACTGTGATAATTACAACAGTGACACCAGAGTTCCTTGTACAAACAGCAATATCACACATCATCTATTTTGAAATGTAAGGTCCGCTTCACAGCTTTCCCGTAGAGTACATTTGGCTTGTGTCGTCGTGATTTATTGGCTTATTGTCACAGCTTCAAAGTACCGTGTTAATGGACCCTTTAGAGGTAGCTGACGTTGTTTTAGAAGTTTAGACCTTTGCATGATTTCAGGTAGTTTTTGTTTCCTAAGCTGGTTACATAAATGTCATCGCACTTCATTTGAGCAGTGAGTGTTGGAGATTCTTGAGGACAGACAGTAGATTTTAAGAAGTCTCTCGGGTTTGTTGTCACTGGCCCTAGTGAACTGACATGTGCAGAATCCGGGACATTCAGCTTTCCTGTAATTAATAAAGCCACAGCACCTAGCTTGAGAGAGAATTCTTGTAACTTTGTTAAATAGCTTATTTTGATATTTAGGGAGCAAGTGTTTCTTGAGAGGTCAAGTCCCTTGTTACCTGGACAGGGGAGATTGTGCTCAGGGTTCAGGGGAATGACCTTTGTGTTGGCAAGGTTTGGTTGCAGTAAATTTAAACCAGGGGTGAGGAAGCTTCCAACTTTGTTCCTGAGAGTCACTGACAGGAAAAAAAATAGATCTTGGTGGACAGTCAAAAAAGTAGCTGAATCGATAGATTAAAAAAAAAAAAAAAAGATTTTATATTCTGCTTATGAATCGTCTAGTAAACCCCAAAACAGCTTTAAGTTATACCTAAGAAGGCTATGACAGCCACCTTGAGCGAGAGTGAGTGGGGGAGGGGGGAAGGGAGAAGAGCTGCTTTCAAGCCCAGGCGCAGACACACAAGGTGACCGAGGGAACCCGGTCCTACTTTCTGAGAATAGTCTCTTTGTGGCTGTGGGCCAAGGGCAGTTGGGCCGAGAGCAGGTCTGGCCTGGGTCTAAGGCAGGAGCTGGTACAGAAAGTCCACCCAGCTTCGAAGACCTTGTCCCAGCTTCAGCCAGAGTGGCGTTCCACAAACACCTCACGGGCCACGTCACTCCCCTACCTGTGACCCTCCCTGGGTCGCTGCCCCGAAAGCCCTCCCGGATCCCCCTCTTCCCTCCCAGCCCCTTTGTCCCTCATACCGGGTTCTAATGGCCGCCTTCTTAACTTTGCTCAGGGACCCCCTACGTCTGGCAGATGTAATGCTCAAAAGCAATATATAAATCATGAGCAAAGGATTCCCTTTCTCCATTCCTTTTGGACTGGTCACAAGAAGTGTTAGGTTATTGGTTTACCAGCCAAAGCACTGGGCGGAAGCTAAGATCACACCTCCTGGATTCTCATCCCAACTCTTCCCAGGCGTGTAACACTTCAGACGCTAATAACCTCCCTTTCCCACTCGACTCATCAGGAAAGTGGCCAATGTCACCTACGTCAGGCTTGTCAAAAGGCCGAGATGTGAGAATCCCATGGAGAGCTCGGCCCGCAGGGAGCTCCGAGGAAAGAGAACCCCTGCGGTTCCCTCGGACCACATCTAGACTGTTTTGTGCTATGTTCTTCACCAGCACTCTCAGATATAAAGGAGCAGAGCTAAGTCTCTATTTATTGACAGACGCTTGTTAATAGCTGGTTACCCCAGAAGCATGGAGACTCCTCTTTGAAGGTAAATAACAAGCATTTGTGACAGTCTTCTCAGTGGAGCGCATTACCCCACTGCTCTTGGCGACAGGAGGGCCTTGGACAAAGACTTCCCTGTAAATTACCTTCCTAAGATTATAATCTCACTGACTGCCATGGAATTTTATTATTTTTTTTAATATTACTTTTATGTCCTGCAGAGGGAACTCTTCAGCGAACGGATAGGTTACGCGTTTAGTGTGCGGAGTCAGGCTTGAATAAACACAATCAAACTAGTTAATTCCAGTTTACCAGTAGCCAGGATGGTGGTACTGGGTTCTACTTACCGAATTAACAGTTTTCACAGGGATGCGTTTTGCCAGGGGAAAAAAAAAAAAAAAAGAGGTAGAAATGTCTCCTGGTTCATAGGAAGCTGGGGGCTGAAGTGTAGAAAGCATTTCCGGATTATTGGTGTCTGTCACTAGTCCCGAGCAGGCAGGGGCTTTATTAATTAATCAGCAGCCATGGATGCACCAGTCCCCCTGGGTGGGAGGGGAGGGTCTGCCTTGAACCCCCGACTCTGCTTGGGGGCCTGCCTCTTCCTGCCCCGGACCCAGGCTGGTCGGGGCGAGCCTTCCCGCTGGAGGTCAGCTGAGGCAGGGCCAGGGTCTGACACATGTCAGAACCCTTGGAATCTGGGGTAGGACTTTGCATTGACTCAGTACTTTGACAAGGAAGCTGGAATCCTGGGAACCTGGCAATGCCGCTGGCGTTTTTAATTTTGATTTTTTTTTAGCTTTTCCCCACTTAGGAAAGTCTCCTTAGAATGATCTTTGGCAGAGCGGAACCCTATTACGGAGACGATCGCAGGGATTGGTCGCCGTCTCACCCGTCCAAATCACTACGCCTCGGGTAGACTCCCAAAAGGTCTGGTTTGGCAGTCTGAACAAGGAGCTGCGAAGGTGCCCGCGTCCTGATCCTGGCACTCGAGACTGTGTTACTGGAGACGTCGCAGACGTGGTCAAGTTCAGGATGGTCCGGCGGGCCGGTGCGGTCACACGTGTCCTACCGGGGGGAGCCACGACCACGGTCAGAGAGGAGGTGGGGCGTCAAGAGGCAGAGCGTGAAGAGGTGGGCTTTGCAGGTGGGAAAGCAGCCACGAGCCAAGGATGCACGGGGCCTCCGGAAGCTGCGGAAGGCAAGGAAACGGCTTCTCGCCTGGAGCCTCCATAAGGACTCCCAGCTTTGCCGTTGGCCCAGGGAGACTGATTTCAGACGTCTGACCTCCAGAACTGTAAGAGAAAAAAAATCAGCTTGTCGTAGGCCCCCAAGTGTGGGGTTATTTGCTACAATGGCAACAGAAATCTCCTACCACTGGCTACCTGGATGTTTATGGTAGGCACCACCTGGTAGGAGTGGACAGGGGTCAGGGGACAAACGCTTACTGAGCCTCTGCCCCGTGCCAGGCATTCAGATCCCTAACACACTTGCCACCAAAGGTCTGCACATGTGGGATATTATCTCTGCCTCAGATGACCAAGCAGACTCAGAGAGGCTGGGGCACTTGTCCAAGGTCACTGCCTTGTGTGTAGCAGGGCCGAGGGTTGAGCTGTAGTCCTCATGTTATATCATACTTCACGGGAGGCCCAGCCAAGTAACTGCACCCTCCGTGGTGCTGGCCGGGTCTGGGGGCACAGGCCTGAGGGCAAGAACCGCTCCTGCCACTGAATTCGGTCTTCATCTCCCATAGGAGCCCGCAGCTAGGGAGGCTGGATCTTTGGGGGGACACCCCCACCCCCACCCCAGCCATCCACTGTCAGGTCTGGGAGCATTTGGACATCCCTCCTCTAAGGCCACACATCCAGGGGGCATGAGCCTGTCTTCTGAGACACTCCCGCGGGGCAGACACTCCATATCTACTTACGGACGGATAGACAGGTGACAGGGGCCCAATTCTGAGTAAGACCCATGCTCCTCACAGCAGTCTAGTGCGGGCTGTGGCTGAGTGTGAGTGCACAGAAAATTCTAACGCGACAGTAGAGCTTGCTTGGGTGGCCAAGGAAGCACAGAGCAGGCGGCCTCCTGGGCTGAGGTCACTGAAGAGGTGGACCCTCTGCTGGGCTTGCAGGGCAACGACCCAGGGAGCCACCAGGCCACAGCAGACAGCTGTGTCCCCCGAGTCCCATCATGGCCAGATCTTGGTGATGAGGGGCCATGTTGGTTTGCAGGTGATGGAGGTGCGCCCGTCTGAGTGGCCAGGGTCCCCGTGCAGTTTTGCGTCATGCTCGGTAGGGATCGCGTCGGCAGGATCTGTGCGTCAGCCCCAGTGTGTGCGTGGTCCCGCTGGGTTGCCACGCAGGCGCGTGCGTGCGTGTGTACGCGTGCCCAGGTCGAGTTGCTGGCTGGCCAGAGACTGCACTGAGTTGCAGACAGCCACCCTTGGACCCTGCATCAGGGCCCCTCCTAGTTGCTTCCCTTCCTGCAGGACGGTTAGTGGGGCCAAAGGGCCGTGCCTACCTGGAACCCTGTTCTCTTCCTCCCCGAGACCGTCCTGCAGGTAACAGATCTGGGAACTCTCCGCCTCGGTGCCCAGCATCTGCTTCAAGGGCCCGAAAGCTTCTTAGTCCGTGTTCTTGAGGGAGGACAGTGCCGTCATACCAGTGGATAGACCTTCTGCCCAAGAGTTCATGGGCAGTTGGGGATAGAGCCTGGACACAGAGCTCAGTGTCCACCTTCAGCTGCCCACCCCCACCCGGGGGCTGGATGGAGTCACTGGACGGAGAACGGAAGGACCAAGGGCGAGTCCCCCTCCGTCCCTACGCCGCACCTGTCAGAGATGGCCCGAATTGCCCCGTGCATAGCAACATTTAGCAGGCCATTTGGGGGTTCTAGATGTAGCTTCCTACCAGATGGGGCTTGTCTCTGTCTCATCCAGGATCTTCTGGCTGCACCTACGTAGGAAGGACGACCCTAATGACATAGTGTAGTGGCTGTCCAGGCGTCTCAGGTCTCCCCAGGCAAGGTGGGGGGGGGTGCATCCCGGCACAGAAAGCAGCCTGCGGCACGGCCAAGGCGGGTGGGGGCCAACTGGTGACTGGTGGGTGGACAGCGAAGATCGAGGGGAGGGGGAGAGGCAGGGGTGAAGCCAGGAGTAGCAGGACACGAGCCTGGAGCAGCCTTCGCGCCACACGTGCCTGATGACTTTTCGTGGGGGGAGCAGAAGGGAGCTCTGGGGAGACCGAGGTAGAGGCTGCAACCTGAGCTGGAAATGCTCGCCTGGAAGCCAGTGTAGCCGTTCCGTGGCCGAGAACATTCTAGGAATGAGGAAGCCGTGTGTGGTGAATAGCAGTGAGGGGAGCCATCTGGCCGAGGAGGGCTGGGCCCCCCACCTGCCACCCCTCCCTTGCTGTTAGAGCCCAGGACCTCACCCCACTTCCTGCTGGGGCTCTCTTGGGTTCCTGCAGGTGTCCAGCTGCCCCCAGGACCTCCAGAGACCTGCTTTTGGCTTTCCCTTCTCACACTGCCATGGGTCCTGTGGTTCCGTGCAGGCTCCTTGAGGAAACAGACGTGCTTCTCCTATACCTGCTGAGGGATGTGACCTGGGTTGTCTCTTGCCCCTTTTGCACATTTGTTTTAAAATTTTTTTCTAAATGTTTATATATTTTTGAGGGTCAGAGAGGGTGCAAGCAGGGGCGGGGCAGAGAGAGAGAGGGAGACAGAATCCAAAGCAGGCTCCAGGCTCTGAGCTGTCAGCACGGAGCCCAACACGGGGCTTGAACTCATGACCCGCGAGGTCATGACCTGAGCCGGAATCAGATGCTTAACTGACTGAGCCACCCAGGCGCCCCTTCACATTTGTTTTTACTTCCTACCTTGGGATTCTTCTCCGTGTTTCTGAGGAAGGTACTGGCAGGAGCTTAGCTCAGTTTGGATTTAAGACTAACTTGAGAGGAACCCACCAAGAGGTGGGAGCCATTGGCTTGGAACACTCTGGGTGGAGCTGCAGGCTTTCTTTCTGCTCCAACTCTGGACGTTCGCTCTTCTGGTGGTTCTGTGCCAAGAACGAGGCTCACCGCTGATGAGTGCTGCCCCGGAGCTCCAGGAGGGGCACGGGCCGCACAGGACGGGCCCACTGGCCCCACGTGTGTGTGTGCATCTGCAGGTTTCCGCGGGCCGACCTCGGGGCTGGGGCCCCCGTCTGGTGTTGGCCACACTGGCCAGCGTCTCTTCTCCGCCTCCCACAAGCCACCATAGCGTGGGCCTGTGTACGCTGATCTGTCACCTTCCTGCGTGAAACGAAAGGGGAACCTAGGAGTGTGGCACGTGGGAAGGTGTAGGAAAGGCTCGGAGTGCTCAATACCCTGCATGTTTCAGAGAAAGGACTGGCCTTTGGCTCCTGGGTGACAGCCCCTGGCTCTTGGGACATCCTGCCTGCTGGGAGTGTCTGCGTAGCCAGGGGCCCCGGGGACTGGAGACTGAGTGGCTCAAGTGTAGCATGTGCACCACTGACCTCCAGGAAAAACCCCAGGCCCCCAGCTCGGGAGAGCTCCCCTGCTGGGTCACACACAGCATACGTGTCCTATGCTGGAAGAATCAGGTGCTGTCCCTGCGGCCACCCTGGGGAGGGCACCGGGGAGCTCTGCCTGGTCCCGCGTGGACTCTGCCCCGTGTACCTTTTACCTTTGCTTTAAAAATTATCTCTATCCCGGGCGCCTGAGTGGCTCAACTGCTGAAGCGTCTGACTCTTTTTTTTTTTTAATTTTTTTTTTAACGTTTATTCATTTTTGAGACAGAGAGAGACAGAGCATGAATGGGGGAAGGTCAGAGAGAGAGGGAGACACAGAATCTGAAACGGGCTCCAGGCTCTGAGCTGTCAGCACAGAGCCCGACGCGGGGCTCGAACTCATGGACCGCGAGATCGTGACCTGAGCCGAAGTCGGACGCCCAACCGACTGAGCCACCCAGGCGCCCCAACGTCTGACTCTTAACGTCAGCTCAGGTCATGATCTCACGGTTTGTGGGTTCAAGCCCAGCATTGAACTCCATGCTGACGGTGCAGAGCCTGCTTGGGATTCTCTCTCCCTCTCTCTCTCTCTGTCCCTCCTGCACACACACACACACACACACACACACACACACACACACACACTCTCTCTCTCCAAATAAATAAATAAACTTAAAAAAATTTATCTATATCCCTTCACTGTATAAGCCATGTAGTAGCCTTTCTGAATCCCATGAGTCCTATCAGGGGCTCTTGGGGACACTGACAATGGGGAGGATCTCCAAGCGGCTGGGCTCGGAATCCCCTACACTCTTCTCGAAGAGTGACCGTATCTCGTTAACTCCTTACAAAACGACCTCCACCGTTCCCAGGCTGACCTCAGACTCAGGGACCCATGCCCCTTCTGATGGTGCCCTTTAGCATAGCCGGGTCAAGACTGGGACACGTGGCCAAAGTCTTTTCTAAAGACTTGGGGAACCAGCATGCTCGGAGTAGACAAGCCGGCTTACAGATGCAGCCTCTGCACCTGGACTTGTCCGCTGCGACCTTCCATCCTGGATCAGACCCCTGATCGCCCCCGCCCCCAAACACTCACACTGGGACTCGGCACTGTTCAGGGCCCAAGCCAAGAGACAAACGGTTCTAAGCCCTCACTGTCACCTACCCAGAGCCAGTCTCTGAGCTGGGATTTCCCATCTGGGTCCCAGCCTCCTTCGTATGTCGGTGTCTCTGGGAGAGACCTCCGGCCCCGGTGCCGGGCGGTAAGCCGGCCGTTATCCACCCACGGTCAAGGGCACTTAGGGGGATCGTCCTGTAGAATGACATTGGGCAAGCTGCAACTTTCCTGTGCTTTTCAAAGTCCCCTGGATTTACTTCTATTCATTGAATAGATTGTTTGCCTTTGAAGACTTGACCCAAGTGTTTACTGAGGTTAGCAGAGTTGGTCAACACAAACATTGCCTGAAAGCCGGGACTTGGGCTGAATCCAGCTAAGAACGGAGAACTGAAAGGAACTCCACCAGCTAGCTGAATTCCAGCTGAAACAGAACCGCTTCATGTTTCCAAACACTCAAATATATTAAATATATGCCGCAACCATCCCGCTTTTAACACTGATTTTAAATTTCCCAACAAGAGCATTGAGGCATAGAGAGGTCAAGTGACCTGCCCAGGGACACACAGTTAAAAAAAAAAAAAAAAAAGTGAAAGAGCTGGATAATAAGCCCAAACAAGTGGCTCCAGGGCCCATAATCGTAACTGCTGTGCTATCAGTTCAGTTACATACAGTGTATTATGAAACATATTTCTTAAGGAATATTGCTTCCCCCCTCCCACTGTTTATGAAACATTATTAAAACGCTCCATTTGCATTTTCAACTGCGATGTCCTTGTCACAATAAGAGCGCGTTTTGAGATCTGTAATGGGCTCTCTAGAGCAGTGGTTCTCAAACCCTGTGGTGCATACAAACCACTCATGGAGGGATCCTGTTTAAATGCAGTTTCCAGTTCTGAATTTCTAACCAGCTCCCAGGCCCATGCCGCTGCTGCTGCTGGTCTGAAGACTGTGGGGTGAGCAGCAGGTTCCAGGAGCACATACCTTTGGCTTTTATTTAAGTTGCCTGAGAAGGAGCAGCTTTGAGTCTCGGTACGACCACTTGCATGGGAATCTTATGCATATTAGGACACTTGAATTTTTCTTGTTTTCCTATAGGTGTTTCCCCACAGTCTCCATAGTATAACCACCTACTGTTTTGTTTTGTTTCTTAATTTTTACCTTTTTTTTTTTTGAGAGAGAGAGTGTGTGTGTGTGCGGGGGAGAGAGGCAGAGGGAAAGAGAGAGAATCTCAAGCAGGCTGCATGCTCTGTGCAGAGCCCTACGCAGGGCTCAATCCCACGACCCTGGCATGACGACCTGAGCTGAAATCAAGACTCGGGACGCTCAACTGACCGAGCCGCCCAGGCGCCCCTCTGTTTTGCTTTTTAAAGTTATCTTTAAAAGATTTGTTTACAATGACATTCAACACTCCATCGGGGGCTATCGATTGCATCCTGTTTAAATTCTTTGGCCAAACCAGCTCCCAGTGGGGACATATCAGGCTTTTCCAGATGGAAGGTAGTTATTTCAACTAACGTAGGTGAAAAAATGCCCTGGAGCCTGTGATTTTGCAAAGGATCAATTATAAGAAGTGTCTTCTTTTTCAAGAGATAATTTCGAGAAAAATCACTCTCACCAGTTCAGGTCTTTTGCTTACAGAACTCAGCTGTGCCCCGATCGTGGTGGTTTCCTTCTGTCCCTCACACTTGTCGGGCTTGTCCCCGCCTGCAGTCACCCTTCCTTCTGCTTAAAAAGTTCTTCCTTCCCGCGAGGTTGCTGCCTTCTTGTGATTCAGTTCTATTCAGAGAGGCCATGTCTAGCACCCTGGCTGGAGGGGCAAACCCTACACCCCCCAGAACCCTGGTCAATATCTGTATCAATAGCAATACCGAGGGATGCCTGGTGGCTCAGTCGGTTAAGGTCCGACTTCGGCTCAGGTTACAATCTTGCGGTTTGTGGGTTGGAGCCCCGCGTCGGGCTCTGCGCTGACGACTCAGAGCCTGGAGCCTGCTTCGGATTCTGTGTCTCCCTCTCTCTCTGTCCCTCCCACTCTTGCACTCTGTCTCTCTCTTTCAAAAATAAATGAACATCAAAAAAATAAAAAAAAAACAATATCAGTATCAGTATCTGTATAAATATCCTGTCTTAATCATGGCATCCGTCAGTGCCTAAACCGAGCTTCTGTGTGTACATATGCATGTGTGCACAGGTATGTATGTAGGTAGGTCTGTATGTACATGTGTGTGCATGTGAGGGTGTGGCTACCCTTTACCAAACACAGCTTCCGAGAAGGGCAGAAACCACGTCTGTCTTACTCTATTAGGTGCTCAACACGGATTTAGGGCACAGTTGACACTCACTTGGGTTTCGTTTTAAATGTTAAGTGGATAGAACCGTGGCATAACCCCAAATTCCACTGCAAACAGTAAAATACCAAGTTAGCTTTTTATGGGTCTGAGATGCTATTTGCTCAGTGGTTTTGTTCTCTTCTGTCGCGGACAGCGTCACGCTCCAGAGGTCCAGCAGGTGGCGCCGCTTCCACGGCGCTGAGCCCTCCACTTGGCGGGGGTGGTGAGGCCCGGCTCGGGATCTGTCCCCTGCTTAGCCACGCTGAGGCGTCTTCTGCCCTTCCTGAAGGATCCTCCATGTGGGAAGCAAATCAGGCAGATGTATACGTGTCCCCAGGTACAGCCCCCGCTTCCCCCACAGCCCTCACTTCCGCGGAAGGGGTCTCGCACCCTTCGTGACGCTTCGCGGGTGTGAGCGAGTATATGCTGGCACCAGCAGCCCAACCATATAGAGAGGAGCCTGGTGAATTTCGAGTCCATCCTTTCCCTCCCGGAAATGCCTCCCGGAACAGGCAGAACTGGGTGGTCCCGGGTCCTCAGGCTGAGAGTCATCCGGGGCCGGGGGGGAGGGGATGGCAAGGAAGGAGTTTGGGGACCGAAGACCGGGATGGGAATCTGGGCTCCCCCTGAACTCGGAGGCGCCTCCTCAGCTCTCCGTGCCTCAGTTGCCTCATCACAGTGCCTCCTGTTAAAGAATAAAGCGGCCGCAGGCAACACTCAGCAGGTTATCCTGCTTCTCCACGAGGGAAACCAGCAAAGAATGGATGTCCATGCAGCAAAGGCACAGATAGGAGCTGTCTGTCTTTGGGTGAGGCGCTGAGTGGCTGGCATTGCAGAGGGCCAGGCTGGGTGTTCTGCCCCGGCCCTGCAGGGGGGTCATCGAGGGAAGCGGTCGGAGTTGTCCGTGGAGCTCCAAAACACCTGGGGTTTTAACTCTGCCACATTCAGGACAGGCTGTCCCTGCATCTGTCCATCGGGGCCATTGGATAGCGCCCCAGTTTCCCGTGTTCCACGTTCCATTCCCTTATCAGGGGGCCGTGAGGCCGGAAGGATAGATGTGATGCTGTGCTGGAAAATGTGAGTGGCACACGCGTGTTACACGCTATGATGTCGTCTGAATCCACGTTCCAGCCAGCTGCGTAAACCAGACACTCTTTGTCTCTGCCCCGTCCAGACAGGCATGTTGGTATCTGCCCCAGGTACCTCTTGCATCAGTGCTCGTCTTTCACCCCCCCCGCCCCCGACCGTGCCCCACTGGCTGACTCACCCTGCCTGTCCATTCTCCCTGCTGAGAACACCACGTGGAACTCACCCCGTGTCAGAGTGCTCAATGATTCCCACTGCCCAGAACATCCAGAAGGCCCCTCGCAAGGACTTCTGGGTCCTCCTGGCTCTGGTGCCCTCTGGCCATGCCTCCGTTCACTCTCTTCCCACGGTCTGAGAGATGCTGCCCCCTCGGAAGTTGGAGAAAATGCTCGCCCCACTGACCTCAGCTGAAAATACCCCTTCTTCTTCCTCGAGGAAGTCCCAGCCCCCCAGTCCCAGCTGGTGTCTCCTGGGACCCTCCATGGCAGCCTTCACCTGCCTCTGCCACTCCATGTAAGCTCCCGGGGGGGGGGCCCATGTCTCCCTTCTTCCTGTATCCCGTCTAGTACCCAGCACGGTGCCTAGAACGTAGTAGGTACTCAATAAAAGCCAATTTTAGTGGGAGACTCCTCCTCTGCACTGCACTTCCTTAGATGACGGCCACTCTTTCTCAGAACCGTGGACATTTGTGAATCGAGGAACAATCTGGCTAAGTTAGAAAGGTGCTGGGTGGGAGGCCAGTTGGAAATGGTGATACAACTCCAAAGTCAAGCTCACTGACCTCAGATGGCGTAAGTCCAAGTCTGAAGCGGACGGGCCGGCTGTGACAGGGGCACCTGCCAAGTGAGGAGACAGCTCTGAAGTTTGCTCTCGCCACTCTGGACTCGCACGCATTGGATTTGCTCGCGGGGGACCCGGCTGGATTAGCTTGTCGGTTCCCTGGCCCCCCACTGGCAGATCATTGCGTTCTAGACCGGGGATCGGCAAACTTATTTCGCAAAGGCCGAGTCAGTAAATATTTTAGGCTTGGCAGGCCGTACTGTCTCTGCCACAGCTCTTCACGTCTGCCTGGGTAGCTTGAAGAAGCCGTCCATAAGATGTAAACAAATACGTGTGACCGCGTTCCAGACTTTACTTACAAGCACTAAAATTAGAATTTTATATAACGTTCGCGTGCCGTGACATACTGTTTTTATTTTGTTCTCTCTCTCTTCTTTCTTTTTTTTCCCCCAGCTCTTTAAACAATGTAAAACCCAGTGTCAGATCACCAGGCATACAGAAAGAGGTGGTGGGCTGGCTTCGGTCCCTGGGCCACAGTGTCAGACTGTTCTGGACTGTCCGAGCTGATAGGGCCTTCTGGACTGTGGTGCAGGGGCGGGCCAACAAGGCGTATAGGGGTGCAGGATGGAGTCTGGATCTCCGGGAGGGGTTTGGAGGATGAATTAGGGCCCTCGCTTTAAGGGGGACAAAGAAAGCAAGAGCAGATGTGTCCTATGTCATCGGGGAGTGGTAAGTTCTAGAACACCGTAGGAGGGGGCTGTGGGCAGAGAGATGCCACTGGGGCATCTCTGTGTTTGACAGACGTGTATAATTCCTCTTAGGCCTGACCAGGGCTGGCTGGCTCTGTGAAGGCCAACCACCAATATCTTCTGCATTCAGGTTTCTTCTGGAACGTTCTTGGAAGCCCTGAGGGACACACCAGGTGGTTCATCCCCATGTGGCCTCAACGCAGGGCCCTGGTGCCTGATGAGAGGGGACATTTGTGCGAATATCCCATTGTTTGTACCAATCGCGTGGTTATTTACGTGCCATATGTTCCAGGAAGGGACAGTTGGAACCCAAACTGTGACCTTATTTGGAAGCGGGGTGTTTGCAGACATGGTTCGTTAAGAGGACGTCATCCTGGAGTAGGGGGGCCCTACGTCTCATATGCCTGGCGTCTTGCTAAGAAGAAGGAAGAGGCACAGACACAGAGATGCAGGCCTTGCGACGACACAGGCAGAGACCGCGGTGAGGCGGCCGAAAGTCAAGGGTGGCCGGCCATCACCGGAAGCTCAGAGGGAGGCAGGGAAGGGCTCTTGTGTAGAGGCTTCCGAGGGGCACAGTGCTATCGACACGCTGATCTCGGGCCTCTAGCCTCAGAGCTACGAGACAGTAAGGTTGTGGTTCTGGGGGAGGGCGGCCCAGGGAACGAACGCAGCTCCCAAGTAGAGATGTCACGTTGGGGGAGCTGGGGAAGCAGGTCCGCGGTCGAGAGGACCTCTGGGGGTGGCGATTCACGGCCCAGAGCACCGGGGAGTGAGTCGGGGTCCGGATGGGGAAGATGCGTGCCTGAGCCCCGGGGCTCTCCGATGTTGGCAGGGAGAGGAAAGCAGGAGAAACTTGCAAAGGAGGGTAAAGGGACAGTGAGCAGCGATGCAGCAGTGCTTCCTGAGGGTCTGCAGCAGGAGGGAGAGGTGAACTGGGGCACATGCACGGAGGGCTCAGGTGAGGTTAGGGTGGAGAGCCGGCCATGGGACTTAGCCACATGGGGGTCACTGGGGACCTGGACCAGAGCAGCATGGATTGGGGCAGGGGGTGGGGGTGGAGGACCTCTCTTCTGCACTGCCGGCAAATTGAACTCTATGTCGCTTCCTCCAAGAAGCCTTCCCGGACTCATCCATGTAACAATGCTGCCTCCCCACTCTGGAAGCCTGGGCCTCTGTATAAGCAGCCCTGTGCTAGGCTTCACTGTGTGCGTGTGGTCGACACGACTCGCTGTAGGGCCTTCAGGAAGGGACCCAGTCCCCCAGGTCACCACCGCACAAGGAGAATGGACTCCAGGGCCACGTGCCCGGGTTCAAATCCTGACACCCCTACTCAGCAGCTGCGTGACCCCAGGCAAGTTAATTCAGCCATCGGAGCTTTGTTATGGTATGAACGAGCTCATACTCTCTGTTGGGAACACCAAAGACACAGTAGATAAACACGTCCAGCACTTTGTGTTCCACACATGCCGTTTTCCCTTATTCGGACAGTAAATGGGTGTCAGGCCTGGCGTAGGTAGTCAGAAAATCAATGAATGAAGAAAAGAACGAGAAGAAAATCACCGCAAATCGTGACTTTTGCTTGGTGACAACAGTTTCTTAATAATACGCCCATTTTAGGGGCGCCTGGGTGGCTCAGTCGGTTAAGCGTCTGACATCGGCTCAGGTCATGATCTCGCGGTTTGTGAGAGCAGAGCGCAGAGCTGAGTTTGGAATCACCTGGAAGACCTTCGACAGGGCACTCCTTTTTCTGGGCCTCGGTTTGTAAAATGGACATATTATTATTTTTTAATTTTTTAATGTTTATTTCTGTGAGAGAGAGAGAGACAGAGCACGAGCAGGGGAGGGGCAGAGAGAGAGAAGGAGACACAGAATCCGAAGCAGGTTCCAGGCTCTGAGCTGTCAGCACAGAGCCCGATGCGGGACTCGAACCCACGAACCGCCAGATCATGACCTGAGCCGAAGTCGGGGGCTCAACCGACTCAGCCAGCCAGGCGCCCCTTAAGATCTACTCTCTTGGCAAATTCCAAGTATACAACACATTATTATTAACCACAGTCACCATGCTGCGCATCTGATCCCCAGGATTTATTTATCTAGTAACGGAAATTATTTAACGTCTCTGGGCTCAGTTTCCACATCTGTCACATAGGGGCAGTAATGTCCACCTAAAGGGTCGTGGCAGGTATTGAAGAGGGCTGGCGAAGACCGCACTGGGCACGGTACTTTGCGCCTAGGGGGTTCCAAGGACACTGCCTGCCCAAGACGTCCCGTCTCCCGCTCTGTTGTGTCTTCAGGTTATGTGAGTGGATTTCATCTCTAATGGGGACCGTGGTGATGGAGAGAAAGGGAGGATTTGAGAGAGATCAGAAGGGGGAATTGGAGATGTTGGCATAAAGGCGAAGCAGGATCTGAGTTTAAAGCCCAGACTTCTGCACCCTGGCCCGGGAACTGGCTAGGGTGGACTCCAGACTTTTCTGTTGTCCACGGCTTCCTTCACCGGATGGCAGACGCTACCAACAGCACACAGATGGACGAGCGTCCCGGGGCGGTGGGGGGCTGGGGCGAGACAGGGAGACCCTGGCAGCTTTTTAAACTTGACCTGAGACCCGCCGGCTTGGGCTCTCGATTACCCACCAGCTCTGGTCGTGAGAGGGGCTTGGAAGCCCACGTAGCCTGCCTGACTCTCAGGCTTCTAAGTGACGCTGGTGCGTGAAGTTGGTTTAATCAGTGTCCATGTCGTTGACGTCCGTGATCCGTCTTTCCATTTGGACCAAATGGCTGACCCAACACTCTGAGAGTCTCCACGCCCGGGTGATAAACAGCTGGGGGAAGACGAGGCTTAGAAGTTACAAGTCACGGCTCAGGTATGGGATCATACCTTTCTTGCAGAATTTGTGCAGGTCTTCTAGGCTCTCGGTATTAAACAGCCTGTGCGTATGTGTGTGCGTAACTGTTTTCAACCTGGGGGAGAGGGGTATTTTAAATGGCAGCATTTCCCAGACAACGCATGAAACATTTTTTTTAAGTATTTTTTTTTAATGTTCATTTATTTATTTATTTTTTGAAAGAGGGAGAGACAGAACGTGAGCAGGGGAGGGGCAGAGAGAGAGAGAGGGAGATGCAGAATCTGAAGCAGGCTCCAGGCTCTGAGGTGTCAGCACAGAGCCTGACCTGGGGCTCGAACTCATGAACCACAAGATCATGACCTGAGCTGAAGTCGGATGTTTGACTGACTGAGCCACCAGGGCGCCCCAAACAGTTTTGATAGAGATCACAGCAATGCCAGCAGTGAGAAAGGTGTTCCCAGCAATCTGGGATACTCAGTAATCCCTCTCGTAGCAGTGCCCAGGGGACTGGAGTTTTTGTGACAGCTTTGGAGATATCAGGGGGCTGCAGGGAGTCTAGGATCTTCTAGAAAGAACTTACATTTAAAGGCTAATGCTCTGCCTATTTATAGGGGCACCAGCACGGGTAGAGCTATGGGTACAGATATAGTTGCACGTAAATCTCTCATTCTGGGAGGTCCTTTGTCACCTCTGAACTCAGCCTTCTCACCCCCCAAAAGGGGCTAAGCACAGTCTCCCCCTCAGGGAGCTGTGTGAGGATGAAGGGAGGTAGTGTTCCAAACTTTTCTTGGATATTTTTCTAGCTTCCCCTTCCTCGTGCACTTGAGAATCATTTTGTCAACAGATTCTCTTTTTAACTTCTGCTCACCTGCGCACATTCGGGGCATTGAAATATAGCCGTGATCTCAGCCCGTCCCCAGCCTGGCAGAGCACAGGCTCCACGTGGCAGGAGACGTTTCCTCTCCCACCTTCTGAGAGCCCGTGGTCAGGACCTCACCTCTGCTGGCAGAGGCGCACTGCCTGCCCGCCGTCTCCCTGCCAGACCCACACCCGCACCCGCCCTGGGATTTCTGCTTCTGCTTTGGAAGGCAGCCTGGTGAAATTCAGCTACTGACTCTGCCCTGATGCCGATGCAGATCCCGGTACCAATCCTGACATTCTCACTTGTAGCCACAAGGGCAACACAGTTACTGGTGTCTGGGTATTCTTGGTCGGCAACTATGCCTGTCATTTCTTCTACTTTATCTTGTTTAAGGTAATCGACACAGTGCGGGGGTGGCACACTTTTTTTGTAAAAGGTAGATAATTTCGGCTTTGCCAGCCAGCTGGTCTCCCCCCTGGTCCTCAGGCCTTCTGACTCCAACTCACATCACCTGCTTTTTGGGTCTCTAGCTTGCCGATGGCAGATCATGGGGCTTGTCAGCCGTAACCACATGAGCCAATTCCCGTAACAAATTTCTCCTTATCTATCTCCTATCCATCCATCCATCTATCTATTCTACTGGTGGTATTTCAGACAATCTTGACTAACACAGCCCCCCAATATCCATCCTCCCGCATTTTCACAGAGGTGAGTTTTCAGCTGGGAAGATGGCATTCCAGAATAAACAGACATTCCCCAGACCTCCTGCAGCTACACGCGGCCACGTGCCGGTATTCTGGCCAATGCGATCTAAGCCCAAATGTCATGTGTTAGTTCCTGGGAAGTCTTCCTGAAAAGGCAGCCCCTCTGTCTCGTTTTTTGAAATTCCCTTCCGTTGTCCTACCTGAGCCGTGGTGCCACCAGTGTGGACCCCGAGGGTGAGGCCGCCGTTCGGGGACAACAGTGTGGTGAGCTGCGAGGGCTCCTGGAGCAGGGCCTCCATACGTGAGCTGGTCTGCTGAGCTCTGCCCTGTGACAGGACAGAAACACCACTGTCACCCTTCACTTGGTGACACTTTGTGTCACTCACAGCTGAACCTGCTTTAACTAATGCTCTTGAGCCCTGGTATCCTGTATGTAAATAATAACAATAATAATTAATAATAATAATAATAATCTGCTCCCCAGAGGGTTTGTTTTGAGGAATCAGTGTGCCAGCGCATGTAAAATGCATAGAAAGGTGTTTGGTAAGTCGTAAGTGCTTAATAAGTGTTAGTTGCTATTTAACCCACATGTGACTCTGTGATGTAGCTCTACAACCCACCTACTCCGGATAGGCAACTGAGGTTCAGGGAGGTTAAATATGACGGTCAGGATTATATTCAGCTGCTTTTAAGAGAAATACTAAGTTAGTGGTGTAAGCAAGATGGAAGAATATTTTTTCCTTGTGCAAAAAAGCCTAGGGCTGGTGTGGCAGGTCCTCAAAGTTCTCTGTGTTGTCTGATCTCCAGTCTCTTGGGAATAACCCAGTTCCTCATGTTTCAAAGTGGCTGCCAGTGCTCCCATCATCACATCCACTTTCCAGTGGAGGAAAGGTACCCAGAAGGGCACACCTGCTTGTTGTAAAAGAATTGACGAGGGTCACACTGTACCCTCTGCCTACTTCTCGTTAGCCGCTTTGTAGTTCTATGGGCACATTTAGAGGCAAGGAGGCTGGCCGTGTATCACATCTTAGACACTCCACTGCAATGAATGCCACAGTCAGGATTTGACTCCAGGACCCACCAAGTCCAAAGCCCGTGCTCGAATCTCTGGTCTCCCAGTGCTTCTCCCCTTCCCTTGCCCTTGTTGTGGAAAGAGAGCCGTTGAGGGCAGGGGCCGGCCTGTTTTGCTCACTGTTCTACCCTGGAGCACACAGTGGGAGTTCACCAGTGACTGGAAGAAAGGCTGCTTCCCTGGAATTCTGGCCTTAGCTCTCGCATGGTCCCACCCCTTGTCCCCAGGTCGCCTTGCCTGACCTCAGTATCGCCCACATGGAGGTTGTTACACTTTCCTGGGCATAAAGCCACCTGGAACTGGTCCTGGTACAGCTTCCTGAGGCCCATTCCCGTGGATTCCGACTTGCTAGGGCTGGTGTGGACCCCTGCACCTGCCTGACTCATGAGCCACCTGATGCCCGCTCCCCCACCATACATATCCAAAACCAAGAAATGCTAATATCCAGCGTCCGTGGAGCAAGCTTTAAGAAATGCTGACGGCCGTTAAGCACCATGAAGAATGAATGAGTCCTGCCACTCCATCCAAGGACAGGCACCTAAATGCTCCAGTGGATATATGGCCCCTAATTCTCCTGAAAAGTCCCAAGGAATGGCCTCTTCATTCATTTCCTCAACAAATGCTGCCCATTTTGAGCTCAGTAAGGACCAAGCGTTGGGCTACGTATGGCTATGCCATAGTGCATGAAAACAGACGTGATCCCTGCCTTCACACAGTCTATATTCTATTGAAGAAGACAGGATAATCAGAGTCAAACGAATATTGAGTTAGAAATGGTACTAAGTGCTATGGAGACAGGGAACGGTGAGGGTAAGGGGGCCAGGTCCCTGTTCTCGGAACCATTGCCTGTCCCCCTGTGTTGTGGTAACTTGCCTCCGAGGATGGCCTCTGTCAGTTCCTTTCTTCCCTGGACTTACACGACACTCCCCCACTGGGGGGGGGGGGGGGCGGGGTACATTTCTCCAGGTGATTCTCTATCTGGTTGAATGCGATGATCTGGAAATCAAAGAATACGGTGGAAATGATGTTTAAGACTAGACCATAAGAAGTCTTAAACCTTCCTCCGAGTTTTTAAAAAATCGTTTGCGTTTTGGACACCCCCTCTTGGAATCCAGCCATTACACCATGAGAAGCCCAAGGCATAGGGGGAGGCCACATGGCTGACCGCCCCAGCTGCCACTTGACTGTAACCATACAAGAGATCCCCGGTGAGCCCAGCCAAGCCACAGAAGGATGAAGGATAATGAGCTTCCTGTAAGCCATTAAGTTCCGGGTTGGTTTCTTACACAGGAACAGGTAAGCAGAAAACGAATTGGAACTGGGGGATGAGGTGCTGCTCTGCTTGGGACTGGCGTGGAAGGATTCCAGAGACTGTCATGAGGGCTTGAAGGAAGTGAAGAAATTGTAACTGGAGACGGGAAGAAAAGAGATGTGGTTTACCTACTGGCAGAACGGTTGGTGAGGTGGTTGCCTGTGCCAACTTGGAGCATAAAAACCATAATTAATGGGGGCACCTGGGTGGCTCAGTCGGTTGAGCATCCAGCTCTTGATTTCAGCTCAGGTCATGATCCCAGAGTTGTGGGATCGAGCCCCACATTGGGCTCTCAATGAGTATGGAGCCTGCCTACGATTCTCTCTCTCTCTCTCTCTCTCTCTCCCCCTCTGCCCCTACCCCGCGCTCACTCCCTCTATCTCCCTAAAAACAACAGCAGCGACAGCAGAAAGTACTTAATGAACTTACAGATCTGCCTAAGGAGGTTTGCAGGTGGAACGCTAAAAGTGCCAGCTGGCTTCTTTTCGCCACGTGTGAGAAGATACGGCTACGGAAAAATGAGCTCAACGTGAAAAGGGACTGTTCAGTTTTCAGACAGAATTTAGAGGAAGTAGAGAGAGCTCAGGGCCATCTGTCCAAAGGACCAGATGTTGTCAAAGTAAGAAATGGCCCCACGGCCAAGATCAAATCAGGAAGATGTCAGTGACAGGTGGTGTGTCAAGGTGAAATGAAGTCCGGGGTGCAAGCAAAAGACCCTTTCTTAGGATATCAGAAAGATTTGGGGCGCCTGGGTGGCTCAGTCAGTTAAGCGTCTGACTTCGGCTCAGGTCATGATCTCACAGTCCGTGAGTTCGAGCCCCGTGTCGGGCTCTGTGCTGACAGCTCAGAGCCTGGAGCCTGCTTTGGATTCTGTGTCTCCCTCTCTCTCTGCCCCTCCCCTGCTCATGCTCTGTCTCAAAAATAAATAAAAACGTTTAAAAAATTTAAAAAAAAGATATCAGAAAGATTTGAGGATATGTAGACCTCTGCTAGACAGGAAAACTTTAAGAATCTTAGGGGGTTCCATTATATCATCTCTGCTAGACAACAAGGTCTTTAAGAATACAGCATTCCCATGAACAGCCCATGATATAGAAGAGTATATCCTAGAAAGAAATGTGTAGTTTATAATATGATAATAGGAAACCCATATAAATTTTAGAGGAAGTGTATCAGCTTGGATGGAGGGATGGACAGTTCAAAATGACAAGACACCTTATGGCCCTGAAAATAGTATAGGCAGGACGAAGGCTGAGAAAGCTGTACACATGGGGCTGTTTTCGATGGAAAAGGCAAGATGAACCAGAGAGCAGAGCCAAGAATCCAGAGTCATGGGGGAGCACTCTCAGGGAGCAGGACTAGGCTTTCATCAGGGAATTGGTGATGTGTACCCAGCTGCATTTCAGAATTGCTATGGACCAGGGACCCCTGTGTATTTCCCACTCCCCCAAAGCCTTATTTCCCCCACCCCTCTGGATTGGGAGTGTCACTGCACATATTTTCTGCCTGTCTAACCATTGTCCGCTGGGAATGGGAATATGAAGGGGCCACATAATTGTCTCTGTAATCTTCCGGTCTTTAGATTGCAAGGAACATTACTTGAGCAGCTGGACCAGGAGAGCCTTGTCAATCTGCTCAGGCTGCTTTAACAAAATACCACAGACTGTTGGTGGGGGGGGGGGGGGGGGGCGTTGCTTAAAAACAACAGACATGTATTGCTTACAGTTCTGGAGGTTGGCAAGTCCAAGGTCAAGGCACCAGCAGGGTCACCTTCTGGGGAAGGCTGATAACTGATAACTGAAAGCTGATAACTTCTCTCTGTGTCATCACATGGTGGAGGGGTCTGTCTGGGACCTCTTATAAAGGCACTAATCCCATTCATGAGGGTTCTACCTTCATGACTTAGACACTTCCCGAAGGCCCCACCTCCACGTATTATCCCCTTTAGGGGGTAAGATTTCAACACCTGAACCGGGGGGACACCAACATTCAGACCACAGCCTGATTTATATGGTGGTGTTCGAGACCTTGAGCCTCAATCTGATTCCATAACAGGATGAAAGTTTGCATGTCTTGGCAGGGGAGGAATAAGTTTTGCTCGTGAAGGGATGTGAATTGTCGTGACTACAAACTGGATGGTGATAGCTTGCCTCCAAAGATGGTCACCATTAATTCTCTTTTTCCCTGTGTGTACATGCTGTTTTCCCATCGGTAAGTAGAGTCTATTCTTCTCACACCTTGAATCCTGTTTGCGCTTTGACTGATAGATACGGTAGAGATAGGGTCCAGGGTTTAGTCATGAGAAGCCGACTGGGAAATCCTTTTGGGAGCCCATCCCTTAGGCTGTGAGCCGGCCCCAAGGCCACGGAAAGGCCCTATGGAGGAGTTCTGGTTGATGGCTCCAGCTGAGTGGTTAGCTGACAGCCAGCATCAGCTGGGGGCCCCATGACTGCACTATCTGGGACACCTAGCCTGATCCAGCCTTTAGGTAACTGCAGCCCAGCTACCGTCTGACTGAAACTGCATGAGAGAGCCCAAGTGACCACTTCTCAGCTGAGCCCAATTCACCCCCCCAAATCATGAGTGACAATAATAGTTGTAAATCATTGAGTTTTACGGTGGTTTGATATGGCAATAGGTAACTAGAATGTCTGCTTTGCTTGGTATCATGTAGAGTTAAATTTCCTAGGCTCACTTGCCATTTGGGTTCCTGGTAGTTTGGGCCAATGGGAGGCACTGGTGGGAGACTGGAAGGTGGCAGGAGGGGAGGAGCCAGGGTATTTTCTTTCCCTTTCTCTGGGATATGGGTGGCATCCTCTGCGATGGCAGCATTCTCTCCTTGCCTCTGTCTCTTGTCAGAGAGACCCTCCCTCCGTGGTCCTGGATGCATTCTAGCTCCTGCCAGCCTGCCCTGGCTTCTGGCTCCTGGGGCGCATCTGTTAGCCCTCTGGCCCCAAGTGCGGTAGCGGCTCCCCGCTGTCGCTACACCGTCCTCTGGCTTCTCGGTATTTCCATGACCTGTGTAGTCAATTCTCATATTTGAATCCCTTCTTTTTGAAACACCTAGAGTGGTCTCTGCTTCCCTAAGTGGACCTCGAGGAGTACAGCAGGAAGGAGGACGATGTGATCCAGCCTCACAGGTTGGGAAGGCTTCCCTGGGTCCAGCCAAGGTCTGATGAGTGAGGGGGGTTTCTGGGCATCAGAGATGAACAAGCGCACACGGTCGGTCCAAGGGGAAGGCGAGCACTGATGAGTGGTGCTGGAAACGCGGCCAAACCAGGGGTTCTCGATCCTTGCCGAACATTCGAATCACCCCACCCCAGCTTAACGCAATCAGAATCTCTTGGGATAGGGCCAGCAGGATTCTCACCTGCAGTGTCGACCTGAAAATAAAGAGCCACAGTGAGTGGCAAACCAGCGTTTATTTGGGATCAAAGAATTGCAACCCAGGGAGCACAGATTGAGCTGGAAACTCAAATAGTGTCTGGCCTGCAGGGTGGAAGCAAGGGGTGTTTATGAGAAGGACAATGGGGGTACGACTACATGCCTTGGGTAAAAGGGCAAAAAAGGTCAATTAGTATTAAGGAGATGAGCCACGTTGGTTGCACACCAACCATCTGATCTATGGGTGTTGCAAATATTCCCGTCGTGCGTGAGTGAACTAGGCTGCCCTCAGAAAGTTCACAGCAACCGTTTTATGGTCAAGGGTGCCAGCTGTCCCGTTGGCTTAGGAGCAGCTGACTTGTGAAACAGTTGCCGCTTCCGGCCCAGTCCAAACGTCTTTTTGGCCAGTCCAAGAGTTCCTGAACCATTGGTTTTAGAAAGGAAGGTGGAGCTTTTCTCAGAAATGGAGTCCCTCACGTCCAGAGACTTTATACAGTTTCACAGCAATCAGGGGTTAGAGCCAGTGCGCCAGACCAGGCAGGGCCCGGGTCTCCATCTTGGTGAGAGGGAATAGGGAGGGCGGTGGGCTCCCTGCTGCTGAGTCGGGGAGGAGGGGTACCCAGAGTGGGGCAGTGTGACAGATCGGGGACGACCGCCCAGCTCCTGGCCGGCCAGCGGTAGGAACAGACAACAGTGGGTGGTTCAGTACTTGCTGGGCTACGTTTTCTGAACACCCTCGCTCGGTTCTTCATGTCCCCTCATCCTGGTCCATTTTCCCTTGCAGCTGGGCTCTCTGCACTCGTGTCCACCTGCCCTGACAGCCTCCAGCATCTAAGCCCACCCCTCCTCCTCCTGGTTTGCCCCAAGGCCCTGTAGGAGCTAACTTTGGCAGAACCTGGGAGCCCAACTCCTAACGGACCCCATGTGCAAAGTAAGCGAGATGATTCATTATTAGAAATACCAAATAGGGGCGCCTGGGTGGCTCTGTCGGTGAAGCGTCCGACTTCAGCTCAGGTCACGATCTCACGGTCCGTGAGTTAGAGCCCCGCGTCTGGGCTCAGAGCCTGGAGCCTGCTTCCGATTCTGTGTCTCCCTCTCTCTCTGCCCCTCCCCCGTTCGTGCTCCATCTCTCTCTGTCTCAAAAATAAAAAATAAAAAAAGCGTTAAAAAGAAATACCAAATAAAAGCTGTGCTGCCTAGTTAACAGTAGGTTTACAAACTATTAGAGATATGTACAACTCCCCCCGCCCCCCACGCGCACACACACTGGAGTCGCAAACCCTTAGATACGTCACTTCCTGGTTCCTCTTCCCCTCTCCATTTCATGGGCTTATTTTTCACGGGCTTTGCAATGAGCATGCGCCAGACACCTGAAGTCCCTGAGTCACCTCAAGGAATGTACATTGGTTCCAATCAGACTACTTTTTGCCTTACATGGGCATAGGAGACTTCCGGGTAAGGCTGTAACCTCTGTAGTACTCAGCCAATGAGGAACTAGGGGAGGGCTTACCTCTGTAGTGCTCAGCCAATGAGGAACCAGGGGAGGGGCTTCACGCTAGGAGATAAATTGTCTGCTGTAACCTGCCCTGACACCTCAGACACCTGCCTGTCCCTCAGACACCTGCTCTTGCAAGAATGTGGATTAAATCCTCCCTTCACTGTGCTCCAAGTCTCCACATCCCTCCTCTGATTGGGTCGGTGGGCTTATATCTCACACCCTGAAATTTTTCAATTGCTTGAATTTTTATTGTATCTTGGCAGCTTCAATCAGAAATGTGAAACGCGTGGAATTAGAACCTTTGGTCAGAGAACCTCTGAGTTTAAAGCCCCTGGAAATGACCTCTTCCAAAGCCTGAATTTCAAAATCAGAGGAGGTGTGTGAGCTCTGGAGAGTTCAAGGCAGGCCCCCAGCTGCAGAATTCTGCCTGCTTTCCTTCACATCTTGCTGTCCTAGTGATTTTTACCATGAATTTGCACATGCTCTGCCTGAAGTTCATTGTGGACCTCTGGAGACCTCACCTGGGCCTCCCAAGGGCCATAATTACCATAAGAGTGTCCCAAGGATAATCTCTTTGTAAATTTAAACCAATGCATTTTCACTTCCCTCTTTCAGGCAAGTTGCCCTGTAGCTGCTTCCTCCAGGGGAGCCAGAAGGTTTATTGCTCCCAGGCAGAAGAGGCTTTGCAACCTGGTTTGGAAAGCTCCCAAGGGGGGAGGATGTGCTAGGATTCCTTTATCTCCCTCGTTAGCATATCAAGGGCAAAGCCTGGAGACTGTCCAGGGCCCCAGCGGTCTGTGTGGGCGGGGTCAGGCCCTCACGGAGAATGCAGGTTGGAGGATGGGTGAAGTAGGACAAAGAAGGCAGCGGGCCCTGGAGGACTGTGGGAGAGAAGGAAGGGGGTGTGAGCCAGTGAGTGGAGGGCCCGAGGCTGGCGGACCCTGGCAAGTGTTGGGTCAGTGAAGATGTCAGAAAGGCAAAGAGGAGGCTGACCGCTGAGCCCCCGGTGCCCACCCTCTGAAAGATGCCAAGAGGCTCCGTTGAAGGGCACCCTGAGTTTTAGCACCACCAGAGAGCTTGTCCTGGGCAGGGCGAGGTGACGCTCGAGTCAGTGGGCTGGCTGGAGGATGGCAGCCACGGGTGATGCCGGAGCAACCCAGGACCTTGAACAAACCCTGCCCTCCAGCAGCTTTGATGCTAGAGCTCAGAGGAGGTCCACCAACGCCTTGGGCTCAGGACAGGTCACGGCCTCTACCCCCATCTCAGTCCACTCAGGCTGCTCAGAGTACTGGGGGGGCTTCTAAACAAGAGACTTTGTTTCTCAGAGATCAAGGGGGCGGCAGATTGGGAGTTCAGAGAGAGCTCACTTCCTGGTTCATAGTCTACTGTCCTCCTGCCTTGTCCTCACATGGCAGAGGTGGCCAGAGATCTCTCTGGGGTCCCTTTTATTAAAAAAAATTATTTTCTTAATGTTCCTTTATCTTTGAGAAAGAGACGGTGTGAGCAGGGGAGGAGCAGAGAGGGAGACACGGAACCTGAAGCAGGTTCCAGGCTCTGAGCTGTCAGCACAGAGCTCAACGAGGGGCTCGAACCCGCCAACGGCGAGATCATCACCTGAGCCGAGTCGGATGCCCAACCAACAGAGCCACCCAGGCGCCCTCTGGGGTCCTTTTATAAGGGCCCTGATCCCATTTTTGAGAGATCCACTCTTATGACCTAATCACTCCCACGAAGACTCCACCTCCCAGACCCATCACATTGGGGATGACGTTTCGGCATACAAATTTGAGGGGACGGGAGCATCCAGTCTACAGCTCCCCCAACACCTCAGGGATGGTACGCGTCTCTCCCCCACTCACCAGATGTCACCTTAGGGAGACTGCAGAGGCAGAAATAGGCCAGCTGAGAAAACAAGTATCTCGGAAAGACTGAGACGTTAGTTGCAAGCTCAGAACTCTGAAAACTCCAGATCAGATCCCAATAATATCGTTGCCTGCTGACCAGGGTGTGGGGAGAGCTCGGGAGAAAAACTCAATTCATTCCACATTAAGTGAGTAAAAGCAGTTTTTGTTTTTTTGTTTTTTGTTTTTTTTTTTCTGGACAGCCTGATCTCAGTACAAGTTAAATTTGTAATGCTGATTCAGTAGCAGGATCCCCACCCCCCAAATATGCTTCTTTGGCGTAAGGAATTTTTTGAGCTGATCAGTTTTGAGCGGATTTATTTTGATTATTTTAGAAGAAGCTCTGAAAACCAGATGGACATTACCCTCTTCTAAGGGGCATTTGTACCTATAAAGAAAACCTGACATTTCCGACGGTCAGGGTGTCTCCCTCGCTGTACCAGGAAGAGGAGAAGGACTCTAAATCCTGAGAAACTTACCAGTGGAGAAGGTACCGACCTGAACGCCACCACAACCTCGCCCTTGTTTACCAGGCTTTTTCACCTCCTGCAACTGCCCCCCACCCCAGTCCAGCCCCCTCACCTCTATCTTTTGTCTTTAACTGCAGATGGTGTCTAAGGTGGCGGCTTGGGCCATCTTGGGGACTTAGTTTCCCTGGGCATCTCCCATAGATTCGCGAGGTAGACGTGCTAATTAACTTCTGTTTATTCTCTCATTAATCTGGGTTTTTGTTTTGTTTTGTTTTTTTATTACAAGAGGTTTCAGCCAAGAAATTAAAAATGTAGAGGGGAAATGATCTTTCCTACCCAACCCTACCGTTTACTGAGCGTCTGTTTTTTGCGGGTCTCTGTACCAGTATTCATTGGTTGGTGTAGTGACTGGCAGGTGGACATTTTGGCTTAAATGTCACTGTTACTGACATCATCAATATCAGTATAATGATGCTTTCATCCTCCCGACGGCTCTGCACGTAAATGTTGTCACTTGGTTTTATTGAGGAGGAAAATATGGTCCAAGTGACTTTACCCAAGGTCACCTGTTCTAATCACAGTCTGGGTTAAAAACATTCATTTACCTTAGTTTTTTCCAATTCAAAGACATAGCCTTATTTCACGTACCGCTAAGAAAGAGAAACAGCTAGCAATTGAACTGTGACACAGGATTCCTGTAGCTTTTAGAATTTTTTGGTAAACTTAACATAAGAACTCTTTTAAACTTGTTTAGACACGGACTGACCATTTGTTACCGTTTTGCAGACCCAGAAAAGAAAATATACGTGAAATAAATTGGCTAGGCGTTCCTGAAATGTCTTCACACTCAGGCTCCAATTCTTTGAGTCGCTTTTCAACTCAGAGTGTTGGATCTCCTTTGTGCAAAGTGTGTTATGACAGGACATTTTCTTTTTCTACAGAACTTTATATTTCGGAATAATGTCAAACTTATTCCTTTTCTAAAGGTGCCGGAATAATACAGAGTTCCTTTATGTGTTTCGCTCAGATCCCCGAAGGTTTATTTACTTTATTCACATTCTATTTATCATTCAAGTACATGTGCGCGTGCACCTGGAGCCTGCTTCGGATTCTGTGTCTCCCTCTCTCTCTCTGCCCCTCCCCTACTCATTCTCTGTTTCTGCCTCTCAAAAATAAATACCAGGTATACAATACTCTATACCAGGCATACAATTCTATTACCTAGCCTACAGACCTTATTCAAATGCCCCCATTTTATCAATAAAGTCTTCTACCACAAAAGGAAAAAATGCTATATATAATATAAAATATTTCTTTTAAAAAATAGGCATTTTTCCCCCTCTGTAATTAATAAACATCTTGTGGGCAGGTACTTGGAGACTGTGTAAATATCCTGTTTTTCATTAAATGTTCGCCCCTTAGTTTTATCCTTCATTGACGAGTCTTACCTGAATCCGCCGTAACTGTAACGGATGGTAAATGGGGAGACGCGCCATATTGGTTTCCTAAGATGCTATAGCAAACGACCACAAACTCAGTGGCCAAACAAAATGAATGTATTATCTTACAGTTCTGGAAGTCAGAAGTCTAAAAACAATCTCACTGGGCCAGCAGGAAGGTGTCAGCAGGGCTGGGTTCCTTCTGGCAGCTCCAGGCGGGGAGTCTATTTCCTTGCTTTTTCCAGTTCTAGAGACTGGCCATATTCCTTGACTCATGGCCACATCACCCCCGATCTCTGTTTCTGTGGTTACAGCTACTTCTCTTATTCTGGCCCTCCTGCCCCCCTTTCACAAGGACCCTTGTGATTACGTCGCGCTCGCCCAGACAAGCCTGACGATCTTCCCGTCTTGAGATCTTCAGCTTAATCCCATCTGCAAAGTGCCTTTTGCCATGGAAGGTAGCATATTCTCAGGTTCCAGAGACTCACATGTGGACATCTTTGCGGGGGGAGTGCATCATTCTGCCTCCCGTATGTCACAGTTTCTTAAGAGGGCTTCGCTGTTGTCTAAGGGATTTGCTTCTGAGCAGCTCACCCACATTCTTCAAGCTCTGACTTTCACAAGCAGGGATGGCAAATGCCACTGGCCACAGTGATTATAAGATGCATCTTGATCTCAGAGATATTAAAATGTAAAAATGGCGCCCGGGCCATGCACTGAGGGTGCTGTGAGTCTGTCTGCCATGGATATCTCGAAGGCCGGGGTTTGTTAAACTTTCACCAGTGTGTCTGAGCACCTCCTAGTTGCCAACAATTGTCCTGTCTGTTGAGTGTGCAGAGATGAGACACACAGCCTCTGCCCTTGCGGGAGGTAGGGGGTCTGTCTGTCCCCCACTGAGAGAGACAAAGACAAAAGTCCAAGTACAAGTGAGTCAGCAAAGAGCGGTGGCCTGGGAAGAATGGACATCAAATTTCCTTATTGGGCTGGGGTGGGGGGTGCTCACCTGGGAGGGGCTCTGTGCATCTCTGGACAAGTGGGAAGATTCAGGGTAGCCCCAGAGAGGCCAGTGTTCAAATCCAGTTTAAATTTTTTTTTTAAACACTTATTTATTTTTGAGAGACAGAAACAGAGAATGAGCAGGGGAGGGGCAGAGAGAGAGAGGGAGACACAGAATCCGAAGCAGGCTCCAGGCTCAGAGCTGTCAGCACAGAGCCCGACGCGGGGCTCGAACTCAAGAACCGTGAGAGATCGTGATCTGAGCTGAAGTCACTCAGCCGACTGAGCCACCCAGGCGCCCCCAAATCCCAGTTTAAACAGCTGGGCATTAAGGAGAGCGCTTGTGGGGATGAGCACTGGGCGTTACATGTAACCAATGAATCACTGGGTTCTTCTCCTAAAGCCCGTACTATGCTGTATGTTAAATAGGGATCCAAACGGGACCCACGGGAAGACATGGAATTATCAGAGATTCAACACAGGGTATTATAGTTGCTGCCAGAGAGTCTATTCCTGGAAGTCACAGCTCAGATCTGACCTCAGAGACTGTTAAAGGGCTAACCCCCTTATCCTGGCCCTCGATGTCTCCTCACAGCCGGGTCAGCCCCTCTCCCCAACACCGGGCCCCTGGCATCTCTAACAGCCCAGTTCCATCCTACATCCTAGGGCTGCTCCCCTCCCAGTCCAGAGCCCCCTCAGCCCCTCCCTGGGAATACTGCTTCCTTCAAGGAAGGCCCTCTGCCCACCTCTAGGATGAGATCTGCCTCCATAGCCCCAGGAGTGCCCTCTCATGTCTCACATATGGGTAGTTCGGCAACCCCAAGTTCATGCACAGGTACATTGGAAAGCATTTCTGCTAGAAATGAACCAGAACCGTCCTCTCTGTTAGAAGCAGCTGCCGCTGGGCTCTGTCCCTTCAGGTGCATCCTAGACCAGTGGGGCCAGCTCATCTTAGATGCAAGTGAGGAGGCTCGGTGCCTCGTTTCCCTCCCAGAGTCAGGCAGGACCCAGGCCCAGCCTCCACTCCAAACACTGTTTCCAAGTTCTAGAAGGATGGTATATCCTGCTGTAAAAATTCTTCTAGAGTTTCCTTTGGACACTCCATTGCATTTTGGGGGTGTCTATGTATCTGGAACTTGCAGAAGGATGCGGAAATGAGAATACCGACAGGTTTGGTTATCCTGGGATAGCACGTGACGTGGTGATGACAGTGTCTTTCTCGCTTAAGCCCACAGCAGCCCATTCATTTTGTCACTTGCCACAAAGTGGGGAAGTCTAAGGTGCGGATATATACAGTCACTCCCCCAGATCTCCAGAGCCTACCGGGTGACAAGCTCCACGATGCATTTAAAATATCAGAGTAAGGGGCGCCTGGGTGGCTCAGTCGGTTAAGCGTCCGACTTCGGCTCAGGTCACGATCTCGCGGTATGTGAGTTCGAGCCCCGCGTCGGGCTCTGTGCTGACTGCTCAGAGCCTGGAGCCTGTTTCAGATTCTGTGTCTCCCTCTCTCTCTGACCCTCCCCTGTTCATGCTCTGTCTCTCTCTGTCTCAAAAATAAATAAACGTTAAAAAAAAAATTTAAAATATCAGAGTAAATAAAACGAAATACGTCCTGCCCTTGCTCAGGGTGGGAAGTCAGAGGGTGAGGCAGGAAAGACAACAGAACGAGTAGGGCTTGCCGTGGCGTGGGGGGGTAGGGGGGGGCAGTGAGCTGGCAGGTCTTGGAGAAGACACGGGGGCCCAGTGCCTTAAAAAAGGCACAAAGCAAAGGCAGAGGGGACCAGGAGCCTTTGGCTCAGACCTGACGGTCATCGGCTGGGACTGCACCAGTGTGGTTTTCGAGGGAAGCCTGCTTTCGAGAATGACGTCTCCGACCAGAGCAAGGAGGTGGTGGTGATGTCCAGCCACTCACACAGGCCAGGGTCACTTTGCCCAAATGATGGTTTCAAAAGTCGAGCGAACGAGCTCCGGATTGAGAGCGATGGAATCCGCCTCTCGGAATGAAGCGGGCGTCGGGCTTTCTCTGGAAGGGCGCCGAGTCCGGGGCTCTCACCCCAGGGCTAATGTCGTCGGGGATGGGAGGCCCGTGGGGCTAGCCTTCCGCCTGGAACCACACGGCCGCAGGCATTTAAAATCTGGGGCTACAAAAAAGAGCTGGCTCGTTTCCCAAGGCAATCTCAATGTGGGTCAGTTGAAACCCTCAACTACCCTAGCCTGCTAACTAGAGGAATAAACCGCCTCTGAGAAACCAATTACGGTTCTGTAATTGCATCCTGGACACGGAACCCCAAGCCGCATAAACCCGCAGACAGCCTAAGGGAGTTTGATAGCCGATCCATCCGTTCCCAGAACCACCTGAGCAAACGTGGGTGGAGCGCCCCCTAGAGGCTGAGTGCGGTCTGGGGGGGGCCACCAAGGGATGCTGAACGAGCCCAAGGGGGGCTGACTTCTCTCTGACCCTTTGGAGCCGGACCAAGGCCTTTCTTTCCCTCCAGCGCTTCCCTCAGCCACCCTCACTCCGATCTCCTCGTCTCTCTCCCAGCGACCTCTCAGCAAACCCCATGACTTTGTTATTAAGCCCAGCCTGGTCCAGTTAATGTTTTCATTTTGTTTTATTTTTCAGCTCAGTCCAATTTAAAATGTCATCCTCGTAATCTAGTTTCCTGCTTGCTTACGCCCAGAAGGCTGTG
Organism: Puma concolor; assembly: GCF_028749965.1. NCBI lineage: Eukaryota > Metazoa > Chordata > Mammalia > Carnivora > Felidae > Puma > Puma concolor. The sequence goes on along the minus strand of NC_141672.1, from coordinate 10,125,424 downwards.
GGTGGGGCCGGGCCTGAACTGCCCCCCACCCCAAACTTAGGGTAGATCTGGGGGTTTCCTGATACTCTGGAATGAGTACTAGCCTTGGAATTGGAAGCTCAGCCCTGGAACTTAGCAGCTGTGTTACTTTGTGGAGGTAACTCAGCCTCTCTGTTCCTCAAACCCCTCTTGATTCGCAGCCCGGGGGTGCGTCGCTTAACTGCTCTGTGCCTCCGTCTCCTGTGACGCGAGATAAGAGCAGTGGCTCTCCTGCGGGCTGTGGTGAGTGCCGAGTGGCTTGTTCTATACAGGTGCCTAGAGCAGTACCCGGGACGTAGTCACAACTTCGAGAGTTCTACCTTTGACTGTTACCAAAACTTGAGTTTCTATCAACAAGGCTTTATTCTTTTTTTTTTTTCTTTTTTTTTGTTACTAAGTTTAATATTTTAATTCCAGTATAGTTCACATACAGTGTTATATTAGTTTCAGGTGGACAATAATATAGTGATTCAACAATTCCGTACGTGACTCAGCGCTCATCATGGTGGGAAGTGAGCTCTTTATCCCCTTCCCTGTGTCCCCCATCCCCCCACCCACCTCCGTTCTAACCATCAGTTTGTTCTCTATAGTTAAGAGTCTGTTTCTTGGTGTGTGTGTGTGTGTGTGTGTGTGTCTCTCTTTGCTCCTTTGCTCGTTTGTTTTGTTTCTTAAATTCCGCATGAGTGAAATCACACGGTATTTGTCTTTCTCTGACTGATTCATTTCGCTTAGCGTAATACTGTCTAGCTCCACCCATGTCATTGCAAACGGCAAGGTTTCATTCTTTGTCATGGCTGAGTAATATTCCATTGCGTATATACACCACATCTTCTGTATCCATTCATCTCTCCGTGGACACTTGGGCTACTTCCATAATTCGGCTATTATAAATAATGCTGCAATAAACATAGAGATGCATGTATGCCTTTGAATTAATGTTTTTGTATTTTGGGCGGCAGGGGGGGGGGGGATACCCAGTAGTGCAATTGCTGGGTCGTAGGGTAGTTCTATTTTTAACTTTTTGACGAACCTCCGTACAGTTTTCCAGAGGGGCTGCACCAGTTTGCATTCCCGCCAGCAGTGCACGAGGGTTCCTTTTTCTCCACATCCTCGCCAACATTTGTTGTTTCTTGTGTTCCTGATTTTAGCCGTTCTGACAGGTGCGAGGTGATATCTCATTGTAGTTTTTATTTGCATTTGCCTGAGGGTGAGTGATGTTGAGCATCTTTTCGTGTGTCTGTTGGCCCTCTGGACGTCTTCTTTGGAGAAATGTATGTTCATGACCTCAGCCCATTGTTAACTGGATTATTTGGTTTTTGGGTGTTGAGTTGTATCAGTTCTTTCAGTATTTTGGATACTAACCCTTTATCAGATATGTCACTTGCAAATCTCTTCTCCCGTTAAGTAGGTTGCCTTTTAGTTTTGCTGATTGTTTCCTTCGCTGTGCAGAAGCTTTTTGTTTTGATGCGGTCCCAATAGTTTATGTTTGCTTTTATTTATTTTTTTTTTTTCAGGAGACATGTCTAGAAAAATGTTGCTATGGCCGACGTCGGAGAAATTACTGCCTGTGCTCTCTCCTAGGATTTTTATGGTTTCGGGTCTCACATTTAGCTCTTTAACCCATTTTGAGTTTATTTTTGTGTCTGGTGTAAAAAAGGGGTCCGGTGTCACTCCTTTGCATGCTGCTCTCCGGTTTTCCCAACACCATTTGCTGAAGAGCCTTTTTCCCACTGCATATTCTTTCCTCCTCTGCTGAAGACTCGCCGATCACATCATCGTGGTTTTCTGTTCCGTTCTATTGATCTGTTATGTGTCTGTTTTTGTTCCAGTATCGTGCTGTTTTGACCACTACAACTTTGTAATATAACCTGAAGTCTGGAATTGTGATGCCTCCGGTCTTGTTTTTTTCTTTTTCAAGATTGCTTTAGTGATTCGGAGCCGTTTGTGGTGCCATACAAGTTTTAGGATTGCCTGTTCTAGTTCTGTGAAACATGCTGTGTGTGGAGGCGGGTGGGTGAGGGTAGGGAGGGGGAGGGGACGGAGCCGGAGGCGTGAGAAGGGGGAGCGAAGGAGGGAAGAGCACAGACGGTGCAGGGTGGGGGCCGGGCGAGGTAGGAAGGCACCCAGGGTCCAGCCCAGAGCTGGGGTGCTGGCGCCTGGGGACCGGTGGGTGGATCTGAGCGGTCTGTGAGGGAGAAGTGTCAGCCGAGGTCAGGGAGAGGAAGGCAAGGACACTGTGGGCAGGGAGGGGACAGAACGAGGGGGCAGGACAAGTGGGGGTTTCTGGATCAGTTTCGGCAGCGGGTCTTCTGTCATTCACTAAGGTTGGGGGCTCCAGGGGCTGAGCAGACAGGCGGGGAGGAGGATGTGGAGAAAGGCGGTGAGCTTGGTTTGGGACACGTTTGAGGTGTGGCACTGTCCAGCAGGCAGGTGGGCCTCCTGGGGTCCAGGAGATGTAGGTAATGGGCCACTGGATGGGGCCACCAAGGAGAGTGCATGAGAAGCAAGGGGGAAGCATCCCAGGACAGAGCCGAAAGGATCCCAAGACATGGACCAAGGGTATACAGTGGACCCTCCTTCTTGGGCATCTGTAGTTTAACAGAGGGCCAGGCGTTCAGCAAAAGGAGTAAGTTCTGTGCGAGGGCCAATGACCAGGTAAACAGGTGAGGGGTGAACTCAGTAGGGAGACGGGAGCAGGGGGCCAGCCCTTTGAGCTCCCTTGACATCCCACCCAAGGGGCTGTCTGTTCAGAAGACCCAGCCCCAGGGCGACCCCTGTCAGTAGGACTTTGATTTAGGCAAAGTCAGACCCTAGTGGCCTTGATGGACTGTGAAGGATCCCAGGAACAGGACCCCCAGAAGACAGCTGAGGCAACCAGTCCCTGCCCATCATTTATGCTCTGTTCTCCTCCGATTAGCAGAGCACACGTGTCTGCTCAGACCTGTTTCAGCTGAGTCCACCTTCCGAGTCCAAACTGCTCTAAGGAAGATTCAGGAACAGACAGAGGTGTGCTAAGCCCTCCCGACCAACCTACGGGAGCTCGTGGCCGGATTCGGGGGGATTTTGCAAACCGGTTGTTCAAATGATTACTTGAATTTCTGTGCACTCAATTATTGAATTGTTAAAACATGAATTCCATATTTTATTCTTAAATAATTAAATCACATAAGCTTACAATTGATTTAAAAAAAAATTTTTTTTAATGTTTATTTATTTCTGAGACAGAAAGAGACAGAGCATGAGTGGGGGAGGGGCAGAGACAGAGGCAGACACAGAATTGGAAGCAGGCTCCAGGCTCTGAGCTGTCAGCACACAGCCCGACGCGGGGCTCGAACTCACAAACCGTGAGATCATGACCTGAGCCGCAGTCAGTCGCTCAACCGACTGAGCCACCCAGGGTCCCCACAATTGATTATTTTAAAAAGCAAACTAATATACATTCAAAACTCATTGCTTTTCTCATCATTTCACTTCACTTTACTCTTTCCTGGGTTCTCGAGGTGATGTACGTCGAATGTATCCGTATGGTAGAAATACGATACGAGAGGGGGTACCTGTGTCTCTCTTCCCAACTCAGTGTTCAGGATGTCACGTTGCCTGCCTGAAATCGGTTGTGCTGGGCATGTGCACCCCACAAATATTGACAAAGAAATCAATGCTTTTTCTTCCTCCGCACGCCATTTATCAACACCACTGTTTATAAAGGTATGCTGAGAGGAAGGAGGGTAGCATATATTCCCAGACATTGATGTGCTTTCTATTCAAATGTTAGAAAGGAAACATTTAAGATGACTGCTAGGGGCACCTGGGTGGCTCCGTCGATTAAGCATCCGACTCTTGATTTTGGCTTGGGTCACGATCCCATGGTTGTGGGATCGAGCCCCACATCAGGCACTGGGCTGAGTGTGGAGCCTGCTTGAGATTCTTTCTCTCCCTCTCTCTCTGCCCCTCCTACGATTCCACTCCCTCCCTCCCCACCCCCCCCCATCAAAGAAGAGGACTTCTAATCGCTGCTTACAAATAAAACAATGAAAGATTTAAAGAAATATTAGCATCCCAGGAGCATCCAATGCCTTTTTTGCATCCTTGCACATTACTGATCTTTTAGAGCTTTTCTGGGTTATCTGTGTCTCTCAGATTGAGTAAACCCGGAGTACTAGCCTGATCTATGCTGTGGACCCCAGGGCTGAAACTTCAGCCTCTCCTCAGAATCAAAGTTTTACGTGCATAATATAAACAGCGTTGAATTCTAACAGAAAGCCATTATACTGAGATAAAGTTATCAAAGTATAAAAGTATGTGACACAGTCACTAATATGTGCTTCTTAGCTCTAGCGACGAATCTCGTAACGATTGTAATTTCCAACTCGAGCTTTGCAGGCATGATATTTAGAGAGACCAGCAACCACTGTAACCCGACACGAACACATCTGTGATTTCCACTCATGACAAATTCGGTCCTTGATCATACTGTTGCAGTTTGCTGCCTGTATTAATAATAAAAAAAAATTGCTAAATTTCCATGAGGGATTAGAGAAAATAAACGTGTAATGTTTCTCCATCAAGTTCACAGGCAACCCTGAATTCTGTCCACTCAGCCTTTTAAAAAGCAAACTAATATATAATAATATATTAGTTAATATATATAATATTAATATATAATAATATAATATAATATAATATAATAATATAATATTATAATAATATATTATAATATTATATAATAATATAATATAATATAATGTTATATATAATAATATATAATATATAATATGTAATATTATATTATATATTATAATAATATAATATAATATATAATATTAATAACATAATAATATAATTATTAATATATTATAATATAATAATATAATAATAATATAATATAAACTATATAATATATAATATAATAATACAATATATAATAATAATATTATTATTATATAATAATAATGATAATAAGCAAACTTAGACCCATGCAGGGTCTAAGGACTCCAGGTTCAAACCCTGGCATCCGAGCCTGTGTAGCCCCTCAGACGTTTTCCCAAGTGTAGGCGGGATTCTGAGCAGTTTGGCGTCGAAGCTCATTCAGTGTCCCTCTGGTAGGCAAAAGCATTAATCGGGCTTGTTTCGGGGAGCCCTGCTCCCAGTTGCCAGCGCTCGCGATCTCTGCAGAGCCACAGAACAGTCTTTCTCTGCAAGGTGACCGCAGCCGTCCGTGGCGCTGGCTGTGTGGACCCCGGCCGGTGCTCACGCTCGCTCTCGCCTGCTCACCGTCAGGGGGCCGGGGACCGGCTCTGGCTGATGGCCTGTGATTGACGGGACACGTGCCACTTCTAGCAGGTGCAGTGAGAAGCCCCTCCCGACCCCTGCTCTCACCTCCCCAGCCCTGGGAGCCCTGCAGTGACACGTTGAAAGGTGCTTCATGAGAAAGGGCATCTCCCTCGACCGGGGATGACGAGTGACCCACTGGAGCAGAGTCGGTGCAGTCCGAGACGCGTGGGAGCACCAGAGGGACGGCACGTTTGCTCGGTGAGCTGCCCAGGTGCCAGGGTCACCCACGGGTTGCCCGACCCTCCCCACAGTCCTCCTGGATGGGCGCAACCCGTGGTCACCTCCTCCCCGAGCGGCCCTAAGTGATCTGCATGCAGGACACGCTCTGCCCTGGCTTGTTGCTTGTGTTTGTTGCAGGAGCCTTGATCCCTCCCTCCTCGTGCTTCCTCGAGGGGAGCGAGCGTGGACCCCACTCCCAGGAGAGAAAGCTGGGGGGGGGGGATGGGGACACTGCCCGGCTCTCCGGCCTCTCGGTCACTCCTGCAGGAGGGGAAGGGAGGCCGCTCAGGTCAGTGAGCTGGGAGGAGGGACAGAGCGAGTGTCGCTGCTCCGCAGAGGGACCCCACTCAGATCTCCGCTGTGTGCTGGGCACGAGGAGCCCTGAGTCTCGGGAGGAGGAGAGGCCTGCAGATGGCGAGCCGGTGGTCATTTGGGCCTGGACAGCAGATTACATCTGGCACTAGGTCACCTAGGTCAATCAAGCTGATAGTTCAATCTTCTCTGTCTGTCTCCTGTTTCCCTTTTCACAGTTGGTTTTGAAGGCAAGAGGAGAAAGCAGAACATTCTTATTTAGTGCCCCCCCCCCGGCCTTCAAAATGCCCTTTCCCCACCCCCCTCTGCACCCATACTAGTCAGTGAACTCCCTAGAGGCCAGGGGCCCTGCCTCTTTTTCTCTGCTCTCCCGTTGTCGTGACCTGTGGCCTGGCATTTCAAGGGTGAGGCTGTCAGAGTTCCCTGACGTGCGATGACATCACAGAGCGTGGGAAGCAATCCTGTACGAGCTCCCTCAGGGTACAAGAGTGCTGATGAGGGTACCCGGGGTAGGGGAGGCCTCAGATCCCCTCAGCGTGAGGCCTGCCGGCCACCCCAGAGCACCTGCTGACTCTGCAGGTGCCCTCTCTTCCTCACCAGAGGCAAAACGATTCATGGAACCACCTTAAAAAAATGTATTTATTTATTTGGGGGAAGGCACAAGCGGGGGAGGGGCAGAAAGAGGAGTACAGAGGATCCAAAGCGGGCTCTGCACTGACAGCACAGAGCCCCACGTGGGGCTCGAACTCACGAACCGCGAGATCGTGACCTGAGCCGAAGTCAGATGCTCGACCGACCGAGCCACCCAGGTGCCCCCATGGAACCACTTTTTGCGGGCTCTGCTGGAGGGCCGGGAGGGAGGATGGTACCTGGTGAGGCGGTCGGCTCCCATCCCGAACAGCGTCGATCCTAACACTTCGTCCCAGGTCAGAGCCAAACTCTGCCTTGGAGTGCGTTCTCTCTCTGCCCTTTGGTCTCGACTCTGCCTTCTGGAACCACATGGAACAGATCCAAGCTGTGTCCCCATGAGTCTCCCTCAAATCAGCCGCGTTAGCCGGTTCAATTCGGAATAGAATTGAGCTCATGTCAGACCTTTAAAATGGCCTTAAAATGTTTTTTAATGTTTATATTTATTTTTGAGACACAGAGAGACAGAGTACGAGCAGGGGAGGGGCAGAGAGAGAGAGAGAGGGGGAGACACAGAATCCCAAGCAGGCTCCAGGCTCTGAGCTGTCAGCACAGAGCTGGACGTGGGGCTTGAACTTGTCAACCGCAAGATCATGACCTGAGCTGAAGTCAGACGCCCAACCGACTGAGCCACCCAGGCGCCCCTAAATGGCCGTTTAAAGTATATCTTTCAGAAACTACTTATCAATTACTGAAAGTCTAAGTAATTCAGTGGTGGAAAGACAGAGGGCCCTCCAGGCTCCGAAATTCAATTCCTCGGCCGTCTGTGGAGGACCCAGCCTGGGCCAGGCTCTATGCCAGGTGCCAGGGATGCAAGGACAGCAGGCTTTTGGGTTGGCCCTGGTCCCCAAGCACCTCGAGGCTCGCCGAGAAAGAACACCTACCTCTGTTGGCCGGGCTTATAGCAGGGCCCGGTTTAGCCCCCCCTCCCCGTTAGAGCCGCACTGAAAACAGAGCAGCTGTCCCCTTGCCGTTTGCACAAAGCCGATCATTAAGTCACCTTCCCTTTCTGCAGAGCAAGTGTGAAACTTCAAGCGCTGTAGGAGGCAGAAGGAGGACTCAGGGCCGAATCGAAGGCATCCAGCTCGATTCGGCGAATACGTGTTGGGGCCTGCAAACGAAGCCCCAGGACACGACCCCACCCCCAGGGACCCCACCGTTCACTCGTTCACTAACATCAGGTTAGGACGCAGTCAAGAGACAAATGCAGTGGGTGTAATTCCAGGTCAAGCGGGAGAATTGCCAGAGGAGACAAAGAAACGCTCTGGCGCGGGTTGGAGGAAGGGAGGGGGCTCCCGAAGCTGGAAGAGTCAAAAGCCTCCTGGAGGAGGGTGGCCTTGGCCGTGGGCCTGGAGGGACTTTGAAGGCAGAGACGGGAGGCGGTGAAGGCCAAGGTCCTGGAGGAAACAGAATCACCTGTGCACCCAGTGCTGCTGGCTTTACAGGTACAGCAGAGTTTCCCTGCCTTTTTAACATCAACTTGGGAGACTGATGTGAGAATCACTCCTTCCTCAAACACCCTGTGGACAGGCGCCCCGCGCTGGGATAGCTTCTGGGGGTGCAGTGGAACACCCTCACCGTGCTGTGCATTCACGGTCTAGCGGGAGGGCCACATGAAACGGAATCATCGGGTGTGCTGACAAATGCAGCAGCGGCCGCCGCGTGTGGCCCCCACCCCCGTGGACGGCGCTTCCCGCTCTATCAGAGTCCACACCCTCGGCGCCTGCTGGGGATCCTGCCCCCCCGGCCTCTTCAGGGACCTGCTTCTTACAGGCGCCCGTATCTCCCCGGACACTGAACTTCGCCTTCTCGCTTGATGGATCCCTGGAGGTTGGAGACCAGCTCGACATCATTTAAATGAAACGAACCCTCCTTTGACACGTCGTCCGCCAGCGACTCTTCTCCCTTCTCTGCTCCCGCTCACCGTAGGGCTTCTCGAACGAATGGCCTGGGGTTGCTGTGTCCACCTGCCCTTCTCTATACCTTCAGCTGACGCCCACGTGTCTCCAGTTGCCAGCATCCCCTGATGTGCTCTTGACCAGGGCAGCAATGACTCCTGGGGTGCCAAATCCGACAAGAATTTCTGTCTTTAGGATGTGCTGTGTCTTAGCAGCATCTGGCACAGTGAACGGCCCCTTCTCCCTCCTTGAATTTCTCCCTTCTCTCGGCTTCCCCATTTTCCTGGTCTCCTGTCCTCACTGTCGGCTCCTCGGGTCGCCCCTGCCCTGCCTGACTTCCTGTGGCGGGGTCCCCGGGACTCAACCCTCGGTCCGCTCTCTCTTCCGCACTCTCCCTGGCCAGCCCGGCCACTCCCATGGTGTTACACCCCCTCCGGTAGGCCAGGAGCCTCCAAGCTCTGTCTCCTGCCCTTGACCTCGCTATCGAACCTCATACCTGCACCACCAATCGTGCACGTGACGGCCGCACACGGAAGTCCCACAACACCTCAAATGCCACGAGCCTCAAACAACACTTCGGGTTCCCATTGCCAGGCCAGCTCCTCGTCCGTCCTTCCCGAGCCAGCCACCATCCGCCACCCGCTGGATGAAGGCGACACTGGGAGTTACTTTTACTCTTCTCTTTCCCTCAAATCCAAGGCTGAGAAAGTCTTAGAGACTCTGTCTTCAAAATGTATCCCTAACAAAACCAGTCTGCCTCCATTTCCTCCCCTGGGTGCATACTCCGAGCCCGTGCGCGCTCTCGCTGGGTTACCACCGCAGCCTGCGACCCGTTGTTTCCACTCTCGTCCCCAGTACAACCCCATCCACCCAGTGGCCAGAGAGACTTCCCAGAAATGTGAACTAGACCACGTCACAACGCCATCGCCTCCCCCACCCCCATTTAAAACATTCTGGAAATTTCCAACCGCATTCCTTCGTGGTCTGAGACTGGCTTACCTCTGTGCCCTCATCTCACACACACACACACACACACACACACACGTGCCTCGTCACCCGCCTCCCTGGAGCTCTCTGCTTTTCTTTCTTTTTTCAATTTTTAATGTTTATTTGTTTTTGAGATTGAGAGAGAGAGAGAGAGACAGAGTGAAAGTGTGGGACAGACAGAGAGGGAAACACAGAATCCGAAGCAGGTTCCAGGCTCCGAGTTGTCAGCACAGAGCCTGACGCGGGGCTCGAACTCACGAACCGTGAGATCATGACCTGAGCCGAAGTCAGACGCTCAACCCACTGAGCCACCCAGGTGCCCCTTTCTGCTTTTCTTTCTCCGCCTCTCTCCTGTGGCACTCTTTCCCGCCTCCAGGCCTCTGCCTCATCTGTTCCTTTTGTCTGGAATGCTCACACTCCTTCGCCTCGGCTCACTATCACATGACCACATTTTGATTCTCTGCGTCCTCCGTATGATGATTATTACTCGGATCTTTTCTTTTGCTGGCTTATATGTTTATTTGCCCCTCTGCACCAGAATACAGTTTCCGTGAAAACACAGAGCCTGCCAATTTGTGTACGACTGAATTCCCAGTGCCTTGAACCGTGCCTGGCTTATGGTGGGCATCCAGGAGATGCGTGTTGAATGAATAAAGGAATAACATGATGAGCGCCCTTGCAAATGCACCTCGGAAAGCCTCTGTGGCATATCGTCTGTGTTACAATCGTGCTCCCGTCCGTCTCCATGCCCCGGAGTAGGCTTCTTCCACCCTGATTCTGGATGTGGGAGATGAGACAGTGGAAAATATGCAAGTGTTAGCCCCGGGGATCACAGAGACCGTCGTGAGATTGTGCCAAGCCAGGCATGGATGTCAGAACAGCCCCGTGGTTCCCGGTGATGGTGGCCAGGCTTCGTGTCCACGCCGTGGGGATGCGTTGAAGGATGCAGCACACGGGCAAGGTGGCCTCAGTGCGACTGTGCACTCAGGGCACGGCTGCCGGGCTCCTGGTGAGTTCCGCTTCCTGTAGCTGGAGATCCATGAAGTGTCTCTCCTGTACCATCCGTTATCAGCCGACCCTCCAGCTGCCCGTAGATACACGAGAAAGATCAGCTAAGCCGCCAGGATCGGAAAAACTGCCTGGCCAACTCACAGACTCTTGTGCTACATATAACTCTTAAGCCACCAAGTTTTGGGATGGCGTATTTCACCGCACAAGACAACTGATAAAGTCTCTGATCGTTCCTTAATGGTTGATATCTGGGGAGATCGAAGTTACTTAGTACATACAGCCAAATCACTTCTTAGAAAGCCCGTATCCATTTATATATCCCCTGGCAATATACGAGACTGTTCATTTCACTCCATCTTCCCCAGCACTGGGTATGATTCTAAAAGGCATTTGCAAACTTGATATGTGAAAAGGGGCAGGCGTGGAGTTCAATTTGCATTTCTTTGACTGTTCCAGAGATTGACTCTTTTTGGGGGGGTATTTACTGGCCATTGGTGAGCTGTCTCCTCTTCTGCTTTTTAAAATCAGACTTGTAGGTACAATTCCTGTGCCGTGTGTTCCTCTTTCGGGCGGTGGCAGCCCAGGATGACTGCCCTGTGCTTTTGTCCGCTTTCAAGACCGTCCCTTCGTTTCTCCGGCAATTAGGAGCTGATTATCTCCCTAATGCGCTCTTTCAATACTTCCATGGTTAACCCCGTGGCTGGAGGGCTGCCTAACGACATTTTTATAGCCTGGTGCGCTCTGCTTCATTAAGTCCCAGCAACGGCCACAGCGGGGACTCCCTGCTAATCAGTCAGGAGCGGGCAGCGTGGTGAGGTGGCCGTGACCCGGGGTCGGCCGGTCGGGTCAGGAGGAGGCCGTGTGGGTCCCCCCGCACGGGACGCGTGTGCTGCAGGGCGGCCAGGGGCCCACGCGGCTGGTGAGCAGTGGAAACGCGGGGAGTCCGGACCCAGGCAAACCGTGATGACATGATTGATGGCCTGTTGGAATGCTATTTTAAATATATTAAAATATAAATATCTTAAATAAATATTTTAAAAATATTGTTTCTGTTTCCTTTTCCTAATGTGAGGTGTGTGGCTTGCATTCCATGTCCATTGGCAGGTGCCGGTCTGGGTTTCACAGGGAGTTAGTGGCCGTGGCATGAGAGTGTGTGCGTATGTGTGTGAGTGTGTGTATGTGTGAGTGTGCATGTGCGAGTGTGTAAGTCTATATGTACGAGCGTGTGTATGTGTGAGCATGTGTCTTATGTGTGTTTGTGCCTACATGTATGAGTGTGCATGCGTGTGTACGTGCGTGAGTGTGTGCGTGTATGAGGGGATGCAGGGGTGGGGCGGGAGGACTGACCTGTGCACCTGCAGTCTGTCGCCCAAATCAGAGCCTGGGATGCTGTATTCTCACCACTCTGGCACCTGCTGTGTCAGGTACCCCCCACGCACAGTGTCATTACATCTGCGGGAAAGCACAATGGGACGGGCCATCCTGCCCTCAGTGACTGGTCGGGTCACACGCTAGGAAGTGCCGGGGGGCAGGATGGGAAGCGGTGGGGCCCCCGGCCCCTGTTCTGCGTCAAGAGACCTTCTCCTGCAGAGGCCGGCAGAGGGCGGGGGGGGGGGGGGGACCGGAACGGAGGGCTTCAAAGTGAATTTCCAAGTTGCTGTGACCTTGGCACAGGGCCAGCGCACCATCAGCCACCTCCCCCTCGTGTCTGTCCTCACCACCTCACAGCTTCTGTAACCGTACCCCGCACTTAGCCCAAATTCGTAAACATCAGGGACTCGGCAAGGTTTCAACACACTGTAGAAACGAATGTTTGCGTTATAAAGAAGAAAGAGCCCCTGGGCGTAGGAGGCAGACCCGATCTCAGACGCTGGTTCTGCCTCTGAGCAGCAGTGCGGCCCATGCCTCGGTTTCCCCGTATGTGTGGTGGGGGTCCGCTTGTGTTAGGAGTCAGTGAAGCAATGCTTGTAAAATGCTGGGCACAGACTAGATGCCAGGATGTGTCACGTTCCGCTCCCTTCCTCTCTAGCTGTCTCTGTTTAAAGTTTTCTTACCGCTCGGCTTTAATCATAGATGATTTCCTAGACAAGTCTAGGTATATGACATGCAAGCAAATGCAATCTCTTAGAAGAAGAATAACTTATCTACAGTAGCTGCTTTATATCCATCTTGCATAAAGCTCTTTACGTTGTTATCTCATTTGACTTTACAATAACCTAGAATGTGTGCATGCATGCATTTGTGTGCATGTGCGTGCACATGCCTGTGTGAGTGTGTGTGTGTGTGTGTGTGTGTGTGAGGGGCGGGGAGACTGATTTGTACCTGGTCCAGTGAGGAACCCAGATTGAGGCCCAGCATGTTCTAATTCTTCCACATCATACACCAAGCAACTTGAATCAAGACCAGTAGAATTCTAGAAAGAACTGCCAAAGGACTGGGGCACCTGGGTGATTGAGTCCGTTGGGCGTCAGACTTTGGCTCAGGTCATGATCTCACAGTTTGTGGGTTCAAGCCCCACGTCGGGCTCTGTGCTGCCAGCTTGGAGCCTGGAGCCTGTTTCGGATTCTGTCTCTCCCTTTCTCTCTGCCCCTTCCCTGCTCATGTGCTCTCTCTAGCTCTCTCTCTCAAAAATAAATAAACATTAAAAAAAAAAAAAGAACTGTCAAAGGACCTTGGGAATCATCTAGAAAGAAGCTGGGGATGGAGATTATAAAGAGCATGTGGCAGGTGTTCAAGAATATGAGTTTCTTGTCCTGAATGAATATTCTCCTGGGACCTGAAGAAAATGCAGATAATGTTGCCTCTGTTGACACATGTTTGACAAAAGAGGAATCTCTGAAGATGGGGGGTGGGGCACTGCTTCTCAGAAAAGAAAAGAAAAATGTATGTTTTTCCAATTATAACCCAATCAGCTTGATTTTGATAGAAGGACAGTTCTAGAATATATCACAAAACACTGTGAAGCGAAAAGTAGTGATGTCAGGACTCAAAAGGAGTTGATCAAGAATGGAAATCCAGTGGCACCTGGGTGGCTCAGTTGGTTAAGTGTCTGACTCTTGGTTTCAGCTCAGGTCATGATCTCAAGGTTTGTAAGGTCGGGCCCCATGTGCACGTGTGCATCTGTGTGTGTTCGTGGCAAGGCAAACTTAGATGGAGTGGTCAAGAAATGCTCTCTGAGGAGATGGCATTTAAGCTAAGAGTGGAAGGAAGAGAAGGAGTCAGTCAAGGGCAGAGTAAGAGGCAGAGAATTCTGGGCAGGGAAACAGTGCAAAGGCACTGAGGCAGAAATAAGTCTTGGTGATTGTAGGCAGCAGAAAGATCGGCGCACCTGGAACAGGATAAGGGAACAAGAAAACAGGTGGGTTGGGGGAGATGAAGTCAGACGGGTGAGATCAGATCACATTGCCTCCCAGGGTGGGGTAAGGGGCTTGGCTTTCTTTTCAAGCATGATGGGAGGGAGTTGAACAACAGACAGTGGTAAGGATTGATTTATGTGTTAATAGGACTGCTCTGGGCACGATGACTCAGGCAGGGACAGAGGTCGTGGCGATGGAGGAAAAGAGGAAGTTCTGGAATGCATTTGCTAAGGAGTCAACCTTGCAGGTACAGTGGAGAGAAGAAAGCAATTCAAGACAGGTCCTAAATCTTCGACCTACCCAAGCAGGTAGTTGGTGATGCCACTTAGTAACCTGGAGGAGGAGCAGTGTGTGTGTGTGTGTGTGTGTGTGTGTGTGTGTGCAGGGGCGCGAGGAACTGAATGCTCCCTGAGAACCCTGTTAGGCATAACCCCGTGGAGATGCCAAGTTGGGCAATTTTGGGGGCTCAGTGGAGGCATCGGGGCTGGAGGCGTACATCTGGCATACGATGGCCTCCTGCGTTGCCTGCTCAAAAATGCACCAATTTTCGTATTTCAATACCACACTGTACACAATCACTTTGAGGCAAGTGGCATTTGGGACACAGCTGCCCTTGCCTACGTGTGGGTGTCCGGGCCTAGAGAGAAAATCCCAGTGACCACAGCGGACACTCTTCACACATTCTATCTCCCCAGAGCACCAGAGAATGATTCTACGCACACAAAGGGGACACAGACAATTCTGAGCCGAAAGGTTTTCCCAAAACGTTGGGCTTTGGATGCAAAAAGATTTTAGGAATATCTTAACCAGTCTGACTTATATACTCATGAAATGTGTGCATGAGAAGGAGATGTGGGTAAATATCCACGCCAAAATAAGTCTAAAAAGCTCTCTTGTGCATCAGCCATAAAAACTCCAAATGCAAGAAAAAAACTACTACCGCATAGTTTAACTGGCAGAAGCCTCAAATGTGTTCTTTCTCAATGGCACGTAGTATAATAGGGTGTCTTACACATGATTCAGTAAATCAATAGAATCAATAGACTCAACGGAATTTTGGATTTATTTTTGGGACAGAGAGAGACAGAGCATGAACGGGGGAGGGGCAGAGAGAGAGGGAGACACAGAATCGGAAACAGGCTCCAGGCTCTGAGCCATCAGCCCAGAGCCCGACGCGGGGCTCGAACTCACGGACCGCGAGATCGTGACCTGGCTGAAGTCGGACGCTTAACCGACTGCGCCACCCAGGCGCCCCCGGAATTTTGGATTTAAAGCCACAAGCCTGGATAATAATCATAGCAGCTAATGTGAACCGAGTGCTAACTGCGTGCCAGGAACCGCTCTGAGCCCTCTATGCACCAGCTTATTTAATCCTTGGGGGGTGTTGGTGGAGTCCCGCCTGTAACCCCTTCAGCTACACTACGTCAGGGTTCACCTCAGGCCTCTGTGACTCCACCTGAGGCCAGACCCGGACCTGTTTCTGCGCGCTCGATCCTGCTGTAGAGTTCACAAGCCACATCGGCTTAAGAGCCGGGAAACTGGGAAATGCTGTTCATCCTAAGGACTTCCCGAAGGCGTCCTGTATGGTCTTAAGGAAGCATTCGAGAATTCGGCGGATTGTATTCTGTTAGAACAGGAGTCAGCAGACTATGGCCCCAAGACCAAGTCCAGCCTGCTGCCTGTTTTCATACAGCCCTCGAGCCAAGAATGGTTTACACAGTTTTTTTTTTTTTTAATTGTGGTAAAATGCATGAAATGTATCATCTTAACCATTTTAAGGGCAGCGTTCTCTGGTGTTAAGCGTGTTCACATTGTTGGGTAGCCTGTCTCCAGAACCTTCGTACCTTGCAACGTTGAAACTCTATACCCATGAAAGAAGTGCCCATTCCCGTCCCCTCCCCCTCGGGAAACCCCAGTTGTACTTTTTGTTTCTCTGGGTTTGACTACTCTAGACGCTTTATATATAAATGGAATCATATGGTGTTTGTCTTCTTGTGACTGGCTTATTTCACTTAGCGTAACGTCCTCAGCTCAGTCCATAGCGTTGCGTTTGTCAGAATTTCCTTTCTCCTTAAGGCCAAAGTGCGATTCCGTTGTGTGGCTGGACCACATTTTGCTTAGCTCTTCGTCTGCCGGTGACCCTTGAACTGCCCCCACTTCTTGGCTATTGTGAATAGTGCTGCTTTGAAGTATGAGTGTGAAGAGAACTCTCTGAGACCCTGCTTGCAAATCTTTTGGGTATATACCCAGAAACGGAATTGCTGGACCCTATCAAAATCCCAGTTCCAATCTTTTGAGGAACCTCCACACTGTTTTCCGCCATTTTGGAAATGGTGGCTGGACCATTGTGTATTCCCACCAGCAGGGAAGGGGGATTTCAATCTCTGCACGTCCCCATCAACACTTGTTATTTTCTGCCTTTTTTGGGGTTTTTTTTTTTTTTGGATGGTACCTATTCTAACGGATGTGAGCTGCCATCTCATCGTGTTTCGATTTGCACTTCCTTCATGGTTAGAGTTGTCGAGCATCTTTTCATGTGCGCACTGGCCATCTGCGTCTCGTTTCTAAAAAGAATGTCTTGAGTCCTTTGCCCATTTTGAAACTGGATTCTGTTGTTGTTGTTGTTGTTGTTGTTGTTGAGAACTTTACATTTTTACTTAATTTATGTTTCGAGAATTTTACAGTTTTAAATGGCTAAAGGAAACAAAAGGGGCACCTGGGTGGCTGAGTCAGTTGAACTTCCGACTCTTGATTTCGGCTCAGGTCATGATGCCAGGGTCGTGGGATCAAGCCCTACATCTAGCTCTATGCTGAACATGGAACCTGCTTGAGATTCTCTCTCTCTCTCTCTCTGTCTCTCTCTCTCTCTCTCTCCCTCTGCCCCTCTCCTCCTGCCCACATGGCTCTCTCTCAATCTCTCGCTAAGATAAAAAAAAAGAAAAAGAAAACAAAAGGATGTTTCATGACTCGTGAAAATTGTATGCAATTCAGATGTTAATGTCCGTAAGTATGTTTTATTGGAACACAGCTACATTCATTTGTCTACATTTTGTCTAGAGTTGCCTTCGAGCTACCGAGGCAGAGGTGAGTGTTTGCGACAGAGATCATACGTTCTGCAAATCTTAAATATTTTGCTCTGCCATACAGAAAAAGTCTGCTACTCCTGTGCCAGGATGTGAGGGGTTAAGCGAAACCCAGTAAGGTCCAAAGGGAGGGTGTGTTTGCCTCTTAGAGACAGTTGGGGGCAGCAGAGAGCTGAGGTGCTGGAGATTTCCATAGCGGTCCTCCAGAATCCAAGGATGCATTCTGTACTCCGCACCAGGGCTCGTCAATTTGGAGGGGGCGGTGGAAGCCATGAGAATGTGTGTGAGACTGACCTGGGAGAGCAAAGAACTTTCCTGGATCTCCTTGTCTCCCCTCTGCCTTCCTCTCTCTTCTCTGCGTGGACGCCAGCCTGCTCTTCTGAATGCACAAATCAAGCCCCGCCCCTTCCTGCTTAACCCCCTTCATTGGCGCTCTCTCTGTCCTCCTCGAGGCTGAGGAGCCTCTTCTGCCTGGTTCCCAAGGTCTTCTCTCTCTGCCTTTCTTCCTTGGGCTTCATTGCTTGGATCCAGCAGCCCGAGATGACCCCACACGTCATGGTCCGATAATCCGAATCCCATGCTGCCGGCACTCATGGGCTTTTCTTCAGGCCTCTGCTCACACCTTCTGATGGCATGCTCTCACACTTACCCCTCTCCTCTCCACCTCTTTCTCCCTGATAACTGCTCCTATCCTTAGGCTCACTCCGTCTCCTCCAGGAAGCCTTCCATGACCACTTACAGACACAGCTAGGTCTCCATCTTCTGGCTCCGTTCTCTGTGTTTACTCTGCCCCTGGTCCCTCAACCATGGCCACAGGTAAGAGCAGGACCAGGGCCTTGTTATTTTGGGGTCCCCAATGCCTATGGGAAGTCCCGGTTCGCAGCAAGTACTCAGCAAATGTTTGGAATGAATGAATGAATGAATGAGCATAAAGTCCCATCAAGAAAGGAGTGAGATCTTTTCCGGTCTACAGCTGCTTAGTACTGTCCTTCATTTTCCTGGAGAGGTTGGACCTAGGGAAGAAGGGACACTGCAATTTCATCGGCGTGGGTGTCTGGCCCCTGCAGATTTGTGAGCTGAACCAAATAAGAAATGTTCCTGCTGCTGCTGCTGCTGCTGCTGGAAAATTTCACGCAATGAGGTTGACAGCTCGAGGACCTCCCTGTCCCTCCATGTCTTAAAGGTCTCATGTATGGGGCATTTGGCACCCGGGACGGACTGGTTCCCATGGGGAGCCCAGTGGACACGCTTCACACAGCCCTCGAGAGCTGAGCAAGGTGGTAAGGTTCTGTGACAGCCTGTGAGCTCCCATTCCGGCTCAGGAGGAAGCCAGAATAAGCTTATTCAGAGGCAGCAGAAGCCAGTGGGTTCTTTTTCCACCTCACCCCCTCTTTGTCCCATGGTCTACGAGCTTGGGGTGGAGAGGACGCAACAGGGCCCTGGAGTGGGCATCAGAAGACCTGCGAGCAGTGGCTGTGTGACTCTGGGAAATCCCTTGCCGTCTCTGAGCCCCGGCTGCGACCCTCTGGACTCACCAGAAGACCACAAGAAGACGGGTCTACAAGGCCTTTCCGCAGTGGCCGTGGCCCTGCAGATACGCAGATGCCTCCTGGACAGGCCACATGGGATGCAGCCATCACATGCCTCTTCATCGGCCCTCCAGAACCAGCTGAAGGAGGAGAACCTTTACAATTCCAGCCAGTTCTCGGCTGTCCCTCCAGCTTCCTGAATGCTGCTGGCGCAGCTCAGCCCAGAGGCCTCAAACTCGTTTTAGAATTAGCTGGAGGAATTACTTGCTATACAAACAGACTCCTCTTGTCAGATGCAATTTGTAAATATCATTTACAAAAGGAAGTCAATTAAAACTCTCCCTGCTGACTCAGGGCCTCCCGTCCCCACCCTCCGTGGCGCCTAGCAAAATGTTGTTGTTTGTAAAGCGGCATGTGCCTTTTAGGGCTAATACTTGGAGAATTCTCCTTTCCTCTATTAATTAGATAGGCTCTGGGTCTGGTAGAAATCTTTTAAGAGGCTGCGCTCTCGCCGATGTGTCATTTTCCCTTAGAAATAAATGAAATGTGGGTTTTTATGGTTCCATTCACTCGCTCAACAAATGGATACAATCTACTCCCTTCTTTGGAGTCCGTGCTCAAACTCCACCTTCTCCCTGAGGCTTTCCCAACCACCTGTCCAATGCTGCAACCTGGTTCCCGCCCCCCCCCCAGCACTTGTGACCCCCTTTCCCTGCTCCGCCTTTTCCCCCTCAGACCTTATGAACTTCGAACATACAAAATAATGTACTGATTTATTACATGCTTTTGGTTTACTTCCTGTCTCCTAGACTAGAAGTCAAGCCCCACGATGGCAGAGATCTCTTATTCACGCATCTACCCAGATGCTGGGGCAGTGCCTGCCTGGCAAGTAGCAGATGATCAACGAGTAATTTTTTAGTGGGTGAGTGACAAGCCACAGACTCGTAGAAGACCTGAGCATTCTAAGACAGAGAAGATAGTGACACAGGCCAGTGTAAGGAAGAAGAAAGGAAGTAATATGTACTGAGTGCTCTCTATGAACTGAGACTTTGTTTTTTTAACTGAGACTTTCATGTAAAAGGTCTTTGGCGCTTCATCTGTACAGCCACGCTACAAATTTAAGCGGCTGCTCTATTTTTGCCCAAGGAAACGGCTGCCTAGACAGGTTAGGCTGTTTGCCTTAAGGGCACATAGCTGGAGACAGGGCCATCCAGGGTTGTCTTGTTCTAAAGCTCTGTGCACTGCAGCACCCACGAAGAAACAGTAAATGCACCGGGGCTTCCCGGAAGACTTCCTGGAGGAGGTGGCGTCCACACCACCTTGAAGACAGCACGTGGTACGGACATGCGGGGATGATGTATAGGAATTGTTATTTGCGATGGTGAAAAGGGTGACCGGCCAGCCCGGAGAGGGGGTTGTTCAGGGAAGGAGAGCCCAGCAACCACTGCATAAGAAAGAACGTGGTGGTCAAGAAGGTTGGAAAGGCAGAGTGGGGTCAGGCACCAGTTGAGACGCAGGTTCGAAGCTATTCCTTTAATTTCTAATTTGCAAGGCTTTCATATTTGCTATTGAAAGATGTGTCATACTCTCCAAGGCCCTTAAAATAGAAATCAGCATTTCTCTGCTTCACATCCCCTCAAACGACGCAGATCCAAGATGTACTGAAAGAAAATAGAATTACCTTTGGAGTCATATGGGCCAAACAGGTTATAAAAAGCCCATTCAGCTAAAAGTCCAGCTGTTGCCAAAACATTAAGGGAAACATTTAAAAGACCCTCAGTTCTAATGAATGCCTACTCCAAGCAAGACATTTCGGATCTACCGTGTATGATTTAAGTACTCTGCGGCAGGCAGCACAATGGCCGTTTTTATAAGAGGCTCAAAGGGATTAAGTTCCTTTCCCAAAGTCACAGGGCTAGTGAGGACAGGGGCAAAATTCCTGAGTCTATGCCCACTTCCTTGACGGCCTCTCCCCGAAAAAGCGCATGCCATATTCTTGGAAACGCTGCTTTAGCGGCTACTGACAGGGTGTTTACCGTGAAGAATAATTCATTTTAGATCGCTGTGCCTCGTTCTTTTAGGGAATGGTAGAAATGGTCCCCAGGAGCTCAACTTCATCCATTTAGCTGGGAACCTCCTGCAGAGTTGAGCAGATGAAGGGAGCTGGGGATCCACACTTCTGTCAGCTTTCTCGTTGGACGGTGACAGTCTGGGAAAGCTAACGCCGAAGGAAGCATCCCTTACGATTCCAGCGATGTGTGCCCAGCTTGCCCTGCCAGGGTCAGAGAGACGCCCCCATCACCCGTTCATCCAACTCAGAGCAAGGCGCTGAGCTAGGTTCCGGGAACATGAAGGTGGGTAAGACCACAGCCTGCACCAGACCTTCAAGTAGCTCCCAGCGTAGAAGGGAAAACGGACAGAGAAAAAGAGTATTGTGACACAGCTTTTTTTTTCTAATTTTTTTTTTAATGTTTTATTTAGCTTTGACACAGAGAGAGACAGAGCACGAGCGGGGGAGGGGCAGAGAGAGGGAGACACAGAATCCAAAGCAGGCTCCCGGCTGTCCGCACAGAGCGCGACGCAGGGCTCGAACTCACAAACCGCGAGATCATCACCTGAGCCGGAGTCGGCCGCTTAACTGACTGAGCCACCCAGGCCCCCCCAGACACAGCTTTGCCCAGGCCAGGGAGCAGTGTTGAAAGATACTCCAAGGGGAGGGGTAAAAATTTTAGAAACCTGGAAGCTTTGAAAGCGCCCTCCACTCGTTCTGGCTCTGACCCTACTCCGAATGGCCCGACAAGGTAGCAAGATGGGTTGAATTCCTTCCCAAACTACCATTTTGAGAACAGCCTCATGTTCCCCGATCAGTTTGTTCCTGTCCATCCCGTGGGCTCTTCATCACAAACCTTACAGTCTCCTAAAGGTGTGTGCAAGTGGCTTGGGGTTGATCTAAATCCAAAGTAGCTCCTAAGCACCGATCATTCCGCACGGTGCTGCCTATTCTGGCTTGAGAGGTCATTCAATAATACTTCTCTTTCCCAGCGTTGAGTTCAGCAGGTGAAGAACAAAATATCCCCTCTAAACATTAGTTTTGTCCTGCATATCAAGGCACCCCCGAGTCTCAGTGGCTTATGACAAAAAAAGAAAAACAACCAACCAAGCAAACAAAGCCTAGTTTTCTTACTGATGGGACCGTGTCCACCAAGGCAGCCCTGCTTTGGGCTGCAGGCAAGGCTCATCTCTGCTCTGTGTGTCTCTGATTCTGGAACTGGAGGGAGATGTTGCATAATTTTCTCGTGGCAGGTAGCAGAAGTGCACGAGGGGGTAGGGGGTCACACGTGATGCCTCTTAACGTCTCAGCCCAGGGCTGGCACTTTCCCATGCTTTCCACTGGCCAAAGCAAATCACATGGCCAAGGTCAGCCTCAGTTTCATCCACAGTGAACCATTCTGAGGACAAGGAGGGAAGAACGGGAAGGAAATCATACACTCTACGTGTGGACGTGGCTTTGGCGCTTGGAAACAAAGGAGACATTGAACCCTTTATCAGAAAGTCTCACCCACTGCTCACAGGCACAGTAGACCCCCTGCAGCATTCCCCACATGGGGACCTGCTCCTGTAAACTTAACACCGGGAAAGGCAGCCCCAAATATACATTTCCCGTGGGAACCTTGGTCCCGGAGGACAAGGAGGGAAGAAGAATGAGCTGGGAATGCCCACCTCCTCTTCCTCTGATCAGAATTCACGAGTGCGTGAAGGGTTGGCAAGAGGCCAAGAGTGTTATGCTAATTGCTGCCCTTTGAAATGGAAACATGGCGAGCAGAAAGGAGGTTCCCTTCTGGTATCCACATGTGATACATATTGGGACTTGGCCCTCCCTGACCCCTGGTGTAGGTAAATGCTGTCAGTGCAAGCCTGGTGCCCTACAGGCTATTTGTTTTCAAGGAAAGACGGGATTATACTTCAGTGCTACATAAAATGCTCCTTATGTGCAAACGAAAATTTTGTAATTATTTTGAAGATGTTAGTCCCTTACAGTCCAAGGCAGTGGTTCTGGAACTTAGCTGCAGTTGGAATCACTCGGGCCCTGGGGGGCTCTCTAGAATTTGGATGTCTAGACTGCACCCCATACAGAGTCAATCAGAATCTCTGGGGATGGGGCTCAGATGTGGGTATTTTTTAACCCCCCCCCCACCCCCACCGCCCTGCAGTGATTTCAATGCTCAGTCAAGCCTGAGAACCAACGATCTAAGTCAGGGGTTTTCTCAAAAAGGGCCAGATAATAAATATTTCAGGCTTTGCAAGCCATCCAGTCTTGGTCACAAGTACTCAACCCTTTTGTGGAGCATGAAAGCAGCCGCAGATGATATGTCAATGAATGAGTGTGGCTAAATAAAACTTTATTTACAAAACACTCCCGCAGGCTGGTTTTGGCTCCCATGTGTAGTCCGTGGATTCCTAGTCTAAAACATGCTACAAAAGAAGACCTTTAAGAATAAAAGCAGAGACCTTCCCAGGAAGCACAGGCCATGATGTCTAAGAACTGGGTGCTGAGGATCTGACTCGGAGGCCCAGCTCGGCCACAATGGCCTGCGTGTCTTGGATAACTTCTCTGTGCCTCTTTTCCTTAGCCATGAAACACAGATAATAAAAAGTCCCTACCCCCAGAGTTGTTTGAGGACGAAATAGGAGATAATGAGCATAAGAGCTAGGCACAGGGTCGGCTGGATGCATAGTAAAATTCTTAATAGTATTTTTGTGTGTGATTATTGTCATTTTTCATAAAGGAAGAGGACCCTGTAGCTTTTCCCAGGCCCCTCAGATATATGCCCTTTGAGGAGATGCTGATTTGATTTTTAGTGCTAGCAGCCAAAGCAACAAGGAAATGCGTTGTGGGGAGATTACTTCTGTTTTCTGACAAGTGAAAGCCTGTGGAGTCAAAGTAAATTTAATTGCCAAGGGTGTGATTAGCATGTTAATCGAGGTTTCTCGCTCTCTGTTCCCTTATTTTGAGAACCTCCACAAAGGGTGAACTCTGGCAAGAAAAACTCAGGAGCAAAACGAAACCTCTAGGGCCAAGAGGCCTCTGCCCAGCTCCTCCAGGGGGGCAGGACCATGGGCTGTGCTCATGTGCCATGGGCTTTCCATCCTGTATCTCATCATCTGTCAGAGGCTTCCCAGAGAGGGCCCTCCTGCTTGGTTTGAATGATCTTTTTTCAACTGTCATTATAACGTAAACAGTGACCATTGATTTCCTTAAATGACTCTCACTGCAGAGGACTTTCACCACCCCCCCCCCCCACGCTGCAAAGCCCCCAGTTATTTAAAAATATCAAGGTGAGGTTTAGGCATTGCCATGCTCTGCGACTTGAGAAAATGTGTTGGTATTAAAGACCTTTTCTCCCTCTATCTGAAGCGAAGCCTTCCCCCTTCTCCCCCGCAAGAGTGTAGATCAATCTGAATGACTTCACCAGTGGTGTTCCAGCCATATCTCACTTTCCACGTGGTTCCAAGAAAGTCAGCGTCATTACTGTGGCTATTTTTATCATTGCCCGATATTTCTGTTTCCTCTGGGGTCTATGGGGATGGGCATCACTTCCCAGTGATGCACAGGCCTCACCGAGTTCTGGGGAGTCAGCATGTTTGCATAGCTCACCCCATCCTTCTTGCCTGTCCTACCCTTGAACTTTCTTCCCTGAAGCCCAAGCCCTATCTATTCTTGAAGACACAAGTCCACCCGTGTCCCAACTGGAAGCAAATGCCCCCTTCTGCTGGGCTTCTGCCATGTTTTGTCTGAATCTTGGAGGACAGGGAGCTCTCCCCCAATGGCGGTGCTGAAAGTCTTTCAAGGTCAGAAGGATCAGGCCGTCCTTCTCTTGCAGAAGGATGAGGCAGGGGAGAAGAAGCAGATGCTACAGGGAAAAGGGGATGTCCTTTGGAATCGGGTTCTAAGTCTGGCCAGGTGACTTTTGAGTAAGGTTAGACAAATGGTTGCACCTGTCGGTTGCACCTCCTCTGTAAGCCAAGCACCAGAATCCCAACATCGGAGCTTGTGGGCAGGAGGCAGGAGGTACTCCGTACTCCGTACAGCCCTTGTGTGGCTGGCACAGGGGCTGGAGTGGGTACACCAAGATGTACTGATTCATTGATGTTTCCTCCTGCCAGAGAGGCTGAAGGCACTCATGGAAATGTCTGTGGACAGACGAGAGGAAGGAAAGGAGAGGAAGAAGGCAGCTGGAGTGTTGAGGAAGACAGGGGAGCAGGTGAGGGTCAGACGTCCAGGCAATTTTTGTGGTTGAATCATGGAGGTCTGGGTCCTAACTGCCCACCTGGGTGGAGCAGAGCTCTCACTCAGTAGACGGCAGGCTGGTTCCGAGCTGTGCTGGGCTGAGCTCTGTCAGACAGGAAGTTGGCCTGGCCAGGTTGGCCTCCTGTTGGCTTTGAGGGAAGAGCCCTTGTGGTCCGGAGGCAGCAGAGTGAGGTGACGTCATCCCAGATCAAAACCCCTGGGACTGGTTCCCCAGACATCGTGGCTGTGTTTTTTAAGTCCCGAAGTCCATTTGCCTCATTCTTTCACGGGGCATTTATTGAGTGCCTACTGTTTGCTGCGCTAGGTGCTGAGGGATGTCAAGGTGCACAAGACCTTGTTCCAGACTTAAAGGGTCTTCTGAGTCAGCCAGGGTCATGGGCAGCGTGAAGCAAACAGCATGCTCCAGTCCAGTGATAGGTGCCCTGCTGTAGCTGAGTCAGGGCATGCATGGGCAGGGGCGGGGGGTCAGGGGACGCAGAGGGCCCCAGCTTAGCCCTGAAGTGCAAGGAGCTTCAGTGAAGAGGTCACATCAGAGTGGTGTCTTTTGCTTGGCTAAAAATGATCTAAGGGTGTTGCATTTAGAAGATGTAGCACAGCTGCCCTGGGGGCGTGAGAGAGGCCATGGGGCCAGCAGCTGGGATGTGCTCTTGTTAGGACAGCAGGGGACGCTGTGGGTGAAGGTGCGTGGATGCCGGGCTAAGGCCTTGGTGTTCTAGTGTGAAGGCAGGGAGGCACCAGCGGTAGGTGGGTTTTGACCATAGGAGTGCCTTGGTCTGGTTTCTTCCCTTCCCCTCCCTTCCGTTCCCTTCTCTTCCCCTCCCCTCCCCCCCCTCCCCCCCTCCCCTCCCTCCCCCCCTCCCCCCCTCCCCTCCCTCCCCCCCTCCCCTCCCTCCCCCCCTCCCCTCCCCCCCTCCCTCCCCCCCTCCCCTCCCTCCCCCCCTCCCCTCCCCCCCTCCCCCCCTCCCCCCCTCCCCTCCCTCCCCCCCTCCCCTCCCCCCCTCCCCTCCCCCCCTCCCCCCCTCCCCCCCTCCCCTCCCTCCCCCCCTCCCCTCCCCCCCCTCCCCCCCTCCCCCCCTCCCCCCCTCCCCCCCCTCCCCCCCTCCCCCCCCTCCCCTCCCTCCCCCCCCTCCCCAGGCACCAGCGGTAGGTGGGTTTTGACCATAGGAGTGCCTTGGTCTGGTTTCTTCCCTTCCCCTCCCTTCCGTTCCCTTCTCTTCCCCTCCCCTCCCCCCCCTCCCCCCCCTCCCCTCCCTCCCCCCCCTCCCCCCCTCCCTCCCCCCCCTCCCCCCCTCCCCCCCTCCCCCCCTCCCCTCCCCCCCTCCCCCCCTCCCCTCCCCCCCTCCCCTC
The DNA here is from genome assembly GCF_028749965.1 of Puma concolor. NCBI lineage: Eukaryota > Metazoa > Chordata > Mammalia > Carnivora > Felidae > Puma > Puma concolor. The sequence continues at coordinate 10,099,336 of NC_141672.1, read as the reverse complement.
CCCCCCTCCCCCCCTCCCCCCCTCCCCTCCCCCCCCTCCCCTCCCCCCCTCCCCCCCTCCCCTCCCCCCCTCCCCCCCTCCCCTCCCCCCCTCCCCCCCTCCCCTCCCCTCCCTCCCCTCCCCTCCCCCTCCCCTTCCCCTCCCCTTCCCCTCCCCTTACCTTTCCCTTCCCTTCCCCTCCCTTCCCCTGCCCCTCCCCTTCCTTCCCCTCCCCTCCGTTCCCCTCCCTTCATTTCAAGCTTTTAAATTTTTTTTTTTTTTCAACGTTTATTTTATTTTTTGGGACAGAGAGAGACAGAGCATGAACGGGGGAGGGGCAGAGAGAGAGGGAGACACAGAATCGGAAACAGGCTCCAGGCTCTGAGCCATCAGCCCAGAGCCCGACGCGGGGCTCGAACTCACGGAGCGCGAGATCGTGACCTGGCTGAAGTCGGACGCTCAACCGACTGCGCCACCCAGGCGCCCCTCAAGCTTTTAAATTCTAGTGAGTTAACATTGATGGGAAAATTGGTTTCAGGAGTAGAATTCAGCGATTCATCACTTCCGTACAACACCCAGTGCTCATCACGAGTACCTCCTAAGTACCCATCCCCCATCTAGCTCCTCCCCCACCCACCTCCCTCCATCAACCCTCAGCTGTTCTCTGTCATTAAGAGTCTCTTGTGGTTTGCTTCCCTCTCCCTCTTTCTCTCTCTCTTTTTTCCCCTCCCCTACGTTCATCTGTTTTGTTTCCTAAATTCCACATGTGGGTGAGATCAGACGGTATCTGTCTTTCTCTGACTGATTTATCTCACTTGGAGGCATCACAGTGGGAAGCTGAGAGTGGTCAGGACCACTTCTGGGCCTGGGGACCAATGAGGAAGTGATGAGAACCTTCTGGAAGGTTCTACATTAGAAGTGGAAAGGAGGTCATGGAGAAGAGATATGGGGGCGGGGAGCAGAACTGGCCGTCTTTGGTGACCCAGTGGCTTGTGTGCAAGGAAGACAGAGGGAGACGGGGGGACACAGAGGCTGCAGGGGAGATCAGATGGGAAGGGGGCGCCTGTGGGGACGGAGACCAGCCGGAGCACATTAGTTCGTTGGGTCAACACATGCTGCTGGTCTGAACTGGAAGGGTGTGGACGGAAGGAAGGGCCATATTTCCAAACTGTTTAAGACAACTTTCTTGCCCTGTGAGCTAGAAACCGCCTTGCACGATAGAAAATGATGCAAATCACACAGCCTTCATTTCCCAGGACCCTTTGCACCCAGCCCACGGGCACATGACCAGCCTTCTGCCCTTTGAATCAGAAGTTTGTGAAGAAGCCAGGACATGCTGGCGAAGGGGGTGGTGGCAGCAGCGCCCCCTCAGGATCTCCGGGTCAGCAGCCGCTGCGGCCAGGGGTCAGCACTGGGATGTCTGTGCCAGGCCGTGTTGGCCATGAGTCTGCACCCAACCTGGTCTGTGGGGTGGTTTGGGGTTCGGGCCCGGCTGTGTAGCCTCCAAGTCCCCCCTAGGAAGGCGACCTCCCCAGTGTCTTTCTTAATTTTTTAAAAAAATCGTGGTAAACCACGCATAACAAAATTTACCATTTTAACCATTTTTCAGGGTACGGTTCAGCGGGACGAAGTGCAGGCACACTGGTTTTCAGCCGTCACCACCATCCCCCTCCAGCACTTTTTCATCTTCCCCGACTGAAACTCTGTGCCTGCTGAACACTAACTCCCGTTCCCCACTGCTCTTCCCTGCCCCGGAAACTTCCTTCTACTTCCTGTCTTTTGTCACTGGCTTATTTCACTGAGCATCGTGTCTCCGAGGTTCAACCATATTGTGGCATGTGCCAGAATTTCCTTTTTCTTAAAGGCTGAGTAATATTTCATTGTGCATATATACCGCATTTTGTTTATCCATTCATTCATTCACTCTTAAAATTCAAAAAGAATTGTTTTGTTTATTCGTCCATTTTGAGAGAGGCAGAGAGCAAGAGAGAGCAGGGGAGCGGCAGAGAGAGGGAGAGGGAGAGACTCCCAAGCAGTCTCCAAGCTGCCAGCTCAGAGCCTGACTTGGGCCTTGAACTCACGAACTACGAGATCGTGACCTGAGCCGAAAACAGAGAGTTGGATACTTAACCAACTGAGCCACCCAGGTGCCCCTCATTCTTAAAATGTTTAAGGAAACTATTTATTTTGGAATAATTTTAACTTCTAGGAAAGTTGCAAAGAGAGTACAGAGTCCTTCCATGCATCCCTCTCCCAGGTACCCCTGTTCTGACATCTTACATGAACACAGGACATTTGTCAGAACTAAGAACCCAGATGGGGGTGTTACCATCAACCAAAGTGTAGATAGACTTTACTTGGATTTCACCGGTTTATACACTAAGGTCCTAATTGTGTTCTAGGATCGATTCCAAGATCCCATATTGCATTTAGCTCAATGCCCTTTTAATAAGATAGATCAGGTTTCCGTTGCTTGCAGCAAAATGCCCTTCCTGATGGCGATGCCACTCAGGGTTCAGCTGACTGCGTGGGCTGGGAGAGAAGTAAGGGTCGAAGGCGATACTCGGGCTCCGGGCTTGGGCAGCTGGGTGGCCAGTGGGCCACATGGAGAAAGAGGGAAGGCAATGGGGGGAGGTTTGAGCAGGGAGAGGGACGGCTATCCTTTGCAGGGATGTGATTCTTCCCTGATCTCTTCGCATGTCTGAGCCTGGCTGGAGGCAGGTGCAGGGGCAGGACCTGGGAATTATTCTAGATGCTCAAAGCATCCATTCAGCTGAATCCCTCTCTGTCAGGGACTGGCCAGGCTAGAGAGGAAACTCACACCCTGGAGTCTGGTCTTGCCCGTTGGACGATTGATTCTTCCAGGAGCAGACCTCACCTTCTTCCCTCCCCAAAGCCCTCTTCCAGGAATAAGCATCACCTCCCTTTGGTCAGTTCCCATGGAAACGCATTCACGGCCCCTCCTCCTCAGCATTCTGCCTTAAGAACCACCTTAGCCTGCCGGGGGGGGGGGGGGGGGGGTGGGGAACAGTTAGAAAATTCTTCAGTGATGTCCCTGCCTGTCCTTCTCTCTTTAAGGAAAACCTTTTCTTTGGAGGCTGCGAGCACTGACTTGGGAATGAAGATGGCCCTGGTCCAATCCCGGCTTTATTTAGCTCTCAGGGTGATCTGGGTGCAGCCTTCCCCTCTCTGGGCCTCAGTTTCCCCATTGGTAAAATGAGAAGGGTGCTACAGAACGCTGACACCCCACCAAGATGCTCTCCCCCACCAAGATGCTCTCCCCCACCAAGATGCTCCCCCCCACCAAGATGCTCCCCCCCACCAAGATGCTCCCCCCCACCAAGATGCTCCCCCCCACCAAGATGCTCCCCCCCACCAAGATGCTCTCCCCCACCAAGATGCTCCCCCCCACCAAGATGCTCCCCCCCACCAAGATGCTCTCCCCCACCAAGATGCTCTCTGTTTGCCACCCAGAGAGGCCACACTCTTGAAAGATGTTGTCTGTCAGGTACAGCTTCTTTAATAGCATTAGGTTTTGCATGTATTATTAAAGACATCCATAACTTCCAGCCCCAGCTTCCGGTCACAGTATCAGCAAATTGAGTTGATGTCATTTCATGCTAATGCCGGTGAGGCCTCATCTTGGCTGGGAGGGCAATGTTCCCTTTGGCATTTAAAAATACTGAAAAGTGTCCTGTCCGTTCCTGCACCTGGGGACAAAGAATCCGTCCCCCCCTCACCCGCCCCCATGATGCGGCAAGACCAGGGTAGGGTGTCTGCCTTTCAGAACCATCTCTGCAGTTCTGTGAGAGGGAGAGCTTGCACACCCCGTGGAGTCAGAGACCTGAGGGCTTGGGGCTTTGTTTATGTTTGTGTTTTAAAATGTCAAGCCTACTGCTTAACCGAGTGTGATCGTGGACGGCGTGGCCAAGCCCACAAGTGCCTGGACACGTCGCCCTTCCAAAGGTGGAGCTCTATCCCCCGCCCCTTAAGTGTGAGCCAGACTTAGGGATCGAACCGGAGGTGGGGGAGACGCTGGTGTGTTTGGCCTGTGATGCTAGATCCTAGAAAGCATCGTGACCTCCTCCTTGCTCTCTTTCTTGGGTCACCTGTTCTGGAGGAAGCCAGTTGCCAAGTCGGAAGAACACTCAAGCAGCCTACAGAGGAAGGCGTCGGGTGAGGAACCGAGGACTGGCTCGGAAGCTGTACGTGTTTTCCGTGGCTGCTGTATGTAACAAGTCACTTCAAACCCAGCAGCTTCCAACACCACAAACTTATTTTTTTTTTAAGTTTATTTATTTATTTTGAGAGAGAGAAAGAGAGACAGAGAAAGAGAGAGCACACGCAGGGGAGGGGCACCAAGAGAAGGAGAGAGAGAAGCCCATCAATGCAGAGCCCGATGCGGGGCTCGAACTCACGAACTGCGAGATCGTGACCCGAGCCGAAACCAAATCGGATGCCTGACCAACTGAGCCACCCAGGTGCCCTCCAACACCACAAATTTATCTTACATTTCTGGGCTAAAGCGAAGGTGTGGGCAAGGCTGCCTTCCTATGCAGAGTTCCTGTGGGAGAATCAATTTCCTGGCCTCTTCCAGGTTCTAGAGCAGCCCATGTTCCTCAGCTTGTGGTCTCCTTTCCTCCGTCTTCAAAACCAGCCACGTTGCATCCTTCTGATGCTGCTTCTGCTGTCATCTCCCTTATTCTGACTTGCCTCTCCCGTCTCCTTTCTCTTGTGATGACACTAGGCCACGTGGATAATCCAGAAAAATCCCCATAAACTGGTCAGCGACCTTAGTTCTTGCAGCAACCTTAAGTACCCTTTGCCACGTACCCCGACGCATTCACACCTTGCAGGGATTCGGCCCCACATCTTTGTGGGGCCACTGTTCTGCCTCCCTCAGAAGTGTATCCTCCGACCCCGGTCAAGCCTTCTGATGACCGTGGGTCCCATCAACACCTGGACCGCAAACGGATGAGAACTCTGGGCCAGAAGCATCCAGCTAAGCTTCTCCCTAACCCCTGATGCACAGAAATGGTGAGAGGGCACACGTCTGTTGTTTTAAGTTACGAGGTGTCGGAGTAATTTGTCAGGCAGTAGGTGGCTACCACAGGCAGCGCACTTAACGTTTCTCAACCTCTCTCATTTCTAAAATGGGGGGTCTCTGCCCTGTGGAACTGTTGCTAGGACTGAAGAAGTTAACACTGGGAAAATATCTGGCATGTAGCAGAGATGTTCATTAACGTTAGCTATTCTTCTCTTAGTTTTTCTCTTCCTTTCCATAGGGAAGCCCCCCATAGTGAGCCCCGGGGCACAGAGATGGAAAAACCACAGATAAACTCTCCTTAGCATATTTGGCTTTCAGGGGCGCCTGGGTGGCTCAGTCAGTTCAGTGCCCCTCTCTTGATTTTGGCTCAGGTCATGATCTCATGTTTTGGTGAGTTCGAGTCCTGCATCAGGCTCTGTGCTGAGAGAGTGGAGCTTGCTTGAGATTCTCTCTCTCTCTTTCTCTCTGCCCCTCCCCACTTGCACTCAGTCTTTCAAAATAAATAAAACATTGAAAACAAACAAACTTGGAAAAGAATATTTGTCTTTTTTTTTTTTTTTTTAAAGACTTTTTATTTATTTTTGGGACAGAGAGAGACAGAGCATGAACGGGGGAGGGGCAGAGAGAGAGGGAGACACAGAATCGGAAACAGGCTCCAGGCTCCGAGCCACCAGCCCAGAGCCCGACGCAGGGCTCGAACTCACGGACCGCGAGATCGTGACCTGGCTGAAGTCGGACGCTTAACCGACTGCGCCACCCAGGCGCCCCTGAATATTTGTCTTCTAAACAATGAGGCAGCTGTGTCACACACACAACTTGGGAGTCACATTCTCAGTGGTGTGGCGGGGGACGAGGGTATATGTTAACAGGTGAAGAAGAAACACCTGCTCTGCAACTTTGAGGGGTTCCCAGCATTCGCTACACCAGACACAGCTTCCCGAGGTGAGTAAATGAGTTTTCGTCTTCCTTGGAGGCTCAACAACTTATATCAGTACATTCCCAGGAGTGAAGATGTTTAGAATATCGAATGTCATTATGGAAATTTTTAAAAAAGTGGTTCCTGAGTCTTCCCACTGATGGCAAATTTCACAGAGCCATCACAGAAGGGGAGCTAGGGCATGGGTGTGGATTTGTCCCCTTGAGAAAACAAATGGGCTATCTTAAGTCCTTTTTAAAGATGTAGCACTGCTGAGCGGAGCGGCTTGCTCCCTGCAACTGTAGCAAGACGTGCAGGCAGGCACTGGGGCCCTGGGGGGCCCTTGAGGAAGGGCCGAGATGACCGGAGAGACTCGGGAACTCTGGTCTGGGCTTGCAGTGGAGAGCTGAGGGCTCGGGAGAAGATGCCAGAAAGATCCAGGGCGGCAGACCCCCCCGCCCCGGGGGAAGTGCTGTAAGAGCGGCTGGTGGGGGGAAATCACAGGGGAGGAGATAGCCCCCCTAGGATTCCCTGCCAGGAAGAAGAGGGGCAGAGGGAGGAGGAGGGCAGGGGGAGACCCATGAGAAAGGCCGAGGTGTGAGATGCGCCAAGCAGCCAGGTCAAGGAGAGAGGAGGCCAGTGGTTCTTGGGACAGACTGCTTAGGGCTTGGCGGTCACCCTCGCGCTGGGGCTCACAGAGCACTGGCTGTCTGCAGGCCAGGGAAGGAGGGTGGGGTCAGCACCCCCCGCCCCCAAAGATGCCCACAGTCTAATCCCCAGGCTGTGGATACCTTAGATTGGTGGCAAAGGAGAATTAAACGTGCTAATCAGTTTTCCTTTAAGTAAACAACATATCCTGGCTTATCCAGTGACCCAATGTAATTAATTAAAAGGTCCTTAGAAATGTTCGAGGAAGGCCGAGTTAGGCTTGGTGGGAGAGACGCGGGAACGGAGGCAGCATCGGACTCATGCGGCGTGAGGGCTTCCCGCATCTGTAGACTCTGTAGATGCAGCAAAGGGGCCACAGCCGAGGGGCGGGAAGGCTCCAGAAGCTGGGAGGGCAAGGAGGGGGCTCCCTCTGAGGGCCTCCAGAAGGAGCACAGACGCCATGACCCTGATGTTAGCCCAGAGAGACCCGTGCCCGACTTCCAATCTATAGCAGTGTCACATAATAGACTTGTGTGCTTTAGAGCCACTGAGTTTGTGGTAATTGTTACAGCAGCCATAAGAAATGTGCCACGGGGTGCCGGGTGGCCCAGTCAGTTAAGCATCTGACTTCGGCTCAAGTCATGATGTTGCGGGTCACGGGTTCAAGCCCCACATCGGGCTCTGTACTGACAGCTCAGAGCCTGGAGCCTGCTTTGGATTCTGTGTGTGTGTGTGTGTGTGTGTGTGTGTGTGTGTGTCTTTCTCTCTGTGCCCTCCCCCATGCTCTCTAGCTCTCTCTCTCTCTCAAAAATAAATAAACAGAAAAATAAATAAACTTTAAATTAAATAAATAAACTGATAAATAAAGTTAAAATTAAATAAATAAACTTATAAATAAATTGAAAGAAAGAAAGAAAGAAAGAAAGAAAGAAAGAAAGAAAGAAAAGGAAAGAAAGTGATTTGTGGAACAAATGAATGAGTGGACAAGGGAGATAGGAAGACGCTGGCTGGATCAGGGTTCCTTAATAAGTACTGTGGAATCAATGAGTAAACACTCTAAGAAGATGGGGGTCTGCCAGGGGAGACCAGGTCCCCGGAGAGTCCTTCCGGGCCAAGTCCACCAGGCACGCGTGGCCCTACGGCTCGCCTCTGCCTTGGGGAAGGGGTGTTGCAGGTCTGTTCCCGACAAGCAGGCTCACAAGGGGCTGTCGTGCGCGGGAGGTGTGTTGGGGGAAGGAGGGGAGCAGGGCGGGGCGGAAGGAAGGGCTGCCCTGTGATCCGGCTGCACCAGAGGGAGCTCTGGATGGTTCTCCGGAGGTGTCCTGAGTCAAAGCAAGGGGCTGGGCCTTTGCAACTGCTCCCTGACTCTGTCCCCGGTTCCACTGCCCACACTGACTGTGATCAGGCTGCCGCCAGGCGGAGGGTGTGACCTTGTGAAAGGGAGGTCCCTGGGGCTATTCCTGGGGAGCGACTCAGCCGGGAGCGGTCAGCACCCAACAGCTTTGGCCACTGGAGTTTGAGGGCCTCATCCCGGAGGAGGATCTGGGAGGTCATCCCAGCACCCACCGTGGGGACTGAGGGAGGAAAGGGCCCCGGATGACCTCATGGACGGCAGGGGTGCCCGTGTGCCAGCTTTGGAGGAGCAAAGGGGAGAAGGGATTCCTAGGTGAGCAACTGTGTCGAGGCTCCGGAAGGTCTGGAACAGAGCGTGTGCCAGAGGGGCAGGCGTCCGTGGACAAGGATGCTGGGAAGGTCAGAGGAGGCCAGATGGTGAAAGAGTTTGCATGCAGAACACGGGGGTGGCCTTCATCCCCTGGGGTCAGCAGGTGGCAGACTAGGGCTTAGGTTCACACGGATCCTCCCTGGCAGCCTCCAGGGGCCCAGACTGGGGTGGGAGGTGGGGAAGCTGGGAGGGTCTGCCGGACGGCCTAGGTGAGGGTGGAGGGCTGCCGTGCCTGGCTCACTGCTGCAGCCTGGAGCCGGGGGGGTGTTGGCAGGGTCCCCCTGGGCAAAACTTGTCCACAGAGCTCCCCTCGCAGTTGGAGGGGGGGTCAGGGCCTGGGATATCTACATTGTGTGTGTTCGATGGGGCCCCTTGAGTGGTGGAGAAGAGAGAAAGGGGAAGGCCAGGACGGGCTGGGCTACTGCCGGGACAGGTCCCCTCCCTCCCCGACAGCCTTGGCGGATGGCAGTGATGAGCCCACCGTCATGTTGTTGACAGTGCCCGGATTGTCAGGCTGGGGGGTGGGAACCAGGAGAAGTGGCCGGAGGTCCGAGATGGGCGTTAGACGTTACCCACGAAGCCAGGGTCACAGGAAAGCCCAAGACATTGGAGCCACACAGCTCAGGGGAGTTGGAGGTGCAAGAAGCAGAACCAAGGTCAAGGGTAAAAACCCTCCTATTTCGACCCCCCCCCATTTTTTGACCCTAAGGATGCTGCTGCTTTTTTTTTTAACGTTTATTTATTTTTGAGACAGAGAGAGACAGAGCATGAATGGGGGAGGGTCAGAGAGAGAGGGAGACACAGAATCTGAAACAGGCTCCAGGCTCTGAGCCATCAGCCCAGAGCCCGACGCGGGGCTCGAACCCACGGACCGCGAGATCGTGACCTGGCTGAAGTCGGACGCTTAACCAACTGAGCCACCCAAGCGCCCCAGGATGCTGCTGCTTTGACCTCACCATGCAGCAAGATCCCCATGGAGTTTGAAAGAGAGAACAACCTCCTAAGAAAACCCACCCAGCAGGAGCCACGATAGGGGTGGACAGGTGACCGAGGAATCCAAGCTTTGTCGCGCCCTACAGCTGTCCCGGGCGACAGCTCTGTGCACAGGCCCCGTGAAATTATTTCAGAAAACTTCTGATGGGAATAGGAAAAACCGGACCCCGTTCGGACTCCGTGGAAAATTGATTCAGGGCTTCAATTAGCTCCGCGGAGTTCATGGCAGAAATAGTTCTTGACCCCAAAAGTCATTTTCTCTATAATTTTGATCTCAAAGTTCTTATGTGTGAACAGGAGCTGTGCTGCCTCTGAGGTCCCAGTGGGAAGGCCACGGGGTCAAAACGACAGGGTCAGAGTGTCCTGAACTTCAAAACAGAAGCTGGGGTTTCGTTTGGAGCAGACAGCATCGTTCCGAGAGGGGGCATTTCGGGGTACCCCACTGGAAACGATGTGTCTGTGGTCTGTGTGATCTCTGACCCCACACATCTCGGTAGCACAACATAGAAAAGAGGAGCAGCCGTCAGGGTAGCCATTAGTGAGCACTTACTGTGTGCCTGAGGCTGTGCTCAGGGGTTCACAGCACCTTGTTTCTCCAATAAGGACACAAGGGCACTTTGGCAGCTTGAAAGAGAGACCGGGACTCAAACTCAGGCCTGCTGGGCCCCAGAGGCCCCAATCAGCCCCCCACTGGGCTGTGGGAGAAGACACATATGTGCTATCAAGACACCAGTGTGAGAGTCTGACCCTTGTCCCCCCTGTCCCCCCTCCCACCTCCTGTCGCTGCAGCATGGCTCGGCTGGAGTATTGCCAGCGCCCCCAGTGGATCGTCTGCATCCATCTTGCCGTCTGTTCTCAGAGCAGTCAGCAATCTTTTCCAGGTCCCTGTTCTGCTCTAAAGCCTCCAAGGCACTTCGTATGAAGGTCAGAGAGAAAGCCAGAGTGCCCTGTGACCTACATGGCCTTGACGCCATCCCCACCCCACATCCTTTTCTACTTTCCCACCTGCTCATACTGTCCTCCAGCTTTTCCTCGAACAACTCAAGCAGCTCTTGCCTCGGGGCCTTTGCACGTGCGATTCTCTGCCTGGAATGCTTTCCGCTGCAGTATCTGCCCTGCTGTCTCCCTCTGCTCCGTTAGGTCTTTGTTCTAACAAAACCTTCTTAGTGAGGCCCCCCCGACCAATGATCTAGAATTGCAGCCACTGCCTTCGTGTCCTTCCCTCATCTCCAAGCACCTGTCACTTCCTGACACACCAGGTACTTTATCTCTGTACAGGTGGTTTGTCTGTCTACCCTACCGGAACGTCAGCTCCTCCGGGCCAGGGCTTTGTCTGTTTTGTTCACTGCTGTGTCTCCAGCACCTGGAACAGAGTTTAATCCATAGTAAGTGCTTGGTAAAAAAGAAAAAGGAAAAGGAAAGAAAAAGGGAAAGAAAAAAGAAAATGAAAAGAAAAAGAAAAAGAAAAAGTCACTGAATGAATGAATGCTGACATTTGGGCAGAGAGATGTTGACATCGTTAAGAGCCTGTTCCTTTCACTGTGCTGGCCAGCGGGCACACAAGTTGTTCCGAAGCAAGCCAAGTCTAAAGGGCCCCCAGCCTCCGGGGGGAGAGGGTCGCTCTGGGCACAAGGATGTCTCTTCTCACCGTCCTCGGGGACCTCGTTCTCTCCAGGTATCAGCCACACTGCTCGCTGTCGGAGGCCAAGTTCCTGGTTGGGGGGGGGGGGGGGGCGGGGAGGAGGGTGTTATCTCTTCCCTCCTTGTTTGTGCTTATTTTCAGAAACTTGTGAGCTTATCAATTCACAGAGCAGGGAAAGGAGCTTTGGAGTTATTTAAATTTTTTTTTTTTTCAACGTTTATTTATTTTTGGGACAGAGAGAGACAGAGCGTGAACGGGGGAGGGGCAGAGAGAGAGGGAGACACAGAATCGGAAACAGGCTCCAGGCTCCGAGCCATCAGCCCAGAGCCTGACGCGGGGCTCGAACTCACGGACCGCGAGATCGTGACCTGGCTGAAGTCGGATGCTTAACCGACTGCGCCACCCAGGCGCCCCTAGAGTTATTTAGATCCCGACTCCGTGTGGCTCTGGGGGATGCCCACCACACTCTGACCCTCAGTTCCTTCATCTGCAAAATGGGGATCGTATTCCTATCTTGTGGAACTAACGCGAAGTTCAAGCAAAAGCACTGGGCCTTGAAATAGTTATGTTCTCATTAGGCAGTTTATTTTACTGCCCGGCCCGGGGGCCGCCTCAGTGGGCTTGTGTCCCGTTACGTTGCCGGTGCAGGGCTTCCCCGGCCACTGTCGCTGGAGATTCTGCCTCCCAGCAGGACAGGACCAGACCTTTCCTTCTGGGGGTCAGTGCCAGCCCTGGTCTTTCCAGAACTGTCTTTCCGGCTTTCAAGGCTCAGATGCCCGGGCTCACGCCTGCCAGCCCCCGGGAGAGGCATCATTATCATATAGATGAGAGAAGTATCCTGTAATTACAGGGCCCAGTCACCTCACTGCCCGCCCAGTCCCATCCCTGCAGGTTGCCGAGCCCGGCTCGGCTCACCCCCACCCTTCCACCGTCAGGACATGCTCCTGGGGGGCAGGGGTGGGGGCTGCATCCAACACCCGCATGCACTCATTTCTTTTTCCAATTCAAAGACACTCTAGGAGCACCTGCTGTATACTCACATAGGCATCACGCACCGGACCATTGACATCACTTCCTGGGCACTGCTGTGTCCCAGGCGCCGTTCGAAGAGCGGCCTGATGTAATCAGTCCCTGCACGACAAGCCCACAGCCACCTCCGGGAGCAGGCTCTCTCGTAACCCCCACTGATTTTGCAGATTGTACCTACGAATGGGAACAAGAACTCCACAGTGTCATCCAATATCCAGTCCATTCCCAGCTTTCCCCAAACGAGGGACGGAGAAGAGTTGACTCACAGTTCTTCCCCACATTATGCAAAGTTACCCCCCTCCCCCGCATATCGTGTCCTGTGTTGTCCCTGGATGTTGTCTTTCATGAAATCAACACCCCCATGCCCTTTTTAATTTTAGACCCTTCGCAGTCTAGTGGGGGAGACAAAAACAGAAAACAGAAAATTAAGTGACTGGGGTAGGGGGCTGTGATGGAGGTCAACCTCGGGTGCTCCGGGAGCACGTTGAAGAGGAACCCAGGCCCACTAGGGTAGGCAAGGGAGGTTCTCAGGGGAAGGGAGAGCTGAGCTGGACCCTAAGCGATGAGAAGCAATGATGGGGAGAAAGACGATAAGGGGGGCATTCCAGGCAAGAGGGGACAGTAAGAGGAAAGGCAAGGACACATCATGGTGACATGCGGAGAAACTCAAGCAGTCTGGTGTTACTGGAGTGTGATATGAAAAGCAGGGAGTAGTGAGAAATGAGGCTGCAGAGATAGGGAGGGGTCAAATCATAAAGGGCCTTAAATGTAGGGTGAGGGAGGTTGAGTTTTATCCCCAAGACGATGGGGAGCTGTGAAAGGCTGTAGATAGGCAAGACTGATGATTTGTGCTTGGCATACCACTCTGATGGCTGCAATTTGTAAGCACTGTTGTGAAATTCATTCATTCATTCATTCATTCATTCATTCATTCAAATGTTTATTGAGTGCCTTCTGTGTGCCAGGAATTCTTCTAGATGCTGGGAAAAGAGCTGTGAAAAAGGTAGCCTAGAATTCCTGCCATCGTGGGACTTAGAATTGGGTGAGGGAAGGCAGACGGCCAACAAATAAATGTAAAGCATGCCCGAGGGTAATAAGTGTTAAACAGAAAAATAAATAAACAGGGATAAGGGGGGGGTCCAGCCAGTGATGTGTAGGGTGTGTGTCTGTGTCTATCTTAAATCAGGTAGTCAGGGAAAGTCTTACAGAAGAGGTGAGTGAGTGAAAGAGGTGAGGGCAAGAACAATGCAGTCGTCTTGGGGAAGAGAGGTCCAGGCCAAAGGAGCAGCGAGTGCAAAGGCCCTGTGGTAGAAACGTGCTTGCCATGTTTGAGGGTTTGTCGGGAGCCACCGTGGATAAAGCAGAGGGGGAAAAAAAGTAGGGGGATGAAACTGAGAAAGGGCGAGGGGAGGGGTGGATCACAAAGGACCCCGTAGGTCATTGTAATGACTTTGTAATGACTCCGAGTGAGACCCGGAGGAAGCCGTTAGGAGTTTTGATCCAAGAAATGGTAGGGCATGACTTTGGTTTTGAAAGGATCACTCTGGTTTCTGTGCAGAGATTCAAAGGCAGGGGGGGCAAAGTCAGATGCTGGGAGGCCAGGTAGGGGGAGAGAGCGCGTCCAGGTGGCAGAGGGTGGCAGTGTGGACTCGGGCTGGCAGGGAGGGAAGTGTGCAGAAGGGGTTGGGCTCTGGTGCCCGTTTGGAAGCTGAGCCCGCAGACTTGACGACGGATTTGGACGGGGCGTGCAGTGGAAAGAGAGGAGTCTAGGCGGACTCCAGGATTTTTATCTGGAGCCACCGGGATTGCGGGGATCTAAGGGGAGCAGGTTTGCCGGAGGGTCGCGCAGGAGCTCAGCCTGAACACCTTCGCTGTGAGACCCCCACTGGACGTCCCGGTGGAGAGGCGGGGTCGGCGGTGGGTGGGAGCGCCTGCACTTAGGAGGAGGGTGCCGGCTGGGGTCCTTGGCCCGTGAAGCCCGGAGCTTGGTGAGCTCACCGAAGAAGCCAGTGTCTATGGAGCGAAGACCCGAGCCTGAGCTGCTCGCCCTGATGTGCGTGGCCAGGAGACGAGGAAGAAACTAGAAGCAGGAACCAAGAAGGAGCAGCCAGAGAGGTCAGAGGGCAGCCAGGTGGGTCCCTGGAGCTGAAAACGATCCAAGGACAGGGCGGCCAAGGGCGTCGAATGCTGCTGGCAGGTCAGAACTGCGCTTGACTTTGGGCCGCGTCACCGGCGGTGGCGGGGAGAGCCTGGAGGGCTGGGGGCCGGAGGGCACGCGTGGAAAGCTGGGGCCGGTGCTGGGTGCTGCCTTCCCGCTCAAAGCCGGGGGCACGGAAGTGTGGCAATCATTTCATTATCTGTCTGGGTTCCCGAGAGTCAGGGGCTCGGCCGGGCATCATCTGTCTGTCACGCAGCAGAAAGTCCCTCCGAGGCTGGAGCCGGGACAGCTACGGGCTGGCCAGGGGGTCTCCCTCCGTCTCTCGCCCTGGGTTCGGGACCTCTCCATGAGGTCTCTGTGTGCACGGACTTGGGCTTCCTCACAGCATGGCGGCCGCGGGGCAGCCAGACCGCGCACAAGAAGGAATGTTCCGGTGGGTAAGGTGGAAGCTGTGTGGCCTTTCATGACTCCACTTGGAGTCGTATGTCACTTTCGTCCTAAGCGGTGAGTCAGAGTGCTCCCAGAAGCCCGCCCGGTCAAGGGAGGGGCATAGACCCTGCCTCTCTTCGGGAGGAGTCTCAGAGAATCGACAGATACGTTTATTTTTTTTTCTTTTTTTTAATGTTTTTTATTTATTTTTGAGACAGAGAGAGACAGAGCATGAACGGGGGAGGGGCAGAGAGAGAGGGAGACACAGAATCGGAAGCAGGCTCCAGGCTCTGAGCCATCAGCCCAGAGCCCGACGCGGGGCTCGAACTCATGGACCGCGAGATCGTGACCTGGCTGAAGTCGGTCGCTTAACCGACTGCGCCACCCAGGCGCCCCGACAGATACGTTTAAAAACCACTCTGAGAGCTGAAGTTTTATAATAAGAGGGGACAAAAAAATGGTGCCACCACTGGAGAGAAGAGTTGGGTTGAGTTTGTCGTTTTTCAAGGCGGAGGGGGTCACTCGGTTGATCACAGACGTGTGTGACGTGTGGGCCGTGGACGTATATGTGATGACCTTAACGTGTCACAGACGGAGGACCTGGCCGATGGTCAGGAACCCCGAGTTCCTCGCTTATAAATAGGGACCACAGAAGACACGGGGGATGGAAGGGGTCCCAGAGAACATTTGGTCCCATGTTTTCTTAGAGATGGGGAAACTGAGGCCCAAGCCGGTCACGACATGCCCAGGATCACGGAGGAGCAGAGCCAGAATCGCTTCCCAGGCCCCCAGCTCCCGGGCCAGTGGGCCTCGCACAGAGACTCCCCCCTCTCCCCACCTGGCTGGGGTTCCGTGAGCCCCCCTGCCCTCCCTCAGGCGCATTGTAGACATAAGGCCTTATTATGAGAGAGTCCTTCCCCATGCGTGGCTCCCTCGCTTGGAAGGAGGATGTGGCCAATGTGTGTGCGGCAGGTGGTGTGGCCTGCTTCGCTTGACGTGAAAAGTGGGACCCTGGGAGCAGCAGAGGCAGGTGCTGCAAAATTTTAATCTCCTAATGGCACCAGGGTGGTAGGAGCCTGGGGCGAGCCTTGTGAGGCTTGAATTTAAATAGAAGAGACAGAGAAGCCAAAAGAAGGATTCTAGGGCATTTGAAAGGTGAGCCCCGTGCCAAGCAAGCTTCCAGAGCAACACCGATTAAAAAAGAGTGGGGAGCGGAAATGAGCTGATCGGGATGCTGAGCGAGAACAGAGCTGCATTATCCCGAGACTGGGCGGTAATGTGAGGCAGGGAGCAGGGGCGAGGAGGGCTGGGCACACTTCGCGCTGCGGGGGCCACGGGGGCCTCATCCCTGCCCCTCAGAGCCCCGTGAGCCGGGTTTGATCAACGCCATTTTACAAGTGGGGAAACTGAGGCTCGGAGACTCAAAGCCTCGCTACTCAAAGTGTGGGCCGCAGCCCAGAAAAAGGGTGGGCGTCATTCGTTCGTGGCCTGCGGGCACCCAGGGAAATGGGTCTTGTTGTAGAGGAAATGGAAAATTGGTGAGAAATGTAAAATCTTTGGCCTTGCCCGGACCTTCTGACTCAGCTGCATTTTAAGATCCCCCCCACCATTGGAAGGACCTGCCCAAGGTCACCCAGCTGGATGGGGGAGGGGGCGGGAGGGGAGGGCGGACAACATCATGAGAGCCCAAGGTCTCCCTGACTCCAAAACAAGAGTTCTTTCCATTTATGTGGTTTTGCACCACAAAAGACGCCCCCAGAGGAAACGGAATAATGCAGACCTGAATATCACCTCCCTGCTTAAAATCTTTCCATGGCTCCCTATTTCCTTCAGACCAGGCCCCAGCACCTCAGCATGGCACTCAAGGTCACAACAGGGTAGACGACTGAGCCAAGGTCACACCGCCAGACTCCCCTCCCACGGGCAAGAGGTTCACTGGGAACGCGGAGGCCAGCGAGGAGCTGCCGAGCAGTCCACGCGGTTATCGTGACTCCCTGACAGCAGCCTTGCAGGGTGGGACTCAGTATCCCCATCCGACGGCCCAGGCAGGGTCAGCACCTGCCCCAAGCCACCCAGGCAGCAATGATGGTCGCGGTTTCTGCAGCTGTAGCTTCAACCCTTCCTTGGGATTTTGTCGTGTTTTCAGAAGCCGCATTCTCCGGAAAGCCTTGAGTTTCTCCGTGCAGTTGGGAGGCTTCTTAGAGAAGAAACACCATGCTGATTTAAGAGAGATATTATATTATTTGCCAAAAACGAAATCATCCTGTGGGTGTAAGAGACGCCTTTTTGGTTCTGGTACTAATTAGCAGGCAGAGGGACCCTGTAAGCACAGGACAGTGGGCAGAGCCCTCTCGCTGGGCCTGGGCTCCCACCCACCCAGCACCCCCCACCCCCACCCCGGGACAGGCAACCCTTTCAAGCTTCGTTCCCTTTCGTCTTCTGCTTTGGGAGTGTGGAGAAGCTGCCGTTTTATTATTTTTATTTTTTTCTTTTGAACATGGACATGCTTTCTTTCTCCTTCCTTCCTTCCTTCCTTCCCTCTTTCCTTCCTTCCTTCCTTCCTTCCTTCCTTCCTTCCTTCCCTCCCTCCCTCCTTTTTTCTTTCTTTCTTTCTTTCTTTCTTTCTTTCTTTCTTTCTTTCTTTTCTATTTAATATAATTTATTGTCCAATCGGTTTCCATACAACACCCAGTGCTCATCCCAACAGGTGCCCTCCTCAGTGCCCATCCCCCATTTTCCCCTCTCCCTCGTCCCCCCATCAACCCTCAGTTTGTTCTCTGTACTTAAGAACCTCTTATGGTTTGCCTCCCTCCCTCTCTGTTTGTAACTATTTTTCCCCCTTCCCCTCCCCCATGGTTTTCTGTTAAGGTTCTGAAGCTCCACATATGAGTGAAAACATACGACATCTGTCTTCTCTGCCTGACTGATTTCACTCAGCATAACACCCTCCAGTTCCATCCACGTTGCTGCAAATGGCAGGATTTCATGCTTGCTCGTTGCCAAGTAGTATTCCGCTGTGTATATAAACCACATCTTCTTTATCCATTTGTCCGTTGATGGCCACTTAGGCTCTTTCCGTCATTTGGCTATTGTTGAAAGTGCCGCTATAAACATTGGGGAACACGGGCCCTATGCATCAGCACTCCTGGATCCCTTGGGTCAATTCCTAGCAGTGAAGCTGCCATTGTAGCATCACACTCTCGGGCTCTTGGTTCAGGCCAACTCGGGCTCGGACCGCACGCCCTGATGGAAAAGAAAAAGGGCCGATACCTCCTGGCTCTGGCAGAAATCCATTTGGGGGGCCCGCCCCCCTGAGGATCTTCCATTCTCCAGTAAGACTTTCCCATCTGAGTCAGACTTTCCTTTAGTCTCAGGGAAGCCACTAGGCACACAGCATCGAACAGGCAGATACGGCTGTATTCTAAGGCAGTGTTTGGATTTAGGCACAGTGAGGTATTTGAGAGGCGGGAATATGATCGGTACCGGGGAAGCGTGTTTGTGTCCCCCCCTAAAATTCACATGTTGAAATCTTAAACCCTGGGTGATGATATTAGGACACTGGGTGGTGGTGGTGGGGGGGGGGGGGGCTCTGGAACGGGATTAGGTCACCAGGGTGCAGCCTCATGATGCAATTAGAACCCTCATAGAAAGACCCAAGAGCTTGCCTTCTCTCTCTTCTCTACTACATGAGGTCACGGCCAGAAAACGATCATCTGAGTCCCAGAAGAGGGCCCTCACCACAACCCAGCCATGTAGGTACTCGGAGCTCATACTTTTGGCCTTCAGAGCTGTGACCAACAAATTCCTACCATCTGGAAGCCACCCACCCTGTCTCCAGTGTTCTCTTGTAGCAGCCGGAGCCAGCTCAGACACCTGCTGAGGCACTGTCCGTGCTCAAAGTTTTCATTGCCCCGCGCTCACTGTTGAGGGGCTCTCAGGTGGGACACCGGCTCTGTGGTAGAGCTGATATGCTGCAGTGCAGGTATGTTAAAGAATGGGGGGGGGGTCCGTCTGTCTGAATTAGCCAGCAAGGCTGTCTTCTGTGGCCCAGTGCCCTAAGCCTCATTTGGAAATGGCCTGTCATTTACTTTTAAGATTAACAGCCCTGAAACGTATCCAGAGGGCAGTGGGACGAGGAAATATGGCAGCGGCTTTCAAGCCAGACTTCTGACTCCGCTGGCAAAACTGAGCCCTGGGACCACGGCTCCCAAATCGTTCTGTGCTCGGGCAGGAGTGGCGCCTCCTGCCAGGGATACCTGTGCAAGAAGGAAGGCAGCGGAGGATGGCATCGGGGCTGGTGACCAGCCGACGGTCAATGGGTCAGGGTCTGCCCTGTGTCGTCGAGGCTGTTGGCACCTGATGGATGAAAACCAGGCTCCTGTCTCAACGGTCCTTGCGCTCAGCTTCTGGAAACGGCTGAGCTCAGTAGATGAGCCAAGGGGCTGGAAAAGCGTTGTCAGTGTAAAAACGTAACTTAGAGACAATTACATAAAATGTAAGGACTGCTTAGTGAATTATTTTAAGATGAATCCCCTTCTATCCACACTGGTCCCTCCAGAGGCCCCGAAGGTCCGTCTCAGGCACGGCTCCTGCTCACTGTTCAGTAAGAACATGGCTCCCTTGGTGTTCGCGGACTGCACCTAATGAATGGAGAGGCTCAGTGTGGTACATGTGTACAAAGGAAGAGCCTTCAGCTGTACAAAGAGAAAGGACCATTGGCTGAGCTACAACACAGATGAGCCGTGCGAAGTTATGGTCAGTGCAACAAAGGCCACGTGATGTGTGATTTTACCTATGAGGAAGGTCCACAACAGGTTGGCGGGTGCTGGCGGCTGGGGGCAGGGTGGAGTGGGGGGTAACTGCTAACGGGCATGGGGCTTCTTTTTGGCGTGATGAGATGTGCTGGGACTAGATAGTGGTGATGGCCACGCAGCCTTGTGACTGTTCTCAAAATCACTCAGTTGTACACTTTAAAATGGCAAATTGCATTTTCGCTAAAAAATAAAAAGGTGGTAAGCTCAGCAAATACACAGCGGAGTTTGGAGGGCTTCGGTGAGCTTCGTGCGGGCGCGGGCTTTGCACGCTGGCTGACCCGGGTCTCAGGGCACTGCTGTCCTCTCCCCTGAGCCCCATCATTGTTGTTCCAGCCAGTTCCACAGCCTCCAGCCTGCCTCCTGTGTCTGCTCTTGGCCCTCCAGTTCCTCCTCCACTCAGCAGACAGAGGGACCCGTTCAAAATGTGCAGCTCATCTTGACATCCCTTGAGACCCTCAGTTTACAAGAGCCCGAAAATCCAAATGCCTTAGAAGACCCTCCATGAGCTGCCTACCCCAGCCCACCTCCACCAACCACCCCACACACCACCTTTGGGCCTCATCCACAGCTGCACCTGTTCTGGACTCACCTTGCTTATTTCTGCTTCAGGGACTTTGCAGGTGCTGATCCCTCTGCCACAGATGCTCTTCCCCAGATCCTCATAAGACTGGCTCTCTCTGCTTTTATAGCCATGCCCTCTTGAGAGGAGAGTTTCCTCACCACCCTGCATCCAGAAGCCCCTTCCTTCACCCCTGCCATTCTCCATCTCACCATTCTAGAGTCTTCTTATTAGTTTCACTACCCTACATTCTCTTGTTTATTCATTCACTGTCTGAGACCCACTAGAATGACAGGAAACTCTCCAGAAAGCTGGGTTCGGGTCTGTCTGCTCACCACCGTGTTCATAGCCCCTGCGATAGTGCATGAAACACATTAGGCATCAAAATGTACATTTGGATGGATGGGTGGATGGATGGTTGGATGGATGGATGAGTGCATAGACAGATGGATGGATAGATGGATGGATGGATGAGTGTATGTTTGGGTGGAGGGATGGATGGATGGATGGATGGATGGACGAGTGCATAGGTGGATGGATGGATGGATGGATGGATGGATGAGTGCATAGGTGGATGGATGGATGGATGGATGGATGGATGGATGGATGGATGGGGGTATGTTTGGGTGGAGGAATGGATGGATGGATGGATGAGTGCATAAATGGATGGATGGATGGATGGATGAGTGCATGGAAGGATGGATGGATGGATGGATGGATGGATGGTTGGATGGATGAGTGCATAGATGGATGGATGGATGGATGGATGGATGGATGGATGGATGAGTGCATGGATGGATGGATGGATGGATGGATGAGTGCATGGATGGATGAGTGAATGGATGGATGAGTGAATGGATGGATGGATGGATGGATGAGTGTATGTTTGGGTGGAGGAATAGATGGATGGATGGATTGTGAATTAGTCACAAGTGTGGGGACAGGCAGGAAAAGCCAGTGAGCATCTGTGGAATCACTAGGACACTCATGAGCCTGTGGCAGCAGGGTTCAGGTGAGGTTTGACCAGAACTGCTCAGGGACAAAGGGTTAGTGGATTGTAGTAATCTTTCATTTTTTCCAGTTAAGTTCTTGTTTACCCATGACTTCATTGGAGATTTGATTAGCTTGTGAAAACCAGAGTTACCTCATTGGTAAGGACAGTACCCCCTCCCACATTAGGAAAAGAGTGACCACTCTGTGCCTTTGCCTGAAAGTGGCCTGTCCATTTCCTAGTAGACCATAAAATAATAAAACCAATTCCTGTCAAGGCAGGCATGATTACTCTTCTTTTCAGGTGAGGAGGAACCATCTCAAGTGAGAGGAACCATCTCAGAGGACTGGGTCAGGTCTTCAAAGCCACACGGCTTAGTTTGAACCCAAGTATTTCTCCCACACACTGGCCAGCCACTCAGATCTGTGGAGAACAGCACCAAGCAAATTGTTACAGAGGCACATATATTGTCCTCACTGTCTAGGATTTTTCATCCTAAGAAATGGAAATACTCAAGTGCTGCCTACATGTGCGGGTCTTTGTTTTGACAAACCCAGCTCAGTGCAGAAGGCAAACGCTTGCCCCTTTATTCTAGCCAGGCTCTTAATGCCCCTGACGTTGGGACAAAAGCTGGGAGTTTAAACATCCCCCCTTCATGTCGCCTTAATAATGAGTAAGGGACAGTGATTACCTTAGCAATCGGTCACTCAAATTTATCTCTTTTATCTCTTTTCAGAACTGCTGATGGGCTGTACTGAACGTGGAGCAGGTTATAATTTGTAGGAGAAAAATAGAGAATTAGCAGAGAGAAAAAGAATAATAAGGAAAACAGAGGAGAGAAAACAGGAAAAAAATCTTTAGAACCTACAGCTAGGTGAAAATTTCCTAGACTTGACACCAAAGGCATGATCACTAAAGGAGAAAAGTTGAGAAAGTCGGACCTCCTCGGAACTGAAAGGTTATCTGTGAAAGATCCCATGAAGAGGACGGGAAGGAGAATCAATACAGGAAGAAGACATTGTGTGCCTCACGCCCAAGAAAGGACAAGTATCTAGAATATACAAAGAATGCTCAAAGCTCAGCAGTAAAAAAATTTAAACAATGCAGTTAGGAAGCGGGCAAGAGACACAAATAGATA
The DNA here is from genome assembly GCF_028749965.1 of Puma concolor. Lineage (NCBI taxonomy): Eukaryota > Metazoa > Chordata > Mammalia > Carnivora > Felidae > Puma > Puma concolor. Next base: position 10,077,270 of record NC_141672.1, on the reverse strand, counting down.
TTTCACCGAAGAGATACAGGGATGGAAAGAAAATAAACACATGAGAAGATGTTCAACACTGCGAGCCTTGAAAGAAATGCACATTCAATCCACAAGGAGAGGGGCGCCTGGGTGGCTCAGTCGGTTGAGCGTCTGACTTTGGCCCAGGTCATGGTCTCACAGCTCGTGAGTTCGAGCCCTGCGTCAGGCTCCGTGATGACAGCTCAGAGCCTGGAGCCTGCTTCTGGTTCTGTGTCTCCCTCTCTCTCTGCCCCTAACCCACTCACATTCTGTCTCTGTCTCTCTCAAAAAGAAATAAACATTAAAAAAAAATTTAAAAAAAAGACCCCACAAGGAGATATCGCTGCACACCCATCAGAATGGCTATGATTAAAACAAAATAGCGACACCACCCAAATCTGGTGGGAATGTGGAGACACTGACCACTCCGACGTTGTGGGTGGGAATATAAAGCCGTACAGCCTCTACGGAAAACACTTTGGCCGTCTCTTAAAAAACAAAACACACCATCACCATACAGCCCAGAAATGAAAACATGTTCACACAAAGCCTGTGCACAGACATTCAGAGCTTGAGTCATAATGGTCAGAAATTGGAAACAATGGCAATTCCTTGGCCAGGTGAATACTTAAACAAACTAGGGAATCCGTGCCATGGAATACGATTCATCAATAGAAGGCAATGAATTTTTAATACACGCCACAAATTGGGGGAAGCTCCAGGGAATTATGCTGAGTGAAAAAAAAAAAATCAATCCCCAAAGATTACATGCTATACAATTCTATTTTTATAGCCTTCCTAAAATAACAAAATTGTAGAAACAGCAACTCAATGGTGCCTATTGGGAGACAGTGAGGGAGGCGGAGGGGGGTGTATCTGGTTGTAAAAGGGCAGCACGAAGGATCCTTCAGCAGGAGGGAACGTTCTGCGCCTTCACGGTGGCGGTCGCACCAACAGACACGTGTGAAAGACTGCACAGAATGAAGCGCACACACGAACAGATGAATCGTGTAAAACTCGGGAAAGGTGGGCGAGGTAGACTGCGGTGGCCTTTCCTGCTTGCGACATCACCCTTTCGCTCCGCAGGATGTGACCCGGGAGGAGCTGAGTGGAGGGCGCGTGTAGTATTTCTTTCAACTACACGCACGACTACAAACGTCTCCGAATAAAAGTAAAAAAGAAAAAAAAATAGGGACAGAATGTTAGCCTTGGCGTTGATATCAATACTGTGTTATTTTGACCCATTTCAAGATGGGGAAGATCCACACTGGCAGAACTGGTCCGAGGATGGTCAGTTTTGTGGGGAGCGGCCTCTTGAAGAAAATGCTGCTTTCCACCGTTGAGGGACCGATCACACCACCAGTGATCTTCGGACTATGAAGGGGACCAGCGTGTTCAGAGAACAGAGAGCTAGCGAGTGTGAGCGGGGACGCCTCTTCATTCTCCCGGTGGGACCCTCCTGCCCTCTCTCCATCTCCCTTTCCCCAGTAGGAGGAGTCTCTGCCTGAGTCACGAATTTAGAAAGAGGCCGGACAGGCAGAGCACAGCCCCTTCTTCTGCCCTGGGCTGATGTCACACGGTGCAGGGCTGACAGCCTGCAGGAGCCACCCTCCCTGGCGATTCCTCCCACGGGGTTGCCTCAAGGAAGCTGCCGTCACTTTCCAGCCCGGGAGAGCCACATTTAGTGCTGTCACTCCGAGGACCGAGTTCCAGAAGACTGAAATGGATCTCTGGGACGTCTTCTGCAAGCACAAAGGCAGAACCCCAAGACACCAGGAGGCGGTGGAGAGAATTGCGAATTCTCAGGCGGGGAGAAGGAGGGTAGACGAGATGGCTGGTCTGCGGTTGCAAAACCAAGGTGATAGAACCACGCGGGCTGGGTCTGGGCCTTCGCTTCACTGTCTTCAAGTGGGGAAACTTTGGGTTCTAACTCAACCTCCCTGCACCTTTGGTTTCTTTTCTGTGCAAGAAGGATAAGAAAGGCGTTATTGACTCAGGAGAGTTGCTTCAGACAGTTTCCTCTTTTGCATGAGTGGATGGTTAGTAACAAAGGCATCTTCCTAGAATGTAAAGGTGATCACGTCACTCTCCTAACTATTTAATGTTCTCCAGTACTATTTGGAAACGTTGCAAATTCCCTAGACTGACACAGTATATGAGTGATCCTTGCACTGGGCCCCATCCCTTGTCAACCCCAACCTGAACACCAATGGTCCCGCTGTATACGGTGCCTTCCCCTCCCACCGCCCCAGCGCTGCCCTGATTCACTTCTTCCTGAACACTTTTCCACCCCTCCTCCGCCACGTTGAATTTCACTTGTGCCGCAAGGCTTTACTTAAATATTCTCCCTGCTGCGTAGCCTTCCGTGACCCCCACCCGTAGACTGGATTCGCACCTCTCCTTTGTGGTTCGGCAGCCCCCGCTCCTACGATTCATTTGCCACCTGCTCCGTAAAGAGTGTTCGTGGGTCTCTCCTCCACGAGACCACGAGCTCCTTGGAAGGAAGGGAACGTTTTCTCCCCCTGTGTCTCCAGCATCTGGCAGCCTATCCAACACACAGAAGCACAGGTTTCCAGGGTGTATGAAAAAACTAATGAATGAATGACATTTATCAAGGAATCTAAACTTGACTCTTGCGCTTCATAATCCACCTGGGAATGCCTGATCTGATTCCACAACTGGGGTCCATGCTGAGTGAGGAGAGATCATAAATCTGGCTGTACCTTCTTGAATCCTCAGGCGTGATTCCCCTCCGGGTCGGCTGGGGTAGCTTCTCAGCCCATGTGACTCTGACAACGGTGACGGCTTGTAGGTTCTAGCTTCGACTTGTCCAGGATATACTTACTTCCGCTAGGTGGGTTCCGATCTTTACTGCCCTCCGCGTAAACATTCCTTCAGTTCCTTTAACTTCAACTTCTCCGCATGTCTCTCTGAAGCTGTCATTTTTCTCGTCACCTCTACCTGTTCTCATCTCTGCCCGTTCTCTGCCTGTGTTTCTTTCGAGAAGGCCAGTTTCGTGAGATTCTCCGCTGGCTCCTTCAGAGAAGGCGTACAGATCCTTCCTTCTCTGAGCTTTTAGGATGACGCCTCCCGTCCACCTTGCCATCAGTGATTTCACGAGGACCGTTACAATAAGAGGAAACAAACCCTTCTTTATTCCTTCTCAGGTAGAGCACGTTCTGCCCAGACCACTGGTGGATTGCCTCTGGAATGGTCCAGATGGGTGTCAGCCCTGTTTTAGAAGTGATTCTGAGTGATTCTGGCCCAGGCTCGGATGACCAGAGACATCTTCCCTTTCCTCTGCGTCTCTGATGCCCTGTGCAGACGGAACACGTGGGCCGCATGTGTCCACCGGCATCGTTCTTGTTTCTGACTTCCTTCGGGACTTTACCTGGGGACAACCCACCCAGGATGTGGATCGCCGTGCCCTCCACGTCCCGCCCCTTCCTCCCAGCTGTTGTCTGGAGTTGCTGGGTCGTAGGAATGTGTCAGGGAGGGAAGAGGAGAGCAGAGCATTCCTTATCTCCGGGAAAGTCAGTGTCCAGGCAGGAGAGAAACCGTGGCAGATATTCTAGGGGTAGCTTTTCCACCCCCCACCCCAGAGCCCCGGGACTTTGGAGGGGGGTGGAGGGTGCCATCACCTGTTCTTTTTTCAGGCAATTCCTGGGTCACGAAGCAAAGCCTGGTCAGAACATTCCGGACTCAGCTCCTTTAGTCTCCAAATTCCTGGAGACACCCTGCTTCTGGCATTAGATTTTCGGTCAGCTTTAGTTTGGGATGGATGGTATTTTGAGTTTTCAATGTGTGCTGTGTCTCTAAAGGCACTTTAGGAGGCAATTAGGAAAGAATCCTCCAGAACTGTCAGCCAGCTGCATTTTAAAGCTGGACCTTCTGGTTCTTTAAAAATAATTTTAAATATTAAATGTCTGTAAATAAAAATGGGAAACGATGAAAAAATTAGAAAGAAGAACAATTAGTAGTTTTACCGCTCAGTGAAAATTGCTGTTGACTTTTGGCCGTATTTCTTTCGTCGTGTTTTTCTTATTCACGTTTATATATAATTAAGATCACGTGGCTTTAAATCCTGCTTTTTTAAAGCCCTAATGTGTCACAGGCTTTTTGCATATTACTAAGATCTTTTTGGAAAAGGCACATAACATCTCACGGAGTGGCTTTACCATAATTTCCTTAAGCATCCCATAAAGTTTTTGATTTAGGCTTTTTCTAATTTTTCACTATTATAAATAATGTTGCCATAAGGCCTTTTTACAGAAATCTTTGCACTTAGGTCATTTCTCTGGGATGGAGTCCCAGAAGTAGAATTACAGGATCAAAATACATAAACATTTTAAGGCTCAGAATATATGTGAGTCCAAGTGTAGAAGGGAAGCATCCACCATGGAGCATGTCAACTTCAGTTAAGCCTGGTGGAAAAGCATCACCTTGACGTTTTTGGAGAGGCCCCAGTAAGGAAATTCTCAACTGCAGCGAACAGAAAAATCTATTTCAGTTGGGACTGTGCAACTTACTCACCATCCAGGTCAGAATCCTCCTTGAATATCAATCTGGAGTCCACCCCAGTTCTACAAAGTTCTACATAAACACCAAGTAACAGCCTGAGGCATCGATGCCGTGTGGACCTGGCTACGGACAACGCTTCTGAACCACAGGTCCTGGGTCATGGCAGATCTGCCCACGGGAGGCTCCAGGGCTGAAAGCTCAGGCAGAGGAGAGAGATGATGCCAACAGGCATTCCGGTCGGGCGTCCGAAGGATTAGGCAGGTACCGTCAGAGCAGGTGTTCCACAGATGAAGCCTGGAGACATCATTCCATGATTTCATTCATTCATTTGGTAGGTATTCGCTCGGGGCTGGTTTCTGATGGTGCGTAAATGAAAGGCATTGTCTCTGTTCCTAGGACCCTCGCAGTCCATTGGGGAAGACAGACAGGAAATCTCTCCCATTTGGTGTAATAATCTGAGCGGCAGTGACGAGGGCACTTGCTCTCACCCATAAACCTCCACCTTCACCACTGGCCTTTCCCAGCCGACTCTTACCAGCCTCCCAGTCCACTGACGTGAAAGAACGCATCCTGTCCCAGTAGTTAGGCTTCGCTTTCCTGTGACCTCATGGTTTGTTGTTTGCGTTGTGACGTTTCTGTAGCCTGGTGGTTTAGGGAGCACAGCAGACGCAGCAACCAGACTGCAAAAATGGTTTAGGAATGGATTTTTCCTACCTCCTCTTGCCCCAGGGAATACGGGTGAGCTTCCTCGGGGCTCGGGAGAAAGCCCGAGAGACCAGAGCAAAGGCAAGGGGCCCCAGGGGCTCAGGGACCTGGACGTCATTCAAGATGCAGGTCTGAGCAGGGAGTTGAAGGGAGTCGTCCTAGGCTTTCAAAGGCCGGGGCGGCAGCCATGTTTAAAATGGACCAGCGAGAGGACATACGTGAGGGAGAAGATTCTGGAAGCTCTTGAGAAAATCCAGATGAAAGTCAGGGAGGGGCTGTGCTGCTGAGCAGCAGAGAAAATGGAGAAGAGTACCACAGACATCCCCCCCCCCCCCAGAGATGGGCAGGGTCTCCTGCCCTGGGGGACATACATCCCCCACTGGATGGGCTCCTCGCCCCTTCCCCCACCCCAGGCTCCCACACCTTCAGCTTTTCAGGTTCAGCAGAGCTTTCAGGGCAAAAGCAGCTGCTGGTCTCCGTTCCCAACCCCAGTGATGGTTAATCTTATGTGTCCGCCTGAACGACAAGGTGCCCAAAGAGCTGGTTAAACAGGCATTTGCACCCACCCTCTCTTCCCTGGATGGAACACCTTCAAGTCAGATGCTGAGTTTGGCATGATCCTCTTTCCTCTGATTTTCCATCTTTTTTGGCTTTTCTGGCTTCCGTTCCGTTTTCCTCATCTCCCAGTTGAGGAGTTTTTCCTTCTGGTTGTCCAATTTTTTTCCCCTTTAACCTAAGACTTCTTCCTTTTCCCCTTGTGTACAGCCTCCTGTCCTTGCTGTGTGTGTGGGCCTCTCCCTTCTTGTCCTTCTGGGGATATTCACCCTGAGTTTCAGAAGTTGTTTTTTCTTCCTTGTTTTAATTTTTTCAGGTCTTTCCTTCCTTCCTTCCTTCCTTCCTTCCTTCCTTCATCCTTCCTTCCTTTTTAAACAAGTGTTTTATTTATTTATTTTGAGAGAGAGAGCAAACGCATGCACACACCCACACCCACACCCACACCCACATACACACACACACACACACACACACACACACACACACACACGTGAATGGGGGGGAGGGGCAGAGAGAGAGAGGGAGACAGAGAATCCCAAGCAGGGTCCACATGGTCAGTGCAGTGCCTGACTCAGGGCTCGAAACCACAAACCATGAGATCGTGACCTGAGCTGAAATCAACAGTCCGATGCTCAACTGAACCACCCAAATGTTCCTCCCTCCCTCTCTTTCTTTCTTCTTTTCTTCCTTCCTCTTTCCTTTCCTTTCCTTTCCTTTCCTTTCCTTTCCTTTCCTTTCCTTCCCTCCCCTCCCCTCCCCTCCCCTCTGCTACCCTCCTCTCCTCTCCTGCCTTTTCCTTCAATTAATTTAACCACTCTCTGTCCTCTGGGTGGTCTTCCTCCATCTCTCTGCTCCCGGGTGGGCTGTTAATTTTAGGAGCAGACACTCCTCATGTGGGTGAGGGTGTCACCTGGGAGCTTCGTAGGCAGGAGATCGGATGATGAGTACAACTTCTTGCTGGGGGATCCCCGGACGTCAACAGGCCCCCACTGTCAGGTGCTCTGGAGACACATCTTTCCCTGTCTCTCCTGGGTGGGGGCTTAGGGACCTGCCTGTGGGGGGGAGGGAGCAGAGGTTTCCAAGTTCAGGGTATAGGTTTCACTAAATGCCCCACCCCCATTTTCAGCTGGGGGCCCGCCCCTTCCCTCCTCTGCACCCTGGTGTCCTCACACCTGGACAGGTACGGTTTCTCCACACCATCACCCGGTCTCCTGAGAGGTGCGGGCAGAGGAATGTGGCAGGTGGGGGAAGGGGTGTGGGTGGTCTAACCAGTAACCTTCCACCGTGCTTTCAGCATCGGGCCTTCTTGGTCCCAGCACTTCCAAACCCGACCCTCCCTGGGAATCTCTGTTCTTGGCGCCCCTCCCATCCGCCCCCCTTCCCCCATACCTCCCTCCTCTTTCCTAAGACTGCTCCCCAACGTCTTGGACCTCATCTGACACGGCCTGAGCTCCCGTCTCCTGCTCCCTGTGAACCGACAGCTTTTACTTTCCCCCATGGTGTCATTTCCATGGGGTTCAGGGAGCAGAGAGCGGATCCAGGTGGGTGTCATCCTACCACGTTTGGCCAGAGTCTGCGTCAATTGCGGGGCATCGGGGGTGGAGCTGAAACTCAGCGCTGGCTGCTGGGACTAGAGAATTCCAGGAGAGGAGGAGGGGAGAGGATCTTCACGGGGGGAAGCCTGAGCAGACAAGGAGAGGGCGGCAGAGGGGAGTGGATCGTGTTTACTTGGATGGTGGCTGGAAAGAGGAAGCTGAGGACTGGGTCGGGAGGGCCTGGCCCCGGTCTGGATGCAGAGCAGGAGGAAGCCGGCATTCAGGACGTGACCTGGCAGGGGCAGGAATGAGCGGGCACGGAGCAGGAGGGGAAGGGCCGGGGCCGGGATGAGAGGTGCCCAGCTGGGTGCTTCGGGAGTTTGGAGCAAACGTGCAGGTGCCTGGGAGTGGCCCTTGGGTTGGTCATCTGGTCTGGGAGAAACCACCGGCAGGGTGGGGGGGGCTCCCATCCAGCCGGCTGCAGGTGCTAGAAATCTCTGCAGTAGCATTTTCTGGCTTCTCTGAACAGCCCCTGTGGGTGCTCACGTGCGCGCATGCACACATACGCACAGACATCGGCGTGCACATGTACACGCACACACACACACACACACATGCATCCTGCAGCTTGGACCTTTCCTTCAGAGCCGCCCCTGACCCAGACCTCCTCGCCATGTCGAAATGAGCATCTCCTTTAGGGTAGCGTAATAGAACGTGGCATTTCTAGATAAAAATAGGACAGGTCTACTGCTGCCCAGGACCTGGTGGGCAGGCTCACAGCCTCCTTCTTTCTCAGCTTTCCATGTTACTAAATTTTACCGCCAAGAGACAGCTCCACGGCTCCGGGCCCCCAGCCACAGCTCTGCTAGACTGGAAGGCCTTTCTCAGCGTGATCCCCGGGCCCCAGAGCTGGGGGAAGGCCCGTCCTTCTGCGCGACCCCCCCCCCCCCAGCTGGGAAGGAGCTGGAACCCCGACCTGCGGTGTCAGTTTCCTACAGCGGCCCTAACAAGTCACACAGACCGATGCCTGCAAACACTTGCTTATTTTCTTACCGGCTCGTGTCAGAAGTGTGAAATGGGTCTCAATGCATTTAAACCAAGGCAGCTCTGGGGGAGAATCCATGTCCCTGCCTTTTCCAGCTTCTAGAGCTGCAGCCATGGTCAAGATGAGCGGCAGACGGTCTTCACGTCTCTCCCTGCTTCCAGACTCATGTTTCCAGGACACCAGTGTGGCGTGTGCCCCACCCCCTACCCCCAATAATCCAGAATCGTGTTCCTGTCGCAGCGTCCCCGACTTAATCACACCCGCGGCCTCCATTTGGCCATATAAGGTGAGGCTCACAGGTCCGAGGGACTAGATCCTGGGCGTCCTTTGGGGCATCATTTAGCTGCCCGGCTCCTGGCGAGCGTGACCCCTGCCGGCTCTCGGCCCCTCTCCGCTCTGTGTCCCGTGTTTGCTTACTGTGCCCGTGCTGCAGGCCCCCCAGACTGCAGGCTGCTTGAAGGCAAGACAGAGGAACTGACCTGGTCGCCCCCTTCACCTCCAGATCTGGGACAGGGTTTGCTCCTTGTGAGTAGACCCTATGATGTTTGTTAAATGAGCGAACTGATGATCAGTAAGAGTGACCAATGCAGGGAATAAATAAGACAGCGGCTACAGTTTCAGAATTTCAAGTCCAAATGCCAGCTGGACACCAGCCAGTGGCTGAGGGCTGTGTGAGGAAGGATGGACGGATCAGGTCAGGGTCGCCCGGGACAAGCCACCCCAGGCCCACACCAGGAGCCAGGCGCAGTGGCAGCTTGTAAGAACCCCCACGGCTCCTGCAACCCGCCCCGACCTCCCGAGTGGAAAACGAGGCCAGCCGGTCCAGCTCGCAAACCTCACACTCCGTGTCTCTCAGAGCCGTGTTAACCCGCAACTATTCAGGCAAAGGAAATTCTGGAGAATGTGTCTCCAGCCTGGCTAAGCGGACACAGCACAAACCCACACAAAGTCAGACGTCCCTGGTTTCAGGCTGGGGAAAGAAACAGCTTCGGGGCTCGGAAATGACAAGTCCCAGTGGCCACAGCACCTGAACTTGAAAGCTATGTTTGCTTCTTCTCCGGGGCTTTCTTGAGGTCGAAGCAAATCATTATTCTACAGTTGCTTAAAGTCACTTTGTTTTATCTGTTTTTATTTATTTTTTATTTTTTTCTAACGTTTATTTTTGAGAGAGACAGAGCATGAGTCGGGGAGGGGCGGAGAGAGAGGGAGACACAGAATCTGAAACAGGCTCCAGGCTCTGAGCTGTCAGCACAGAGCCCGACGTGGGGCTCAAACTCACGGACCGCGAGATCATGACCTGAGCCGAAGTCGGACGCTCAACCGACTGAGCCACCCAGGCGCCCCCACTTTGTTTTATTTGTAAAACAAATACTTATATGGAGAAAAATGCCTTTAGCCATATTCTTAATTTTTACCAGTATTGGTAGGCACCCTCCCCCCCCTTTTTTTTTTTACAGGTTGAGTTGTTGAGAGCGAAAGTGAGAGCTTGTGGTGAGTTAATTATCACCAAGAATGTTGCGTGGGAATCAGCCACCCCTGACAAAGAGTGGTTTTCCACTGACACTGAACCGACATGGTTTTTGACCACAAACTTTCTAACAAATGCAGTTTCTACAACAAACGCCCTGATCTCAGGTTATAAGGCAATAGTCCTTGGGGCTATTACAGCAGACCTGTTACTGGAAAGCTCCCTGCCCCTCCTCGCAAGCGGTCTGGGGGACTCACTCTCTGATGGCAGGACACAGAATAAGTGCGGATGATTTGTATCTTAGGCCCCTGGTGCTCCAGCTCTCCTTGCTGTCTGACAGGATGTCAGGGCCAGCGTGGGGAGTCAGCCCGGACACCTGCGCCTGCCATTTCCCGTCCCGGTTTCCAAGTTTTTAATGATGCTTCCGACCGAGGTCTGTCCAACTTTCAGCCAAGAGTGACTTATAGCATATGGGGCACCTAATCTCCCGTTTCCGTCCTATTCGCTTTACTCTCACGAGCTTGTGGGCTCCACCTGCCCAGCGCCCAGGCAAATGCCCATCTGACTTCCATCGTGGCCATAGAACGAGAGACAACAATGACACTAATAATACAGAAGAATGTTCGCCATCCATGGAGCATCTGCGAGGTGCGTCTGTCTCCTGTGCATGATCTCTTGTTCCTAAAGTAGTTTCATTATCCCCCTTTTATAAATGACACATTGAAGATCAGGCTGATTAAGGATTTGTCCAAAATTAACTTACCACTTGGGCACCAGAGTGGGAATGAAAACTCAGGTCTGCCCGTCTCTCCAGACGTCCCCGGCCCTACCACGCTCCCCTGACACCCTTGAGGCTGAAGATGGAGGCTGAACTTGAGACAGACCCTCACTAGACTCAGAAGAGCACAGCGAAGAGGGGCTCTTGAGAAGCCCCGTCCCAGAGGAGAAAACGGAAGCCCAGATTGAAGGTTGCCTTGTCCAAGGTCACATGGCACGTGGCATTGAGCTGCCCTGGCTCCCGCCTCCATACTCTCTCTGCACCCCATGCTGCTTGTTTGCTTGCTATGCACCTGAAATCAGCAACGGGAAGTTCTGGGAGGTCACGATCTCACCGCTCGTGAGTTCGAGCCCCGTGTCGGGCTCGGTGCTGACAGCTCAGAGCCTGGAGCCTGCTTCAGATTCTGTGTCTCCCTTTCTCTGCTCCTCCCCCGGTCACACTTTCTCTCAGAAACAAATAAACATTTTAAAAAAATTCTTTTTTAATAAATGGGAAGTTTTGAGTGTATATGTAGAGTCAAGGAAGGAGGGAAGCAGCAGTAGGTTTTGTATCTTGTGGTTTATCTCTCCCCCACATTCTTTTTGGACTTAAAAAAGATTTTTTTAATGTTTATTTATTTTTGACAGAAAGAGAAAGACACAGCATGAGCAAGGGAGGGGCAGGGAGAGGGAGACACAGAATCCGAAGCAGGCTCCATGCTCCAAGCCATCAGCACAGAGCCCAACACGGGGCTTGAACCCACGAACCGTGAGATCATGACCTTAGCCAAAGTCAGACACTTAACCGACTGAGCCACCCAGGCGCCCCTCTTTTTGCACTTTTTATGAGTCTTAAGTGGAGAACAATCTGGAGCTGTACCAGTGCTTAATAGGCTGTGCTATTCCGGGGAGGTGACAGAGCCTAATTGAAAAGATACAGCAAGCCAAGAACTTTTTCTAAAAAAAATCAGTTGAGAAAAAATAAAATGGAATCATGATGTCTGTCCCACATCTGGGCTGAGCACCAAATAAGCATTGTACCAAATTCACAGCGCACCAACTAGGCACAGGCCCCTGGCATGGAGACTGGATGGGAGCCTCTTTGGGTCTGGCCTGGCCTTGCGGAACTTGGAGAGTTCCAGAGACCACACAGCCGCCATGCATCAGGCAGGAGTACTTTCAGCCACAGATAACAGAAAACCTGGCCAATGTGTCTGAGTAAGGACTTAATAGAAGCTTCTGGCATCGGTTTGTTGAGTCAGGGCACTGAGAGGACACATGTGACATATCACAAGATGTGATATGTAAGATGGCTGTAAGATGGCTGCCACGGTTCTGGAAGTCCTATATCTGTGCCATGTGCAAGCATAGGAGGGAGGCAGGGAGGAAATGGAGTCTCCACCGATCCTCTGCTTCTTCCTCCAAGCAGAGGATCGGTGGAGACCCCGTTTTCCTCCTGGCATCTGCTGTGACCTCAGGCTGGCCTCTCTCGTGCTAATAAAATGACCCCCACAGCACCAGGCCCCACGCCAACCCTGCTCCTAAGCGGTTGGTCCTGCTGATGCTTCTTTTCGATAGGCACTAAAAGTTCCTCCTGAGGGAGGCTACTTTGCTTCCCAAATACACCACTCTGCTACTCATTGGATGTATCAGTTAGCTATCGCTGTGTAACAAGCCACTCCGAAATGTCAGTGGCCTAAAAAAACAACCATTTATTGTTACTTACAAGTCTTCAGGTCACTTGTGTGGTTCCGCCAGTCTGGGCCAGGCTTGGCTGACGTTGGCTGGGCTTGCTCGTGTGTCCAGGGTCAGCTGACTGAGGGTTAGCGGGTCTAGAGCGGTCTGGATGGGATAATTTGGTTCTCCTTCCAAAAGCTTCTTGCATCCCTCCAACGGGTTAGCTGGAGCATATTTCCATGGTGATGGCGGGCATCCAAGAGGGAGCAAGCCCAATCATGGAAGAGGGCCAACGGAATCTTGCTTTCAAGCCTCTGCTCGCGTCACGCCATTTTGGCCAAAGCCCAGAATGGAGTTGGAAGGGGTCTACGGAGTTAGCGAAAAATGGTGGATGGAGGGCAGTCGTTAACTGAGGTCATTACTGCAGTCTACCATATTGGCTGAGTGACTTTGGACGGGTTAACTTAGCCTCTCTGTTAAACCTCTTTCTGTTTCCTCATCTGTAAAATGGGAGCAATGACAGCACCTGTTCACAGGGTCGGGAACATTCACGAGTCGTTACACTCCTCCTCCTCTTCTCTCTAGGCTAGTACTGACGCATCCATCCTTCAGATCTCGGGTGTCGGATACGTCAATGGAGGATGGTGGGTGGTGGAGACAGTCACCGGACCAGCAGGTCCAGAATCCTGGCTACAGGTGCATCTCTGCCTGTAACTACCCGTCCCACTCAACACAAGAGCCCTTCATTCCCTCCTCTGTAAAACAGAATCGCTCCTGTCTCGTGACCTCATTTCTGATCGTCCTTGTTCAGTCGATCCTTAGTCAGGGCTCCCGGGGTCCATATAACACCAACATGAGCCAAGAGCAGAGGAGCTTGAGCTTGGACTCCAGGCAGCTCCCTCGGCCGCATCTCTGTGGAACCCGCTCTCTGGAGTAAAACTAATTGTATGAGTTTCCGGTCGCTGCTGTAACAAGTTACCGAAAGCTTACTGGCTTAAAAGACAACAAATTTATTCTCTCACAGTCCTGGAAGTCAGAAGTCTGACATGAGTCTTACCGAGCTAAACTTAAGGTGTCGGCGGGTCCGGTTCCTTCTGGAGGCTTCAGGGGAGAGTCCCTTAACTTGCCTTTTCCAGATTCTAGGGCCTTCTCACATTCCTTGGCTTGTGACTCCGTCCTCACTTCACTCCAAACCCTTACGTTTGTCATCACATAATCTCTGATTCTGACCCCCTAGCCTCCCTTCTAGAAGGACCCTTGTGGTGACACTGGCCCCACCCACCTAATCCAGAATAATCTCTCATCTCGAGATTCTTCACTTAATTACATCTGCAATTCTTTTAACCCATGAAATTACATATTCATGGGTTCCGGGGAATAGGGTTCTTGGGGGCCATTATTCAGCCGTCTGTACTAATTAACCCACCCTTTAGGGTGGACACAAGGGGGAGCCTCTCCTATCTGGTGCGGCTCATTAAACCTCGTTCTAGATTAAAAGTATAAAAGGGAAAGAACGATGCCTTATGTGTACATGACATGTTTGCCTCCAGAGGCCACCGTGTCCTGCTCAATAGTCACAAAAATGATGCCACGGAAGAAGCATCAGCCCATTGCATGGAGAAGGAGACTGAGGCCCACAGAGGTCAGGGAATTGGCCCCGGTTCCTGCGGTTTCTAAGTGGCAGAGCCAAGATTTGAACTCAGGTCCTGTCTGACTCCAAATCCACCGAGAGGATGGGACTCAGAGTGGTGTGCAGGAGGGGGCTGCAGCCAAGAGGTCCTCGAAGGACGCAGGGGGAGGATGAGGCCCGGAGAGGTGAGGTGCCAGAGGTCACCAGGGTCTTCTGACACCTGGCAGGCCTTGTCCTCCTTCCCGCATCTCCCCTGCAGACTGTCCGCGACCTTCCCAAGCTCGGAGCTCCCTCCATGTAGGCTTGACTCTCATCTGGAGGGAAAGAGATTCGCTTCGGCCCAAAGTGACACCTGTCATCGCGGGGCTTCCTGTCTTCCTGTCACTGGGCAAAGCACACTCTTTTCCCTTCAGGTTTGAGCCTAAGTGCAAAGGGGTTCGTGTCACTACGGCACATGGGCTCTGATCTGGGGTTGGTGGATTTGATTCAATTCTGCAGGTTCTTCAGCGGGCATCGCTTCCGACGCCCCGGGGCTGGCAGAATGCGTGGGAAATGGGGCCGACACCTGACCTGCTCCTGTCTCACAGCACAGTTCTTCAGACACCAGCAGGGGCCCGGCACTCTGCCCGTATCGTCTCCTTTAACCCCAGAGCAGGAGGCCTTACTCCTATCCCTATAGCGCAGACCAGAAAGCTGAGTCGGACTGAAGCTCAGAGAGGTTGAGCGACTCACCCAAGGTCACGCAGCTCGAGAACTGCAGGACTGGGCCCGACCTGCCTTCTCCTAGTGCCGCATTCTGCCTCTCATCCAAATCCCGACCCCTCGTATTTGATCAGCACTCTGAGAATTCTCCAAAGGTTTGTGTTAGCTGCCATGTCTAACGCCCGGGCCCAGGTCCCACCACGCGTTAGGGGACAGGCCTTCTGACGCGCGCTGTAATGCTCTGTCGGGCTGTCCCCCCTCCATCAGTCACCCCTGACCACCCGCAGACACTCCAGTGTGCCCGGCCCCGCGGGCAGGGGGAGCGGCACACAGGGCTAATCCCAAGAATTCCCCCCGAACTTCCCGGGGACAGAGCCGTCGAGAGAGGCAGGGAGGCCCAGCTTTGCCGAATCTCCTCCGACAGGTGCCTCCCCTCCCGAGACGTCCCCTCCTCAAGTGCCGAGTGGAGCGGTGCTACCTCCCCTCGGGCTGGAGACGATATGATGAGATACTGAATATAGAACATTCAGCTCCGGGCCTGGCGCATAAGAGGCACTTGATAAAACGGAAATGCTATTCTATCATTACGTAACAGAGCAGGACTACATAATCTATAATGACGTGCGTATAGTGTATGATTATTTGTCACGCTCAGCCTCTCATTGAGATCTTGGGACAGGAGGGGCCCCGGGCTCGTAACTGAGGCTCAGGAAGCATCGTGGGAACACATGTTGAATTAGAAGGGTATCTGATCTCAGTCTACATCTTGCTCATGCTTCTATCGTGTCCGTGATGTTGCTCCGAGTGGAAAATTTCCCCCGATGGGCTGTAACTGCCGTGCGGGTAGATAATTATAATAATTGACATGCATGCGTGTGTGCGTGTGTGTGTGTGTGTGTGTGTGTGTGTGTTTCACAAAGCGTCGCTAGAACACGGGACTCGTGGTTTTCCCTGTGGTTTTCATTGGAACGAAGCCGTGGAAGGTAGGAGGGTGCAGCCCACGGGAATGGCCCAGGACAGCCTGAATCGGGAACACGGATGTTTCACACCACGTGTCTGCTGCTGGGTGTCCAGAGGCGGACGGTGTGGACGTGGACCCCGATCCACTGAATGCTGTGCCATTCCTGGCTCTTGGAAGCAGGTGCCCGCTCCTCATGGAGAGTCTTCTGCGGACGGGGGGGGGGGGGGGTGCCCTCTGCACCTGCACGCGTTGCTGTCCCATCTTCCCAGGTGCCTGTGAGATGGGCCTTTCTTGTGCCTTGTTCACATGTAAGTGAATGAGACTCGGGGGAGAAAACCCGCCCAGAGCCTGTGCAGACACATGGTTGCGGTCAGAGACACAGCTGGACCCCGCTCCCCACTCCCATTATGGGGTCTGGCTGCCGGTGACAGCCTTATGTTTCACTCCTGAGCATCCCCAGATCCTGGCACCTCGCGGGGTTTATAGAGTGAATGTTCAACACTCCGCAAGGGTGTGAATATTGGGGCCCAGACCGTTGGCCCCCATTTTAGAAGCCGCCAACCACGCTTCACAACCCCTGTTTCAGCTACCCTCTGCTCCGAGTGACTCCCTACACCCCGCCATCCGCCTTTGCCTATGCTGTTCCCTGTGCCCGGAGTTCCAGCCCCTCCACCTTCACCCACCTGGTCGTAAAACCTCTGCTTCGATGTTATCTCCTTCGGGCCCTGCCAGCAGCACCCACCTCTGTGTGGGCTTCCTTTATCCTGGCCGTTGATCACTTTCATTGTAATTTTTCTGTTTGCGTGTCAGTTCCCGCGCCCCCCCTTCACCCACCCCTGCCCACGCCTCCTGCAGATTCTACACAGGACCCGGCACATTGTGCATGCCCAGTAAATGCTTGCCGAATGAACGAATGAACGAATGAATAAAGTAACGGGCCCTCGCTTGGAACCCAAGACTCTGGCTCCCCCCGTTCTGGACCCTGTCCCCTGCCCTGGGGACCATCTGCGGCATCACCTCTCCCCGGAGCCCTTGTGTCATCTCAGTAACCAGGCCAGTACCCTGTCTGATTCGCCCTGACTTTGAAACAACTCTTCCCCTGCAGTGCTCAGGTGCACTTTCCTGGAAACCCTCTCACTGTTCTTTGTCTCCCTCCTCCCCCCTGACTCGGAACTCCGGGGCCCTGCCAGAAACTGGAAGCTCATTATTAAACCAGGCGCTGCCTTTTATGATCCCGGAGACTACGGATAGAAAATATTAGCTTCCATCTCAGCTGAGGACTGACATAGTAAAGGCTCCTTGAGCTGTTAGCTGTCATGGAGAGAAATCGTTTCATCTACATGAGTGATTGTTTCCTCTGTTAGCCACAAAGACAGCGGATTTACATCCCAGACACATTCACGCAGGGCCCAGAGCAGCTGCCACTGTGGAATCGAGTCGTGTATTTTCCACTCCGCCCTTCTTGGGGTTGATCAGAAGACAGGTTGGGGCGGCGAGGGTGGGGGGCTCCGGAATGTCCTGGACTGGGAGGGTGGAGCCAGGAAGGGGCTGGAGCAGGGAGGCAGGCTGGCCCCCACGACTTGGGAGGAGGCCAGGAAGGCTGGCAGAGCAGGTGCCGGGCCGCTGTCCCTCCCCTCCTCCCCTCACACCCCACCTCAGCTCCCAGCTGGTCCTCCGATCTTGACCTCCAGAATACATCCCCGAGCCAGCCCCTCCTCCCTTCCAGTCCAGGCCACGGTGTCTCTTACAGGGGGCTTCGGCACCAGCCTCCCCACCATCTCTGGGCTCTCTGGCTTCCGCCCTTAGGTCCTACAGCTCCTTCTCCACACGGCAGGTGGATGGAGCCAGCTCTCGGCTCTCCTCGGTCTCTCATGACTGGGATGAACCCTGGCCTCCACGGCCCTACACACCTGCTGCCCACCGACCTCCCAGCGTCATCTGAGCTCACTCTCCCCTCTTCCCACCTGTCCTTCCAGGCCCCAAACGCCCCAGGTTAGTCCAGCTCCTGGTACCTTCACACCTCCCGTCTGTGCCCTGGAAACACGCTTTTCACGTCACGCAGCCAGCTCCCCCTCGATACGGGCGACCCGATTAAACGCCCCTCTCCTCGGGTCTGCCTTGACCACATGGCCTGCCCTGGAGCCTCTCTGGTCCACGGTCATGCTTTATGTCCCCATCACCTGGAAGTGTGTCAGTTGTTTCCAAGGGAGGGAAACAGAGCAAAGAGGTGCATTTGTGCTGAAAACAACTGCTGCTATCGTGTGTTGGATTGTGTCTTGGGTTCTGAGATTATCCGCAGAGACTAGTTCCCCGTCACCGTGACGGGGAGAATCAGCAGAGGAAGCTGTACCCTCACACACCCGAAGACAGGTGGGGTTGCTCCTGGTGCTGGAGAACACAGGGCCCAGAGCAAGAGGGCCAAGGGGAAAGGAATTTGAAAACAACACAAAACAAAAACAAATCCTGAATGCTCACATCTTAATTTCTTATCATTATCTTTTTTAATTGTTTAATGTTTTTATTTTTCAGAGAGAGAAGAGACAGAGTGCGAACAGAGAAAGGGCAGAGAGAGAGGGAGACACAGAATCCGAAGCAGGCTGCAGGCTCTGAGCTGTCAGCACAGAGCCCGACACGGGGCTCGAACTCACGAACCGTGAGATCGTGACCTGAGCCGAAGTCGGACGCTCAACTGACTTGAGCCACCCAGGCGCCCCTATTATCATTATTTTTTAGAGTGTATTTTTTAAAGCGTATTTATTCCTTTTGAGAAAGAGGGAGAGAGAGAACAAGTGGGGGAAGGGCAGAGAGACAGAGACAGAGGATCTGAAGCGGGCTCCACGCTGATGGCAGAGAGCCCGATGTAGGGCTCGAACCCGAGAGCTGTGAGAGCATGACCTGAGCCGACAGGCACCCCACATCTTAATGTAATGTACAAACTCTCAGGGATCTCGTACACTTCCTGTATTTACACGTCATGTGCTGTAACGTAAAACGTGTTTCACAAAGCTTGAAGTCTACACAGATTTATATTTAAAAAAATTTTTTTTTTCAACGTTTATTTATTTTTGGGACAGAGAGAGACAGAGCATGAACGGGGGAGGGGCAGAGAGAGAGGGAGACACAGAATCGGAGACAGGCTCCAGGCTCTGAGCCATCAGCCCAGAGCCCGACGCGGGGCTCGAACTCACGGACCGCGAGATCGTGACCTGGCTGAAGTCGGACGCTTAACCGACTGCGCCACCCAGGCGCCCCACACAGATTTATATTTTTAAGAGAGATAAAGACAGACCTATTTGCAGCAAATCCCTTGCATTCCTGGACCACGTGTCTGGAAGCTTAGGGAGAGGAAACGCTCAGAAGAAAGACCCCAGTGTAGGAAAGGCCTGAATGGAGACCTTTGATGTTAGTCCCCCAGAGTCCAGCCAAGAAGCTTTGTAACCCAGAAGGTCCTGCAAATGTTTCAGAGCAGAGGCAACCCCCCCCCCTTTTCTTCTTGCACCGAACAGAGGTCTAAGTGATTGCTTCCTAGTTTCTTTGAACCCCAGTTACTTCTTCTCCTAAAGGAAAATTTCTATTTCTGACTTATTTCCCTTCTCAGACCACTTGCGGGCTGGGGAGGTTACGATATTATGTCTCCCCAGCACCATTCGTTAAGAGCAACCCTGGCCAGGCATTATTACAGCTCACATTTCCGGATGTCATCTCGAATCCATACAAACTGGAGGAAAGAGATCGGACGGCGTGTTCACCATCCCAAAGCTGGCACGTTTCAGGATGCAAACTCAAGCCTGGGCGGCTCCCTCCTAAGGTGGTGTTCTTTACGCTTTTTATGTTCCCTATGACTTCTCTTGCAGCAGGCACGAGGCCGTCAGCAACCAGAGTCTAGTTCCTCTGACATTTATCAGGCACCTGATGTTTGCCTTTGTGTGCAAGGGACGAGCATCCTTTGCAGAAGGATGATCCTAACTGGGGGGTTAAGATCAGGCTTGGAAGGCACTTCCTTCACTGTCGATATTAAGGCAGATCTTCCGGGATGCCGGAAACTGGGCTGTGGGGCAGGGGCTCAGACCCTTGTTTCTGACCCAGTGTGGCCAGCAGACAGCCGGGAGACGCTGAATTCTCGCAGGTGCTGGCCCAGGCTTCCTCCGTACTCTCCGTTCTCTAAATCGGGGTAGACCTGGGCTCAGAGCTGCTCCAAGCTTGGGCTGGGCTTGGTGGGGGGGGTTGGTGAATGGCTCTCGACACTGAGAAAGGGAGTAAGGATGGATCTGGACCCAGTGGGTCACGGCACAGCGGGCTCGCCTCAACGTCTTTGAACATTTAGGGGTCGTTCCTCGATTCTGCTTTGCCCCTGTGCCTGCCCATCTCCTGGAGCAGGTCCCTGTAGCCTGATGACGAATGGGGCACTGCAGGAATCACCCCTTTCCTGGTCCCCGGGGAATCCAGCTTGTGGGGGCGGGGGGAAAGGTGAACGGCTGATGAGTGATGACATCTTTTTCTCTGTGTTCCGTGAAGCCTCAATCAGCTAGATCCCCGGATTGATCGAAACACTCGGATTTCTGTGATGGGAAAGGTGAACGGTTAAGGGGGAAATACACGCTGCGGTGTCAGAGGTTTAGGAGGAACTTCTAAGATATGAACGATGGCTGGTTTCATTTCTACCTAACCTTTTAAACCCCCCACCCCCCGGTGAGAATCGCCAGGGTCCAGCTGTGGAAGCCAGAGGGGAAACCAAAGAGCGTTCCAAAGCAGGAAGGACCGGCGGTGTGGCACGAGGCAGAGATGCAGGACGGTGTCTGCTGAAAGAAGCCATCGCCCCTCACCATTAGGAGGGCCCTCGAGAACACTTTCAGTAGACGATGCTCAGACAGGGCGGGCGAGGGGGGTGGCGGTAACACGATGATCGGGTGCTCTGTACGGGCTGTTAAGCTTGAGGTACAGCACCTCCAGCCTTTTCTGAGACGCCTGGCTGCCCAGCCCCCAAAGATTGCAAGCAACACCCGGAGCGCCTACTGTGTGCCGGGCACGTTGTCCCAAGTACGCAGCGTACGTGACCTCGTGGAATCCTCATAACTGTACGCAGTAGGTAGCGTCCTCGTTACACCTGTTGGTCAGGCCAAGCGCTTGCTGAAGTTCACATCGCTGGTCGGTAGCAAAGCTGGGATTCGAACCCAGGCAACCCGGCTCCAGAGGGTGTTTGCTTCTTTTCAGAACAGAAACATGGTGGTGGGGAGGTTCATTTTATAAACATTTTTATTTTTTTTTAACGTTTATTTATTTTTGAGACAGAAAGAGAGCATGAGCAGGGAAGGGGCAGAGAGAGAGGGAGACACAGAATCTGAAGCAGGCTCCAGGCTCTGAGCTGTCAGCACAGAGCCCGACATGGGGCTCGAACTCACGGACTGTGAGATCATGACCTGAGCTGAAGTCGGACGCTTAACTGACCGAGCCACCCAGGCGCCCCGGGGAGGCTCATTTTAAAGAGTAGGAAGGTCAGGGCGCCTGGGTGCCTCCATCGGTTAAGCGCCCCACTCTTGATTTTGGCTCAGGTTGTGATCCCAGGCTCGTGGACTCGAGCCCTGCATGGGGCTCCTTGCTGGGCACGGAGGTTGCTTGGGATTCTCTCTTTCTCTCTCGGGGCGCCTGGGTGGCTCAGTCAGTTGGGCGTCTGACTTCGGCTCAGGTCATGATCTCGCAGTTCGTGGGTTCGAGCCCCGTGTCGGGCTCTGTGCTGACCGCTCAGAGCCTGGAGTCTGCTTCGGATTCTGTGTCTCCTTCTCTCTCTGTTCCTCCCCTGCTCATGCTCTGTCTCTCTCTCTCTCAAAAATAAATAAAGTTTAAAAAAAAATTAAAAGAAAAAGATTCCCTCTCTCTCTCTCTCCCTCTGCCCCTCTCCCACTCCCACATGCTCTCTCGCAATAAATAAATACATAAATAAATAAAGTGGGAAGGTCCTCATGATATTTATATGAACAACGGAGAGGGAGAGATAGGTGGACCCCTCTCCCCTCCTGAAAGCCAGGTATCTGGCCAGCATCCCGGAGACCTGAAATCTCGAAGCAAACATAACCATGACCACAGCCTTGCACACCAGGCATTACACCCACTACATTTGTGCAGTGAGGTCCTCTCTGCTTCATCCCCAGGACGTCTGGACAGGTCGGAGCCTACCGCCCGAGTTGAAACAAGGTGCAGCCCCTCGTTATGACCGTGTGCCTTGAAGCTGGGCCCCAGGTGCCTGTAAGGGCCTTAGGAGTGATTAGCATTTGGCAACGTAATCAGAGAGGTTTGCTGATGTCTG
Organism: Puma concolor; assembly: GCF_028749965.1. Taxonomy (NCBI): domain Eukaryota; kingdom Metazoa; phylum Chordata; class Mammalia; order Carnivora; family Felidae; genus Puma; species Puma concolor. The sequence goes on along the minus strand of NC_141672.1, from coordinate 10,055,414 downwards.
GGGCGGGGAGGGGGGGGGGGGGTGCGGCGTGCGCCCAGCCTCCAAGGGCAGTCTGGTTTCCATCAATCGATGAACCGAGTTTGCCCAGTGTCCACCACATGTCCTCTGGACTTTTGGATCGGGCACTTGGGGGTCGGGTTCTAGCTCCCCCCACGAACCCGCTCTGTGATCTTGGCCAAGTGACGGTCACCTTCCCGGCCTCGGTCCTCATCTTCAACATGAGGAGAGCCCCCGCCGCAGAGTTCCCATGGGGGGGCTCCCTCCCCTCACCCCGGCCTTTGGTGAGAGGCTGGCTCTTTTGCCAGGACCTAATTTCTTCATCATCACAAGGCTGCCACCGGCCTTCAGGGAATGACCCACTTACAGCCAATTGCTTCCTTCTGGGCCGTTCCGATGGAGTAAATGAAGAACCATTTAAAAGCACAGCCCGAAGAGCCAGAGGGAGAGGCTGCAGCCGGGCCCGCGCAGTTGGAGTCCCACGCATGCGCGAGGATGCCTTGCACCGCGGTCAGGGAGAGCTCCTGGCGGGCAAGGGGCCGCCCCACCGCCGATCGGATGGCACGACCTGCCCTGCCATTATGCTCGCCTAACTGGGCCACTTGCAAAGCGAGCCCCTGGTAAGACGCGGTAATTACAGAGCCCTGGGGGTCATCTGTGCCACAAGCCGCTTCGTCTACCCTGACCCCTCCAACCTCTCCGATTTCGCTGCAGACTCGCAATACCCAGGGCCTCTGCTGTGCTGGGAATACTTTTATTTCTGAGCGCGTTTTCTCCGAGGCATTTACAGGAAGAGATGTTTCCGGCACACCTCTGGGTTCCTGTGGGACTTGGCCGGAGCTCTTTTCAGCCACGTGACCATCTGACCAAAGCACGTTTCAGCCCAACAAATGTATGCCGTGGCCCGAGGTTCTGGGCACTGGGTTCCACGCGGCCGCGCGGAGATGAGTCAGACGCGGGATCTAACCCCCCGGTTAGTAAATTACCATTGACTGAAGCCATGTCGTGTGCCTGGGGCTTTGCAAATGTTATTCTTCCCCAGCGCTTTGAGCGGGAAGCTCAGAAAGGTTAAGTCATCAGCTCAAGGTCACACAGCTCATGAGGAGGACAGCTGAGCTTTGGATCCAAGGCTGTGTGACAGCAAAGCCCACATGCTTTCAAGTACTCTGAGCCACCTTTTTGTCAGGGAGCCAGGGTGGAGTGGAGACCAAGATATAAAGCCTCAAATACTGTCCCGACAGTATAAACCCACATGCTGTGAGCCGAGGCCGAGTAAGACGGATGCCATCGCAGAAGTCTGACCGAGAAGGTGGGAGCCCGTCATTGTGACCAAAGAGGAGGCAGGAATCCCTGCCCCAGGCCGCACGCTGTGTGCCCCCGGTTTCCTGCCCCCCTGGAAGGTGGAAAATATTAGTGTGGTGTGAGGGATCAGCACCCATGACTCCCCTTGTCTCCGTTGTTACGGGGAGGGACACAGTACGGCCGGGCTAAACAAACTGCACCCTTGGCCTTCCTCCAACGAAGCTCTGCCACGAAAGACAAGTGCCTCTCCCCACCCTGTGCTCCGTCCCTTGGGGCAGGGAAGAGATCAAAAGCCCCTCTGACGATAACAGAGACCAAAGTTTGCAGAGGCAACCCAGGCCCCTGCTAATGAAGAACGTGTCGTTTCTTCATTTGGCTTTAGACTGTCCTGCCCCACGGGAACAACGTCCGTCCTTGGGGGAAATGCCAACTCTACAGATTTATTAACGAAAGAGTTGGCAGCTCACGGTTCTTGCCGATAAGGAAACTTGAATCAGACAGGCCGGGTCCACCGTGGGCCCGCAGGCCGGAGCCCATCAGACTAACTGCCCCTGCGCCTTCCCCCAGGCTTGTGAGACCAGACAGCGCCCATCTGGCCAAAGCCCGCACCCTGCTCTAGAGCAAGGGCCAGCCCAGGAGGAATGTTCCGCAGGGGAGGCATCTGTCCAGTGAGAGACTATGAGGGAGGAGCTGCCTCGCAGGTGGCGAGCAGGAGAAGGGGCTGGAGGGAGGGACAGGCCGCTGGGGACAGGCCTAAGGTCTTAGCTGTTTTGTGTTGCAAAGCTCGAGAGAAAGTCCAAGTTCTCTCAAACTTTACGTTCATCTCTCCTGCATCCAATTTTTCCTCTGCACGCCTTTTTTTTCCTTCTCATTCTTCAGTAAAGAGACTTGACTTTGCCTGCCACGCCTGGTATGCTGATGTTATGGAAACTGATAGAAGGTTCCATCTTGCCCCATCCTGGTGGAGAAAGGGCCTGGCCAATGAGGCAGACTACACCACTTGGCCATGTTCGATATTAGTGAATGCTTGTGTGTGTGTGTGCGTGCCACTATTGTATATTTTTAAAATGTATAATTGTATGAGTTTGCATTTTCTCAGCTGTGAGGTTGAGTGTCTTCTCGCGTGGTGGTTGGCCATTGGCATTTCCTTTCCTGTGAAGTTATTTGAGCCTTTCCCGACTTTTCCAATGGGTTGTTGTCATTGATTTGCAAGAGTTCTTTATATATGCCAGAAACTAACACTTTGCTATACGTTGTTAGTATTTTGCTCACTTTGGTCATTATGTTTTCCTTAAGGTGTCGCCGTAGGAGGGATACTTTGGGGCACCTCAGAGTTAACCGGTCTGTTTTTGTCTTCTGCTTTGTGTGTCATCTCTAAGATAGCTGTCCCTACTCCGGTCGTAAACAGGTTTCCTGTGATTCTCTCTCAATGATCTCATATATTTCCTTTGTAAAGTTAGGTCTCTCTAAGCCATTCGTGATTTTATCTCATAAAAGGTGGAGGAGTTGGGGGCGCCTGGGGGGCTCAGTCGGTTAAGCATCCAACTTCGGCTCACGGTTCGGGAGTTCGAGTCCCGCGTCGGGCTCTGTGCCGACGGCTCGGAGCCTGGAGCCTGTTTCGGATTCTGTGTCTCCCTCTCTCTCGGCCCCTCCCCCACTTGCACTCGGTCTCTCTGTCTCTCTCAAAAATAAATGAACATTAAAAAAAATTTTTTTAAAGGTGGAGGAGAGGAATTCTCTCTTGTCCCCACTAACCCAAACCCCTTACATCGTTCTACCCCTCTTCCCCCGTTCCCTCCACTGCAATGGAAAGAGAGCCCTTCCCGCTTCCAGGACAAGCCTTCCACTGGGGCTCCCACCTCTGTGCGGTCCTTCTGTAGGACATCCTTCAGTGAATGCCCCTCCTGTCATCATTCTGTCCCTCTCTCATTTTCTTTTTTTTTTTTAATATATGAAATGTACTGTCAAATTGGTTTCCATACAACACCCAGTGCTCATCCCAAAAGATGCCCTCTTCAATGCCCCTCACCTACCCTCCCCTCCCTCCCACCCCCCATCAACCCTCAATTTGTTCTCAGCTTTTAAGAGTCTCTTATGCTTTGGCTCTCTCCCACTCTAACCTCTTTTTTTTTCCTTCCCCTCCCCCATGGGTTTCTGTTAAGTTTCTCAGGATCCACATAAGAGTGAAGCCATATGGTCTCTGTCTTTCTCTGTATGGCTTATTTCACTCAGCATCACACTCTCCAGTTCCATCCACGTTGCTACAAAGGGCCAGACTTCATTCTTTCTCATTGACACGTAGTACTCCAATGTGTATATAAACCACAATTTCTGTCCCTCTCTCATTTTCGTCAGCACAAAGACATGGTTTCATTGCCTCCACCTTCAAGGCGCCCTCCTTCCCTCAGGGTCAGATGAAGGAGCTTGCAGCCGGCCAGAACCACTGCCAAGCTATCAAGATCTGGGTAGAAGAAAAAAGAATTTTCCAGAGTACCGGGGAGCCGTGAAGGCAACAAGCACCAGAGGAACTACACTTCTGGCGGAAGGTGGGCCGCCCAGAGGTGAGCACCCACAGCCTGCGTTTTCCTTCGGGACGTTCCAGATTCTGGGCACAGGCTGGAGGCAGGAATCCAGGCCGGGTCCAAGGCAGAGGGCTCCGCGCAGGCTCGAGGGGCCCAAACGCCCAGGCAGATTCCACGGTGAGGTATGTTTCAAATTACGAAGCTGCGTGTTACGACAGCCCTGAAGAGCCCTGAAATCCCGAGTGGAGTTTTCTGGAGTCTCTTGAGAACACAAACACCGGCCGGGGGTTGGAGGTTCTGGGACGATGCGAGAAGAGCTGAAGGCACCGGAGGCAGCAGTGAACTGACATCTGCCATCAGTCGTCAGCCGCCTGCAGCTGCTTGTTCTCAGAGAAGCACCTGCTCATTCGCTGTGCAGCTGGACACACGAGGAGGCTCAGGAGGCCTCACACGCCTGCTGCTCTGTCCTTCAAGGCCTTTTATAAATGGATGTGGCTCAGGACGGGATGCTGAGCAGTGACACCCTCCCCCACACACCCAAGACAAAACCCAATCTTGTCCTTTTTTTTTTTTTTTTTTATTTGAGAGAGAGAGAGAGAGAGGGTGCAAGCAGGGGAGAGGGGCAGAGGGAGAGAGAGAGCAAGAGAAAGAGAATCTTAAGCAGACTCCACACTCAGCACAGAGCCTGATGCAGGGATCAATCCCATGACCCTGGGGGCATGACCTGAGCTGAAATCAAGAGTCAGACGCTCACCCGACTGGACCACCCAAGCAGCCCCCAGCTGAATCTTCTGTAGTCTCTCTGAGCTGACACAAAAGCCTGCCAAGCTCTTGATTGGAAGCCACACTACAGGGACAGGGCAGGCTGAGGGTGGACAGGCTGATTCTTTTTATTTTTTTATTTTTTTATATTTATTTTTATTTATTTTTATTTTTTTTCAATATATGAAATTTATTGTCAAATTGGTTTCCATACAACACCCAGTGCTCATCCCAAAAGGTGCCCTCCTCAATACCCATCACCCACCCTCCCCTCCCTCCCCCCCCCCCCATCGACCCTCAGTTTGTTCTCAGTTTTTAAGAGTCTCTTATGCTTTGGCTCTCTCCCACTCTAACCTCTTTTTTTTTTTTTTCCTTCCCCTCCCCCATGGGTTTCTGTTAAGTTTCTCAGGATCCACAGAAGAGTGAAACCATACGGTATCTGTCTTTCTCTGTAAGGCTTATTTCACTTAGCATCACACTCTCCAGTTCCATCCACGTTGCTACAAAAGGCCAGATTTCATTTTCTTTCTCATTGCCACGTAGTATTCCATTGTGTATATAAACCACAATTTCTTTTTCTATTCATCAGTTGATGGACACTCAAGCTCTTTCCATAATTTGGCTATTGTTGAAAGTGCTACTATAAACATTGGGGTACAAGTGCCCCTATGCATCAGCACTCCTGCCTGTATCCCTTGGATAAATTCCTAGCAGTGCTATTGCTGGGTCATAGGGCAGGTCTATTTTTAATTTTCTGAGGAACCTCCACACTGTTTTCCAGAGCGGCTGCACCAGTTTGCATTCCCACCAACAGTGCAAGAGGGTTCCCGTTTCTCCACATCCTCTCCAGCATCTATAGTCTCCTGATTTGTTCATTTTGGCCACTCTGACTGGCGTGAGGTGTTATCTGAGTGTGGTTTTGATTTGTATTTCCTTGATAAGGAGTGACGTTGAGCATCTTTTCATGTGCCTGTTGGCCATCCGGATGTCTTCTTCAGAGAAGTGTCTATTCATGTTTTCTGCCCATTTCTTCACTGGGTTGTTTTTCAGGTGTGGAGTTTGGTGAGCTCTTTATAGATTTTGGATACTAGCCCTTTGGACAGGCTGATTCTTACTGGAACCAAACCTTGACTTCGTTCTCTCCTACCTGGAATTAAACTGTCCGATACCTCGCTCCTCCTGCCCAGCAGAGGAAAGGGTTTAACTCCTTCTCGGGGAAAGATAACATGATCTAGGACCTTTCAGTGCTTTTATACATAATATTTAGTATTCCTTGAAAAATGACTCCGAGAGAAAAAGCAGACAATAAAAGGAGAGCCACTGGTAAGCCAGAGTTGTCAGAGAAGAACTTTATTTATTTCTTGGTTTTTTAAATGTTCATTTATTTTTTTTTTTTCAACTTTTTTTTTTATTTATTTTTGGGACAGAGAGAGACAGAGCATGAACGGGGGAGGGGCAGAGAGAGAGGGAGACACAGAATTGGAAACAGGCTCCAGGCTCTGAGCCATCAGCCCAGAGCCCGACGCGGGGCTCGAACTCACGGACCGCGAGATCGCGACCTGGCTGAAGTCGGACGCTTAACCGACTGCGCCACCCAGGCGCCCCTAAATGTTCATTTATTTTTGACAGACCGAGAGAGACACAGAGCATGAGCAGGGGAGGGGCAGAGAGGGAGACAGAGAGAGAGAGAGAGAGATGCAGAATCCGAAGCAGGCTCCAGGTTCCGAGCTGTCAGCACAGAGCCCGACGCGGGGCTCAAATTCATGAGCTGTGAGATCATGACCTGAGCCGAAGTCAGACGCTTAACCAACTGAGCCACCGTAGGCACCCCTAAAATAACTGATTAGTATGTCCAAGGATATGGAAAGGATGATGGACAAAGTGGTTAAAAGGGTAGTTATCAGAGAAATTTGAATCTGTAAGGAAGCCTCAAATGGGCATTCTGGCCCCAGTATCTGCAGTTAAGAAATCTGACTGGGGGCGCCTGGGTGGCTCAGTTGGTTAAGTGGCCAACTTTGGCTCAGGTCATGATCTCACGGTCTGTGAGTTCGAGCCCCACATCGGGCTCTGTGCTGACAGCTCAGAGCCTGGAGCCCGTTTCAGATTCTGTGTCTCCCTCTCTCCCTGTCCCTCCCCGACTTGTGCTGTCTCTCTCTGTCTCTCAAAAATCAATAAATGTAAAAAAAATTAAAAGAAATTTATTTTAAGAGCAGATCAGACACAGCAGATGCCAGGATTAATAAACTGTAAGAGAAGCCAATATATAAAACATCAAAACTGAGACTCAGAGAGGAAAATAATAATAATGATGATAATAATAATAGTAATTTGGAAAGGCAGAACAGAGCACAGGAAGCATCATATACAGTTTAAAAGGTCTGACTGTGTAATTGGAGTCCTGGAGGGAAGGGGGGTGGAGAATGAGGTAGGAACGAGATACTGAAGGTACAATGACTGAGAATTTCCCAAAATATTAGAAAAGCTATTAGCGTTCAGTGAATTGATCCAGATCTAGGTCAATGTACAAAACTCAGCTGCATTTTTTGGGCAGCAGCAACAAATAAAGTACAGAATCTAAAATAACAGTAGATGAGGCCCGCCCATATTATGGAGGGCAATTTGCTTTACTCGGCGTTCACCAATCTAAACATTCATCTCATCCCCAGACGCCTTTGAGTGGATACACAAAATTAACCAGCATAGCAGCCAAGGTACTCTCGAAGAAGAACAAGGCTAAGGGACTTACGCTCAAAGATATCAATATCTATTTTAAACCTATAGTAATTAACATGTGCTATTGACACAAGGTGTTAAGGTAGAGCAATGGAAGAGCCACGGGCATCCAGAAACAGATCCACGCATATATGGCCCCAATTTTACGTCAGAAGTAACGATAGTACAGAAGCGAAAGAATAGTCTTTTATTAGATGATATTAAATTCATCAGATATCAACATGGAAAAAAATTAATCTAGACCCCTTCCTTTCTTCCATCATACCCGAAAACCAATCATATCTAAAAGTGAAAGAATAGGGGCGCCCAGTGGCTCAGTCGGTTGGGTGGCTCAGTCGGTTGGGCGGCCGACTTCGGCTCAGGTCATGATCTTGCGGTCCGTGAGTTCGAGCCCCGCATCGGGCTCTGGGCTGACAGCTCGGAGCCTGGAGCCTGTTTCGGATTCTGTGTCTCCCTCTCTCTGACCCTCCCCCATTCATGCTCTGTCTCTCCCTGTCTCAAAAATAAATAAAACGTTAAAAAAAAATTTTTTTTTTTAAAAGTGAAAGAATATAACCTTGGAAGAAAACAGAGCACATCTTCAATGCCTTAGAATTAGCAAGGCTCTCTGAAACCCACCTTCTTCAGTTCTGCGTTTGGGCTGAATTTCTTTTATCATCCAGCAAATTTATTCTGTTCACCATGTGACATAAGTAGAGTTGGGATTTATTTTATTTTACTTAATTTTTTTTTTAATTTTACTTAATTTTGAGAGAGAGAGAGAGAGCGTGAACGGGGAAGGGGCAGAGAGAGAGAGAGGGAGACACAGAATCCGAAACAGGCTCCAGGCTCCCAGCTGTCAGCACAGAGCCCCACGCGGGGCTCGAACCCACCAACTGTGGGATCGCGACCTGAGCTGAAGTCGGACGCTTAACCGACTGAGCCCCCCAGGCGGCCCTAGAGTTGGGACTTAGATGTTCTTTTTTTTTTTTTTTAATTTTTTTTTTCAACGTTTATTTATTTTGGGACAGAGAGAGACAGAGCATGAACGGGGGAGGGGCAGAGAGAGAGGGAGACACAGAACCGGAAACAGGCTCCAGGCTCCGAGCCATCAGCCCAGAGCCCGACGCGGGGCTCGAACTCACGGACCGCGAGATCGTGACCTGGCTGAAGTCGGACGCTTAACCGACTGCGCCACCCAGGCGCCCCGGGACTTAGATGTTCTTATTTGTGTTGTTAACTGAAACATCCCCACCCAGGCCTTTTCTAGTGGTCACTGACTATGGAGTCGCTCTTTGTTTTACCGTTGGTTCCAACATTCATCAAGTGCGTACAGATGCCATTCCCTTTGTCAAGCACCGTCATTGCTCTTGACCAACTTGACAACTGGTCGGGCTGGCACTTTCGATCCTCACCGTAGAGCACTGACTTCCTCCCACCCACGCACGCTGCCTCGTTTCTTACCCTTCCTCTTAGGAGCCTGTGTCCTCAGCACTGGCTAAGCCTCATCATTTCCAGGTCTCCAAACACACCCTGATTTCCCCCTCTTCCAAGTCTGTTCTCACTGCTTCCCCAGTGGAACAGCCCCCCCTGTGCCATGCTACCTCCAGGCTACCTGCCTGCGGTGTCCTGCCTGCCTTGGCCAGCTTGGGCTCGGTATGCGGGAGGAGCTGAGCAGACGGTGCAGAGATCTCCGTGACTCTTAGAGTTTTCTGAGCCCGAGTGTTCTGTGCCCCTTTATTCGGGGTTTGGAATCATCCCCAAGCTGGGTGGGCCTGGTGCCAGGACCCTGGGGCTTAGGGCTTGGGAAGGGCTTCCTCTGCTGGAGGAGGACAGCACAGGGGCCAGGCAAGACTACCCAGTCATTAACAGGCTCTGCCAGGGAGCAGTCCTGGAGAGGTCAATGTGCTTCTCAAAGACTTTGGCGACACCCACCCCAGAGAGTGAGTATACTTCAAGTTGTGGGTACCCAAGACAGACCACTTGGTCAAGAGACGTTGCTGTATCTCAGACGTGATACACAAAGAGGCCTGCTGCAGGACAAGGGCCTACACTTGTGTTCTCCTTGCCTGCCAGCTCTGGTCTTTCTTGAGTGCAGGGCCAAGGTCACGAGGGGACGTGGCACGAGGAGGGCGGTCAGTGAAGCCGTCTGTTCATTGCGGGTCTCTGTGCTATCTGATGGTTTTGTTCTGTTTGCTCATGGAAGCCTCTAGTTACATCTTGTCCCCATACCGATGGGGAGGTGTTCTTGGCCTTCACCTCACCCCCGTGGCCATTTCAGCAGCAGCCATGGGAAATCTCTCAGCTCCTGGTTCTGCCTCTCCCACAGGTGAGCCAGACTGGGTGAAGACAGGCAACAATGCACATGAGCGTTAGAGCCGGGAGCAGCCGGGTCCACGTTCCTCCTCCACCACCCGCCCTGCTTGGGCCACGAAGCCCCTCAAGCCTCAGCTTCTCCATTTACGAAAAACGCAGATGACAATCTCCAGCTCACGGAGCTGTTGGAGGAGACATAAATGAGACAACATATGTCGAATGTCTCACTTAGCGTGGGTGCCCTGCATATATGCACCAACTGTGTCCCCACCCCATCTATAGCCACACACCTGCTCATCAGGAAGTGAGACTGAGAATATCCACTATCAGTGGAGGGACAGAGATAAACACTCTTCGCGTCAGTGTTACAAGGGCAGGACTGATGGATTGTCCTCAGGGGAGAGGGGACTAGTGTGGGGACATAACTATTGGGCATCATTTTTCCAGGACCCACTGGGTACCAGGCACTGCTTTTTACACACACTCATCTGATCCTCGTGGTAACCCAGGGGGTTGGTACTTGCAGCAGACCAAGGCTCTGGGTGGCAGGGGGGGAGGGGGTCCCATAATCCCTGTCTCCTGGTATCCACACCTTTGTGTGATCGGTCCCCTCTGTTTGGATATGGGTGGGACCTGCTCCAACCAATAGAATAGATAACAGGTGTATTCCATGTATGCGATCACTTTATACAAGACTGTAATGACCTCTTAGGACCACCCCAATCCCAGGCCAGATGGACAAACACCAGGGAAGGCAGGTAGAGTTGCCGTGAAAAAGGCTCAGAAGCTCGGAAGCTGCCCAGTGATTTCAAAGGTGGTTGCCCTACCTGCCATTTATTGCAGATCAGGAACCTGGCCAGAAATCACTTTTTGCTCTTCCCAGAGGAATGACATCATCTCAGTAAACAGTGTCCTGTGTGCTAGAAGACCCATACCTGTGATTTTCAAAAGGAAAATGACCCTTTCGTGGTGCATTCAGACAGAGCACGGAGTGCTTACCAAATAGCCTGCCTCCGGCTTCCGTAGACTCATGGCAAAGCAGATCTGATAAGTTGGTGGGGCCAGGTGGACACTTTGGACCCTGTGGCCTAGGATGGACAGGCAAGACGGCTGCTTGCCCTCCTTCCCCTCGTTTCTGTTACAAGAAGATTTTGATATCAGATATCCCTGGGGCACTGGTGCCTTCTCTGACAGGAGGGAGTTTGATTTGTCCTTTAGACCTTGGCCAGGTACCCCCAGGGGCAAGAGCCCACTGAGCTTGAGGGACCTCTAAACTCAAGAGAAAGTCTTGGCCTGGAGTCCTGAAGGAGTGGCGAGAAGTCTGTGCCGGCTCAGAATCTGGGGCAGGGAGGTCTGCATGAGGTCTGGGCACAGACCCCAAGGCCGGGAGGAAGGTCGGGGATAGAGCCTGCCATGAAAACTGGGGAGGGGGTGCTCAGGAAGGGGGCTGCATGCAGGGGAATCATGGGAGCGAAGTGAAGTGTTGATCTTACGGAGCCATCCAGGCCCTGGACGCAGTGCCCTGGGGTGTCTCTGTACCCAGAGAGTGGCCTCTCGCCCCTTGCGGCTCGTGACCCTGTGCCAACGGGTCCAGACTGACCCAGCTCCACCCGCCCCTACCCTTCGGCCCTGCCTCTGCCAGCCCCCAGCGGTGGGAGCCCTCCCCCAGCTCTCGGTGGGTCCGCCCCTTGCCGGCCCCCTGCGGCTCAGGCCCTGCCCCTCCCCGCAGCCCCTCCCGCTGGCCACGCCCTGTGCGGGCCCCGCCCCACTTAAGGTTGCTCTGCACCTGGGAGGCCTCGCTTGTGTCTCCAGGCCCAGAGGGGATGCGCTCTCGCCATGGCCTCTGGGGCTTCTCCGATCCTTGGGGTGCCCCCGCACCGTCTGTGGGCCCGGAGGCCTGGCATCTACGAAGACGAGAAGGGAAGGACCTGGGTGACGGTGGTCGTGCGGCTCAGTCCCTCCCAGAGAGCTCGGAGCAGGGCCTCCCCAGGCGGCACAGTGAGTTGTCAGGCATGGCTGTGGGGGTCTGGGGGAGGACTGTGCACGGGTGTCAGCCCGTGGGCCTGGCACATGCAGCAATAGAGCCCGGGACAGAGGTGAGAGGAGGCAGTTCTCAATTGTCTGGAAAAAACTGGCCTGTGCTGAGCGCGAGCACAGTGATGTCTTTGCCTGATGCAGACCCCCAGGAGCCCCTGCCTGGAGGGACCACTGGTCTGAGCTTAGCCGGAGGAGATGATGCAGCCCTCATTGGGAGCCCGAGGGGGAGGTAGGTCAGGGCCCAGGCCTCCCCCCGGTGCATGCTGGAAAGGCATCACAGCTGGGCTCTACAGGATGAGTGGGAGTTTTCCAGGAGGTATTGCAACCTAGAGGCAGCAGGTGAGCCAACGGCGTAAAAGAAACGTTGACTTCGGGTTCCCTATCTGCAAAAATGAGAATAATCTGCCTCCTTGGCAAGTGAGAGGCGGCTCACCAGCCGCAAGGCCTTGGGGGCGTTCAACAGATAACACCTTCCCGAATCCCACTTGGGAAACTGATTCCCGAGGCGAGGGTGGAGTGTAAGACCATTTAAGGTTCAAAAGCTCCCCAGGTGGTGAAGACAATCACTCAGGTTGGAAAGCATTCCCTGTAGACGAGGGCTTTAGATTCCAGTCCCTCTTTGAGGGATACAATAAATACTTCCGTGTAATATGGTAAAAGCTTATCTGGGTATTAAAAATGCCATTTAGGCCATCGTAAACATTTTAAACAATACAAAATTCTCCTAGCAATCTTCAAAGAGGCTCTGCAGAAAATTTTGGGTGGAGAACACTGAAAGTCTTTCCCACACCTATGCCAAATAAAGCATGCAAAAAATTCTGAACAAAGTATTTTGGTGGGTTTTTTTGAAAACATAAACATGTTTTCAGTGGGAAAGTGGATTCAAGTAACGTAGTGAAGGATGCAGTAGAGGCACCCAGAGAATGAGCATTTCCCCTTATTTAAGATAATTACTTCTTAGAAGTAGATCTCTATTTTCACATATAATCTTAGGATGGGAAGCAGCGTTCTGAGCCTGATCGAACACAAGGACCAGAAAACTTTTGGTAGAGGGTCTGATAGTAACATTGTCGGCTTTGCAGGCCATACGGAGTCTATAGCAACTGCTTGACTCTGTCCTTGTGGTGAAAAACCAGCCGGAGACAATGTGCAAAGGAATGAGCTTTTGTTTATCTACAATAAAGCTTTATTTAACAAAAGAGGTAGCGGGCCAGATTCGGCCCACAATTTGGTGATTGATACCTGATCTAAAGCCAGAATCCAAAGGCAAAGAGATTTCACCATGTAACTAAAAGCATTTCCTCTGCCAAAAGAACCCATACAAAATTAAGACAACAGACCGAGAAGAGTCATTCGCCGTATGTATGACTGATAAAAGGCCAGTATCCTTAACTCGTAAAGATGCTCCTCACACACAAAAAGACAAATACTCCGATAAAAAAAACTCTGTAAGGAACTTTCCATTTTGTTGCATGACAAAGGGGGCTTTGGTTATAGTTGTTGGTGATTTTCCCACTCACTTTTATACCTTTCTGTATTAGCCAAATTTCATTTTATTTTATTTTTTATGTTTACAATAAGTACGTGAATGCCGTGATGAAATATGATATATTTGGGGGGGAAACCCATCACTCCCAGATCCTAAGGTGTACAGATACTTTATTTTTGGAAAGATTGAAAAAACCGTACAAATGGCTGAGACAGAGGCCTAAGAATATAATCAATTGCTGATGGGTGGGGAGAGTGGCTAACTTTTCAGGGGTACAGTGGGGTGTGGTGGGGTGCATCAGTGGGAGGACCGTACTTGGGGGATCCAGGAGAGAACCAGTCATCCCAGATCCAGATGACACCCCCAAGGGCCATGCCAGGTGCCATGGCTTTAGGTGTGGGATTCTGAAAATATTCACATCTGACGGGGCAGTTTGCCAGCTGGGCCCCGCATCCGGGACTGTGTGTGTTTGCGTGCAGACCAACCATTGGGGGAACCCTGCCCCTGATGTGCCCTTCTCTCTGGTCCCTTCAGCATGAGCCTGAGCCCAGCATCACAGTCCACATGTGGCAGATGCCGGTGCACCCCCAGGAGCCCGTGTCCCCCAGCCAGCTGACCCTGTCCCGGCTGCCCCTCGTGTGGCAGCTGTACTCTGGAAGAAGGTACAGAGCAATGGATTCCAGGCTCTGGGAAATAGTGAGCCATGGCCAGGCAAGTGTGTGGTGGCCCCAGGAGAGGGTGATGAGTGGCCTGTGGTCACTGCATGTGTGCAAAATGAGGCAAAGGATGGAGGGACCGGACTACTGAAATCCACAAACCCATGTTTCCATCTGCTTCAGGCGGATGGACAAGCATTTCTTGGGGACTCTGACCACTGCTCCCTCTCCTGCAGATCGACTCCACAGAGGAGCTGGTCCTGACAGAGCTGCCACCAGGGAACGGGTGACCGCAGAGAGCGGCTCACAGGCTGGTATGTTGGGGTCTGTGTCTCTCGGTGTGGCGGTCAGACAAAGGCAAGGCGGTCTCTCTTCTTTACAGGAAGGCAGTGCTGGTTTCCCTTCCCTCATGCTGTTCCCTGAGCTTATCTTCCACAGCCACCCTGTCACCCTCCTCCCCTGATCCCTTGGATGTGTTTTTCACTGTGGGCAGGTCCCCCACCTTCACAAAGCATGAGATCTCACCAAATAATAGTCATCATGTAATCTTTGTAAGAATTCTGTGAGGTGTATGTATTGAAGTGCCACTCTCCAAAGGAGAAAACTGAGGGTTGGAAGGATTTCCCCAAGACCTGGAGCCTGGAAATAGTAGCAGTCAAGCTCACATCCATTGAGCATGATCTCTTGGTCTGACCATGGCCCTGGGGTGCCATCAGTCTCATTGGTGGCAGTGGCCTTCAAGGACCTGCCTCCTCCCTGACACTAACCAGGATAGGGCCAGGTGCCTTGGAAGGACTGGAGCTGAGGCTTGCCCTCCTGTCCCTGGGTCCAGTTTGGGTTGGGCGCCCCCTTCCTCCATGGTTCTCTGTCTCCTTCTGTCTTCTCCCAGGTCTTGCCGGCCCTATGGATCTTCAGTGAGGATCTTTTCATACCTGCCCTTCTGTTAGCACATCTAGCATGGCCTCCCTGGGGGGAAGGAGGCAGCTGGGCCCCTGCCTACTCTGCTTTTCTTGTTGTCATCAGCTGTCCTGCTCTGCTCCACACTCAGTGACTTGCTGGACGGACCCCCATCTGTGTGCTGGGCTCAGCTCCCCCACTGGCTGCGATCCCTGGTTTCTCTTTCCCCTTTGTGCCCTCATACCGGCCTTCCAAGTGCCCCTTCCCAGATCCCCATCAGGCCCCCTCCAGGCACTGGCCCGGTCAGACCCCCGGCCTCCAGTGCAGCCCATGATTGTTACTTGCTGTCAACCCACTCCATGTCAGGCAGGGAGTGACTCAGTTTAAGAGCAGGCCTCAGAGGGAGCCAGGTCTGGACTTGGGACTCAGATGGGCATCAGTTCTGCTGGGCTGCTGGCATGGAGTGCTGGGCAGGCTGTCCACTCCTGGTCCCAGGCAGCCTGCACCAGGGGCTGTGCGCAGGGATGGATGGATTTGGCCCATGGCTCTCCTGCTTCTTCAGTCCTTTGGCTCCTGCATGTGATGCTGGTCCGTGAAGTTTCCTCCCTGTACTGGTTAATTAAACCTCATTGCTTGTTGTCAACTTTTGTGCTGAGTCAGAGCTTAAACTGGTTTCTGGTAGAGAAGAGCAGCTTAGGCTGCACTTAAGGTTAAGGTAAATTCTAATTACCCATTTGGTGCTCTCCCCACTAGGAGGAAGCTGTGATTGGCCCATTTCAGGAGCAGGACACCGGGGGAAGGCAGGGAGGTGAGACTCTTGGGAGGAGGGAGCTCTTGGTGAAGCAGGGAAAAGGCAGAGGAGACCCTGGCAGAAGCTGGAGAGGACCCTGGCTTTTGCAGAGGGACGACGCCCTGGGTGTCTTTGCAGGATGGTGGAAGGAACAGCCCGTGGGCAGAACATGAGCCGCTGTCCGAAGTGCTGACCAGGGCCACGGGTAGGGGTGGGGGAAGAAGAGGGCCGTGTGGGCAGGGGGCAGGGTGACAACTCAGTGGTGGCAAGAAGAGGGAATCCCGTCCCTCACACCAGTCATGAAGAGAAATCACCAGTGGATTAAAGTCCTAACCTTAAAAAAGGATCCGTGAAAGCATCGAAGAAAGTGCAGGAAAATACGTTCCTGATCTTGGGGCATGAGAATCGAGTAAGACACAGAAAGCCAAACACAGGTTGTTCGAGGTAAACGTTTTCTATACGATGGGAGACTGAAAGGCAAAGGTGGAGGACATTAGGGCTTTATACAAACCCCTAGAATGCAGAATGCATAGAGAACATCTAGATTATCTCTAAGAAAAGGGGGAGAATGTCAGGAACTAGCAACTTACGGAAGAGGAGACGCCCAGACGCTGGAGTGGGGAAAGCGTGGATTTCAGAACTCTGAGATCTGGGTCTTTGTTGCTGGTAGAACTAAAGCCTCGATGGGATCGTGTTTTGTGGGAGTGTAAACTGTTATAGCTGCTCCGGAGGTTTGGAGGACAGTTTGTAACATGGCACACGGGCCCTTACTGGAGTGCTTGCCTACAGCAGGGTTGCTAAGCTCAGCTCTGTGGACACTTGGGGCCGGGTAATTCCTTACCACGAGGAGCCGCCCTGTGCCTTGTAAGGTGTTTGGCACCATCCTTGGTCTCCACCCGCTAGATGCCAGAGGCACCCCCCTCCCTGGCCCCTTCTAAGTTTTGACAACCAAGAGTGTCTCCGGTGATTGCCGCGTGTCCCCTGGGGGGAACTAGCGCCCCAGTTGAGAACCACTGGCCAAGAAAATCACTTGCACGTGTGCACAAGAGGGAAGGAGAGGAAGCATCACGCTAACAGCTGGGGTCCACCATGGAGGAGCGATTGAGTAAAACGAGATCCCGTGAGCAGAGGCTGGGCTGGGCCCCTTCCAGTTAAAGGCTTCTGTGATGGGAGAAACAGGCTCTCTGGAAAACTCTCAGAATGCCCTCCCCTCCCACTGGCCTGAGACAGAGGTATGTGGGGTGGAGGGGGTGTTGTGCAGCCTGTATCCTAGTTACAAGCCAGGGGTGTTGTGCAGCCTGTATCCTAGTTACAATCATCGTTATGATTCCATAACGATGCATAGAGCAAGAGTTAGGAAGCCATCCTTTTAGCTCAATGGGAAGCTTACAAAGCCAGCGATGGCAGGAGAAGGAGGCATGCCAGGGCGAGGGAGGGGTGGGGGGCTCTAGTGGACACCCAGTGAGCATGTGGTCCAGGGGAGGAAACTCAGCCCCGCTTCGTCTCCCTTCATACATGGCAGGCGTGAGGGCAAGGGTAACGATCAAGAAATACACCTCTTGGGGGGCGCCTGGGTGGCGCAGTCGGTTAAGCGTCCGACTTCAGCCAGGTCACGATCTCGCGGTCCGTGAGTTCGAGCCCCGCGTCGGGCTCTGGGCTGATGGCTCAGAGCCTGGAGCCTGTTTCCGATTCGGTGTCTCCCTCTCTCTCTGCCCCTCCCCCGCTCATGCTCTCTCTCTGTCCCAAAAATAAATAAACGTTGAAAAAAAAAATTTTAAAAAAGAAAAGAAATACACCTCTTGGGTGCCAAGCAGGCTGGTTTTGGGCGCCAGCTATTTACAGATGTCTGGGAAAGCCAGCTGTCCGGCACCTGGAAAGGCTCCCAGGATGGGGGAAGGAAGCCTCCAGTCCTGAGGGTAGCTGGACTGGGGTGCAGCCTCTTTATGGAGAAACGGGGCTCCAGTCCCTGCTCCCCCCCCCCCCCCACCCGCAATGTCTCCAGCGTCAGGTTTGGACAGCTTTGCTTCTCCTGTCCCAGGGAGTCCTTGTCCTATGGCATTGGGAGGGTCCCCAGGCTCAGCCTGCTCCCTGGGGATGCACTCCCCTTTACCTGCCTGTGGTCTGCATGCCTATATGGCCTCCCCTGCAGCATTATCACACATGTTCTGTGCCCATGACGGCTCATCTGGGCTCCCACTGCTTCTGTGCGGTGTCCTCTGTGACCCCCATGAAGCTTCCGTCTGGGTGGTCTGTCCTCCGCGCCTGCTGTGGGGTCAGCTTGCCCTGGCACCACGTGGGGTATGGTAGTGACTCCCAGAGGATACGCTCCGAGACTCCTCACCCCATGCTCACCGTTTTGTGCCTTTTGCTTTGGCCCCAGGGGCTCCCCCTGGCTCCTCCTACCTTTAAGTTTCCCCCACTTACCTTGTGATTTTCCTTCTCTCCGTGCTCAGGAAGGGGAAGTGGGCCAGCTTGATTTTTCTCCTCCCTCCCTGTGTACCCCCCTTTCCTTCCCAGCCCAACAAAAAAGCAGCAGGCTCTCCTTTGACCTCCCCTGGGTCTTTGACTCAGTTGTTGATATGCTTAAGGACAAGAAGAGAAATCTGGAGATCCTCCTACAAGACGGCCGCCTGTCTGGTCAGGGTGCCGTCCTGCGGAGTCTAGGTGCAAATGTCAAAAGCCTTCAGTTGCTCCCTGTTGTCTTGGAGCAAAGACTAAGTCTGCCCTTTCTTCTGGGAGGTGGATGTCTAAGGCCATCTGAGACAGAAGCTTGGTACGGGAGGGAGCAAAGAGAAAGGCACATCAAAATGTTTAAAATCACTCCCGGCACATATTCAGGATGGCCATACTGCGCTGATGCATGCGAGCCAGAAGCCATCATGTGGCTGCCTACGTTCTCTGTGTGTTTTCTAAATGCTTGTCCACGTGTTCATGAGTGGGGTGTGCATGTGTGGTGTGGCCTCCTTAAAGTCTGGTCCCAAAACGTTGTGACAGCTGGCTTCAGGGCAGGGTGAGAAAACTTGGCCCGGCCCCACCTACAAGGAGCTGAAGACTTAAAAAAACTAGTTACGAGGGACTGTGTTAAAGATTTTAATGTACAAACGAAAGGTTGTCCAGGAACATGAGGAAAATTTATCTTTTTTTAAAGAATTATGGGCAATATACAGGTGGTTTAATTACTTTGCATGGGCGCCTCGGGGCCACCCTGTATGTCGGAATCACTGGCCACAATCAGCACCATGAAGGACGTGCCGTGAGTGTCCTTCCACTCGGCCAAAACCAGGGGCCGTGTTGGAAACTCTGCACTCCCCATGTGGCCTGGGCACTGACCAGCGGCAACAGATGCTGGTCACACGTCCCTGGATGTCTGCATCCTGGGTGAGCCCAGCCCTGGCTCTTTCCGGGCCGTGTCACCCACTGGACATCTTCCTCCATGGGAACCATTAAAGACTTCACGTTCTGAGTCTCCTCTCTGTGATAGCTCTGCCCGAGCCTTGTCACTCATTGGTGCAGTTGTTTGTTCTCAAGTATGGGAGCTTCCGGAGGGCCTTTGGCCAGGTCCTACACACATTTATGGAACCTCAGCTTTGTGCCAGACCCTGTGCCGAGTGTTAGGGAAAGAGAAGTGAGTAGGAGTCGGTCCCTGCCTTCACGGGGCTCAGTTTCGCCGCAGAGCCAAGGACTGTGCATCAGCACTGAATGCAACTGAGGCCAAAGTGAGGCAAGAGAAAGAGGGGGTGGTTGTCATGTTGCTGGGTGATCCAGGGAGGCTTCCTGGAGGAAGAATCAGGGTAGAAGAATCCTCACCTTTACATGACACTGCCATCTACACAGCACTTTCCATTACAGATTATAAATGAAACACAGTCTGATTTCCAACTTTGATCCTGAAAGCAAGCCTAGGAGAAAGGCAGGTCTGTTGCCCCAGCAATGTGCCCTGGTCTGTCATCAGAAGTGGCAAAGCCGGGGCCAGAGCCTGAGTCCCCTGAGTCCCCATCCCCGCTCTCCTCCTCTGCGCAGCCAAGCAGCGGCTGCGAGGATGGAGAGAAATGAACACACACGAGCGACTGAGGAGAGAGAACAGATCAAACTTGGTGATGGGCAGACGTTGGAAGTAGCAAGAGGTGGAGTCAAGGATATGCCCTCGGAGTCTCGTTTGGCCCACTGGTCCTGAGTTGGGAACATGCGAGCAGCAGAGATCTAGGGTAAATAAAGTGACATGTTCGATTTTGGGTGTTGAGTTGCAGATGCATGTGGAACAGCATCCTGTGAGTGGAGGTGTTGTGTGGGTCTGGAGAAAGATCTGGGCCCAATCAGCCACTCTCAGGAATTCTGCTTAGAGCGTGGAGTATTATACTTCTTTTGTTTTTAATGTTTATTTATTTTTGAGACAGAGAGCATGAGCGGAGGAGAGGAGAGAGAGAGAGACAGAGACAGAAACCGAAGCAGGCTCCAAGCTCTGAGATGTCAGCACGGAGCCCGACGCAGGGCTTGAACTCACGAGCTGTGAGATCATGACCTGAGCTGAGCCACCCAGGCACCCCTTACGCTTCTAAAGTATGACAAGGTGAAAATCGTAATAGTGTTTGCTTCCAAATATTGGGAAGAGGAATGAGAAGGCAGGGTAGAGTAAGTACATAGGGGTCTTCATGGAAAGGGCTTCAGGAAAGGCCAAGTAACGGAGTTAGGAACTTATTACATAAAGGGGAAAAGTAACTCCCAGAAAAACTAACACTCATTAAACCAATGAAAACCAGTGGTGGTGGGCGAGAGCGGGCCGTGGGAGGGAGCACAAATACACTACATCATCGTTCAAGGTGGAGGGCTGAGAGGCTGGTGAATAACAAACCGAGCTACTTATTACGTAAACCTCCAGACGTACCGTACAGACTTTCCAAATCATCGTGAGGAAAACATTTACCACCCGAATATATCTGAACCGATGAGACAATTCAAGAAGGCAAGTGGTTATATATTTAACACACAAAACCTGTTTCCTTGTACGCAGGTATGAGTCAGAAAAAAAATAATGGTCACATTGAAAACACCTATATGGGGACACCTGGGTGGCTCACTCGGTTACAGTGTCCGACTTCGGCTCAGGTCATGATCTCACAGTTCGTGGGTTCGAGCCCCGCGTGGGGCTCTTTGCTGACAGCTCAGAGCCTGGAGCCTGCTTTGGATTTTGTGTCTCCCTCTCTCTCTCTGCCCATGTTCTCTGCTCACGTTCTCTCTAAATAAATAAATAAATAAATAAATAAATAAACAAACAAACAAACATTAAAAAAAAACAAGCATGTAGAGGAAATTTGGCAAAGGACTTATTTTCTGAATATATAAAGATCCCGTGTAATGGTTTCTTCTTCGCTGATCCCTCACCAGCTTAGATTCCATGTTGCAAATGCTCCTTCGCCAATCAGGACTCCTCTCCCCCGTTCTGAATTATCTGCCAGGTAAAATGCCAAAGTCGGTTGAGCCCAGGTTGCCTTCTTACTTTCTAAACCCAACAGAAAACTACGGCTAGACCAAATCATGTTCATACAATGGGCCGATAGTTGTTTCAACTTTCGGTTCCTGACTGCAAACCTCAGAAGGCCAGAGACGTACTGGGCAATTCTGTGAAGCTTCTCTGGTACATCTGTTTTCACCGGGTCTGGGATGGATTGTTTATTTATTTTTTGAATTTATTTATTTTGAGAGAGCATGAGCAGGGGAGGGGCAGAGACAGAGAGAGAAGGGGGAGAGAGAATCCCAAGCAGGCTCCGCACTGTCAGGGCAGAGCCCAACACGGAGCTCAAAACCCACAAACTGTGAGGTCATGACCTGAGCCGAAACCAAGAGTCAGATGCTTAACCGACCGAGCCACCCAGGCTCTCCAAGGTGGATTGTTGCAAGTCAGCAATCTCCATCAGAGAGGATAGAAACAGTCTGCCTTTACTGGGAAGGGAAGCAGCACACGTTCATTGTCTTGCCCCAGGGTATATGAACCCTTCCGGACCTTGAGCCTTGGCGTTTCACGGGGCGTGATGCTGGGTCCACCATTTCGAAGACTTCATGCTATTTACCTGATGAGCCTGACTGATGACCTGATTGACCTTCAAAAGCCAGGGAAACCTATCAAGTGCTTCCTCTCCTTAGTGGCAGGAGATGAGGGCCAAGGGGAGGCAGGAGGTGCGACCCCTCCTGTACTTAGGCTGCCGCTTACATTCCTCACCCGCCAGCAAAAACTAAAATTGTATGACACAGCTCATCAGATATTGATAAATATAAGTGCTATATTGAAAACAAAACCTATAAAGTGATACACTCAAAACTAAAAAATACTCCTGTGACGGGCTCCAGGTTTGGGGCGTGCTCAAAGGGCTTTGATTTATAATGTTTTATTTTCTTAGGAGGAAAATGTACTTACGGCTCACTTGTGCAGTTAAAGTTGGTATTGATGCGCTGAAAGATAAACACGCCCCACCAAAAAGCAAGTAATTACAGGGGCGCCTGGGGGGCTCAGTCGGTTGAGCGACTGACTTAGGCTCAGGTCATGATCTCGCAGTTCACGAGTCTGAGCCCCGCATCGGGCTCTGTGCTGACAGCTCAGAGCCTGGAGCCTGCTTTGGATTCTGGGTCTCCCTGTCTCTGCCCCTTCCCTGCTCATGCCTCTGTCTCTTTTTTTTTCTCAAAAGTAAGTAAACAT
Source organism: Puma concolor (assembly GCF_028749965.1). Lineage (NCBI taxonomy): Eukaryota > Metazoa > Chordata > Mammalia > Carnivora > Felidae > Puma > Puma concolor. The sequence continues at coordinate 10,033,246 of NC_141672.1, read as the reverse complement.
TTAAAAAATTGAATGGGAATGCAAGCTGGTACAGCCACTCTGGAAAACAGTATGGAGGTTCCTCAAAAAACTGAAAATAGAACTACCCTATGACCCAGCAATGGCACTACTAGGTATATATCCAAGGGATACAGGGGTGCTGTTTTGAAGGGACACATGCACCCCCATGTTTATAGCAGCACTATCAACAATAGCCAAAGTATGGAAAGAGCCCAAATGTCCATCGATGGATGAATGGACAAAGATGTGGTATATACATATACACAATGGAATATTACTTGGCAATCAAAAAGAATGAAATCATGCCATTTGCAACTAAGTGGATGGAACTGGAGGGTATTATGCTAAATGAAATTAGAGAAAGACAAATATCACATGACTTCACTCATATGAGGACTTTAAGAGACAAAACAGATGAACATAAGGGAAGGGAAACAAAAATAATATGTAAACAGGGAGGGGGACAAGACGGAAGAGACTGAAATACGGAGAACAAACAGAGGGTTACTAAAGGAGGTGTGGGAGGGGGGATGGGCTAAATGGGGAAGGGGCACTAAGGAATCTACTCCTGAAATCATTGTTGCACTAGATGCTAACTAGTTTGGATGTAAATTATAAAAAATAAATGTAATTCAAAAAAATAAATAAAAATAAAACATTGAGAAAAAAAAGCAAACAAGTAATTACAAATGGTTCTCTCCCCACTTACCTAAATACCTTCACTGCCGGTAACTTATAACTTAGTATTTACCATCTAAAACAGCGGCTAGCAAACTACAGCCCATAGGCCAAATCTGGCCAGTCACCTGTTTTTATAAATAAAGTTTTGTTAGAAGAGAGCCGTGCTAAGGGGCGCCTGGGTGGCGCAGTCGGTTAAGCGTCCGACTTCAGCCAGGTCACGATCTCGCGGTCCGTGAGTTCGAGCCCCGCGTCGGGCTCTGGGCTGACGGCTCAGAGCCTGGAGCCTGTTTCCGATTCTGTGTCTCCCTCTCTCTCTGCCCCTCCCCCGTTCATGCTCTGTCTCTCTCTGTCCCAAAAATAAATAAAAAACGATGAAAAAAAAAAAAAAAAAAAAAAAAAAGAAGAGAGCCGTGCTCATCATTTATGCATTATGTGGGGGTGCCTTCCATACAATGGCCAAGTAGCCACAACAGAGACTTTTATGGCTCATAAAGCCAAGATATTTACTGTTTGGCCCTTGACAGGAAAAGTTCGCTGACCTCTGACTCCTTAACTTAATTGGTTTCCCCGGTACCTTCTTATGGCTCTGGGTTCAGCTGGAGCGTCCCCTCCTGAGAGGGGCTTGCTTGCTTGGTCGGCCCTTCCGCAGCCGGACCTTCCTGTGTTCCTGATCCCTGCCTTCCATTTACCCCATCATGGTGCTTCCTTCTGTGCTGGAAAGTGCACCCCAGAGAGCTCCGTATTTGTGCACTTAGCTCAGGGCCAAAGACTGCATTAAACATGAATACTGGAGGCCAGAAATAGGGCCGATTCTGGGAACATCTGGGCCACACCACATACTGACCTTGGACAGCTAACTGTCTCAGGCTGTTTCCTCACCAGGAAACTGGAGGAAGTGTACTTCTTTAAAAGGCTAAAAGGAGAGGATCTATATTAATTACATACCACAGTAATTCGTACATTGTCGTTTCGTTTTAGCCTAACTCCCTTTCTTGACGGAGGAGGTGACTAAAGTGCGGAGAGGGGCTGGCAGGACTCGTTCCTACAGCAGATCAGTCAGTGGTTGGAACTAAAATGCAGCCTCCAGACTCCACTTCTTCCCACACCTTCACCTGGCCGGGCCAACCAGTGGGCGGATTACCTGGAGCCTCTCGGAACCGAAGGAGTTGAGTTCATTTGAAAACTAAAAACTGGGGCACCTGGGTGGCTCAGTCAGCTAAGCGCAGAGTTCGGCTCAGGTCATGATCTCGCGGTCCCTGAGTTCGAGCCCCACGTCAGGCTCTGTGCTGACAGCTCGGAGCCCGGAGCCTGCTTTGGATTCTGTGTCTCCCTCTCTCTCTGCTCCATCCCCACTTGTGCTCTGTCTCTCAAAAATAAATATTAAAAGAATTTTTAAAAACTGGGATTAATGAATGAAATTCAGGGTATGGTATTTACAAATCTGTCTTTAAGAAAAGGATTATGCAGAAATGTGAGAATAAAAATGCATAATATACAAGTTTCATTCTTTTCTTTATATATGCAAAGACCTTTGTTTTAAGTAGCTACAAAGCTAATAATACAGTGTTATTTCAAGTTTACCTTCTTCTGTGGCATTAACACCTGGATAAATTCATTTTAGGCAGCCTGGAGGAAACAGGGCTGAGGGTATTTGCCACCCTGTTAAACAGTCTCCAAGGAAAGCAGAAATTTTTGGGAAAAGGCAGTTGTAACACAGAGCAAAAATCGACCTGATTATGTGTAGTAGTTTTATTTTTTAAAAAAATTTTTTTAACGTTTTTTTATTTTATTTTTAGGACAGAGAGAGACAGAGCATGAATGGGGGAGGGGCAGAGAGAGAGGGAGACACAGAATCAGAAACAGGCTCCAGGCTCTGAGCCATCAGTGCAGAGCCTGATGCGGGGCTCGAACTCACGGACCGCGAGATCGTGACCTGGCTGAAGTCGGACGCTTAACCGACTGCGCCACCCAGGCGCCCCGATGTGTAGTAGTTTTAAAGGCGAGCCCTTCAATCTGCCAATTGTGTGATTTTTTTTTTTTTTTTTTACAGATCAAATTGGATCATTCTTGCAACATTTTTTCATCTCTAGCTACAAACCAATAGTCATTCGTTCCCTCCTGTTTAAATTGTATTAAACTCAAAATCAAGGAACAGGCACTGGGTTTGTCCCTCAATGCTTATGACTTTTTTACAAAGTAAAACAATCTTAGAAACGGATTAAAGATGCTTCAATCAACCTTAAAGCAACCTTAAAGATGCTGTTAATGATCCTTTTCACAAAATACAGAAAATGTCATAAAGAAGGAATACTGATTTTTATCGAACCTACTTGACGGTAGACTTCACATTGATTTGATCTTAACATTACGAGATAGGTTTCAACGCACCTATCTTATTATAGGTGTGGAAACGGTGCCTCTGAGAGGTCAAACACTTCACTGGGGGTCTGAGTAAGGAGGTTGACTGGCATTCCATCTAAGTGTGCTTGTCTTCCTAGAGTGCACACTAATAGCACCATGACCAAGAGCGCGGCCCAGGGCCAGGAGCCCGCTTTACTCCAAGCCTGCTACTTACCAACTCTGTTAACTTTGAGCAAAGTGGGTAATCAAAGATCCTATTTTCATGTGCATAAAAGAGGCATCATTAGAACCATACCTCCCCGAGGGGGAGGTTCTTAGAATGGCACTTTCTTAGCCCCGCGGGCCTGCTCTCAATCCTGGGCCTGGCTCAGTCCCCTCTCCTGGCCTCTGCCCACCAGGAGCACCCAAGGACTCCCTGCAGCGGACCACCTCCCACCTGATTTCCAGTAAGTGTTCCTCCATGGGTTCTGTCCCTGCAAACTCTCCTGCCCTTCTTCCTTCTCAGCTCAAACACTCTGAGTAGGTACACTAGCAAGAAAGGAGACAGAAAGAGAAAGAAAATAAAGAACCCATAATTGGCCACAGCAGCCCTGGCTCCTAGGAGAGAGAGACATAGTTTCTTTTTGGGATTGTCTTTTATTTACCAGGCATTGAATCACTGATGAGATAGCCCCGAGGCAAACATAACGAGTTGTTCTGCACACTAAAGTAAGAATGTTAGCTTTTCAAGAATTAGCTATAGAAGGAAGGGTCTGGGAGGGAGGGAGGAGCCCAAAAAGAAGTGTTGGGCTTAATGGCGGAGGGGAGGGGAGGGGAGGGGTGATAATGTAGCAGTGGCTAAGAGAGTTTTGCAAAACGAGGGTCTAATATCCCACTGTAAGGTATCGTCTGAATGTTAACCCACAAACCTCCCAAACCCTCAAACTTAACTCCAAACAAGCCCCCAAAGTCTGTCACCTACAGTGGTGAAGGAATCCGAGCGGTGCCCAGTGTGGGATGGAGTGATGTGTCTGGAACAAGAACGAGATGCCTGGCGGAGCATCCAGAAGCCAGACGAAATCAGCGGATGCTGGCGCTCTGAAGTAAGGGGTGATGATGGGGAGGAGTGTGAGGCCCTACTGGAGTGACAGTGAAGGGTGACATGGAGGTGGCAGAGCCAGGCTAAATTAAATCTTTTTTTTTTTAACTATAGAAAACGGGTCTGTTGATGTTTTGTGAGTCACAAGAACAAACTCTACGGTCTACAGAATCATACAATTGTGTTGACAGTAGTTCAGCAGGATAATAGGGGGCTTTGACCTGGCATGACAGGTGGTCCTGGAGGTGGCCTAAATTTGACCTCTTAAGTATGCCATTTTATGTTGGAGGAGCCAAGCATCTCCAAGTGCACGCCCTCCTGCCCCGCTGAGATCTTAACCATATCACAAGAAATGTTAATTTACGTCACAGTGTGTAGAGTGGACAAAGCTTGGCCTTGGGGGTAAAAGCAGATGTGTATTCAATGAAAGGGTGGACCTACACCGGCCAACTCCATCTTGTTCTGTGTCCTCCACCTTGACCACACCTCCTCCCTTTGAGTAACTTCCCACTCACCCCGTTCAAACTTCCCAATCAAAACACGCCCAGCGACCTGCGTAACAGGACTCCGACCCTTCCCCAGCCAATCGGCTGAGGCCACAGCCATTACCTCACCAACTGCCCCTAGACCCCTATAAAACCTTTGTGCTTTTGAAACTCGCTTCCTCCCTCCGGTATCTCACTGCTGCGTCGGTGCAGGTAGGGGATTGAGCTCGAGCTAGCTCGAATAAAGGCTCTTTGCTTTTGCATTGGACTCGGCTCCCTGGTGGTCTTTGGGGATCACGAATTCTGGGCATAACATTTGGGGGCTCGTCCGGGATCCCCAAGACCCCCAAGGGACCCCCAACCCAGAGAGCCTGACTGGCCACGGTTAGTGTCTGTTTGTTCCATCTTTTCTGTGTGAGCTCATTTCTGAAATTCTGATAGTGCCTGACACTGTCTAAGTGGACACACTGGAGGACCACGGGCCAGGAGTTTCGGAAGACGTTCCGATCCTCCCTTTTGGAGGGATGTGGAATCCCCTCATAGGTTTTGGAGGGATGTGGAATCCCCTCATCGGTTTTGGAGGGACGTGGAATCCCCTCATCGGTTTTGGAGGGACATGGAATCCCCTCAAAGGTCTGAGACGAGGCGGGTCGCTCCCGCCGGTCAGCGTGAGGCCGTCGTCTAGCTTTCAGTTTTGGAGGGACATGGAATCCCCTCATCGGTTTTGGAGGGACGTGGAAGCCCCTCAAAGGTCTGAGCTAGCTTTCAGTTTTGCCTCCATGGAGTTGGAAGACTGTTTCTAAGGGCCCTCTGTTTGTCTGTTTCTCTGTTTTGTTCTGTGTACTTACTGGACGGATGTTATAGGACAGACTCAGACTACCCCTCTACCCACCCTCTTGGCTTAGGCCCTTCCTAGCCCCACTCCCTCCGGAGCCAAAACCCATTCTTGCTTTGCAGGGGACAAAGAAGAAGGAAAACAAGAAAAGTCCTACTCAGCCTTCAGCACCCCTCTACCCTGTCCTACAAGGGGGGACTGAAGAAGAATTAATTTTTCCTCCCCCACATAACCCCCCTAGGATGCCGGAAGAACACCATCCTCCCCCTCCAGGGGAGGCAGACGCCGTTCCGAGAGCGGGAGGCGGAAACGCTCCAGTGGGAAGCCCGCCCTTTACCAGACAAAGGGCTCAGAGGGAGCAATCCGCCTCCGCTGCCGACTCCACTGTTCTGCCCCTGCGAGCCACCGGACCCCCAGAGGCAGAGGGGAATCAGCCCCATCACTGTTGGCCTTTCGCCACTAGTGACCTCTACAATTGGAAAGCTCAGAATCCTAAGTTTTCCGAGAAACCGGCAGGGCTTATTGATTTATTAGACTCTGTTCTTTTTACCCATCAGCCCATGTGGGACGATTGCCAGCAGCTTATGCAGGTCCTATTCACGACTGAAGAAAGAGAAAGAATCCTCAATGGGGCCCGAAAACTAGTTCGGGCACAGATGGGAATCCCACCACCAACCAGGCTCAGATAGATGCCTCCTTCCCCTTAACTCGGCCCCAGTGGGATTTCAACATGGCAGAAGGTAAGGAGAGGCTCCGGGTCTACCGCCAGACTCTAATGGGGGGTCTCCAAATGGCTGCTAGAAAGCCAACCAATTTGGCCAAGGTAGGAAATGTACAACAGGAAAAAGATGAATCTCCGGCTGCCTTATTAGAACGGATCATGGAGGCATTCCGTACCTATACCCCCATGGATCCAGAGGCTCCAGAAAGCAAGGCAGCTGTTATCATGGCCTTTGTAAACCAATCGGCCATAGACATTAGGAGAAAATTACAGAAAATAGATAGACTAGGAGAAAAAAGTCTGCAGGACTTACTGGTGGTAGCCAAAAAGGTATATAATAACCGGGAGCCTCCTGAGGACAAGCAGGCTCGTGCCATGGCGGCTGCCAGCAGTAAGCAGACTCGAGACCTGGCCAGAATACTACTAGCTACCACTGCTGACTTCCCCGAGGAACGAGACCGCCGTCTCCAGCAGCTGGCAGACGACGCAAGAAAAGGTAAAGGAACCACCAAGGGGGGGAAGCAGAGGCTGCAGAAGGATCAGTGCGCATACTGCAAGGAGATAGGGCGCTGGGCCCGAGATTGTCCAAAAAGGGCCGGTGGGAAGGGAAGCAAGACTGATCGAGTAAAAGTCCTAGAGCTAGATGAACTAAGTGATTAGGGGAGTCGGGGTTCAGACCCTCTCCCCGAACCCAGGGTAACTCTTAAAGTGGAGGGGACCCCTGTTGACTTCCTTGTCGACACTGGAGCACAACATTCAGTCCTCCGCACCCCACAAGGAAAACTAGCCAACAAGGAGTCCTGGGTACAAGGGGCAACTGGTATGAGCCAGTATTCATGGACTACCCGAAGAACAGTAGATTTGGGAACGGGCCGGGTATCCCACTCCTTTATGGTAATACCAGAATGCCCCTACCCGCTGTTAGGATGGGACTTACTGACCAAGATTGGAGCTCAGATAACTTTCAGACAAGAGGGGCCTCAGGTCACCAGCGCAACGGCCACCCCATCCGGGTCCTGAACATGAAACTGGAGGATGAATACCGCCTCCACCAGGAGGCGCTCCCGAGAGAAGATAATATAGACAGATGGCTACAAGAATTCCCCTCGGTTTGGGCAGAGACAGGGGGGATAGGACTAGCCACTCACAGGACCCCGGTCCTGGTAGAGCTGAAGCCAGGAGAAAGTCCGGTAAGGATCAAACAATACCCCATGTCTCAGGAGGCCCAGAAGGGGATCCAGCCACACATCTGGAGACTACGAAGCCTAGGGGTACTAGTTCCTTGCCAGTCTCCCTGGAACACCCCCCTACTGCCGGTCAAAAAGCCTCACACAAATGACTACCGACCGGTACAAGACCTCCAGGAAGTCAATAAGAGGGTCACGGACATACACCCAACCGTTCCCAACACATATACTCTCTTGAGCTCCTTGGCGCCCTCCAGGGTCTGGTATACTGTACTAGATTTAAAAGATGCCTTCTTCAGTCTGCCGCTGGCACCCCAGAGCCAACCCTTGTTCGCCTTCGAGTGGCATGATCCAGAGGAGGGCTACAGTGGGCAACTCACCTGGACACGGCTACCTCAGGGATTCAAAAATGCGCCCACCATCTTCGACGAGGCACTACACGAGGACCTGGGTGAGTACAGGAGGGAGCACCCTGGCCTCACCCTCCTGCAGTACGTAGATGACATCCTGATTGCTGCCGACACGGCCAAAGACTGTGAGCGAGGGACCCAGGACTGCTGGCTACCCTGGGGGCCTTAGGGTACCGGGCATCCGTGAAGAAGGCTCAGATATGCAGGGAGAGGGATACATCCTGGAGGGCAGACAGCGGCGGTTATCAGATGCCAGAAAAGAAACTGTCCTAAAGATCCCTACTCCCACCTCCCAAAGAGAAGTAAGGGAATTCCTAGGATCAGTCGGCTACTGCCGCCTCTGGGTTCCAGGTTTTGCTGAGATCACCAGCCCCCTATATGAAGCTACCAAAGAGGGGAAAACATTTAAATGGGCTGAAAAAGAATCAGTTACAAAAGGCCCTCCTAAGTGCCCCAGCCCTGGGCCTACCAGACATTACGAAGCCCTTCCACCTCTTTGTAGACGAACATAAGGGAATAGCAAAAGGGGTTCTAACTCAAGCCTTAGGCCCCTGGAACCGCCCAGTGGCTTAAGGACGGACTACACAAAATAAGCAGGAGATACTTAACCTGCTTACGGCCTTATGGCTTCCTGCCAAGCTAGCCATTATCCACTGCCAAGGGCACCAAAAAGCTGATAACCCAGTAGCTAGAGGTAATCAAAAGGCTGACCAGGCAGCCAAGGCAGTAGCCCTTACTTCAGTCCCCACCATGACCATACAACTACCGGACCCGGGGACCCGGTTTTACCAGGCCAGCCCAAATACTCCCAGGAGGAGTTACAGTGGATCAAGAAACTCCCCGTGGCCCAGGAGATAAAGGGATGGTGGTATACACATAACAAGGAGCTCGTGTTGCCAGACCAGCTCGGAGTCTCAATATTAGAGCACATGCATCGGTCTACTCACATGGGGGCCCGAAAATTAAAAGACTAAATCCGACATGCCAGAATCAAGATTCACCAACAAGACACCAAAATAGAGCAAGGTGTATCTGCCTGCAAGACCTGCCAACTCACCAACGCGAGAGCCACATCAAATAAAAAAGGAACCAGGCTCAGAGGCACCAGACCGGGAGCCCAATGGGAAGTCGACTTCACTGAAGTCAAACCAGGAAAATATGGTTATAAATATCTTTTAGTATTTACAGACACCTTCTCTGGCTGAGTGGAGGCATACCCAACCAAGCATGAAACGGCTCAGACGGTGGCTAAGAAGCTACTAGAAGACATCTTACCCAGGTATGGTTTTCCTGCCATGGTAGGATCAGACAATGACCAGCTTTTATCTCGCAGGTAACACAGGCAGTAGCCAAGGCGGTGGTGGCAAACTGGAAATTACATTGTGCTTATAGGCCCCAGAGCTCAGGACAGGTAGAAAGAATGAATAGAACCCTAAAAGAGACCCTTACCAAATTAACCATGGAGACTGGCGGGGACTGGGTGACTCTCCTACCGTATGCTCTTTACTGGGTTAGGAACACTCCTTACACCTTGGGTTTTACTCCCTATGAGATCATGTTTGGCAGGCCACCCCCTATTATTCCCAACCTTCGAGATGAACTTCTTGCTGAGTTTAAAGATCAAGAACTTTTTCTTTCCTTGAGTGGGCTCCAGAAGGTGCACGAGGACATTCGGCCGTGCCTCCGTGCCATCTATGAGGCTGGCCCGACCCCGACACCTCATCAGTACAGGCCGGGAGACTGGGTCTACGTCAAGAGGCACCACCGAGAGACCCTCGAGCCGCGCTGGAAGGGACCCTACATCATGATGCTGACAACCCCCACCGCTCTCAAAGTAGACAGCATCGCAACCTGGGTCCATCACACCCATGTTCGGCCAGCGGACCCCTCCTCAATCCAGAAGGACTTCGTCATGCGATAGGCCATCCATCGGGACCAACACAACCCGCTCAAGCTCAAGCTACAGCACATTCGACCCACCTAATATTGGTACCTCTGTTAACTCTGCTTGTCATTGCTCATGCTGCCGGGAGTCCCCACACCCCCCAAAACATCACCTGGCAGATCACAGACACCAGCTTGGGGACAATACTTAATCAGACCTCCCAGAGCCACCCCAGGGACACTTGGTTCCCCGAACTTTGCATAGACCTCCAAACTCTGTTCCCCTTGTCACCATACACCCCCGGATTACAAAATAGAAATGCAGCTGGTCCCACGATTGGGTCCGCAAGCTACATGACAAGGGGGGAATGAAAGGGTGGACCTACGCCGGCCGACTCCATCTTGTTCTGTGTCCTCCACCTTGAGTGACTATGTCCCCGACATGCCCCCTTTCCGGGAAAATCGCAGAAACCTCAGACCACGCCTCCTCCCCTTGAGTAACCTCCCGCTCACCCATTCAAACTTCCCGATCAAAACACGCCCGGTGACCTGTGTAACAGGACTCCGACCCTTCCCCAGCCAATCGGCCGAGGCCACGACCCTTCCCCAGCCAATCAGCTGAGGCCACAGCCATTACCTCACCAACTGCCCCTAGACGCCTATAAAACCTTTATGCTTTTGAAACTTGCTCCCTCTCTCTGGTATCTCACCGCTGCATCGGTGCAGGTAGGGGATTGAGCCCGAGCTAGCTCAAATAAAGGCTCTTTGCTTTTGCATCAGACTCGGCTCCCTGGTGGTCTTTGGGGATCACGAATTCTGGGCATAATATTCAATACCTGATCTCACTTGTGGCAGTGTGATTCAGGCGAGTTACCAAAAATATCTGGGCCTGAGTCTTCTCATCTCATCAACCCGAGTGCATCATTACTTGCTTTGTCCCAATCACGGTGTGCTTCGGACTGTGCTGGAAATTAAGCATCAATGGGTTTTAAGTGATAGTAGGAAGATCATAGCAGCAGCTCTCCTCCCCTTTTGTCTGGATTACTGGAATTGCTCTCTTAAGGGAATACCTGCCTTTAGACTCTTCCAGGCTAAATTAAATCTTATCTACAAGGACGGTGTACCCTGACTGGTGTATAGATTATAACAAGTGCAGATTTCATGATGAGCCAGACGGAATTATCAAATTATGGCTAGAGTCTATTTTTCTTCCACAAGATAGGCTAAATTTGTGCGTGCCTTCCAAGACGGAAGTTTACTGTGGATATCCATGACCCTCGAGGTTAGCGGATCAGTAGAAATGAGACACGCAGATATTTAACCCAGTACAATCCAACCAAAAAGGCAGGGCAGTGAACGCGGCTCCCTGGTGTCCTTGGTTGGTGGGTGATGGTGCCAGTGTTGGAGGGAGGCACCATCAGGTCAGAGCACACCAGCCAAGTTCCCTAGATTCTGGCTTTTTTGGCCCTCCAAGCCCTGAGGCCTAGGTCATCGGCACCTCAATCAACCCAACCTGCTGTGTAAGTACCACATCATCATCGGGACCAGGTTCCAAAGTTGAGTTTGTGCAAAGAACTCTCCCATATTATTGAAATGTTCAGTTTTCATAGTTCCAAGTACTGTTGATTTTTCATCTCAAAACTATGAATGCTCATTATAGTAAAGTATTTGCAAGAACATTTTCTTGGAAAATATCACACTTAGATTTATAAATGGTGTTTGCCATTGGAAGTTCACTTGCTATCACAAAGAGGATTCACTCACTGACAAGGACTTCACTGGACCAGTTCATGTTGACTCATCTGGTATAGACAGATGGGGAAGAATCTCTTAGAATTAGTATGCTTCTAAAGGTATTTCCACTTTGTAAATAAACTTATTTGGTGAGAGAGGGAAAAAAAAAGAGTAACAAAGTATCTTTAAAGTACAACAAGGATCGGGGCAAGGTGGGGAGAGTGGCATGGTTTTCCAGTCTCCTCAAATGACAAAAACAAGTAGAGTAACGGGAATAGAAAAAAAGAAACAGTGTATAAAGTGGAAACACAAAATCAGTCGAAGAAAAAGATCAAAAGGATTCAAGAGAAAGTGATGGATAGAAGAGAGGCAAAGAAGATCCAACATATGCATAATAGGCCCCTCCCCAGCCCCACCCCTGACACAAGGACAGAAGGTAAAAGGTAGTCAAGTGAACAAATATAAGCCACTACTAAAGAAAACTTTCCTGAAAACAAACCAAGAAACTGACTTGAACCTGTATATTTAAATGGGACGGTATTGTGCTTGGACCAGAACAGTCAACTCCAAGACACTGTCTGTTAATTTTATTAGAATTTACAGAATAGAAATCCTTTTGGCATAGGTAAAGTGACCAGGTAATTTACAAGGTATTACACCTTCGCACAATACTTTTAAGTTAAAACACAATGGACAAAATTAAGTAACATAGTACAGATACCCAAGAAAGAAAATGTGAGTCATTACTTGAAAAGTTTTTTATTTACTTATTTTGAGAGAGAGAGATAGAGTGCAACTGGGGAGGGGGCCAGAGAGAGAGAGAGAGAGAAAGAGCGAGTCCTAGGCAGGCTCCACGTTGTCAGCACAGAGCTCAATGCAGGGCTCAAACTCACAAATCGTGAGATCATGACCTGAGCTGAAGTCAGATGCTTAACCAACTGAGCCACCCAGGCACTCTGAGCCATTTTTTTTTAAATTCAGCCCAAATGCCCTTCAAGTATGAAGGCTATAGACAAATTGTGATAAAGTTGAGGGAATCAGGGAATAATGCGACTGTGTGCCCTTCCTGAGTAATCTACTAAATAATATGCTTCAGACAACCAAGAAATGTTTAGAGAAGCTTTTCCTAAGAGCTACTGAGAAGCACTGAATATATTTAACTGTAGAGTAAAGACTAATAGGCATAGGGTGAAGAACACTATGTATTTGTCATATCCTCTGATAACAAAGATGTAATTCAGCTATCAAAACTGGGGAGAGAAGGGAAAAATTACATAGAAAGTAAGCTTGCTGGTGCCCTGAAAGGTACCATTTAGCACTAAACAGATACCACTTTAAGTACTTTGGGGGAGAAGAAGAAGAGGGGAAAGAAGAGGTTACTAATTTCAATATTGTTCATAGTAAGGAACCAAAAGACCTGCACTGTCCAACATGGTAGCCACCAACTGTATGTGGCAACTTAAATTTTAAATTCATTAGCATTAAAATAAAATCTTAAGTTCAGTTTCTCAGTTACACTGGCCACAATTCACACTTCATTTCTTTTTTTTGTTTTAATATTTTTAAATATTTATTTTTGGGAGAGAGAGAGAGAGAAGAGCGTGAGCAGGAGAATGGAAGAGAGAGAGGGAAACACAGAATCCAAAGCAGGTTCCAGGCTCTGAGTTGTCAGCACAGAGCCTGACGTGGGGCTTGAACTCGTGGACTGCGAGATCATGACCTGAGCCGAAGTCAGACACTTAACCAAATGAGCCACCCACGTGCCCCCACATGCAGCTAGTAGCTTCCACATTGGAGACCACAAATAAAGAGCATGTCCATCATTACAGAACATTCCTTGGACAGTGTTACAAAGGAGGAAGGATGCCACCCTGTGATATTAATATAAAGGTAACCGTTGAAACAAAACATCTGATCTGTGGCATTTGGTTACAGCAGCCTGAGCAGATTACAGATAGGAATTCTCTGCATATTGAGCTACAGACTCAACACAATCTCTATCAAAATCTCCCCTGACTTCATTGCAGAAATTGACAAACTGATCTTGAAATTCATATGGAAATTCCAGGGACCCAGAATAACGAAAACAATTTTGAAAACGATTGGAGGACTCATACTTCTCAATTTCAAAATTTATCACAAAGATAGAGCAATCAAGGCAGTGCAGTACTGACATAAGGACAGACATAAAAACAGATTGTGTATATGTATACACACACACACACACACACACACACACACACACACACATATCAATCATATCAATGGAACAGAATTGAGAATCCAGAAATTAACCCTTACTTTTATAGTCAATTGATTTTTGACAAGCGTGTTAAGACAGTTCAATGGGGGAAAAATAGTCTTTTCAACAAATGACACTGAGGCAACTAGCTATACACATGGATCCCTACCTCACACTATACATACAAATTAACTCAAAATGGACCATATACTTTAATGTAAGAATTTAAGCCATAAAACTTTTAGAAGAAAATGTAGACTAAACCTTCATGACCTTGAGTTAGGCAAAGCTTTCTTAGATATAATATTAAAAACACAAGTAATAAAAGAAAAAATAAGTTAGAATTCATCAAAATTAAGAAGTTTTGTGCTTTTAAGGGGACCATCAAACAAGTGGCAAGACAACGTGCAGGTTAGGAGAAAATATTTGTAAATGACATTTGATAAGGGAGTTGAATCCAAATATATAAAGAAGTCTTACACCTCAGTAATAAAAATGAAAATAACCCCATTTAAAAAACAGCAATAAACAAGTTATGGAGATGTAATATACAGCATGGTAACTACAGTTAATAATACTGTATTGTATATTTGTAAGTTGCTAAGGAAGTAATCTTTAAAGTTCTCATCACAGGGGCGCCTGGGTGGCTCAGTCGGTTAAGCGTCCGACTTCGGCTCAGGCCGTGATTTCCACGGTCCATGAGTCCGAGCCCCGCATTGGGCTCTATGCTGACAGCTCAGAGCCTGGAGCCTGTTTCAGATTCTGTGTCTCCCTCTCTCTGACCCTCCCCCGTTCATGTTCTGTCTCTGTCTGTCTCAAAAATAAACATTAAAATAATAAATAAATAAATAAATAAATAAATAAATAAATAAATAAAATAAAGTTCTCATCACAGAAAAATTTCATAACTATATGGTGATGGATATTAACTAGGCTTTCTGTGATGATCACCTGGCAATACATACAAATATTGGATCATTAGGTCGTACACCTGAAATTAATACACTGTACATCAATTATACCTCAATCTTAAAAAAACAGGCAATGGATCTTAACAGGCATTTCTCCAAAGAAGATATGCAAATGGCCAATAAGCACATGAAAATGTATAAACATCATCAGACGTCAGGAAAACGCAAATCAACACCACAATGAGATACCATTTTACGCCAACCAGATGGCTATAATCAGAAAGCCACATCCGAAGTGTTGACAAGGGTGTGGGGAAATAGGAACTCGCACACACTGCTGGTGGGGACGTGCAGCCACCGTGGAAAAGAGTCTGGCAATTCCTCAAAAAGTCAAAAACAAGTTACCGTATGACCAAGCAATTCCACTCCCAGGTATATAACCAAGAGAAATAAAAACATATGTCCACACAAAAACTTATATGTGAAAACCTGTAGCAGCATTATTTATAAGAGGCAAAAAGTGGAAATAACCCAAATGTCCATGAATTTATAAAATGTGGAGCAGTCATATGATGGAACGGTATTTGGTCATAAAAAGGAATGAAATACTGAAACTTGCTAGAACATGTGTGACCTTTGAAAATATGATGCTAAAGAATCCAGTCACAGAAGACCGCATAGTGTAGGATTCCATTTATATGAAATTTCCAAAATAGGTGAATCTATAGGGCAGAAATGAGATCAGCGATTGTCTGGTGCTGAGAAGTTTGGGGGTATCACGGAGTCCATGCTAGCGGCTGTGCAGTGTCTTTCTGAGGTAATGAAAATGTTCTAAAATTGGTCACGGTGATGGTTGTATAGCTATGTGAATATGAAAAAAGACAACTGAATTATACACTTTGAATATGTGAATTGTATGGGATGTCAATTACATTTAAATAAAACTGCTATATATCTGGCTACAAATTTTAAAAAGGATATAAACACCCAATTGAAATAGCTAGAAAACAGGAGAACAAAGGAGTACAGAAATAAAGAATGAAATATAAAAACAGACACCAGTGAGATAAAAAAACAAACAAAAAAGAATGAATGAATCAGAAAGTTGGTTCTCTGGGAAACAGACAAACCTAATTTTACTGAGTGGGATAACACACAGAAAAGACAAAATAGGAAAAGACAAGGGGCAGTAATCCCCCAGAGAGAATATTAAAAGTCCTGAGACTAATTTGAATAGCTGTGAAGATAAAATATAAAACCTAGGTGAAATTGATGCTTTCCCAGGAAAACGTATTTAACTTAACTCCAGTAGAGAGAGAGAGAGAGAACTTAGACCAATTTTCACAGAAGAAACAGAAAACTGTACAAGTGCTCCTTCTAAAAAGGCACCAGGCGTGAATGGGTTCTACCAAGCTTAAAAAAAAAGTCTAATGTAACTTATACTATAATAGGATATAACACAAGAAAAGTCTCCAAATTATTTTTATAAAGTGAATATAACTTAGATGCCAAAACTTGACAGAGAGAGGAAGGGGGGGGGGGTGGAGAAAAATTCTAGACCTCTTTTGCTATGATGCAAAAATGTTAAATATCAGCAAAGAGATCCACCAGCACATGAACACATTCTACATCATGACCAAGTGGGGTTCATTCCAGCAATGCAAGGAAGGGTCCATAACCTAATATTAACACGGTATCATTAGAGTGTAAGAAAAGTATCATAGGATCATCTCCTTAGAAATGAAAAAGGCGTGTAACAAAACTCAATACCCATTCAAGTTAAAATTCTAAAAAAGGAACTGAAAGACACTTCTTTAACATGCTAAAATACAAACATCCAAGCTCCTAAGCCAGGATCATACTTAATGGGGAAAACTCTAGACGCTGTCCTGATAAAATGAAGAAAATAAAAGAATGCCTAGTATCTCCGTTACTTACCATAGCGCTGGCGGTATTAGGCAAGAGAAGACAGTTATAACCATAGAATTAGAGAGAAAGAGGAGATAATAACTCTATTTGTAGATACTATCATTATATATCTGGAATACCCAAAAAGTAAATTAAAACTACTATAAATAATGAGATAATTTAGTAATACAGAAGACTATAAAACTGGCTTACAGGAAATGATAGCTCATGATATACATACTTGCGTACTCACACAACCCTTCGGGCAACATCCTGTTAAAGATGATGAAAGGAAAGACATCGTTATAATAACAAAAAGAACCAATAAAATGCCTGAGAATAGCTTCCACGAGAATGTGCGAAACCCTCATGATTAAAACTATAAAGCATTCCCGAAAGACAATGTAGACTCAAATAAAAGGCAAGACAATAATCTTGGATAGGATGACTACGCATCATAAACGTGCCAAAGGTAGCGAGAGGACGGGTTCAGAAGGGGACACCAGGATGCATGGGAGGACACCGGAGCCCACAGATCAATCTTAAACCACCACTCTGAGTGGGGTCACCTGACACTGCGCACTTCCTGATCTGACGCAACAAGCACCAAATGTGGCGCCACCTCTATGAAGGATCCGTGCCCAAAGAATTCAACCAGAGTCTCAGCAAGTCTGGGATGCCATCGACCAAATCCAGAAAGTCTTACAGGACAATCTACCTGCTCTGCTCTAAAGAAGGAAGAGGGCTGTTACAGATTACAGGGCATTTGAGACACATCAGCCACGTGCTGTCTGCATCTTGAATTGTACCACCTGTTGGAAGCCATTTGAGATCATGGAGGACATTTGAAAACAGACGGGGTAGGAGAAGATATTAAGGAATTACAGTTGGTTTTGTTAGGTGGGGTAACGGTATGCTGGCTATCAGGAATAAAAGTCTTGTCTGTGAGGGTATGTAATAAAATGCTTGTGGGTGAAATGATCAGCTCTTTAAAATACTTAAGAAAAAAACACACCCAGGGGCGCCTGGGTGGCGCAGTCGGTTGGCGTCCGACTTCAGCCAGGTCACGATCTCGCGGTCCGTGAGTTCGAGCCCCGCGTCGGGCTCTGGGCTGATGGCTCAGAGCCTGGAGCCTGTTTCCGATTCTGTGTCTCCCTCTCTCTCTGCCCCTCCCCCGTTCATGCTCTGTCTCTCTCTGTCCCAAAAATATATAAACGTTGAAAAAAAAAAATAAAAAAATAAAAAAAAAAGAAAAAAACACACCCAATCTTGTGTGAGGGAGAAAGGAAACGAGATCGGCCTGGCATCGAAAACTGCGGAAGCTGCAAGCTGCCCTCAGATGCCGACACACCTCTGTGCCCGGGGTTCATCTCTGTTAGCTTCCGGAATATTGTTCCTTTGACGGCACCCTCCCCGTCTTGCCTCATTGATCGGTCCCCTTCTCCTGAACCTTTCCTTCAGTGCACACGCCTAGGCTCCTGGGCTCCAGCTTAACACACCCTCGGAGCTACCTTCTCCAAGACCCCCCCAGCAGAGCTCATAGCAAGGTCAACCCTCCTCCCCTCCCCTTTCCTCCACACCCACCCCAGAGGGCAATACCCCCGTCACAGCACTGAAACTTTCCCTGACGTCACCATCAGACTCCGTGTGACCAAATCCAATGGTCACTCTACTCGGCCCCAAGCAGCAGGTCCTGCAGACTCCTTTTTTTTTTTTTTTTAAGCTTATTTATTTAGAGCAGGGGGTGGGGGGCAGAGAGAGAATCCCAAGCAGGCTCCGCACTGTCAGCGCAGAGCCCGATAAGGGACTCCGACTCACGAACCACGAGATCGTGACCGGAGCGGAAATCAAGAGTTGGAAACTTCACCCACTGAGCCACCCAGGCGCCCCCTTGTAGGCTCCTTCTTGAAATACGTTCTCCTCCCGCTTCCACAGGCACCGCCACGTCTCTGCAAGTGAGCCCAGTCGGGCCCCGGCTTTAATGGTCATTTGTATATTTTTAATGACTCCTCAATTTATGCTGTTAGTCCCGGATAAGCTCTAGATGCGGGCAACAACTCCAACTGGAGGTATCCCAGACATCTCAAACTCAGCACGGCTAAGACAGCACTCCTGGTCTCTCTCCCTTTGCCCTAGCCACATCTCCAGGCCACATCTGCACCTCAAGCAGTAGCACCACGGTCCACTCAGCTGTTTCAGCCAAAGCCCGAAGTCACCCTTGCTGCAGAAACCTGCAATTCTGCGCCGTGTTTACGGTTAACGCACTGGGGCCACTTATTCTTATAAAACAGCATCTCTTTTAATGAAGAGCAACCCTCTTGCCATTTCTAATGTCCACAGAAAATGAAACCTGCACGGGACTCGCCATTTCCTCTCCCTGGAACTCTTCCCTGGCTTAAGGGCCTAGCTCGCTCTCGTCTTCGAGGTCCAATCTTAGAGGCCACCCCCAGAGATGGCCATCTCTTCACCATCTGACCCAACTCACCGTCAGGTTATCCTACTCTATTTTCCTTGTAGGACTGGGCACAGCCCGAGCTTCTCGTCCGTCTTTTTCTGGAATGAGCAGTGGGTGAGAGCGGGGCCTTCGTTCTGTTCACGGCTGTATCTGTAGCACCCGGCAGAGTTCACAGGGCTGGTCACGCTTTTCAGAAACAAAAGGATTTTGAGCAAGAACTGTCAGTCCGCTTGGGCCGTTGTAACAAAATACCATAGACTGGGTGGCTTCAATAACAGACGTTTATTTCTCAAGGTTCTGTAGGCTGGGACGTCCAACACGGAGGTGCCGGCAGATTCCCTGTCTATTGACAACCTTCTTCCCGGCTGGCAGACTGCTGTCTTCTCACCGTGTCCACACTTGGCCTTTCCTTGGCGCGCGTGCACGGAGAGAGCTCTTTCTCGGTCCTCTTCTTAGAAGGGCACCAATTCCATCCTGGGGCGACACCTTCAGGACCTCATCTTACCCTAACTGCCTCCCAAAGGCCCCATCTCTGAATACACACATTGGAGGTTAAGGCATCGACATGAATCTGGGCGACGGAGGGAGGCACAAACATTCAACCCCAGATGAGGCCTTTCCTCCTCCTGGGCCTGCTCTTAAAAGTGAGACAACTGGCTGATCTCCGACATTCCTCCTGTCCTGATATCCTGATGCCCTGTCCCTACCGACCAGAGTCTTGTCTAGTAATATCTCTAACACACCAAGCTCTCACATCACCAAGCACCGTGCAGGGCAACGGGGTTAAAATCACAAGAGACAGAGACCCTGTCACACGTGGTACCCGACGTTTATCTGTCCAGTGCCAAGACTGGGATCCGGGAAAACAAAATCAGAGAAGCGGTACTTTTCTTATATAATTTGCTTATTGGATACTTAACAATACGCCTATCATTCCGTTCGCGCCTGTCTGTGACTACAGTCGCATACGAGTGGGGACCACCGGTACTCCACACGGGATGGATGCCTTCTACTGGAAGGCCTCCCTCTGCGACACTGGAGGCCGTTTACCCTCTCAGAGGGTAGAGGCGGCAGGCAGCTAATCTTGGCAAAGGAAGCAGCAGAGACAGGCCCTGGGGTGGGCTGGGCTGTGAGCACGGAGCATGAGAGGCAGGGAGGGGACTGTGGCTGAGGCCCGGGCGGCTGGGCACAGTTTCAGGCAGGGAGGAGGGTCTCCTACTGGCACCGGAGGTACACATGTAAGGACAGAGCCTGGTGAGTGCCTGAGCCGGGTGGCGGGGAGATGACTGGCCGGGGGACCAGACAGAGGGATCTTGAACACCCGGAGTTGCCAACAAAGACCTTCTGAGGTCACTTACCCCAACGGTTCTCAAAGCGGGCCTCTGAGAACACTGGGGTTTTGAGCATTTGGAGTATATGCCAATCAATCATTCAACCCAGCCGTGTCACCAACGTAAAAGAAACACACTAAATTCATGAGTCTTCTTTCCCTTCCAAAACTTACTTGGTGACTGCCTGTTCTCGCTTCTCTCCCCTAGAATCGAGGTGAAGGGATAGGAGCTGGGTCAGCACCGAGGCAGATGAACTGTTTCACATGTAATCCACATTACAAAGTGTTCACACTACACACGACTTCATGACATCCCAGGTGTGTGCGCACCATTAAAAAGGGGCAACTTCAAGCTCCGTCCTTGGACAGATGGGCAGCCTGAGGGCCCGTCCACGGCGCTCGCTTGCTTGGCCTCCTGCTACATCACGAGATGTGGGCTGTTGACGTCCTGGGTGCAGATCTGGGCTCCTCTCAGGCCTTCCTGGGAACCGCACCTCAGCCTGCTTGGGCTGGGGGGGGGGGGCGGGCTTCTGTAGCACGGTCACGGGCACCATGTGAGACAGCCGGTCCAGGGGCCCCACGGCCTGGCCCGGGCTCGAGTGAGTCGGCCCCGCTCCCTGGCAGCCAGAGGCACACGGAGCTGAGGGGACAGAGTGAGAAGCAGCCCGGGGTACGCAGCCCCACAACACTAGTAACCGAGAGCGGCAGAATGAAGAGAGCGGCCAAAACCCACCAGGAGAAAGCCAGAGGGCAGGACAGCCGGGGCACCTGGACGGGGTTGCAGGCAGGCTCGTCTCCTGCCTCTCATTCTCTCCCGGGGCGGGGGGCGGGGGGCACAGAACAAAATACACAGGGCTGGCACACGAGGGTGAGCGCAAGCACGAACGTCCCCACTGCAGGCCTGCAGCACTTGGGGACAGGAGGAGACAGGAGCTGTGGGGCCTGGACCAAGAGAAGGACGAGAGAAGACACAGTCAAAGGCAAAGGGCAGGACCTGGTAGAGTTGAAGGGTGGGCCGGAGGTGGGGTGGAGGGAGGTTTTTGGGGGGGGGGGCAGAGGCAGAGCCGGCGGGGGCAGTTCTGGACTGGGAGCCTGGAGGTGAGCGCGGGTCCCCGGAGCTGAGGCCTCGCAGGGGCAGACTCTGACCACAGCGAGGGGCCCGGTGACGGAACGCCTGGATTTGGAACATGGCTCTGGGACCTAAGAAGTTACTGTACTTCCTCGAAGCTCATTCTGGTGACCTATCGAGTCAAACGATCCCCGGCGCAGTTGGCGTGATAATCCACAATGCCCGTAACCTGTGAGGCGCGGTACAGATGTGCAGTAAGGGGGCTGCCCAAAAATTATTAGTCTCCGAGGTGGCAGAGGGGAGACCCCCCCCCCCACCCCCGCCCCCGAGACCCTCGGAGGGCAGTGCGGTCGGGGTGGAAGTCAGCACTGCCTTCGTGGCGAAAAGGCTGCTCCTTCTCCCCGACCTGGTCACTCCAGACTAACAGGTCTCACGCCCCAAAGGTCCTTACCTCGTCACTCATACTCCGGGTCCGGCAGCTGCTCAAGGAGCATCTCCTCCGTGCCACTGAACTGCATGAGAGAAGGGGACCAATGGCCAGAGCCCTGGGCATCCTTCCATCCTTCTCTTCCTGGCTCTGGGCCTCCCGGTAGTTTGGAGCGGGAGGCGGGAACCTGCTTGGGGGCGAGGGATTCTAGGAGCCCCTCCTCCCCACCAGGCCTTCACCCCCTGACTGCCCTCCGGAGAGGCTCCCTGACCCCCTGCAGCCGAGGGGGCTTCTGTTGGACCTCAGCGGGTGGCCCCAGTCATTCATCTTCTTCTAACATCTCTCTCATCCAGTCCTTTAAAATCCTGCAGCTGTAAGCTCCTGCCCTTGTTATTTTTAGTTTTCGCTGCAGAGCCGGAGGGAACGGAGGCCAGACGTGGGGGAGGGGGCGCAGGGCCACCCAAGGCCACCCGATGGTCCCCGGGAGAAGGGACACACTTGCCTCGATGTGGTACACGACGCGCCAGAAACTGGAGTCTGAGCCTCGGTATCGTCTTCCAGGGTAGAGCTGCCACATGGAGGGCAGCAGGCCGGGGGCTAGCAGGCCGGGGCACACAGCCTCCCCCAGGAGCACATCTTCCTGCCGCATGAGTACTTGGAGGCTACTCTCCATCTGAAGAGGAGGGAAGGCCGGGCACACCTTCAGGGCCCAGGCTCCCGGGCCCACAGATGACCAGAGTCCTTCCTGCCACCCTCGCAGCCTCGCCGGCATCTGAACTGCCTGTGACCGTTGTTCCCTTGAGCCACGCATGCTCCTCTCGCGGACTCTGGCCAGGCCAGACGACCAGCGGTCACGTGTGTCTGGACACCGAGACAGGGCCACACAACAAACTGAGAGTTTGTCCTTGAACTTCCTTAGTTCAGCTGCTCTGGGATTTTCTTTTTTTTTTTTTTTTTGTCATAGAGCTCCTTTTATTTTTTATTAATATTTATTTATTTTGGGGGGGGCAGTTAGGGACACAGAGAGAGAGACAGAGAGAGGGACAGGGAGAAGAGAGAATCTGAAGCAGAATCCGTGTTGTCAGCACAGAGCCCGACACGGGGCTCCAACTCACAAACAGTGAGATAATGACCTGAGCGGAAATCGAGAGACACATATCTCCGGACCCCACAATCAGGTGATAGACCACTTTTCCCCACCTCCACCACTGCCCATCTATTGCAATAAATCTAACTTGCTGCCTGGTTGATCATGTGCCCCACAACCAGATCCCCACACGACAGCCAGGGTGTGCATCTAAAACGTCACTCCCCTGCTCGATGCCCTCCAGTGGCTTCTCATCGTGGGCAGAAGCACCTGAAACCTTCACTATCTGGGCCCCTGCCTCCCCCCTCTCCCATTTTGCCCCTCACCCTCCACCCTGTTCCAGCCACAAAGGCCTCCTCGCTATTTCGGGGACATGCCACATTCCCAGTAATCTCTTGTATCTGTTGTCCTCTGCCTGGAACATTCTCTGCTAGATCGACACAGGGCTTGTACTCTTTCTTTCAGATAGCTCTCTGCACAAATGTTACGTCTAGAGGGACAAATTTCAGGGAAATCCAACTCTCTGAAATACACACGAGGCAGGCAGGCCTAAAACTGTGGTTTGCAAAGGTTTCAACTAAAACGACAGGCAAACGAGAATGAATACTCTTGCAGGGTCTTGCCTGAAGACCCCACACCACTAGTTACTGCCTCTCATCCGACACAACTTACCACCAGCCTCAATTACTTCATTGTCCTTCACCCCAGCCCACTGTCAGCTTCACAAGTGGTAGGATTTTATCACGTTCACTGCAAACCCTCAACAGTCTAGAATCGTGCGTGGCATATAAACCAGGCCCTTATGCTTATTCAATGACTCTCTCTCCAGAGTGGAAATATTTTTAACAATTTTCCATCTATGAAATAAATTAGAATTGTTAAGACATAATTCAGATCATCCTGCAAGATGTAAGTGGAAATCACCATTCTTGCTGTGTTAGTATAGAGTTTTCTGTATCCTTCAACCACTTTTAGTTTCCTTCTTCATCTTTTTCTTATTGATTTAAGTAAATCTTTACATATTAAGAATGCTCTCAATTACACGGAAGCAAACCCTGCCCCACGGTTTGCTAGTGGGTTATGCTTCATGCAGAACCTACAATGATTATGTGAAAAACTCTGGTTTGTGGTTTGGGCGGTATGTTTAAGAAGATCTTCCCCAAGCAGAGGCTGAAAAAAAAAGGATATTCTACAAATACCTGACTTTAAAAAAAGTAAATATTTAACTTGATTTTTTAAAGGACACATAGGTGTCTATTCATGTCCTCTGCCCATTTCTTCACTGGATTATTTGTTTTTCGAGTGTTGAGTTTGGTAAGTTCTATATATTCATAAAAAAATTTTTTATGTTTATTTTTGAGAGAGAGAGAGAGAGAGAGAGACAGAGCACGAGCAGCAGAGGGGCAGAGAGAGACGGGGACGCAAAATCCAAAGCAGGCTCGAGGCTCTGAGCTGTCAACACAGGGTCCGATGTGGGGCTCCAACTCACAAACCGTCAGATCATGACCTGAGCCCAAGTCTGACACTTAACCGACTGAGCCACCCAGGTGCCCCCCCAAATTTTTTTAAATAAAAGTACATATAGGTACATTTAAAAAAAAAAGGCAAAAAACTAAATAAATGCCACTACAGAGGAGGCACGAAACACCCCAAACTCCAAGGCAGGCCCCCCACGTGGCCCAGCGCACTCTGCAGAGAAACCCGCGTGGACGCGGCCGCCCACGCCCAGCCCCGCCTGCCCCAGGGCGGCTGTACCTCGATGATTATGGGCAGCCAGGTACGCTGGTTTTCGTCCACGTACACGGACCTTTCCCAGATCCACAGGTGGTCCGGGTGCAAGGCCGTGCGCGCCCTGAAGAACGGGAGCTCGCCCATGGCTCCCAGGGCGTCCTAGGCGTCTCTGGAACCCACTCGCTGGTGCGCGGGACGCTGGCCCGTCGCTTTATAGCGGGGGCGGCGCGCGGGCGCCCCCCAGCGGCGGGGCGGGAGGAGGGCGGGGGCGGGCTGCGCGGAGCAGGGCGTGAAGCGGGGAGGAGGGCGAGGCGGCGTGGGCGGAGCGCGAGGCGGGATGGGCGGAGCGACTGGCAGGAAATGCTCGGGAGCTGGCCCTGCGCCCTGGGACCCCGGCACCGTCTAGGAGTGCAGACCCAGCTCGGTGGACGCGGGGCTTTCTCCAGGCCCCCAGCCAGCCAGCCCCCACTCCCCACTGCTGGGGAGGCACACCTGCCTGTGGCCTTTGGCCTTTTCTCTGTCAGGAGGTGCCGGCGTCCTCCGCTCCCCGGGACGCCCAGACCCTACTGTCCGAGTCGGGCTCTGTGTGTGGCTGGTCAAGTCATACTCAGACAGAGACGCCAGGCCTCTGCTGGGAACTCACAGTCGACGCCAGGCAACCCAGAGCCAGGACCCCCTCCACATCTTCTGGGATCAGAACAGACCCATGGCAGCCAGAACCAGGCCTGGACTTTCCCAGGTTCACGGCATCACCTTCAGCCTGTGGATGGGGTGTCGGAATCAATTGCCTTGGCCAAGTGCAACTCTTGAAGCCCCGGTCCCCCTCCCACGGACATTTTCCACCGCTTTGATGATGGTGTGGTCATCTAATAGCTATTGTGAAACAGGGCGGTGAAGAAACATGGGTTTTTCCCTTTATAGGCTTTGAATTCGTTAGTGAACACATCGTTCACTTAAAAAGAATCCTCTCCCTCTACCCCAAGATCAATGGAATTGCAAAGTCCCTGGGTTATATGATCAAACTGTCTCTCTGTAAATTACAGCAACTAAGGAAAACAATTTCACTTCGCTTTGCAGCGCACCACATGCCCATTAAGGCAATTAAGAAAAATAAAGACAATGAGAAACATGTAAAAGCAGCTCCAGGCTCATTGCTCAAACATCACCACTGGCCGCAGTTTGGTGTCTCACCCTCCAGCTCTTTCCTGTCTCTCTGACTAGGCCCTAAGAAAACAATTTGTGATCTTTTGAAATATCACAAAAGTGAAAATGAGCTTAACCCTGATCCCTTGACACCAGAGGTATGTATTTGCTTCCCTGCCTGTCCAGACAACCTAATTCCCAAGGAAGTGCTGAGGTGGCCTATGGTAATAGAGACAGAATTGGATTTACCAGGAACACGAAATAGAAGACAAAAGCCAAGCAAAGTTGGGAGTGGAGAGGGCAGACCGCGAGCCCAGCAGACCTCCCTCCCAGGGAAGCCCCTGTGGTGCTTGTATTTAACATTCAGACTTGTGGCATTCAGGCTGATTTCCCTGTGGATGGTTCTTAATTCCAGACTCAGATAGCTACTGGGACCGTGATAATATGGTAATCTGTCTGCGGGGGCAGTCTCATCCTAGTCCTGAGCTTTGAGGCCAAAAATGATAACGAGTCCAGCTTACACAGTGTGGCAAAAAAGGGGACACCTAGGAGCCGGTGTGGTCACTGACCCAGCCGCATCAATGGCCCCAGGACTCAGAATGCCCCCGGGTCTGCCGATTTCGTTGGCACTTGTTCCGTTTTTTTGAAGGAGCCACAAAAGGAACGAATAATGGACCGAGAATCAGACTCACTTGGCTGGGTATGTTTCTCAACGTTCTGGCAATATGATCCTTACACCCCCAATCCCCTTTGAAAGAACAGTGTAGGTCTTCAGTTTCACACGAGGGTTTCTTAATATTGAGCAAGATATTATACCCAAAAGTGGATGTCATTCTTCTGTGGGGCTTAGAAAATCACTTGAGAAGGGGTTCCAGAAAACGAAAGTGACATGGGGCAGCTTCTGTGGGGGCCTTGAGACTTCTTTATGGAAATCCCACCGGAAAGGAAACAATGCTCCTGTGTGGTCCCAAGGACAGGCAAGCCTCTCCAGCACGTTATCTGCCCCATCTTAGGGCCGGAAGGCCAGTGGGTCCAGCTTTATGGACCTTGCTTTATTCGTCTACAAACTCCCTGAGTATAATCAAGTGGTGTTTCATTTAGAAAATAACACAAAGAGGGGCGCCTGAGTGGCTCATTCGATTAAGCGTCCCCTCTTGATTTCAGGCTCGGCCATGATCTCTCGGTTCATGAGTTCGAGCCCCGATTCAGGCTCTGTGCTGACAGTGTGGAGCCTGCTTGGGATTCTCTCTCTCTCCTTCTCTCTCTGCCCCTCCCCAATTCGTGCTGTGTCTCTCCCTCCCTCTCTCAAAATAAATAAGCTGTGTCTCTCTCTCTCTCTCTCAAAATAAATAAATAAACTTTAAAAAAAAAAAGAAAGTAACCCAAAGCAATTGTTTTGACTTTTTTTTTTTTTTTTTTTTTTTTTATGTAGAATCCTTAACTGCTGCTTTCATGGTCTGGCTTTGGATCCAGTTTTGACTTAGCCTCTATCGCCTGTGAATTTGGCAGATCCTTTGCATCTTGGTTTCATTGCCACACTTGGGTAATCAGTGGGCCAAGCTAGGTGCCCTTGAAGCCCATTCTAACTCAATAGTCCCTGATCCTCTGATAACGTTGTCCAGTGGGAGATTAAGAATGATTTTGAGCAGAGTGGTTCTGGATATGAAGGACCACAATGGAATTCATTCTGCAGGAGTGAGGAAGCCATTTTCTTGTTTGGGTCCCAAAAAAGGGCCCTGAGAGTGAGTCCTGACCATCAGTAGGATCTAGCAAGTTGCTATGGTAAGTATGACCCCTGGACCAGCTACGCCTCAAGCCTTCCCCAGACCAGCTGGGTCAGAAACTGCATTGTAACAAGGGTTGTTGGGTGCACGTTAAGCATTGGTCTATAGGGGGAGGATTAAAAGGGACAGATGATGGGTGTCTGCCTCATTCTGCCATTTCCCTCTAGATTTTCTTTAACTGTGACACAAAACCTTGGATATGTGTCTCTGTATCATTCAGTCCTAGGCTCTCTGAGTTTCTGTCAAAATCACTTCTTTTTTTGTTGTTGTTTAAAAGATTTTTAATGTTTTATTTATCTGAGAGAGAGAGAGAGAGAGAGAGAGAGAGCGAGCATGAGTGGAGGAGGGGCAAAGAGAGGGGGAGAGAAAGAACCCGGATCAGGCTGCTGGCTCTGAGCTGTCAGCACAGAGCCCATTGGGGGGCCAAACTCACAAGCTGTGAGATCATGACCTTGAGCCAAAGTCAGACGCTTATCCAACTGAGCCACCCAGGCGCCCCTCAAAATCACTTCTAATATATAAAGTGTTTTCCTCTTGGGGCGCCTGGGTGGCGCAGTCGGTTAAGCGTCCGACTTCAGCCAGGTCACGATCTCGCGCTCCATGAGTTCGAGCCCCGCGTCGGGCTCTGGGCTGATGGCTCAGAGCCTGGAGCCTGTTTCCGATTCTATGTCTCCCTCTCTCTCTGCCTTTCCCCCATTCATGCTCTGTCTCTCTCTGTCCCAAAAAATAAAATAAACGTTGAAAAAAAAAATTTAAAGTGTTTTCCTCTTAAAATCCTGGTAATCAGGATTAAGTAATCAGGTTAGGCCATCCTAAACATCAGCAATGACCAGCAAGCTATAAAGAAACTACGTAGGGCTACTTAGGTGGCCAGGCCTCCGGGCCCTACAATGAATGCCCCCAAACCACTAAGCTGGGTGAATTGAAACCCTGGCTGCTTATTAGAATCGCCTGAGAAGCTTTCATAAACTACGTGTGTCTGAGCCCGTTTAGACCAGAATCTCTGAGACTGAGGCTTTGGTGTTCTTTCTTTTTTTTTTAAAGGGTTTTTCAGGTGATTCTAATGTGCGGTGAAGCTTGAGAACCACTTATCTAAGATTTGAGCTCCTGTTTTTGAGACGTGAACAAGATTTATAAAACTAAATAACCAGGAAAATGTTAAAGCTATTCTTTCTACCGTCAATTCTCATTGTAAACCTCACCCCCAGCCTGCACTTGACTTCCTTCCCTATTCCCTGATGGGTAGATGTTGAGACATCCATGCTAAGTCACCCGGAGTGGATTTTGTTTGTTTGTTCGGACATCTGCACCACATTTTAGATCATTAAGGCTGATGAACAAGTGAGCCCAGAGTAAAAAGGGATGTTACGGCCTTTACCCACAAGGGATGAAATTTCATCTTTAGATTACTGGAGAACGTGGGACAAGGATATTCCCAGTAGAGCTCAGGGACCGATCATAGCCTTACCCCCTGCGTGGCTATGATCTCTCTTCAAACTTAAGAGTTTTCTTTACGTTTTAAACATTTTTCGAACGGTAAGGTGTCTATGGGGACGTTGGGAAAACGGGTGGAGGATTGGGTGGAGACTTGGCATTTCCGACAAGGTCCGGGGTGAGCCTGAACCACCTCTGAGGAGCAAGGCCGTGTACCAACCCGGTGCACACACCGCACAAACGCAAAACACACCCACGGTCCCGACTCAAAAGGCACCGAGTAGTTGAACCTGACAGGTTGGTGGAGGGAGCGGCAGGTAGCAGAATTGCAATGGATGCTTTGAGCTAGATTTGCCGCGGTGAGTTAGAGTTGACCTAAGTCGGTATCAGAGGTATTTCTCAACCCTGGGATGATTCCACCCTCTAGGGATTATGCCCCCAACATTGTCGGTGCTGTGGATCAATTTGTTTCTCATGATGCCAACTTCCAATTCTTCAATATGGTTGCTTTAATTTTACCTCAGGAAAAGATTTCTTTTTTTTTTTTTTTCTTGGCAAAATAACTCACATATTTCTTTCCAGAAAACTGGCTCATCACCTTCATGCCTCTTAGATATATAAGTTGAGGGAATATATTAACTACGTATTGCTTTCAGCTTCCACACTGAAAATCCCCTCTGTACCATTTACCCAATATCTCTTGACCCAGATCTTCGATTGTAGGATATCTTATATATTTTTTTCCAAGAAAGTATTTTTATTTCCTTCAGATGAATACCCACAATTAGGATTGCTGGATCATATGCTGGTTGTATTTTCAATGTTTATTTTATTATTTTTAATTAATTTTTTAGATTTATATATATTTTTAATTTCAGTATAGTTAACATACAATGTTATAGTGGTTTCAGGTGGACAATAGAGTGATTCGACACTTCCATACATGACTCAGTGCTCATCACCATAAGTGTCCTATTGGTCCTCTTCTCTTTTTTTTTTTTTTAATTTTTTTGACGTTTATTTATTTTTAACAGAGAGACAGAGCATGAGTGGGGGAAGGTCAGAGAGAGAGGGAGACACAGAAGCTGAAACAGGCTCCAGGCTCTGAGCTGTCAGCACAGAGCCCGACGTGGGGCTCGAACTCACAAATCACGAGATCATGACCTGAGCCGAAGTCAGCCGCTCAACCGACTGAGCCACCCAGGCGCCCCGGTCCCCTTCTCTTGTTTCACCCATCTCCCCATTCCCCTCCCCTCGGGTAACCATCAGTTTGTTCTCTCTAGTTAAGAGTCTGCTTTTTTCTCTTTTTCCTTGGTTCTCTTTTCCTTGGTTCCTTGGTTTTGTTTCTTAAATTCCACATAGGCGTGAAATCGTATGGTACTTGTCTTTCGCTAACTGAGTATTTCCTTTAGCATCATACCCTCGAGATCCATCCATGTTGTTGCAAATGGCAAGATCTCATTCTTTTTTATGGCTGACTAATAATCCATCGTATGATACACCACACATTCCTTATCCATTCATCGACAGGTGGACACTTGAGCTGCTTCCATAATTTGGCTATTGTAAATAATGCTGCAGTAAACATAGGGGTGCACATATCTTTACAAATTAGTGTTTTCCCATTCTTTGGGTAAATACCCAGTAGTGCAATTACTGGGTCGAAAGCAATTCTATTTTTAGTTTTTTGAGGAACTTCCCTACTGTTTTCCACAGTGGCTGCCCCAGTTTGCATTCCCACCAACAGGGCACGAAGGTTCTTTTTTCTCCACATGCTTGCCAGCACTTGTTCATTGTGTTTTTGATGTTAGCCATTCTGACAGGTGTGAGGTGATATCTCATTGTGGTTTTGATTTGCATTTCCCTGATGAGTGATGTTGAGCATCTTTTCATGTGTCTGTTGGCCATCTGGATGTCTTTGGAGAAATGTCTGTCCATGTCTTGTGCCCATTTTTTAATTGGATTATTTGTGTATGTGTGTGTGTGTGTGTGTGCGCGTGTGTGTGTGTGTGTGTGTGTTTAGTTGTACAAGTTCTTTATATGTTTTGGATATTAACCCTTCATTTGGATATGTCATTTGCAAATCTCTTCTCCCATTCAGTAGGCTGTCTTTGGTTTTTAGTGATTATTTCCTATGCTCTGCAGAAGATTTTTATTTTGATGTAATCCCAAGAGTGTATTTTCGCTTTGGTTTCCCTTGCCTGAGGGGACATATTTAGAAAATGTTGCTATGGCTGATGTCAGAGAAATTACTGCCTGTGCTCTCTTCTAGGACTTCTATGGTTTCCGGTCTTACATTTAGGTCTTTAGGAGCACCTGAGTGGCTCAGTTGGTTGAGCGTCCAACTTCAGCTCAGGTCATGATCTCACATCTCATTAGTTTGAGCTCCGCGTCGGGCTCTGTGCTGACAGCTCAGAGCCTGGAGCCTGCTTCTGCTTCTGTGTCTCCCTCTCTGTCTGCCCCAACCCCCTTGCATTCTGTCTCTGTCTCTCTCAAAAAGAAATAAACATTAAAAAAAATACATTTAGGGGCGCCTGGGTGGCGCAGTCGGTTGAGCGTCCGACTTCAGCCAGGTCACGATCTCGCGGTCCGTGAGTTCGAGCCCCGCGTCAGGCTCTGGGCTGATGGCTCGGAGCCTGGAGCCTGTTTCCGATTCTGTGTCTCCCTCTCTCTCTGCCCCTCCCCCGTTCATGCTCTGTCTCTCTCTGTCCCAAAAATAAATAAACGTTGAAAAAAAATTTTTTTTTTTTTAAAAAATAAAAAAAATACATTTAGGTCTTTAATCCATTTTGAGTTTATTTTTGTGTATGGTGTAAGAAAGTGGTCCAGTTTCTTTTTTCTTTTTTTTTTTTTTTGCATGTAGCTGTCAAAAAATAAACACCTTTCATTGAAAAGACTTTTTCCCATTGGATATTGTTGCCTCCTTTATAGAAAATTAGTTGACCATGTAATCGTGAATTTATTTCTGGGCTCTCCATTCTGTTCCACTGATCTATATGTTTATTTTTGTGCCAGTGCCATACTGTTTCAATTACTGCAGCTTTGTAGGATATCTTGAAATCTGGGATTGTGATACCTCCAATTTTGTTTTCCTTTTTCAGGATTGCTGGTCTTCTGTGGTTCCCCATGAATTTTAGGATTGTTTGTTCTAGTTCTGTGAAAAATGCTTTTGGTATTTTGATACGGATTACATTAAATGTGTAGACTGCTTTGGGTAGTATGGATATTTTAACAATATTTGTTCTCTCAGTCCATGAGCATGGAATACGTTCCCACTTGTTTGTGTCATCTTCAATTTATTGCATAGTATTTTATAGTTTCCAGAGTAGAGATCTTTCACCTCCTTGGTTTAGTTTATTTCTAGGCATTTTATTATTTTTGGTGCAATTGTAAGTTGGGACTGTTTTCTTAATTTCTCTTTCTGCTACTTCTTTATTCGTGTGCAGAAACGCAATGGTTTTCTATATATTGACTTTGTATCCTGCGACCTTACTGAATTCATTTATCTAGTAGGTTTTTTGGTAGCGTCTTTAGAGTTGTCTATATATAGTCTCATGTGATCTGAAAATAGTGAAAGTTCTACTTCTTCCTTACCAATTTGGATGCTTTTTATTTCTTTTTGTTGTCTGATTGCTGTGGCTAGGACTTCCAGTACTATGTTGAATACTGGTGGTGAGAGTGGACATCCCTGTCTTCTTCCTGACCTTCAAAGAAAAGCTCTCAGTTTTTCCTGATTGAGTATGATGTTAGCTGTGCAGTTTTTGTATATGTCCTTTATTATGTTGAGGTATGTTCCCCCTCAAACTACTTTGTAGAGGGTTTTGATCATGAATGGATGTTGTACTTTGTCAAAAACTTTTTCTGCATCTATTGGAATGATCATATGGGTTTTATCCTTTCTCTTGTTGATGTGGTGTAGCACGTTAATTGATTTGTGAATATTGAACCACCCTTGTATCCCAGGAATAAATCCCACTTGATCTTGGTGAATGCTTTTTTTAATGTGTTGTTGGATTCAGTTTACTAATATCTATTTTAGGATATTTTACTTTATTTGAGAGAAGGAGGAGAGGCAGAGGAAGAGGGAGAGAGAGATTCTTGAGAAGGCTCCGTGCTCAGCACAGAGATTGATGCAGGACTAGATCTCACAACTGTGAAATCATGACCTAGGCCGAAATAAAGAGTTAGATACCTAACCGGCTGAGCCACCAAGGTGCCCCAATTTTAGGATATTTTAAAAGGGATTCTAGTCAATGTCATGTGGAACTAATTTTTTGAGGTATGCAAATATTACATAGCATATACTGATATGTATATTTTATATACTAGGTGATAATCTACTTCTATGTTAAATTTTCCAAATATTTAGCCAATTTGCCAAACACTACTGAATAATTTATCCTTCCACACAAGATTTCTGACACTAGCAATATTGAATACCAATTTCCCATTCTGGGCTCTGTTCTGTTTCATTCGTCTGTTGCTATGGTAAAACCACACTTCAAAAAGTTTTGAACTTGAACTTGAAATACTTGGTGGAATAGGTCATCCCTCTTTGTTCTTTTTCAAAGTTGTACTTTTGCATCTCTGTATTTTTTCTTAATACTTTTGGGATTTTTATTGGCATTTCATTGCATTTGTATGGTTGAGGAAAGCCTCTTATATTCTTTAATAACATTTTATAATATCCCCCATAAAAGTGTTACATATTTTGCTTATCTCACTTCTAGATATTTTATATGTTTGTTGCTTTGGCGAATGGTATGTTTTAATTACATTTTCTGGCATAACATTTTGGTGTTGACTTTGTATGTAGCATCCTTGCTAAACTCTCTTATTTTTTAAATTTTTTAAAGTGTATTTATTTTTGAAAGAGAGTCAGAGAAAGGGAGCACGAGGGAGGGGCAGAGAGAGAGGGAGAGAGACTCCCAGCAGGCTCTGCACTGTTAGCCCGGAGCCCTATGTGAGGTTCGAACTCACAAACCATGTGAGATCATGACCTGAGCTGAAACCAACAGTCAGACGCTTAACCAGCTGAGCCACCCAGGCACCCTTCTTGTTAGTTTTAATGGTTGGTTTATCTGCAAATGATAAGTTTTTTTTTTTTCACTCTTCCTTTACAATACTTACACTTCCCTCTGTGTGTCTGTCTCTCTATCTCTCATTCTCTCTGTCATTCTCTCTGTCTCATTAGCTTTTAGTGTTTGTTAAAATGTGTTAAACAACAGGAATGGGTGATGGCAGGCATTCCTTTCTTGTTCCTGTCTTTAATAAAAATCCTTCTAAAGTTTAACCAGTAAACAGGATGTTAGATGAAAGTTTTGGTAGATAGACTTTATCCGTTAAAAAATGTCCTACCATTCTTGGTTCTTAAACTTTTTGACCATTGTGTTGAATGGTGTTGGGTGTCATTTCTATTGAAATGATTTACACCTGGGTGGAGCACATCTTCTATGTTGCCCACCAGCCCTCACCTCCCTCTTCTTCCTTGCTGTGGAACCCTCACTTTTGGGGGACTCTACCTCCAGCCTCATTATGTAACTGGGAATAAAGGTGACCCAGCTGATGGATAAATCTTGATTTCTCTAAGGCAGTTATTTTTTTTAAGCTTTTTAAAAAATTTTTTATGTTTATTTTTCAGAGAGAGAGAGAGAGTGCAGGGGAGGGGCAGAGAGGGAAGGAGACACAGAATCCGAAGCAGGCTCTAGGCTCTGAGCTGTCAGCACAGAGCCCGACAAGGGACTCCAACCCAATGAAGGGCTCCAACCCATGAACCGTGAGATCATGACCTGAGCCAAAGTCGGAAGCTTAACCGAGTGAGCCACCCAGGTGGCCCTAAGGCAGTTCTTGATTTGGAGTGTCCACATGCCTCAGCTGTGGCACACAAGGTCTAAGTTTTGGATCTAGAAAGTTCTCAGCTATTATTTCTTCAAATATTGTTTTTCATTCTCTTTATTTTCTTTGCTTGTGTGTGTGTGTGTGTGTGTGTGTGTGTGTGTGTGTGTGTTATGTTTTATTTTTTCTCAATCGAAGTACAAAGAGCAGTGCAGCATGCTTGCAAGGCAGCACCATCTAAATGACACGGGAGTAACAAGATGGGGATTCCCATGCCCAGAGATGGTTATGCCTAGTGGCAGAGGAGAGTAGGAATGGTCACCAACAAAAGAATTAGCCAGAGTTTTATAGCATGAGGATTCGGTCCAGCTGACGCGAAGAGCTTCCCACTATCCCAAGACCCACCACCCCTGGGTAAGGCAAGCATGACATCTAACCTCTGGGAGAATGGTAATCAGGATAGGAGTTGGGGGCAGTGCCCTGGAGGGATAGCAGTAGAGGGAGAAGCAGGGAGTCCGTGGATAAGCAGAGGACTTCCAGCCACTGGACACCCAGAAAAATTATCCCTGGAAAGGAGGACAAATTCGCTTAATAGAAGTTCTGCCCATCCCCTAGATAGAGTTCCAAAGCCAGGACAGCTGACACTGTTTTAGGGGAGCTCTGCTGCCTAGATGAACTCACAGAAAGGAATCACAGGAAGGTGGAAGAAGACACAAAGCACAAAAGAGAGGCAACAACTGGAAGGACTTAAATTTGAGAGAATAGAGCTATCAGAGCAGCCAGAACAAGGATTTAAAACACGCGTAACTGGGGCTCCCGGATGGCTCAGTCAGTTGGGCATCTGACTTCGGCTCAGGTCATGATCTCACGGTTTGTGAGTTCGAGCCCCACATCGGGCTCTGTGCTGATATCTCAGAGCCTGGAGCCTGCTTCTGATTCTGTGTCTGCCTCTCTCTCTGCCCCTTCCCCACTCATGCTCTGTCTCTCTTTGTCTCTCAAAAATGAATAAACGTTAAAAAAAAACAAACAAGCATAACTGATATGCCCACAGAAAGCAAGATAATGTCTGACGGCAATGACACAAGTATAGGTGGTTATTTTTAAATAATCATCTCCCGGAGATGCAGTGCTGTAGGAAACAGGTTGCCTGCGCCTACCTTCCAGCAACCATTTACAAGGTCCATGACCATTTACCAGGTATGTGACCATTTCCCGGTTCCACGACCTTTTCCCAGGTCCGTGACCTTGGGCAAGTCAGTCACCTCTTGTGTGCTGTTTGTGAGATGGGATGATAGCATCCCATCTACACCTACCAGGATCTGTGTCATAAGAATTCAAGAATCAGAGAAAAGAGAATAAAAGGGAAGAGATATTTGAATGAAAAACTGAGAAATCCCCAGAACTAAAGAAGATTGGTGTTATAAGAACAGAATCAATAAGGGAAAAGGTCTAAACACACCATAATAAAATAGAAAGGATAAAAGTTTTAAAAACCCTTGTCAACAAGAGAAAAGAAACCAGATCAGAGAATTAAATGCACACAGATTTCTCACTGGCTGCATTATAAAAGTCTCCACAATAATTTGGACCAGAATTATATATCCAGCTAAACTATCATTCAAATGTAAAGATGACATGTGAGCAACCCTCACTCCCTAGACCCTATCCAGCACATAGAGACAGCTCTTTAGTAGGAAGAGAAAGAACTCCAAAAGAAATAAATGAGATACAAGCCACAATGGAATATTATCGTCATTAACAAAAACAACATTTTCTAAAAGTAAGTTTAAATTATTTTTCTTAAAATATGGAAATAAAATGCCAGACATCAACATGGAGTGGAGATGTAAGTAAATCCCAAGATTCTTTTCTGTTTTTTCTTTTTTTTAACTTAAAAAAAATATTAAGTAATCTCTGCCCCCAACGTGGAGCTCCAACTCCCGACCCTGAGATCAACAGTTGCACGCTCCACTAACTAAGCCAGCTAGATGCCCCCCAAGGTTCTCTTCTTTAAGGGGAGAATGAATAAACTGATTAACTTCAGATGAAATAATGTCTTTAAATGTAAGTTAAGGGCAACCAATAGAAAGTTAAACACAGGATGTGAAGAGCTATCGATTTTTGGAAAGGTAAGATATAGAGTCTGAATAATATTTTAGCTGAAAACAATGAAAATTCTAGATAAAAAATGTCTTAAAAGTCTTCTTAAATGTGTCACTGAGCTGACAAGAAAATAATAAATCAGAGGCCAAAGCAAGTGAGAGCAGAAACCCAAAGAAGTAATGGACCACCGAAGCAGTTCTCACCCTGGGGACATATGCTAAAGCTTGGCAACCTTGAGCTTTCCATTTACTTTTGGACATTTCTTAGACAGCAATACACTTCACAAATATTTATTTACTCTTGCTTCTTATATCTTTTTCTCCTTCCTGGTTTCACTTCCTTGTAGGAGCGATTCCTCTAAGAACACTTTTATGGAGCCCTTGGTAGGGTAAGCTTTCCATGGATGTGCTGTCCACGATGCAGCCACTATTCACAGGTGGTTATGGAGCACTTGAAGTGTGGCTAGTCTTTACCGAGATGTGCTATGATGTAAAGTACACAGTGGATTTCAAAGACTAAATATACACAGGTGCACGTGTGTGTGCGCACACACATACACACGTACACACACACACAGAAGGCAGTGGCACCCTTGCCCCACAAATATGCCAGTTTCCTTCATTGCTCTTCGCAAATATTTGCTTTTAATCTGTGTCAACAGAGAGTCATGAATTTCTTAGGGCTCTGTGTGTGTGATATGCAAGCTGATGGGCCCTGAGCAGGGCCTGAGAGGCTTCCCTAAGAGCAGAAGCATGAGCTGCCATATGTAGGCATCACATTATCCAGAAACTGTGCAGAATGCTTTCCACCGACGGACTCTCCCGTTCTGGGAAATCTTCTGGATAATTGAGGCTGCTGCTCAAGTAAGCCCTGGGCAGGGGGGGGGGATGTGACAGTCCCTCTCCATTAAAAAAAAAAAGGACATTATTTGTACATTTAATTAAGAAGCTGCAATCAGGATAGGTAGAGGGGAACTTGGGTACTAACCACGCTTACTGCCTCACGAGTACTACAGGTTGTATTCCTCTTCTACCTTCTTGTTTTTGTTTTTACTTTCTTTTCCCATTTTGCCTTTCTTCTGTCACTTGTGCTTCCAGTCAATCAAACACTCCACCCATTGCAGACAAAGAAAAACCAAACTAAAAGAGTCCTTCAACCCATCAAAACACCATTTGGTCAAGTTAGGAAAACTTTCTTTCCAGCCAGAGGAGGGTGACCTATCCAATCAGCTGTGTCTTAGATTAATTAAGAGAAAGAAGCTCGGACAGTCACCTGGAAGGAACGCCAGGGGCCCCTGGTGCTCCTTTGACTCTACTCAGGACCTGGGATGAATGTTGGAAAGAGTTAAGTGTGGGGCTGGGTTGGTGTGTTGGTTAATTTGATGCGTCAACTTGCCTGGGACAAGGGATGCCCAGAGAGCTATTGAAACATTATTTCTTTAAAAAAAAAAAAATTTTTTTAACATTTATTTCATTTTTGAGAGACAGAGCATGAGCAGGGGAGGGAGACACAGAATCGGAAGCAGGCTCCAGGCGCCGAGGTGTCAGCACAGAGCCCAACGCGGGGCTCGAACCCACAAACTGCAAGATCATGACCTGAACTGGGATGCTTAACTGAATGAGCCACCCAGGCGCCCCTTGCAACATTATTTCGGAGGGTGTCTTGAGGATGTTCCCTGGAGAGATTAGCATTTGAATTGGTCAGATGCATAAAGCAGTGGGTGGGTGTCATTCAACCCAGTGCTGATGTGAAAGGATCAGAAAGGTGGATGGAGGTTGAATTCACTCTCTGCCTAACAGCTCAAGCTGAGACACTGATCTGCTGCCCCCAGCACTTCTAGTTCTCAGGTCCTCAGAGCGGGACTAGAATCTACACCATTGGCTCTTTGGCTCTCAAACCTTCAAACTATGTCACTGTCTTTCCTGGGTCTCCAGCTTGCAAACTGCGGCTCATGGACTTATGTCTTTTTGCCTCTATGCCTCTATCCGTGCACCTATGTATCTATCGATGCATCTGTGTATGTATGTATCATCTCCTATTGGTTCTGTCTCTCTGGAACCTTGGCTAACCCAGAAGCGATGCTGTGAGGTGGGAGTGGGAGGCAAGGGTTCAACACTCAGGTGCAGCTGGGCAGCAGGCATGCTGGGATCTGGAAACACAAACCTGGAAGGATGGAAGGTGAGACGGAGCCGGATGTTTCCAGGAGGTGAAGCCACCCGGGGGTGCACTGAATAGACGAGTGAATACGAGCTCTGTGCAGATTACTTTGCAATGAAATGGAGCTGGGGAAGGTGAGCCAAGATGACGCTAGAGTCATAAACATGGATTTTAAGCACGTTATTATTAAAGAGTAGAACTGCAGAGAGGACTTCCTGGAAGGTTCATTAACTTCGGCAAAGCGGAACAAAAATAGCAACGTTATTTATTTGCATTGCTGGGAAATGAGTCAGAGATTGCAACCCGAAGTTCAAAGTTAGGCATCAGGGTGCTGGAATTGTATGCAAAGTTGTGTTTATATGGGAATACACGACTTTCTTTTAGGGAGACTGTCCAAAGCTCTAAAAATTACCAATAATGCGATTTAATTTTTTTTTTTTTGATGGCTAATATTTTCCCTCTGCTCTATGACAACTTAGAAAAATCATTTTGGGGGAAAAATATCTCCCTCTGGAGTATGACATCTATTCTTGTGTTTGCAAAGAAAGTAAATGTAAACAAAGCTCCTCTTACTGACTTTATCAGGTTACGTGATTGACCTTATCATC
Organism: Puma concolor; assembly: GCF_028749965.1. Lineage (NCBI taxonomy): Eukaryota > Metazoa > Chordata > Mammalia > Carnivora > Felidae > Puma > Puma concolor. Next base: position 9,993,646 of record NC_141672.1, on the reverse strand, counting down.
ATTTGGAAATGCTCACAAGGAGTCTTGTGCCCAGGCTGATCCCCCCTAATAGTTTTACATTTTTTTAAATGTTTATTTATTTCTGAAACAGAGAGAGACACAACATGAGTGGGGGAGGGGCAGAGGGAGAGGGAGACACAGAATCTGAAGCAGACTCCAGGCTCTGAGCTGTCGGCACAGAGCCTGATGCGCGGCTTGAAGTCACAAACCGTGAGATCATGACCTGAGCTGAAGTCAGCCGCTCAACCGCCTGAGCCACCCAGGTGCCCCTCCCCTAATAGTTAAACACTGCATTCCCCTCACCCCTGTTCCTTTTTAGTTCTATTTACTTCCCAAGCATTTATTTGCTTTTGCTTTTTTTTTTTTTCCTGTGAGCCAGTTTTTCCTGATGGCCCCTATGTATTCATTTTCCTAATCTTTTGTCTCATTTTGCATGATGTTATTTGGATAAGGATGGCGACGGCTTGTAACAGCCATTTGTCTTAAAGCTTAGTGGCCTCACTAAGATCTTTTTCATTTCCTGGCTGGTGTTTGTGCCAAAAATGTGGCCACTGGATTATCTGGGCATTGCTCTGTTTTGTTAAAAACAGGCAAACCAGTTAGGGCAATCACCTTTGGAGATTGGAATGTATTTCTGGAATATCACGTCAAGGAGGTACTGTTTTTCCCTCATTCTAATTTACAGCCCTCTGCTGTCGGTTTTATCTCTTCTAGTGCTGCTAGAGAAAGTCATAGCATCTTTCTGATTTAATACATTCATCATGTCTGATCCCAGCACGCAGCCATCTTGTTGGCTTATTTCATTACTCATATTGAAGATTTCAGACTTATTCTTTTCTTTAAAACTTCCCCACTTGAATGTAAGCTCCATAAGGGCAGAGATTTCAATCTAGTTTCCTTGTATTCTGAGCACTTCGGATTTAAATCTGCAAAATATTACAGAAAGAAATCAAAGAACACCTAAATAAATTGAATGCGAATGTATATCATGGATAAGAACACTCGACATCATGAAGGTGTCATTCAAAGCAATTCCAATCAAGATCCCAACAAGTTTTTCTTTTTTTTTTTTTTTGGCAGAAATTGACAAATGGATTTTAAAATTCATGTGGAGCCAGAAAGACCAACAGCAGCCAAGTCCATCTTGAAGAAGAACGGAGCAGAGGGAGACACAGAATCTGAAGCAGGCTCTGGGCTCCGAGCTGTCAGCACAGACCCCAATGCAGGGCTCGAACTCACAAACCATGAGATCATGACCTGAGCCGAAGTCAGTGGCTCAACTGACTGAGCCACCCAGGCGCCTGTTCTTTTGCCAGATAGAAAGCTACAATAATTAAGACAGCGTGATAGAGTCAAGGATTGACAAACTCAAGAATGAGCATAGATAGTCCAGAAACTTATCCACAAAAAGGATAGTTCAACCAAGGGGAGTAGAATGCTCTTCTCAACCAGTGATGCTGGGTCAAGTGGATATACACGTTGAGCCAATATGAATCTCAATTATTACTTCATTCAGTATACAAAATTATTTCCAGATGGATTGCAGATTTAAATGAGAAAGGTAGAACAGTAAAGCTTTTAGAGGAAAATGTAACAGAACATCTTTGGGAACCTGAAGTAGGCAGGTTTCTTAAGTGGAATATAAAATCACTAATCATAAAGGAAACAGTAATAAATCTGACTATATAAAAATTAAAGACATGTATTCATCATGAGACACTATCAAGAGAGTAAAAAGACAACTCACAGGGGTGCCTGGGTGGCTCAGTCGGTTAAACATCTGACTTCAGCTTGGGTCATGATCTCATGGTTCATGAGTTTGAGCCCCACCTCAGGCTCTGTGCTGACAGCTCAGAGCCTGGAGCCTGCTTCAGATTCTATGTCTCCCTCTCTCTCTGCCCCTCCCCAACTCATGCTCTGTCTCTCTGTCTCTGTCTCAAAAATAAATAAACATTAAAAAAATTTTAATTAAAAAAAAACAACTCACAAAGTGGGAACAGATATTTTCAGTACAAGTACCTGAAAAAGGACTCTAATATAGTGTATATAAAGAACTTCTACAAATCAATATGAAAAAGAGGTAACCCAATAGATAAATGGGCAAAATACTTGAACAGGGACCTCACTGAAAACTAGTTATCCAAATGGCCAGTGGACATATGGGAATAAGCTCACCTTTGGGGCGCCTGGGTGGCTCAGCTGGTTAAGTATCTGACTTTGATCTTGACTCAGGTCATGATTTCATGGTTTGTGGGCTCAAGCCCCATGCCAGACTCTGTGCTGACAGCGTGGAACCTGCTTGGGATTCTCTCTCTCTCTCTCTCTCTCTCTCTGCCTCACTCTCTCTCTCTCTCCCTTTCTCTGTCCCTCCCCTGCTGGTTCTCTCTCTCTCTCTCTCTCTCTCTCTCAAAATAAAGAAAACTTAAAACAAAAGAAAAGAAACTCGCCTTCAAGAGGCATCAGGGAAATGCAAATGAGCCATCACTGTATACTTACCAGAATGGATAAAAGGAAAAAGACAGGAAATATCATGTGCTAGTATGGTTGTGAACAACTGTATCTTCCTACCCTGTTGGAAGAATAGTAAATTCACTTTGGAAAGCTGTCTGACAATTCTACTAAAACTGAAAGCATGTATACCCCATCACCCAACGATTCCATTCTTATACCTATCCCACAGAAACGTGCACATACGTGCACCAGAAGACACGAACTAGAATGTTCACTGCAGCACTGTTCACAACAAGCGCAAGCTGGAAACGACTCAAAAGCCCACCAGTGGTTGCGTGGTATCGCTCCATTGTGGCATAGATCCACGCAATTCGGCGATGAGAACAAGTGAACTTCTGTTGTACACAACGAAATGGGTGAATCTCACAAGCGTAGGGCTGAGGGGGAAAAATCAACACGTAACGAACTCCCAGACATCAAGTGGCAAAAGAAGTCAGACGCAATGGGGTACCTACCCCACGACGCAACTTACAATTGCATTTATGAAAGGTACAAAAAGAGGCAAAGCTACTCTCCAGTTTTAGAAGTCAGGAGGGTGGTGACCCTCGGTGGGGTGGGGTGGTGGCTGGAAGGGGGCATTTGGGGAGATCCTGGGGGTCTGGTCATGTTCTCCTTTTTGACGTGGGTGCTATTTGCACAGGCAAATTCAGTTTGTGTACATTCAACATGCTCTCATTCCCAATACTTGCCTTTTGCTCTATGTATATTTGAGTTGAAAGGTTCTATTGTTAAAACCAAGTGTTAAATAATCAGGGAAGAGAAGTTAATTAAATGCTGACAATTAAGCACCAAAGGACTGGCACAGGCTTAGGTGCTGTAAGAGCTCAGAGGTAAGAAGTAGTCCCCGGGGGTCTTCCTGGGGGAAGGGGTGCTGGAGTGGTCTCAAGCAGCAGACAGGCTTTGGATAAAAAGGAAAAGGTTCTTTGGCTCCAGACCAAAATATAAAAATAAAATAAAATAAAATAAAATAAAATACCTTTGAAAAGTAGGTCAATGATTATAGCTTATTTTTTCTATCCAGAGAAGTCCTTCTGACCAGCTTAGCACAATTCTCTTTTTTTTATGTTTATTTATTTTGAGAGAGAGAGAGAGAGAAAGAGAGAGAGCAGAGAGGAACAGAGAGAGAGAGAGAGAGAGAGAGAGAGAGAGAGAGAGAGAATCCCAAGCAGGCTCCACGCTGTCAGCACAGAGCCCAACATGGGGCTCTATCTCACGAACTGTGAGATGCCCTGAGCCGAAATGAAGAGTCAGATGCTTAACTGACTGGGCCACCCAGGAGCCCCTGGCCTAGCACAATTCTTGAAGGAAAAGACTCACTGCAAATTTTAGCATGGAGTAGTGGGTATGGAGGAAGGCGGACATAACTGTAAGATCCTACTGAAGTTACTTTGCTTCTCTTAGTCTCAGTTTCTTCATCTGTAGAATGGAGAAAATAATGTCCCCCTCCGGGGACTGTGGGAGTTAAATATGATGGTTGGCACAAAAATGTTAGCTTAAAAAAAAAAAAAAAAGATGAGCCCTACTTGGCCTTTATTGGTCTCTAGATAGTGTATTATATTTTGGGTTTGACCCTTTTCTGGACCTCCTCCCCCAGATGCTCCCCAAGTATCTGCGGGTGACAATGATAAACATATAAACAGCAGGCTCCGGCCTTCCTGCCCCCCAGGTTGGAACTGCTGTTAACCCACACAGCGGCCGAGGGCCTTGGTGCCAGGATGATTCACAGAGACGACTGGAGTGGGTCTGGGCTCGTTATGCAGTTTATGAATTTAATTCCCTTTGGCTGCTCCATATGCCCTGCCTGGAGATGAAGCAGCACTTTTATCTGAGGACAAGAAGCCAGCTCACAGTGGGTTCTCAAGTCCCCTGGTGCCAAATGTGCTTTGGTTTGTCAGACGCTTCGAGGCTGCTCCCTCCCACTGAAATCCTGGGGGTGCCACGTCAGGAGCTTCAGGACTCCCTGGAAACAAGAGACGGAGGGTGAACTCAAATGTCTATTGCCAAGTCCGCTGCTTCTTGGGATTTACCACCTCTTGCCTGAGCCTCTCGTGGAAGCCTCCTAAATGGTCTCCAGACTCTCCTCCTCATGCCTGCTGTCGGGGTGAGGGTCAGGCTCAGAGCAGACTGTACACGATTCTTGGATCTGGCCTTGCTGAGCACTGGAGACCCTTCAGGGAGACCACCAGGATGGTGGAGTGTGCGGGGGGCGGGGGGGGGCAGTGGTGACGGTGGCAGGGCACAGGGAGCTGGCTGGTGAGACACGAGCTGTTGAAAAAGCTATTAAGGAAGTAGAGTCCACAGGAAGTAAGGTAGAAGCAACCGGAAGTAGAGTCAACAGGAAGTCAAGTCAAACCATCAGATAATGAAGCAGAATCAACAGAAAGAAAACCATCTGGTTGGGTGTCTGGGTGAGGCGGGAAGAGTGAAGAAGGGCAAGGAGGAGTGGAGAGTGCCTTCCCTGGTTCTTTCCTGGGACCGGTGTGGATGGGGTTGCCATTCGCTATGAGGGGGAACACAGGTAGAAGAGCCAGGCGTCTTCGCCTGCCCCCCTTCCCCCCTGCAGAAACAGAACCCGAGAGAAAGGCTGGTCGTGGGGTTGTTCATCTGCAAATGTAATGCCAGAGAGCAGGAATGAGGGCGTGAGGAGGTGTGCAGGAAGAACTCATTCCCAGTTCAAGGTGAATATAGCAAAGTAAGAAAGGCACGTCCCCGTCCTTGGGAGCCCACGGTCTCACAGGAGCAACAAAGAGCCAAGTCGTACAGCAAGTGTGCTCCTACTGCTAGTTGGTGGTGATGCCTCTTGGCTGCTCTAAATTAAGTGCTTTCCCATGAATCTGCTCATTTACCTCTCACGGCATCCTCCTACTGTCCCCTTCCCACAGACAAGAAAATGGTGAGGCGTTGTCCAAAGTCATAAGCTGGGAAATGGTAGAACTAAGATGGCCAGCCTTTGAACCCCCGTGGAAGTCTCAAAGGAAGTAGGTGCTGAGTCCAACGGGGAGGAGGAGACAGATCTGCCATCACCTGGTGGGAACAGTTCCCCTTTGTAGTTTTGCAAAGGCGCTCACATCCGTGGTCTAATCAGTAGTGGGGATGCAGGGCAGAATTTGCCATTATTATCTTCATTTTGCTCAAGTGGAAACCGGAGACAATGGGGCGGGTTGGGGGGGTGGTCTTTCCCCCGGTCACACAGAGGATTCTCAGTGGGGCCACTGCAGGATTTGGGCCACCTCTGCCCGGAGAGTGGGGGCCCTGCTCCAGGACGGGACTGACCAGCACGACCCGGGTCCATCACCATTCCAGGGCTGTCCCCATGTGAGTCAGGCACCGTGAAACAGACTCAGTTTTATCTGTGGTAATTTCCTCCCTCCATAAAAAATTTGGGCTACAGAAAAGAATGGATTCCTCAACGCTGAAAGCAAATGTCACCTGTAACAGTGCCTGCTGATTCCGCACGAAGAGGGAAATTCTTCTTCTGCAGACCACATCTCTGGGGTCTTTCTCCCAGAAATCCAGCCACGGGCCGTGGGTCACGAAGCATATGGCAGCAGCCACACTTCAGGTAGCAGAGGACATTTGCACACCCTTTGGTTAGATTAAAAAAAAAAAAAAAAAAGCGCCAGGATACTGTGTGTCCTGAGGGCAGGGGGCCAGGAAACAGGCAAGTGCGAAGTTCTTACCGTGAGAGCCAGTAGGGATGAGGCCGCTGACCTGCCTCTGAGGACCTGTGTGTGAGTTCCGCCTCTTCCGCCTGCTCACTGCACAACCCCGGGGACCCACCTCCCGGCTCTGGGCTGCAGTGCTCCCACCAGCCTAACAGTGGAGGGCAAGGATTATTGAGCTAGCTCTGCGTGAGCATGAATTCCTGGACCAGCTGAGCGAGCTCAGGCAGATGATCTACCCTCCCCTTGCTCAGTCAACTTGTCTGTAGAGAGGACGTGATAAAGGGGCAGTTGGGGGGATTAGATGGGTTAACGCTGGCAAGGTGCTGAGCAGGGGCCTGGCACCTTCTTCCTTTAAAACCTTCCCTCCAAGGCTGCCTGGGTGGCCCAGTCGGTGAAGTGTCCGATGGACTCTTGATTTCCACTCAGGTCATGATCTCACGGTTCACGGGATTGATCCCTGCATCAGGCTCTGCACTGAGAGCACCGAGCATGCTTGGGATTCTCTCCCATTCTCTCTGCCCCACCCGCACTGTCTCTCTCTCTCTCTCTCTCTCTCTCTCAAAATAAATAAACATTTTTTTAAAAAACCTGCCCTCCAGAGAGACTCTGGCAGTGGTCTGTAAGCCGTACTCCCCACTGCCCAGCATCTCCACTCACTTCCTTTGGCCTCCCACACTCGCCACCACCCATCCTTCTCCCTGTGCCAAGGCATGAGCTCCCCGTCCTGGCTCCTGACCACCACGTACACTGCCCTCCATTGACCATCATGCTTAGTGTGAGCTCCCTGGGACCCTAGCTATGGGGTCTTCTGATGTTCATCGTAGTTTTTTAGCTCAGCGGAACTCCTTGAGATCAGAGACCAAGTGCCATTCATGTTTGTATTCCCTGAGGTCCTGAGATCAGTGTCAGGGTCAGCAGACATGGCCAAGGAATAATAATGATAAGTAAATACACAAATACATAAACATACACATATACATGCATAGGACTCTCATGCTGTACATTTACATATACTCATATATATGTAGAAATATATGTGTTGCTACACACAGCATAGTATATGTAGTGCATGTGTACACACATACGTGCATGTGTTCTCAGGCTCCGTGTGATCCTCTCAGCAGCCCCATGAAGCGGGTACTATTAGGGTCTCCATGTTGTGGAGAAGGAAACTGAGTCAAGCAGATGCTAAGTGACTTGCCCACAGCCTCACAGGGATGCTGGCAGTCTGGCTCAGAGTCAGGGTTCCGACCTCACGCGAGTGCGCCCAACTCTAGATGAGACGACGCTGGGCTGGATGTGGATGGGAGACGGATGAATTGGACAAGAGGCCCAGCTCCAGCTCACTGAGCAAGGCTTCTCTTGTGCTGACGTGCCCCCCCCCCCCCCACAACCCCGTCCCCCGAGTTATTCTGCAGGCAGTTTGACCCCTTTGCTCTGCACACACTCCCACTTTGTAGTTGGAAGGGACACCTTTGACTGGTCTTTCAGGGACCTCCCAGTGACCTGGAGGTGATTTTCCCTGGAAGCATCTGTCATGAGAGTTACTCAGCTCCTTGGCCAAGTCATCTCCTACCATGACATCAGGGCTTCAGACTGGGATCAGAATCCCTAGACACCCACACCTGCCTCTGGAGGAGCCAGAATGAATTACTTCGGCTTGCATTAGATCCTGGGACGGAGGGTGGAGAGAATCCTTAGGAAGAATCTTAATGCTTTTCACCTAGATTCAGAGCCACTAAAGAATGAAGCTTTTAGGGTCACACCTATTGTTTCCTCCTGACGACCTTGGGCAATTTTATCCCTTCCAGGGCTTCAGCTTCCCCAGCTAGAACTTGAGACCCTCCCTAAGGTCTTTCTTATTTAATAGCCCCTGAGCCCAATGACTGTCTTCTTCCTTCCAGTGGCTTTTAGATCCCAGGGGCTGACCCTGGTCTTTTTCCAAAAGCAGGTAGCACAGCCAGCCGATTCTTCTATACAACACGCATTGCCACAGTGAGGACCCAGGGTGATGTATTTTGCCGTGCCAGACAGAAGAGCGCCGTAGGCTTTTTTGGTTTGTTTTTTAAGAGGACAATAAGAAAAGGAGAAGTACCCTGGTAGGAGGTTGACTTTTGCCTACCTAATTAAAACTGGGGGAGAATCCTTCCTGAAAAAGAATGCCAACAAAATGTGTCTCTCAAATTCATTATGATCACTGACTCAACGTCGAATAAGCAATATCTTTCTCCTGTGTTCCTCCGACTTGCATAGTTCTTTTTTCTAAATTCGGGTATTCCTTCTTTCAACAAACACCGTGCTTTTAGGCACCGTGCTGGATGCTGGGGGTTTGCAGATAATGATGATGATGCCGAAATCAGGTACCAGGCCCTGGGATAAGGACCTTCATGCATCATCCTATTTAATCCTCTGAGGCAGGTGCTCGTGGTATCCCCATTTCATAGAGGAAGAAGCAGGCTGAGCTTGATTAATTGTTTAATGTCACCAACAGTAAATGGCAGAGCCGAGGTCAAGCTGTGTGTATTCTAGAACCTTTAAACCACCGCAGTGCTGGCTGAGACCGTTACCCTTCCTTTGAAATGGACAGTGGACATTTCTCACTCTCCTATGACGTGTCTGGACACACCTTTAGAGATTCTTGTTTTAGACCGGGAGTCAAACGGTGCCATTTCAGCTTGAGGACAAGTCTCCTAACCCCATCCTTCCATCAGATCGCTACCCGTAAGCCCCCCGCTATCCAGAAAGCCTGTGGCAACCGCTGTAGAGACACAAAGAGGTAAATATGTTACTGCAGGTGTTGGGATAAGGGTCTTTAGAAAGCATAATGGGGACGCAAGGAAGAATTGGCTTCTCCGGAGGGGATGGTAGGGCCGACCCCACCTTTGCAGTTGGAAACGACGCCTCTGACCAGTCTTCCAGTGACCTGGAGGTGATTTTCACATCTGATATTTGTCAGGACAGGCAACACTAGCTGTAGGGAATAACGCCCCAAATTTCAGTAGTGCAACACGGTATAGATTGCTGTCTTAATCCAGCGTGGGCGTTCTCGCTCAGGGGTGATCTTGCCCCAGGCCGTTCAGAGACCTGCATCCCCTCGTAGTGTCGTTGTGCTGTCCCCTAGGATCTCAGAGCCCTCCGCTCCATCCTCGGTCTCCGGCTAGGAGGCGGGGGAAAGGAGAGAGGCCAACCCTGAGAGGTTCTTATAGGGTGGGGTGAGCGACTCTTCCCACTTGGGGCTCACAGCCCAGGATGCAGAGACACCCAGCTGCAGAGAAAGCTGGGAAATGGAGTCTGGCTGTGTAGATAAGAGGGAAGGACGCAGGTTTGGAGCTGGTTGGTCCTCCACATTGTCTCCACACCCAATGCACCTTTTTTCCCTGTAACTGTTCCTCTGCAGGTATGTGTTCCCATCAGAGCGTGAAGCGGCTTCATGAGGGAACAGAAGGCCTTGGGCATAAGAGGGGCTCTGCACGTCTCTGTTGGAAGACTGATAAGCGCATAAAAGGGGACTTGAGTCGGATCTGATTTGAATTCAACGTAATTTTGACCTCACGCCATGATTCTGTGTGCATGAAGAGTTCTGAGTCACCGCACATGCAATGCTTTCTCGTGTGTAGGAGGAGTTCTCGTTTGGAAAAGAAAATCAATGCTTGGAATGTGAAGAACCTTTATGCCTTGCTAGCCTGCCTGTCCCGGCCATTAAATCAAGCCTGAGCACTGTCACTCGCGGGATGGCAGTACACGGGATGCATCAAACTAGCCTGTCTGCTCCTCCCGCATGAGTGTCATAAACCCGGCGGACAGCAGGGTGGCAAACATCATCATTCTCTGCAAAAGAGACAGCGTTTTCTTTGTCAATGACGCTCGCTATTGGGAACGTGGTTGGCCAGCATTGCCCCCTCCAACCGCCATTTGCCATTAAGGAAAGACGGCGGGAGGGCTAGTGAGGAGAACAGCAGCTGCCAAGTGTTAAAGGAAGCCCTGGCATATGATGCCAGGATTCCTCAGCACTCCTGACATCTGGGGCTGCGTCGTTCTTCGTCGTGGTGGCTGCCTTGGGCATCACTGGGGGGTACTGGGTAACGTCCCAGGCTTCCACCCATACCCCCCCCCTTCCCCAGCTGTGACAACTTAAATGTCTCTAGACATTGCCAAATGCAATGGGGACAAAAGTCACTCAGGCTGAGAACGGATCTGGAGGGGCGTCTGGGTGGCTCCGTCGGTTAAGCGTCTGACTTTGGCTCGTCATGATCACACTAGTCCATGAGTTCGAGCCCCACGTCCGGCTCTGTGCTGACAGCTCAGCCTGGAGCCTGCTTCCGATTGTGTGTCTCCCTCCCTCTCTCTCTCTCTCTCTGCCCCTCCCCTGTTTGTGCTCTGTCTCTGTCTCTCTCTCAAAGAATAAATAAATATTAAAAAAAAAAAAAAAGTCTCTTGCTCTACTGACTGAGCCAGCCAGATGCCCCTGGTGCGAGTTTTTGAAAAAGAGAGAGAGACAACAGACCTAGAGAGTTCCTGATGAAAAGTGTGGGTGTGAGGGCCACATCTCCTAGTTTTCTCTTGCACCCTGTGTAAGGAGAAGTGCACGAATCACAGGGTGTTATCGTTTCTGACAAGGATCTGCATACACCTCAGTAACGTTTAAGGGAAATGGGGCTGCAAACTCTGAGCAGTCACCTTTCCCCCCAGCAGACGGTGGGGCTGGAGGGAAGGGCCTCATGGCCCAGGTTGCCGCGAAGGGGCTGTTCCGGCTAGATGGTTCCAGATGAGGAGTCATGCGGGGGCGTCCACAGCGGGGGGGGGGGGGGGGTGCTTTCCCAATGGCCTTGGTCAGCTCCAGATGCTCACAGAGAGAACCCCCAGCACCAGGAGGCCCAGAAGACTCGGTCACAGCAGCTAGCGGAGGGGCCACACTCAGCTCTGCACCCACTGCCCTAACTCAAAGCGAAGGGTGCTTTGCTCAGTGTGGTTCCCCAACCTGAAAGAACACAGTCGGTCCAGGAGTGACCGTGTCATGACTCTTTATATCTGGCTTCTCCTTTCTGGTTTTAGGTCTGCAACGACCGTAGAGGAAGGAAGAGACCTACCCCCACTTTACAGATGAGGAAACTGAGGCCGAGGGAGGTTGAGCGACTTTGCCAACAAAGACTCGAACCTCACATCATTCAAATCTCAAATGAGGGTCCATTGAGTTTGGAATCGAGGGCCGTTTCTCCTCTTGCGTGGCTGCAGCTTCAAAGGCAAAGCTAGGAAGGAGTTTGCCATGATGAGCTCCCGGGCACACAGGCTTACACAGGACGTGCATCCATCTCCTTCTCCCTCCCTTCCTTAGGTAGGACGCCCTGGGGGTAGGGGCTTGGGCTCTGGAATCAGATGGCTACTTTCACATTCCGGCTTCACCAGGACCAAGGCTTCAGCAAATGCCTTAACCCCGCGTGAGTCTCAGTTTCCCCGCATGCAGAACAATAATAGTCACTGCCCATCAGGCTTGTGAAGCCGATGCACGGAGCCATCAGCACAGTGGCCTGTGACTGTCATGCTCACTTCCCCTGAGCCGCGATTGTCCCTTGCGCGTTTTGTTTTTCTGCCACTCAGTACAGCTGGCTCTCCATAAATGGGGGTGAGTCCCTCACAGAATAGGTTTGTTTTTGTTTTGGAGAAATGTAATTAAAATCTGGGAAGAGTTCACTAATCCTGGAGAGAAGATAAGTCCCCGCTATGTGGTTCGGCCCCATGTCTATTATCTCAGACGCGTTGGAGTATGCTGTCCTTTAGAGGATGCTTTTTCCCTGTTTTTTTTTTTTTTTTTCAAAGTAATTAGTATTCATTAGTTTAGCAAATTTTAATGAGACAGGCAAGTAGGGTTCAGGAAGCTGGCAACATGACAAGGTAAACGGAGGGCGTGGAGGGTGGGGGTCCGGTTCAAAGGGAGGCTGGGGGGTCACCCACATCTGTCAGGTGGCCCTGGAAGTTCAGGAGGGACAGGACGCTGGCACATGGGGATGACACAGGAGAATGAGGGCTAGAAGGCAGCTCCTACCAGCTTGGAACCGAGCCACTGGCATCGCCTTCATTTTTATTCCTGTTTAACCCCCACATTTTTTATTTTTATTCCTGTTTAGCCCCCACAACAACCTAATGGTGAGGAAACATTCTCCAGAAAGGTCTGAGACCCTCAGTCTGTCTCCACCAAACTAATATATTTACGGAGTTTTTGGTGCATGAGGTCCTTTCATTTGATTATCACAAATTGTGTGCCTTGTATATTATCCCCATTTGACAGATGGGGAAATTGAGCCTAGATTAGTTCTGTGGCTTAAACTTAAGGGGCGCCTGGGTGGCGCAGTCGGTTAAGCGTCCGACTTCAGCCAGGTCACGATCTCGCGGTCCGTGAGTTCGAGCCCCGCGTCGGGCTCTGGGCTGATGGCTCGGAGCCTGGAGCCTGTTTCCGATTCTGTGTCTCCCTCTCTCTCTGCCCCTCCCCCGTTCATGCTCTGTCTCTCTCTGTCTCAAAAATAAATAAACGTTGAAAAAAAAAATTAAAAAAATAAAATAAAATAAACTTAAGCAGCCGTTTCCTGGCAGAGCTTTATGGACACAATGCTGTGTCTCAACCTCTGTCAGAACCGAGTGGGTCTGGGCTAAAGGAGAGGCAATGACAGTTTGCTGGGGGGACGGGAAAGTAACAACGTTGAAAGTTGTTACTTTCAACGGGGAAACAGCTTCACAATGTTTTGCCTTCAACATTTTGCACTTCTCCCATTGTGAGAAGTCCAAGGTTGGGGAGACTAATTGGATCGACAGGAAACAAGGGAAGGGCGGAGGCAACATGGAAAGGAAGCTGGCAGTTGGAAGGAGGGAGTGACCCTCAGGGAGTGGAATGGTGGCCAGCCAGAATACATTTGAGAAGAAGAAATAGAAGCTGAATATGTTGGCCCAAGCACCTTCCTCGCTAGAATAACCAGAAGGATCTCAGAGAAAATGAGACCAATGGGGAGGGGCCGTGACTTTTTGTAGCTCAGACCATGGTAAAGTTCATCAAAGACTTTTGAAACTGGTCCTTGGAACACCCAGAAAAGGAGACCATTTGGATCCTTCTTCACTTTCTGTTTCTAGGCTCCGTTGTGTCCCTCTTCTCAGAACCACAAGGAGAATTTCAGAGGGCATTCAGAACTGCATTAATTAGATCAGCAGGCCACAGCTTTTGTGTAACTCTTTCGATGCACTTAAATGGCCTGTTTCCCTGGTGCTATTAAGACTGAGCAATGCTTCATGTAGAGGAGAACTCTTTTTCTCTCTTGACCAGGTTTTCTACCTTGGTCCATAAACTAGGAACTTTTGATCTTTTGAAAATGTTGGCAATTTCTACCCGTTAGTCTTTCTACCCGTTAGCTCTTCTGAATTCACTGCTCCTAGAAGTAGGAAGAAGGGCTTATTGGATTGACAACGTGGGTAAAGGGACTGAGCATGGACTCTCTTGGACTCTTTTGGCTCTCTTGGACTCTCTTGGTTCTCTCTCTTGGCACATGTAGACTGCAGAGAGTGGATCTTCCCTCCTGCTCCTGTTCCCCATGGGACAAGCCAACCTGGATGGGGCCCAGAACAGTCTTGTGACTGTTCATGGAAGTGACTCAGTGGAAGCTTTCTTGGCCCCTCTGTGCTGGACTGGGTGTGACTTGGTCCCAATTCTCCTTTAGCTGGTTAAGTGTCTCTTCTGCAGACCTGATGCGCATGTTGTGTATATTCCATGATCCAGGCTTCTTAGAGGAGGTGAAAACTATGCTCAGGTGTGAGAAATCAGTCAATTGGATTGGGATTGGATTCCAAGTGGATTGCAAGAACATGTAGGATGTACCTTTAACTGGGGAGGGTTGAATTAAAGGAAACAAAGCTGTAGGAGACTAGTGAGGAGATGGTTATAGGAATTTAGGGAGAGATGTTAAGGTTATAATATAAAACAATGGGAGATATTTAAAAAAGGAAATGATTTAAGAGATATTGAGGAGGGAAAATAACCATAACCCGGAGATCTATTGGTTGTGATGGGTAATGGGGAGAAGGAGTCAAGGATGATTTTCAAGTTTAACCAGACAGATGGTCATGCTACCAACTAAGAGACAGAGAACACTTTAGGACATGTTGAGTTTGAGGAGCCAGTGATGTGTCAAGGTGGAAAGATCTTGTATGCAGATAAGTATGAGTCTGGCTCACTGGAAGAAGTTTCTGGTTGATGATACAGTCTTTGGAGTTGTGGGTATTTGGTTGGTAATTTGAAAAATGGCACTAAACAAGAGCCCCCATTTAAGTGATAGAATGAGGAGAAGAGGCCCATGGGGAATCCTGGGAAAGAATAAAAGTGATATGAGATAAACCAGAAGCTGAATTGCCATGGAAGACATGGAAATGGGAGAGTCAAGAAAAACCCAGTGATAGTAGAGTCAAATCTAGGAGGCAGGCACAGTGAGATGAGGCATGGAAGAACCATATTGCCATTGGTTCTTGGGAGTGGTTCCAGAACGGTGGTAGAGATAAAGGCCAGTTTTAATGGGCTGAGAAATGAAAGACAGTCAATGAATGGCCTTAAAGACAACTCCTTTGATATGATGGGAAGAGAAAACCAGGCCAAGAGGTTGCATGATAGCAGAGCTGAGGAGACGTCAGCACGCATCCAGCTGAGAAGAGGAAGTTGCAGGTGCAGAACAAGAGGGGACAGTTTGTAGAGGAAGGAGAGACAACATGGAATGGGAAAGAACACTGAAAAAGGACAGGTAAAGGTTTTAACGATGACACGGATGGCCTGATTTAAGAAAGGACTGTGAATTTTTAGCAGAGCTAATCAATGCAGCTGCCTGGTTGTTTGGCCGCTCAGTGATCCAGCCCAGGGGCAGAGAGGGAGACAGAGTTCTGCATTGGTGGAGCGATGGAGTTTTGCCAGCATGTGGTGCAGGCGTGGAGGTATGATGGACTCAGGGATGTTGATGGGAGAATGGCTTAGACAATCCACCATGGGATAAAGGCTGGGTAGGGATGGAAAATGGGTGTGAGGGAGCCCAAGACCACGAGAAAATGTAGCATCTGGGGTAGGAAGCATGCCGATGAGGCCTCCATATGGAATTGAAGGCATGAGAAATGGGAAGGTTAGACCAAAGTGGGGAACACTAGCTGTTATGACTTCAAAAGGAGGAAGATCCCAAGGAAGTGGCCCTGCAGGGGGATGTTAGAAACTCAGTGGCATTAAGAGGGGCAAGAATTGGAGGCTGAGGTGTTGCTGGGTCTGTGGCAGGGGTGCTGGGGCTGGAATAGACCTCCACTGGATCTGCAGTAGGATGTGTTAAAGCATGGTAGACCGACATCTCCCAGGCTTGACACACACAACCACCTGCCTATTGGACGTCCCACCTGGATGGGTACCCTACAGCTACCTCAGACTCAGCTGCACAAAAGCCAATCTCATTGTGATTTCCCCCCAAATAGTCTTCTCTTTTCTCTTCCTGAGTTCCCTCTCTCAACTGATGGCCCCACCATCTCCCTAGTAACTCAGGCCAAAAACCTTTATCTCTCTGACATATCTCATGTTCCAGTAATTTCCTTCTCTCATCCTCCCCATTATTGTTATCAACAACCTTTCTCTCTGGCAAGAATGGCAGCCTACGTACAATTATCCCTCCAGCTCTAATTTAGCCTTTGAGGTCCTATTAGAATGATTTTCTTAAACTGCTACTCAGAGTATCTCATTCCTCTCCTCAATAACAAAAGTTCATACTCTTAACCAAGAGTCTTAGTATTCAAGCCCCACCTTTGCAAAATTTTATTTATTTATTTATTTATTTATTTATTTATTTATTTATTTTTGAGAAAGAGAGAGAGATTGTGAGTTGGGGAGGAGCAGAGAGGGAGAGAGAGAGAGAGAAAGAGAGAGGGAGAGAATCTTAAACAGGCTCCACACCTAGCATGGAACCCAACATGGGGCTCCATCTCATGACTGTGAGATTGTGATTGGAGCTGAAATCAAGAGTTGGACACTAAATGACTGAGCCACTCAGGCACCACTAAAGGCCATTTGATGTCTGTCTCTACCCTCATTTCCAGCATCATTTTCTGTATCTTCTACTCCTACATCTCTAAGTTCTAAGCAAACATATTGATCTCCTGTCCTTGGTTCTGGAATGTTCTACCTCTCTTTCTTCACGCTGTTCACTCTGCCCGGGATGCTTTCCATCTTGCCCAATATGGTGTTTCAAAGTCCCACCCCCTTGTCAAGAACCAGATCAAATGTCACCCCTTCCATTCCTCTGGTCCCCCTTTGCCTCCCTTCACCTGAAAGTAGCATGTTGGAATTAAACCTCTCACTGTTTGCATTTTGGGGGGTTTCTGGTCGATGCCATGCATACCTGAGCAAACCTGTTGCCCTGTAAGCAGTTGGAGTAAGGGCCAAGTCTTCATCATATTCCATGCTCTTCGCTCCAAGGTACCTGTGCATAAGTGGAACTTTGGAGGCTATTAGAGTCAAGTGGGAGTCCAGTCTCTGCTTGAACGCTGTGTGACTTGGGTAAGTTTCTGAACCTCTCTCAGCTTCAATTTCCTCCTCACTAAAACAGGGATAATGAAATTGACCTCATGGTAGCATTGTGAGAATGAAGTGAGGCAACAAAAGCAAAGCAATGAACATTTGCCTGGCAGACTGTAGATGTTAAATAAAGCTTCCTCTTCCCTCCAAATTGTAGCTTTGAATATGTGCAAAATAAGTAGAACAAGTGAAATCACATGCTACTCATGACTCTACTCCCAAGGGGACCCATTTCTTGGGCAAGGGTGTAGGACCAAGGGGATTTCTCCTCCCCTTCTGCTTTGCTTTCCTGCAAAAAAATTGTAATGAACATTTCATTTTTTTTAAGTTAGAAAGCATTGTTATCAGTAAATGTGTGTGTATAACATATTCATATTGAGTCATGCTATTTTTCACTGACCTCTCTGGAAATTTTCTGGGCCTGCTCTTGAGAGTTTCCACCCAAAGACTGCTAGCTAAGCCTGTAAAATGTAAAATGATCATCTCTCTGAACAATCCCGAAGTTACTTGGATCCCCCACGGGATCCCCCCACTCCACATTCAATTTCCTTTCATCTGTCTCCCGGGCGGCTCCTGAAATGAGAAGTTTTAATTGTTGTTCTCACCAGGGTTTGGAAGGGCACACAAGGCATGTTTAATCATTTGTCTTTCCTGCTGGAGTGGGTGATGGATGGGATACATTAATGTGGTGTTTCCTCCCCGGATCTTGTCGTTACAGCGTGATGTCCAGGCGGGGTCAGCCATCATGCCAGGGGTCTTGAGATATGCAGGGGCCACCCCCAAATCCCAGAGGATGAGAGGTGCTGGACAGGAGAGCAGGCCAGCATGATCCCCAAAGGTGGTGTAGCAGAAAGAACACAGGCTGTCGAGCCAGCCCCAGCTGCGCTAGGTCCCAGCTCTGCTGTGTCCTTGTTTTGTCACGTCAGGCAAATGCCTTGTTTTGTCTCTTTGGTCCTCAGCATGGTCCTGGGGAACATGAGAATACAAATATCTTCTTCCCAGGATTTTTAGGGGTTAAGTGAAGGCCATCAAAGTTCCCCACCACAGTATACGTGCATGATGCAAAGGGTCAGGTGATGAAAATCCCCCCTTTGCATCTGTAATTTTTCATCTGTCTGTAGAAGATGCCCTTTCAGATGATGTTGACATTCATACGACATTCAATTGCTGAGCAAGGACCAACCACGTGTGCCCAGATGATATGGAAATATCTGCCCCTTACTCTCAGGGCAGTGAAAGTCTAGTGGAGCTCAGGAAAGGCTGATGAGTTATTTAAGTCCTCCAGTCCAGTATTGTTGGTTGGGCAGAGGGAGATTCTACAGAAGACTCCAGAAAGCAACAGAATCAACTCAAGCCCAAGACCCAGATCCAGATAGCACAACCTCTACCCCTGGATGCTAACACCCTTATTTCATAGATGAAGAAGCTGAGGCCCAGGAAGGTTCAAGTGCCCCATTCAAAGACGCACAGCTGCTGCCTGACATGGGAAAGTCAATAACCATTTCTCAGGTGAGTGAGTGAAAAGGGCCTGAAGATCACTAGTAACTGCCCACTCGTTTTCGGGAGGCATCTGAGCCCCTTTACCCTGTCACGATCTGTCATTTTCAACTTGTTCTATTCATCATTCCAAGGAGCTGCCCTCATTACCGCATGGCCCTGGTTCAAGCAGGAGTCTGTACCAGACTCCTATACCACCCAGAAGCCCTTGGCATGGAATTCAGGGCTCCACAAAGCTGAACTTGGGTTCACTTGCCTGACCTCATCTCTGGTTACAGAGTTCTTCTTGGTGATTCTAGGCTCCAGATCTCTATAGCCTTTCTGGCCACAGTCCTCAAAGCTTCCTACTTCTTTACCTTTGTTTACCTTGTACCCTTTCCTCACCCTTCTCTTAGCTCAAGGGGCTTTTCCTCAACATTTCCTGCCTTCAGAATTTTAGTTAAACATGATCTCCTTGGAAGGAGTCATGTCCCGTGCTCCCAAAACACTGCCCGTCCCTCTGGAGATGGCTCTTCAAAGCCAGCTGTGGAGTGGAGCCATTTGTGTCTGTTACCCACTTGGGTGAGCTCCTCAGGGATGCAAGAAGAAGACTGATTTGTCTCTGTAGCCCCAACTTCCAGCCCAGGGTTTGCCATTGGGTAGGGGCTCAGTATGCACTAGGTGAATGAATGATTGTATGAACAAATGAGCCTAACTCCCGTTCATCTGCAAGGAGCTTGGGACAAATGAGTATGAGCTGGTTGGTTAGGGCAGTTGAGAGCATGAGTGGTGCTTAGCTGAGTGGGCTACAAAGGATGAGAAGGGGGCCGGGCCCAGATGGGGAGCTTTGGTGAAGACCCTGGCTAGCCTGGGAGTTGTGGACATCAAGAGTGCCCTGTAGAGGTGGTGGATAGACATTACAGTGCTTTGTTGACATGTAATGGATGCTTGTGATGTGCCAGGACTTGAGTTTATCCCATTCCTTACTTCATTTACTCCTCATGGTAACCCTACAGAGCAGTTCCCACTATTACCCTCATTTGTCATCATTCTCATTTTGCAAACAAAGGGGTGAAGTAATTCACCCACAGAGACCCAGCTAGTGAGTGGTGGAGCTGGGAGCAAAACCCCTTCTGTCGGGCCCCAGGGCTTATGCTCTCAGCCACCTACACTGCATTCACATGAAATCCAACAAATGGTGCCTTCACCTGCTACAAAGTCTTGCTCAGGGCTAATTCCGGAGCCGAGACTATAAAGCGGACAATGACCTATGCAATGCTAAGAGAACAGATGTCATGGAAATAGCTTGGATCTCTTTGTGCATGTGTGCATGTGTTTACCAAAGCTGGTTACAACATTCTCTTACTCCATTTGGGCTGCTATAACCGAATACCATAGACTGGGTGGCTTATCAACAATAGAAATGTATTTCTTCTCCGAAGGCTGGAACATCCAAGATCAAGGTGTCAGCAGATTCAGTTCCTGGTGAGGACCTACTTCCCATCTTCTTGCTGGGTCCTCACATGGCAGAAGAGACAAGGGAGCTTTCTGGAGACTTTTTCATAAGGACACTAATCCCATTCAGAAGGGCTCCACTCTAATGACCTAATCACCTCCCAGAGACCCCATCTTCTTATACCATCATATTGGGGATTACATTTCAACATAGGAACTTAGTTTTGCCTCCCTCTTTGTTTTTATCTTATTTTTCCTACCCTTCCCCTGTGATCATCTGCTAAGTTTCTCATATTCCACATATGAGTGAAATCATATGATATCTGTCTTTCTCTGACTGACTTATTTTGCTTAGCATAATACCCTCCAATTCCAACTATGTTGTTGCAAATGGCAAGATTCATTCTTTTTTGTCACCAAATAATATTCCATTGTATATATATACCACATCTTTTTAATCCATTCAAAGAGACTCTTAAATACAGAGAACAAACTGAGGGTTGAGGGGATGGGGGAAATGGGTGATGGGCATTAAGGAGAGCACTTGTTGGGATGAGCACTCGGTATTCTATACAAGTAATAAATCGCTGGAATGTACTCTTGAAGTCAAGTATGTTAGCTAACATGAGAATAACAAACAAACAAACATAGGAACTTAGGTGGGAACA
Source organism: Puma concolor (assembly GCF_028749965.1). NCBI lineage: Eukaryota > Metazoa > Chordata > Mammalia > Carnivora > Felidae > Puma > Puma concolor. Next base: position 9,973,304 of record NC_141672.1, on the reverse strand, counting down.
CAAATATTTAGTCTATAGCAAATGTTTTTTGGGTACAGCTCATAGGTACAGAGGTTGTCACAGTTTACCAAGCTCCCCTCTGTTATATCTCATTTGCTACTCACACCTATCCTACAATGCTGGTACTGTTTTACAGATGGGGCTCAGAAAATGTTAGGTAACGGAAGCATGGTCACATCCTAGCTTGGTGATAGATTTGGAAATTCAGTGCATGTCCATTGCTTTGTCTTATAAGTGTTGGGGTCTTTGAGGATCGTTCGTTAATGACACTCCTCCTTCCCTGTCCAAAAGAGAAAGTGGATGGAACGTTAAGGTTGGAGAACATGGCTTATATCCTTGGGTAAGTGGGCTTAGCAAAATGAAACCCTAGTATTAAACTGACTTACCCACTTAATCCAAGCAGCTGGAGTGGGACTGTCCATGTGGGAAGAGGTCCACACAGGTTAGTCCTAGGATGTGGAATAGCAGAGAACTCATGCTTTGGTGGGAACACTCACTCTCAAGATGAAGACTGGAGGAAGTAACCTGCCTGATTTATTTTTCCATACTTGCCGATTAGATAGATAAGTCACTTCAGCCCCTGATGAAATTGAGGGAAGGGAGTAGAGAGAGGCCACTAACAAAGTTCCTTCCATGTGGAAAGAGATAGGAAACATAACAAGTTCCATTAATCATGTTCCTTCCTTAACAATGGAAATATCAAGAGGAAGGAAAACAACTTTCCCCTCGTAACAAGAAGAATCACTGAAAATACTGGACCCACTGTCTATGCCAGATTGTTGTCAAGAAAAGGTATGTGATGCCTGACTTGAAAGGTATGCCTTGCTAGGAAATTTCACTAGAATACAGCTGGTAAAGGAACACGCTTTCCTTTCAGTGCTGTTGAGAACAATCTTTACGTTTCTTTTCTGAGCATCTTGCCAGTGAAGAATGTGGCAGTCAGGTGAAGTCTTCTACCTGATTAAACGTGTCAGAAAGTTAAAACAAGGGCCTTCCTGTGTCGTGGAGCAAGAATATCCTGTCTCCTTCAAGGTCCTTTTCGCTGGACTAAGACTCAAAATGAGACAGAGTAACAGGAGAAAGAATCAAATTGAGTAGTGTACATATGGGGAATCCACACAGATGTGGAAACTCCAAAGGCAGTCAGGCACAGTGAGATATGTATGTCATCCTGAGCTAAGGAGAAGGGGTTAGGAGTCTGGAACTTCAAAAGGAAGAAATACACTTCATAGGAAAATGGGGGGGAAATGGATGTTTGGTAAATAAATGTTTGCTGGGCCAGTCAGAAACAATGAGGCATAGAGGGCTGAAAATCAAACAGGTCGTGCTAGGTTCCTCTCTCATCACCATCCCTAGTTCATATCATAATGTAGTCATCTATGGAGATAGCTCTCTTCCTGGAGCAGGTCCTCTATCTAAATTATTTTTAGGCAGTTTGGGGGGAAGTAAAGAGCGCTTCCTGAATTTTCTGGGTTTTGATTGCTTTTTCTTTTTTTAAATTATCTTTTTTTTAAGTAGGCCTCACATGCCATGTGGGGCTTGAACTCACAACCCTGAGATCAAGAGTTGCACGCTCCACCAACTGAGCCACCAGGCACCCCTGATTGCTTTTCAACTCAAAATAATCTTCAAACCAAAGTGGCCTATCTTGGGGTGGCCTGCCCTTGGCCTCTACACCTGAAATTAGCATGATTATGAAAAATAATGGCATTTTAATTTGAAATACACAGCTACAAAATATGAGAAAATTCTTAGGGGCTTTGATGGAAAGCTTATCCAAAGTATTAGAACTCTATTTCAGCCTTAGATGTGTGTCCCAGAGATAAAATTTTAAATAATGTAGAAAGAAACATTCTATGCCTAGGAATATATTCAGTTAAATTTAACTAATGATAATTGTTTGAAAAATACCATACTGTTGCCAGGTGTTTATGCTTTTTTAAAAAATCAGTTTTATTGAGGTATAATTTACATACTATAAAATTTGCCAGCTTTAAGTATATAATTTTATGGGTTTTGACAGACGTAAATAGCCATGTAATCACTGGTAATAGTTATTAGTTAGAAAAATACCTAATTCCTTATACAGCAGTTTATGCCTTTTATAAATCTTCAAGGGATCATTCTTTGTTCTCTAGAACTTACCACATTTAACCAATTTCATATAGAATTACATTTTTCACTAAGGAAGGGAACAATTAAAAACTTCCTTTGCACACAGCATGTACTTTTACAGTGAAGCCATGTATGAGGGACAGCACACTCTGATGCAAAGCAAAGTCCCTCAAAAGGGGAGAAAAATATTTGCTCGATAGCAAAATTGATAATCCCAAATTCATAAAGTAGCTGGAAACCCTGGAGCTGGAAAGTAGCTGGAAACATTGCTTTCTTCAGCTCTGGGGTGATGTTCCCCACACTCCCCTAACATCCTCTCAGGGCAGCTCACGCCCATCTCATCCTGCATTTACATAACACTTTACAGTGAGAAAGTGCTTTCACAACCATTTTACAGTTTAAAAAGTGCTATTGCCTCCATTAACTTATTTAATCTCTTCCTGCTTGCCCTGAAGCTAAACAGGTCCTCTAGTGAATTCACTCAGAGTTGGATCCTGAAAATATCCAACTCTGTTTGCCTGCGTCCCTCTTGCCAAGCCTGGCTCTCTTAATGGCAAGGTGGAAGGTTCCACTGCCATCAGGCTAGAAATCCATCCGAGACTACCCATCATCTTGTAGGTTCCGTTGCCACTGAACGCTGGGTGTCGGGGGCTGATGAACTGGAGAGTCTTCTCCAACAGTAATTTGGAACTCAGGCTCCAGAGCCAAGACCCCTCTGGGGTCTGGCTGGGATTTGGGGTGTGTGAAAGAGCAGTGCAGGAGAAGGGTCCAGAGTGAATCTCAAGAAAGAAGTCTTTTGCCTAATTGCGAGGGTGAGAGAGAGTCCTTAGGTGAGGACGGCAGGGAGTTTTCTCCCCATCTTCAGAGGAAGTGCTCTGCTGGCCCAGGACACAGAAGAGAGATGGAATGGGGAATGACTTATGCCCTCCCCCATGGCAACGCCCACATCCCTGGCCCCAGGTGGAAGCAGGTCACTAGGATTAGAATAACACCTTTGGGGGGCAATGCTTTAGGAAATCAGAGAACCCAGATCCAAGTGTCAGCTCTGACATGAAATTGCTGTTCACCCTTGAGCAAGCCTTCTCTGACCTTCGATTGTCTCACCTGTCAAAGGAGGGGAGTTGATTGTCGGGTGTTTTCTAGAACCAGAATTCTAGCACTCTGTGGAAGGAGAGCTAGGGGGAAGAGACACCTAGAAGTTGTGACAGGTGGTTTCAGTGGTGGGCAGAAGAATGGGGAGACCGTGTGCTCTGCAGACGTAGGCATCTCAGCCTAGTGGTGCCCCAGCTTACCTCTTGACGACTCTTCTCAGTGTTCATTTTCCCTTCTTCTCTTTGGGTCCTCTTGGACCCCTCAGATTTAGAGCCCTGAGGGATCACCCCAGTTTGTAGTATGACTTGTCAGTAGAAGTGTGAAGGTTTTGGAGTAAGTGGATATTGACTCAAATACTGGCTCCAAGCCTCACTTGCCTGGCAGGTCGTCTCTCCTTTCTCATCCATGCCTGTGAAGGAGGGATAACGTTTCCTATGTCCCAGATCTGTTGGGCAGATGATGTGTGTAAACCACTTAACATAGAAGCCACTCAATGAATGACAACTATTGCTAATAATAATAATAATAATAATAATAATAATAACAATAATATTGAAATAGTAGAAGACTCAGAATCACTGACATTCTCTCCCCCACTTTCTCCCATTCAACACTGTAGGGGCTCTCATGGAGATATCAGAACCATGGCTTGATCATGAGTTCTGGAAGCCCTTCTTCCCCATCTCCCCACAGAGGAAAACAAGCTTGGAGCAAAAAGTCTGGCACTGGGATGTGCCCCAGATCCACACGCACCAGCTGAGAGACCTTCAGCCCTCTGAGCCAGTGTTTCTTGTTTGTTAATTCATTCATTCATTCAGTAGGCCTTTGGGGGGCATTGTGTGCTGGATGGCCCTGTGTAAAGGAGATATGTAACCCCAATCAACCTGTCTCAAGGGTTGCCATGGAGACCAGAGGAGATGATGTTAGGGGGCAGTTGGTGGGATTTAAAGAGGTTTCTAAACATTGGTTATTGTATTACTATCACTAAAGTCATTGCTATGGTGATACACAAGGCCAGGTACGTGAAACTATAAGTGAGGCAGGAAAGGCCACAGAGTGCTCTTAAAGGCGCTCATGCAGAAATCCAGCTTCTGCTGACTTGAAGATGGAGAGGAAACTGACAGCTGGACTGCACCGCCTGGAAGGGCAGGACTCATCCCTGCGTCTCTGGTGCCTCACCACACACCAGGCACAAGAGAGGGTCTCAGAAAGGATGGAAGGGAGCAGGGAGGGATGGGTATGGCAGCTACTTCAGCTGCGTCCACATGAGGCTTGCAGTCCTAAATATTTATACGAAACCAGTTATCCCACATGTGATGTTCTCTCCAGCAATGCTCAGTTGCTTGGGTGCCAGCACCTAAAGAAGGTAGTTGAAGAGGGTCATTGAGCTCAAGCATGGTGGTACCTGGCCAAGTAAGAGAAATGGGAGGAGAGAGACAACAATGTGGTGCATTCTGAAAGAAAATTGACTTTAAGGGTGGACCAAAGAATCTAAAGTTAGAAGGGGTTGTGCACTGGGAAAGTGCCAGCCCTTGGAATGGAGAATGTGGTCAGATGGAGGGATGGTGGCAGGGGGGCTGGAGTGAGTGACCTGTGGAATTCTTGCAGCTGAGGTTCGCAAGGTGATGTGATCACTGGTGGTGACAATGTCTGGGGTGTGACAATGCGAGCAGGTAATTTTGTTGGGATGAAGAAGGTTTTGGATGTAGAAAGGTCAGGAACTGATGGGCCAAGGAGCTGAGTTATCTACACATATGTTGTAGTCATTGAGAATGAGGTTTTGGATGGAAGAGATGGTGAACCGAGAGTTCAAGTTAGCAGTGAACAAGAGGAATAACAGAGATAAGTAACTGACCAGAATAAGGGGAGGTACAGCTGGGTAGAATGAACATCGAGAAGTGAGGAGGGAAAATGGTCTGGAATAGGCATTATGAAGCAAGGAAGACACTTAACTTGTTCCTGGTGCTGAGATAGGCAGATACTTTAGGCATGTTCTGATACATGGGGACTTGGTTTTCCAGCCAGCAGCCAATTAGAAGCAATAAACCAGGAAGGAGAAAATACACCAAGAGCTGGCCTAATAGTTGGTGGTAATGCTAGGAGTGGTAATGCTTGGGCTGATGTCAGGGGGGAAACTGATGAACTACACAAAGCATATGCACTCAAAACATAAAGTGGTCCTTGGGGAAATGGCTGTTTCTAGGGCTGGGGAAGGGAATACACAAGATGAACCTGGAGTGTCTTGGAGCACTGGAAAGTCAGGAAGTACAACCAAGAAAATCCACAATGATGGGAGTATGCCAAAGGGATACAGGAGCCAACCAAAGGGGCTCCCAATGACCAGAGCTGCAACAATTTGAATCACAAAATAAATTGAGTTGTACCAGATTATAACCTGAAGTATAAAATAAATATCCACACATCCATAGTGACATACATACGTGATAGAATAAATAAGTGAGAGAGAATAGACAAATCTCACATGCACAAGAATTCCAAATAATTTATGTAAATCTGCCACCCTCAAGTAGGAGGAGCACAACCTCCCATTCTCCAAGTGTGGGCTCTGCATGGTGACTTCTGAAGGATGGCAGAATAGGCCACCCCAAACTATGCCACTTTGGCATAAAGATTATATTGAGCTGAAGGCAATTGAGAACAAGCAGATATAAGGAAAAGACTCTCGCCTCCCTCTTCTTCCCAAAAGCAAATGCATACACTTATAAAGGTGTCTCCCCCGTCCTTCTCTGCCAGGAAGGACAGAGTTAATCAATGAGACAACTGTAGGAATCTTAGCCCAGAGATAGCATCTGAGGAATCTACATAACAGATTATACTAACTAGCTCTTATCTTCTATCCATTCCCCCATATATTTGCCTTCCCCAGAAACTCAAAGTCCTTTTCCTTGGTCTTGTCACTTCTGTTCAGTATGTAATTTTGTTTTGTTCAGATGCTCTCTAAGCCTGTGTTTTAACCACTTTTTTGAGTTACTCATCACCGAGTGCTCCCACCTACAATGCATGTGTCAGTGCTCTTCTTTGTTTTTCTCATACTAATCTGTCTGTTGTCAGCCTGTCACAGGGATCCAGACAATGACCCTAAGATGAATAGAAGTCCTCCTCACCTACACAGTAGGGGACACTACTGTGCTCTTCCCCTCCAAAGAGTAAAGTAGGGGAAAGTGGGGAGGGGAAATGAGGGGAAATGAGTAACTTTACAGGGGATAAACATAAGAAGCATGGCCTCAGTCAGGTGATCAGGACTGAGGACAGCAATGATAAGTCATGATGCTAGTATGTACCCTTCCTTTGCTATCTTATGGTGATCTGTCTGGTCTTCCTGCCCCAAACCCGTAAGCCCAGCCTAATAATGAGAAAAACACCAGACCAATCCCAACTGAGGGACATTCTACAAAGTACCTGACTCACCAAAACTGTCAAGGTCCTCAGAATCAAGGAGAATCTGAGATCCATCACAGCCCAGAGGAGCCTTAGGAGACATGATGACTGAATGGGATATGGTGCCCTGGGTGGGGTCTTGGGACAGAAAAAGAATGCTGTGTTGGAAACTAAGGAAATCTGAACAAAGTTTGGTTCATTAATGACGACAAATGTACCATAGTAATGTAATAAGGTAATGACGGGGGAAACCAGGCATGGGGTGTATGAGAACTCCCTATAGTATCATACAGTTTTTCTATAAATCTAAAACTTTTCTAAAATAAAATTAAGACCTTATTTAAAGAATACAGTGGACTAGTTTCTCTCAGTGAAAGGACAAACAACTCTGCATACTTTATTAGGATCTATGGGTCTCAAGACCCTTATTCTAAAATACTAGATATTCATTATGAAATTTATAATTTTTTTTTTAATTTTTTTTTCAACGTTTATTTATTTTTGGGACAGAGAGAGACAGAGCATGAATGGGGGAGGGGCAGAGAGAGAGGGAGACACAGAATCGGAAACAAGCTCCAGGCTCTGAGCCATCAGCCCAGAGCCCGACGCGGGGCTCGAACTCACGGACCGCGAGATCATGACCTGGCTGAAGTCGGACGCTTAACCGACTGCGCCACCCAGGCGCCCCATGAAATTTATAATTTTGAAAAAATAACATTTTTCAGCCACTTAATTTCAGATGGCAGGGATGAATGTAACACCTTCAGAAGGATGTAGAAGATATCTTTAGCTCTAACAATGATTAAAAAGTCACTTGCATCATTGACTGACAAATGAATAAAGAAGATGTGGTATGTATATATACACACATACACACACAATGGAATACTATTCAGCGATAAAAAAGAATGAAATCTTGCCATTTGCAACAGTGTGGATGGAACTAAAGTGTATTATGCTAAGTGAAGCAAGTCAGAGAAGGACAGATATCATATGACTTCACTCATGTGGAATTTGGGAAACATAACAGATGAACATAGGGGAAAGGGAAGGAAAATAAGACAAAAATAGAGAGGGAGGCCAACCATTAGAGATCTTAAATACTGAGAACAAACTGAGGGTTGTTGGAGGGGCGGTGGGTGGTGCAATGGGTTAAATGGGTGACGGGCATTAAGGAAGGCACTTTTCAGGATGACCACTGGGTGTCATATGTTAAGAGATGAATTACTGGGTTTGACTCCTGAAGGCAAGACTACACTGTATGTTAACTAACTTGAATTTAAATTTTAAAAAAAGCCACTGGCACTACAGATAACATTGGCTACAACAGTTGAAAGCTCCGGCTTGACTATTAGCCAGACGTGGGCTTGAATCGCATCTACTAGTTGTGTGGCTTTGGGCAAGTACACTCGACTTCTCAGGACCTCAGTTTCTCCATCAGCAAAATGGGAATAAAGTACCTGCTTTGTGTTCAACACTTCCATGAAAATTAAATGAGATAAAACACAAGAAAAGAGTCTTGCAAAAGCTGTAGAACTCCTAGCCCCTGGCATACACTTCACACATGACAACCCTCAAGCAAGTTGTGTCCAAGTCACCCATGTCTCCTTTGGATAGGATTGGAGTCACCATGGCTGCTTAAACCTTCACAAGCACACAAATCCTCCAGGGATCTTAATAAAATGCTGATTCTGATTCAGTAGGTCTGGGTGGGGTGTAGACTCTACATCTCTCACGAGCAACCAGGTGATGCTGATGCTGCTGGTCTGGGGACCCTATGATGATCAGTGAGAATCCAGGCTACCATGGACTGGCCCTGACCTGCCCACTCAGTGTCCTTGGGCAAGTGACCTTCCCTTGCTGGGACTTACTCTCCTGTCAGTGAAATAAAACAGTACAAACTAAAACAGAAAAGGGCAAACATTTCCTTTCCAAGAGCGATGGCTTTGCCTCCCAAAGTGACAGCACTGGTCTATCCTGGTGCTGGCTGGCTGGCACTGTCCCACACCCAGACCCTGGAAAACCCAGGCAGTGGCTGCACCTGCCAGTTCCCTCCCAATTTCTCAAGAGGTGACCCTGTTCCAGCCTCCCCAGTTGCTTAAGGTTTGTAAGGATCATAGTGGGGACATTTAAAAGGCTCAAGGGGGGAAAACCCTAATTTTACAGATAAAATTAAATGGAACAAATTGCATTATTTCCATCTGAATTCCCTTCCTCGTGGCTCATTTTGACATGCAGGAAATAAATTGCCATCAACCCCCCAAACCAGCTGCTTCCAGTCAGAGTGAATGGATCATGATTTAACGAAGACAGCCATCTGGTACAGGGTAAAAACCCTAATTAAGCAATATATGAATCAGAACAGAAGTAGCCAAGTCCTTACAGCTCTGTAAATGCTGGAAGCCACACTGATGTTGTCACCACGTGGGACAGCCTCTCTCTGTGCAAGCGTGGACACAGGAGAAACCCGTACCACACCTGCTATCCTACAGCCCCAACAGGAGGGTCCGGATCCTGGGGTGTAACTGAAATAAACAACCACTTCCAGAGGAACCTTGGTGTCAGTAATGAACACCCTTCCTGTGCATGCGGCATGTCACAGTTTACCAAACATTTCATGCCAGGAGTACCTTGAACCCTCTGCCACTCACTTCTATGGGTAGGGCTGACAGTCACAGACCCAGGGTTATTGATTCATTCAAGAGCCCACAGCCAGGAAGGAGCCAGGTCAAGCCCAGAATCCGGGTCATTGGCCTCCAAATCCTAACATGGTGGCTGCCTCCTCCTTAGGTGAATATCCCTAAAGTCCTTGTGCCATCCTAAATTACGGAGAGACTCCAATGATCCAGGCTCGGCATGGTCAGCGCCCTCTGCCTCTTTCAGATGTTGGAGGGAAGACTCTAATGCCCCACTCTAAAGTTCTCTGGACAGCATTCTTGTTGGACAGAGGGCCAGCTAACTGGGAGACCATGACCATTGTTTCATGGTTGTGTCAGCAGAGCCTCCAGCTCTCTGCCTTGCACCTCACAGGTACTCAATGAATAACTGTTGAATGGGTAAAGGAATAAATGAATGACCTTGAGAAGTCCTTGTATCTCTCTTGGCTTAACCCTGGAACTCCAGAGAAACATTCAGTTGCTACCTCTTGCCATAATTTAAAGCTCTCAATATATTTTGTGTTTATCAAAGACCTTAATAAAAACAAAGAAGCACCACCAGATGATGCACTCCTACTGGAGCAGGACCAGTGGGACCACTGACCAAGGACCAGAAATCTTCAAGCTCCATACCTTGCCAGCCTGGAATTGTCCTGCTTTAACAGCACTGCTGGAGGTGGATGGTAGCTCAGCCTTGTCTCAGCTTCCATGTCCTTTGTTACTACAGAGGAGAAGTGCATTTTCCCATAGGTTTCCCTACTAGTTGTGTCTTTTTCTCTTTTGCAAATCGTGTCTTTCATTCATTTAACTGCAGAACATTTTTCTATTAATGGGTCTGAGTTCTTTATATGGTACAGTAACGCTTTGCTGCAAACATTATTCCCGTGTGCTTTCTCCCCTCTGCCCTCCACATCCCCGTGTGTTGAAAATTTAAATGTTGCTGGAGTCCCTTCTGCCCATTGTTCTCCCTGGGGCTTTTTTCTGTCACTGCTCTATCACGCAAATCTCTCCTCCCCCCAGATATTTGATAAATATTCATTTCCACTTCTTCCAGTGTTCTATTGATTTTTCTCACATTTACATTACCTCTGTAATCCATCTGGAATGTATTTTGATATTTGGAGGAGGGGCTTTCCTTCTGGCTTCTTACTTCTTCATTCTCCATGTGGCCGTAGAGGCCCAGAAAAGACCGGATTAAAATGGAGGCGACTAGACATCAGCATGAGCCTGAGCGGATCCCAGGCTTGTATCAGGCACGCTGAGTGTCTGAAATTAGATTGCTCAGGGGAAAGAAGGCTTGGTCATCTTAGCACAAGTAGAAGAAGAAACAAGACAAGGAATTACACGTATTGTTTTTAGGTCCTAAACTTCTATTCATTCTGGAGATTCGGATGCAGGGCCATTTCTCCTGGGAGGTATCTCCTATTACTCTAGTCCCAGGCTGGATTTGACGCCCTTCCTCTGCCCCACAGCAGCTCCTTTCCTTCCCATTTTATTAGCCACAGGAGATAGCTGTTGAGTATTGACTTAGCTGGTTCTGCATTGCCACTGAGAGCTCTCAGTAGGGGACCTTGACTTATCTTTTACTGGCTGTTGTTTTCCTAGCTCCCAACACAGCCCCTGCTCATCAAAGCCCCTCAGGAAGCATGTTTAATGAGTGTATAGACTCATGAGTAAGTGACACGTATAAAGTTCCATTGGGCACCCGCCATGTGCACTGAGCATCTTTGTGACACTATCTCATGATTTCGCACAACAAACTTGAAGGCAATGATGATTATCATTTCATTTACCCACCAGGAAACCAAGGTTCAGAGAGGTAAGGGACTCAACTACAGGGTTTTGAGCTGCAGTTTCCAGTGATGCTGCACAAGCTTACCTTGTCTCGAGCCTTCTTTTTCAGACGAGGACATGAAAGCTCAGGGAGAGGCCCGTGGTCACATTGTCAACATGCTTTCAGGCAGACTCATGCAGCACATCAAGCCAGGATGCTTTAAGGACCCCAAGACCATCATCTCTTTCCAGCTCCTAGTGGGTGGGCCGGAGTCTTGCCAGTGATTGGTTCTCAGAAAACAATGATTGATCTGAGCCAATTTGAACTTGTTCTGAAGTTTGACGCCAATGCCACGAGCCCTGTCTCTGGCACTTTCCACTTTTCCAAACACTCTTACTTTGCTGTCTTGAGCCTACTGGTTCTGCCATCCCTGAGAGTAAATCAAGTCTGAGGCTATGGGGGACAAAGCATCCTGCAGGGATGTTCAAATGACCATGATTCTCATCTGTGTGCACGAAAGAGAGGAAATTACTGACCTGGGAAATTCTGTATCCTCTGTTGTGATAATTAATTTTATGTGTCAACTTGATTAGGCCACAGGGTGCCCAGACGTTTGGCCAAACACGATTCTGGGTGGGTCAGCGAGGGCGTTTCTGGATGAGAGTAACATTTGAATCAGCAGACAGAGAGGAGCAGATTACTCTTCCAGCGTGGGCGGGCCTTGGCTAACATATTGAGGACTTGAGAGGAGCAAAAAGGTTGAATAGGAGGGGACTCCTCTTGCCTGGCCACTGAGCTAACCTATTTGTCTTTTCCAAACTTCAGATTCAAGCTGCATCACTGACTCTTCTTGGGACTTGAACTTGTGGCTTGAGAACAGAACTGCACATCGGATCGGTTCTGTTTCTCCGGAGAAGACTAATTAATACATCTGTGTAAGGAGATGCTGTCTCTCCTTCATCCATTAGGGGGACAGGTGTCCTTCCAAGAGACAAGCGACTCTCCGCGCTCAGGGCTAGCTGCTTGCAAAGTACTTCCAAAGACATCCAGTTTAATCGTCACAAAAACCCTGGGAGTGAAGAACTGGTATTCTCCCATCTACAGGTGGGGCAACTGAGGCCTGGAAAGATAATAATTTGCTCCTGGCTACACCAGTTCCCCAACTCCCTTTCCAGTGGTCTTCCTGGTGCTCTTTTCTGGGCTGCAGCCTGGACCTGTGGTCTTCCTCAGGTGTGGTGCACAGAGTCAGATCAACGGTCCTGGTTAGAAAGTCACCCCAGGACCCAGGACTTAGAAGCTTACTTTTGTGCTTCATCCAGTGGGCCCAGTTCAGAGAGTTAGAAGTCTGTGACTAGAGGGGCACTGGCCTTGGGGGTTCCAGGGCTCTGGGTGACAACATGGCCCAGGATGCGGCTGAATCGGGTGGCCAAGGTGGACAAGAGTGATGGTCATGTGGAGCGGTAGATATGACAATGACTGAGGCAGGAAGGAGAAGAAATAGGGCCCGGTCTGCAGCAAAGAGGATACATAAAGGCATTCACGCTCTGTTATGGACCAAATGCGTGCCTGCCCCCCAATTCATATGTCAAAGCCCAACTTCCGGTGTCACTCTATTTAGAGATGGGCCCTCTAAAGGAGGAACGTTACTGGGGTCATAAGAGTCAGGCTCTGGTCCCATAGGATTCATGTCCTTCTAGGAACAGACAGAGTGAGTGCTTTCTGTCCCCTCCTGCTCCCTTTCCTCCCCGAGCGCATGCAGAGAAAGGGCCACGCGAGCACACAGCAAGAAGGCAGCCATCTGCCCACCAAGAAGAGAGGTCTCACCAGGTGCTGGCACACTGGCACCTTGGTCTTGGACGGCCAGCCTCCAGAACTGTGAGTAAATGTCAGCTTAAGCCACCTGCTGTATGGTGTTTTGTTACGGCAGACATTCCTATTTCATTTTTTATGTTTGTTTATCTTATTGAGAGAGCGAGAGAGCGAGCACGCGTGGGGGACGGGCAGAGAGAGAGGGAGAGAGAGAATCCCAAGCAGGTTCCACGCTGACATGGGGCTCCATCCCATGAACCGGGAGATCACAAGCTGAGCCAAATCAAGAGCCAGAGGCTCAATCGACTGAGCCACCCAGGAGCCCCCAGACGTTCCTATCTTAAAACAAACAAGGGGAGTCTGCTTGGAATTCTCCCTTTCCCTCTTTCTTTGCCTCTCCGCTGATTGTGCTCTCTCTCTCTCTCTCTCTCTCAAAATAAATAAATAAACGTAAAAGAAACAAACAAGCACACATATGCAGCTTGATGCAGCCTGTGGCCCACTAGCTTGCAATCTGATAGTCAAAATCATTCATGGTGTGGAGTCCAAATTCTCCATGAATAAAGAGGGAGAGCCAGGGGCTGGGGAGAAAATGTCAGGAAGGAGAGGCCACGGACGCATATAGTCCAAGGATGCGGTGCTTAAAGAACGGGGTTTGTACTTGAGGCTGCAGAAATAATGGTCCAGAAGGGGCAGTGGGGAGGGAGGGGAATGCTCGGCCTGTCTCTAACCCTGTGACAACCCTGTGACGTGAGGACAAGCAGCTCTCACTGCAGGGGCCTGTAGGGCAAGTGACAGCCCCCAGGAATGGGCTGGGGAGCCAAGCCTCAGTTAGGGCAAGAGGTGGAGAGCAGACAGGCCAGACTCACGTTCTGCTCTGCAGGATGGGGTTCCAGAGCACAGAGTGGGGGGCGGGGAGCTCAGGAGAGGGAAGGCAACACGGAGAGGGGGCACAGTGTCAGACCGAAGGGGTCCGCCTGGGGGACGGTGGCCAAGAAGGCGGGGACGACAGGCTCAGAGGGTGACCTCACCCCAAGGTAGGTGGGCGATCCTGAACCACCCACCCGGCTCACCCAGGGACGTGTGACTTCTGGCCCCTCCACCTCCAGAGCAGTGCCCAAAGCAGAAGGCCACAGAGAGGGACTGCACCAGTCTGAAGCAGGAGGCAGCAGAAGGATCCAACCCAGTGACAGTGCAGACATCAGACCCTATCTCTGCAGCACCAATCAGACTCAGAAGGGCACATGGCGGTGACAGATCAGGGGTCTTTCCGGAGAAAGCGGCTCAATTCTAAGGTGCCACCTAAGAGCCACTTGTGGAAATAAGGCTGTCTGTTGGGAGCAGGGGTGCGGTGGGAGAGTAGCCCGATGGGCCGGAGGCTGGGCTGTCTTTAGGAAAGAGCTCTGGTTTTATTACTGCTGACGAGGATTCCTGCTTTTATATTTTAGTGCTAAATGATGAAATACTTGAAACACACAGAGAAAAGTACAAACAACACGATAGCATATTTGTGCCAAAGAAAAATATTGCAGACACCACAAAACTTTTGCCTCCTTCTTCCTGAAAGTTCCCTCTGCATTGAAGCTGGCACAGAGCCTTCCTACCCATATTTTTGTACTTTTGTGACTGAAGAATAAACACCTAAACAATTTATAGCAGCATTGTGTATGCTTTTAGAATATACACACATAGTACCAAACTGCATATACGTGACAAGCTTTAAAAATAAACAGACATCGGAACACCTGGCTGACTCAGTCAGTTAAGCATCTGACTTGATTTCAGTTCAGGTCATTGTCCCTGGGTCGTGGGATTGAGCCCTGCATCAGGCTCCGCACTGAGCGTAGAGCCTGCTTGAGATTCTCTCTTTCTCTCTCTCTCTCTCTCTCTCTTTCTCTCTCTCCCCGTCTCCCCTGCTGGTGCTTTCTCTCTCTTTCTAAAATAAGATAAGATAAGATAAATAAAATAAAATAAAATAAAATAAAATAAAATAAAATAAAATAAAATAAATATAATATAATATAAATATATAATAAATGTGAAATATAAAAATATTAAAAAAAAGGAAAGGAAAGAAAAGAAAAGAAAAAGGAAAGGAAAGAAGAGAAAAGGAAAAATAGACACACACACACACACACACACACACACACACACACACACACTGCCAGGCCCAGCTGGTTTTATAGCTGAAGGTTTCCAATATTCAGTATATGCAAGGACTAGGGAATCCCTGGTTGGTGCAGGTCCTACTGGCCTCATCTCCATGCCACCAAGACCTCGTCCACACTTTGTCTCCTCTGCCATCAGAAAAGTCCCCAACTACTGAAAGAGCAGCGCTCAAGCCCAGTTCCAGAACACCGGCGCCAGGTCACTACTGCTCTGACCTGGGGCGTTTCTGACTCCATCTCCTGTCTCAGGAGCAGCCGTCCTGCCCTCTCCATCCGGTAACCTTGCGTATTAAGGACCACTTTCCCCTTCTCACGGGCGTATCCTTCATTTCCTCCCTGCCTCGTGGGCAGAACCAAGTCTTCCTGAGTGTGGGCACGTGGCTAAGGAATAGAGACCGTTTCTTCCCACGCCTTCGGCATTACCAGGGCGGGTGGGGTCCAGACAGGCCATCCGAGGACTGTTTTCTGGAAGCAGCCACTGGCTCTGTGGAAAATCGGGACCGACTCCAGTCAAGCTTCTTAGTCTGAGTCCCCCTGTCTTTGGACGCTTTGCTGGAGTCAAGTTTCCCCAGCAGGACGCCTGTCAGGCAAGGTGAGTGACATTTTCCATTCTTGATTGCCTCCTCCGGCCTATTCTTAACTGGAGCTGGAGACAGGTAATGACATCAGCTTGTAGACACTCTGTCAGACTCACTGAAGGAGTATGGGACAGGCAGTCCCAGTGAAATGGTGGTATTTTTAGACCCCAGCTTGCGGAAACCTCTTATCCCCTGGTTGTGACATGTTTCTGATAACCTCTGTTCACTCTGAAGGACTCAAGTGCATGCATCTGTGCAGAAAACAGGATTTCAGGGTCCAAAGGGAACCAAAAGGCCATCTTCTTCCAGCCTCGAACACTTCGGGTGAGAGGGGTTTCCTGATGTCAGTCTGTCCCCGCCGTCCGCCCGCGCCTCCCACCCCCATCTCCAGTCTGCTTTCCACGTGGTCAAGAGTGATCTTTCAAAATACCAATCTGACCTTGTCACACCCTTGCTTAAAATCCTGCAAAAGCTCTTTCTTGCCACCAGGATGGGGCGTGACTTCTGCTGGTCCGCAAGCCCCCTGCTTGTCCTGCATAGCTGACATTCAGAAAAAGTTTGTTCACTAAGTACAGTGAGTGAGTGAGTGAGTGAGTGAATGAACGAATGAATGAGGAAAGCCTCTCGTCCAAAGTTGTATACGAGTGAGCCCAGAACGAGGATTTCCACCCCAGCGTGAGTGCCACCATCTAATGCCCGGTTCAAACATGCGAAGACCCCACTGATAAAGGAGGCCATCAAATGCCAGGCCGGGCTTGCACCTAAATCTTCAAAGTGCAGAAATGGCTTTTCAGCCCTAATAGGTCTGTCTTCGTGCGGCAGCCACACTGGGAGGTCAGCTGTGGGGTGTGGGCAGCTTCAATGGCTGGTAGCTTGGGCCCCTCCATGAGTTGAAAGTTTTCTGTTGAGAGTTTTTTAAATAAATTTGTTATTTTTTTTTTATTTTTAAAGAAAAATAATGGCTATATATATATTAAAGCCATTACTTTTCTTTATATATATATATATATATATATATATATACTTTATATATATAATTTATTGCTAAATTGGCTAATATACAGTGCGTGAAGTGTGCTCAATTGGCTAATATACAGTGTGTGAAGTGTGCTCTCGGTGGTTGGGGTAGATTGCCGTGCGTCATTGCTTACATAGGACACCCAATGCTCATCCCAGCAAGTGCCCTCCTCAATGCCCATCACCCACTCTCCTCTCTCCCCTGCCCCCTCCATAAACCCTCAGTTTGTTCTCTGTAGTTTTTTAATGTTGATTTATTTTTTGAGACAGAAAGAGACAGAGTGTGAGCGGGGGAGGGGCAGAGAGAGAGGGGGACACAGAATCGGAAGCAGGCTCCAGGCTCCGAGCTGTCAGCACAGAGCCCGATGTGGGGCTCAAACTCACGAACCGTGAGATCATGACCTGAGCCGAAGTCAGGTGCCCAACTGACTGCGCCACCCAGGCGCCCCTGTTCTCTGTATTTAAGAGTCTCTTGTGGTTTGGCTCCCTCCCTCTCTGTAATTCCCCCCCCCCCACTTCCCCTTCCCCATGGTCTTCTGTTAAGTTTCTCAGGATCCACATATGAGTGGAAACATGGTATCTGTCTTTCTCTGCCTGACTTATTTCACTCAGCATAATACCCTCCAGTTCCATCCACGTTGCTGCAACTGGCAAGATTTCATTCTTTCTCATTGCCACGTAGTGTTCCATTGTGTATATAAACCACATTGTCTTTATCCATTATGGTTGAAAGGCTTACAAGACAGAACGCGCATGATCTTTAAGAACTGCAGGGCAGTGCGCCCTCTATCGGACATGCTCGGAATTGCACCAGGCCCCTGGCTCCTTCACTTTCTCCTTCATCCCTCTTCTAGATGTCCGTTGAGTGAGCGCCATATTCCCAGCATTTGCCTAGGGTGGGGGTAAATGGTGACTAGGAAAGACGCAGACCTCCACTGGTGGTGTGGACAACCTGGCAGGGAAAGCGAACCCTTCTACAATCTATTACAAGTGTGGCAAGTGCTTTTTTAAGTGGAAACCCAGGGCGCTAAGCAAGCACAGGCTTGGAGACCTTGCCTGAGCTGCGTGGGCAGGTGCAAGTGGGGAGGAAGGAAATGAAAGCCTATCCACTTCACCTAATACTCACCGAGCGGTCGTTATATCCCAGACACTGTAATAGTTCTGGGACACGAAGCGAAGAGACAGAATGTCTTCTCTGGAACAGCTCAGAGCCTAGTGGGGGAAGCAGGGCAGGAGATCCCAAAGCAATGACAACTTTCACCACCAAATAATGGCCAGTAGACCTTCCACATAGTCGCTGTGATCTTCATAATCCTATGCTGTAGATGGGGATCTACGTGATGTGGATGTTACTCCTTTTGAACCATTGAGGAATTCAGGTCTCCTGGTTGACTCTAACTCTTAGTTCTGCTACTCCATTATCCGGTCTCCCCCACCTGGTTAAGTTCAAACTAGAAGTCCTTTCTGGTGGCACAAGCTTCACCACAATCCCGTGTGACCCGTATTTCTACAGATGAGACCCACGACGCCGATGGTCCAGAGCCTCGCCTCTGGTCCCACAGCTGTAAAGAGGGAGCTGGTCTGGAGCAAGTGCTTTGGAAGGAAGTCACTTCAGAAAACCTGCCACTCACCAGGTATGCGACCTTGGGGCCAGTGACTCCTCTCAGTTTCTCCATCTGCCTCATAAAATTGTCTTTTTTTTTTTTCCCATAAAATTGTCTTGAGGACTCAAGATAACATGTTTCAGAGCCTGACATCTTAAGTAATCAATATATGCTATCTATTATTATATTAATGTCATTATTATTACTGGCTCTTTGGGGGATTGTTTTCCCCACTCCTTGTATCTCTATGTGGAGGGACCCCCACTAAAGTGATACTCTCTGCCTCTCCCCTTACTCATCCACACCTCCTCGGGGAGGAAGGCATCATCTCCCTGATGGGGAGCCCGGAGAAGGAACCAGCCATTCTGGGCTCGTTCAGCTGCTTCTGGATCCTCTCAGAACCAGCTCCTGGGTAGGCACAGTTGTCTAAGTCAGAGGTAAAATTTCAGGGACCCCACACAACTGAGCCCCTTGCCTTGACCGTGCTTTTCTCGGCTAACGTGTGTTTGGATCTCCCCCTGCCTGTCTTTATCTTGTAACATGTTTGGAACTTGGGTGGGGAAGAAAAAGGTATTACTTAGCAACCCCTCCAAACCCCAACATCAGCCAAAAGTGAAATCCAGTCTTCTTCCCGCAACTTCTCACTCTTACTTGTGCTGCCTCTACAGGCTTTAGGTTGTTTGGAGTAGTGAAAAAAAAAAAAAAATTGTTCTCTGCCCGAAGATCTACAGAGCCTGGACTTGCCCTTAGAATCATTGTAGAACTTGGGAACCTGGTCAGGGTAACGAACCCAAGGCTGTCATTCCTTCTGAGATGGGAACTGGGACCAGGGAGGGGCTGTGATCCTCAGAAGGCAGCTGGGCAAGGATGGAGCTGGACCCAGCTCTCAGGCCCTAAGTGCCAGGTGGGTGCTTTCTCCCATAGGTGCTTCCTCCCAGCACCTGGATGTGCTGCAGGCTTTCCTGGGCATCAGGCATTTGATCAAAAGAACTGGGTCATTAATGGGGAGGGGTGCTGGTCGTGAGAAATAATAAGATGGGAGAAGCAGGTGTCGAGGTCCCCAAGGGGCTGGCTCCTGGAGCCCAGGTCCCTATGTGAAGGTCAGCCTTGCCTGCTGTGAACAAGAGGAGGCAAGGTCTTCTTCGGTGTGTGGGTCACGTTCTTCACAATGAATCCCTTTAAAGAAAGTGAAATGGATCTTTGGCTGATCTGAGGCTCTCAACCCAGGACTGCTGGAACCTGACATCAGTCTCGGGAGTGTGAGGACAACACAGGTGATCTCCTAGTAGCAGAGGTCTTCCACCGACCCCTGAGCTGCCTGAGCTGCCTGATCCCCCATGCTCCTGTCCTCCACACGGCAGGCGTGGCCACTATCAGGACTCTGGGCCTTTGCTTATGCCGTTCTTTCCATCTGCAGTGCCTTTCATCCCGTTTGGCCTGAAGAATTTGTGTTTAACCATCAAGATAGATGCAGATACAAATATCAATACAGGTAGATGTTTTCTGTGAAAGCAGTCTCCAGCCTTTCTTTGCGTGTACGTGGTTCTCTAGCATGCCTCTAGTATAATATTTCAAGTTGTTGAAAACTCTAGGACTCTTGGCCATCTCTGGCTACAGATATATTTTATTTGGCCAGCACTGTGACTTTAGAACACTTGAACTTGAATGTCTTCAGGTGGGGCTTGTGCACTCTGGTTTGCCACAGACCCTACAACTGCCCGATTGCATTATATCTGGCCCCATAATTCCTTGCCCTGACCTGAAGGCATTTGAGTTTGCAACCCCTGGTGTAAAAGGTCTGGTTCCAGGAGACAGTGAGCTCTCAGAAGGGATATGTTCAAAGATGATCACCTGTGTTAGTCAGCGTTCTTCAGAGAGACAGAACCAACAAGATATAGATGATAGATAGATAGATAGATAGATAGATAGGAATATAAGGAATTGGCCCACACAATTATGGGAGCTGACAAGACCCAAAATCTACAGTCAGAAAACTGGAGACCCAGGGGAACTAATGTAGTTCTAGTCTGAATGCGAACCAGACAAACTCCAGAACTAGGAAGAGCTGATGTGTCAATTCAAGTCCGAAAGCAGGAAAAAACCAAATGTCCTATCTCTGAAGGAAATCAGGTAGGAAGAATTCTCTTGTTCATAGGAAGGGCAGCCTTTTTGTTCTATTCAGGCCTTCAACTGATTAGATGAAACCCACCCATATTGGGGAGAGCAATCTGCTTTATTCAGCCTATCAATTAAATGTTAATCTCATCCAGAAACTGTCAGAGACACACCCAGAACCATGTTTGACCAAAATATCTAGGCACCCTGTAGCCCGGTCAACCTGACATGTAAAATTAGCCATCATATCTCCCAAGATTCCCAGCTCCTGGTTATCTGGCATGCTGTTGCTTTGGTTGTTTTCTCGTTGTTGTTGTTTTTCATCTTTTTCATCATGATAAGTGTACTCTTTAATTCCCAGCTTCTATTTCCCCCATCCCCCTTCCCCCTCCCCTCTGGTAACCATCAGTTTCTCTGTAGCTAAGTCTGTTCCTTGAGTTGTCTCTCTCTCTCTCTTTTTTACTTTTCTCATCTGTTTTGTTTCTCAAATTCCACATATGAATGAAATCATATGATATTTGTCTTTCTCTGATTGACTGACTTTGCTTAGCATTATGCTCTAGCTCCATCCATATTGTTGCACATGGCAAGATTTCATTCCTTTTTTTTGGCTGAAAAGTATTCCATGGTGTGTGTGTATGTATATATACCCCATCTTCTTTATCCACTCATCTATCAACAGACACTTGGACTGCTTCCATTGTTTAGCTATTGTAAATAATGCTACAATAAACATAGGGATGCTTGCATGCTTTTGAACTAGTATTTTTGTTTGTTTGGGTTTTTTTTTTTTTTTTTTTTTTTTTTTTTTTTTTTTTTTTTTTGGTAAATACCCAGTAGTGCAATTACTGGATTGTAGGGAAGTTCTATTTTTAATTTTTTGAGGTACCTTCATACTATTTTCCATGGTGGCTGCACCAGTTTGCATTCCCACCATCAGGGCATGAGGGTTCCTTACTCTCTATGTCCTTGCCAACACTTGTTTTTTGTATTTTTTATTTCTGACAGGTGTGAGGTGGCATCTCATTGTAGTCTTGATTTGCATTTCCCAGATGATGAGTTATGTTGAGCATCTTTTTACATGTCTATTGGCCATCTGGATGTCTTCTTTGGAGACATGTCTTCTGCCCATTAATTGGATTATTTGGGGGGGGAGTGTTGAGTTGTATCAGTTCTTTATATATTTTTGGATACTAATCCTTATCAGGTATGTCATTTGCAAACCTCTTCTCCCATTCAATAGGTTGCCTTTGAATTGTGTTTATTGTTTTCTTCACTGTGCAGAAGGTTTTTATTTTGATGTAGTCCCAAGAGCTTATATTTGCTTTTGTTTTCCTTGCCTCAGGGACATATCTAGAAAATATTGTCACAGCTGATGTCAGAGAAATTACTGCCTGTGCTCTATTCTAGGATTTTAGTGGTTTTAGGTCTACATGTAGGTCTTAAACCATTTGGGGTTTATTTTTGTGTTTGGTGTAAGAAAGTGGTTCAGTTTCATTCTTTGGCATGTGGCTGTCCAGTTTTCCCAACACCATTTGCTGAGGAGACTGTCTTTTTTTTCATTGCATATTCTTTCCTCTTTTGTCAAAGAATGATTGACCATATAATGATGGGTTTATTTCTGGGTTTTCTGTTCTGTTCTATCGATCTATGTGTCTATTTTTATGCCAGAACCATACTGTTTTGATTACTACAGCTTTGTAGTATAACTTGAAACCTGGAATTGTGATACCTTGAGTTTTGTTTTTCTTTTTCAAGAGTGCTTTGGCTATCTGGGATCTTTTGTGGTTCCATACAAATTTTAGGATTGTTTGTTCTAGTTCTGTGAAAAATACTGTTGGTATTTTAATAGGGATTGTATTAAATCTGTAGATTGCTTTGGGTTATATAGATGTTTTAATAATATTTTTTCTTCCAATCCATGAGCATGGAATGTCTTTCTAGTCCTTTGCGTTGTCTTCAGTTTCTTTGTTTTATAGTTTTCAGAGTACACGTCTTTCACCCTTATGGTTAAGTCTATTCCTAGATATTTTATTGTTATTGGTGTAATTGTAAATGGGATTTTTTTCTTAATTTCTCTTTCTGCTGCTTCATTTTTATTGTATTGAAATGCAACAGATTTCTATACGTTGATTTTTGTATCCTGTATCTTTACTGAATTCATTTACCAGTTCTAGTAGTTTTTTGACGTAGTCTTTCAAGTTTTCTACATTTTTAGTCTCATGTCATCTGCATATAATGAATGTTTTACTTCTTCCTTATCAATTTGTATGCCTTTTATTTCTATGCTTTTGCAGGCTCTGAAATGTAGGGGACTGCATTCAAAGCTTAGAGAAGCTCTAGGAGCAAAGGGAGGCCCCAGCTGATGTTCAGCAAGGAAATGGGGACCTCAGTCCTACAACCACAAGGAACCAAATAGGCCAACAACCTGAATAAGTGCAGAAGTGGATTCTTCCCCAGAGCCTCCATAGGAATGCATCCTTGCTGACACTTGATTTTAGCCCAGTGTTCAACTTCTGACCTCAGAAATGGAGACAATAAATGTGTGTTGTTTTAGGCCACTGATTTTGTGCTAATTTGTTCTGAAAACATGAAAGATGAATGCAGGGAGGGTCCATGCCTTCCTTATCACTACACTACCCACACTCTCCATGGTGTCTGACACACAGTGGGTCCTTGCTGCAAGTTTGACAGCTGACTGAATTAAAAGAGAAAGCCCAGGTCACAAAACCTAGCCCTGCTCACCTTTGGGGAGAAGACGTTTGTGTTCTTTTGCAGACTCTCTTTCTCTTTGGGGCTAAAATAGGATAAGTTGGTTGACATCAAGGTGATGGACAGCCCAATTTAAATCTCTAGTCAGAAAAACTTGTAAGAATCATTGTTTTCTGCAGCAGATGACGCCTCGGTACATGTGTTCCATAATTTGTGGAGATGGGTTCCAGTTTAGGAGTTTCTCACTAAAGGAAAGGAAACTATGATTTATCTTCATAAAGTCTTCTTTTTTTTCCCTGATGATGATGAATGTCTGCAGCACCATCAGAAGATGGCAGGCGGAAACCCACACCACAAGTTGTTGTAATAGAAGATTTCTGACCCTCCAGGATCTTACAGTTTGGGGAGAATGATATGATGCCCACAGGTAATCACAGTGCAGAGCATAGATGTTATAGGATGAAGGAGGGCAATGCAAGGAGCATGGGATCAGAGCATCATAGACTGGGAGCCCGAAAACCTGCCACCTGTACCACTCTGTCGCATGACTTCTGAGCCTTGGTTTCCCTTTTAAATGAATCCCTTCTGGTTTCTTCCAGCTCCAATCTGACCATGTTTGTCCAGAAGAATTCTGACACTGACACTTAGGAGGCACCAGGGAAACTCAATATGACAATACGGTACCAATGTACACATTATTTTAGCCGGCAAAGAAGACATATGTTTCAAAATTTTTAAAAGTTACAAATTTAAAAAAATTGTTAACTAAAAAAACTATTAATTTTTTTTATCACTTCCAAAACCTAAGTAACTATAAAAGACTCTACAGTTCAATAAGCCCTGTGATTTTCTAGCAAAAATATATGTAATGTTGAGAAACCCTTTCACTGAGTTATCACCCAACAGTGTCCCCAGAGGCACTGAGTAAGAAATGTCTAGAGGTCTAGGGTGCAAATTTTGAAAATCGCTGGTCTGGTCTGTTTTAAAAAACAGAGAAATGGAGGCCTAGAGAGGATCAGGCAGTTTGTACAAGGTGAGTGGTAGTTGGAGCTTGAACTCTATGTACTTGATCCCAAGATCAGTGTTCAGTCTGCTACACACACAACCCTACCACACAACCATGAAGATAAGAGTCTTGAGTGGGAAGCACCTTCATCCTCATTTTCCTTTTCTCTTTAGTCACAGGCAGAGAGAGACAGACAAAAATGTGGATTAGGTCCATTATCCCTCAGCATATGTTGGTGTTAATAAGTGTGTTCTTTGTAGATTCATTAATGCACCATAAGGAACTGAAAATGAGTATTTCAGATGCTTAATGTGATATCCTAGATGCTCTGAGAGCCAAGTCCCCCTGGACAGAGTGTTTTTTAATCTTTCTAAATGGTCTGTAATGGAACCTCCGGGTCTGTAATAGAGAACACAGTCTGTTATGACTTATTGACAAGACTTTCTAAAAAGGACCTCATTTAAAAAGTGTCCCAAATTACATAACTGAAGCTTATAC
Source organism: Puma concolor (assembly GCF_028749965.1). Lineage (NCBI taxonomy): Eukaryota > Metazoa > Chordata > Mammalia > Carnivora > Felidae > Puma > Puma concolor. The sequence continues at coordinate 9,948,760 of NC_141672.1, read as the reverse complement.
TCTCTATTCCATGGTGATGCTTTGAAATGCTTTGAAGTGGTTCTTCCTCTGTATAAAGTCTTTTAAAAGAAATATTTTACTTTATTTTAGTTTAAAGAGAAAGAGAGAGAGCAGGGGAGAAAGGCAGAGGGAAAGGGAGAGAGAGAGAGAGGGAGGGAAAGAGAGAAAATCTTAAGCAAACTCTACACTCAGTGCAGAGCCCAAAGTGGGGCTCGATCCCATGACTCTGGGATCATGACCTAAGCCAAAATCACGAGTCAGATGCTCAACCAACTGAGTCACCAGGTGCCCCTAAAAGAAGAATTTTTGACAGAAGTAGAAATGGGTCAGATTTTAATATATATTTTAGCAATATAACTTAAAATATCCATAATGGTTCATATGAAACCTTACATGCTGTTAAAATTGCACTAGACCTTAGGTATCACCTAGTTTGCATCTGTTTTCAGCAGAGAAAATTGGGACCCTGAGAAGGTAAATAAATGACTTTTCCAAGGTTATGTTACAAGTTTGGGGCATAACTGAGACAAAGATCTAGCTCTTTTGATATGTAGACCAAAGTGCTGTTCACAAAGCTATGCTTCAGAACCAGTGCAATGCAATTCTATGTTCCCTGTAATAAAATTACAGACTTTTCAGTCCTAACCAGAAAAAAACAAATTATTTATAGGAGGCATGCAGGAGAGCCATAGCCTTTCCTTTGTGATCAGACTGCTATCTTGGTCAGGTTACCTACCTCTTTGTCTCACCTTTCTCTCCTATAGAATGAGGATAATAAATACACCAACATGATAGGGCCATTGTGAGAATTAAATGGTGTAAAGCAGATAAACAAAGTTCTTGGCACAGTAAATGTTATTTATGACTGTTGTTATCATGAACTTGTTGATTTGACATAAGGTCAACATGAATATCTGCAGAGAAACCTCTTTCTCTCTGCTCTGGTTGATGGTAAATTCCTATTCCTTAACCTGTCAAAAATTTTGGATTTTTTAACATCTATAAAAAAGCATATATTCCCTTATCATCCAGAATTAACTCCCTCTTGGTGAATTATTTTCTATATTTGATATTGAAGCCTATTTCTAAAGGAGCAGAGGAGTTGGCCAATCGCCCTCAACAAACATTTACTGAGCATCTACTCTGTTCAAGTAGGCTGTGTCCAATGCAAAGCCAGAAACAGACATGGTTCCCGCCCTTCTGGGACCTGTAATGGTGGTAAAGACAGTCTTTGACATAGGTGTTAAGGCACATGTTCCTCCAGAAGAGCAAATAAAGCAATTGGGAGGTGATCTTACAAAGTGAGAGTGAATTATTTAACAAGACATATGGAAAGATCTCTGAGAGATAGGATTTGGTTCAAGTTTTGAAGGGATGGTAGATTTTCAACGAGTATTATAGTAGGCAGTTTCTAAGATAGCCCCCAACAATCTCCACCCTCAGTTAATCATGGCCTTGTGTAATACCTTCCCCTTGAGTAGCTTGATTCTTTTTTTTAATGTTTATTTATTTATTTTTGAGAGAGAGAGAGAGAGAGAGAGAGAGGGAGCACAGGAGGAGGAGGGGCAGAGAGAGAGGGAGACACAGAATCCAAAGCAGCCTCCAGGTTCTGAGTGATCAGCACAGAGCCCAACATGGGGCTCTAACCCACGAACCATGAGATCATGACCTGAGCTGAAGTCGAATGCCTAGCTGACTGAACCACCCAGGCACCTCGAGTAGTTTGATTCTAATGAATAAAATACCACAACATTGAGGGGAAGTTACTTCTATCATCAGATTACAAAAGATTCTGACTTTCATATTGCTGATTCCTTTCACTGATGATTTTGATGAAATGTTCCCATATTCAGGAGACCTGTGTGGCAAAGAACTGGGGGCAACCTCTGGGCAACTGGAAGCTGAGGCTCTCAGTCCAACAGCTCTAAAGGAACTAAATCCTGTCAACAAACTTGTAAACAGTCTTGGAAGTGGACCCTTCCTCAGCCGAGCCTTCAGATTAGACTCCAGCACAGGATAACATCTTAAATGCAGTCTTGAGACTGCACAGAACAGAGGTCCCAGCTAAGCTGTGCTGATCCCTGACCAAGAAAAGTGAGGTCAAAAGTGTGCTAATTTTGTGTTAAATTGTTATGTGGCCACATGTAACTAATACAAGTGTGTATATGGGTAGAGGGCATTACAGCAATGAACATCCTGAGCAATGGTCCAGGAAGCTATTGTCTTATCCATCATTTGCCTTATGAGATTGTCTTGATGAGGAGGCAAGGCTAAGGCAATTTGCAATTTGCAGAATAGCAATCAGACTCATGTGGCTGGACCATAATGTTTGTGGAGGGGACACAGCAGGATATGAAATTAGAATGACAGGCCATGGCTAAGTTGTGAAGGTCCCTCCACACCTAGCTAAGGACTGTAAACTATGTAAGGAAGCAGGAGGGAGCCACGGAGGGTCCCGAAGCAGGAGAGTCTTGAATTTCATTAGAGATGCTCTACTGAATATCAGTTGGATGCTCTATGCAGAACAGTTTGAAGGGAAGAGAACTTAGAGACAACTACAAAATTCCAGGGAGGGGCAGAGAGGGCCTTCAGTCTGACCAAAGAAACTAGCAGTGTGTGGAAATATACCATAATAGGATTCTCATTTGTGTTGAAAGTTCCCTGAACACTCCCCTTGTTTGTGAGGCAGGAGCTTTATCAGGTATTTATTTGACATCCAACCTATTTTCACTCCACACACAGTGACAAGTTCATATTGGAACTGAAAATAATCACAGGCTTGACTTTGTGGAAGTGGAAGGAAATCTACCCAAGATAGGGAAAGGAGGTGATAGGGCTGAGCATTTTCCAAGCTTCCCAGAGAAGACCAATTTACAAACCTTGACAAGACTTCCATTGTTCTCATGGTATACCTTCTTCACCTTCCAACACCCTGGTTCTCAACCTAAGGACCCCAGCTCCCTGCTGGCTCTCGAAGGAGGGTTGGAGACTGTTCAAATCCATCCCAGTGTTAACCAAAAGGCCCAGATAGATATCCCTGAAGTTACTCACAATAAAGAGTCCAGGTAGCAAGAAATGCCAAGTCTCTTTGGTTGGGGCTAGAAATATAAGCAGTGCAGTGTGATGGTTCTGGATGGCCAGTTAGAATTCCTAGCTGGAGCTATATATAATTTTAATTAACAAAATGGGAAAACGAATTATCATTTTAAAACTGGAGGATGCTTGGTGGGGGTAACTTAATGTGATGGTCGATAGCAGGATGAAGCTCTGGCCTTGTTTCTTGTCAGCTCTGTGACCCTGGATGAGTGATTCTCAGTGAGATGCAATTATTTTTCGCCAACAAGATAGGGCCAATGACTGTTGCCTTTCAGAACTGTTATTTGGGCTTAAAAGACATAATATATATGCCAGTTCCCTGACAATCCATAAATGGTACCTATTTTTGAAACAATTGGGTAAAATATAAAATATTCTGGCAATGGAGGATTGGAATAAAAGGAACTGTCCATGGTTACGAAAGGTCGTTCACTCCTGTTCTTGCCCCTTCATACCAGGGGCACTGGTTCAACTGTCTTAATTTTCCTTGTGGACTCTTTCTTCAGCCTCTCAGCCAAGTTTCCTTATGATTTTCTTGCCTTAATGTAATTCTCCCTCTATTCTTTTTGCTGGAATGATCTCTTAAAGGCATGGATACAGTTATCTCATGCCCTTGGCAAGCTCCAAACTCCTTCCACAGCGTACAGTACCCCTCAAAATAGAGTACCTCCTTGTCTCTTCATCATCATCTCCCCTTGATTTCCATCATGCTTTCTGTGCTCAAAACTCATTGAACCTCTCACCACTTGTTTCCCAGGTCCTGTCCTTTAAAACCTCCATGCCCTTGTCATGCTGTGACCCCTGCTTAGAATGCCCTATTTCCTTCCTTCTATGTCAACCTCCAACCAGTTCTCAAATGCCAATTCAGATTTGATTTTCTCTGTTGCCCGTTTTCTCTACCTCCACAAAAAAGATTTAGCTCTTTTTTTTTTTTTTTTTTTTTTTTTTTTTTTTTACCTTCTATCTACCTTAGACTTGATCATCTTTCTATGACAGCACTTCTCTTTTAACAATTCTGTCTCTTGTAATAGACTGGGAACTCTTTGAAGGCCAAAGGTGATGTCTTATTATGCATCTTTCTGTCCTGTACAAGGTAGATGTTTAGTACTAGTTACTGGATGAATGCATGAAGTTACCTCTTACCTTGGCCAAGCCCCACAATGGCACACGGGAGTTCAAAGCATTCTTCATGGCTTCCTTCAGTATCGTCAAATAAATCAGCCTTCCCTTGAGCATTTATTGTATTTTGGCTCACCACATACCCATTTATGTCATACACATGTTTTATCTCCCATACATTGTTCTTTACACTATATTCTTTATAAATGTTTATAAAAAAGAAGAAAGTTATTTACAACCAACTCCTAATAGAAATATAGTGATTTAGAGGTGAGGTGCTGTTATCTCACAGGTGAGGAAACTGAAATCAGAGTAGAAATGATTCTCCCAAGTCACACTGCAATAGAGGGCAGAGGCAGAATTAGGACTCAGGTGTCCTTTCTCTGGGCTTGCAGAGAACAGAATTAATGCTTCAAACAGAATTAACTCTTTGTACTATTTTAATATAATTGTATTATTACTAACAGCATTTTGAAGTTATTGATCTCTTTAGAACTAATGATGGGACTCTGGATAGTAATGCTTCTTTCAGCTGGAATCCAACACCAGGAGTCAATAAGGTTTGCTGTCTTTGAAAGGATCCATGATTAATGGAAGAAGGTCAATTATGTTGAACTAGCTGGACACTCATGCAGTATATTTGGCAATCACAACAAAGACCGGTGGGCACGAAACAACAACACAAAATGAACAACATTCAGGCTTGGAAAAGCACAAAGGATTTGAAGTCAGAAGATCCACATTCAGGCTTCGTTCTGCCAATTCCTACGTGTGTGACCAGGGGCAAACAATTAACTCCCGCAATTCTGTTTCCGAATGTAAAATCTTGTAATAAAAATTCTTTTTCTGGCTACAGCAGAGTGAAGACATTTATGTAGAGTAATGCATTAAAGTCACAAGGTAATAATCAGTATAAGGTGCTATGCATAAATTGTTGACTTAAAGAAAAAACAAAACACCTCGTCAGCCTTTCCCCACAGACCTGCAGACAGAGACACCATCCTCGGGCCCAAATAAGAAATGTTTTCATGACTCCCTTCTCTTCACCCCACACCAACCCCCACCCTTACACCCTCTTGATTCTGTTCCCACCTGGCTCCTCCTGTTCTGACTCTCCACTCTCCTGCCTGGGGTGCGGTCATCCTTATCTCCAGCCTGAACCTTTGCGTGTGTAGTTTTCCAGTCCAGCCCTTCCCAAGATTTTGTGCATGCAATCATCACATGGATCTTGTTAAAAATGCAGGCTCTCAATGGCAGTAGCACAGGACATAACCTCAGAGCCTGCCTTTCTAACAGGAGCAGCCAATAATGCTGGTCTGTGGACCACACGTTCAGTAGAAAGGCCCTAACCAGTCTCCCTGAATCTGGTCTTGCACCTGTCACAACCCACTCTCCACACCGTCCTCAGAGTGATCTTCTAAACGCATAAATAGGACCACGCCATTTCCATGCTTCCAACATTTAATGAGTAGATAGACTCAACGTCAAGATTCTCATGCAGATTTCTATCACCTAGAAAGTTTTACAACAAAACAAACAAATAAACACACAAAAGCGATGCAGGCCCCAGCCCAGACCAATTAAATGAAACTGTCCAGAGATGGGACCCAAAACAAGGTTATTTTCGAATAGCTCTCCAGGCAAATCTAACATACAGGTAGGGTTAAAGGCCCCTGACTGCAAGGATTCTCCTAGTATAAAAACTTCAATCTCACCACATCACTTCACTCTCCTAATAAACCCAGACACATTTCTTATTCCCAGGTGAAGAAACTGGTCCGAGCGGGTTAAGTGCCTCGCTTACATTCACCTAGTCTGCCAGTGGTCCACACCCGAGCTGGGACCATAATGCTGCAACACACGATGGGGCTGAAGAGGGGGAGAGAAAACGTGGTCTGCCAGAGTCCCAGGATATATGAATATATTCATATTCATGAATATATTTGCAATTGGGTTCAGCATCTCTCCTGTTTATTCCCCCAAACCCCCATGGTCTTTGATGAATTCCAGAGGAGGAAATTGTTTGGCATTTTCAACCAAGGGCTCTGATACTTGAGCAGGGTGGCGGATGGAGGGTGACAGCACCTTATCAGTCATGGCATCCCTGCCGCTGTCACTCCTCTTTGCGCCCCCCCCCCCAGCCCCCCCCAAGGGGGGCTGGGCTCCGTCTCAGAGCAGGGAGCGAGCGGTGCTTCCACAAGGAGATGCGACGTCTTGAAATGTCAGACTGCCAGTTGCTGCTGTCAGCTTTTATGGCCCATGATATTTATCAGAGGGAAACAATTAAGTCCCCCAGAACCTGGGATTCCCCTCGGAGCTCAGGCGGGTGGTGAAAAATTGTACACTAGCAAGGTGTCTTGAGAGCACGTTGGGCTGGGACCTGGCATTAGGATCTCCCAGGAGAAGGGTGCTTTATGCATGTGATCCTGTTTGATACTGACTTCCATGAGCTCTTTGCTGAGTCCTCATTTGAGTCCTGAGAAGACCAGGGCTCAGAACAATGACATGATTTTCCCAAGGACACAGAGCTGGGAGAAGCGGAGCCAAAATTAGCCTGCAGTCTGATGCCAACATGTGACCTTTCCATAGGCTACACGGCTTTGGGAACCCAGAATGGTGCCCAGAGCAGGGAAGGTGCTCAATCAGCACTTGCTGGATGAGTGAATGAATGAATGCCTTATGTCGTGCTGCCTTGAAGACAGGCTCCCTCAGTACAGCATCTTGGATCAAGTAACTTCGCCTTGTCTAGTGAAGGTGAAAATAAATTCTTATAATTTGTGTGGGAATGGCTGATAAAATGGGCTTAACTTGCTGATATTGGGTTCACATTAAAGGGAAATATTCAGATTCTAGGGGACAGTGTTCCAACATCTCCTTGCTTCTCTGGGCCTTCAGGTCCTTACCTTAGAATGGGACAGTAGGAGGAGAAGAACATGGAAATTCTATGCCTTCCTTACAGGGGCACCTGGGTGGCTCAGTCGGTTAAGCATCTGACTCTTGATTTTGGCTCAGGTCATGACCTCATGGCTCGTGGGTTCGAGCTCCGCGTTGGGCTCTGTGCTGACAGCTCGGAGCCTGGAGCCTGCTTCAGATTCTGTCTCCTTCTCTCTCTGCCCCTCCCCTACTCGTGCCCTGTCTCTTTCTCCTTCAAAAATGGATAAACATTAAAAAAAATCTTTAAACCCTCTCCTCTGCTGAGTTCCCCAAATCCCCCACATTCCTAGAGTGCGGTGTACTACGTGTTAGACTTCATTCATTCATCCATTCGTTCATTCACCATTTCTTCATATATTCATCCTCTCAATGAGTCTCTGAGCCCTTGATGTGTGCTAGGGACTATGTTGTGCACTTTTCTTTTTTTTTTTTTTTTTTTTTTTTTTTCAACGTTTATTTTATTTTTGGGACAGAGAGAGACAGAGCATGAACGGGGGAGGGGCAGAGAGAGAGGGAGACACAGAATCGGAAACAGGCTCCAGGCTCTGAGCCATCAGCCCAGAGCCCGACGCGGGGCTCGAACTCACGGACCGCGAGATCGTGACCTGGCTGAAGTCGGACGCTTAACCGACTGCGCCACCCAGGCGCCCCTGTTGTGCACTTTTCAAGTTGCGTCTCGTTTAATCCTTGCAACGATCCTATGAGTCATGCATCATTATTTTCTGGGCTTGCAGATGAGCAAATTGAGGCACAGAGAGATCAAAGTCACCCAGCTCATATGTGGCAGAATTAGTATTTGGATCATGCAGTCTGGCCCAAGCTAGTGTCTCTTCTGCCAGATCCTAGGCTGCCTCGGGACGGGGACTGTCATTCATGCCCCCAATATTTATTCAACAAGCATCCACTGAGCCCATACGTACCTCGTGCCAAACCCTGTAATGGGTGCTGCCGTCACACTGGGTACCATATGGCCTCCCACTCTTGTGGGGTGCCCAGCGCAGGGCTTGGCTCCAAGAAGGATGCTTGAGACTCTGCTGAATGGCCTAGCAGGTGACACTATGCAAGGGGCAGAGTTTAAAGCCAGTAGCAAGGATAGATTCTTTGACGGTTGCAGGCGCAGGAGTGATAAATGAGGGTGTTCTGCCCATCCGTGCTCTGCAGGCACTGGAAGCAGGAAGCTGATGGTGGCAGATGGGTGTTCAGACACCGGAGGCCGGCACTGGCTGGCAGGGAGGGGAAAGTCAAGTTAAGAGTGCAAGAAGACAAGCCTCACTGCCCCAGACTGGCCCAGGGCTTCCCCGGATGCCTGGATCCAGACTGCTAATTCCACCTGCCCCAAAATAGGCCTAAGACTCTGTACACGGATGGTCAAAGCCAACCACCTGTCACCTTCACTTAGGGGCCAGCCCCCTTCAGAGTGAAGCCCTCAGAGGAAGACAGTTTGGAGAGGGGGGCGCAGAGCCAAGCTCCTTCCCCCAGGCTTGGTTTGGCTTGTGCACCAGAGAAAGAAGTTACTGTTTGGCTCGTGTGTCTTGCAAACCAGTTTCTTCTAGAAGCTTCAGATGAGGGCTCCAGAAACTGCTGCTCCTTGGTGGAGCTAAGCAGAAACCCTGCAGTCTGGTTTAATGTAACACCCATAGACTCATCCTACTATTTGCTGGGTGTGGCGCTGGGCACGGGACGGGCACAGGGAAACAACCTGGACCCAGAGATGCAGAGAGGGACCACGTGTGGCTTTACCCCGTCCCCATGTGCCAGCATTGGCTAATAAACAGCACCAGGAAGACCCCAAACAGGGAAGAACACGTCCCGCGGGGTTTTAGGAAAGCTTCCCAGAGAAGGAGAGGTTTGAGCTAGGCTAAGAAAGAGTGAGTTTTTAAGGGCTGAGAAGGGAGTAATGAGGTCGTTTCAAATCAGGGTGAGGACTTCATTCTGATAAAAGGTGCTGGATCCAAGAGATGGGCTTAGGAAGCAAGTAGCACAAAGCCCTCCCGCGGCTCCCCAATCTTCCCCCTGCTGGGTTTCCTGTTCCTGACAGCGGCTGCCCCCACCTCCACCTCCCCCCACCTCCACCTTGACAAGTCTTCAAGGACGCAGCCCACCTTGTTAATGACTCAGACTTTCTGCTTCTCTCCATTTCCAGCTGCACAGACCGCGCAGGCTGCCAGCATTTGTCGACCAGACCATGGCAACAGCCTCTCCGCCCCAGGCAGAGTTATTTTTGCTTTCGTCTGGGTTCTCTTAACACTTGGAGCTTATTTTTATTATTGACTTTATCGCATTGCATTGAGTCGTTTCTCCAAGTCTGTGAGGTCCTCAGCCCTTTGTCTCAAAAGTGGCATCTCGCACACCATAGATGCTCCGGTGTCGGCTGAAATGTTGGGCTGGATCTGCCTCCGGTGTCGTTTTTATTTGTATCAGGTCCCATGATGTTGGCTTTCAAGACTGGACAGATGGTGACCCAGCTAGAAGTTAGGGCCGGTAACCAGGGAGATGGTCCAATTGATCTGACCCCCGAAGGCTACAGTCCTGTCGGCCTCCATTGGCCATAAAAGTGGGCATTTCCAGAACAAAAGGGACAGAGCAGCAGCATTCCAAAAGGGGCCAGTGGAAGGCCAAGTGCAGGTGAGAAGGAGCAAATGAGGATGATGGCTGGGGGCATGATGGTGGGTGTAGGGTCCTGGAGTAGGAATGCATGATCTGCAACCACAGGGATCCCATTCACCACTGAGAGACCCTGCTACGTTGCAAAAGAACCAGCTAGACTGGGCGATTTAGCCAGCTTCCAAGACCTTTGGAATAGCAGACAGCGTGGCACCCCAAGAACAACATTTAATGGGGAGTCAGGAGCCCCAAGCAGGGGTTCCAGTTCTGCTGTGAGCTAGCTGTGTGATCACAGTCCCGTGATGACAAGGCGCCTACTCCATTCCACTGTCCTGCACTCACTAAAGGACCCCCAGATATGTGGCTCAGACCTATTTGTGAGAACTTCTCTTCTGTGGTGTCCTCCACCCAGCAGCAGCTGGTGACAGCACAAGCGATGGTCATGCCAGCCTGGGTTTGCTAGTAGGAAAGTGGTAGGCAGCCGAGATGGCACAGGGTTGTGATGTAACCATCCGCTCTCTACTCTGGCCCCTTCCTGCTCCCCGGGTCCCCCACACCCTGCCCTCAGCCTGCCCTTTTGCCACCCCAGCTCTCATCTCTGTGGCCGTGACCTCCGAGGCTTCCCTGCTCCCTCCCCATCCTGTCCTTTGTAAATGCCCAGCACTCTTCAAATAGATCCCATGGGTGTTTTTTGGCAAATGGCCGTGCGTTCTTGGCAGAGCCCAGCACTACATACCTCGAGCAGTGGGAATTTTCACCTCCTGCCCCTCCTCCCTCCTGGGGGTGTCGTGCAAGCCCCGCCATGCCCAGGGAGCACGTGCCATCTGGCTGGAAAACAGCGCGCACCTGCTGAGCCCAGAGCCTGGTACAAAGCCAGGCCTGCATGGTAGCAATCCTGCACGGGACACACGGGGTGCGGCAGCTCCTGTCCCATCCCAGCGAGTCATTGAAGTCTTAGGAAGAGGAGCAATTTTTGCCGTTCTGTGACACTCGGCGTTGGCTTCCATGCCTCAGCAGGAGTCTCTGAGTGGACTTCTGTTGAAGAGATCCAGGCCATGTGAGAGCCTCCCCAAGATGACTCACGCAAGGAGTGTGGGTCTCTTGCATACCTGTGGCAACTTCAAGTTTGAACAGAGAGACATAGAAGACTATGCAGCTTTGGGGAACGGGAGACGGAGACAGAGTCAGGCAGATAGATTGACTTAATTATGCCTTGGAATTGTTGCAAAAGAGTGTAGAATTTAGGACTGATGTGGATCTAGGTACTGGCTCTATGACTCATTGGCAGTGGGACCAGAGGTAAGTTATTTCCCCTCTCTGGTCTGTAACATGGGAGGAGGAATATGTCTCTCAGCATTGCTGGAAGGGCTAGCTAAAAGGAGGTAATGTGTGGTAGACTGGAAAGTACTGAGTACTCTACAGCTAGTCCTTGGGGGCAGATAGATGTCAGCATGGCCAATGGGAACGGGAACTCAGGACATCAGCTTGATCCTGAGCCCACACTCTCTCTGCAGGCAGACAGAAGTCCAGGACAGAAGATGAGATGAGAGGCCAGAGGCTGGTGGCTTGGAGTCCTGGGATTCTGGTGCCAGAGTAGAACCAGAGTCCTGGACTCATGGTTGTCACCACCTCTGCAGAGAACAGACCCTCGGGGTTAGGCCCGATGCTGTTGCTGTGGCCAAAGGGCTGAGCAGAGCTGAGCCAAAGGGTGTTCAGAAGAGGCCCCCAGGAGAGGCCTGAAGACCAGACAGGAAGCCACAAAGCGCCAGGTTCCCAGGGTTCGACCATGCTTCCTGTCCTGTGCCTCCATGTCTGCCTCTTCTTCCTCACTTCCTCTGCCAGCCTGCCCCGGTGAAGGTTCCATCCTCCATCATGCTGGCCAGTACAACTGCCCATCACTGGTCTCCCAGCCCACAGAATCTACATCTCCAGCTTCTCTCCAACAGTTTTTGGCTGGATCAATTGAAAACAGACATCTCTGTAAATCTCTACTGGGCTGAAAACCTTCAAATGCATCTCCCCACAAAAAAAAAGTTTCATAAATGGTGGTCAAGGACACCCTCATTCCTGTAGGATGTTAATGGCGCTCCTTGGGAAAAAGACTTTCCGCCCAAGTTTTATTGGGAATGTCAGACAGAGCAGCACAGAGCAAGCATCCAGACTTCCCAGAGCCTCTACAGGATGAGGTCATGGTGAAACTGCCCTACAGGGCTACTCTTCCCCAGTTCATCTGGAAAACCATCTTCCCCTCTCTTTTGTGGAAATGGCTTTCCATAGAACACGGTGTGGGGAAAGTTGACCTGAAGATGGAAGTCAGAGCCTTTGGCCTAGCACTCCGGATCTTCTGTGATCGGGTCCCAGGATCACAGAGAATCAAGTTAATTGTATCAAAATGGATTTTCTGCAGCCACAAAAGCCTCCAAAGGGAATAAATGAGCTTAAATTAAAACAGAAGCGAGCTTGTATCACAGCCTCCCAGGGGATTTGAATGTGTGTGATCCTTGCAGCATACTACAATAGACATTGATCCAACACATGCCCTTTGGTTTACAAAGAGGATGAGACTGACACCCAACAGACACAGGACCCACAGACGTGGCTTAGCCCTGTGCTCACCCAGACTCTCTCACTCCCAGGGTGGGGCTCTCTCCATCTCCCTAGGCTTGTTCCATGGAGAAACAGGTAATAGAGAGACAGAGAGCAAGTTGTATCCAGTGGAGGAATGACCTGGAAATGTAGTGAGATAAACACAAGAAGTACATACAAAGGAGCCTATGGTGGGTGTTGGCCCGAGTGATTTTAGTTGGCTGGTTAGACTGACCCGGAGTGTTCCAGGGTGAGAGGATCACGCCCAGCCGAGGACTAAAGCCTCCCATTGAGAAAGGATGGTGACAAAATGCTTCCAGGGAGGGCCAGCCATGCCCTGGAAAGCTCTCTTCTAAACTATTTGAAGAACCAGCCAATATGCCTACAAAGACTTTTTTTTTTTTTAAGACTTAGCACATTCGTTCTGGTTTCCTGGAAGCAGAGTCTGAAACAGGGCTTCAGGGATACATTGTTTTGAAAGAGTTGTCTTAGGAGCAAGGGACTGAGGGAAGAGGAATAAGTAGAGGAATAAGACGAGGCCGTCACTGATTTCTGACTTCCACCTGACCCCATGGGGAGCTCAGGATGGAAATTGCACCACAGAGCTGGTTCTAGCTTGAGGCAAACACTAGACTTTTGTTCTCTTTATCAGTTTTTTATTGGCTTCCCCCACCCTGGAGAAGATGGTGCTGAGACACTACCTTCCAGAAGAGGTGGCTTCCTGCAGTCGAAGGCAGGTGGAGACGGATTTGCTGTCAAAGTGGAGGGGACCTGGTGGGGAGCACACAGGATCCACCATAGCCCGACTCCTACCTACTACAGAGGAGGAAACCAAGGTCCAGAGAAAGTCAATGCCTTCCTGAAGGTCACACAACTCAGTCCTTGAGCTTGGGCACTTTTGTCAACATATCCCATATTTTCATTCACAGATCCTCAAAACCCGAGGGCTTCCCCTGGTGGCATCTGATTTTTGGCCTTGTTCAACAGAGCCAATGACTCCTGAACTTCAGGGCATGATGCAAGCCATCTCTTTAAAACCAGTGTCATATTGACTGTTTTCAAGACCTTGACATTGCTGCATTTGTAGCACAGACTTCAGTGAATTGCTCTCCCTTTATGCTGGTGCCTGAGGGTGACTTCATTGTGAAAGGGGCTATTTTAAAAAGCAAAAAAGAAGCCATATCCTCTCCAATACATTTCCCAGATGGATAAAAACATATTCTCGAGTGAATGTGAATGTTGAAATAATTGAATTCACAGCTGGAAAGGAATTCCAGAGACCATCCTTGGAGTGGGGGTACGGACAATATTTTCAGCACCAACAATAGGGCACCACTTACTTTCTTCACCCACCTCTTCCTTTGACAGGTTTTGACTATAAGCCAGCAGGTATAACATGGTTAGGTTAATTCCTTGTCCCCAATTTATGAATCAGACACACATGGGCAATAAAATAACAACCAGAATTTCCTGTGACTTCACATAAAGCTCATCAGAGCTTTTAGTCTGTGTGAGAGAAGCTAAGCTACCACCTGAGCTGGTATCATTCCATCCCAAAGCAAAGAAGCTTGACATTTAATTAACTTGTGTGACCTGATTGTGGGCAAATGTAGACTTCCCAGGAGGCATTCTGAAATATGGAAACAGCTCTTGGATCTCAATTTCAACCTTAAAATTCTCTGAGAGTCTGGGAATGCCAGTCTAATAGGGCTCAGTGAAGATTTTCATATTACCGATGGGGAAACTAAGGGCCAGAACGAGGAAGAGAGTTTCCCAAAGTCACATGGTGAAGAAGACACAAAACTAAGACTAAAGGTCAGGTGTTTCCTCAGGACTCAGTGATCCTCTGCATCAAAAGTAAGGCCCGACGGGATCATGGAGTGGCCATGTGCGTTGTAAACTGTAGGGTTCTCCCCCTTGGTGATAGAGCCCATCTCTTGAGTCCATCCTTTTAAAAGACTGCCCTGATAAGCAGCAGGATGTGAAATGTCAGCAGGACCATGGAAACGCTCAGGACTTTACAGTTTTTAATGAGGAGAACCGGGACATTTTCCTGGCATCTCTTGAAGGTGATCCCTGTAGCACTGACTGATGGTCCTTTCCCATTTTAATAGCAGTCTGGTGGTGATATCATAGCAAATAAATTTAAGTGACATGTGGAGAGCAATTGCAGAATTTTAACTCTAACCAAGTGCTGTACTTTTTTTTTTTTTTTCTGAAGATGTGACACGCAACTGATTGACCTGCAATCTTGAGCCACATTTATAGGACAAGAGCTTTCTTGGCAGTAATGTGAAACAGTTCGTGATCTTCAAGACTAATAGGACAAGCCAGTAAGAAAAGCTGGGTGTGTGTGGCTCTTTACATCGAGAAAGGCTGCAGTCATTATTTTTCTCCCTTGTAACCATGGAGTTCACTGCCACATTGGCTTAGGCTGCCCACCCAGCGTGCTGTCCTCACTGGTAAGAGTTGTTTCCAAGACTGTGAGGAAGAAGTGACATCATTTGAAGAGTCCTGCTGAATTGCTTCCTTAGGACCTCTCCTCCTGCTGAGCTTGAAATTCCATTCAAGTGGCTCAATTCAATTGTGTTCCTTGATACGCAAGCTGGTAGGGACCAGAGAGAATATTGTAACTGGCATCTTCATTGTACAAATTGGAAAACAGAGGCTCACATCAGGGTATATCCTACCTATGGTCACGGTTAACAACACAGCCAGAGGTAAGACCTAGAATGGTTGACCCTTCCCGAAGGACTGACTTCGCCACATCCCACAGTCTTCACAAATGAACAAAAATATAGTGGGTGTCATCAAGCTCAGCTGTGGACAACCTAGCCACACATTCATTCTTCCAGTGAATACCTTACTGGATATTATATGCAAGGCACGATTCTAAGCATGGAGACCATAGTGATGAGTGAGATAAAGGTCTCATTTTCAGAGACTTCTAGAGAGAGGGAGGAATTGATAAACTAATAAACAGATAATATCGAAGAGTTAGAAGCATATAAGAAAAAATGAAGTGATGAAAGGACTTAGAGGGAGAATGGTGGTTTTCGGGAGGTGTTTTGGACCAATTACACAGTGGAGTTATCTCTGTGGAGGTGACTTTTCAGCAGAGGCAAAAGAATAGAGCAAGTCATAGAAGGAACACTCCAGGAAGAGTGAGCAGTAGGTGCAAAGGACCTGGGGTGAGAATTAGCTTGATTCAAGGAACAGAAGAAAGAGCAAAGGGAGTAGCGTGGAGGGATCAAGATGAGAGTCTTAGGACATGAGGTTGGAGAGTTAGGCGGGGCTGGATCCCCCAATGTAGAATCTGTGGAATTGTTTCACTCAGAATAATCGTATTGAAATGAGATTTTAAAGGTCACTCTGGTTGTGGCATGGAGGTGTGCATACAAGGGGTCAAGGTAGGAGGCTTTTGCAGCAGTCCGGGTGACCACTGTGGCAACAGTGAACTTAGTGTGTTCTGATTCTGGGTGTGTTTGAGGGTAGAGTCTTGCTAATGGATTGGGTGAGAGTATGAGGGAAGGAAAGAAGGTAAGAAAGGATGGCTTCCATAGCTGAGTAAATGGTGGTACCACTTACTGAGATGAGGAAATATGAGGAAGGAATAGGGTTTTTTTTGTTGGGCGGGGGGAGGTGGATGGATACAAGAACTCTGTTTGGGATGTTTCAGATTTGAGAAACCCAGTAAACAACCAAGTGGAGACTTAAAGTGTACAATTGATATTTGGGTCTGGCGTTCAGTCTTGTACATAGGTTAGGCTAAAACATAACAAGTTTAAAAATAAAAAGTTAAAAAAGTAAAAGTAAAAATAAAACACATCAAGTTTAGAGTCATTAGCAAGTTGAGGGTTTAGCAGACCACAACCTGTGGGCCAAATCCAAATCTACTGTCTGATGTTTTAAATAAAGTTTTATTAGCACATGGCCACATTCATCCATTTACACATTGTCAGTGGCTGCTTTCCTACTATAACAACAGACCAAGTGGCTTAAAAAACCTAAAATATTTGCTGTCTGGTCCCTTATGGAAAGTTTTCCATCCCCTGGCATGGTTGATAATTAAAGCCATGGAAGTGGATAGTAGTTCCTAAGGAGTGAGAGTATAGAGAAGAAAAATGAGTAAAGGGTTGAGCACCGGAGCCTTTCAACACCTTGAGGGCTGGATGAGAGAAGGGGCCAGCAAAGGAGATCAGAAGGAGTGGGCAGCAGGATGGGCAGAAATGAAGGGAGTGTGGCGTCTTGGGATGGTTGGGTCTGTCAGATGCTGTCGATAAGTAGAGTGAGATGAGGTCTAAGGTTCAGCCATTGGACTTGGCAAAATGGATTTGGCCTTGAAGAGGGATATCGCGCTGGAAGGATGAATATAACAGCGTAACTCAAATAACATCAGGAAATAAAATGGAAGGTGAGGGAGTGGAGAGAGTGGGAGCCGATCATTCCCGAGTGATTTTGCTATAAATGGAAGGAGAAAAATGGACATGTGGCTGTTAGGGGTCTTGGGGCCTAGAGAGCTGTCCTTAATCTGGAAGATACTCCAGCATGGTTGTGCACTGAAGGGAATGGTCCAGTAGAGGGACGAAGTGGTGACGTAGGAGAGACTGTGGATGTTGGAAGAAACAAAATCCTTGAGTAGGAAAGTGTGTGGAGCCCTAGCATGGGCTGGAGAAGACAGCCTTAGATGGGACCAGGGGCAAGTCCTCCACTGGAACAGGATGAATGCAGATAGGTTGGTTGATTTGTGAGGTGGGAAATTTCCATAGTTTTTTTTTTTTTATTGCTTCTATGTTAATTTCTCAGGGAAACAGTAGGTATATGCTTTTAGGTACATACCCAAGAGAGATAAAAACATGTGTCTACTCAGAAATTTGTACATGAATGTTCAAGCATTATTCATAGGAGCCAAAAAGTGGAAATATCCCAAATGTCTATCAATTGATGAGTGGGAAAATAATACGCGGTGTATGTATACAAGGGACAATTCTTAAACAATAAAAGAAGCACAGATACGTGCCACAGCATGGAATAACCTCGAAGACATTATGCTAGGGAAAGAAGCCAGTCCCCATGAAAGATCACATATTGTATGACTCTACCTCTATGAAATGTCAAGAATAGGCATATCTAGAGCCGTCTAGCTATGCACGCGTGCGCGCGTGCACACACACACACACACACACACACAGCTGTCTGGTATCTCTTCTTCTAAGAGCACTAATCCCATCACTAAGGCCCCACTCTCATGCCCTCATCCAGACCTGATTACCTCCCAAAGGCCCCATCTCCAAATACCATAATATCGGGGTGAGGGCTTCAACATGTGGGTGTCTTGGTGAGGAACACATATATTTGGTCTATCACAGCTGTAGAGGGAGGGTGTTGGAGAAGCGTGGAAGACACGAAATGACCATCTCGGGAGGGGACCATGAGTTGTCTGTGCACCTATTAGAATCGCTAGATATCACCGAAGGCAGCCCTTTAGTTTACCATCAAAATTTAAAGAGATGCCCCTCGGCACGGTGGTTTATTGTAGTTGTTGTTTTCAGCTGTGTTTTCTTATAATGTACAGGTCGAGGGTAGGCAGAGAGTTGCGTTTAAGCAGGGCTGGAGTTTCAGCAGCACAGTAAGAGCAGACGGAATTAAGAGTTTATCCAAGGCAATTATGGGACCGTGGAATCGAAGGTGGGGAGGGGAGAAGATGAGAATATGAGGAGGGTGGGGGACGGAGAGCGAAAGGTGGGAGGGGCAGTGGAATGGGGTCCTGGTGGGGTCAGTGGGGTGCTGGAGTGATGGCACAGAGCAAGTGAGCTGGGAAAAAGGAGGGGGCGGATGGTTGAAGCATGGTGTATTAGTCTGGGTTGTCCACAGGTAGATGTATGGGTGTAGGTATGTGTGTATATACATATATGTAAACTTATAGCACATATATAATATGTTATAGTATAGTATACATGTCATATATATCATATCATGTCATAGTGTTTCATATTTCACATTTCTTATCACATTATAATAAGTTGGCTCATCTGCAAAGACTCAAGGTCTGCAGCCAGCAGGCCGGAGCCCCAGGAGAGCTGATGGTGTACTTTCCGCCCCCGTCTGAAGGCAGAAGTCTGACATCCCATCTCAAAGGAAGTCAGGCGGAGGGCGGTCCCTCTTACTTCAGGAGAATCAGCCTTTTTGTTCTATTCAGGCCTTCGGTGAGGCCCACCCACGTAGCGGAAGGCAATCTGCTTTGCTCAGTCCATGGTTCAAATGCTAAGCTCATCCAGAAACACCCTCAAAGACATACCCAGAACAGCATTTCACTAAACGTCTGGACTCCCCATGGCCCAGTCACGCTGACACGTGAAATTAACCATCACACACGGTATGCTCAGAATTGAGACTTGGAAATCGGAATATTCATTGATGCTGGTAAAAAGAGACACAGGGTATGTTTTGGATCTTGTTTCTGTATTTCTATAGAGGGAGAGGAAAGCAACTCTCAGTGGTGCTAAGTTGAGGCCAAGGGTGCTAAGACTCACACATCCATAAGGATTATGTTATGGACTGACTGTGTCCCCTTCAAAATTCATACGGTGAACTTAGGACCGTAGAATGTGACTGTATTTGGAGATAGTGCCTTCAAAGGAGTCATTAAGTTAAAACAGACTCTTCAGAGTGGACCCTAATGCAATATGATTAGAGTTCGATGAGAAGAGGAAATTTCAACACCCAGAGGGACCCGGGGATGTGGGGGTAAAGCGGAAAGGCCACGGAAGATGCAGGAGAAGATGGCCGTCTGCAAGCCAAGGAGAGAGACCTCAGAAGAAATCAGCCCTGCCACCGCCTTGATCTTGGACTTCTAGCCTCCAGAATGGTAGGAATATAGATTTCTGTTGCTTAAACTACCGGCCTGTGGTATTTCATGAAGGTAGCCCTGGAAAGCTAACGTAAGTTACAAGGAGAATGGCATTTCATCCGACTGGGGGAGGAGTACATTCTTCAAACACTTGGATCCATGGAGACAGGTGGCCCCCCTCAGTGCTCAAAAGATTTCAACCACCATGCTGAGGGTGGGTCACAGCGGCCAGAGGAGACTTTGAGGCAGAGACTGGCGATTTCACAGTACGTGTGGGCATGCATTCACAAGGCAGTGCCTTACAAGGCCAAAGGCATGGAGACAGGAGGGCATGGGGTGGGTTTGGGGGCAGTGAGAATTTGAGCTTAGTAGCTACACCCAGTGGGTGACCCGGAGGTGAGCCGTGAGCGCTGTGAGCATGGCTGTCACGAGTAGCCCCACTTCTCCAAGGCTGGATAAGAGAGACGGGAGTCACTGTTTCCCCGGAAGTTACTGGAAGGGAAGGATGAGCCAGTGGGTGGCCATCTTGGAGGCGCGTAGAGCCCGTGTGAGAAATGCAGACAGGGAGAAAGTCACTGGAGGCACTTGGGAATGTTGGCAAGGGAGAAGCCTGCCAACCTCATAGTGCTTGGGAAATTCGGAGGAGATTGAGTCTGTGCAGAGAGGACCTGACTTTGGGGGTCCCTTAGGAAGGAGCAGAACGGGGGGAGATAAATGGAAATAATATCTGCTGAACAGCTAGCTCCTGGGTCTCAAACACTCTACAAGGCCCTTTACGCCCACGATCTCAGCTCCTTCCCACAAAGGCCCAGTGAAAAGGGAGCCGTCACCCCCACCTTGCAGATGAAGAACCAGGTTCAGGGAGGAACAGTCACATGCCCCAAATCCCAGACTGAGCTATGAGCCCAAATCTCCCTGCCCCGTTCCTCTGCCCTACCCCGCCTCAGCTGTAATTTTGTGAGGACTGACTGGCGAGATGGGCCCACGGCCCGGTCCTGGCTGACAAGATTCCACCCACCCCTCTGGCAGGGAACATGCATCGTTCACAGGACCACGGGAGTTCTGTTTCCACCCAGGCAGCTCTGGGTTCTTAAAGGCCACCGGACTCGTAATCAGAGGTTGAATGAAGGCATTTTGGTGCCAGGAATACGGGACTCAGAGACCCACAGGGCATGTGACAGGCGTGCCTGGGGTTCTTAGAACGCCAGCAGAAGCTGACCTTTCAGGGCACAACTGACAAGTTAGGGCACAATTCTTTACAGCCAGGACCCTGCCAAGCGGAGACGCCCAGTAAACTTCACTTGCTCTGCAGCCTGAACCGGTCCACTTTAACCTTCCGCCGCAGAAGGCCTGGGGGAAATGGTAATGATTTCTACTGATCGAATGCCTGCTATGGAGCAGGTGCTCTGGACACAGAACCTGCAGCTAAGAAGAACAGAGGATCCCTTGCGGGACACTGACATCAACTCAGCAGGAGGGCGAGAGCCCTTGTCCCAGGGAGCAGCACCAGCGCTGTAGCCCCCAGAGGCCTGTTGGGTGGACAGAACGGGTGGCATTTCCACCTGCCGTGGCCCCCGCAGCCTTGCTGAGGGCATCACGGAGCCTCTGCTCGTGGTCCACACGCCAGGCAGGGGGCAGAACATCTGAGCCTGCCGCGTCTTCGCTGCCGCTGCCAGGCCTCTCGGGTAGTTTCTGCTTTTCTGGCAATTGCACACCTTCTCCCCAAGGGCTCGGGGGCCCCCCTTCTCTATCCTGAGAGGCGTTTGACTGAATTCAGCACAAAATCCACCGCTGTTCTCCTCGATTTTTCTCCTTCCTCTGCTAGGGAAGTGTCTGTTTCATTAGGGCATATGCGAGCAATTGCCCTACTCTTCACCAGGAAGATTTCACGTGCACAGTGATCCCACTGGGCCGCGCCTCCGGATAGCCCTTATTTTCCGAGCTAGTGGTTCACTGGGGGCGAATTCGAGGAAATCGATTAGCGTGTAACCACATGTACGAAAGCCTCTGTCTCTCGAGTCAGCCGCCCCCTCTCCCTTCTAGTCTAGATCACAGCCCCGGTAGCGTCCCTGGACGCGGGGTCGAGTGCCTGGCTTTCCATCCCTCCCTGTCACTCACGGGAAAGGCTCAGTGAGCCTGGAGCGGGGGTACAAGGAAAGGCCGCTGCAGAAGTCGGGAATAAGTGGGGGAGCCGAGCCCAGGGTGCCAAGGAAGGGGGGATAAGCCTGGGCCAAAGGGAGGGGGCCAGGGAGAGCCGATGAACTCGTCTGCTGAGGACGTGCTGCTTGTCAGACTCTGCCCGGGGGTCTCTTAAGCTCAACACCACGGATGGGTCGTCTGCCCTCCCCTCTTCTGCTTGAAACCCTTTGAGGGCACCTGGGAACCCACAGAATGAAGACCCAGGTCCCTTTTGATGCCATGGAAGATGCCGCATCTCTGGCCCCTGCCTCCTGGACCCTCTTCCTTCCCCACAGCTGGGCCCTCCCCTGACGGCACGCGGATCGTTGCCTGCAGTTTCGCAGAGATCTCTGAGCTGCCACCCGTGCTGATCCCTTCCCCCGGACACCCTTCCTTCATCTGTCAGATAATACCTATTTGTTCTTTACGTGTCTTCTCCCCCAGGCCGGGACAGTTGTCCTTTAAATTTCTACATGCACTCCCCCAGCCCCCCAAACCCCACTCCGCCAAGCCCTATCCTAGACATAGTCCACTGCATGGTGTCTCTTGTCTCCTCTGCTGGGAGGTGAGCTCCTTGAGAGCCGGGCCTCGGGCTTCCGGCCCTGAACCCCCCACAGCCTGGGTGGCGCTGAAAACGTGTGTGTAAATGTCTGAGCCCGTTTACAGATAGGCTGGCAGAATACCAAATGCCCGTCCAAAGTGAAAGCTGGTAGCCAGTTACTTTCCGGTACCCGGGGAAGCGGCTGGAGCACCTCGGACGACCCGAAGCCAAGCAAGGCAGCGGAGGGCATGAGTGGGTACAGGCGTGGAAAGACCCACGGTTCCAGCAAGTTGGACGGAGAAGATCACTGGATGATCTGGCTTGTGAGCCATTCGTGCCTGGCCATCTCAGAAGGCAGCGGAACGCTCCAGGCTAAGCCAGTCCCTTTATGCCACCAGTCTGAAGCTATCATTAATAATAGAATGGCTCCAGAATGGCTAGCTTGGCCTTCCTCACCTGTGCAAGTCCCGGGAGTCCTGCCTCCCAGCATACGGCCCGGCATTCACTTACTCGCCAGCTCATTCATTCATCCAACACATAACCTATTTTTTTTTTTTTTAACATTTATTCATTTTTGAGAGACACAGAGAGACAGAGCGTGAACAGGGCAGGGGCAGAGAGAGAGGGAGACACAGAACCCGAAGCAGGCTCCGGGCTCCAAGCTGTCAGCACAGAGCCCGACGCGGGGCTCGAACTCACGAACCGTGAGATCATAACCCGAGCCGAAGCCAGATGCTTAACCGACTGAGCCACCCAGGCGCCCCAACACATAACCTACTGAGCCCTGCAAGGCAGACAACAGACTCCCAAGGAAGGAGAAAGCAGGCGGTCCGTTCAGTACGATGAGTGCCGTGGGGGATTTAAACACAGAAGAGGACTCCTCACCCGGCCAGGGCTTCAGGGAAGGCCAGGTTCCCTCATCTTGCGGTGGGGACTGAAGTGGTTAATCTCTGAGATTCTATGGAATGCTAAAGAAAATGGGGGCCACAAATGGGCTCGGCCAGCCCAGGGTAAGGCCTTCTCGGGACTTGGAGCCGGTTTGGTCAAACAGGTCATGTCTCCTTCTCAACAACGCCAGCCAGGCCCTTTCTCCCTTGGCCGCCTAGGCAGCTGCTGGCCCGTCTGGCCTCCCAGCAGGTGGGTAACGTAGGGGGAGCCAGGCCGAGGGGAGCCAGGGCCTTCCTTGGAGGGGGTCCTTCCTTACACTCACAGTCTGGGCATTGCAGGGTGGCCTTGTCTGTCTTGTTCCAAACGTGGCCAAGGACTGGCCTGTCTTGGAAAAGTACTGTTTACTCGGCCACAATTAGGGCTTTTTTTCACTTTGACACGATCACCCGCGGCCCTTTGCTACACACACCCGTGCCTGCTGTCCCTGCGGAGACTGCTGTTTAGACCAGGGGTTCCCATTTGCAGTAGTAAATCAGCCCTTCAGCTTTCTGCCCCTCCTGCCCCCGACCCAAGTAAAATCCCTCCCACTGGCTTTGGCCCCCTGCGAAGGAGGCAAGGGTGACCCCTCCTCTTCATCACGAACACCAGATCACACCAGTGGGACTTCTGAGTCAAGTAAACTCCACCCTGATCCATAGTCAACACTCCCCTACCTACATGCGGGTTGCTCAGTCCTCTTTTCCATCGGCCAGTCCTCAAGAGCAGGGGCCTGCATTTTCCTTTTCTCTTGCCTTCCTTCCAAATTGATTTCAAGCCAGCAGACATCCCAGGAATACGTAAATGTCACCTGATTTGCTGAGGTCAGATGAAGTGGGAGACTTGAAATCAGACATTATGGAAAGTTTTTCCATCAGAGAGAGGGTGTATTGATCAGAGTTGTCCAGAGCAACAGAATCAATAGGAGATAAATGGATGGATGGATGGATGGATGAATGGATGGATGGAGGGTAGACAGATAGATGATAGATAGATATACAGACAAGATAATAAGGAATTGGCTCACACAGTTATGGAGGTTTACACGTCCTTGCCCTGCAGTTGTTGGCAAGCTGGAGACCCAAGAAAGCCACCAGTGTGGTTCCAGCCCAAAGGCCAGGAGGCTTAAGACCCAGGAAGGGCCACATTTCAGTTTGAGCCAGAAAGCAGGAAAAACTGATGTCCCAGCTCAAAAGCAATCAGAAAGGGGGAGCTCCCTCTTACTCAACTTTTTATTCTATCCAGGCCCTCAACTGATTATATGAGGACCATTCACAGGGGGTTGGGGGGCGAAAGGCCACAATCCGCTTTACTCTTTCTGCTGATTCAAATGCTGATCACATTCAGAAACACCCTCAGAGACACAATCAGAATAGTGCCTGACCAAATATCTGGGCACTCGTGGCCCAGTCAAGTGGACACATAAAATTAACTGTCATAGGGAGCCCCCGGGTGGCTCAGTTGGTTGAGCGTCAGACTCTTGACTTCCGCTCAGGTCATGATCTCGTGGTCTGTGAGTTGGAGCCCCCGCATCAGGCTCTGCACTGACAGTGGGGAACCTGCTTGGGTTTCTGTCTCCCTCTCTCTCTGCCCATCCCCCAGCTTGCTCTCTCTGTCTCTCTCAAAAAATAGATAAAAATTTTAAAAATTAACAAAAAAAGAATTAACCATCATAGGGAGAACGCACCAGACTTCTTTGTATTAACCTCACCACGTTGTAGAGCTGTTCACCACTTGACGAGGAAAGTGTAGCAGAGAATGACACCGTCAACACTTGTGCCCTGGACATTTTCTCTCTGTGTGAACTTGGACATTCTGTGCAACTTTCTGTGTCTGAGCTGCCTCGTCCGTGAGATGGAGTTATTAATAGAAACCAGGGTGTGTTGTCGTGGACATCCAAAGACTGAGCACTTTGTCTAGCGCATAATCAATACTCGAAAATTGAGTCATTACCATTGACTTTATTACAAACCTCTCTCCCTGCCCCTGTGCTCCAGACTATGGTCTATGGAGAGAAGTGCACGGAGCTGGGATCCAGACAGACCAAAGCTCGCTCTGCCCTTTGCAGCTGCGCATTTAGAGCAAATCACTCACGTCTTCTGTGCCTCGCATCCCTGATCTGTACATGGGGATGACGTGACCTCACTAGATGGCTTTGAGGATTAGAGACGACGTCCATACAGTGTTCAGCCCATGCAAGCCACCCAACTTCTGGTTCTTTCTCCACCCATAAATGGCAGAGACCACGTCTGTCTTTCCTTAGCATCCCCAGGGAACGCCTCGCACTTAGTAAGCACTCAGAAGGTAAGTTGGATTTGGTGGTGAATCCATTTGCATGATGAAGAAACGTGACTCTACTTATCCCTAGAAACCATTTCTAGAGACCAGGCCTGATAGGCACTGTGCATCGCATCACAGCCACAAAGTCTCAGGGAGGGCAGCCAGTGCCGTGAGCAAAGGTTAAGCTCTCGTTAGCACCCAGTCTAAGTGAGCTGAGGGAAAGCAAGATGGACGGCTGGGAGAAGAGCAAGGCCACGTCTCAGCTCGGGGCGGTTGGAAGTGGACACACAGAATCAGTTGTGTTTGGGAGCCATTCAGAACAATGTGCCAGAACATTCCAGACCCCTGAGCCTAACCGTCTGCTGCCCTGGAGAATGAATCCCGGGTGGTGGTACCATCTCTCTGTGCGCTAGGTCTACTGAGCCCCCTGAGCCATCACCCCACTGACCAACGGCCTTCCTTATGTCCAACTGGCATTTCCAGTCTTTAAAGTTCCTGAATCTCCTCACATCCCTGAGAGGCAGGCCAGATAGGGGCCATCACTCC
Source organism: Puma concolor (assembly GCF_028749965.1). Taxonomy (NCBI): domain Eukaryota; kingdom Metazoa; phylum Chordata; class Mammalia; order Carnivora; family Felidae; genus Puma; species Puma concolor. Next base: position 9,923,102 of record NC_141672.1, on the reverse strand, counting down.
CATTTTCCGGAAGAGGAAACTGAGGCTCAGAGAATACAGGGATTTGCCAAAGTCCACACACCTAGTAAGCGGCAGCTCTACTCATTCTCGCGTTGGTGTTCTTCTCCATGAAGACAAAACTGGAGTCCTTCCAGAGCATCCCTGGTGGCTGCGCAGGCAGAAAGGGCAGCCCACAGCCGTGTTCCGGGCTGGCAAACACCCCCAAGTGGCTGGAGGTGGACCACTGCTTGCAAAAGACACTGAATCTAAGCCACCGTGACGGGAGCCATGCTCCTGACTCCCCAGTCGGCGCGAGTTGTCAGGACGCACGTCTGTTCTCCAAGTCGTGTCTTCCTGACACTCGTCAGTGTGCTCCCTTGCCTCTCCCTGCCTGAAGCTCCCCTCCTCCTCTCCCCTCTTTATTATCTGCCCCTTCTCTTCCTTCTTCCTCCATAATCTCTTTTCCGGATCAGATTGCAGCACAAAGCTTCACTTTTTAATGCGCTCGCCTTGGTGTAAGGTCACCAGTCCTCTTTAAGTTCATTCAAGGGATTCTTGTTTTCAGCCCCATTTTAAAAGTCAGGGGTTCGGAAGCTGATGACATCGACAGTGGCTGGCTCTGGAAAACAGACTGCTTGAAATCATATTCTTTGTGGTCATGTTTTTGTGTGAGTTGGAGGTGGAGGGCGTATCGTTCATCAAATTCTCTGGAAAGGCTAGGACCTTTAACAAAGCCTTATTCGCTCTTAACACGCAATGATCACAAAGGGGCGTCATGTGGCTTTCTGGTCCATAGCAAAGTAGCAGCAACTGACAAGGTGGCACACAGAAGGGTCCAGACCCAAGCAGGCTGACATCTGTGAGACATGACAGCAAAGCGGGCTGGGTTTCCCTCCCCCCCCCCCCAATCATTTGGTTCAAGATGAGTGTCGCTTTCCTATTATGGAAAAGTAACATTAAGAAGAGTTCACTGCTGGGGCGCCCGGGTGGCTCAGTCGGTTGAGTGTCCGACTTCGGCTCAGGTCATGATCTCACGGCTCGTGAGTTCGAGCCCCGCGTCGGGCTCTGTGCTGACAGCTCGGAGCCTGGAGCCTGTTTCAGATTCTGTGTCTCCCTCTCTCTCTTCCCCTAACCCACTCACATTCTGTCTCTGTCTCTCTCAAAAGTAAATAAACATTAAAAACAACAACAACAACAACAAAAAAAGAAGAGGTCACTGCTGCACTTGGTCAGCTTGCCAGGGGAAGGTGACTGACCTCATTCTTGTAGAAATATCACAAACTTAGGGGAGAAACATAGAACAGTGCCCAGTGAGAAGGAATGGGGTCAACTGCAGTTGGTGAGAATGTAGTTGGAAGAGTGGGAGAAGCTCTGGACAGTTGGGCTGGCCTCTGGCGTCCAGGGATCTACCTTTGGACTGAGCCAATGGCTGGAGAGCATGGGAACCATGAGTCCACCTAGAACCCAGCTCTTGGGCTGATAGCCCATTGGGATCATTTTTCCATTGTCACGTCCAGTCCTGTCCACCCAAGGTGCCATGGGAATGACCATTAGGTGATAACCAACACGTGGGGCAGGTGGATCTAGTGATTGAAAGTCACGTGTTCAAGTGGAAGAAGTCAGGCCTTGAAGTCGTAAGGCTTAGGTTCAAATCTTGGCGGTGCTACTCATGTGTTGTACAATTTGGGACACGTTTCTTCACTCTGAGACAATCTTCTTCTTTCAGCATAAAATAGGGATGAAGACACCTTATCATTTGATTATAATGACTTAATGAGATAGTATGCAAAAAAGTACTCAGCCCGAGGCTTGATGTGTGAATTCCCTTCACTGCCCCATGAAGATCTGTTTGTCTAAAGGCTTTAGGGGCCCTCAGTTTTCTGGAACAGGAAAGTCTGAAAGTAAGAAGGGAACGTCTGGGCATAAAGAAAAAGGTTGGTACAAACTCAAGCATTGAACCCTACTCAGAATCTTAATGGTTCCCATTTCACCCGTATGTCTGACTAGCTGGATTATTTAGGTTTTCAGTCTCTAGTTGATGAGAAGTTGAATTACAAATGGCTTAATTAAGGGGGAAAGTATCATATTGAGGCACAAGATTACCAAGAATAGGCATTGAACAAAAACTCTAAAAGCTGAACCCTACACACGTAGACTTAGAGAGGGGACAGAGGATCAGTTCGCTAGGGCTGCCATAACAGAGCACCGTAAGCTGAGAATCCTAACAGATATGTGAGGTCCCACAGTTCTGGAGGCTCCACGTCCAGAATCAAGGTGTCGGGAAGGGCCGTTCCTTCCGAGGGCCCTGGGCCCTGGCTGTCAGAACGACAATCTTACTGAGAAGGGACGATTTTTGCCAACATCTATACACTTCAGGACATTTTCTATTTAAAAAATGATTCACGTAAAAAAAAAAAAAAGCTAGAGGTTCAAAGCTCACTTGTATGGACCCACTGCTCACCGGGCACGTGAGGGCCAGCACAGACGTGCCCTACAAACCGCTTCTCCAGGACACGCCCAGTGTTGGCGGATAGAGCCCATAACGGCATGAGCTCAGCTTGGTGGTTTTAACCCAGAGCTAGGTGCGCTTAGATGCTGTGTACCTAAGATCCTGAGTCCCACAGGGTCTCCACTGAGCCGACCAGCGGCATTTAGACAGGAATCCCGGAAAAGCTCTTCTGCCAGATAAGGGCCACCGGAGCTAACCGGGGAAGCAGACCAGGATCCAATCAGATGCGCAGAGGTGGATTCCACAACATCACAGGCGTTCGGGAATCACCCCTCTCTAGGGAGCGTGTTAACACTGCTGGCTGTGAATTGGTTACACTGTGGGGCAAGATGCGACACAGATAGCACCTGTTGCCCGCATCGCCTGACTTGGCATTCACGTCTGGGTCAGAGTACCTGGAGAATCAGAAAACCTGGGTCTGAGCCCCAACTCTCCACTTCCCAGCACAGTGAACTTGGCCAGTGCCTTAACCTCTCTAAGTGCCAGTGTTTACTCTGCAAAATACTGCAGGCTTCCACATGGGGTGATTGTACATCTGAAAGGGGACAGTGGGTGTCAAGGTACCTTCAATGCCTTAAGGCGTGAAATGGAGGCACTACATAGAGTCTGGGTCCCCAGATTTCTTTAAGTGGCCGATGCACCTGTTCCCCAGACGTTGCAGGTGTTGACGGCTAACAGCTCACGCTTGTATCCTTTTGGGGGGATGGGCTTGGCTGCCGGGAGCCGCTTTGCCCAGAAATGTAGGGCCTGGAATGTACGGCCAGACCCCACAGGAGTGGCCCGTGGCCCGTGACTTCTGATCTGGGGTGTAACCACCCAGCCCTCCTGCCTGTGCCCGGACAGCCTCCGTGATGCCATGCCAGCTCCCTGTGGGCTCCGGCTGAGACTGCACCCCTCCTAAGCCACGTCTTTGCCTAGCGTCTCCTCCTTCCTCACTCCCTTACGGGTTACCCCTGAGAACATTCCCTCCTTAAGTGACTTACATAAGGATCTCGAGCTGAGACTCCGCTTCTATGGAGCGTGACCTAAGACTCTTGCGGCTGATGTCCCCATCTTGTGTTATTTTCTCTTTCAGGGATGACGCCATACCTGATGTGACCCTGAGATCTTTGTGCTACTGTTCTCTCTGCCCTGAGTGCTCTTCCCGCCCCCCGTCGGCTGGCTGGCTCCTTCTTGTCATTCAGATCCCAGCTTAAATGTCACCTGTGTAGAGAAGCCTTCCTAACTGCTCGATGCCAAGTGGCCATTTAAATTCCCCGCATCGCTCCCCCCCCCCCACCCCGCTCTGCTTCTGGTGCGTCCTTTATCACCTCATCCCTCTCCCTCCCCACTGGCAGGTGAGCGTCAGGTTTCTCTCTTCATCCCTGCGACACCACATTTGGGCTGAGCAGTCTCCGAGGGCCCGTCCCGCTTTGGCAGTCCACTTTCTCTGTGTTGGGATCAAATACGAAGCAGTTAACCTGCCAAGGAAAATGACAGTGTGACAGTTCCGTGGCCACCCGACAGCGTGACCTGCACAGACTCCTTCCCTCTGGGGGTCTGTGTCCTCTCCTGTGACCCGGAGGCTGGGCAGGGTGACCTCCCACTCTCCGGCCTGCGTTCCTGGTGACATTCAATGTGTACCGTTCCTGGCACCCGGGGACACGGGACTCCTGCAGATCGGCCTGTCCGACCTTCTTTGTTTTCTGTGCTCCCTTTCCAACAGTTGCATCCGGCTGCCACACGGGCACGAAAATGCCTTTTTATTATTTTGGTGAGCACGCCCGGCTTCGTCTCCTCACCATCAGCCCTGTGTTCCTCGAACCTCGTCCCCTCCAGTCACAGATACTGGGAAGAAATGTTTCTCCCTGTCATCCACAGGCTCACAGAAAACATGAGTCGAATTTGCCAAAGCAGGGAGCTTCGTCCACACAGAGACTCTGGAGTAACTGTAATTACAGCACATTTCATTCATTCATTCATTCATTCACTCACTCCTGCATCAACTCATACATTTATTCAGCAAATACTTAGTGCGTGCCTATTACCTAGACTCTGGAGACACAGCAGTGAACAAAAGTGCGTACCTTGGTGCAGCTTATGTTCTTGGGATACCTGCTACCACAAAGGTATTTCAGGGTGTCCTCAAGCACTGAAGAGAGAGCAACTATCTCTCACTGTCTAGATAGATCTTGGAAGCCTCTCCTAAGGAGAGAACATTTGGGCTGGGTTTTGAAGAATGAATAGGAGTTCCCCCGGTCAAGGAAGGGGTGTCAAGGCATTGCTGTCGTTGTGCCGGATGGCTTGTGACAGGGAGGGCAAGGGGGCAGGCCAGAGAGGTGGGTAGAGGGAGGGCAAGGGGGCAGGCCAGAGAGGTGGGCAGGGTAGGACTAGATCGTGAAGGCTCTGTGAACCACACCAGAGAGCTGCAGTTGATCTGGAAGATAAGGGGGAGGCGCCCAGGGGTTTTGAGCAAGAGGAAGAGACATGATTCAAGCTGTTCTCGCACACTGGCGGCGTGGCTAAGTGTATTCGTTTCCACAGCAGCTGCGACAAATCACCGCAAACTGGGTGACTTAAAACAACAGGAATACATTCTCTCACAGTTCCAGAAGCTAGAAGCAAGTCTGAAATCAAGGTGTGTGCAAGGTGGTTCCCTCTGGAGGGCTCTGAAGGACAGCGTGTTCCACAGCCCTCTCCTCGCTTCTGGAGGTCCCAGGCAATCCTGGGTGTTCCTTGGCTCACAGATGCACCCCTCCGGTTCCACCTCCGCCGTCACACGGCATCCTCCCCCATGTGTCCCTTCTTCTAAGGACACCAGTTATGTTGAATTAGGGGCACCCTACTCCACTCTGACCTCTTCTTAGCTAATTACGTCTGCAACGACCCTATTTCCCAATTGGGCCATATTCTGGGGTGCTGGGGGTTGGGGCTTCGGATCTCGTTGGTGGCGGGGGAACACAATTCACTCCATAGTGCTAAGCAACTTGCCCCAGGGGCACACAGCCAGCATGAGTGTATGCTGCAGGGGCGAAGGTAGGACCCGTGAGGCAGACACCCCATTTTTTTTTTTAATTTTTTTTAACGTTTTATTTATTTTTGAGACAGAGACAGAGCATGAACGGGGGAGGGGCAGAGAGAGAGGGAGACACAGAATCGGAAACAGGCTCCAGGCTCTGAGCCATCAGCCCAGAGCCCGACGCGGGGCTCGAACTCACGGAGGGCGAGGTCGTGACCTGGCTGAAGTCGGACGCTTAACCGACTGCGCCACCCAGGCGCCCCCACCCCATTTATAATTACATCAGCAGGGAGTGGATGGGGCACTTGGCGGACCCGGGCGTGGCCCTGGGGAATTTCCACAGCACTTTGCATGGGACTGAAAGCCGTCAGTTGTCCATGACAAGGTATGGGGGAAATAGTTGATGGAGTTATGGGAGATCAAACCTGGTTATGGGAGACCACCCTCTGGTCACGCCTGGTGGCCATCGCCACCTCCCGGCTGGACGTCCTTCCCTCTGGGCATGTACGCAGCCACTGGAAACAACCTGAAGCGCATCTCTGCACGTGTGGGTTCTAACCTTGCACGACGCAGGCTGAAGGCAGCCACGCCCACTCTGATGAGGCCCTAGGAGCAAAGCCACGCCCCCCCGGACAGCGCCCACTGGGCCGCCAGCGCGTCCTGTCCCCGAGCTGAGCCTCCAGCAGAACACCCGCGAGCAGCTGCCCTGCCCTGGCTCCTAGAGTACCCTCCAAGCGCAGAGCGGGGCAACTCCGAGCCTCGGCCCTGCAACAGCTCCAGCATCCAGAAGATCCACTTACTCCCCAATCCTGCTCGCTTCTCCCGTGAATGGAGAGGGTGCCGCTGTGACCCGCCTCTGGAGAGCTGGTGTGGAGAGGCTAGGAGGAAGACACAGCTCCTGCTGAGGAAGATTGGCCTACCCTTGCGGGGGGAGTTGGGGGGAGGCTCCCACAGCGTCACCCCCCCCAACCCCCCAGGTGGAGGAAGGCACCTGGTTCTGCCAGCCAGAGGCAAGAGATCCCAGTGGGTCTCACAGCCAAAGCTTCTGTCCTGCTGCTCGGAAGGCGTGAATGAAGTGTCAGATACGTGAAAGTGTTCTGTGAACCCAAAGGCGCAGCACGCGATGCTTGCGCGCTCCCTGTGGTTGTGAGCCCCCCGGGGAGCCTGCCGCCCAGCCCTCTGAGTGCCCGTGTCCCGCTCCTGGGAGCTGCAGCCTTTCCATTTTGTGGCATCCAGGGGCCATCCCGGAACTGGAAAGAAATATGAAACTGGCTTCAGAGGGGCACTCCCTTCCAATCTCTTCCTTCATTACCTCTTTGGGGTCTCTTTGGCAATGAAATTGCAACCTGCGAATTGTTCTATCAACAGGTGGCTCTGGAGGGAGGTGGTGCTGCCACCTTTGACCTGGGAGGGAAGAGCTGGTTTAGAGCACGAGTGATCTGGTCCTCCAGCGGCTCCTGGTCCTGGGAAGCAGCCTCTCTCCAGCACTTTCCACAGCCAGGGGTCTGCACCGACATTGCTGTGGGTTTCCGGGACACTCTGCTTTTTTGAATGAGAGTTTCGCAGGACAGGCTTTTCTTGGGGACCTTCTTGGGGGGCCCTCGGCAATGCCCTGGAGCTGCACGCAGCCTGCACCCAAACGTTTGGTCTGGGACAGTCTTCCCTCAGATCCAACAACCCTGGGAGACTAATAGAGCAAAGTTAGGGACCTCCACTCTACAGGAAGAAGAACCTAATGCTCCACTTGGGAAAAGCTTCAGTGGCTAAGCAGGTTTCTATGGAGGAAAGATTTCCAAGTCTCTGCCCTCCAGCCATGAAGCAGACACACCCTGGGTCTCCCTACTTCCTCTCTCTCCTGTGGCGGGCGTGGGATCAAAGCCCTCCACGAAGCCTCCAGAGGTCTGGCTTCCTCCTTCCCACCTGCAACAAACCACAGAGCCCGTTTGGAGGTTTTAGAGATAGTTACTGCAGAATCAGAGGGAATTATTATAGATTCTTCTCTTTTTTTCTTTCACTGCTCCCAAATTGGGAAAAAAACCTTTCCTGCCTCTGAACCCCCCCACAGCTCTTGATTCTCCTGCCCACTCATGTATTCATTCATTCATTCATTCATATACTCCCTCATTCCATACGTTCGACAAATATTTAATGAGCAGTTACTCAGTGCCAGGCATATTCTAGACACTGAAGAACCGGCTATAAGCAAAACAGAGCCAAAGCCCTGTCTCAAAGAGCTAAGAGAGGACACTTACGGGAATGACCATCTCCCACGTGCCAGGCACGAGCTAAACACCTGCCCCTCCCTCCTGGCAAGAGGCATTTCAGCGATTAAGAGCTTGGCCCGTGGAATCCCACAGCCAGGTTTCAAATCCACACCAGCTAGGCGAGCTCTGACCATGGGTTATAACCTCTCAGAACCTCTGTTTTGCTCAATAAACCGAGGGCAATACCTTCCCTCAGCGCGCGATCATGACATCAAATGGAACGATGCATGAACAGGGTACCGCAGAGCCGTCACCAGCACATAGAATCTCAATGAACGGCCACCATTATTTCAGTCGCTACCGCCGGTCTTAAACATCGCCTCTGGGAGCGCGTGGGCTCATCTCCTTCCACGTGATGATGTGCGGGCATCGGTTCACAAACACACATCGCCAGTCAAAGGAGCTTGTAACAAAAGCATGGGTGGAATAGTACTGCAATACTTCAAGCGGGGCACTTGGGTGGCTCAGTTGGTGAAGCCCCCCACTTTGCATTTCAGCTCAGATCACCATCTCACGGTTTGTGAGTTCGAGCCCTGGGTCGGGCTCTGCACTGACAGCACAGAGCCTGCTTGGGATTCTCTCTCCCCCCTCTCTCTGCCCCTCCCTTGCTCACGTGTGCTCTCTCTCTCTCTTTGTCAAAATAAATAAAAACTATCAGCGGGGCCTGCACCAAGGCCCAGGGGGCTGCAATGAATTGGGAGACCGCTCTTGAAGGGCTCGCTCACAGACCCACTCACCTCAGGGCCCCCCCCCCCCACCCCAGGAGCAGTTTGGAAAGCGCCCGGCCACATGAGAAGGCCTTTCAACGACAAAGCTCACCGTGTCTGCGGGGGGAGCAGGGACTGTCGGGATTCTGCCCAAAGCTGGAGTAGCTGGTGGGTGCTATGTTTGCACTCTGCCTCTGCTGAGGCTCATGGCAGGCGACCCCCTCCAGGGCCCTGCGGAGACCACACCCTGGAGCACACGCTCAGGCTTTCCGCGAGAGAGGCCAGCATGCTTGCGGACCTTCCACCTGGGGGACAGGATCCGGGTTTGCTCTGGGGAGCCCGTGCCAGGGGCCATCATCATGGTGTTCTCCCTTGTCCCCAGTGTGGCTTGTCAGTCCAGCCCAGAAGAGAGCATATACACTCATCTGGAGCCCTGCCCTTTGCAGCTGTGCTGCCGGAGACACCTCCCCATTGCCTGGTCTGGCGGCCAGCGGGGTTCACAATCCTGGTCCCACAGGACCGTGTATATCTGCATATTTAAAAGCTGCCTCCAGTCAGCCTGGAGCTAGGTGCTGCCTGAGATCCCCGCCCCCCGGCAGGCTGACGGGTCCTGGCACAGTCTCAACACCGGGAGCCATGAAAAATAAATCAGGCGGCTTAGATAATCACAGAGTGTTAAGAGCCAACCAACAGGCCCATCTCCTACGCGAGACGGTTCTGTGAAGACTGGGAAAGGCAGGCTCCAACCGATACCCCTGATAGCAACAGTGGCTCCTTGACGGCCAGAACTTCGTGTTCTTCAGTGGTCTGTCCTGGGCACTGAGAACTGAAAGCGGCACGTAGTAGGTGCTCAACAAATTTGTGCTGATGAGTGTAAATCCCCGGGGGGAAGGAGGGAGTCCCGGAGAAGAGATTAGGCAGAGGCCCCCTGGCACATCCACCCTGGAGGGAACTGCAGGTCGAAGTTCTTCCTTTTTATCAAAATGGGAAAAGTTGTCCTGCTCCCCCTCCTGATCCCCAGATGGTCTTCCTCACCTGATCTGAAGACCTGATCTCAGCTCATCTCCTGACAGGTTCTGGTATATTAAGGGCAATTTTCCAGAGCATATGGGGAAAGTTGAAACTCGGATTGGATGGAGCGCCTTGGTGGCTCTCGGCCAAGCATCAGACTCTTGATCTCGGCTCACGTCATGATCTCACGGTTCATGGGATGGAGCCCCGCCCTGGGCTCTGTGCTGACATCACAGAGGCTGTTTAGGATTCTCTCTCTCTCTCTCTCCCTCTCTCCATCTTTCCCCTGCTCATGCTTGATCTCTCTCTAAAAATAAATAAATTAAAAAAAAAAAGAACCTAGGATTGGAACTGGTCTCACTCTCTGCCTTGCTGGCAATCTCACTGGGGAGGGATAAAACTTACAGGCCGCAGGTTTGGAGGAAATTGTGCAACGTCGGAAAAAATTGGGTATCTGGGTTTGAAACCACTTTCGGCCACTTACAAGCTTTTTGAACTTTACCTCTGTCACTTAACCTCTCTGAGTCTTTGCTCTTTTGGGGGGGGGGGGTAGATATCAATTCAATTGCCTTCTCAACCTACTGTGAGCATTGGATGATTTCGTGCATGTAAAATGTTTACGCACTTAGTGATCACTCAGTAAATTCCTGTTAAACTATTTATTGAAACAGACAAGAAATCTTACCTCATTCAGGTACCTATCTGAAAGGACATGAGTTCAGAGTTGGGTTAATCTACGTTTCTCTCGTATCTGCCACTTGTTAACTGTATCCATCAGGATGATTTAAATGGTGTCGAACTGGGTTGAAAAATGACAAGACTGATTACCTGACAATACAGGAAGTCTAGAGGGAGAGCAGGCTCATGAGTGGTCAGCTGGACCACTCAACACTGTCATCGGAGACCCACCTTCTTCGATCTCTCTGCTCAACACTGGCTCCACCCTGAGCAGGGGTCTCTTGTGCTCGCTAGGCGGCTGCCAGAAGAGGCTGGGTCCACACGCTGCGCGACGCGATCCGCTCAGGAGAACCTCACCCACACGAGCCGTGTGCCATCGTGGGGCGTTAGCACTGCCTGGAATGCTGCATACCACTTGGCTTAGAGCCAATGAGGTTAAGCAAGTTCTGGATCCAGAGACATGGCCACCTTCCCCGAGACACGTGGGCACAGAGGGTAGCCTGAGTAAAATGTGGTTCTATTAGGAGGGAGGAAGGTGGAGATGGATGCTGAGTGGGTGCCTAGAAGTGTAGCCAGCTGTCACTATGAGCAACTTTAATCTAACCTCCCTGAGATTCGGTAGCCTCATTTGTAACGCAAAGAGTGAATCGATCTTACAATCTCTCATGGGGTGTTTGCAATGATCACACGAGATAGTTGCTATATAAAGCGATTGTCCCTGGATGTAGGATGTAAGACGGTGGTGAATAAATTAACAGTTACTTTTATAATTATCTAGGGTACTGAATTATAGGTCCCAGAGCACTTAGAGTGAGTTCTTAACTTTCTATGTGGGGAAAATTGAGGCTCAGAGAAACTGAGCGTCTGTAGGCTGTGCAGCTGGCAGAATGCACCTGACACTGGACCCCTAGACCCCTGGACCCCTGGACCCCTGGACCCCTAGACCCCTGGACCCCTGGACCCCTAGACCCCTAGACCCCTGGACCCCTGGACCCCTGGACCCCTAGACCCCTGGCTCTTGGTGCCATGATCTGTGTCTTCTGTCTCCTCTTCCTTCCTCCTCTTCCTTCCAAGGGCCCTGGCAAGGGTCCAAAGGGTGGGAGAGGGCTGCTGAAGGAAGCAGGGAAGCCACGAGGTTGCCACTTCCTGTTTTGGTCCCACAGAAGGTCCAGCGAAGCGGAGGCACCGATGGCCTGGCTTAGCAGCTCTGAGCATCTCGGCCCCAGAGGTCCCAGGCGGCCCGGACCTGCTTACTCAGACCAGCCTCCGCCCCTTCCGGCGCCTGCCCAAGTTGGAAAACCACCGCCTAAGCATCTTGCCTTGCCTCTGTGTTCTGCTCAGGAAGTGGCCCCCAGGGAGCAAACTCCCATAAACCACCTTTGCAAGTGTGTGCAGGCAACGGTGGGGGGGAGGCCCCTGCACCTCAGGAGGACATGCTGACGCGAGGTGTCCTCTGTCCGTCCGTGAGCACCAACCAGCCACTCCCGCAAGAGGGCGCTGAACTGGTCTAATTAAAGGTGCCTTCGGAGGGTCGCCTTCCCCGTTCCGGGCCAAGCCGCAATTTCAAGGACTTGCCCTCTTCCTGATACCTGCAACTCTTTCCGTGGTCCCCCCACGATCTTGGTTCGGATTTGTCATCTACGAACACTGAGGCGTGCAGGGTGGAGGCAAACGTAGGAGGCGAGGCTCAGACTCCGGGTCAAATCTTCGCTCTGCTACTTCCTAGCTGTGTGACCTCGGGCAGGTGACTTAACTTCCCTGACCTTCACCTTTTCCTTATCTCTGCAATGGAAACAGTTCTACCAACTTCAGGTGGGGCTATGGATTGAATCGTGTCCCCTTCCCCTGCTCCCAAATTCCTAGGCTGAAGCCCTAACCTCTAATGTGATGATATTTAAAGCCTTTGGGGGGGTAATCAGGTTTAGATGAGGTCGCGAGGGTCCCTCATGATGGGATTAGTGCCCTTAAAAAGAAGAAATACCAGAAAGAAGCTCTCTCTCTCTCTCTCTCTGCACCACATGAGGACACAGTGAGAAGGCTGCTGTCTACAACCCAAGAAGCAGGCATCACCAGATCTTGACCTTGCTCACACCTTGATCGTCAGGTCAACAGATATTTACGATATGCCTCCTATGGGACAAACACTGTATTAGTCATGGGGACCATATGAGCAAACAGGACGGACGCCAGCCTCGTGGAGCTAACAGCCATGTGGGAGAGACAAGTGTTATTCAAATAAACACAGAGGCGTGTATTTGATCAGACCAGTCCCTACATGGCTCTTGCTATGAGCCAGCCACCTTTCTAAGTGCTTTACAAACACACACGCATCGGACCCTCAGAAATATTGACTCCCCCACCCTACAAAGGGGAAAGAGAGGCACAGATAGAGAAAGGAATTTCAGCAGGGTCCCCGGAATCTGTGAGCTACCGACACACAATGAAGCCTCCCCAAACCCGGGGGCTTCCAACAATCATTTATGACTCCCCAGGGGCTGTCGGCTGCACAGTGGCTCTGACCCAGGCTGGGCTCAGCCAGCTAGTTCTATTGTTACTCATCCGCCTGTGACGGGGCTCGGCTCTGTGCCACACGCATCTCCTCCTCTTCTGGGACCAGCAGGCCGGCGCGGGCACATCCTTCCTACGGTGATGGAAGAAATGCAAGACAGCAAACACTAGGCAAGATGACTCATCAGATCGGCCCGTGTTACCAGCGGATGCTTTTCAAAAGCAAAGCAAAGCAGGCTTGAGGCAGGCTTTCTGTCTCCCGGGCTCTGTGCCCCCTGCGCGCCCTCAGGGGAGCTGTGGCTGCCCCCTGCCCCTCTCGCCTGCCTGCGGGAGTCTCAGAAGCAGACACAGAGAAACCAGCTTCTGTGCGCCCGGTACCAGTGACTCGGCCTGGGGCCTCATGCAGTTCCAACCCGACCTCAGGGAAAGAAATAGCCAGTCACTAGTGCAGTGACAGACCAGAAGTGACCAGAAACCCAGGGCCACGTGCTTGGGCAGAGGTCCCAGGAAAATCATCACGCACCTCACGCAGCCCCGTGAATCATCCCACCGCTGCGATGGAACGGGTCCTGTGTGAGGCTGGCTGGGGACAGCCATGTGCAAGCACTCTGTTCCCGGCCCCAGGAGCGCGCGACCAACGGGGCATCATCCAAGCGTTCAGTCGTTCAGCAGACATTCCTGGCGCGTCTCCTCTGTGCTGAGGATGGGTGGGGGCGGCCACTGGCGGTAGGGTTAGAGCACACGCCGGGGCTGGGTCCCAGCGCGGCCCGGCCGTGAGAGACCGCCGTTTTACCTCCGAGAAATGAAGGCGATAACAGCACCCGCTGGGGGCCCCTGGGCGGCTTAGTCAGTTGAGCTCCCGACTTCGGCTCAGGTCATGATCTCACGGGTTCGTGGGTCCGAGGCCCCCACCAGGCTCCATGCCTTAAGCGCTGAGCCTGCTTCAGATCCTGTCTCCCTCTGACTCTGCCCCTCCCTCGCTCGCTCTCTCCCTCCCTCTCTCAGAAACGATCAAATACTAAAAACACTTAAAAAAAAAAAAAAAAGAACCTGCCACTGGAGGCGGGGGCGGGCTTGGTTGCTCGAACCCCCTGGTTCGGTCCCCTCTGCTCTCCGGGATTCCTGCCGGTGGGATCTGCACCCAGAGCACGGAGTCAAACGAGGCAAATATTAGCTTTATGACCTTAGACAGCACAGGACCTCTCCGCAGACTTTGGGAGAGAGTGGTTCCGTCCCCAGCTGGGAGGAAATCTTCCCCGTGAGCTGGAGAACCGGAGGGCCGGCGCGAAGCAGCCTTCCGAGCTCCGGGGCCTGGTCACTGGTAGAGATGTTGGGACCGAGGGCCCCCGGAGCAGGGAAGCAGGTATTCTCATCCCGGGCAGACTGTGTGGCCTCGGACCAGTTACTTAGCCTCTCTGAGCCTCAGCGCCGCCATCACCAAAAGGACGACGGTTTCGTGGGCCCGGCTGTGCGGCTGTGGAGACAAAAATAGAAGCCGTGCTTGCCGATGGCACGGACAGTGGCACAGTAATTCCCATCCTTCCGTCTGGTCGGAGATGAAGCCTGGCCGAGGACTACTTTGCCCCAGGCTAGGGGAAGAGAAGAGCCCCCAAAGCTCTCCTTCCGTCCAATCCAGAAAAGGCAACGGCCTTGGGCTCCGCTCACAGCCTTAATCAGAGACCTTGGCCGAAACACGGCAAGCGGGGGCTTCGCTGCGACGGGACGGGGAGTAGAGGGCTAGTAACTGTGCTACTTGCTGTGTATATACGTGCTTGGGCCCCTCACTCGTGCGTCTGTGTCTCAGTGTGCCCATGTGGGAAACGGGACACTCACCTCCACTCTGCTGGGTTGACGGGAGGCTTTCACCACACGCTTGCTAAATCCTTGAGAACCCACGGCATCCAGTAAGGTCCCTCTGTCTTGACAGTGACTGCTCCAGGCTCTTGGGGTCCCGAAAAGGTTGGGGAAGTAGGAGACTTGCATTTGGGACCCACTCCCTGGGCGGCAGTCTCTGCCTTGGGGTTGGGCTTCTGCAATGGCTCATCCCTACTTTTTCTGGTCTGAGGACGGACCAGAAGCACCACGGACACACTCAGTTTAAGGCTGTTGGATTTAAGAGAGTTTTCTGGGGTCTGAGGACAACAGAAGGGAATTATTACAAGAAGGGCATGTACATATCAGCATCCAATCTCGCCGCTGCTCACGTCCCCTGGCCTTGCGTCCGCCTGGAAGGGTGAAAGGTAAGTACCTCCTGGATGTTTCCTTTTTATAGCCCCACTGCACCGGGTTGCTGTATCCTTGCCCATGGCCGCTGGGTAAGAGTTCACCTGCCCCCTTCAAAATTCCCCAGTCCTTCTGCTCGATCCCACTGGAGGCAGAGACCGGGTTCCCCGGGGAGCCATCTCAGAGATGTGGCAGCAGGGCGGGCCGCAGGAGTGGGCAGAGGGAGAGAGAAGGACAGAGGAGCCGGGACGCAGGGCCACAGAGCGCCCATTGTCCCTCGCCAGACTCTCTGCGGCTGAGGCACCCCGGAAGGGGGCAACAAGGACAAGCGCACCCAACATTTGGGCGGCAAGTCCTTCCATGGAGAAGGCTCTGGGCAGTGCACGCCCCCTTCCCCCACCCCCATCAGCCCGCCTACACGGAAGGCACACCATCTCAGCGGGAAATACTGCGTTGGGATTGTTCAGGGCTCGCCCAAGAACACTGCGTAGGTGGGCATGGCCGAAAGGACTCTACAGAACGAAGCGGGAGTCCTCCCCGGGGACAGATTCCAGCTCCACTCCCAGAGCCACCAAGCGCCGGGAGATCAGCAAGCTTCTCTCCAGAGCTCTGTTTACTCAAGCCTTGTGAAAGGAGGGCTGCACCCACGGAGACCTCCCCGCCTCCCAACCGCATTGCCCCGCAAGCCCTCTTCCCAGGCCAGCTTCCGCCTCCAGGTGGCAGCGTTCCTTACACCCTATTCCTTCAGGAGGGCAAAGGGCGGGGTCTCTTTGCAGGAGTCCACACGCCTGCTGAGCTTTGCGGACTCTGATTGGTCTGGCCTGGGTCCTGGGCTCATCCCTGAACCAATCAGCAATGGCACCCCTTGGCATTTTTGTACGGGAGGCGAGCGCTCCCTCGCCTCCCCCAGGCCCAGGCTCTGGGCCGCTAAGGCAAGCAGTCAAAAACGCCTCCACGTTTGGCCTTCACTTTGGCATTTCCAGAACCCATCCGTCCCCAACCCCATTTTGAGCCCATTGGCTCCGTTTTAGGAAACTGAGGGGAGAGGTGACATGACCGGGTCAAAGTCACACGGTCTCTTTAGTGCAAGAACTGAAGCACAGAGTCTCCAACGTCACGTTTTAGGCTCTTTGCGTAGGAGGGGAAGGAACAGTTTGGGGAGAAGGAGCAAATTCTGTTAGAAAGTGGTTGCGTGTCCTGATGCGCTGGCCGTGAGGGTGAAGAATTCCAAAGGCAAAATGAAACCCAAAATCCTCATCTTGGGCAGGAACCTAATTTCAAAACTTGCCAAAGCTTCCAGTTCATTCTCTCAGAGACCCCATGGCATGGAATGACACATTTCTAAGAGGGGAAGAGTAGACAGGAGAGAGGAGGGGGTTCCAGGACTGACCTGAAGGACCCAGACTCTCAGGGCATTACAGAGCCGTCAGAGAGGAACCTGGGAAGGAGAGAATTTCAAAAAGTCAAAACGAACCACCGGGTTCCCACTGTCAACGGGCAAAGAGGAGGAAGACGCAGAGAAGTTCTTTGCGTTTCTCTGAGCCACCCACCAGCACGTAGCTGGGATCAGATGACACACAGCCCACTGCCCCTTAATCACACAATTTCATTAAGCGCCCCCTTTCCCCTCACTGGTTTGGTCTGGCGATCCTTTGGCCACCGAGGACTGTGGGTTGAAATAAAACACCGCGCGCTGCTGAAACGCACGCTTCGCAGATGCGTTTCCCAGCCCCTGGCCCTGGTGGATTGCCAGCTTCAGAAACCTAGATGCGCTCAGCTCAGACACATGTTTACTACCCCTACATTCAGAGAGATTACACTCCGCCCCCCCCGTGTTCCTCCTCCAGTACGTCTGCGATACTGGAAACAAAAGAACCGTTTCAAAATGCAATAAACACGACATGCAAATTAGTGCCAATAACTTGAGGGTAATCATTTCAGAGAAACAACGCTGCTCGGAATACCAATGCCGCGCAGGGAGGATCGCGTGAGGAAAAGTCTTCCCAGGCAGCCCCAGGGAGGGTGGGTGGGTGAAGGGAAACCCCTGGCACAGAGGCTCCAGATCCTCCAAGAAAACAAGCCTGGTCTCCAGATTTATTTTATTAAAATGGGATGGGATCCCCTCCTTACCAAGGGCACCTAAATCTTCCTCCATCCAAGGTTACGGCGGCCAGAACCCGGCTACTTTCCACGCACTATGCTCGGTGTGTTCGTAACGTCTGTCTCAGTCCTGCGTGGAAAACGCGACGCTCTCTGTTTTACAGATGACGAAGGTGAGTCTCCAAGCCGTCAAGTGGAACGGAGATTCAATCTCAGATAGCTCTGACCAGAATTCCTTATCCTCGTGTGCCAAACGGAACTTGGTTTTATGTTATTTCCCTCCCCCCACCCCCACCCCGGGTTTAGATTGGGCCACGGAGTGGGGTGGGAAGGGACTGAGCACAGAGTTTAGACAGTTGGGTCCTGTCGCCTACACAGACTCACTTAGTGGCCCTGGGGGAGTCATTGTGTCTCTAGAGCAACATCTTCTTCCTCCTGAAAAGGAGGAGGTGGGTGATTTGTGACCCTCTCCTGCTCACGACCTTCCAACAGCTGGTAAGATCGAGTTTAAGGTCCTTCCTAGCCTTGCTTGTCCCCATCCCCCACCCCTCCCCAACACACATTAACTACTGCCTTAGCCGCCACACGGGAGCCAGGCCCTCTGGATGCCCCCGTGCCTTTGCATGTGCTGTTGTTTCTGCGAGGGGCCTCTCAGCTTTTCCAACAGGAAACTCTTCTTCATCCACGGAGCCCAGACTCCAATGTCCCTTCCCCCTGAAGCCTTCCCTGACCCCCCAAGGCAGGTCCAAGAGAGCTCCTCCACTCTTCTGTACGGTAAGAAGCCGGTTCACAGCCCCCTCTCTCCCTCAACCCTCTGAAATGTTGGATCACTTGGCTTTTCTCCATGACCTCGTGGTGAAGACGGGTTGCACCTGGGTCACCTTGACATTCCCAACCTCCAGCACGGCACCTGGCACACAGTAGGTGCCTGCTGGATGGTGACAGAATGGATGCCTTCCCAAGGTGAACCTTATCTCTGGCAATCCTGAAACCGTATGAATTTAACCGTGCTCCCGACAGGACAGAAAATGCTAAAACGCGAGATAACTGTAGCTTCCCATCTATCTCTGTCTCCTGGTGTCATTAGCTTTCACTTCTCCACTCTGGCTCCTGTCAGCTGACAAGCAGCCACGAGAGCTGAAACGCATGTCGGTCAGAGCTGGGATTCCCTCCTGCAACTCCAAGCCCCCATTAGCCGGTGTTGGAACGCGGGAGGGACTGGTGCCTTTGTGGGTAAAAAGATGATTTTAATTCGGAGCCCCGGGCTCCTAAACGTCCACCCTGTTGGGAAACCACGGTGTCTGTGGTCACATCTTTAACACCCTAAGATGAAGGACCTCTCTGCTACGTGGTCATGTCCTGTGGGAAAATACCAAAGCCATTAGCGACCCTTCGGAAGCATTTTGCCTCCTCCGATCACCCGTTTGTTTATTTACTCATCTGTTCATTCACTGAAGACTTCCTATAAACGGGGTGTAAATCATTTTAAAATCACCCCTGGAAATAAGCAACGGTTTACTTCCCATGCCTGCGGTTAGTAACGGCAAATATTACATGGTTCTTATCTACCAGGTAAAGTCAAAGAACTGTACTTGTATATGTTAATCTGACCCCACAATAACCCCACCAGATGCGTATCGTTTTGTATCATCTTTATTTTGCAGATGTGAAGACTGAGGCACGCGAAGTCCTAACTTGCCAGGCTCTACATGTGGTAAGGGGCGGAGCAGGGATTAGACTATGACCCAGTCCTCACACCCACCCTGGACTCGAAGGGCGGGAAGGGACCCTGGTGGTCAGTCATCTCCCAGGGGATCTGGGCAGAGTGCAAGGAGCCTCAGATGGCGAGACACAGCTCCTCATTTCTCCCTCCGAGCTGTGCCTCAGGCCAGCTGCGTCACTCGGGGAAAGTACTGAGCCCGTCGGGTCACTTTTTAAAAATGTTGGGGCGCCTGGGTGGCTCACTCGGTTAAGCGTCCGGCTTCGGCTCAGGTCACGATCTCACGGTCCGTGAGTTCGGGCCCCGCGTCGGGCTCTGTGCTAACAGCTCAGAGCCTGGAGCCTGTTTCAGATTCTGTGTCTCCCTCTCTCTCTGCCCCTCCCCTGTTCATGCTCTGTCTCTCTCTGTCTCAAAAATAAATAAACGTTAAAAAAAAAAAAAAATTAAAAAAAAAAATGTTGGCACTATCATTATCTTAATAGTCATTTATTTTGGAGAGAGCGCAAGCAGGGAGGGGCAGAGAGAGGGGGACAGGGGATCTGAAGCGGGCTCTGCGCTGACAGGCTTGATCGCCTCGAGCCGGATGCGGGGCTCGAACTCAACAAACCGCGACATCACCACCTGAGCTGAAGTCAGACGCCCCGTGCCCTGAGCCACCTGGGTGCCCCCCAAAATGTTGGCTTTATTAAAGTAAGCGTTGACATACAAGTTACGTTAGTTTAGGTTTTACAACACAGTGAGTCAACAATCCTGAACGTTCCGCTGTGCTCGCCATGGTAAGCGTACTTACCATCTGTCACCCCCAACGGTATTATAATATTATTGATTAGATTCCCCAAACTGCCCTCCACCTCCATGACTTATTCATTTCATAACTGGAAGTTTGTACCTCTTAATTCCCGGCACTTATTTTGCCCATCCTCCCCCCCATCCCCTCCTCTCTGGCAAACCACTAGCTTGTTCTCTGTATTTATGAATCCGTTTCCATGTATTCATTTCTTTTGTTCTTTAGATCCCACGTCTGAGGGAAATCAAACAGTGTTTGTCTCTCTGACTGATTGATTTCACTTAGCATAATACTCTCTAGGTCCGTCCTGGTTGTCACAAATGGCAAGATCTCATTTTTTTTTTTATGGATTATTTTTGAGAGCCGGGGGCACAGGTTGGGGGGGGGTGCAGAGAGAGAGGGAGACGGAGGATGTGAAGCGAGATCTGTGCTAACAGCCGAGAGCCTGATACTGGGCTTGATCTCACGAACTGCGAGTTCAAGACCGGAGCTGAACTGAGATGTTTAACTGGCTGAGCCACCCGGTTGGTGTCCCTCATTCTTTTTCATGGCTTTTTTGTGGAATCGTTTCCACGGCGTGTATATATACCACATCTTCTTTATCCACTCATCTGTCGGCGGACCCTGGGGCTGCTTCGTACCTTGGCGATTATAAGTAAGGCTGCAATAAACATAGGGGGGCATGTATCTTTTCAAATTAATGTCTTCGTTTTCTCTGGGTAAATAGCCAGCAGTGCAATTGCTGGGTCGTAGGGTAGTTCTATTTTTAATGTTTTGAGGAACCTCCGGACTGTTTTCCACGGCGGCTGCACCGGTTTGCATTCCCACCAACAGTGCACGAGGGTCCCCCTTTCTCCACATCCCCGACAACCCTTGGTATTTCTTGTCGTTTTGATACTGACCATTCTGCCGGGTGTGAGGTGGTATCTCATCGCAGTTTTGATTTGCATTCCCCTGATGATGAGTGACGTTGGGCACCTTTTCGTGTGTCCGTCGGCCATCTGGATGTCTCCTCTGGAAACACGTCTCTTCGGGTCCTCTGCTCATTTTGAATGAATTATTTGTAGTTTTAGTGTTGAGCTGTATGCTACTTCTATATTTTGGCTATTAGTCCCTTATCGAATGTATTACTTTCAAATATCTTCTCCCATTCTAGGTTGGCTTTTCATCTTGTTGATGGTTTTCTTCACTGTGCAGAAGTTTTTTATTCTAGCGTAGGTCCGACAGTTTATTTTTGCTTTTGTTTTCCTTGCCTCAGGAGACAGATCCAGGAATATGTTGCTAAGACTGATTGATATCCAAGAGATTACTGCCTATGTTTTCTTTTAGGAGTTTTATGGTTTTAAGTCCCACATTTAGGCCTTTAATCTATTTTGAGTTTATTTTTGTGTATGGTGTAAGAAAGTGGTCCAGTTTTGTTCTGCATGTGGCTGTCCAGTTTTCCCAACACCATTTATTTATGTATTTATTTAAATGATTATTTATTTTGAGTGAGAGAGAGAGAGAGCTCAAGAAGGGGAGGGGCAGAGGGAGAGGGGAGAGAGAGAATCCCAGGCAGGCTCCACACAGTCAGCTCAGAGCCCAATGCGGGGCTCAAACTCATGAACTGTGAGCTCATGACCTGAGCTGAAATCAAGAGTTGGATGCTTAACCAACTGAGCCACCCATGCACCCCCAGCACCATTTATTGAAAAAGCTCTCAAAAAAAAAAAAAAAAAAAAAATTAAAAAAAAAAAAAGAAAAAAAAGAAAAAAAAGGACGCAAAGGGGCGCCTGGGTGGCGCAGTCGGTTAAGCATCCGGCTTCAGCCAGGTCACGATCTCCCGGTCCGTGAGTTCGAGCCCCGCGTCGGGCTCTGGGCTGATGGCTCGGAGCCTGGAGCCTGTTTCCGATTCTGTGTCTCCCTCTGTCTCTGCTCCTCCCCCGTTCATGCTCTGTCTCTGTCTGTCCCATAAATAAATAAACGTTGAAAAAATAAATTAAAAAAAAAATAATTAAAAAAAAAAAGAAAAAAAAAAGAAAAAGCTCTCTTTTCCCCGTCATATACTCTAAACTTTTGAAAATTAATCCACCAATTATAAAAAGGGAAGTTGGATTAGGATATGACTGATGAGGGGCACCTGAGTGGCTCAGTAGGTTGAGCATCTGACCCTTGAATTTGGCTCAGGTCATGATCCCAGGGTAGCGGGATTGAGCCCCATGTCGAGCTCCAAGCTAAGTGTGGAGCTTGCTTAAGATTTTCTCTCTCCCTCTCTCTCTCTCTCTCTCAAGAGGAAAAAAAGGATATGACTAATGAAACCGTGAAACCAGAAGGGTTCTCCAGCCTTGGCAATTCCACAAATTAGATTTTTTTTTCTCCCCAAATTATTATCTTTGGCATCAAGGTGACTGAGGTTTAATGGCTGAAATCAACACCAGCAAATGACAAACTGTGCCCTGGGCAGGCTGTGCTGAGGATCTGAAATCTGGTTTCTGCGACTGTAATGAAGGTGTCTGTTGCTTGGGCTCCCAGTTAAAGCATTTTCAGGTGGCTGTGACGGACGGAAGCCCCGAAGCTGACCCTGCCACAGATGCACGTGCCTCATTTCACACCATTTCCCCCACATCCTTGTCCCCCCAGCTCCCACTGGTGTCTCTCACACTGATCTGACCAATGTGACCACGTCTTAACTTGACTGCATCCCCAAAGACCCTATTTCCAAATAAGGTCACATTCATGGTACCAGTAATTAGGACTTGGACATTCCCTTTTGGGGACACAATTCAACTCACAGCACCAATCTTAACTGAACTGAAGGGACTGGACGAAGTTTTACTACAACAGATGAGTTCTAGACTGACAAGTAGTCCAAATCATTTCATCCTTATATCACAGCTCTTATTGTAACGAAACATTTTTAGGAGCCGTCAGAATCGGAGGACTTGGGGGTGCGGGGACGCCTGGGGAACTCCGTCAGTTAAGCGTCTGACTCTTGGTTTCGGCCCAGGTCATGATCTCACAGTTCATAGGTTCAAACCCTGAATCGGGCTCTGCACTGACAGTGTGGAGACTCCTTGGGATTTTCTCTCTCCCTCTGCCCTCTCCTCTCTCTCTCTCTCTCTCTCTCTCTCTCTCTCTCTGTCAAAAATAAATAAATAAACATTAAAAAAAGTTAGAGGACGGGAGGTTTTTGAAAGATCAAGGTGTTCAGGAGTACAATAACTGCAGTGAGGCACCGATACTGCAAAGCACAGCCTTGGAAACATTACATTTTGCCTTGGAGTTTGTTTAGCAGGAAATGTCATATGTGTACGTAAGGTTAGACGTGATATCCTAGCTGGCTAGTTTGAAATAAAAAACGGTTCATCATTTTAGCTCAAAGTGCCAAAGCCAGGCATTTTAGCTCAAGTGCCAAAGCCAACCTGATTGTTTAAGCGCATTTAAAACGGCACAAGATAAAGGTCAAATACCTTGTAAGTCTCTAGCTTCTGTCAAATGGGGTTGGAAACATTCATAATTCTGAAGCATGGCGGAGAAGGCGGGGAATGCTCCAGCCACCGACCCTCTGACTCCAGAGTCAGGACTCCTATCTCTCACATCCCCTCCGGCCAAAAAAGGACCCCACCCTTGGTGTTTGACCCTCCTAGGCACACCCCCCCCTTTGTACGTTGCTCACGCAGGCAGTTCCTTCAGCTAGAACCCCATCCCCTGCCAATACAGTCCTTCCTCCACTGACCACCCTCCACTCCCTGACTGCGGTGGATCGAATCTTTGTTTCTCCCCCCCCCCCATCCACGTGTTGAAACTCATATCTTATTGTGATGGTATTTGGAGGTGGGGCCATCAGAAGCATTAACCTTAAAAACAAAACCGCTCAAGGCGCCTGGGTGGCTCAGTCGGTTAAGTGTCCCACTTCGGCTCAAGTCATGATCTCGCGGTTCGTGGGTTCGGGCCCTGTGTCGGGCTCTGTGCTGGCAGCTCAGAGCCTGGAGCCTGCTTCGGATTCTGTGTCTCCTCTCTCTGTTCCTCCCCTGCTCACGCTCTGTCTCTCTCTCTCTCAAAAATAAAGATTAAAAAATAAATAAATAAAACCGCTAGTTATATTACCGGCAAAACAAAAACAAAAACAAAAAAAACCCAACTGGGTTTATTTGGGCATAACAGAGAATTGCAATCCGGCACAAGCAAGCTATGGCAAAACGATATGCAAGTCTCACAAAGGAGAGAAACGTTGCTTAATGGAGAAAGGGGACGTTCGGACGAGTTGTTTACAATGGAAGCCCATCAGAAAAAAGCAAGCGTTCAGGGCAATGAGGGTGCCTCACTGGTAGTTCATTTCTTGGATGAAACGCAATGCACATCATTCCCTGTTGGGGGCTGTAACTGATGATTCTTTCCTGTTGGCTGTTCCCCGGTTCCCTCCTGGAAATGACATCGAGTGGTTTCCTACTGCCAGCCTCTCCTAGCATCCCAAGTCCATGTTAATGAGGTTCCCCTTTATTAATTTTTACAGGAGGTCCCTAGGTCATGAGGTTGGAGGCCTCCTGATGGGATCAGTACTTTTTTGGTTTTGTCTGTTTTTAAGAGGAGGCCGGAGAGATGCTTTACTTCTTTTCACCGCAGGACGACACAATAAGAAGTCTGGTAGGTGCCTCTCAGACTTGCAGCCTCCAGGACTCTGAGAAATACATTTGCATTGTTTATGAGCCACCCGGGCTATGGTATACGTTGCTATGGCAACCCCGGCTGCCTGCTCGCCACCGCCCCCCCCCTCACCACCATCACCACACCCATCTTTCAAGGAGGGCCCAGCCCAACTGCTGTTGTTTCAGGGCAGGGAAAAGTTCACCCCTGAATGTTGGAAAGAGGCAGGAAGAAAAATCATTGACAGGGGCTGTACCCATAGTGCGGAATTTATTTACTACAGCTTACTAAAAAATTAACTTCAGCAAATTCCATATGACGGGTATTCCCTTGCATTTCCTCAGTGGTAAGATCATGCCTTTTCAAATGCTGATGGCCCTGAAACCAGGATGCTGCTGACAACGGATTTTTTTTTTGTTTGTTGGTTTAAAGAACCTACCTTCTCCGAAAACGTTGCCTCTGCCTGCCAGGTGCTGTTACCTAATTTGAGTTATTTGACTTGGCAGCAAAACATAGGCTTGGATTTTGTCTTAAGTTGAATTCCTAATTGTCACTTGCGATGTCTTCAAAAGGGTTACGTCCTGCTGCAATTTTAGAACCAAGTTTAAAAGCTTGGAGCCGCAGGGGGTAAACTGACTAAGACCAGAGCAAGTATTTCTGGCAGGGGAAGGGGGCCCCAAACTACCTCATTGTCTTGAATAGCAACAGCCAAGTGTGTAGGGCTCTGGGCAGGGAGAAGGTAAACCCACAGTGCAAACGGCTAGTGGGGGGGGGGAGAGGGGTGTACATAATTTGTGTTTAATTTCTTCCAGCTTTATTGAGGCATAAGTGACATACAAAATCACCGTACACATTTAACGTATACAATTTGATGAGTTTGGATATACGCATACACCCTGATGCCAATCAAGGTTATAAATGTGTCCATCATCTCCAAAAGTTTGTGTCTTTGCCTTTATGTGTGTGGTAAGAACACTCAGCATGAGACTAGCCTCTTGCAACAGTCTTTTTTTTTTTAATTTTTAATTTATTTTTTTTTTAATTTATATCCAAATTAGTTAGCATCTAGTGCAACACTGATTTCAGGAGCAGATTCTTTAGTGCCCTTTCCCCATTTAGCCCATCCCCCCTCCCACAACCCCTCCTGTAACCCTTAGTTTGTTCTCCGTATTTATGAGTCTCTTCTGTTTTGTCCCCCTCCCTGTTTTTATATTATTTTTGTTTCCCTTCCCTTAAGTTCATCTGTTTTGTCTCTTAAAGTCCTCATATGAGTGAAGTCATATGATTTTTGTCTGTCTCTGACTGACCAATTTCACTCAGCGTAATACCCTCCAGTTCCATCCATGTAGTTGCGAATGGCAAGGTTTCATTCTTTTTGATTGCCGAGTTATATTCCATTGTATAGATATACCACTTCTTTATCCATTCATCCATCGGTGGACATATGGGCTCTTTCCATACTTTGGCTATTGTTGATAATGCTGCTATAAACATAGGGGTGCATGTGTCCCTTCGAAACAGCCTCTTGCCACAGTTTTAAGTGCACAGTACCGTGTGTCTATCTACAGATGCCAGGCTGTACCACAGATCTCTAGAACTTACTCATCTTGTGTAATTGAGACTTTATGCCCTCTAAACATCATTTCCCCCTCATCCTGTTCCCATGGCAACCACCATTCCAGTCTCTGCTTCTACAAACTTGACTAGATAGGTCAATCGTGCAGCATTGGCTTTCAGTGACTGGCTTATTTCACTCAACATAACATCCTCCAGCTCCCCGCATGTTGTAACAAGTGACAGGATTTCCTTCTTTTTAAAGGCTGAATAATATTCCACTGTATGGGTATACCATACATTCTTCATCCATTTATCTGTTGACGGACATTGGGACTGTTTCCATATCTTGGCTCTTATGAATTATTATTATTACAATGAAGAAGAGGAGTACAGATGTCTCTTCACGGTTCCAATTTCCATTTTTTGGGTATTTACCTGGGAATGGGGTCGCTGGATCATGCAACAGTTCTATTTTAAAATTTTTGAGGCACCTCCACACTTTTTTCCACAATTTTCCACCCTTTTACATTTCCACCAACAGAGTACAGGGGTTCCCGTGGCTCCACAACGTCACCAACACTTACCTGTTATTTATTTATTTATTTATTTATTTATTTATTTATTTATAACAACACCCTAACAGACATAAGGTGATTTGGGGGCTTTGATTTGCATTTCCCTGATGGTTAGTGATGTTGAACATCTTTTCCTTGACCCGTTGGCTATTTATTTGCATGCCATTTTTAGAGAAATGTCTGTATGGAGCTAAGTTTTTGGCTTGTTGTGGGACACATGTAAAATGATGGCACAAGTCAAGCTTGCACTCAACTCGTGGCAAGAAATGAAGATGCTCACTGGGGACCCAGGGAATAATGGTGGCTTGGAAAGAGAGGGTTCATCTTTGCTGAAATGCACCCCTTAGCTATAACCTCACGCTGTTTTCTAGAAGGAAATCTCTTGGACGCTATAAAATTTTACACAAAGATTTTCATATGTCTCCAAAGCCTAGCAAATAAATGTCACGGTCTTATTTGAGATAGTGGCCCTGTGTGTTTTGTGGCCAGTGGACACACACAAATGAGGATGGTTGGTACACTTCACAGGTGCCAGGAGTCAAGGTCTGGACTGCGGGCATCCCAGCGGAATTATGGGAAGAGTGCACAATAATGCCTTCCAGCCTCAGCAATGCTAAGAATTTCCTCTGCAGTCTTGGGCAAGTTGCATTCCTTTTGGGGACCTCAGGTGCTTCATTTGTAAAATAAGTGTGGTAAGTTAGATGCTTTATGGAGTCCCTTCCATCTCCAAGACATTCTGTATTTTATGGCTTATGTTGCTATGCCATTTGCTGACTTTCCACTTTTGTTTGTATAAAAGATGTACACTTTTTTTTTTTTTTTTGGAGAAAGAGAGAGAGCGAGTGACCATGCATGCGAGTGAGAGAGGGGCAGAGGGAGAGAGAGAACCTTAAGCAGGCTCCGCACCCAGCACAGAGCCCAATGCAGAGCTCGATCTCACAACTGTGAGATCATGAACTGATCTGAAATCAGGAGTCAGACGCTTCACTGATGGAGCCACCCAGACACCCCAGGATGTACGTTCTTATATTGAGCTAGTGGAAGAGAAGCTTTTCTTTTTTTTAAAGACATCTCTCCCAACCCCTACACCAGCTGGCTTTCTTTTTTGTGTGGAGAAGCACAATGAGACTCTGTGGAGCATTCCCACAATCCCTGGCATACTTCTCCATGCTCAGTTTAAGGCAGATTCCTTCATGGCTTATTTCTAGATCAAAGGCATTGAACTGTCCCTGGGACCAAGCTCCACTCTCTGGAGTGCCCGATGGGCCTGCTGTCAGGGCTCCCAGAGTCTATGGAGCATCCTTCATAGGAGGAGGGAAAATCTGCGTGATCACAATCCTGGTGGATGCCCAGAACTTTATGATTCAGAAAGTATGTTACCTCCAACATCTGTACCCATTTGCTGCCCTTGAAAGATCCCGTGGGATAACCGTGGGTCTGCTGGGCTAAACAACTATCTGTGGACATAATGCTGTAAGAGGCAGAGTTTGGCTGGACCCAATTCTGGGACTCCCACTCTCCTGCTCTGTCCCACACACCAAACCACCAGTGGTACAGGAAAACGGGGCCCCATGTAGCCATCTTTGTTTCTTCAGCGAGCAACATACAGACAGAAGGCACAAAAAGAATTTCCTCTTCGAGCCTAGCTCATCTGGAACCCCTGGGTGGAGGCTGCCCAGATGGGGGTTCTGGGCACCAGGATGTAGGTGACTGACCCAGATCCGGGGTACCCACTCCCCCCGTGTGACAGCAGAGTTAGGGCGAAACAGCCTGGGGCGACCGAATCGAGAGACTGGAGACGCGTGGCTTCTGGTTCTGCTCGTCAGCAACTCACAGCGTGAGCTCCAGCGAGCCCCTCCTGTCTCCTCGCCTCAGTGTCCTTATCTGTAAACAATGGGTTTGTAGTCCACACTGGCCATACTACCCTCAGCTCCGAGACTCCACAAACTGTGATCTAAACCTTAGTCGGCCCCTGTTGGACACTGTGATCGTGGCCTTCGTCTCTGGACTTCGTTTTCCTCCACACCAAACACAGACTGCAGTCACAGCACCTCCTTCCGACCTCCTTTCGGTCCTCCTTCCCTTTGCTCACAACACAACCTGCCCATTTTTGATTTGATATTTAGAGGTCAGTAACAGAAAACCCCAGTCAAGCTATTTTTTTTTTTTTTAAGTTTTTTATTTAAATTCCAGTTAGGTAACATACACTTGTACTAGCCTGGATTTTCCAGAGAAACAGAACCTATAGGAAAGGAGATCTGTTTCTATTTACATTAATGACTGTATTTTAGATGAGATTAGATTCACTATCAGGAATTGGTTCTCATGGTTACGGAGGCTGAGAAGTCCAAGGTGGGCAGTCGGCAGGACTGGAGACCCAGGAGAGCCGGGCTTGGTCCAAGTCCAAAGGCGGCAAAAGACTGGTGACCCTCCTTGAAGATTGAGGTCCCAGTTGGAAGATAGTCGGGTGATGGATGAGGCCCACCCACAGTGGGGAGGACACCTGCTTTCTTCTCCCTGCTGATTCAAATGCCAATCTCCTCCAGAAACTCCCTCATCTGCACACCCAGAAATCGTGCTTGACCAAGTATCTGGGCCCAGCGAAATTGAGGTCTAAAATTAACCATCATGAAAATATAATTGGCTGGCGTGTCTGCACCGTCCAGCAGCTCAGGGGACACAACCAGGACCCTGTGTCTCATCTCCGGGTTCTACTTGCTTGGAGTTCGCATCCTTCCCAGGATGATTTTTCCTTCATGGCTGCACCATGGCCCGGGGCTCTCTCTGGGGCTGCATCCTCCCTGCTTCGTCCCCGAGCTGGCGTGTGGCAGGAAAGCAACTCTCTTCACATGTGACTGGATCAACCTATGTCACATGCGCATCCCCAGACCAACTACATGGCCTAGGGGATGGATTATGCTAACGATTTGGGGCCCCAACTCTCCACGTTAGAGCTGGAGCTGAGCCCTCCTTACCGAGGCGGGAGCTGTGCCAAGGAGAGAGGTAGTTACACAAAAACTAGCTGCAGGTGCCAACGGGGAGAGAATGGCTCCGAACACCAAGTCTTCCTGACAGTGGTCCAGCTAGCGTGTCACCTTGGGCGGCATTAGTTTTTGATGGCTGCTGAAGCGAGTCACCACAACCTTGATGGCTTAAAACAACACACGTTTATGGTTTTTTTAAGTTTATTTATTTTTTATTTATTTTTTTTTTGATTTTTTTTTTCAACGTTTATTTATTTTTGGGACAGAGAGAGACAGAGCATGAACGGGGGAGGGGCAGAGAGAGAGGGAGACACAGAATCGGAAACAGGCTCCAGGCTCCGAGCCATCAGCCCAGAGCCTGACGCGGGGCTCGAACTCCCGGACCGCGAGATCGTGACCTGGCTGAAGTCGGACGCTTAACCGACTGTGCCACCCAGGCGCCCCAAAGTTTATTTATTTTTTAGAGAGCGAGAGCATGAGCTCAGAGGGGCAGAGAGAGACCAAGAGATGGAATCCCAAGCAGGCTCTGCCTGACAGGCTCCGCACTGTCCCAATGCAGGGTTCAATTCCACAAACCGCGAGATCATGACCTGAGCTGAAATCAGGAGCCTCCCTCCTCTCCCTCCTCGTCCTCTTCCTCCTCCTCCCTCCTCCCCCTCCTCCTCTCTGTCCTCCTCCTCCTCCCTTCTCTCCCTCCTCCCCCTCCTCCTCTTCCTCCTCCTTCTCTCTGTCCTCCTCCCCCTCCTCCTCTCTGTCCTCCTCCTCCTCTTCCTCCTCCTCCTCTCTCATAGCTGACCCTCCTGCCTCCCTCTTACAAAGACTCTCCTGCTTACATTGAGGCCACCCAGAAACCAGGATAGTCTCCCTCTCTCAAGATCCTTAACTTAATCACATCTGCAAAGTCTTTTTAGCCGCATAAGGTAACACTCACAGGTTCCAGGGACCAGGACCCGGATATCTTTGGGAGCCGCTAGCCCCAACCGACCAGAGGGGGCTCTCCTGCTGCCCTGGGCACAATGAAGCGTACCACCCCCCGTGCCACGTAGGCCTTTAGCACACCTGTGCTCTGGCATCTATCACGGCCTCATCGTGGAATCCTGTGAGTGTTTGCACGCCTCTCTCCTCCGTTCGGCTCTGAAGACCTCCGCACCAGGAGCACGCTACTGACTTCCCGAAAGCCCAGCGCCATGGCGCGCCCAGGGCAGGTTCTCAGTGAATGAATGAAGAAATCTCTTCACTGGAACCAACATACTGGAGACACAAGGCCTGAGGGAACCTGGCACCAAGGAGGAGCCGCAGACGGCAGGGGGTTAATGCAAAGACCCCCAAATCCCAGTCTCAGATCTCCAGGCCCCTTCTGCTGCCTTCATACGGAGACAGTCACCCCAGCCCACCCCGGTTCCTGAGGACTATTTTTAAAATCCCTCAGTACTAACGAGCAACATTGTGGCTATAAATAGAAGCCATGGATTTTATGATCAGAGAAAATGAGTCCATCATATTAAAACACACACACACACACACACACACACACACACACACTATTTATAACCCAAGGATTTCCACAGCTGAGCACACTCCCTGAGAACCCCTGGCTGGTTTTCTTCCCAGCCACACAAGGCTCACGGAAATGCAGCAGGCAAGGGAAAAGTATGTCATTCTAAATTGCATTTATTTTTGAAAACCCGCTTTCCAAGGGAGGAGATCATGCAAAATGTATGAAACTGACAGCAGTCTTTTAGAAGAAAAGAATCACATTGCTGGTTGTGGAGTAGCTCAGGATTCTGAGGGACCGACCGGGGACGGGGGGTGGGGGGGGGCACCAAAGGAGCCGTGCAAAGACATTCAACATCAAACACACCAGAGAGGCCAAAAAACCCAGGGCCCGTGGACCTGCACTGAGCACCTACTGTATACCAAGCCCTGTGTTTGGGACTTAAACACATTATCTCCTTATATCATCTCAATGGAGCACATCATATTGGTACTATCCTCACTGACCCCATACTGCAGATGGGTAAACCGAGGCCAGTGAGGCTGAGGAACTTGCCTGAGGTCTGGGAAGACTTGGAATTGGAGAGGGAGCCGGCATGCTTAAGCCCTAATTTAGCCCACCAGCATCAAGGCTTCAGAGTGCAGGGACAAGGTGAGAAGAAGAGCCAAATACTCAGGCCTTCTGCTTCTCTTTCAGAGCCTCTGCGATCAAGCTCTGTCTCCCTCCTGCGGCACCTTCTGTTTCCAATTTCTCCTCCCTCTCCTCCCATGTACAGAGTACATTCTAGCAAGGGAAGTTGCCACCCTACATTCAGGGAGGCTATTTACCGTATTTGCCAGCCAGCCTGGGATGCCCTGACTAATCAGGGCATAGGCTGCCATCGGCCAGCCTGCCACGGCCACTGTGCCGGCTTGCCGTGGCCCCACGAGGTGACTTTCTCTTTCTCCGAGCTAAGTCCCTCCCCATTTCTGCACCGCACCGCCTCCCCTCCTCCACAGATGGCTTCCCTGATTACCCCAGTGCTTGCCACTGTCTGTCATCTGACCCTCTGTCTCCCTGGAGGGCCAGGCTATTCAACCGGCCCAGATCCTAAGACCCTAAATGTCCTTGGTAAACGCAGATGTTGCAGACGTCAGTTGTCAGCACTCAGAAGCGTGGGCATAGACAGTCACAGAGCTGAAGCCAGGGGAAGCTTAACTCCAAGTCCCAGGTATGACAGGTGAGGAGAAAGATCCAGCACGCGGCAACATGATTTTCTCTGGCCAGAGGCAGGACCGAGAAAGGGCCCAGCTTTTCTGAGACTGAGCATCGTGGGTCACGTAGGATGATTCCAAGCAGGGTCGTGACAATGCTCAAGCTTGTTTTCTTTTCTTTTTCTTTTTTTTTTTTTAACGTTTACTTATTTATTTTGAGAGAGAGAGAGGCAGAGAGAGCACAAGCAGGTGAGGGGCAGAGAGAAGGACAGAGAGAATCCCAAGCAGGCTCTGTGTCATCAGCACAGAGCCCGATGCAGGGCTTGAACTCACAAACTGTGAGATCAAGACCTGAGCCGAGATTAAGAGGCAGATGCTTAACCAACTGAGCCACCCAGGTGCCCCAAGCTTGCTTTCTTTTAACTTCCTCTTTAGTAACAAGGGCATAGAAAGTATGACTTGGTGAATCCTGTCCAGGAACATCCCCTGTGTCTCTTCTGTCCGTGCACTTCTCCAGGACATCAGCAATAGCCTCCTGATTTGTCTGCTTTGCTGCCCCTTGCTCCCCACTCTCATTCATTTCTCACTCTTCCACCAGAAAGGTCTTCCAAAATTGAAAATTGGGTGATGGTGCCCTCTGCAAGCTCCCCACCCCCCTTCCCATGAACCTTCCTTCTGGTCCTCCAGGTAAATCACAAACCTTCCATGACATTTTGTAAGCCTTCTTCTCCGAGTTCTTCTCTTCTTCCCGTTCCTCCACAGGGGCTTTCACTCCAGCCTGAGCGAGCTACTTCCTGTTCCCTGAAGCCAGATGCTCTCCCCAAGGCCCTGGAGTCTTTGCTCAAGCTCGCGGGAGCTCCTTGGGGACCAAGAACATGTCGTATCATCTCCTTATTCCTTGAGCTAAAGGCTTAACACCTATCGGTGAGATGAACAGATGAATAGATGCATACTATTTTCTATTTCTGGAGCCCACCTGTTGCCTGATCATCCTTCAGACCTTCCTTATCCTCAGCCTTGCCTCTTTTGTAAAGTCTCCCCTGGGCCTCACCCCCAGGCAACATCAGGTGCAATTTTATAAAGGCTTCTGGGAGCCCAGGTACAGCAGCACAATATATATTTTCTGTGTGTCTGTTCTCTGTCCAGATTGTCCTACCCAAGGACAGAGATCATGTTTTCTATGTGAGTGCATCCTTAGGGTGCAGCATGAGTCC
This sequence comes from Puma concolor, assembly GCF_028749965.1. Lineage (NCBI taxonomy): Eukaryota > Metazoa > Chordata > Mammalia > Carnivora > Felidae > Puma > Puma concolor. Next base: position 9,889,977 of record NC_141672.1, on the reverse strand, counting down.
CTGAGCTTTAATGACTGAATGAACAAAGAACTGAATAAGGGGCCAAACGAAGGAATGAAAAAGCCTAGTGACATTTGCCCACATGGGGAGGTAGGGGGAAGAGTGGGGCCTGCCTCCTGGTGATCAGGATTCCAGGTCTCTGTTCTTTCTAACCCTTCTTAGTGCACATAAGAAACTGGGGATTTCACTGGCTTTAGAATTTTCTCCAAGCTTCTGGAGTGCCACAAAGCATACCTCGTAAGTCAGAGTCATCCCAGAGTGGTAACCAAATGAGAATGTGGCTCATTTGTGATGCCAAACTCAATCTCTCATCAGTGGTTTCCTCTCTGCAGGAAAGGTACCCAGGAAATTACTAGTTCACCCTTATATCCTGAGCGATTAGTCACAAAACAGGGCAGAGTGACTTTGGACAAAGGCCATTCAGCAACATGGAAGGATGAGAGCACACTTCAGAGCTGGGAGCAGTTTGGAGCGGGGAAGGAGCCCTAGAGAGAAGCCTGGATTGTATTCCAACCCTGTTGCTAATTTACTGTGTGACCTTTGAGCAACTGCATGGTCTCTCTGGGTCTCGGCTCACGTCTCTGTAAAGGGAGGGAACCAGAATATATTTTCTCTAAGGCTCTTCCCAGTCCTTGGGCTCTGTGGCTGTATATCTGAAGAGCTCATTTGGAAAGACAGGAAGGACTCAGAGGTTAACAGTGAAGAGGGAACTTTTTCAGTAAAGGGGTAAGTAGCAGGCATACTTCCCAGGTATTCAACCATCAACAGCAAATGGAGGGCAAATAATAAGGAAAGTGAAAAATCCAGAAGGTTTTATGGAAGAAAACCTACTAGATTCAATATAGAATAAATTCACTCACGAGTAATATCCTAGACGTAGACCAGCCGTTACCTACAGATGCTCAGAAGCCCTCTGTTTCTACTGATCCCGATCCCTTCCTTTACTGGAAACCCTCTTCCTCTCAGTTTGTCTTTGGAGGAGGAGGGGAAGGGGAGACACATGCCTGGCTCACTCTATCTCAGGAACCCAGCCCCAAAGAGCAAGGCAAGAGTAGATGTGCCACAAATACAGGTTGAGGAAATAAAAGAGGAACTCAAGTTCCTGATCATCAGTTTCATTAATGATGAAATTCAATTACATCTCTTCCCAATTATCTGAACATAAAATAGACCTCTTCTAGCCACAGCACTGATATTCCATGGTATTGCACCTTTGAAATGAAAAGGTTCGCCTGATAATATTCCCTTTTAGTGTGAGGTTTGAAATTTCCAAGTATTTTTAGATCCACTATTAACTAACAGTAAAATAATCACCAGTACTTTTGTAGAGGTTTATGGTTCACGTAAGTAAGGCTTTCCCTTCCACTATCTCATGAGCTATGGGGCAGGAGTTATTACGCCCATTTTGCAGGTGAGGAAACCAAGGGTCAGAGACGCAAGGTGACCTTCCCAATGTCTCACAGGCGGTCGGGAGCCAAGCTAGGGCTGCAGTCCGGGACGCCTTCCCACAATGCCACAGACTGAAGTGCGCCTATGCCCCCTTCCTTCATTCCTCCCCCAATTTCCCTATCGTTGCCAGCGAAAATCTGAAAATTCATGGGTTTGCTTCCATTTTGCTCTTTTTTTTTTTCACTCTCTCTTCTATTATCCCTTCAAGGAAGGCAGCCCCTTACTGGACTTGCAAAGTGTTTCCACGTAGGTTTATTTCATTCTCATTAGAAGCCTCTGGGGCAAGCCTATGATCCCCACTCTACAGACAAAAGAACAGAGATTTAGATACATCTCTTGCCCAACGTCACATGGCTAGTGAAAGACACGGCCAACACGTCTCGTAGCCCTTTTGAGATTCCATTCTATGGAGCCGACAGCATGGTGGAAAGGAGAAAAAAACGAAGCCCCAAGTAGACATTTCTTTCCTCCAAAGCAACATGAGGTGAGCCTCTCTTACCGGGTGAACAGCAATATGGGTCACCAATTTCAATTTACTGAAGTACAAAGAAAACAGCTAGCGTGGCTCTCTACTTTTGAAAGATGTGGTGCCATGAAAAACATTTAACTTGATGCCACACAGTGTAGTAAAATAACTACCCATTCTGCAAATTCCTCCATAATGGTTCATCTTCACTGCTCCCATTTGAAAGAATTTTCTCTGTGAGTTACATTAACTTTTAATTAGCATCCTTTTGGAGTTTTACAACTTTGGATATTTCCCAGAAAGCCAAGAAGGAAGGGGTAGAAAGACAAGATATAATTTGGCGGGTAATGCAAATTCAGTTTTTACCCAACACACCTAACTGCTTGGTTTGAGTGATGTGGCTTAGAAAGGCATTCATTCCAAAGCAAGTAGCATTGGTTGTGAGTCTGGTACTTGGCATAGGGAGGGGGCTGACAGAAAGATGAGATACCATGGCTCTTTGCTTCAAAGAGCTTGGCATCTGCTGGGAACATGGGCCCAGCCATCGCTAACTTGAATGTGAACCCCACGGGGAGGCTTCTCTAATTGTCCTCCCCCAGGCTCTTCTTCTTCTTCTTCTTCTCCTTCTTCTTTTTCTTTTTAAAATTTATTTATTCTTGACAGGGAGAAAGAGACAGACCATGAGTGGGGGAGGGGCAGAGAGAGGGAGACACAGAATCCAAAGCAGGCTCAAGGCTCTGAGCTGTCCGCACAGAGCCCGATGCGGGGTTAGACCTCTCGGACCGCGAGATCATGACCTGAGCCAAACTCGGACGCTCAGCCAACTGAGCCGCCCAGGTGCCCCTTCTTCTTTTTTCTTTAAATGTTTATTTATTTTTGAGAGAAAGAGAGAGAGAGACAGAGTGCAAGGTGGGGGGAGGGGCAAAGAGAGACAGACACACAGAATCTGAACCAGGGTCCAGGCTCCAAACTGTCAGCACAGAGCCCTACGCAGAGCTCGAACTCACGAGGTGTGAGATCAGGACCTGAGCGAAAGTCAGACGCTTAACCCACTGAGCCACCCACGTGCCCCTCCCCCAGGCTCTTCTTAGACTCCAAATTTTTTGCCCTATTTACAATCGCTGTTTTTGTGTGTTTGTCAAAGAGAAAAGGTATCTCTCCCCTCTTACATCTCTTTAAAATAAATCCCACCAAAATAATGCTATTATTTCTAACAAGGGCAACAAACATTTGTACGGTACTTTAAAACTTAAAAAACACTTTCCTACTCCGTGTACCTTAAAACTACAGAATCAAAAATACTTAAGTCAGGTGATACTTCTCAGCTGAAAATATTTATGTTCAATTTTCTGTAACTAGCAAATTTGAGAGATCACCTTTTTCAAACATTGTAAACAAAACCCCTGGCGGGCTGTTGCCTGCTATGCCAAAATGCATGCTGACACCCTTCAAGTATTAAAAAAAGCAAGCAAAACATTTCAACTATTTTAACTATGTGCAACAAACCAGTGGGGAATGTGTATGACTCTGCAGAAACAAAGAACATTATTCAGCAAAAAAGACATGCATTCTGCATAAGGCTATAAAATAATTTTTTTCCTAGAGAATATTTTTAGATCATTGAACTGCAAGTATGCTGATTTCTTTCTGAAACAAATTGGCTATCAAGAATTACTGAAACTGTTAAAAAAAATAGCAACTGATTTAAATGCCTCGTCTGACAAGAAAGGATCAAGCACGAAGGATATGCTATATGATTCTCACATACATCGAAACTGTAAATCACGTAAAAACTAATAATTCCACCCAGCGGAGATTTTGCTTGGTACATCAGATATCTTTATATCAATCCTTAGTTAATTTGTGGATTCAGGAAACCATTGGCCCAGGACCTGTGAGCCACTGTCCGTGGTACTGAACTACCCATCGACTCACCTCAGGGTCTGGTTGTTACATCTCACCCTGGAGGGCCTAATTCAGAGTCAGATTGAGAATCCTGTTCTCATTTTAAACTATATGACTAATTGTGTGCTAAGGGATAGATTACTCACTTATTCTCTTTCAACCTTGATTTCTTCTGAATGTAAAATGAACAAGTTAAACAAGAAGGCTCTAAGCACCAACATCCTATGATTTGGTGACTTTAAATGGCCGGAATATTTGAAGAAGTAGCCGGGCTCTCAGTGATTCAATAAAATATTATTAAGGGCAATGTCTCATGTTCTAGGTACTATAGTAGGCACTAAATATACAATTGTATATTAGAAACTTTTTGGTTGAAATAGAAACAAAACACTCCGGCTTATGTGGGGAATGGGTAATGATGATGGGGCAACTTATAGGACTGCAGCCGGGACTAAGGTATAATTGGAATGAAGATCTGTTAAACTCTCACTGCTTCTTTCTTTATTACTTCTGCTTTGTTCCAAACTGAATTCTTCTATCCAGCATGTGAGTGGCAGACAGAGTGTAAGATGACCGACCCCCAGTTATCTCAGCCCCCTAACATTCATAACTTTGTGTAAACTCCTCCCCTTGAATGTGGGCAAGATCTGTGACTTGCTTCTACCAAGCAGAATATGGCAAAGGTGATGGGATGTCCCTTCTGTGATCACATTACATAACACTGTCACGCCTTTCTTGCTAGCATATTTTCCCTTGTTGTATTGGACGATGCCAATGGACACGTTGCAGAGGTGCACATGGCAAGGAATTGAGGGCAGCCTCCAGCCTGCAACCAGGTAGGAACTGAAGGTGGCCTATGGCCAATAGCATCCAATAAGCTAAGACCCTCCGTCCTACAGGCTACAAGGCCCTGAGTTCTGCCAACAACCATACAAACTTGGAAGAGGATCCTTCCCATTTGAACCTTGAGATGAGACTGGCCACCATCTCATTTATAGCTTTGAGGTGAGATCCTGCAAAGTTATGCCCAGATTCACACACACTGTGAGATAATAAGTGTGCATTGTTTTAAGCCATGGGGTTCATCTTTTGTTATGTAATAGACTAATAATGCAAGGAGCACGGCGCCTAAAATCCCTAGACCCATATCTCAAACCTTGAAACATGGATCGATCTGAAAATCACTTTTTGTCCTTTCATGTTCCAAAATCCTAATGAAGGGCTCTGATTGGCCCAGCTTGTGTCAGGTTTCCATCTTACCAATCACTGTGGCCAAGGAGGTTGGAATCAGCACAAAGATAGTCGCTGCATTCTAACTGAATTAAATAGATGTTTTCCACAAAAAGAGGGAGTGCAATTACGGGCAGGCAGAACAGTAGCTGCCCACTACAAAGTGCGAACAATGTAAATACGTTCTTTGCCCATCATCTAGGGGCAGATGTGGATGAGTTAATAGCCTCTGACAATGCAGTTTATGTGCTGCAGTGCAGGAAGTACAGGTCAAAGAGGGGTCTTTAACATAGACTTGAGAGTCAGACAAGAAGTTCCAGGGAGAGTGACACCTACGACAGAACCTGAAAACTGAATGGAAGTAATCCAGATAAATAAGGGACAGGTAAGAATGTCTCAGGCACAAGGAGTATCATGTGGAAAAGTTCAGGAGCTAGAGAATAAAATATTTGGTGGACCCCAAATATTTTTAACGCAGTCACATCATGGCATGGAGGGAGTGGGAAAAGTGCCAGGAGGGAGGCTGAAGAAATGTGTCAGGACTGGGACACAATGACCTTGTGTTGGTCCAGATTCTTATTGACAAATCAGAGACTCCACTGCATTAGTTAAGCCCACAGGGTTAAGGCACCGTGAAGTCAGAAACTATGCAGCCATGACTAATACTGAGCATGCCATAGCATCATGTTTTTCCAATCTCCACCACTTGGCACCAATCATCCAGATACTGCCCAAGATTCCTCCACTGCTGTGCCTGACAAAGACCATCTCCTGGGTTACAATTGGTCTTGGTGCTTCATAGAACACTTCCACACCCAATTCTCCCAGGAGGGACCTGATTGGAAGAACCCAGGTCACGGGCCTAGCTGCAAGGTGACTGGGAAATGTTGCTACTGATGTTATTTTTCAGTCAGCCATGAGAACGTAGGAATCATACAGGTGATTAAAAAATAGTCTGCACTATTAAAAGTGTAGACAAGTTTCTCAAAAAGATATTGGACAGCCATGAATGGCAGCTGTTCATGATAGGCCTCATGAGCCAATCAAGGAGGTTTGCCATTATCCTGAGGTATGTCATTGAAGGGGGTTCAGTAGGGGAATGGCATGTTTGCCATAGTTTAGGAGGTTCACTTGGCCTACAGGGTGGAGGTTGGATTGGAGGCCAGGAGGCCAGGTGGGAGCCTGATGCAGGCATCCAGGTGAGAAGGTCTGACTGCCTGAACAAAGTTATGGCAATAGTAATGAAAAAAGAGGGTATCTCTGGATGGGTCCTAGAAGGCGCACAGAGAAGTGTTTTCTCTTATGTAGGATGAAAATAGTCAATAAATTACATTGCCCTTCCTGCCACTACCCATCTTAGCAACTCTTGGGGATCTTCCTGTGTACATAGGGTCAAACTGAGATTTTTAAATGTATTTTCCCGAAGAAACCATGTTACAAGTGGTGGGATATCTGAGGAATTAGCCTATCATTTGTAACACTGCTTCTCTGACAAATGGCTTCCAAATATCTGTTCAACATGGAATTTTTCTTCCAATGAACTCTAATATAAAGTAGAGGACAGGGGCTCTTTAGCTGTGTGGAAAGGGGCTTTGGGTTCAGAATTTTGCCCTCCATGTCTCTGTAAAACATCAGCCCTGAGGAAGCTCTGCAGAACCCGGGGTTTGCGTGGTTCATATTTTAAAGATATGTGCCCCTTGGAAGTGTGCCTTCAGAGTCAAACAGCTCACACACACACAAAATGGTATGCATCAAAACACAGATACCGGGGCGCCTGGGTGGCGCAGTCGGTTAAGCGTCCGACTTCAGCCAGGTCACGATCTCGCGGTCCGTGAGTTCGAGCCCCGCGTCGGGCTCTGGGCTGATGGCTCAGAGCCTGGAGCCTGTTTCCGATTCTGTGTCTCCCTCTCTCTCTGCCCCTCCCCCGTTCATGCTCTGTCTCTCTCTGTCCCAAAAATAAAAAAAAAATAAAAAAAAAAAAACGTTAAAAAAACACAGATACCATGTCTGCAGCTATCAACGCTGGAGGAATTCACTGGGGAGAGAAAGGCAATGGATGGCTGGAGTTTCCCTAGATGATTTCTTGGAGGAAGGTGTGGCTGGTACAGAACCTCCATGGACAAGAAAGATCTGGTGAGGAGAAGAAAGGAACATGCTAGAAATCCTAGAGACTAGATGCCTGTCCAGTGGCCACTAAAACTAGATGGCTGGCGTGATGTGCAGACTCAGAGATGTCCCCTGTAACCCTGTCCCCTGGTATACATACGCAACCTAGAAAAATGCCCCCTTCTTGAGTGCGGGCAGGACCTCTGGCTTGCTTTTAACCAACAGAATACAGAAAAGGTAATAGCGTGCCACTTCTATGATTAGCTTACATAAGCTTATGGTTTCCATCTTTCTGGCAGGCTCTCTCTAATGCTTTCTCCACCTGTACATGCTGATGAAGTGGGTTGCAATGTTGGAGAGGCCCACGTGGTGAGGAACTGAGAGTGGTCGCTGGCCAATAGGCAGCTAAGAAGTTAGGCCTTTGGTCTAGCTTCCCTCAAGGAACTAAATTCTGCCAACAGCAATGTGAGAAAAAGCTTAGGGTGGGTATTCCCCCAGTTGAGCCTTCAGATGAGACCCCCAGCCTGGTTGACAAGTTGATTGCAGCTTTGTGAGCCACCATAAAGTGGAGGGTCCGGCTAAACCATGCCCATACTTCTGACCCACCATAACTGTGGAATAATACGCGTGTGCTGTTTTAAGTCATTGAGTGATGGGGGTCATTTGTCACGAAGCAATGGATAACGAATGGCTTGAGGTATGTTCTTGTTATCTCTGATACTTGGCTTTCTTCTCTGGAAGGAAGGGTAATGCATGAACCACCTCTCAGGCTTGGTAGATAAAAAAAATCTCTAGATGCCTTAAACCCCTCAGTTCCTTGGTTGGCCCTGACTGTATGTGATTCTCAAAAACACAGCACCAAAGAAACTCTGGGTCCAGGACTATGGTTGGGTTTATGATACTTATTAATTAGTCTTGGGTCACGGGACAGTGGGGGAGAAGGGCAACGTTGTGCTGGTTCTTCAAGGCAGCCTTTTCCCAAGTTGCGGTAAAAAACATAAGTGTGCATTTTCTTTATTCCTGTTCCATCATACTTAACCCCCAATGCAGATTATAACCTTTGGCTATTAGTCACTCTCTCGTAATACTTAACATTAACAGGGTAAACATATATTCTGCACTGCTTTGCCAGAAAAGCTCGGCTGATCCAACAGATTTTCACTCCGTGGGACAGATTTTGCTGTATTAGTGCTTTCTCTCTTTTGTTGTTCCGCCTTCCCTGGGAGGAGTATTAGCTCAAAGTCATCACGAAAGACCCATCACTTCCTGCCGCTTTCTGCACGACTGTTAACATCTCTCTTTCTTTTATCACTTCTCTTCCAATTTGAGTAAGCACATCCACACTCACCCACACACACACACACACACACACACACACACACAGGCAACAATGTGATTAGGAAATGGGGAAATCATCATCATTTGTACTGACTACACTTCCGTCTACCTTTTCCATTCTACCCAAGCCAGCAGTGGGGCTTGCTGTGTTCACTTAAGAGCTGCTAGAGGATGCAGTTAGAGTGATCCTTGAGAGGACCCAAGAAGATCGAAGTAGGTTGGAAGCTAACAGAAGGGTACACTCTGGACTTGTATATTCCACCATCTCTAAAAACGTAGTGGATGACAATGATGTTTTAACAAGGTTGTTGATATTTAAACCTTAATGGTTTAGAGAAAACCAATAGGAGGCGAAAGAACGTTTTTTTTTTTTTTGTTCTTTGTTGGAAAGTATGGGCAGTAACTAAGTATTTTGAACAGTAAACTCTGAAGATAACAGTGGTTTAAAATAATAGCTGTTTCAGAGGCAACGAGGTAAGTCTCTCAGCCACTGCTTGTTGCGTTACTCTGAAAGGGGAGAGATTAGTTCTTGAAAGTTCTGCGTTTATGTTCCCTGATGTGACAGAGTGCATTGCATTTTCTTAGCTATAGGCTCTGGCTGGTCAGACATAAATATGTTTTATGACTACCTTTAAGTTAATGAGTTCTAACGGTTTGAAATATTCATCAGCGAAGTTCAGATTTTTGAAGATTAAAAAGAGCCTTGGGCTTTTGGGGGACGCTTCTCCTTCGTCAGTAAAATGGGGGTAAAGGTATGTACTTGCAGTGTTTCTGTATATTTTAGGTGGAAATAATGTACGTGGAAGTGCCCGGCACAGAGTAAGGTCACCAATGACGGTGACGATGATGAAGACATTATCGCCGAGATTCGTATCCCTGATATTCTTTTTTTTTTTTTTAATTTTTTTTTCAACGTTTTTTATTTATTTTTGGGACAGAGAGAGACAGAGCATGAATGGGGGAGGGGCAGAGAGAGAGGGAGACACAGAATCGGAAACAGGCTCCAGGCTCCGAGCCATCAGCCCAGAGCCTGACGCGGGGCTCGAACTCACGGACCGCGAGATCGTGACCTGGCTGAAGTCGGACGCTCAACCGACTGCGCCACCCAGGCGCCCCCCGTATCCCTGATATTCTTATGTAAAGTCTTCCTAACTCCATGAACCATCTTTGGACATTTTCCTGGATGGTTTATTAATGTAGCCCCCCTAACAATTCCACATGCACCTGTTTTAGGAGATGTTACTTTTCACAAGCAACCCAAAGCCCCTCCCTCTTTATTCACTTATTTGTTTAGAGAATTCCCAAGTGCGGGGAAGCCGGCTTCCTCAAACTGGACTTGATTCTATGCAGAGTCTCAAGAGGCAAATCAGCCTCTGGCCAATTTGCTGGAACAAATGAAAGTCTTAGCGAGGACCTTGACTGGAAAGACAAGGAGGGGAAACTTTTGTCTCCTTTGCAGTCAGGAGCCTCACTCCTTACACGTGACGGAGGTGACAGTGTGACAGTCTGTTTAATGTTAGCAGATGACACGGATAACTGGCTGTGTGTTTGGGGGGGGCGGGTTCCAGAAACGGTCTCTGATTGTAGATCAGTTCCGTGGCACGTTATCTCTTCATTACCATGGCTTCCCCGTCATCAGAGAATATTCGCCTGTTTTTAGAGCAGTTGACATTATGGATAGTTGAGACTAAGGAGGAATGACTGACGTCAGCCACCTTTGCATGTTCAGCAGTTTTAGGGAAATGTCTATTTTATAGGAAGATCTCCTCAGCAGAACTGAATTACTACATTAATGTTAATCCTTGGAAGAAGGCAATCTGTACCTGAATGTACACAGAGCCATTAATTTAACAATACTTCCCAATTTTCACCTTTGGGAGCTGAAACTAAGCATACTGACACCTGGTGATTATCAAGAAAGTATCTAGGAATCATTTCATTTGTAATTAACTGGGGACCCGGCTATTATTCCCTTGCCCCCCTGCATCGTAAGTTGTTGTTAAAACACACACACACACACACACACACACACACACACACACACAAGGATTAACCCTCGTTTAAGAATTAAACACCATCTAAGCTATGGCTGAGAGCGATAACAAAAATAAACCAACGTTTAAGAGTCAGGCGCTCTGTGGTTTGGAAGTAAGCACTGACATTAGAGGGTCCGTATCGCACATCACGAGTGGGAGGGAAGGCCTAGCAGTAACCGGCTTCGGGGATGCCCCCGAAGGCAGGGAACATTTAGAACGTTTGGCACAGCACTGCTTCGTGCATTGCCAGGTGGAGGTCCCCGGCATTCTGTACGTTCTTCTAAAATTCTGTGTAAACACAGACGACATCAAGACTACCTCTAGCTGGAGAGCTAGCATGACTGTGGTTGAAATGGGTTTTGAGCATGATGAAGTGTCTGAGAACGGATGCGTCAGGGCCTGAATGCTTCTCGGGAGAGAAGCTCTTAGGGGTGTCCGTCAGCTGGGGATTTCGGCCAAGGGCGGCCTGCAACCAAATACCTTGACTATCTGTCACCTGGAAACAAGGTGACAGCAAGAACAATACGAAATGTAAAAATGTACAACGGGCTTGCTGCTGCCTTTACACCGTGATAGGAGCAAGGAATAAAAACCCGAAGCCATGGTGGCTTTAGGAAAATCCGTGCCTGGAATTCACCATGGCGTGAACTGGACCAGGCCACTTAGGATCAGGGACGCAGTCCTTCGTGCAGACACTAGGGACAGCATTTCCTCAACTTGGCCTTGCTGGTGCTACTCATAAGGGGACATTCTCCTTTTCTGGTCGGAAGGTCTTTGCTTCTGCACGCACGCCGTGGATTACTGCATGGGAACATTTTCCTTTGTTTCCATGACGGTGCTTGCAAGATGGTCTGGGGTGGGGAAATCGAACCCGTTCCTACCCAGCCTGCGTGAGGCGAAAGAAAAGACGGAGAAATGGCCACGGACCTTCCTTTTTTTCTTTAAAGAGACCATTTTGCTTTTCTTTGCAATCTCACTTGGAAAGAAAGCAAATTTCTGCTAACGGCGCTGAGCAGCAATGTTGCTTTTGCTGGATAAATGCACCTGGCTGAGTAAGTCTCTCCCTGCCTTTGGGATCTACCCAGTTCTCATCACATTCTGGCCAAGCGAGCCGGTGCCTAGGCGACCAGCTCTTCAAGGGCAGGTGTTCTGCCCAGTTCAAGGTCTCACACTGAGTTTGCTGAATGATGTCCCCAGAGACCCCAACACAAGCCTAATGAAGCTAAGTTAGCTTATACCGAATCCTTGAAACACACAGTCATGTGTGAGCCTCGTGGCATGCTAGCAGCCTGGAAACAATCCTCGAGGTCATTCATCAGCGAGTTTGCACGCGAGCGCGTCTTTCCCGGTGGACGGGGCCTGGGTGTAAGAAGGATTCCAGCAGGGGCCCCTGGCTGGCTCAGGTGGTTAAGCATCCGACTCTTGATTTGGGCTCAGGTCATGATCTCGCAGTTCGTGAGTTCGAGCTTCACATCCTGCTCCGCGCACTGTCACCGCTTGGGATTCTCTTTCTCTCCCTCTCTTTCTGCCCCTCCCCCTGCTCTCGCTCATGAGCTCTAAATAAATAAATAAATAAATAAATAAATAAATAAATAAACTTTTTTTTTAAAAAGAGAGATTTCCAGCAGATGTTCGTTGGATATGGGATTGCCTGAATTTGCACATTTTCTATCTCCTATTAAACAGGCTGAGAAAGCTATCACTCTCTTTGATGGACTTAAGGTTCTGGGGGCAAAACCCTACACACCTGAGATCCTGCTGAGGCTGTTCTGCAGACAGATTAGTTAGCCATAGTTGGACTATCTTGACGGGCAGGCAACGCAGAAATTTGAATAATTAATTGAATCATTTGAGTCATTAACTCCTGGACTCTTACCGTCTCCAAGGGACTTTAAAGGTCACCTGGGCACTTTGCAACATCACTGCTTAGCAGCACTTCAGCCTTTTTTTTTTAATGTTTATTTTTTGAGGGAGAGAGAGACAGAGTGTGAGCGGGGGGAGGGGCAGAGAGAGAGAGGGAGACACAGAATCCCAAGCAGGTTCCAGGCTCTGAGCTGTCAGCACAGAGTTCGACGCGGGGCTCGAACTCACAAACCGTGAGTGAGATCACGACCCGAGCCAAAGTCAGACGCTTAACCGACAGCCACCCAGGCGCCCCGCAGGACTTCAGCTTCTGCTTGAAGACTACAAGTGATGGGGAACTTGCCACCTAATGAGGCAGCCCGTTTGGAATTTGGGTTGCTCTAATTCAGGGGTTGGCAAGCTGTTCTGCCGAGGCCCGACCCTAAACACTTCAGGCTTAGTAAGCCATACAGTCTCTGTAATAGATACTCGACTCTGCCCTTAGAGCAGGAAAGCGCCGTAGACAATACGTGAATGAATGGGCAGGCTGTGTTCAGGCAGAAATTGGCTGACCAAAGTAGCCAGCGGGCCTGATTTCGCCGATCATTGCTCTCCTAAGCGTTACTCTCTTTTGTCTCGAAGAGCCCCTGGCTCCCCGGCAGCCTAGATCAACCTTCTGGGGCCACACCTAAGAACTGATGAAACCGTCTCGATTAAGGAAACGCTTCAGCTTCTGCAAACTGACGACACCCTCTTTCTGAGTTATCTGTCTCCTCGTCTCGAGTTCTCTCGTCTGTCGTCAGCTTGTCCTGGCCAAGTCTCCCACCCCCTTCTGAGTGTGCTCGCCTGAATTATCTTATTTTGATAACCACCTTAACATGGGGGTCGCAAAGGAAGATTTCAGACCCCAAAGCCTCTTTTCCTCCACAAAAATGGTCCTGGAGTCTTCATCGCATTCTACCTGTCCTTTGTGTCACCCTCCCCTCCCCACCAAGGCGGTCCTATTAGCAGAATGCAGATGGTTCACGCTGTGGCTCAGCCCAGAGGCCACAGCCCCTCTGCATGAGCCCAGAAAATCCCCCCTCTAGGCCTCTTGCTGACCAGGGGGCTGGCATTTTCTTCCTTTGAAGCTGGAGATGCTAACACAGTCAGGTGACAGGGACTGCGGGACGGGGGTATGCTTGGTCCTATAAAACTATTAGGGATTATCGGGACCAGACCAGCCACGTGGAAACCCCAGGTTCAAGTTGTGGGGTCCGCTAGTTATCAGCTTTGAGGCTGAGGGACTGTCTTGACCAAACTCCCTTCCATGTGATGAGGGCCAGTGAGACATGGGATGTGGAAGGTTCTGGAAAACTGCAAAGCACTGCAAACAACTGGGAAGTCATTGATGAACAAAGATACCTACTTTTATTTGTTTATTTTTAATTATTTTAATTTTATTCTAGAGAGCACACTCGCAATTGGGGGAGAGAAGCATAGGCGGGGGGGGGGGCAGGAGAGAATCTCGGGGCTCAATCCTACAACTCTGGGATCATGACCCGAGTGGAAATCAAGAGTTTGATACTCAACCAACCGAGCCACCCAGGCATTCCAGAGATACCCATTTTTATTTAAAAACAATTTTTTAGATGTTTATTTATTTTTGAGAGAAAGTGTGTGTGTGTGTGTGTGTGTGTGTGTGTGTGTGTGTGTGTGTATGAGCAGGGGGAGGGGCAGAGACGAGAGGGAGACATGGAATTTGAAGCAGGATCCAGGTTCTGAGCTATCAGCACAGAGCCGGATGTGGGCCTCGAACTCACGATCTGTGAGATCATGACCTGAGCCGAAGTCAGACGCTTAACCAACTGAGCCACCCAGGCGCCCCAGAGAGGCCCATTTTTAAAGAGGAGGTTGGCTTCTGACTTTCCTGTACCATTTCTAAGGAATTCCTTCCTTCCTCCCTCCTAGACCCCACTTCCCCCACCCCCACATCAAAGGCTTATCTGGCTGGCCTACCCATAGTTGTTCTCTGAGTTACAACTAGGTTTGACTTTGCTCAGTGGGTCTCATTTTTCAGGGTCTGGAGTGCCCCACAATTCACCTGCAGGCCCCTGCCAAGTGTAATCCCTGTACATGGAACATTCCACGCTACCTCAGTTCTCCTCCCCCTACACATTCCCTTCCACTCGACTCCCACTCACCTTAGAAAATTCCCCACCAGGAAGTCCTCCCCGATCCCTGAAATCCAGGGAAGGGCCCCTCTCACCACCACACAGCCCGCAGGCACCACAGCACTGACCCCGGGTCGTGCTACACATCCTGTTGGCTGGTCTCTCCCCGCCCCCTGCCTTAGACCGTGAGCAACATGAGGGCAGGGGCCACGGCGTGTTTCTGGCTTAATGCTTAGAACCAACAGAGAGCTGGGCACATAGTAAGTGCTCAGTTCACATTCATCACATGAACAAATGCACAAAAGAATGACTGAATTGGGTGAGAAAACTTGCGTGTGGGTGAACTAGTCAGGCCTCCCGTGTGTGCGATGCACCCATGACAGGTCTCCAAGCCTTGCCTCACATCCAGCGCCCCTGGTGGTGGACTATGTCGCTCGCAGTGGCGCTGCAAAGTGCTGAGGCTGGCAGGGATCACAACTCCCATTGTCCCTAGGTGTGATGGGAGATCTGTTCTCCTGGGGACTTCACACGCACGTGTCATTTGTAATCCTCAGGGGTCGGGTAGGCACTTTCTATATTTTCATCGTCCCCATTTTCCTTTAGCAGACAAAACAGGGTAATGGCTAGGACCGTGGGCTTTGGGGTCAGGGAGACCAGACTGCAACTCGCAAGTCCATTGTTTGTCACCTGTGCGACTTTAGGGAACCCACGTAAGTAAGCCTTTAAATCTTCCCTCGGGGAAGGGATAACGGACCTACGTTACATGCTTTGGTGACGTTAAAATGAGCTCTTGTAGGCAAAGCACTTGGTACCTGGAGTGTCTGCATGGGTTTCCCCCCCTCCCCCATAAATGTCCCTAGGAGGACCCGGAAGACAGAGGGCTTCTCTGATACATCTTTGCATCCCTAGTGCCGAGCAGCGTGGATGCCGCTTGCAAACTTGGGGACACGTTCCTCCACCGCATTGCAGGTGGACATCTTGGAAAGATGCGGCCTTAGGGATTCACGGGCCTCCTTGATCTCGATGCTCACGAATGACAAGGCAACGTAGGGGAAGCCTTCCCCGCTGCCTCCTTGCCCCACCCCCACGCACATGCGGCAAAGGAACACCCTGGCTTTGGCTACAGCATAAGCTAGCCTTTTTCAAATCTTTGCGTCCTGTGAATGAGTTGAGTGTCCCATCAAATCACATTTCTCCACGGGCTGCCTTGGTTCCCGGAAGAGCAGGGCCCAGATACCAGTTGCGTGCAGAAAACGAGCCCTGAGGTTTCATTTGCTGTTAGCACTGGGTTCTCTGACCAAATTAGGTATCGGTTCCCCCTGCACCTCGGGAAGTCTGTGCTGAGGGCAGAGCCAGCGGCCGCCATGGCCCCAGGACACAGCTCTCCTAGAGTTCCTGTAGGCCAGCTAGCTGGCTGTTGTCAACCATAAAATCTGGTTGGGGACTCAGGGGATTAAAGAGCATTGCCTCCAATTTCACTAGGAGATGTCACATCTCAACACTTGCACATGGGCTGAGATGCAAAGTGGTTTTCCCGGAAAAGTGCTGCCTTTGACCTCAGTTTCTTAAGACCCAGGTTTCTGTTTGGTGGTGTTTGCAGGGTTTTTCAATATGAGTTACGGCATCTGGATGATGATGATGATGATGATGATGATGATGGCTGGAGGACATATCCTGTCACTGGGTCAACAAAACTCAGGCCCTGCTATTTCCAGGAGCCCCTTGAGGGAGGGGATCTGCACCCTGGAGACCCACAGCGGGGGGGGGGGGGGGGGGTAATGTTCTAGGGTAGGTAGGATCCCCTTCGTCCTCTGCAGGGCCCATCCTCTGCTTGTTTCTCCCCACAGCCATCCCAGACAGGAAGAGAGGAGAGCAGGGTGGGAAAGGGCCATGACCTTGGTCCTGTGGGTGACCTGGCAGATGGTTGCTATTCTCAGGTGTTAAAGAGGGGGCAGTGATGGGGTATTGAGTTCCTGGGAACCAGGAAGCCTGCGTTCCGGGCCCAGCTCTGCTTTGAAGCACCCAGTGGATTTGGGCAAGTTACCTCTCTCATCTGTAAAAGCAGGGGTCCCTGCTGCTAGCATATGTTTCGTATGTCATAGCACCGTTTCCTGGGTGCTGGGGTGTATTTTGGTGAGGTCCCACAGGCTCAAGAGACAGGCCGCAAACCTTCCAGCAAACACATGCCGAGCACATTCACGGAACACCTTAGATGCTAGTACTTAGCTAGGACTTTGGGGGACAAGCACTTCATTTTGGTGAAGATGTTAAATAACTTAAGGAGCATCATACAACTGAAAGGGCCTGAATGTGAACCCCAGTCTAAGAGGCCCCCAATGCAGAAACAGGAAAGTCCCCTGACGAGGTGGGCAAGGAGACAGGGGAGATGAGGTGGGGCCAGGGAGGGGAGGTGGTGGCGGAGGTTTGATCACCACGTAGCTGCCCGCGACCTCCTGTTCTCGGAAGGTAGGAGGAGGTCAGAGCAGGGAGCAGAGCGACCTGTACTTCCACGATGAAAGACAGTCATCGCAGGGAGCAGAATGTCCAGGAAGGAGGGACGGAGACCAAGGAAGGAGGAGGCTCCTCCTTCACTCGCGTCCTCGGGTCCCAGGCACGCCACGTGGGTGGGAGCGTGTCACACACACCCACGCGCCCACAGCCACACTCGCCGCGCTCCCGCCCGGGCCAGGCCCATCTCGGCGAGCCTGTGGGCGCCGGGCCTCAGCCGGCCACGCCGCCGCCACCTGCTGCTGCGTCCCCAGTGAGGGGGAAGGAGCATCTCCGTGCCTCCCCCATCCGCTTCCCGCCCGGCGCCGGCCCCCACCGGCCCCCGCCGGCCCCGGCCAGGCTGAGGCCACGTCTTCCCCGGGGCCCCCTCTCCAGCGCTGAGGGGGAGGCGGTGGGAGGGAGGAGCTCCGGCCGCAGCCGCCCGCCCTCCCCTCCCCTACGCTCCCCCTCCCCTCCCTTCCCTTCGGCTGCCGCAGCCCCGTTCGTGGCGCGCGTCAGCTTGGGCTCCCCGGAGCGAGTCGCTAGGTAACGGGGCTGGCTCCGCAGACCCGCGGCCGGGGAAGCCCGCGCGCGCCGTCAGCAGCCGCGCCGCGGGGCGCGGGCGGGGACGCACGGACCCTCCCGCATCCCGGCCGCAGACCCCGACTCGCCCGCGGCCCCCCTCCCAGGATGCCTTAACCGGCGCGGATCGCCACCGCCCAGGTGCCCCTCCCTCGCAGGGACCCCGACGCCTCCGGCCCCCTCCTCCTTCCCAGCCGGTGCGCACCGCTCTGCGCGCGGCCGGGTGGTCGCCCCCACCGCCGCGGTCACCGTCGCCGCCGGTAAGCTGGGTTCGGAGGCCGGGGCTGGGGCGGGGAGGGAGTGGGGGTGGGCGCGCGCGGAGCCCGGCAGCTCCCGCCACCGCGGCCGCGGCCCGGCCATGTGCTAAAGTTTCTGGGGCTCGGCGCCCCGCCGGGCGCACAGCGCAGGGCGCAGCGGCACGGTGGGTGGGGCGGCGCGGTCCTGCCGGGGGCGCCGGCCCCGGCGGGGTGCAGCTCTGCGCGCTCTCACGCTCTCTTTCTCTCTTTTCCCCCGCGCTGCCTCCCCGAGATCCTCCCGCCGAGCCCCTGCGCGGGGCATGAGGAGCCCCGGGGCGCCGCCCGGAGACGACCCGGCTGCGCGCACACCTCGCCAGCGGCGGACGGGGACATGAGCGGCGCGCGCGGGGTCCGGCGCCCGGCGGCCAGCCCCAGCCGGCGGCGGCCAGCGGGTCAGCGCTGCCCGGGAGAATGAGGCAGGAGCCCGCGGCAGCTTCCTCCTTCTTCTCCTCTTCCTTCTCCTCCTCCTCCTCTTCGCCTTCCTTCGGCTCCGGCGCCTCGGGCCCGGGCCGGGCTGTGGCTCTGCTGCGTGCCCCGCGCGCCCCCCGCCCGCCTCCGGATGCGCTGCTCGGTAAGCCAGGCCCTCCGCCTCGGGAACAAAGCCCTTTCCGGCCGGGAGGCCGCCTCTGAGCCCCCTTCCCGGCCCCCACCGATAGCCTGGAAGCCAGCGGGGCTTCCGATGGAACCCCTCCATTTCCTCCACCCTCAAACCTTGCCCGGGAGGCTGAACAGCCCTGGCGCCTTCGAGACGCGGGGCTTTCCTCTGCCATCGGGGAGGCAGATGCGGGCTTGTCACGCAGGCGGGAGACCTGTTTGGTCCAGATAGGGATATATGCATCTTGGTTCAGACTCATCGGTGGTGGGGGAGACTCATCGGTGGAGGGAGACGGCTCCTATATAGTGACTACGTAATGGGTGTCCAAGCCGAGCTGGGTAAGTCGGTTCCTCTTCTTCCATGGCTCAGATTTGGAAACTGAGGCCCAGAGAGGTTGAATGACTTAATCAAGGTCACAGGGCCAGCATGTGAGAGACCAGGATTGGAAACCGGCTTCTCCACCAAGCTGATCTGTTTTGTAGCAAACACACTCTTGTCCCAGTTCTGCTACCTGCCTCTTTCTGGAATCATTTGCATGTGTGTGGAAATACTTGTGCCAGTGAGTATCTGCTCTGGTGAAATACATTGCCGGTAGCATGTCATTTTTGTCCATTCCTCCCTCACGTGGCTGCTAGCCCCTAATGTGACTTGCAAGCGGAAGGTTACTTCCCTTAGTTAAAAGGGGAGGATAAAAATGTTCCCCGGGGTGCTGTCTTTTCTGCAGTCCTGTGTCTCCCAGGCCTCTTCAAGGATGCCAAGGGCAGTATTTGGTTCCTCTCCTGAGCCCCTTTCAGGCTGTGCCTGCCTGCACATGCTCAGCCCCAGAAGCCGTGACCTAAACCCTTCTGTGGGGTGAGGGCTGATCAAGGCTCCCCGCCCCTGGTTGTGTAAGTCTTGGAGATGGTTATTTAACAGGCGCTGGGGCTGATCCCAGATGGCCACCGTTCAGGAACTGACCCTGTCAGAAATTTTATCCTGGCTCATGCTTGCCAACCCTCCCTTTCAGCAGAACTTCGCACTTTTTAGCCTAGAAGAAAAGGGGATGGGGGGGTTTACGGTAGACATGGGGCTCTCTCTGCTTGTCCCCAGTTCTCAGGCTTGCAGCTTTTCACTGTTTGCTTAAGTGCACTTAGGTCGATCCTGGAGGGGGAAGCCACATGGAATCCTTTGGTGCTGGTCTGAGCGGCTTAGTTAATCGATTGAGTGTCCAGGCGTTAGGCTTGGTTGTCATGACATGGACAGTGTTCGTGTCAGGGCAGGGAAAGCCCTTAGCAGCGGGGAACCTCAGTTTCCCGATTCCCAGAGTCCGACTGGACGACCTCTCCGTTGCTTTCCAACTAAACAATTCTGTGAGCGGGAGGAGAGCGGGTTACTGGCCTGAGCCAGGGTGTGTGAGCTCATCAGCCACATGCATTTGGACTGATAGTTCTGCACTGAATAGGCTGTTGATCTCCGGGAAGAGGACACGGTTACATTAGTGATGGGTGCAGTCTATCCCTAAGCAGGGGTTGAAGTGGGGACCCACAAGACTCGGGTTCCACCCGAAAGAAGGGAAGGTTGAGCGGTGCTTTGGTGGATTATTTATTGGTCTAAAGCATGGCGGCTGTAAAATGTCCCGAGGTGCCAGATTGAGGTTATGGGAGAGGTTAGGCTTTTCGTTGGGAGAAATGACATTGGCCCCTACGAACTGATGAAATACAATGCATCAATTAGATGTCCAGCCGGCCAGAAAGTGGCAAGCTGGTGAGCCTGCCCTCCAGAAAGAATGCATCATAGTTGCATAGGTAAAGCTTTTTTAGCTTAAACAATTAGTCATGTAAATAAAGTGATGTTTAGATTCCCCCCCCCCCTATTGTTTGCCGGTTATATTAGTGATGGGTGCAGTCTATCCCTAAGCAGGGACACAGAGGGACTGTGACAAAAGAAGGTGGGTCACAGGGATGTTGAGACCCTGACTTATTCTTCGCCTGTTGTAGCTAAATCCGTCAACTTGACCTATGGGCCCTTAATGGGGTTGTCATAGGTCTTTTAAAGAGGTGGATTAACAGTCCTTTAAAGTGTTACTGACTCCCCAGTGAAATGGGCATGTGTCTCACCTTTTCCCCAGAAACTAAGCTCCCAGGTTTCAGGACTTTGAAATTCATAAAACCAGAGCAAAGCTTTCATTGCGACATGCTCATAGCTCATAGGGCCTGTGAGCAGCTAATAAAGCATCTCCTGTGGGTGTATCAGTCCCAGCATTGTGTGCTTTGGCTCCTCATGGCTAACTGGTCAGGCTTTGAATAAAAATGAATGCAGAGAAACAGTCTTCGTTGAGTTACTTTTGAAAATGCTAATGTAATTACGAAAGAACAGTTTTTACACTGTGAAATCTGAAACCACAGGACTCACAGTAAAACAGTACTCCCGTTCCTGATAATTTAGTTTATAATCTGTCGGTTCTTTCCTGTTTTCTTTTGCCCCCCATCTCTAGCATGAAAACGTACAATGAGGAATAAATTCTCCCTTTTCAGTTTTGGGTTTGTCTCGAACCTACCTCTTTTTGGAAGAGCTCTAAAACTGAGCTCATGCACACCATACATCTAGTGGCCTCATGTGCAGATAGATATGTTTTGGGTGCCTTCGATTTCTTTTGGGATGACGGGACAGGCGTGTGTCCCAAATGCATAATAACAACGAGGCTCTCCCTTGTTGGTATCCCGTCTCTGACCCGGGATCTAGACCCTGAAGTCTTGCTCGGAGCTGACATGCCCAGCATCCTGAGAACTCAGTTCAAGTGCCAGAGATTTTCTACGACATTAGGGATGGACAGAGGTATCTATGGGAGGCACAGATGAAAGGAACATCCCCAGACTCAAGGAAACATGGGATTTGTTCCTCTGTTGTTCATTGGCTCTGTGACTTTGGACATATTCTTCCTGTTCCCTAGGCCTCAGTTCAGGCACCTGCAGCAAGTATGTATGTTTCCGTTTTCTGTGCGTGTGTGTGTGTGTGTGTGTGTGTGTGTGTGTGTGTTAGTAGGAGGTGATCTCTCCTACTCTAAGCTTGAAGAGTCCTCGGATTGGGATGCAGCCGGTTATTAATAGCTCCGGAATGCTCCGTACTTTAAGGTTACGTAACATCTTCAATTAGACATCCATATAAACAGTAAGGAGAACCGGTCATTATAAAACATGCCGTTTATTACTCTAAGTGGGGACCCTGCTCTGAATGTGTGATGATGGGACTTTCATCCTAAAGGCGATTATGCCAACTCTCCGATCGGGGTTCCTTGCAGGGTAGTGTCTTGGTGCACGTCTGAAAAGCCTAGAGTGAGCCGTGACCCTCTCCAGGGTCCATGTGGCAAGAGGCGCGGGAGCCTTTGTATACTCTGGGTCGTTGGGGGAGGAAGAATATGTCGTTTTGTCTGTGTAACTTGAAGTCCTGGGGACTCGGAGCTTCTGCCTCTGTCTCCGGCCGTTCTTGGAAGGTAGGGAGGGGAAGTGTGTAATTACAGTTTGCAGTTGTTTTGAAAATGGAAAGTGCTTTAATTAGAGCCTTGAACTCGGCTGAAGCTGAAAAAGTGGTGAGAAGTTCGTGGATTTGGCAGTGGTATTTTTGCCGGGTTCTCTGCGAGGGTTTCCTTGCAACCCTGGAAGTCACTGCTGTCTGAGGTCGGCTTTCCGGACAAAGCCGCAGTGACCAGCAGATACAGAGGGTACGGGAGGAGACAGGAGACAGTGGGGAAGGGATCCAGCAGTCCTTAAACACGTTGTCTTCTGTAGACACCACCAACCTCCCGTTCCAGATGAGGAACCCGGGGCTCGAGAGAGCATCACCTGGAATGTGTCACTTAGTGAATGGCAGAACCAGGGAGGATTTCAAATTAAGTCACCCGTGCCACACCTCGTTTCCGCTGTCCCTGCAGTGTGCCTGGCAACCAAATTGGGTCCTTCGTTCCAAATTTCTAACTAACACCATGGCACCGAGAAAGCGTCTAGGCGGTTTGACGTGGGTGACCTGGGCGGGGGGGTGGGGGGTGATTTTCCTGCAGAGATTTCTGAATTCACCGGCATTTTTTGTTAGGACGTTGGATTTCTTGTCCCTCTGTGCCTGATGTATTAGATTCCGAAGATATTCATAAATAAGCCAAGTGCCACGCAGAAAGGGTTAGTATTGGTAGTCCTTCAGGGGAGGCTAAAATAACCCCTCGAGATCCCGTGTCACCCTGGGGTTCTGGGGGAAGTGATCACAAGCTGGCACGCGGGACATTTTGGAAGGCGTTGCTAGCCTGCACCCCTTAAAAGGGCTTCAGAATCAAAGTTATGTAATAAGCTTTCCAAAGGAGCGTGACTGCTTCTCCAAGTTGCCACACGGGTTAATCCTCCCGAAAGAACAAGCCAGAAGGAAATAGGAGGAACAGATACCAGAATTTCAAGGTTCACCTGCAGCTTTTAAGAACTTCCAGGAAGTTGGGGGAAATGCAGGTTTTGAAGAACTTTTTGAGCCACTGAATAGAGATGCCATCATAACAGGCTTTTTGAGCGGCTGGCGGAAGTCGACGCACATTCCTAGAGCCGCTGCTGTTCTTTGCTGATAGGCCAGCGGATCTGGATGAGTGTCATCCGTACCCAGGATGGGAGGTTCCAGACACATGGATGTACGGACAGCAAGGGAGTCACTGAAGTCACCTGGCTTCACATTCTAGTAACCACACCCAGGCTACTTTTTTTCCACTGCAGCTTAAAATCCTTCCAGCCCTGATGCCGGCCTTGCCTGTGTCATGCGAGTGACCTCTTAACAAACAGGACCCTCCCTCTACCTCCCCTGGATTACTAAACTGCTTATCTGCCAAGAGCTTCAAGTTGCGTGAGAGGTGATTAATGAGAAAAAGGAGACCCAGTGTGTTGCAAAACTCCACTGTGATTCACCTGTCATCTGTAAGATACCAAAACCTCTCTGCAGCCAGCACAATTTTTTGATTCGGTGATTTAGAAATAGCATTGCATGGCCCCCATGAGACCCATAGAGTCGGTACCTCTTGCCCCCAAACCTTGAGAGAACAGATATCCAGGGTTTTCAGCTCTGGGCCAGATTTCTAGTATGTACAGCTATTAAATGGCAGAAAACACAAAAGCAGCCATGCAGAGGCATCGGGGGATAAGGCAGGAGGGCACGGAAGTCTGTGACTTATTTATTTTTTTCTTTTTTATTAAAAAAAAATTTTTAAGTTTATTTGTATTTAATTTTTTTTGAGAGAGAGAGAAAGAGAAAGAGCAAGTGAGGGAGGGCAGAGAGAGAGAGGGAGACAGAATCCCAAGCAGGCTCCGTGCTGCCCGCGCAGAGCCAGATGCGAGGCTCGAACTCCCGAACTGTGAAATCGTGACCTGAGCCGAAGTCACGAGTCGGGTGCTTAACCGACTGAGGCACCCAGGCGCCCCTGAGGTCTGCGACTTTTGCTCTGTGATTACGAGGAACAGAATTTAGGACGTGGTCGTGGAAATGGTGGAATGTCCATCTACAGCACCAAGGATCCTAGAATAAATTCACTAAAGAATTTCAGATGTTTTCCTGCTGTCTGTCTGTGGCTTAGGACGAGCACAGATGGCAGGGGCACCTTTACGCAGGGGTAGAGCCTATACCTTCACAAACCCTCCTGGTGGGCACAGAGCGGTGGGTGTTGGTAATTTGCCAGGCTACGTGCTTCTGTGATTGTTACTGAAATTTGAATCACAGGGTCAGTGGTGGTGTTTAGAGGGTCGCAGCCTTCCCAGTTGGCTCAGTTTCTTAATGATCTGCGATGAGCTGATATATGCCGCACTCAGTATTCTGCAGCAGAAAAGCAAATAAGGAATGTCTAGGGCCTTGTGGTTTTTCGGTCACCCCGGGTTTTCAGCCTCTCTCTGCTAACGTAGATCCCGACCAACACGCTGCTTCATTCTGCCACAGGTTACATTGTTTCAGTTCATAGTGGCCTTGATGTGACTGCCGGAGGATCCTCTATTGCTGTTAATTCAGAAAGTGGATGATAACGACAATCATCTTCTTTTTAATCATCAGCATTGACAAGTCTCTTATTTTTAAATAGAATGAATGTGTCTTGGGAGCCTAACGCACGCTGAAAATGATTTATGAATGCACACAGTGCCGTTAACGTGCTGAGAGGGCTTTATTGAATAACTTCTAAAAAAAGTAAGCCTGGCTTTGCGACGTGAAAATCTAATGGCAGAAATGGAAGTCGGGACCCTGGATTCTCCACCCAGAAGGCAGGAGTGGAACAGCACACTTGATTTCTAAAAGGAAACGTTGAGACTCTCCTCGGTCGGTGTTATTGACAAGATCAGTGTCGCCTCGGTCCCGAAATTCCCTGTAGATGCTGATGCTGCTTCTACCCAAGGGCCGGTTGTCCTCAGGCCCTCCCCACGACATGGCTGTGGAGTTTGAGAGCTGTGCTGTTCCTCTGCCCCGGCCTGGCACCGTCTCCTCCCATCGGCGGGCCCGCCTCTGGTTCTGCCCGAGCCCTGGGATGGCACCCCATCTTCCCCACCCCTCGCTCTTCAGCAGTCCATTCAAAATCTGGGAGACTTGGCTATGGCAGCAGAATACAGGCTCTCCCTGGGGGGTAGTCAGGGGCCTGTCCATTGGGGCCGCCTTCTGTCTGTCTCACCTGGGCGCCTGGGGACGAGCCTCTGCCCCGCTCTGTTCCTCCCTTGGCTTTCCGGGCTGTCCGTGCGAGGATGGGGCCATGCAGGGTTTTTCCCCAGTGGGTTTGGGGGACCACCTCCATGCACGCCCCCGGGAGCTTACTAAAGTACAGACGCCCCAGCCCTGTTGCAGACCTGTTGAATCAGAACCAGAATCTGTGTTTTTAACACCCTCCAAGTAATTCTTGTCTCAGCCACAGCGAAATTCTAGACCCGCTGGTTGTCACGGCTGGCTGATCACTAATGGCCTTTCCTGCTGCAAAGTCCTCAGACTGTGGCGCCCCCTCCCGTGCTGGCCACTCTCCTCAGCTTCACCCAGGCCACCCTCCTGTCTCCTCGCCACCCTTTCTGCTTCCCCTCTGCCCTCCACAGTTTGTTTTCCAGCGGGGCCCCAGGCTCATGACTGCCTTCTGTTCAGAGCTCTCCATTACTTGCTGTGTCCCCGAGGGTGGTGGCCAGTGACTTTGGGAAGGTCCCGGGCCCTGCCACCAGCCGGCCCTGGGTCTGACTGCCTCTCCTGCCTCCTGGCCTTCGCTTCTGCCCTGCTAGCCACACTGGTTTCTGTGTCGTTCCTAAAACCACACAGCTCACTCTGCGAGAGCCCTCAGGGGCCGGGGACTGACGAGGCGGGGTGCTCGGAGGGTGGGGAATAGCCCTGAGGAGCTGCCATTTTCTGCCCCAGCACTACTGTGTAAACCCATGAGATGGATACGCTTAAGCTCACTGGGACAGATCCCAAAGGCCTTCCCCCAGAGTACAAGTCGTTTTAGGAGCAGCCCTTTAACTGGGCACTGTATTTTAGGGTGACTCATCAGCAGACGGGGTTATCAAAGTGGGTCTAGAAATCTCCTTCCAACGAAGTTTCTAGAAATAGGCTAGATTTCCCTCCTCCCCCACCTCGGGCTGGAAAGTTCCCTCAGCGGCCACCGATCCCAACGGTCCTGCCATCCCTCTTCCCCTTCCTTCCACAAACACTCCCAGAACACCTAGAGCTACCTCCAGGCTCCGTTCTAGGCCCTGTGATGCTCCAGACAGACGAGAGTTCTAGAGGAGCAGAGCTGGCTTGGTTTCCTCTCTGACTCCTGCTCTGGCCTTCCTACGGATGGAACAGTGAGGCCTAGACAGTATTCCTGTGGCCTTTATCTTCTCCCACCAGAGAAGACGAGCCGTGGGCTGTGTGTGAAGAGTGGCTCTCCTGGGGCCTGGGGGAAGCACAGCAAACCGGACCCAGAAATATCGATGGCGTAGTGAGTAGGAGGGAGAGATGGACTGTCTTGTAGTATTTGCCTCCGAGACACACGAGATACAAGGAGTCTTGCAGGCGGGATTATGTGGTCAGTACGAGGCACTAGTTTGGGTCCTCTTGAAGCCTACAGCCTACCCAGCAGTGCGTCAACACGGAGAAGGCCACGAAAACTTCGGACCCTTCCGGGCCCTGCCTGCCCACGGTCGACGCTTCTCGAATCTTCTACGAGGGGGAGTTTTCACGCGCAGCTTTGGTCCTCTTGCAGATTCCTGCTCTGTGTACGCTGACCAGGCCTTTACGGAGAGTCCCCACAGGCAGGAGGATGACGGGACACAAGGTGTTCCTCGCCTTCAGCTGACCCCCGAGACCGTCGGGAACCGTGTCGTGTAACCACCTGTAGCTCGTTAGAGTGGTCGGCGCGCCTGGGCAGAGGTGGGAAAGACGGGTTTGGACGGAGGAGGTTGTGGGCATCCGACGTCAGCCTTGAGAGATGAGTGGCAATTCGCCAAGCCGCGGCGAGGCGGAAGGGCATTCGGGGAGGGGAAGCACGAGCAGACGTTGCAGACGCTGGACCGCTGGGGGTGGGTGAACCAGGGGTGGGTCTGAAACGCCAGGATAAGGAGTGTTCCGTGTCTCCTAAGTGATGGGGAGCCACGGGAGGTGTTTGAGTGAGGGCGTGGGTTTTAAAAAACCAGCTGGTGGTCCCGTTTCACGCTCCCTCCGTAACTTGCACATCATAGTGAAGACACGTGAAATGTTCGGGAAGACGTGCTGCGTGGATGTAAGCGTGACTGTCCGGGCTGTGACCTCCAGGCCGTTTTCTCAATTGCACTGTGTCCACTGGTCTGTATTTACTGAGCGATTCTCCAGGCCCCTGCTGCCCAGACCCCAGCTTCAGCGACCCTGCTGGGGCTCGGAGGGAAGGTGAGGGAGCCGCTGGCTCAGGCACTCGCTGCCCGGCCATCGTGGACTCTGGCCAACAGGAAATGGAGCGGGCAGTGTCCCAGCCTGATTCACCGGGCCATGGGTCTCCCTGCGCCTCTGCAGAAGCGTTCAGGCTGCTCCTGGCCTGAAAACAATGCTCCCGGACCTACATCCACAGCTGAGAGGATCCAGGGCAGACATTCGCCGGCCAGCTTCCCGGAGCTTCCCCCAGCGACGGGCTCGATGGACGGGAATGGGAGTCCGTGTCAGGAACTTAAGCGTGTGGCACTGGGTGCTGCGACCATTTGCTGTGAAGTCCTCGTGCTCGGCAGGGCAGTGATGGGCGCAGACCCGGCGGGGCAGAGGGGACACGGGGAAGAAGGTTCCAGGGATCCCTAGGCTTACCTCACCCGTCTTCACCTCCGCCGTCTCATTGCTAAGGGGAGGAGAGAGAGAGGGAGAGAGAGAGCAAGCGTGTTCCACAGGCCAGTGGGTAAATTTTTAGCTGTTTCTGGGGAGTCTGGCCCTGGCAAAGGGCCTTCCTTGGGACAGGCCGACTGCCAAATCATGTCAAGGGCAAAGCATCCCGGGCAGTTTGAAGAGCTGCCGTGTGCTAGAGAGTTCAGTGCCCCGGAACGTGGGCCCAGGAAGGAATGCAACTCCACCCCCCCGTTGGCCCTATTTATAGGTCAGCACACCAAGGTCCAGAGACAAGAGGCTGCTGGCCCAAGGTTGCACAGTGGGCTTGTAGCCCAGCGGGACATCAGATCATTCTGGAGTCAGCCATGATCTCTGAGGCTGGCCAGCGCCCAGTGTTGGCAGGCATCCACGTGGCCACGGACAGTTTGTACTCGCGCTGCCTTGCCACCAACCGGGCACGGAGGACGTGGCTTTCTCCTTGTTCCTGTGCCTTTTGTCTGGGAAGCCAGGGCGAGAGCCAAGGTCCTGGGCAGTCAGAGTCGGAGGGGGCTGGGCGTGACATCTGTATCTCTGGCCGTTTCTCCACTTCTTTCGTTTCTGAGGCTGGTGTGGATGTTTAATGCAGGAAGAGAGCAAAACCGGAGCGAATCGGGGCACCTGGGGGGCTCAGTCAGTTAAGCGTCTGACTCTTTATTTCGGCTCAGGTCATGATCTCACGGTTCATGGGTTCGAGCCCCGCATCGGGCCACGTGCGGGCAGTGCGGAGCCTGCTTGGGATTCTCTCTGTCTCTCCCTCTTTCTCTTCCCCTCCCTTGCTCACACACGCTCACTTTCTCGAAACAAATAAGTAAACGTGAAAAAATACTGGGACACCTGGGTGGCTCAGTCGGTTGAGCATCCAACTTCCGCTTGGGTCTTGATCTCGAAGTTCGTGAGTTTGAGCCCCATGCTGGGGTCTGTGCTGACAGCTCAGAGCCTGGAGCCTGCTTCAGATTCTGTGTCTCACCTGCCCCCTCTCTCTCTGTTCCCCTCTCTCTCTCTCACAGACACACATACACAAATAAATAAACATTTAAAAATTTAGAAAAAATATATTGGGGCGGGGGGGGCACCTGGGTGGCTCAGTCGGTTAAGCGTCTGACTTCAGGTCAGGTCATGATCTCGCAGTCCGTGGGTTCGAGCCCTGCCTTGGGCTGTGTGCTGACTGCTCAGAGCCTGGAGCCTGCTTCAGATTCTGTGTCTCCCTCCCTCTCTCTCTCTCTCTCTCTCTCTCTCTCTCTGCCACTTCCATTTGTGCTCTGTCTCTCTCAAAAAAAAAAAAAAAAAATTGGAGCAAATCCTAACAGTTCTCAGGATCTGGTCATGGAAGCAAAGGAGGATGAGGTCCCTGGAGCTCTGAGTATCACAAAAAGCCCCATCAAATGTCCCGGGAAAGCCGGTCACCCTGGCTCAAAGCTCCTCGACGTACCTGGGTGTGGCACAAAGCGCCCTGTGGCATCACTGTCCGTGTCTGTCTCCTCGAAGCTGTGTGCTCCCCTGCCCTCCCCTCCCCCCAGCGCCGGGCACAGAGTTGGCTCAGCACCAGGAGCCGCTGCAGACCTCTGGGTGGCTGAGCGAGGGGTGCAGGGTGGGAAGGGACTTGTCCGACGCCAGCCCAGCCGAGCCTCGGGAGCTCCCTGGCTCTCCTGGCTGCTTCTCGCCTTATCAAGTAGCTTCTCCCAGGTGCCAGAGAAGCTGCCGGCTGACTCCGAAACAGTAAAACCTTCAAGGCTTTATTAGGTAGAAATATACGTGCGGTTCCCGTTCATAAAATGCGTCTCTCTCGGCCCTGCCGACTGTGGACAGATTGTTTGCAGACCTTCCCAGGTTATCACCCCCACACTTAGTAAACACACGCGTTAGGCGAATAATCTTGGGAGGCCTGCACGTTACTGCAGCTTGGGAAGGAAGGGACCCGCCTGCTGGCACATTTCACAGATGCCGCTACCTTATTTACTGTCGATGCGAGTGGGGACTGGAGCCTTAGCGGGTGCCAAGCGTGTGGGAACCAGGCAGGCAGGGGCTGAGGAAGAAAGACGAAGACGTGTTGAGCGTCTGACCTCCGCCCCTCTTGTTTTTCTGGTCGTGGACCTAGCACCTCCCAGATAGGAATGACAGTTCTTCGGCGAGATTGTGATCACGGTCACGGCCGCTGCTGGGAGCGCGCACGTTGTATCTGAGGCTGTTCTCAGGGTCGGACTGTGGAGCATCTAACGCCCCGTGGGATTCCTGGAAAATTGGCGTTGGTCTTTCCGAGCCCTTGTTTCTGTTCCGTGCAGTGGCCATGATGGTAACAGTGAGTGATAATCAGAGCGTTTCTATCCTCGGGGCTTCCTCTGGGTGGAGACCCTGTGCTAAATAAGGACTTTGCGGGGACCGTTTCATTCGATCAGAGCAACGGCTCGATAAAGTAGTTGCTTTTATGGTTCCCATTTTACAGACAAGGAAACCCAGGTTTAGAGAGCATTGCTTGCTGCCTGCGAAATGCTTCCAGATCGCGGCTTCAAACATGAGCCCTCTTTATTTTGCTCACGAGTCCAGGGCTGCCTGGGCTCAGGTCGGTGGTTCTGGCTGGAGGCCTCCCGTGAGATTGCATTCAGACCGTGGCTGGGGCTGGAATCATCTCGAAGGCTTCCT
Source organism: Puma concolor (assembly GCF_028749965.1). Classification (NCBI taxonomy): domain Eukaryota; kingdom Metazoa; phylum Chordata; class Mammalia; order Carnivora; family Felidae; genus Puma; species Puma concolor. The sequence continues at coordinate 9,859,543 of NC_141672.1, read as the reverse complement.
CGCTCACACGTCTGGCACCCAGGCTGGGAAGATGCACACGGCCTGGGGACATGGGGAGGCTCCTCGGATCTCTGTGTGGTCTTTCCAGCACGGCTGGCCCAGCGAGCCCGGATTCCTACATCGTGACACAGGCTTCAGTGGGAGTTTCAGGAAAGAGCCGGCTGGGGGGGAGGGGGGGTCTGTCTGTACCTCCTCGTATGGCCCTGGCTCAGAAACCACACAGTGTCACTTCTGGCATATACCCTGCTCCTTGGAAGCAAGTTCCTGAGGCTCCCACGTTGGAGGCATTTGGATTCTGTCTTTTGATGGGGGGGAGCGTTGGGGTATTTGCAGCGCGTGCTAAGCCAGGGTAGCACAGGGTAGACGATGGGCAGTAGAGTGTGACCCCGGCGGACAGAGCACATCCTGTCACCCTCAGACATTGATAAACAGTGACCATCTTGCCCCGTAGGAAGCCCCCACACCTTTCCCGTTCACCTGTCAGGCATCCCCCCTGAAGAAGCAAGCAGAGCTGTGTAAGAGCGTCTGCTCCTGTGGTTCAGCGAGGTGCAGGTACAGACCCTGCTGCGGTCTCCCTCGCCTCGCACCCCCCCCCCCCCCCCCCGGCGTCTGACTCCTGATTTCAGCTCAGGTCATGATCTCGCGGTTCCTGAGATCAAGTCCCAAGTCAGGCTGTACCCTGACCGTGTGGAGCCTGCCTGGGATTCTCTCTGTCTCTCTCTGTCTCTGTCTCTGTCTCTTCTTCCTCCCCTGTCTACCTCCCCCTCCTTGTCAGTCCTCCCCCTGCACTACCTAGTTCTTCATTCCCCGTGTCGCAGGCCACTCACCTCTCCTGGACTGTGAACTCCAGGCTCTTGTCTGTGTCCCTTGGGCGGGTACCCACACTGGGCACAGAGCATCCCCGCTGCCCCTGGGCCTCTTTTCTCTCCTGGCCCTTCCCTGGGGGCGGACCCTCCTTATGAGAAGGGACTTCAGCAGAGGCTGCCCGGCCCTAAGCTTTCGAGCTGTCACCCCGTCTGGCTTCTGGCTTGTCTCTGGAACCCCTCACTTCATTTTTCCCTGAAAGCTTGAGAGAGGAGGCTTCTTCCCGCACCCTCCCCGCCCAGGCTGCTGCTGGCGCGTGTGGGGTGGCAAGAATCAGACACCCCCGGCCAGCTTGTAATCGCCCTCTCATCCATCTAGAAGCTTCATCGAGCACCTGCTCCGTGCCAACAGGACCTCTTGGGTCTCTGTCCTCCTGGAGCTTAGAAAGGCACAAAAACAGATCAACACATGCATTTGATAAGCGATGGGAGATTTGTAATCAGGAATCAGCATTTCACGGAGGCCAAAGCGAGCGGGGCAGCCTGGCTTCACAGAGGAGAAACGGTCACAGGACGATCCGCAGCAGCAGCCGGGACACCTTCTTTCCTGTCCCTCTGGAATGCCACGTCCCAACACCTGGCGGTGCCCACCCCCACCCCTGCCCCCACCCACCTCCGGCCGTCTCTTCCTGCTCCTTGGAGCACATGGCCGAATAACGCCCACTCCAGAGCGGCAGCCTCTGCCCTGCAACCGTGTGACCGACCTCCCAACTCGCTCCTTCTGCCGGGGCCCCGGATTCCCAGGAGGGGAACCTAGCAGCCTGGATGGGGTGCAGGGTGGGGGGCTCCTCTCATCTAAACAGCTGTGGCTGAGCAGGTGCCTCACGAGGTCTGCGGAGCCGGCTGCGCGCAGAGGCAGTTGGGATGGTTCCCCGGGAAGAGCGTGCCAGGGGAGGGGGGAGGCGGGGGAGAAAGATGGGGCAACGTCGCAACACCCTGCCTCAAAACCGCTTCACTGCGGGGTCGTACTTGCCGGCCTTTTGATGGACAGAGGCGAGGAAGTTTGTTTAATCGAAGACTTGCGTGAGACTGGCAGACTTGAAGTCGCCCCGTGTTCCCACCACGGTGCAATAAATCATAAGAAAAATAGGGCGACGCCTGGTCGGCTCAGTCGGCAGAGCGCGTGACTCTCGATCTCTAGGTTGTGAGTTCGAGCCCCACGTTGGGTATGGAGATTACTTAAAAATCAAATCTCAAAAAAAAAAAAAAATAGGAAGAGCCTCGTGCTAGAATTTTCGAAATCGGTTATTTTTAATCAATTCATTTGATTAATTTTTTTTTAATTTTTTTTTCAACTTTTTTAATTTATTTTTGGGACAGAGAGAGACAGAGCATGAACGGGGGAGGGGCAGAGAGAGAGGGAGACACAGAATCGGAAACAGGCTCCAGGCTCCGAGCCATCAGCCCAGAGCCCGACGCGGGGCTTGAACTCACGGACTGCGAGATCGTGACCTGGCTGAAGTCGGATGCTTAACCGACTGCACCACCCAGGCGCCCCAAAAAGGGTCCTTTTAGATGAGGGAGATGGGTGGAGTCCCCTCATTTAGAGCAAAGGCAAGCTGTGATGTGGGGGTGCTCGTGGCAGAATGCACCAGCTGTTCAAAGACCGTAAGGTGGGGGGGGGGGGGGGGAGGGGGAGGGGCTCGGGAAATTTCCCCGAAGAGGTGTTGGCTTAGGCAGGCCTGGAACAGGACAGAGGCATCCGGGCCGGGGACGGCCACAGAGGCACGGACATAGCTCGGAGCGAGCGTAGAGAGCCCAGACTGGACTTTCCTATCGGGGCAGAGCAGGGTTGGGCTACGAGGAAGCCACATGATCCAGGCTGGGATTTGGAAGGGCAGCCCTATCACAACGTGGAGATTGAACCAACATTTACGAATCAGAAATCTGTGCTGGCAAACACTTTGAAGAGAGCAAATGTTTGGCGAATGCAGATGCACTCAAATCGACTGATTTCTGAAAACACGTTCCCGTTTGGAAGGTCCCACGTCTGTGCCGTCTGTGGAGCTTGAGTGGAGCCCTGTCTGTTACCACCTCCCCGGCTCCAAAGACACCACCAGCGTGGGTGGGGGTGGGGGGTGGGGGTGACCTCGAGAGTGGACTTCGCGTTGATTCCTTTCTCCGAGAAAACACTGGCTTTTAGAGTTAACTCCTGTCCTCTTCCGCAAGTGTCCCCTGACTCCCATGGTCAGTTTTCCGTCTGAAGCCCTATCACGGGCACAGTCAAGTTCAGCAACTCTGGGTAAGCGGGGCAGGGCTTAATGGCCCGAAATGACAGATGAGGCTGCCTCGGGAGCGGGCCCAGGGTCACACAGGTGGGGCAGGAAAATGGACCAGGGTCTCTCTGCTGCCAGGTCTTAACCCCGGAGGACTTCGTCCCCTGTCATTACGCAGGATGTGTGCAGGGGGGAGGGATTTTCCAATCTCAGCTCTCTGGTGTCATGTGCCCTTGCCGAGTGCTTCTTCCTCGGGCTGCATTCACAGAGCCACAAGCTCCGTGGCTTGAAACAACAGAAACGTCCTCTCCAGCTGTTCTGGGGGCCACAAGTCCGACGTCAAGGTGCTGGCCCCTTCTGAAGGTTCTAGAAGGAGCCTGTTTCATGCCTCTTCCTGGTTTCTGGAGGCTGCCAGCAATTTCTCGGCGCTCCTGGGCTTGTGGCTGCACCCCTATAGTCTACACCGCCCCCCCCACCTTCACGTGGGAAGATGTCTCCCTGTGTGTCTGTGTGCCTGCCTCTGTACAAACCTCCCTTTCCTTCCTCTTGCAAAGACACCACCCATTGGATGCAGGGCCCGCCCTAATCCAGTACAACCTTTTCTTAACTCGATTACATCTGCAAAGATCCTATTTCCGTATGAGGTCACAGGTCCCAGCGGTTAGGACTTGGGCATAGCTCTTGAGGAGACACAATTCACACCGAGAGACTGCGCCGGGGCGGGCCCCCTGTGGACCACGCCCTCAACCAGAAGGTTCTGTGAGCATTAGTTCTATCAGCCCATGGTGGGGGGGTCTCGCCCGTCCCCTGCTCAGGCTGCCTTGGCACATGGCCCCCACTGGGCTCCTGTGTCCTTTGGCCCCTCTGCTGAGATGGCCGTGAAGTCAGCTGCTGCCGGCTTCGAGCTCATGGGGGCGGGTCGTGCTGCTTTGGCATCTGTTTGGGATGCTGCCCACATAGGGGCAAGTAGGCGGTGGCTTGGGCACACTGCGTGTTCTGGGGAGCAGGGCCACCCCCGGCTGGATGATAGCATCCTCCCTCAGGGCTTCTGACCGCACCTGGCACGTTATTCCGCCAGGTATCATTCCGACCTCGGGGCGGCCAAGGGACAGCCGAGTCTGGGAAGGTGGGGCACAGCTTAGACGTTTGGGCCAGTCTGGTTCCTCTCCCCCCGCAGACCGCAGACCTCTCTAGGGCAGGGACGTCTGGCCATCTCTGTCTTCCCTCCAGCACGGTTTCAGACACGTGGCAACTGCCCCGTGTTTTCGGATTTGGTCACCATGTGGCAGGCCTGCAGTGACTGTGGGAAAATGTTCTCACCGCAGGAGCCCAGAGGGAGGGAAACAGGCACCCTCTTGAGAGTTGTGCTAGGGGGTCTTCTGCCAAGGGCGGGAGGAGACCGGGGGGCGGGGGGGCGGCAGCGGAAGGGGTGGGACGCGGTGCAGGAGCTTGGGCAGGGGCAGTCTGTCCTGCGGGTAGCACAGAAGCCACCCTTGCAAGGTTAGGTTCGGAGGATGGGGATTCAGGGTCTTGGCAGACGGGGTTCTGGGGCACCGTGGGTGGGCACGGCTCCAGCAGATCTGAAAATATCAACTGCCTGGCCCTTTCAGGAAAGTTTTGTTGCCAAGAAGAATCTGGAGTGGCTCAGAGGCTGCAGAGAAGGGGCCGTCCTGCACAAACTCCCTACACAAATCTTTGAGGACACAAATCTGCCCTCTTCCGTGTGGGACCCTGATTTCCCAAGCTGCATGAATGCTCCCTGAAGGTCGGGCCGGGGCGGGGGGCAGGGGGGGACTGCTTCCGAAAGACCAACAGGACGCCCCCAGCTGCCCCAGAGATGCAGAGCAGGGGTGCAGTTAAGACGATGAGAAGACCCTCTCGTTGGCCTGAGGCATCGCGCTTGAGCACCAGAATTCTGGGAGCGTTTGGAAAATGCTGAGGCCTGGGCCCCCTCGCTTTGCATTATGGTTCAGCTGGTCTGAGATGGAGCCTGGGCACCGGTACTTTTAAAAGCTCCCCACTGACACTGCTCAGGGCTGGCCCGTCGGTTGCACCACTGGGCCCATGTGCCTCCTTGCTGGGCCTGGCTCATCGTTGGAAGATGGCGCAAGGCGCGGCCTTATGCACATGGTGCCTGTGGTGGGTCTAACGCCGCACCTTGCACACAGATGCCCTCGCCACTCTTGATCCCAAGTAGGAAGCTGATTTTGCCATATGTCGAGGGTGTTTGAGGGAAATGGGCCTCCTCTTGGAGAACCCGGTGCCATTGTGTCATCGTCTCCCGTGCACAGTTCCTGTTAACAAGCTGCATCTGAACAAGGGGTTGGGGACCTCTAAACGAATTAGACACATTAGACAAAGTCGTGCCCTGTTTGGAGCCCCGTGTGCTTGCCCCCCCCGCCCCCCCCCCCCTGCCGCCACCCCGTCTCAACCCAGGGCAGCAGGAGAGCAGGGGAGGGAGAGCGGTGTTCCAGCCCCGCGAGGGACGGGTGCGAGGCAGACGGGGACCCGGCGTGCAGGCCACGGGCGGCAGTCGTGATCACGGAGACATTTTTTTTTTTTTTTTCTTTACCTTGGTGTAAACCGTTTTCAGTCGGCCTCGAGAGGAGATTTGGAATCAAGCCAGTGACCTTCTGCAGGTGCTGAGCTGTGGGTCTATGGATTATTCGGTTTTTACATTTAAAAAAAAAAAAATCCCTAAGGCCATGCCGGAAAGAACAAGCCTCTCACGATTGACCTGCTTCTCTCTGCATCGTTGTCAGCTTCAGGACCTCTTCAGAGAGGAGCTGCCGGCCCCTCAGGGAGCCTCGGGTGGCCCTGGCATGAGGTGCAGCCAGGGCGCAGGTGTAGTTAAGGCGGAGGACGGCCAGAGGACCCAGGCGCCCAGGCATCCTCATTCGGGGAGGTGTGGGGTGCCGTGTGGCGTCCCCTTTAGGCGGACTGCCCAACCACGTGCAGCCGTGCCGAGCTGCGACGTGGATCAGGAACGCTGTCCCCTCTCTGGGAGTCAGGTCAGACAGCAGAGTCTCTAGAGATTCCTGGCAAATGCTGGCAGCCAGCCAGGTACGTCCCTCTGTGCAAGGGAGCGCAGAACCAGCCCTGAAAGCAGGCGCGGGTCAGAGGAGGCTTCCTGGAGGAGGGGACCTCTGAGCTGTGTCTCCAGGAGGAAGTAGCAGTCAGCCCCCTGCAGGAGGACAGTCCGGGCGGGAGCAAGGGCTCTGTGTCCTCACCTGGAAGAGAGGCACAGAGGCGGGATGCTGAGCCCGGGGCGAGAAAGACAGATTTGCATGCGGGTTTGCTTTGGTGGGAGACGGGCTGGGACCCCAGTCAGGCGGAGCGTTCAGAGAGCTCGGTTCCAGCCAAGTGCGAGCGTGTGCCTGCATTCGGTGCGTGTGCACACGCGTGTGTGTAGGGGTCCGGGTGGAGGGCTGTTGTAGGATGAAGCGAGCCAAAATCCAGGCAGCGGGGTGGTCAAGTCAGCTAGTCCGTGTGACTTACAGGGTGGCTCCCAGTACATGATCGTGCGAGGTCCCGGGGCCCAGTGACCCGCCCCCCCAGGTCATGGCTCCCTAAACTTCACATTTTTACAAAGTGGGAATTATCGTCTGCATTCACCAATGATTTAGAATCCTTACGAGGTCCCATCAGGGGCTCAACCGAGCCTCTGATCTGACCTCAGTGACACCACTTGGTGCCCCAAACCTCTCACCTGCTGTTTGCTCCTCTGGACCACTTCTCTGCTTCTGCTACTCGTTCACATCTTAACTCAGCCTCCCGTTCTCCCTGCCCTCGGCCCCGCCCACCACGGGTTGTCCCTCTGGGCAGCTCTCCTGCAGATTTCTCGCTTCCGGAAGCAGCCACGCAAAGTGGCCTTGTTCTTGCTGAGTTCCTTGCAAGCCGGCCACGAGCTTCGTGCACCTAGCCCGGTACCTGGCCCCGGACAGGTGTTTAGTAAAGTATTCGTTACATAAATCAATGAATTGTTGAGAAGGCCACAGGTCAGTGGGATTAAGAAATGTTCCCAAGGTCACATGGCCAGCAAGTGGCAGAGCTGGCCTTGAACCGTCTTTTCTGTGGCTCCACACCTGTGGGCTTTGGGGAGCACACCCAGCCTCTGCTGCCCTCGCCAACCCGAACAGTTCTGTGGCCAACGGTGGGAGAAAAGGGGGTCAGAGACTGGTCTCATGGAGGGAGGGCACTGGATGAGCCAGGTACAGTGTCAGGGCCCGGTTTGGGCTTTGTGGGGAAACTAAGGAAGAGGTCCAGAAATAGGCGTTGGGCTGGTCCAGCTAACTGGGGAAGTATGCAGGCCTTACTCTGGGCCCAAGGTTCCTTCCAGCCCCATCTCCTGGGACGAGGTACCTCCTCCCCTGTTTGGCTCAGAATAAAACTGGGACTTCTGGGAAAGGCCTGGCGGAGTCCAGAGTCAAGCCAGGAGCTGCACCGCGCCCTCCGGCCTCCATTCTGAGCCTCAGTCGTTCCTCTCCTTCACGGAGACATAGAGCCTCTGCAAGCATTTGCTTTCCCCTGCACAGTAATGTAAGCAACAGGGAAGCAGTCTGAATTTGCTGGCAAGTAGTTTTTAAAAAGTGCCCAGCGTCCCCAAAAGGTGTATCCAGACATGTTTTCCGTTTGCAAAACCAAAAATAATAATAACAATAATACTCGGCCGTGTCCGTATAAGGCAGCGGTAGAGACCTCTACAGTTTGCAAACACTTGGCTAGTGCAGAGAGCAGAATCTCTTTCCAGGCTCTCTCTGGGAAGCCTCCCTCACCAAAGCTCCCCTCCCAAATGCTGTACCCTGCTTAGCAGTCTCTAAAATAGTCGTCATACTTTATGTCCTGATTCAAGTTCACTTTTACATACATTTCTTTAAATCGTTCTGTGTGGCATATCTTTTTATGCAACATTTAAAGTTCTTCTCCAGTCAGTGTTTGCACATTGTAAGGCAGGGGTAGGCATAATAAAATACGTGATATATTTTGAGTGCTTACTTTGTGCCAGGCACTGCCCCGTGGATATTACTCATATGAATGCATTTAATCCTTAGTGCAACCCTTTTCCACTTTCTGCATGAGCCAGGATTCATATCCAGGCAGTGAATTTGTCACCTGCACACTGTAACTGTGGATGTTCTAAAGCGAAAAAGGAAGATTTGACTCCTCCTTTGCCCGTTCTTTTTTTTTTTAAGTTCATTTATTTTTGAGAGAGGCGGAGACGGTATGAGTGAGGGAGAGGCAGAGAGAGAGAGAGAGAGAGAGAGAGAGAGAGAATGCCAAGCAGGTTCCATGCTGCCAGCGCAGAGCCCGATGTGGGACTTGAACTCACAAACCGTGAGATCATGACCTGAGCAGAAACCAAGAGTCGGACGCTTAACCAACGGAGCCACCCAGGTGCCCCTGCCTGTTCTTGTCTTTACTGAAGTGCTTCCATCCGTTACTTTTTAATCTTGAAATCGGTGTCTTTCTCCATCACCCTTTCGGGGTACTCTGTCACCTCATGTTGTGAGAAGAGGTGATTAGTGCCCTAGGGCTTTTCCCTTTCCTCTTGCCTTCAGCATTGTGCACCTTCTGCATTAGGGTTGACACTGCATCAGACTTGGTTATATTTACATCCTGTCCTGGACTCTCTACCATTTGCTTTGTCCAGAGCTTGACTCTAGGAATCAAAACTGCTAGGTGACGTTGGTAAAGTGACTGCTGTATATCAGGAGTGTCTAATGCTGTGTTAAACCATGTGTTGGGATTACATTTCCTTCTCCAGAGATCAGTTTAACAACCCCTGGATCGCTCAAGGCAGAATGTCCTGTAACTGAGTCAAATGCATTCTGTTTGCTTGCATTCCATCCTTTGCTTAAAATCATGCCATTTGTTAGTTTCATTGGTGTTTGGATTATGCAGGATTGTGTGTGTGTTTCCTGGAATTTTTAATTGCCTTTCTTTTTTTCTTCTTGCTTTATTTATCTTTATCCTATTCTCCCTTTATTCATACCACCTGGTCTGTTGAGCTCCCATGTGTGTGGGGTGTGTGTGTGTGTGTGTGTGTGTGTGTGTTTCCTGGGATTTTTAATTGCCTTTCTTTTTTTCTTCTTGCTTTATTTATCTTTATCATATTCTCCCTTTATTCATACCACCTGGTCTGTTGAGCTCCGTGTGTGTGTGTGTGTGTGTGTGTGTGTGTGTGTGTGTGTGTTTCCTGGGATTTTTAATCGCCCTCCTTTTTTTCTTCTTGCTTTATCTTTATCATATTCTCCCTTTTTTCATACCACCTGGTCTGTTGAGCTCCCCATGTGTGTGTGTGTGTGTGTGTGTGTGTGTGTGTGTGTGTGTTTCCTGGGATTTTTAATTGCCTTTCTTTTTTTCTTCTTGCTTTATTTATCTTTATCATATTCTCCCTTTATTCATACCACCTGGTCTGTTGAGCTCCCCGTGTGTGTGTGTGTGTGTGTGTGTGTGTGTGTGTGTGTGTGTTTCCTGGGATTTTTAATTGCCTTTCTTTTTTTCTTCTTGCTTTATTTGTCTTTATCATATTCTCCCTTTATTCATACCACCTGGTCTGTTGAGCTCCCCGTGTGTGTGTGTGTTGTCCTCTCAAGACCCTCTCTGTTCCTGTACTTCCTCTGCACGCCTGCTCCGTAGAGGTCATCCTGGGCTCATCCTTCATTGTTTTCCTCGGTTGGAGCTTCCTAAGAGAAAAGCTACGTGCCTAGTAAACCGTCAGAAAATGTCTGTATTTTATATTCATGCTGAAGGTAGATTTCCAGGTTCAAAATCATTCTCCTTCAGAATTTTGAAGACTTCGGGGCTTTCCATGTTGCTGATGAGAAGTCTGATTCTAGGTCCTTTGTAGCTTTTCTATTTTCTGTTTTTCTTTTCTGGCAGATTTTAGTAATTATTCTTTATCCTTGGCATTCATATATTACATGAAGATACTGAGGGGGGAGGCCCCATCCCCTCTTCCAGATACTTAGTATAATCTGAAGATGAGACCTTGAACTCTGGGAGATCCTAATGTATTTGACTTTTTTTTATATCTCCATTTTTTTCCCATTCTGCATTTCTGAACCCCTTATTTGTTGGTTCTTCTACCTTCCAGAATGGGCCTATTTACTTCTGCATTTTTCTCCTGTTTTCTCATTTCACTGCTATTGTACTACTTATCTAGATTTTCTTGACTTCATTTTCTGGTCCATCTTTTTTGTTTGTTTACTTTTTTTAAAGTTTATTTATTTTGAGAGAGTGCACGTGCAAGTGGGGAAGGGTCAGAGAGAGAGGCAGGCAGAGGATCTGAAGCAGGCTCTGTGCTGACAGCAAGAGCCCGATGTGGGGCATGAGCTCACAAACCGCGAGATCAGGACCTCGAGCCGAGGTCGGACGCTTAACCAGCTGAGCCACCCGGGAGCCCCGGTTTGTTTACTTTTAAAGAAACATTGCTAAAGCAAGAGTATTTTTTTTTAATTTTAGTGTTTGTTTATTTTTGAGAGAGAGACAGAGCATGAGTGGGGGAGGAGCAGAGAGAGAGGGAGACAACAGAATCGGAAGCAGGTTCCAGGCTCTGAGCTGTCAGCACAGAGCCCGACACGGGGCTGGAGCCCACGAACCATGAGATCATGACCTGAGCCCAAGTCGATGCTCAGCCAACTGAACCACCCAGGCGCCTCTAAAGCACGAGTATTTTTAATTTCTAAGAGCTTTTTGCTTATTCTCCGATTGCTCCTTTTCTTAGAATCTCACTTTGTTTTATAGCTGTTAACGTACTGAGTAGTGAAATATTAGAGTTTTTGTTTGTTTGCTTTCATTCGTGAATTATTTCCCTCCTCTCTAAGGTCAGTTTTTGTGTTTATCTTGATCTTTTTCTCCGTGTCGCTCATTTCCTCGTGTGCCTGCTCATCCAGAGTTGAGGTAAGTTTAGCGGCTTTTGGGTTTCTTCCTTGGCCAGTAAGCAATCAGACTCAGAAGGACTGAATCGTTGGCCAGGGTCACACAGTACAAATGACACAGCTGGTGAACCCCAACCTTTGGATTTCTGACCTGCCTCCTTTCTCCTGGCTGTTCTGCTTCTCAGCAGCATGGGGATACTTTCTTTTCAAACCTGGCTAACACCTCTCGCCAATACACTGAGCCCCCGGCGGGGGGGGGGGGGGGGGCGGGGGGGCGCCGGCCTGGGTCCTTTCATGCCTAAATGCCCTTCCTCCGGCAACCGAACATCTTGGAGGTTTCTGGGACTCTCCAGAAACTAGTTATTCTATTCTGCTGCTTCTGACTTGTGCTTCTCAGACTGCATAGCCTGATTTTAGGGTTTGGAGAAACAGGCAGCAAATTTAGGGCATCCCTCCTGGTGCTTTGTACATAGTAGGCCCTCAGTATCTGTGTTCTTTCTGAAAGACTTGATTGACTTTAGGTAGACGTTAGGCCCAGATCCGTCTGCTTTGCTGATTGTATGAAGACTGGAATTTTCCGCAAATAGTACGCCGTGGGACAAGTGTGGCCCTGGTGCGTCAGTAAGAGGACGAGTGATTTGATCCCCAAAGCCCCAGAAACACCAGTTCCAAACGGAAAAGGAGGCTCCGTTAAGCTTTCTGACTACTACATTCCCCTTTCAAAATTTAGCAGTTCTCTTTTAAAATTTTTGAAGGGTAGAAATAACATATTAATTAGATCCAGCAGAGGGGTTAAACCACCAGCAAAGGTTAGAAACCGCCCCAAAGGGTAGTGGCTCCAGCCCAAGATTAGTTTCTCACGTGTAAATAGCCTCAGTGGGTGTCCCCAGTCGGTGGACAACTGTCCTCCGTGGGGTGATGTGGGGACCCGGGCTCCCTCGCCTCTGGCTCCGCCACACTCCAGATCCTCTGACATCCCTGTTGTCATCTGTTCCGGGCTGGACGAACCACAAAGAGAGCAACTTGGCTGCGGGCCGGCCCACGGCTCTCTGCTCAAACTCCTCCGTCAAGACCTCAGCCACGCAGCCACCCCTAAGTGCAGGACAGACGGGGGATGTCGCTGGGTTCTGTACCAGAGGAAAGCGGGGTGTGGATGTGGTGGGACGGAGTGTGAGTGGGGGAGGAGCAGAGAGAGAGGGAGACGCGGAGTCCGAAGCAGGCTCCAGGCTCCGAGCTGTCAGCACCGAGCCCGACGCGGGGCTTGAACCCACAGACCCGTGAGATCGTGACCTGAGCCAAAGTCGGACGCTCGACCCGCTGAGCCACCCAGGCGCCCCCTCCAGTTCAATTTAAAGATGGGGACAGCGAGCTCAGAAAGGGGGAGTGCCATGCCTGCCGTCACACTGCTGGCCAGTGAGCAGACCACGTGTGCTCTCCACGCCCCATGCTGGTGCAGACCCCTTTTGGGTCTCTCTTTTTCCATTGCGACCGGCTTCACATTTCCCTCCCATCTGTGTCCGCTGCCCTAGTGCGAGATTTGCCGGGGTTCCTTGTGCTTCTGGGGTCGTCAGGGGGCCTGCAGCCCCATCCTGAGATGGCTGCTAACCCCCTGCCCGGGGTCCTTTGCCAAGGGCTCTCCACAGCCCCCAGTGAAGACCTGGGCTTGTCCCTTGCAGGACAGGAGAGCCTCCAATCGGGGATGTTATGTGAGGAGCCCACGATGCTCACTGGCTGCCTATGGAGGGACACCCAAGAGGGACCCCTGGGTCCTGGGGCGCGGACTTCCACCTGCATACAGGATTCCAGCAGGTGTGTGACTCCAGACAGGTGTAAAACCGAAAACGTGGGCTAAACATTAACCGTCGGTACTCCGGGTCATCTCCCCTCACCTTCCGCTACTGCAGACTTTCTCCTTTGAACGTTCCGACTTGGTGACGGCAGAGTCACTCACAACAGTCCCCCGGCTTCGGGGAGCCCCTCAGATCTCACGCAAGAGCTGAGACAGAGGCACTCACCAGGAGTTGGTCTTCATCCTGTGTTTTTCTCGTCTACCCAGCTAATGTGCATGGAATCTTCCCGTAAGCACAGAGCCGCACGGGGCCAGGGGTGTGGGGGACGCAGAGGCGGTTAAGACCTAGTTTCTGCTCTCAGCTGGGTCTTAGTCTCTGCGCCCAGCAGGGGTTCGTGTTTCTTGGTGGAGCCGGCGAGGGGGCAGGGCACGGCCCCGGTGGCTGGGAGCCCGGGACAGCAGGGGATTTGCCACGAGGAGGCCTGGGTGGCTTGTCTGCTGCAGGGCACCGTCCCTGCCTCGTGCACGGGGCTGTGCCGGGGAGTAAATGAGCCAGCCGGGGCAGGTGGCAGGTGCCGAGGACACAGTAAGCGCTCAGTCCACGCGGGCCGTTACCACATACGAGGAGGTGGCTGAGGAGCCTAGCGAGTCGTTTGCCGCATTTCCGAGTGCTGTTGGCATTAACAAACGGTAGCAGAAGGGAGGGAAGCAGCATGTGCTTGTAAGGGGTCAGCCCGCCTGGCCCAAATCCCCATTTCACGGATAGGCAGACAGAGGCTCATGGAAGGAAAATAGGGCTTGTTTAGGTGAGACAAGAATGACCGCATGTGCTTTGCAAGTGCTTTGTGATTCCTTCTTCCTTCCCTCCTTCCTTCCCTCCTTCCTTCCTTCCTTCCTTCCTTCCTTCCTTCCTTCCTTTCTTCTTTCCTTTTTCTTTCTTTCTTTCTTCCTTCTTTCTTCCTTCCTTCCTTCCTTTCTTCTTTCCTTCCTTCCTTTTTCTTTCTTTCTTTCTTCCTTCTTCCTTCCTTCCTTCCTTTCTTCTTTCCTTCCTTCCTTTTTCTTTCTTTCTTTCTTCCTTCTTTCTTCCTTCCTTCCTTCCTTCCTTTCTTCTTTCCTTCCTTCCTTTTTCTCTTTCTTCCTTTCTCTCCCTTTCTTTCTTTCTTTCTTTCTTTCTCTCCCTTTCTTCCTTTCTTTCTCTCTTTCTTTCTTTCTTTCTTTCTTTCCCTTTCTTCCTTTCTTTCTCTCCCTTTCTTTCTCTCTTTCTCTCTTTCTTTCTTTCTTTCTTTCTTTCTTTCTTTCTTTCTTTCCTTCCCTTTCTTCCTTTCTTTCTCTCCCTTTCTTTCTCTCTTTCTCTCCCTCTTTCTTTCTTTCTTTCTTTCCTTCCCTTTCTTCCTTTCTTTCTCTCCCTTTCTTTCTCTCTTTCTCTCCCTCTTTCTTTCTTTCTTTCTTTCTCTTTCTTTCTTTCTTTCCCTTCGCCTTCCTCACCTGTCTTTGAAGAGCGTATTTTTGACTTTCTTTTTTATTTCAGTGATCATTTATTGATTCTCTTTTGTTTTCTACAATAATGCTGGATGGAGATGGGAGGAGGCGATCGGCCAAATGACCCAGTGGCGTCGTCTGGCTGGGCTGAGAACTTCCCCACTGTGGGCGCCGACAAGAGCCTGCTTACGGGAGGCAGTCGAGGATTCGGGCAGCCCCGAGGGGCTCCGGCAGAAAGGTGGGCGGTCACGCAGCAAGACTGCTACACAAAGGGTTGAGGGTCCCGTGAGTGGCCGGACGGGAGGAGCAGGGGCGAGGGGTTCTGCTCATGCATCGAGACCTCCTTCCGCGAGCATTTTCTGAGTATCTGCTGGGCATCAGGCCTCACGTAGATGGTTCGTGGGATCGAGCCCGTGTGCTTGGATCGAGTCAGAAAAAGTAAGTTATGCGAGCGTACAATGTAGGAGTTCGTCCAGCAGATTTGAGCGCGTGGCAAACCAAGGGTTGACGCCCCTGGCTCCTGGCCGTGCCATTGTGAACAGATCACATGCCCCCAGTGAGTCACAACTTCCTCTTCTGGAAAATGGGCACTTAGCGCATTCATTCGGAAACAACTGACTGTCTCTGCAGTACTCTTGGTGCTTTGTTCTTGGCGTGGGGGCTCCCTCGGAGGACATGATTGCTATCGCGTAGCTTATCTTCAACGTGGCGAGGAGTGGTCAGGCTGTGATCAGCCCTTTGATGCGAATCAAGTAGGGCATGTGCATGGTGAGTGAGAAGTGTCAGGCATTTATCCACAAGGTGGCCAACAAGGCTTTCCTGACGACGGGAGGTCTGAGCCAAGCCTGGACACCGTGAGAGAGCAAGTGAGCACAGAAGTGAGAGCAACGTGAATTCCGACAGAGGAGATAGCAAGTGCAAAGGCCCTGGGGTGATATTTTCAAAAAAAAAAAAAAAAGAGGGTGCTGGTCTAGTTGGTGCCGGAATGACTGAGAGAAAAAGGAGGAGGAGGAATTTGGAGAGGCAGGCAGGAGCCACAGCATGTAAATTTTTTCAGTGATGACACTTTGTAGCAAAATCCATTTAAGCTATTTTTTCCCCCAGTTCGTTTTGGACAAGTATTGGATCAAAATTGTAACCCTGACTTTCCTCGGTGTGTCAGTAACAGTTTCTGCAAAAAATGCTATCATTCAGATGGATGCGATTTCCAGTCTGGACACAAACGCACTTGGAGAGATCCATCTGCAGAGATGAGATTTTTGTACCTCAGGAGTGGGTAAAACCCACCCAGCTGTCTGGCTGTGTCGAAAAAATCACATTAAAATGCAGATGTTCCTGAGTAAGTGAGATGTTGATGGGTACAGCCCTCCAAAGAAAAATATTCATGAAATACACACTATTGAGCCACAGCTCGCGGGCTGAGTCATTTGCTCAGCAAGATGGGAATTGCTAAGAAATCTCAGTTACGGGAGCTATTAGGAAACCCTGGGGTCTCCCCAGTGGTGTTTAGACGTGGGGACTCACAGGCACTGGGGAATCATGGGATGGGCTCCTTAGAAGGACTTTCTGGCCACATCCTTTCCATATTTCCAGTTGGACCTCTCACCATGGACCTTGGGGGGAAGGAACAAAAACCGATGCCTCCCTGGGGCGTCCAACTCTTGATTTCGGCTCGGGTCCTGATCTCACGGTTCGTGGGATCGAGCTCCACGGCGGGCTCCGTGCTGACAGCGTGGAGCCTGTTTGGGATTCTCTGTCTTCCTCTCTCTCTCTCTCTGCCCTTACCTCACGCTCTCTCTCTGTTTCAAAAATAAACATTTTTTTAAAAAATCTGATACCTCCGTATTGCTCAGGGAGGTCCCACCTTCCCTCATACTTGTTCAGCTTCTCTTTCTGATCTGATCAAAATCTTCAAGTGAGATTTCTTGAAAAAGAATTCTCCTTTCCCTTGTGGGACTTTGGAAGAAAGAGAAAACAAAAGGGAACGTACATTTGCTTAGTAAATACCCTTTATGTGCCTCATTGAGCCATAAAGCGCGCTGACGGAGAGACAGGGAGAAACGTGCATCGGGCGCCATGAGTCTCTCATTTCGCCGACACTGCAGTTACTAGGTAAGTGTTACCCCATTTTGCAGACAAGGAGATAGGTTCAGGGATGAAAGGAGGAAGTTTTGTGGCCGCCTGCCAGGAAACCATAGAGCAGGGCCCCTGGGAGCCTGGGCCCCGTCCGAGGCGTGGGTTCGAATCCCAGCTCCCTTCCACCTGCCGGCTGGGGGACCGGCCAGGGCAAATCTGTCCACCTTGCCGGCCCCGCTTTGCTCATTTATAAATGTGACGACCGACCGCACCACCCCCATGTCATTTGTTGTGAGGATTAAAGTTGCCAGTGGATTTGAAGTGCTCAGATCGCTGCCTGACCCCCAGGAAGTGCCCAGTAGCCCAGAGGCTCCTCGAACTGGCTTCCCAGCATCCGGGTTGCTCGGCCAGCAGGAAGGGAGGCGTGTATGTAGCCAAGCAAGGGCTGTCCGTGTGAGGGACGACCAGACCTGAAATGCAGAGACTTTGCTTGATTCCTGGGATCTGCAGAAGACTTGTAACTGAGGTGACTGGCTCTCCCCCCCCCGTCCCCTAGTCCCCATACACACAGACAGTGACACGCAGGGACCTAATCCCAGACATAGCCAGCTCGGTCCATTGTCCGGCTGACACGGGGCTCATCTGATTCACCAGGGAACCATGACTCTCACTTTACAAATGAGAATGTTCATGATCTTTGCTGTTCTGCAGAAGGCTCTGGCTGCCTGTTTATCAGATCTTGCCGGGAGCGCTTGCTTCTGCTTGAAGAAGAAAAACCTTTCCTTCAGGCTCTCGAACACCAGCCTCTTTCAGCCAGGGTCCTGTTACCTATTGGTATGTAACAGACCGATCTACAACTTAGTGGTTTGAGACAAAAGTCGTTATTATCTGCCGCAGTTCTGTGGGTGGGTGGGCTCAGCTGGGCAGCTCTGACGTGGGGCCATCCTGTGCTGGAGCTGAGGACCCCCCTCTGGGACATCTGGTGGCCGGCTGGCCTCTGTCTCCACGCTCCTCTCCAGGTGGCTCGCTCGGGCTTCTTCGTAGCAGGCAGTCCCGGGGTCACTGGACTTCTGACCTGGTGACTGGCTCCCCCCCGGAGTGGTGTGCTCCGAGAGACGGGAGGTGCACGCGGCCAGTCTCCTAGGGCTGGGCCCAGAGACTTCCCAGGGTCACCGCCACTGTAGGCTGTCACCCACGGGGAGGGGACACAGATGCTTGCGTCTCGATGGGAGAGGATGGCAGGTTTATTGTGATCTGTAATCACCACAGCTGGGGAGGAGGCGTTTGGCAGGCTCTGTGGGGTCTGAACGCCTTTGACTGCTCACTCCCATGTGACCTAGCGTCTGCTGAGTCCCTTAGGAAAGATCGGGAGCCTGGCCTGCCACACCTGGAGACAGGCTGCGTGGCCCAGGTGATTGGCTTAGACTGGGATCTGCCTCTTTGGGGAGCTGGGGAAAAGCCCATCTGGCACACACACTGAGACCAGACAAGCCAGACGGCATGTAGGGTCTGTGGGGCACTGGGCAGTGGAGGACACGCTGAAAGATGGAGGACTAAGGAGCAAAGGAGCAGGAGAGGCGAGGTGAACACAGGCAGGACTCAGGAAGGCAGGCAGCCTGACCCTTCCCTCCCACCCCCCAAAGCCTCAGGAGCAGAACAGCTGGGGCTCTAGAGTAGGGCACTTGTCCCTGGAGGGTGGGGACAGGCACAGAAGTCAACAGCCCAGACCCAGGGTCGCCAAGCTGGCTTCTGGGACAGGAACTCACAGAGCCTGCACAGTCAGAAGCTGGTCCTAAAAAGAAAGCCACAGATGTGTGCTGACAGAGCCTGGGTATGATTAGCTCCAAACACGGAATCCGAAGTGACCGGAACCCGGGGCCCTTGAGACGGAGCTCCTGAATGATGGTGGCTTCGGATCCCAACTGTTTCTAAGAACCACGGTGGGCAGGGTCTGCAGGGGGATCCAGGAATTCGAGAGAACCCCACAGGGCCTAACTCTGGACCCCTTCCCTTCAGGATTCTGGTTCTGGCTGAGGATGTTGGGCAGAATGTTCCAGAAGTTCCCTTAGGTTCTGGGGATCTCTCTGTAACCAAGGACCAACCTGGGACCTGGGACCAAAGGTCTCTGGAAGCTCTGGTTCAGAGCTCAAACCCCTTAGCATCTGTCCCCCTGCCTCCTCCACAAAGGATTCACACTGAAACAAATCCTAAGTAGGGCCCAGCAAAGGCCTGGTGGGTTGGCATGAGTGTTAGTGGAATAATTGAATGATGAATTTAAACATAACGTCTTAACTGATGAATGGATAAAGAAATTGTGGTTTTGGGGCACCTGGGTGGTGCAGTTGGTTAAGCGTCCGACTTCAGCCAGGTCATGATCTCGCGGTCCGTGAGTTCGAGCCCCGCGTCAGGCTCTGGGCTGATGGCTCGGAGCCTGGAGCCTGTTTCCGATTCTGTGTCTCCCTCTCTCTCTGCCCCTCCCCAGTTCATGCTCTGTCTCTCTCTGTCCCAAAAATAAATAAAAACGTTGAAAAAAAATTAAAAAAAAAAAAAAGAAATTGTGGTTTATACACACAATGGAATACTACGTGGCAATGAGAAAGAATGAACTGTGGCCTTTTGTAGCAGCGTGGATGGAACTGGAGAGGGTTATGCTAAGCGAATTAAGTCAGACAGAGAAAGACAGACACTGTATGTTTTCACTCTTATGTGGATCCTGAGAAACTTAACAGAAGACCATGGGGGAGGGGAAGGAAAAAAAAAGTTAGAGAGGGAGGGAGCCAAACCATAAGAGACTGTTAAAAACTGAGAATAAACTGAGGGTGGATGGGGGGGGTGGGAGGGAGGGGAGGGTGGGTGAGGGGCATGGAGAAGGGCACCTGTTGGGACGAGCAGTGGGTGTTGTATGGAAACCAGTTTGATGACAAATTTCATATTTAAAAAAATAAAAATAAAAATAAACACGGCCTCTTATTTCTAAACAAAGACACCGAGCTAGACTGGAAAGGTGTAAAAATGGTTGAGAAGGTTCCCCTCACCCAGCTTATCCTCAGGTCCCCAGCATGCATGACCAGAGTGAGGTCACCAGACCCAGAAAGGGAGCTTTGTACAACACGACCGACTGAACCTTGTCCAGACGTCACCAGGGTTTCCGCTCGTGTCCTTTTCTGCCCCAGGACCCCATCGGGGCCCCTCTACCCTCAAGTCCCCATCTTTCCTACAAATTCCTTGGGAGAGGTACTTTGAGACCATGCAAATCCGGTTTCTCCTCAAACTTCCACCTGTTAGTTTTAGCATCTGTCGGCGGATCTTGTCTCCAGCAGTTACTGTTGCAAAGTTTGCCTAACGGTGATTTTCTTAATTCCTGCTTTCCTTCCACATTTATTGCTTAGAAATTCTACTGTAAGAAAGAAGTAGCCCTCCTCCCCCATGTGTGTATTTATGTGATTATTTCCATCAGTATAGACCCCTGGGTATTTCTTTTCTTCTATGAATTACAATCTGATACGGTGGTTTTTCATTTTCTGGCTCAGATTGTGTCAGACTTAGCCTAATATTAGGCTCTTCTTCAATTTTGTGCTTGTGTTTTTGGCCAGCCTGTGCCCCCTTGTCTTTCCGGGGGCACATTCTTGCTTTCTCGAATCACACGGTGTTCAGGGTTCAGCTTCTGTTTTCCCTTCCCCAGCCCTACAATCAGTCCTTCTCCAAGGAGCCCTGGGTCCTGTCCCTGGAGCAGGTGCCTAGAAACCAAGGTCTGGAGGCCGAGTGTGCTCACTGCTTCTGGGGCATCACTGCTTTTAGGCCCCTTCAGGGGACAGCGCTGGGATAACATGGTCGCGCACTAACACATCACATGTGTTTCTGGCTCTGCCCACCTGTCGGTACATTGAGAACCATGAGTCGGCTCCGAGCTCTCAAATTCTAGTCCCAGCAGCAGGAGCTCCACGTTACCCCTCTCCCCTTTCCTTATTTGTAACTTCTTTCTCCAGCCGGGAGAGGCTGTCCTCAGTAGCTACAATGTATTTTCTTAACTCAAGTATACAGGAGTTCCAAATTGCTAACCCACACCCCCTGTGGGAAACACTTTTCCAGTCGGTGACGGGGTGACAGCGTCTGTGTTTGGTGTCTTGTCTTTGGCTCTCCACTGTTTGGTCAGGACCCTGTTTTCCAAAGTCTCTTAGGTGAGTGGTTTTATTTTGTTTTGTTTTGTTCTTTGTTTTTTCCCTATCCCCTTCTATGTGGGTAAGCTATGTATTTGTACTGTTTTGGTCCATCTGTTGGTATGAATACTCCACTTTGGGTTTCCCTCTCATCTTGGTTGGTTACAGTCATTTTTTGTGTGTTGGGTATATGAGGGGCGCATGGAACAATACAGTGCTTTGAAGTCAGATCTGTCCTGAAAGACCCACTCCGAGAAGGGTCACTCCCTCTGTCCTCTGCATCCCAATCCCATCCCCATCACTCCATTCCTCTAGCGCCCACCCCTCTAGAGAGCCTGTCTCTTCCATATCTGACTCCTGCTGTCCAAAGAGCGGGTTGTGTACTTTGTAACCCTTTCTTACGCGATTGGTAGCAGACCATACTATTCTTTCACCCTTTGCTTTTCTAACGGGATGGTATGTTGTGGAATTCTCTCCACATCTGTTCACATCACCCCTCCCTTCTTTACAGCTGCACAGTGCTCCACCTGTGCAGGTACCCGAGTTTATTCAGCCACTTCCCTCTGTCCGGGCACTTAGGTTGCTTCTCATAGTTTTGCGTTTACCAATGATGCTTCGGTGAATGAACTTGCAGGTGTATTTTTTGTAGAGCTGGGGGTTATCTTCATGGTAGAGTCCAAGGAGTCGAGTCGCTACGTTGGTGAGCCAGTGCATTTGTTGCAAAGTTGCCTTTCTGAGAAGTTTTTTGCTCAGCTGTTGGAAAATACTTGTTTCTTGTTACAAGTCAACGGTTCGTCTCCACCGTGAGTCCATCACAGACGAGTATTAGAGGGGGCGGGTCATGTGTTTCAGTGACACAGCTCATCGGGGGCCAGTCAGGAACTCAAAGCTAGCTCTCTAGAGTCCCAGGCTCCTTCCCTGTTTCCTGCTGGTCCTGGATAATGGGGGTGGAGTCTACAGGCAAGTGGGGTCCGTGGCCAAGTGGGTGCTTGGCAGGTAGGTGTGATGTTGTCCATGGGGCTGGTGGGCCATACCACAGGCCTGAGTCTCATTTTCTCCTCTTGGTTTAAGCCACCTCATCACAGAGCTACCTCATGACTTGGGCTCCTTGGGGAAATCTAGGCTACTATAATTACTTTTCCCCAAAACGAAGGAATGTGCTCTCATCTGAACATGGGAAATAACTGATTAATTTACCCTTAAGTGTTAGTACCGGGAGCTGTTTTTTCTCTTTGTAATCAGTGTTCACACTTCCCTTACTCCACACACAGTAGACTAAGCCTCCTTAGTTAGGGAAGAAAGAAGTCCACCGAAGGCCCTTGTACCTTATCATCTGGGTCCCTGCGCTCCCTGGTCACATGACCAAACTGAGCCCAGGGAGATTTACCCAGGCTCTTTCTCCCGAGAAGGAGGAGAAGGGAAGGCAGGTCCCACTCTGTCCAGGGCTCTGAGTGTGGCACTTGCACTCAAGAGAAGGAAGAGGCCAGGAGCTGCTGGGGCAGGAGGGCTCTCTCTGACCCGGTCCCAGAGCAGAGGACCCCTTGGGCTCCCCACCAGGTGTCCCCAACCACCCCACCCACACACACACTCACTAGCCCAGCCTGCCTACCCTGGTGGACCCCCTGCTTGGAGAGTCAGGGAAGAGGGCGTGTCCTCTTGACCGTAGGTTCTTCTCACTGCCTGTCTCTCTCTAGTAAGTTCTAGCCGGCTGGGCTGGACCATCCCTGTCATCCATTCAGCTGCCTCCCATGCCTTGCCCTCCCTTGACCTGGAAGCTGGGCCTCCCCAGGCTCGCTTGAGGTCCATCTTTCCTTTCACTCGGTACACTGAGCACCATCTGAACTCCAGGCGCGGGGGCGGGGGCAGGGGCAGGGAGATGAATGGGACCCAGGCCTGTCCCTCCTGAAGAACTCGCATCACAGTTCAGTGGGGGAGACTGAAGATAAAGGGATAGTTACAGACTCAGGCAGGAGATGCTCAGATGGGGTCTACAGCGGGCCTCCCGACATCAAGAGGGGGTCCCTGGAGATACTGTCAACCGAGCTGAGCCTGGAAGGACGGGAGGCAGTTGTCCAAGCCAAGAAGGGAGCGTGAGCAAAGGCAGCACTGTGGCAGGAGCTCCGCGTGGGGGGTGCACCGGGGGCAGGGCAGGAGATGGGCAGCTTTGGGTAGCAGAATTGGCCGCTGGGTTCAATCCCGACTCCATTGTTTGAGGAGTTCTTTGTTTTACTCACTGCTGTCTCCCTCCTGCCTGCAACGGTGCCTGGCGTCTTGTAGGTGTTGAGTAATTATTTTGAATCTCAATTCCGTATCTCTAAAATAGGAATAACACTTCCGTTTGTCTGTATCCCATTATTCTAGAAAAGGACCCAGAGTATAGCAGGTGCCGGATAAACCTGTGTTGAGCGGCTGGCCGGCTGAATGGTACACGGCTTGGCCCATACGTCGTGCTGACTAATTAGCAGCTATGATTGTTATGGCCGTGTGTAGCCAGAGGAGCAGTTACGAGCCACAGCATGACAGAGGTGGGCCTCGTGTGCAAAGGCAGATCCGGCAACCCTTTGGCGGTTAAGGAGGGACAGCGCTCTACTTGTTTGTAAGAAGAATCGTGAACTTTTTTTGAGCAGATTAAATGCTTTGCAAATGTTCCTTCTCTTCAGTGACTCTTGGGGACTCGGAGTAAATTCCGGTCCCTGGGGCTGTCCTGTCTGCCACTCCACTGAGTGGCCATCCGTGGCTCCCAGGCCATTCTGTGGCCACCCGGGCTGGGCACGGGCATATGCAGAGGGGTTCATCCTCTAGAGACACGCCCAGCCCCTGCCGAGGACCTCAGCTGGGTGCGGGGGTCCTGTACCTTGGAGAGAGGCTCCCAGTGAATTTCCCAAAGCCCAAAAAGGCAAAGAGCAAGGCCTCAAATGGTGGCAGAGCCAGGAGCCATCCAATGGAAACGTTCCACCTAGAACGTTCCATCTGACCTAGAGAGCAGGTCACCAGCTTCCGCTTAATTCAGCCTGCCTGATTATAGGAGTCAAATGGGTTTTTTAAATTTATGACGAGGTATCTCAGGCATACCAAAGAGTATACATGCCTACATGTACCGTCGAGAAAGTAAATACGAGTCGGGTGTGTTGCACCTATTGAATTCCAAAATTCTTTTGCGTGGTTTGCAAGAGCTGTTGTTCTGGCCTCTTTTCCACCTGCAACCTCGGCTCTTCCCTCGCTCGCCAGGATGCTTCATCACCCCGACAGGCTGCAGCCTCCCACCCTCCTGCTTTTCCTTTGCACCTGCTGGTCCACTGACTGCACGCCCCTCCTCTGCCGTCGCCGAGCTGGTCCCACTAGACTTGCACACGTCTGCTTCAACGCTGCCCATCTTTCAGGGACAGTTCCCGATGTGCCCTCCCAAGCAGGTTGAGGCTGCTGCATTCTTCGTGCTGCCCCGTGCCTGGCGCTCACATCGCCGCTGTGATCTGCTGGTCTTTTCCCCTCCCTGGGTCATGAGGTCCTTGAACACCAAAGGCCTTGGTCTCTCGGCGTTTGCCTGTGGCTTAGTCTGGAGCTTGGATCAGCCGGGTGCTCTGGGCATATTTGTTGGAAGCACGGTCCTTAGGTGACCCCTGAGGTCTCTCTCTCTGGGGAGGGGTTCCGCCGCATCCCTTCGATGGGCCACTCTGGCGATTTTGAATTTCCAGGCAGGAGTGGATCGGAGTGAATCTTCCTCATCCCAAAATACAGAAGTCTCCTCGAGACCGAGAAACACTTGGAATGGTGGCTGAGCCTGAGTCACTCCAGAGAACACGGTCAGCGAGTCGTGGAAAGAATTTGGATGATCTGGTGCCTCCCCTTGTCTTGATATCACTTTCCCTGCCTTTGACTTCAAACTGATCAAGCTGAAGCAGCTTGGCCAAGTCACACAACTAGCGAACTACGGAGTCAGGGCTGATGTCTTTGAGGCCAACGCTTCTCACTTCCTATCAGTTTTTCAAAACCCGAGTGTCGCCTTGCAGAAGACAATGGGGATTGTTTTTGCTTAGTTCCCAGTTATACACGTGGTTCCAGTGGGTGTAGGTTACCGTGAGGGTGTGCCATTTAAAAACTGTTTTTAATGTTCATTTTTGAGAGAGAGAGAGCGTGAGTGGGAGAGGGGCAAAGAGAGAGGGAGACACAGAATCCGAAGCAGGCTCCAGGCTCCGAGCCGTCAGCACGGAGCCTGACGCGGGGCTCGAACCCATGGGCGGTGAGATCGTGACCTGAGCTGAAGTGGGATGCTCAACTGACTGATCCACCCAGGTGCCCCGAGGATGTGCCATTTGAAAGCAAGGGAGAGCGTTCTGGACTGAGCTGTGGGCAGGTGGAATAAGCTGGCCTGACAGTGGCGAGTTCGAGTGACAGGAGGTACCCAGAAAACAACAGTGGAGCTCCTGTGGGGGGGATTCGAAGGGCAGATGAGGAAGCAAACAAAATGCACTTAATGTGTGTTCTGTGCGAGTACAAGTTCCTTGGTCATAAGCGGCGGATATGGATAAGGAATGGGTTTGACTGCCTTCAGCAAAAACAGCATTTTTCAGGGTAGTTAGAGAAGGTCATTTATGGGACAGAAGGAAACGGGCAACAGAACCTGAAAAAGGGCAGAAGTCAGGCTGGCTCCAGGCACCCAGGTGGCACCAGCCACAGGAGGCTCCTTCTGGAGCCCTGGCCGCGATGACCCAGCATTTAGAGCCGACCCGCCCTCAGCGCCCTACCCCGGGGTTGGGCTCTGGGAGCTTCTGATGGACTCGGCCTGGGTGGAAATGTCACCAAAAGAAGGGCTGTGACTGCAGGGGCCACACGGGGGCCTTGACTTCTGTCCGGGCTCCCCTCCCACGTGGCCCTGCAGCCCCCACACCCAGGCCGCACCCCGCATCCTGTACTCCTGTGGCCTCTTTTCCAAGGCCCTACGTCCCCGCTGGGCAAACTATGAGCGTGGTTTTCAGAAGCGGCCCAGCAGAGGACCGGCTGGCAGGTGGGCTCGGAACGGAGCTGTCCGTCAATTGGGTGGCCCCCTTCCTGGTTGGAGCTGCTTCTGGCATTGAGCAGACTTGATGCCCCCGGTCTTTCGACTCCTGTTGTTACCGCTGTGGCTATTGTTACTTTGTTATCGATATTGTTTTACAGTTACTCCGCTGTAATGATGATTAATTAATTGATTGATCGTTTCTTAGATACCAGAAGCATCCTTACAAAATGCAAAGTATAAAGAACAAACCCCCATGTACCCACTCTCCAGCTTAAGGAGTATCACCAGTACCTCTGGGGTCCCCCAAGCACCGTTCCCTGACCCCATCCACTGCCCCTCTCCACTCACTAGTATGGGCTCGCCTGCCTTCGTGTTTGTGATTCTCTCGCTTTTTCCTTGGAATTTTGTCACGTTTGTATCTCTGGATAACGTAGGGCTGTTTCCAAACTTTCTATAAAGGGAAACACCCTTCGAGTGCTCTTTGGCCACAAGCCTTTTCACGCATCGCTGCTTTAGCCATCCATACGTGTGTGCGATGGCATTTTCCCCGCCGTACGTAAGTGCCATGTGTGAAACGGGACAGTAGGTCCAGGCTGCCGCAGGTGACCTTGTCCGTGAACGTTCACGGCTGTGTAACCTGGTGGGTCGTCGCAGATGTGTTCAGGGTGGGAGCCCGAAGGTGGGATGGCGGGTCACAGGGCCTGCGTATGTTCAGCTTTACAAGGTGATGTCATCCTGCTTTCCCGAGTGACAGCATCCAGCTTGTGCTCCTGTCACTTCAGAAGCTGTGTCGTCAGTGTTGGGTGGTTGGTTGGATCTTATAGCTCTTGTGAAGCCGATGACTGTTGGGTAGCAGCTCGTATTTTAATTTGCGTTTCTCTGATCACTGAGGTTTAGCTTCTTTATGGCCGTTCACTCTTTTGGGAAGTTCCCGAACGTGGTTTTTGCCCAGTTTTCTACTGGAAGTTTATCGTTTTCTCACTGACTTGACTGTAACAAGATCTGTGTGATATATAGAGTATATATAAGGTGTATATATGACACATGTACATCCCAGTTTATGATTTAATAACTTCACTTTTTTATGGTCTTTTTTGATAAACATTAAATTTAATGTGATTGCTTGTATTAGTATTCTCTCTTATAGCTTGAGCCTTATGTCTTATTAAGATAGCCATATAAGATATAGGATATATATAAAAGATATAAGATATATATAAGATATAAGATATATATCTTATATATCTTATTAAGATATCCATATAGGAGTGCAGATGCATAGGGGCACTTGTACCCCAATGTTTATAGCAGCACTTTCAACAATAGCCAAATTATGGAAAGAGCCTAAATGTCCATCAACTGGTGAATGGATAAAGAAATTGTGGTTTATATACACAATGGAATACTACGTGGCAATGAGAAAGAATGAAATACGGCCTTTTGTAGCAACGTGGATGGAACTGGAGAGTGTGATGCTAAATGAAATAAGTCATACAGAGAAAGATACCATATGTTTTCACTCTTGTGTGGATCCTGAGAAACTTAACAGAAGACCATGGGGGAGGGGAAGGAAAAAAAAATAAGAGGTTAGAGAGGGAGGGAGCCAAACCATAAGAGACTCTTAAAAACTGAGAACAAACTGAGGGCCGATGGGGGGTGGGAGGGAGGGAAGGGTGGGTGATGGGTATTGAAGAGGGCACCTGTTGGGATGAACACTGGGTGTTGTATGGAAACCAATTTGACAATAAATTTCATATTAAAAAATTAAATTGAATTAAATTAAAAAAAAGATATCCCTTACCAAAAGGACATGAAGATAGTCACTTCTATTGTCTTCTAAAAGGTCTTAAGTTTTCCCTTCCACAGCTGTCTCTAATCCATCGGGAATTGATGAAATACTGGTTCAATTCCATTCCCCTCCCCCCACCAGATGCTTAGTTACTCTAGCACTATTTATCCACAGGCCTATTTCCTCCCACTGATCAGCACTGTCCATGCACATGTAGCTGTTTCTGTTCTCTTGGTCTGTCTGTCTAAGATTTCATTAGTCAAGCAGCATGGTGATTCTTGAGGTCTTTTGGAGCAAATCCCCCTCCCTTATTCTTCTTTAGTGAAGATCTTAGCTATTGTTATCCCTTCTCAATTTGATACACATTTTAGAGCCAGCCTGTCAAATAGCACCAAAAACCCTGAAGAAATTTTGCCTGGAGGGTAGCAAATCTGTAGATCACATTGGAAAGAACTGATGATTTGGGGATGTGGAATCTTGCACTCCATGAAGATGGTCTATCTCTCCCTTTTTATGTTGGTCTAATTTTAAGTCTGTTGGTAAAGTTTTCTGATATTCTTTATAAAGATTTTACACATGCTTGTGATTATTTTAAATAAATCTTCATTAAGATACAGAAGGGATGTCTGGGTGGTTCAGTTGGTTAAGCGTCCAACTCTTTGATTTTTCACTCAGGTCACAATCTCACAGTTCATGGGATTGAGCCCCGCTTTGGGCTCTGTGCTGTCAGTGCAGAGCCTTCTTGGGATTCTCTCTCTCTCTCTCTCTCTCTCTGCCCCTCCCCCTTCTCTCTCTCTCTCTCTCTCTCTCTCACAATAAATAAATAAACTTAAAAAAAAGATACACTCTACAAACCACAAAATTCACCTATTTAAAGCGTACAATTCCGTGGTTTTAGTATATACACAGAGTTGTGCCACCATCACCAAAATCTGTTTTAGAACATTTTTCTCACCCCAAAAGAAGTGCTTTTAGCATCCATCAAGCAGTCACTCTCTGATTCCCCTCCCACCCAGTCCCGGGCAGGGAGGGACGAGTGAACGAGGGAGTGAAGGAATGGAAGTAAGCTTCATGTCCCATGTTGCTCTGCCCCAGACTTTGCTTTCTGTGTTATTTTGGTTTTGTTTCTCCTCCCACGTTTATTACTGCCGTGGCTTCCAGGCTAATCTCCCTCTCTTCATCCTTCACACTCTGGCCAGACAACTTTGTCCCAGGAAAAGAACGTTCCAACCACTTCTCTCCTAGAAAGCCCTCGGTAGCTCCTTTCCACGGGGAAGTTCAGGCTGATGAGTCAAGCACTGTAGAAACAGACTTCAGGGTGTAACAGACTTCTGTGAGGTGGAGAAGGCCTTGCTTTGCTGCAGAGCCCTCAGAAAGTAAATATGGTCGACCTGATTATTCCCCTCCACTTCCCCCTGAGTCAGAGTTATCTCGGGTTAACTCAGGGAAGAGGCTAAATTAAGCCTTGAAGCCAAGCTGCCTCCCTGACAGGCACTTTGTTTTGCTTGAGTGACTGTGATGATCGGTCTTGGGTTTTAAGGGCAACACTAACAGCGTCTCTTTAGACCAACCGTGGTGATGCATTCCCTGCCCTGCAGAGACCGGGAGATGCCCGTCCGTCCGCAGTACACATTCATTCTGCACGCTTCTCCCAGCGCCCGGCCCACGCCGGGCACCGTGCTTGGAGGTGAACTTTCAACAGCTTGCTCTCTTGGGGCTCAAGGTCCAGCTAAAGAGACTCCAAGCCACAAGAGACCCTCTAAGGAGATAACGGCTACTCATTGGCTAGATGTCTGTCCAGAGCAGAGAAAGGAGTGGGTTTCTAAAGTTCTTGCACCTTCTCGTGACTTGGTGCAGAGGCTGGGCTATGGAGTGACCAGAAGAAAAGAGACGATCATCACTCTAGCACTCACAAACAAGCAAGTGGACGCAACCCCTTTGGGGGACCGTCGAGCACCATCTAGTAAACCCCAACACGTGCACGCCCTATACCTCAGCGGTTCCTCTCCCGGGCTCAGGTAGCCAGTAGGACATCGCACACGTACAAGTTTTACATCAAAAGGAAAATTGCAAGCAAATATTGAACGCTAGTTAACCCATGCATGCTGCAGGATTTAAGCAGACGTGTAATCATATTTGCAGTTTATTTTGAAATACACCCAAAAAGGAAGATGGACGGGTAGGCGCACAGATAGTTGCTAAAGCAAGTGTCGTAACCTGTTCATGGTGGCATTCCGATGGTGTGTGTGTGGGTGCTCGCTGGAAATTTTTTTTTCTTTATGTTGAAAACTTGTATGTAAAACGTTGGGGGAAATGCACGCTTTTAACGTTTGCCAGCAGACGTGTGCAAGAACGTTCCGAGCAGCATGATGGCTTCAGACTGGAAGAAATCCAAATGTCCATCAGCAGTAAATAGAGACATAAATCATGGGTCTGTTTATATAATGGGGTACTGTTCTCAGTAAGAATGAATGAGCCACAAGCTACACGCAACACAGGTGAATTTCACCAGCATAGGACTGAGGGGGAGAATAAGGATGTGTTGTATGATTCTATTCGTGTAAAATTTATAGACACGCAGAACTAACCTAGGGTGTAGAAACCAGGGTAGTGGGTTTTTTTTGGGGGGGGGCGGAGGGGGAGAAGGCAGAAAAGATAGTAAATGGAATAGGGTGCCACGGGGGCCTCCTGGGGTTCTGGAAGGTTCTATTTCTTGATCTTGATGCTAGCTAAACAGGTGGGAACATTTGTCAAGCTATACATTTAAAGTCTGTGCACTTTTCTGTGTGTGTATTATGCATCATTAAAAACCGTACTAGGAAAAAGAAGAAAGACAATCGAATAGATCCAGCCGGAAGCTTGGCCTAGCCTGAGCCTGTCTGGTTATACTAAAGCTGTGAACGAAATGGGACTTCGCTTCAAGACATTTATCCACTCATTTGTGCATGCATTCACGCTGCATTAATTCCCCTGTCTTCACTCATTGTCTGTCTGTCCCTGACACAGACACCTGTTCGCATGTACTGGGCTCCAAATCTAGACTTGATCCACACGGCCTTACCCAGCCCTTTTGGGGATTCGCAGGCCCAGGGGAAGAGATGTGTAGATAATTCACTTTGCAACCACACCCTCCACCTTCCTGGATTCCTGTTTGTGATGCTTCCCGGGTATTTGCCCTGAGATATCTTCTGACCCCTGTATTAGTTCTCCGGAGAAACAGATACAACAAGATGGATGGTAGATTGATGATAGATGGATAGACAGATACATACAGATAAAAAGAGATTTATTGTAAGGAATCAGCCCATGTCATGATGGAGGCTGGCGAGTTTCGAGATCTGCAGGGTGAGTCAGCAGCTAGGAGACTCAGGAGAGCCGATGGGTTTAGTTTCAGGACAAAGGCTAACAAGCTCAAGACCCAGGAAGAATCAGCGTTTCAGTTTGAATTCAAAGGCAGGGAAAGTGATGCCCCAGCTCAGAGGCAGGCAGGCCGGAGAAACTCCTCCTACTCAGCCCTTTTGCTCTCTTTGGGTCTTTGGCTGATTAGGTGAGGCCCACCCACTTCAGGAGGAGCCATCTGCTATCCTCAGTCTCTCCATTCGCATGTGAATGTCATCCAGAAAAAGCTTCATGGAGTCGCCCCAAATAATGTTTGACAGATGTCAGGGCACCCCACGACCCAGGCAACGTGACGCATAAAATTAACCATCACAATGCCGGAGCCTGAAACACTTCCTGGCTGTAAAGGAGGAAGTGCACCCGGGGTGAGGTGGGGTGCTGGCCTGGTCTGAGTCCCATCCCATCAAGTAGACAAGCTGCTGCCGTGACACACACACTGATCGTTTTTTACATACGGTTCAGATTAGTGGCTGGTGGAAAACGGTTTTCTTGTAGTGGTTTTCTATTTGTCTCATCTGTTCTTTGCTCCTCTTTTCTTTTATCCTGGGTTTTTTTTTTTTTTTTGGACTAATTGATTATATCTTACAGTTCAGTTTTTATCTCCACTATTGGCTGACTAGCTCTTCTACTTTTTCCTTTTTTTTAGGAGTTGCTCCAGTCTTTGTTAACTTACCACCATCGATCTCTAAATCCTATTAAAGTACTTCACATAAAATATAAGATCCTTAATGTTAATTTTTATTATTTATTTGCTCATCATTGTTATTATTTTTTTAAGTAAACTCTACCCCCAAGGTGGCTCTTGAACTCACGACTCCACGATCAAGAGTCGCGTGTTCTACCGACTGAGCCAGCCAGGTGCCCCTGAAATATAAGATCCTTACAACAGATTTACTATCTCCACTTTCTGTGCTATTCTTATCACATGTATTTTAGTTCTACATTTGTTATAAACCCTATAATATTTTTTAAAAATCTAAACAATTAGCTTTTAGAGCTATTAAAGGTGAAAAAAATTAAAAAAAAAAGAAATGATTTCGGTTACTGCAAAATGCCTCATACAAGAAAAAAATCTGGAACCTATGAATACAGTTCAAAAGATAATGAGGAAAAAATGAACAGCCAGGTGTCCCCCACCCAGCTTAACAAAGGGCAAGTGGCCAGTGTATTGAAGGTTCTTGGTGCTCCTTCCAAATGGCCTCCCTCTTCGTCCTCGCCTGTGAGAAGCCTCTCTCCTGAATTTTGCGTTAATTATTCGCTTGCTTTGTCTAAAAACCAAACACGGTAGCACCTCGGATCGCAAGTAACGTGTTCTGCGAGTGTTCCGCAAGACGAGCAAACATTGCTCACAAATGTTAACTTGATAAACGAGCGATGTCTTGCAGTGCGCGTAGTACGTGACGCGGGACGTCACATGATCACGACTGAGCCAGTGGTTCTTGAAATTCGCTTTGATATACAAGTGCTTTGGATTACAGGCATGTTTCCGGAACGAATTATGCTCGAAAACCAAGGCTTTTTCCTGTACGCGTCTCTAAACACTATCTTGTTTGGTTGTGCCTGTTCTCAGCGTTTGTGGTTTGACTCCTGCTGCACAAAGTCTTCTGCATCACATGCTGGGGCTTTTTCCACCTTGTCACAGGTGCCCTCAGCTCGTTCATTTCACTGCCGTATAATATTCCATCACGTCCAGACGTGTCTAGTGGGCGGACCACCACGGGTCCATCTGTTCTACACTTGATGCACGTTTGGGTGGCTTCTGGTCCTCTGCTGTCACAAACGGAGCTTGTAGGAGCGTCTCGCCCACGTCCCCAAGTGCACAGGTGCCCAGCCCCGTTGTACAAGATGTGTCCCTTTAACGCCAAGGAACTTTCCAACTCAGACTCCTGCTAGAGTTTCTTACGGTAGTCTTCTCATCCTCTTGCCGTCCTTCTGGCCCCAGTGAGTCACCTTCCCTGGGTCCCGACCACCCCTGCCCACGTGGCAGCCAGTGCTCCTGTCGTGTGTAGGAACCCCTCTTTGTACATATGCAGGATGGGACGTTTCTGGGGTGTGATGTAGGACGTGAATGCACGTAAAATTCCCGCTGCCGTGGAGGGAGCCTGTGTTTTCGTTCAACTGCTGTGCAGTAGCTTCTGTTCTCTGCTTCAAGGAAGAGGGGAGAGGTCAAGCTTGGTAGAAAAGGTGGACCCAGGCTGGACTCCTGGGCCGATCTCTTCGAGCCAGTGTCAGGACAGTCACCCTTGAAATTGACAAGCCGTGCTCTGCTACTGCTCCGTGGCTCAGAGCGGCGTGTCCCAGGATGGGATCCCTGGGTGATTTTTCACTCCCACGCACGGTCTAGTGCCCAGGCATGAAATCCCCTCCCCTCCGCCCCGGCTCTGCCCTGCCGTGGAGAGGATGCTCATAAATGATCGTCTTTTGTGCTGCCTCTTTCCTTTACAGGTTAGCCTGGGGCGGAAGATAAAGACGTTTGCCACCAAGATGGTAATCACGAGTGGAAATGATGAGGACAGAGGAGGCCAGGAGAGAGAGAGTAAGGAAGAGAGCGTCTTGGCGATGCTGGGGATTATCGGGACCATTCTGAACCTGATTGTTATCATATTTGTATACATATACACCACTCTGTGAATGGCTCAGAGGGTGCTGAGGGGCCTCGGGGATGGCCGAATGACGGGAGTCCTGTGTGTCGGCAGGTGACTGATCGGATGCTGCCGTGCAAGCGAGCAGGCCTGACCTACACACGCTGCTCAAGCAAATGCACCTTCGAACTGTAGAAGAGGTCACAAAAACAAACCACTCCTGCTACAAAGAGCAGACACTAAAGCACAATGAACCCAACAAAACTCATTCACACGACAAGGAACTCAACGTCTTTGGCCCGGGGCCCGAAAGAACACTCAGAAGACCAGCCTTTGACGCCATGGGTGAGCGGATGGGTGCAGAAACTCCTCACCCCGGGTCTCTGATGGATTTCACACATTGGAAAGGAGTAACAGGGCGGGCGAGGCTCGTCGGTGCGTCTCCTGGGACACGGGCTTCACCTTAACTCGACGACGAGCCGTTCGGGACGAGAAACCACAGGGGCAACCCTTTGACAGAATCCCATCCATCAAAAGTGGCTAACTATTTGATACTGGGGAGATAACTTATTTTTCTTTTTTCATTGGCTTGACGTGTGTATCTGTTCATATCAACGTTTATAAATATATATTTTTAATAAATGTGCTCTATTTTTTAGCATGAACCAAATATTTGGAGAGGCGCTCCTCGAGTCCTCGAGCTTTCGTTGGTTTTATCTGCTTCGCCCTGTAGACTGCAGGTGTTGTGTGGTATAGCCATTCTAGTCCTGCTTCGAACATCTTGAATCTTTTCCCTTCCCCCCCCCCCTTCTCTCTCTCTCTCTCTCTCTCTCTCTCTTTGGTCTGGAGGACATTTTTCCATAGTACCAGCCCTGGTCCTGGTGGATGCATGTTTTAAGATTGTCCGTTGAGCGGCTTTTTGTTGTTATATGGGAGCTCTAAAACGATTGTGGGCATGTGGACCTTAGTCGTACCATATCCTTACTGAGAATTTTGCATGAACGAGG
This sequence comes from Puma concolor, assembly GCF_028749965.1. Classification (NCBI taxonomy): domain Eukaryota; kingdom Metazoa; phylum Chordata; class Mammalia; order Carnivora; family Felidae; genus Puma; species Puma concolor. Next base: position 9,825,310 of record NC_141672.1, on the reverse strand, counting down.
ACTGAGCGATAGATCAGCTTCGAAGAAACGTAAAAAGGACTGTCATTGAAGAGGAGAGGGCAGCTACGTTCACAGATCAACTCTAGGACGGAATCGTCGGCTTCTTATTGCCAGCATTATTTTTTCATTCTGGTGACATTGATCAGATTTTTACTTTAGCGGCCACATACCGTGCACGTTAGGGAGAACGAGGAGGGAAGGCCAGCACAGGGGCATAATTCCTTCCTTCGTTAGCGCGCTGCCTGGGACCTTTTTCAAAGGAGGTGGGGTGTAAATGGCACGTGGGTTGTCCAGCATGAGAGCTCACGTGGCTCTTTCGGGCTCTGCAAGGACACCCCCATGACAGGTGACTTTTTAAGGGCACTAGAAGGGGATGCAATGATCACCCTAAAAGATTGCTGTGCTTCTTAAAGCTCCTGGTTTACAGCCACACAAAGCTACTTCCTCCCTGGTAGGGATGGGTGAATATATACAAATTTGCCCTCTGCTCCTGGCTCCCTGAGAAGGGCCTTTGCCTGGCTGTGGCGACATACCCTGACAAAGAGGGTCACGGTTCCTTTTGCCGGTGCCAGACTTGCCCGTGGATGAAAGAAGCAGCAGCTCGCCTAGTTGGGTTCAAATGATGCCCAGGGGGTCGCTACCGCCAGATCTCTCCCTCCCCTTGTTGTGGTGTCTGAAATTCCACCATTAGAGAGTCACTTCTTGTGCTCTTTTAAGGGACCAGGTTCTTTTATAAAGCAGATGCCCCCGAGCACCTGACTCTGACAGTATTCATCAGGTGTCTTCTCTTCCCTCCCAGAAGGAAGTAGACATGCATTTAGGGCACACTGTGTGCCAGAGACTTTATATTCCTTAGGTCACTGAAATCCCCCTATAACCCTGTAATCCCCCTGCGAGATGGGAGGGGCTCTTTTCCCACCATTTGTAGAAGAAAGAGCTCCGAGAGATCAGGAAACTTCCCCGAGACATTGTGGCTGAATCTGCCCGGATCTGCCCGATTCCTTAGCCCAGTGAGGGCTGCGGGGCTGCTGGAGAGAGAAATGATGCACAGGAGGGGAAGACGCAGGAAAGAAAGGGCCCTCAGGGTCATTCACAAACCCGATGGCTTTGTGAAAGTCCAGTTCTGCACATCTCACCCCCCCCCTTCCTCCATAAAAAGAAATAACCCTTGGGAACTCCTTGGACACTGGCAGAATATCATACAAGTAAGGACGAGGGACAAGAGGAGGCTGGTTGGGAATAAAATGGGCTGTCAGGGGGAGGGAGCCATCTACCAGGTTGTGTGTGATTCTGGAAAGACTGTATGAAAATTCTGAACAGTGAACAGAGTAAACAATAAAGGTGCAATGGATTAAAAAAAATACTACCAATGTCTTTTTTTTTTTTTTTTTAACACTGTGGTATTTTCAAACGTCATTCACTGTCATTCCTTTGTCTATACTTATTTTTTATTTTATTTAAAAAAAAACCAAACACCTGAATGTGATTCTGTTAAGCAGACCTGTTTGGTTTGGGCCGTAGAAGCCCCCGTGATTTTTCAAGTATACTCATTTGAAATTTATTGGGTGAGGGTGGGAAACTGCCCTTCCAGCCCTCGGATCAGCCTCCAGATGATTCTTCGAGATCATCATAATCCAGAGCCCGGAAATAAAGCTGCCCATTCAGTGCCTGCCGGGCCGAGGGGAGGCGCTCTGGCCCGTGTCTCTGGCCTGCGTGGTCTTATTTCCACCCTCATGTAGCAGGACCCAGGAGCGCAGACTGGGCAGACCCACAGCTTCCCGAGGGTCTAGGGGCATCTTCAGGGAACGGGGAAGGGAGAGGCCACCATGGCCTCGGGTCTCCAGTTTCACGCACGCACAGAGCCCAGCCCGGGGATTAATAACAGCGATCACAACCACGCCCAGCACATTGCGCCCATCCTACTGGAGGCGGGGGCGGGGGGTGCAGGGCTCACAACCACCCCATGAGACGTGCATCTTTCTCCCCATTTTACACGATGAAGGCAGCGGCTCTCAAAAAAGCTAATCGATTCCACCAAGGTTGCACCACGGTCGGGAAAAGTGGAATCGGACCTTCTGGCTCCACACCTCGCGTGGCCCAAGGTGTGGGGGTGAGCTTGCTGGAATCTGGCCACTTCGGGCTCGGGGCCCAACGCTTCCCACCAGCCCTGCCTCGCTCTGATCTCCCCACAGCTGGCCCAGGCAGCACAGCTGAATGGATGCCTTTCGCTTCAACCCCTGCAGGGGGGACCTCCGAAAGCCGAAAGCCGGATCCTGGAAGCCTAGGTTCGGAGATGCGAGGTGCTTGCCTGTGGCTTGAACCCCATTTCTGGCTCTTATGATCTGGGATCCCTGGTTTTCCTCCCCTGGAAATGGGGGTGATGCTAGCCCCCTAATCCCATCAGGTGGATATATGTTTACCTCACTTAACTGATGCAGAAAGTGTGGCCTGCAAGGTGAGTTGACTTGGCAAAGGCACGAGGACTGTGAGGTCACGCAGCAAGGCGCTGAGCCTAAGTCCCAAGCACGGTCTTCCCCACTGCAGCCCAAGAACGGCATTGAGACCCCGAAAGAAAGATCCCTGGGGGAGCCTGAGATTCAGTGGAGGACATAGGATGCCTCAAAGACCTTCCAAGTTCAGTGAGAGGGACCTACACCCTGGGAAGGCAGAGGAGGCCTTTGGGGTCCCTCTGATTCTACGGGATGGGGGAAGGGCAGGGCAGAGACCCTTTCCCGAAGATTTTTTTCCTTTTTTTTTTTTTAACCCAGGAAACCATCTGAAACCCAGACAGGATCAAGTCCCCTCAAGTCACGTAGCTCACGAGTCCAGAGATGTCCAGGGAAGTCTGGGGAAAGTTTATAGAGACTGTTTTTTTTTTTTTTTTAAAGACTTTCATGGATACTACATGGACCACAAAGCTCTTTTCCCACTGCCTGTTTCTGTGATTTCTGTGCAAAGCAAACGGTTTCTCCGCGAACCCTGAGTTCTGCCCCCACCTTATCGCCCATAATGTGCCATCCTAACCCCAAGGAGCACAGCTTTGGGGGGCCCTCCTGCATAGCGGGGGCTGAGACCTCTTCATGCCGCGACAGAAGGGGGCCAGTTGACCCAGCAGCTCAGTCCCATCTTTCATCCTTGTCTGTCTTTCCATGAATCACACATGCATAGTCCCAGCCGAAAAGAATTGCAATTTTTAAAACATTCTATACATTTTTTAAAAAATTAAAATAATCTCCAGCGATCACCACCCAGAATCAAGATGATATTTAGTGTATACATTATAGACCAGGTGGACTGTGTATCTGTTTGGAGAGACCATTTTCCTTGAAATATTAAAGTAGTGTCACGTTTAGGCAAGGCACAGTCTTCTTTTTTAATGGTTATTTTTTAACGTTTTATTTATTTTTGAGACAGAGAGAGACAGAGCATGAATAGGGGAGGGGCAGAGAGAGAGGGAGACACAGAATCCGAAGCAGGCTCCAGGCTCTGAGCCATCAGCCCAGAGCCTGACGCGGGGCTCAAACTCACGGACCTCGAGATCGTGACCTGAGCTCAAGTCGGCCGCTTAACCGACTGAGCCACCCAGGCACCCCGGCAAGGCACAGTCTTTAGGTCATTGTCCCCACATTCCCTGTTATAATGGACAGCTTTCTCTGTTCCTCGTATTGGCTGGGTCCAAAGGCATTCCAGACGGCCATCGTCAACAGCCATCCAGACACTTCCTCGGGAGGAGGTAGAAACTATAATTTATACAAATGGCGCCATGCTATGAACATTGCTCCCAGATACGTTGTCATTAACAATCCGGACTATGGTCGCGTATCAATGAATCTTGGGATCCTGCTGTTTAGATGTAGCATCACCCGTGTCCCTGTTTTCTTACTGTTGGACCGTCAGGTTGTCAACAGTATGGCTATCAACCAACCTCTAAGCCTTCTCAAAAGCAGCCCGAGCATTTTTCCCTTACCTTCCCGTGACCCCTTTGAGTGGTCTCAGTGGTATCCTTCACCACAGCTACAAGGACAGTATCTGCGGAAGTCACTTGCCCAAACAAAAGAGACGGTGGGATACCCCTAGATGCTCAGGAAACATACACCCTCTCCCAGATCCCAGCTCCAGAGTGGAGCCTGGCCCCCGTCTTTACAGGGCCTCCCAGGTGATCAGGCATATTTGGAGGCAGTGAGGCAGATGGAACCAGATGTCGACCTGGGCCAGGAGCCCGGGACCCAGGTGGTTGTGCTGGTCTTAGGTGTAGTCTCTGTCTCTTCAGCTGGCTTCCCTCATCTATCCAAAGCTGACAGTAACACCCCGATCCCAGGTCATTAGGAAAGTCCAATGAGACAGTGCAGCTACAGCTCCCAGCAGAATGCCTGGGAGAACAAGTGCCCCGTCTTGGCACCAACTGTATATGACCTCGCAGGAAGTCTTTCAGTTAGAGTGTCTCTCGCCGTCATCCTCCCCCGCTCCTGCCCCCTTCTCTCCGTATTTCTCTTTCTCCCTCTTGTGTTTCCTCCCTTTTCCTCCTTCTCCTCTAAGCAGCCCCCCGCCTCAGCTCACTTTCCTGTGAATGTTGCCATCAACCGTGCTTAGTCTTAGGGCTCTCTCTTCCCCGTCGGCTGCCCGCAGAGCATCAGGAAACCCGCTCGCTTCCCGGTTTCCTTGTTCTCTGCCAGAAACAATCCCATCCGCCACGTAAGCACTTCCCTGATAGCTACTTCAGGAGCCCAGACTGGCTGCGGCCACACATTGGGAAGAGAGTTCCAGAGGCCAGATTCCTGATTCCTCCTCTGACAGTGCTCTCCTAGCGGATTGAGTGGCTTCCCCCTCCCTAAGGGCAGAATTTCTATGGTGGGCCGTCCCCAGAAAGACCCCTTTGTGAGCTGGGGGGGGGGGGGGGGAGGGGCTGCTGGACATCACTACCTGACGATTCTTCTCTGTCATGGGAAGCAGATGGAATGGGCAGACTGCTGATATTTTCCACCGTTCGTAAACAAGTCACACAAAACTGTGCACACTCCCGGCAGAAGGGCCACGTTATTGCTCTGAGAGAGAAGGTCACAAGATATCTGCAAACCTTTCCCTACAAGACCCTTTGTTAAGAGGTGTGTGTTCTACGGGTAGACAATAATGGGGGAATTTTGCAAAATAAGAGATCAGATGCATCCACAGCAGGGTAATCCAAGGTCAGCACACCTCCCTGCCTGGGACAGCCTGCCGGGTAGGTAAACTTGGCCTTAAAGCTGGGGCTTTCAACTCCATTGTCTGTCCTGGTCACTGGGAGGACAGCACAACTCAGTGTCCTGTTCTGAGCATCCCATCTCTCAGCCAAGGGCAGGAAGCTGTGGGTAACAGCTGAACAGTCCTAAGCATTGCAGTTGGTAAAGAAATAAAGGCACAGGTTCCTTAACTAGCATCTATCTCATTGGGACCAAAGAAATCAAAGTTAGAACGAGCAGAGAGGTGGGTCAGCCTTAATTCTGGCAAGACCCAAAGATGACTCCTCAGATCTTCCTTACCCATAAGCTGCCATCTTTCCCTTAATCAGAAAGGGGCCCCTTCTGTCGTGAAAGGCCAAAGGCACAGACCAACGATGACCCATTGATGGGGACCAGCCACAAATCAAAGCTGCTGAGATGCCTGTAGGTCACTTAATCTGTGGGAAATCCAGCCCAGGAAAGGTCAATTTCAGGTACTTCTTCACATACCTGCGTGTTCCAGAATACACGTGTAGGTGCCACTGGAGTCCATACATGGTTGGCTTACCCAAACCCTGAGTCAGCTCCCAAAGAGACTTGTATTTATAATTATTGGAGCAGGGGTCCAGCAATGTCCCACAGAGTGACTGTCCTTCCTGTGGTTGCTATCACCCTCCCTGCTTCTTGCCATCTGACCCCCTGTTTTCCCAGCCTCTGAGGTCATTATCTGACCTTAGTTGGCCACGTTTTTTCATTGGTAACTTTGTTTTTCATCCTGAGGAGCCCACGTCAGTGTTTTTAGTTCTGAAGACTCTGCTGTAGAACTTTGGGTTCTGAAGTTCTAAGACTCTGCCTCAATATTTTTTTTTTATTTTATTTTATTTTTTTTAACGTTTATTTATTTTTGGGACAGAGAGAGACAGAGCATGAACGGGGGAGGGGCAGAGAGAGAGGGAGACACAGAATTGGAAACAGGCTCCAGGCTCCGAGCCATCAGCCAGAGCCTGACGCGGGGCTCAAACTCACGGACCGCAAGATCGTGACCTGGCTGAAGTCGGACGCTTAACCGACTGCGCCACCCAGGCGCCCCAACTCTGCCTCAATATTAAAGAGATGTGTGAACTTAGCTTCCGTGGGGCGTTCTGGTTTGATGTTGGCTCGGCCACCAGAACTGGGCAATAGTTCTTTCTCATCTCACTTCTCTCTGGAAAACTCTGTGGGTAAGTCCATTTCTTTGGGCATTTGAATCATGAGCATGTGCAGAAAGTCTATCGCTCACTCCTCACCAATGACCACCCCTTAGCTTTTTCTGAGAGCCAGGAAGTCATCCAGAAATGAAGGTCAGGTTCAGAACCTGACAAATCTGTGTTCAAGTCCCAAATATGCTACTGATCAGTCTATAGATCTTGGACCAGAATCTTGATGTTTTTGAACTTTGATTTTCTTGTCATCAGTTTAGTAAATCTGTTCTCCCAGTGTAAGTGTATGGGCTACATTTTTTATGTAATACAAGGTTCTGCTACTTACAAGCTGCATGACCTTGGGACAAATGTCGAAGCACTTCTTTTAGAGGGGGCAATGCTACCTGAATAGTATCTTCAGGAATAGATAGCGGCATACCAAGATTTATTGTTGGTAGCCCCTTCTCATTAGCTAGTTCCCATGCCACATAGATGAGTAGATATTTTATTTATTTATTGGTTTGTTTTGATGAGTAGATATTTTAAATATCACTTTGCCTCCATCAGTTACCTTAGCCCCAGGCTTCCCACAAAGGACCAGTATACTCCACTCTTTGCTATATCCTCCACCACTGTGCCCCCATCAGCACTCCCCATGCTTCCTCCCAAGTGGAAGAATCTTTGAGAAAAGTCTGCTGCAGACGTTATGATTTACCCAGCACGGTCCCTGTCACGGGATATGCCAGTCATGATGCCACCTGTGCCCAACTTCCCCTTCTAGTCGAGGCTGCCTCCCCAATATTCCTCTGCAGGAAGCTGTGCCAGACTCTTCTTTGCTCAGGAATAGCCACCAAAGGTCCGGGGACGGATGAGTGACCCAAAGGTGGCCTTTCCACTGACAGGGCTCTGATTCATAAATAGGAGTTTCCAGGAAAAATCTCGTCAGAAAGATAAAATATACTGAGAGTTTTCATGACGTAGGGAGGGCTGGGAAAAACTTAGGGACCATACACACAGCCTGAAGTCTTGAATACAGTGATCAGAACAAACGAATGAAACATGGACAGTGTGGTAGATTGAATTATGGGTTCTGATTCTTCACTCCTATACAGTGATATCGTATACACTCTTTTCTCTTCCCACCTCCCATAGTTAATTCTCCAGACTTTGTTGTGGGTTTGGCTACATAACTTGCTGGGGCTAAAGGGACGCTAGTGGGCATGATCCAAGTAGGGGTTTAGAATTTGCTTCTGCATTTAGATTTTCCCTTTAGACCTTCCAACACAGTCAGAATATACTCTGGGTTTCTGCTGCCCCTGCAGCCTGAGTCTGAAAATGAGCCACCGTGATCAGAATTCCCTGGACAGCCTGCAGCCTGAGCCACCCTCGCCAACCTGAAGACCTTGATGAGAAATAAGATGGGACTGTTGAACCACACTGAGCTTCCGTGGTGGTCTCACAAGAGCTGACTAATACAGGCAAAGCAAGGTGCATACAGCATGGTAGGGAGAAGCTTCTATTTCCGACCCCTCCAACTTGGGAGTTTTCCTGAACCTGGCGGTGCTCATATTCTTCCTCTTGGGTTTTCACGGAGCTCTTTTTTTTTTTTTTTTTTTTTTTTTTTTGGATTTGTGCAATAAACTCTTTTTTCCAATGGTTTTCTTAACACAAATACCACACACACATAAACTGTCTGTCTACTCACTTGCTTTGCTGCGCGGCCTGGCATCAGGATTAGGGACTGACGGCCGGCTGGGCTGCTCTTTCCGCAATGGCTTTGTGGTCCTTGGAGGAGACATCGCGAGCCATCTTTGTGTGGTAAGATTTGTTGCACATCAGTAGCCTTTCGAGCTCCTTGGTGTTGTGGACTAGGAACTTCTAGAAGCCACTGGGTGGCATGGGCTTTGTTTTCTTGTTGTTCCTGTAACCAGTGATGTTGGGCACCAAGATCTGGCCCTTGAACTTCTTCCCACCCTATCGTCCGTGCTTCCGGGTTCCTGCCAGTTGCACTTCATTTTGACATGTCAGTCTCCTGGCGCCATATAAACTTCTTGGTCCCCTTTTTAATGACCTTGGGCCTCACCAGAGGTCTGAGGTCAGCCGTAAAGCTGAGTAGCAGATAGCTACCACCTCTGCAGACAGCACCAAGAAAGGGAGTAGAAACTCTTATTTTCATTCAAAAAAATAGTCTTTTTTAAAAATGTTTTGTTTTTGAGAAAGAGAGAGAGAGAACGTGCGTGTGCAAGAATTGGGGAGGGACAGAGAGAGTGGGACAGAGTATCCAAAGCGGGCTTGGCCCTGACAGCACAGAGCCCGACAGGGGGCTCGAACTCACGAACCATGAGATCATGACCTGAGCCGAAGTCGGATGCTGAACCAACAGAGCCACCCAGGCGCCCCAAGGAAATAGTCTTAATGAGAGACAGATTCCATTTTGGGGGTCTATAGTTTCTACAGTGTGGGGCCCTCCTTTAGAAAAATAACATAGAATTACAAAGGCAAAATCAGGTGCTAAAGTGAACCCTTATTTATAATGACACAAACGTGTCAACAAATTACTGGATTTTAAAAATTTGAGCAGACATCCTACTTTTGGCCAGATGGAGTAACTGATACCAGACCAGCCTTCTGTCCATAAACAACTAGAACTAGACAAAATATATCAGCCTGCTGTCCTCAATATCATCAAGCAACAAGCAATGCAGGACTGATCCCCAAGAGAAGGGAAATACATGGGAGGGGCCCCTACACACTATTGTCTCTCATAAACATAGATGCAATAATCCTTCTAAAATTATCGAATCACGTACAGCGATATATAAAAAAAATAATATGCTATGACGAAGTACAGTTCTTCTCAGAAATGCAAGGTTGGTTTAACATTTAAAAATCAATCAGTGTTGGGGCGCCTGGGTGGCGCAGTCGGTTGAGCGTCCGACTTCAGCCAGGTCACGATCTCACGGTCTGTGAGTTCGAGCCCCGCGTCGGGCTCTGGGCTGATGGCTCAGAGCCTGGAGCCTGTTTCCGATTCTGTGTCTCCCTCTGTCTCTGCTCCTCCCCCGTTCATGCTCTGTCTCTCTCTGTCCCAAAAATAAATAAATGTTGAAAAAAAAAATTAAAAAAAATAAATAAATAAAAATCAATCAGTGTAGTTCATCATATTCATGGAATAAAGGAGAAAAGCATCTGATCATCTCAGTATACATAGAAAATGCAGTTGGCAAAATTCAATACGCGTTCATGATTTTTTTTAAAAAAGTCTTGGCAAATTAGGAATATAAGCAAACTTTCTTAATGTGTTAATATGTGTATAATAAGAAAAACTACAGATAAAATCGTAATTACTGGTCAAAAAAATGAATGCTTCCTTCCTAGAATTGGGAGAAAAATACCAGTGCAAAAAATCTGAAGTAATTAAGAATAAATTTAAAAATATGGCCAACATCTGCTCATCGAAATTACAGATTTTTGCTGAGAGACATTTTAAAGGATCTAACTAAATGGAGACAGACTCCACATTCATGAATTCAAAGACTAATATTGGTAATTTCAGTCTTCCCTAGGTTTGACCTACTCATTCTCACAATCTCTATCGAAGTTCAGCAGCCTTTGTGGGTAGTAATGGGCAAACTGATTCTAAAATGAATATGGAAATTCAAAGGACATATAAAAGCCAAAATAATTTTTTAAGCCAAAATAACTTTTAAAAAGAAGAACAATTCTGAGGATTTAAACCACTCAACTTCAAGACCACTTGAAATTACAGTTAACAAGATGTTGTAGTCTTGGTATAAAGTGAGACAAAGGGATCAACAGAACAGACTAGAAAAGCCAGAAATAAACTCATACTTAATAAGTCAACTGCTTATTTATTTAGAAAGAGAGCATGAGCAGGGGAGAAGCAGAGAGAGAGGGAGAGAGAATCCCAAGCAGGCCCTGTGCTGTCAGTGCAGAGCCCGATGTGGGACTGGAACCCACGAACCATGAGATCATGATCTGAGCCAAAACCAAGAGTTGGATGATTAACCAACTGGGCCACCCATGCGTCCTTAGGTCAACTGATTTTTGACAAAAGTACCAAAGCAGTTTTATGGGAAAATTAAAGTCTTTTCATCAAGAGTGCTCTTTCAATTGAAAATCCACACTGACTGTTGATGGGAATGTAAACTGGTGCAGCCACTCTGGAAAACAGTATGGAGATTCCTCAAAACTCCAAAAATTAAAAATATAACTACCCTACAACCCAGCAATTGCACTATTAGGTATATATCCAAAGGATACAAAAATGCTGATTCAAAGGGACACATGCACCCCAATGTTTATAGCAGCGCTATCAACAATAGCCAAAGTATGGAAAGAGCCCAATGTCCGTCAACTGATGAATGAATAAAGATCTCATGTACACACACACACACACACACACACACACACACGTATATAGACACACAATGGAATACTATTCGGCGATAAAAGAATGAAATCATGCCATTTGCAACAACATGGATGGAACTAGAATGTATTATGCTAAGCGAAATAAGTCAGAGAAAGACAAATATATGATTTCACTCATATGTGGAATTTAAGAAACACAACAGATAAACATAGGGGAAGGGAAGGAAAAATAAGATAAAAACAGAGAAGAAGGCAAACCATAAGAGGCTCTTAAATACAGAGAACAAACTGAGGGTTGCTGGAGGGGAAGTGGTGGGGGGATGGGCTTAATGGGTGATGGGCATTAAGAAGGGTGCTTGTTGGGATGAGGACTGAATGTTATATGTAAGTGATGAATCACTGGGTTCTGCTCCTGAAACCAAGATAATACTGTATGTTAACTAACTTGAATTTTTAAAAAAATCCATATCGGAAAAAATTGAAATTTGACTCCCTATCTCATGAAAATAATACAAAATTCATTTGGAATGAGTCAAAGACCAATGTAAAGGTTAAATGTAGAAAACTTCTATAAGAAAACACAAGGGACTATCTGCTCCACCTGAGGATAAGCAAAGATTTCCCAGAGAGGACACAGAATGCACTTATTAGAAAACAGTAAATTGATAAATCATACTTTATAAAATTTAAAATTTTACTCATGAAAAGACATCATTAGAAAATGAATAGTCAAGACACAGACTAAAAGAAAATATTCAAGATACATTTATCTAACAAAGGACTTGCTATCGGAATATATGAAGACCTTCTACAACTCAGTAATAAGAAAAAAAGAAAACCCATTTTTGAAAAATGAGCAAAAGGCTTGAACAAACACCTCATAAAGGAAGACATACAAATGACCAATCATCATATGAAAACTTTATTGATCATCAGAGAAATACAAATTGAAAATACCAACTCTACACCCACATTTGGGACAAAGTTTTTGCATCTTGTTTGTGTCCTCTGAGCCTCCAAAAATGTTTGCCAGGCTGACATGTCACCCGAGTGCAATGTGGATTTTTACCATGTGTGCTTGAAACTGTCCAACCGTGGGGCACCTGGGTGGCTCAGTCAGTTGAGCATCTGACTCTTGGTTTGGCTCAAATTTTGTAGTTTGTGGGTTCAAGCTTCACATCAGGCTATGCTTGGAGCTCGCTTGGGATTCTCTCTCTCTCCTTCTCTCTCTCTGTCCTTCCCCTGCCCATGCTTCTCTTCCTCTCAAAATAAAGAAACTTAAAAAAGAAAGAAAGAAAGAAAATAGCCATCCAATTATGAGACTCTGAAAGCTTGAAAGAGTCAGACATTTTTGCAGATAAGCTGCTTTCTTGTATATTTCAAGCCTTATTTCTCTTCCATTAACCATCCACTTCTGGTGCTGGTGCCATAGATCATGTTCATATCAGGAATCCATCAGCGGCCTTGCACTTAGGTCATAATGGCGGTTAAGTCAGTTAAATGAGTGGCAACTTTCCTGGAAGCTCTTCCTGCACTGGGCGAGCTATATATGGAATATAACTATATATGGAAATAACTGTGAATGACATACATTTATTTCACAAAACTAAAAATAAAGGTGTCCCTAACTCAACATCCTTCTAGCCAGATACCAAAAATGTTCACAGCCACTCCGGTGGCACCTCCTACAGAGGCGAGTGTGACAGATGAGAAGTCAGATTGGAAAGAGACAGCGGGATTAACCCATTGTGGTTAAAATGCTTTACTTTCACAAAGACGTATGACCCTGTGGAAACATTGTTAGCACCGCACCAAGGGCCTTGTAAAAAGCCCGTTCAGGTCTGAGAGGTCCTGCCATGTTGGCTTTGTTAGTTCATGGTGAATCTGTTATGGGATCGTACAGCAGACGCCTACAATCTTGGTTGCAAAAACAGAACCCGTTCTTCTCAACAGTGCCCTCCTCCTACTTGATGTGGCTTTAGAAGGACCTCCCATCTTCTTCCTGACCCCACCTCTCTGCACTCCCCCTTGCTCTTGATTGGCTCCTGAGTGAGCCAGTCAGAGTACCCTCTCACATGCCCAGCATTAAATGGCCCAGAGAGAGTCACCAGACCCAAGCAGGGCCCATTAGAACTAAAGATTGGGAAGCATATCAGTCCCTTCAGTGCAAAGCCATGGCATGCCAGCAGACATCATTGGCATCATCATTATCATCATCACCAAAATTGACTAACTACTCCACAGTATTTGCAATTCTATTTGTATTTTATGCAGTAAGCTCCAATATCATCCCCGTTATACAGGTGGGAACACTGAGGCTTGAGGAGTTTAAAAGACCTGCTAATGGAACCAAGCTAGTAAGCAGAAACGCTGCAATTTGAGCCTGGGGAAAATCGACACGAGGGCTCCCATGCTTAAGCACTACTCCACATTGCCCGTTTGATTTCTGCTGTGGGAGGAAGCTGGTCTTGAAAGAGTGGGGGCTGTGGTCCTGGGAGCTAAAAAACAAAACAAAACAAACCAAACCCTGTGTTACCATAAATAGCAATCAGATGTCTTCTCACGATCTCTCGGGGTCTCTGTGCAGTAGGACGGGAGGAAGAAAAGATAATGAACCTATCCTGAGATCCTGATAACCCAGGCACTACCTTCCCTCCCAACCATCTTTCCCTTAACACACCTGGTTACACAATGCCGATTTCCCTTTTGCTGGCATCCTGTGGACTTCCCTCAGCATCTGAACCCTTCACTGCCCAGCGCGCATGGACCCATGAGTTAACAATTATACACCGCGAGGGGACCTTCAGGAGCCTCTAGTCCACCCCTTCTGTTTTACAGTTGGGGAGACAAGTTCAGGCAGGGGAAGTGACTAGCCCAAAGTCACCCTCTGAGTAGGTGGCATGACCAGATGTCATAGCTCCCCAGTGACACCGGGTAGACGGGCCAGGCCTGGTGTGGTTCCTACCTTGCAGGCTGCTTTGAGCTACAGGCTGGCTATCTCTGAAGAGGACAGCTGGTGGAAAGAAGACACGACCCATTTTCCTGATGTCACGGGGAAATGTGGCACCCCTTCCTGCCAAGAAATGGGAAATATTTATTTTCTTGGTTAACAGCTGGCCACTAGGTTTTTATGCCCTGGAATCCCCGTCCCAGTAGAGAATATATATTGGCTTCCTAAGTCTGGCATGCACACTGTCAGGTATATAAAGAGCCAGATTTGTTCCGAAACCCAGATTTGTGCAAAGTCCTCTAAATGTCCATCCATGAGCTATAACTCCACATTTTTGGCACAATCAACCCCACAGGGCTATGTTGCTTGTCGAGCTACAATGAAGACAGAACTGGGTGTAGAAAATATGGCAGGGAGGACTGGACAAAGCCAGTTGACCTCAATTCAAGGGGCGGGCTAATGGAGCTGTGACTGATTAGGAGATTGTAGAGGACAGTGAGTAAGACCAAGGTCTTCGAGTTCAACTCTTTGGTTCAGAGCCTGTCTTTACTACTTACTAACCAGAAAACCTTGGCAAATCACTCAACCTCTTTGTGCTTTAATGATCTTGCTTGTGAAGAGGAAGTATTAACAATAGAGTCTGCGTTATATAGGCATGTTGTGAGAACCACACGAGTTGTCTTATGTGTGAATAACCAAGAACCGTGATCCACTGCTACGATCAAGGACCTGCCATGGCTTTGTGCAACTCACAGCCTCCTTGAATCTTAATCACACTTCATGAAGTGCTTCTGAAGTCATATTGGTGAGGAAACAAGATGTCAGGGATGAGGTGCCCTTGCCCCCATTCCCATGGGCAGACTTGCCAAATCTCCATCATTCACTCTTATCCTCTGTAAGGTATCTTAGCTTTGAGTTCAAGCTACCTTAGAGTTGGCTTCCATTTCCAACTTTCCTACTGCTACTACACAAAAATTATACGATGAGATGTCTAAGAGCTTTGACTGAGGCACCAAGGTACAACAGATTTTAGATGTCAAAGTGGGTATCGAGATAGCCCCTCGGTCACACTGGGGTAGGAAAGGGTCACGCATGGAGTTTGGGAGATAGTTGGCAGGGAGTATGTCTTCGGAAAGGACAAGGGGCAGCGAATCCCACTTTTCTGGAGGATGGACAGCGTCTCCCCCTTCACTTCTAAAGACGGGCTTCAAGGAGATGACTCAGAGAGCACCCAAGGGCTCTAGCAGGTTCTAAGTGGGTAACGCAGAGGACTGGTATCTCGAGGACAAGGGTTCGACTGACTGACCATTAGCACATGCCAACAGAGTATGGCTGTGTTGGAACTGGCTGCCCTCAGTTTGGCAGGAGAATCAGCTTTAGACATCTTTCAGACTCAGCTAGCATGAGCCAGTTCTTTCATAGGTCTGGGCCGGTTAAGAGAAACGAAACAGAATGGAGCAGTTGTCCAGGGCTAGCGAGAGTGCAGGGCTGTAACCACTCTCCCGAACCTGAAAGCACACGGGAGGGAGAAGTCTCCAGAGCCCAGACGGAGTAGCTGCAGGAGAGGGCGGCTTGACAGGAGCTGTGGGGACTCTGCCAACCCAGGCAGTATAGCAGGGAGGGAGCTGGTGGGGAGGGGGAGAGACATCTCCCCTTGACTCCTCTCCCGCTCCCTGGTCGCCTGCTGGGACTTCCCATTGGGTGGGGGACCAGTTGGAAGCCAGAGGCAGAAGACAAGGACACCTGTTGGTGGTCCATGCAGGTCAGTGAGGGAGATGGCTGGAGGGCGGATCTAAGGGGCCAGTGGAAGATTCCAGCACACACGGCACGCTTGGCCTAGAGCTCCTGGGGCCTGTCAATCTACCACCTCGGACCACAGCAGGTTTTGAAGGTCCTGTGACTGAGACAGAAGCTCCAGAAGGGTGGGGGCTTTAAACGTCTGGTGTGTACTGGAACCCCAGCACCAGGAACAGCGTCTAACCCATAGCAACCATTGAGTGAGGGGGTGAGGGAGTGAGTGATTGAATATTCTCCCTCAGGTATGGAAAATACCTCCCAAGCTGAGGGGATATGGCATCTGCTGCAAACAATATCCACACGAAAGTGCTTTGTCATTTCAGGAGAGAGGAGGGCCATTATGGCGCTCCTGGCGGATAAAATACTCAACACGCCCTTGCCAATGACAAGGGGACCAGAAGGAAGTTTGGCTAAAAAAAGAGCCAGAACACGGATGGATGTCCCATCCGGACTCATAGGAAGCTCTTTACTTAGAGGATCACCTTCTTTTGCTATCTGCTTGCTCTTCAACAGATCCTTCTGGAGCCCTCCTTGGCCCTGCTGAGCACTGGAGACAGAGTAATGAGCAAGAGAGTGCGGCACCTGGGTCCTCCGGGAAGCGGGCGCCAAAGCCAAGTGAGGAACTGAAAAGGCTTATCGGGGTGGAAGGTCATGAAGGGTAGAGGAGAGGAAGCAGGAGCGGCCAGGGAGAGCCCCGGGCCTAGTGCAGATCTGAACGTCAGCAGTGAGCTCCGGAGTAGGCTGCCCATCAGGGGAGCTCCAAGCTGGGGAGGAAAGGCAAGACCCGACTACCCCGCTGACTTCGGTCGCAGGCTGGGTCTCAGGTCAAACGCTGAGGTGGAGGCTGAAGGAGCTGGAGCAGGAGGCTGCCCGTTTCCTGCACCCCTCCCCGTAGCAGGATGGGGGCTCTGTCCTGCACAACGATGCAAACGGCACCCCTCCTTGGTTTCCCCACACAGACCCGGCCCCACCCTCATGTTCTGGTTTGTGCTCCGCTTCACAGAGCTGGGCGTGAGGTCCTTGGGAGAGCAAGGGCCGTGCGTTTTCCTCCTTCGCTGTCGTCCTTGTTAATGCCACGGTAGCCAGATAGCCTGGAATCAGTGACTCACAAACTCACTCCTTCGTTCATTCCTTCACTCACTCGGTGCGCATTTCCTGGGCACACACCCTGTGATGGATACTGGGTTGGGCATTGGGACTGGATACAAAGACCACACAGAGGGGCGCCTGGGTGGCTCAGTCGGTTAAGCATCCGACTTGGGCTCAGGTCACGAACTTGCTTTCGTGAGTCCGGGCCCCACGTCGGGCTCTGTGCCGACAGCTCAGAGCCCGGAGCCTGCTTCGGAATCTGTGTCTCCCTCTCTCTCTGCTCCTCCCCTGCTCATGCTCTATCTCTCTCTCTCTTGCTCTCGCTCTCAAAAATAAATAAACATTAAAAAAACAACAACAACAAAGACCACGCAGATTTATCTCTGCCCTCAAGGTGAGGGCATTCAGCCAGGAATGACAGAAAAGACGTATTAAAATAACGGTAAATAAAGAGAGAAGCAGTGATGATGACTGATGGTGGTGGTGGTTGTCTAAATCAGTTCTGAGTGCTTAAATAACAGAAATCTATCTCCCACAGTTCTGGAGGTCAGGAAATCCAAGATCAGGTATTGGCAGATTTGATGTCCGGTGAGAGCCCGCGTCCTGTTTTCTAAGACTGCGTCGTCTCAGGGATGGAGAAGGGTCAGGGATGTCCCAGGGGCTTTTTTTATAAGGCACTAATCCCAACCGCCAGGACTCCCCACTCATGACCTAATTACCTTCCAAAAGCACCATGTCCAAATGTCATCACATCGGGATCGGGTTACAACACAGAAATTTGCTGGGGGGTGGGGGGTGGACACAGGCATTCAGATGAGAGCAGTGGTGGTGAGGCCGGTGGTGGTGTGTGAGTCAGAGAGCAGCACAGAAGCCCTAGACAGGGTCAGAGGAGGCACGGTGACTTCTGTCTCGAGCTATTCGACAGTGGTTTCTCGAAGACCAAGTTGCTCTGAGAATTCCACGAAGAGCGGAGCAGGGAGACTCAATTCCCCAGAACACTGGGGGGCAGCGAGGAAGCAGTGCAAGGCAACGGAAATCAGAGCCAGGGGTCAGCAAGAGTGGAGTGCCATCTCAGGGGGCCCGGGCTCAGCTCAGCTGGCGTCGGGGAGCCACGGATAGATTTTAAGCAGGACAGTGGCTTGGTTTGAGTTGTGCTCTGGGAACATAATCCTTGCTGGAATCGTGGAAACAGATCGAGGTGGTAGAAATCAGGCCCGGGGAGGTAACGCAGTTCAGGGCTTGGTTGAGATCCCCAGGCACTGGGGACACAGACCGGGACCACTGCAATGAGAATGGAAAACACTGAGGGACGAGCGAGAGACATGGAATAGCCTGTTGACTGGCACTCTGGTTAATTCCTAGACAGCCCTCTGCACATTGTCTGGGCAATGGGACCATGCAGAGTCCTGCCCTTGATGTTCCTGCCTTGAGGTAAAACAGCCTGAAGAGGGAAAGGGGCAACCTTACTTGTTGCTGAATATGTGCCCATTAATTTTCATATATAATGTCACTTGAACCTTGCAGTAGCCCAGAGGGCTAGGAATGATCACCCTGATGTTACAGACAAGGAAACGGAGGCACACAGAGGGTAAGGCATTCACCAAGTGAGTGACCAAGCCGGAACCTGAACCAGAATTGTCTGATACCAAAGGCTTTGGGGCTTCGGGCATGTTGGCGTCCTGTTGCTAAGATTCTGCTAGTTCCCTGAAATGAAAACTAGGGACACACTGACCCCCTGGGACTGGAATCACATGCACCTTCCAGAAAAGAGCCCAGCCGCTCAGTACCCATATCTCTCGTATGACATTTTGCCTTTCTTTAAACACTTGGAGTTCTGGCAGTTTCCCCCACCCCCACCCCCATGGCGCCCGCAGAACCAACACAGCAGCTTTCAGTGGGATTTCTTACAGAACCTCTGTGAGCCCTTCCTCCCACACCTGAAGGTGGCTTCCTCTGAAACTGCAGGGTCCACTGACTTGTTTACTCATGCGGCCAACCTGCGTGGACCACCGGGCACCATGCCGGGCTAGAGCTTTTCGGAGATGACCGCGACGTGGTCTCTGGCCACAGCTGAGTCGCAGCTTGGTGGGGGAAACAGACAGGTCACCATCCCATTTCCCAGGATGCTTCCTTGGCCTGGGGTGAAATGGAAAATAACAGGAGCTTTCCTAGAAAAGGTGATGCTTGAAGAATGAGTAGGATTTGGTCATGGGATTAAAGGTAGAGGATGTTCTAGGTAGAGGAAACATCAAGTACAAAGGTGCCAAAAGGGCAGAGATGACGGGGCCATCTCCAGCTCCAGGGCAGACCTGTTGACTTGTATGCCAGAACTTCCCAACTGCTGTGGAAGAACACTGGGTTGCCCAGAACTTGGCATTTGGGTGGGGTTTTCACTTTTTTTTTTTTTTTCAGGTGACATAGATTTTATTTATTTGTTGACTTCCTTAATGGACTTCAGGCGCACAGAATTTGATTAAGCATAATTCTTGTTTCTTTCTATCATTACCAGTTCATGTTCGAATCACTGAGTCGGTTTTTTTAGAGAGTATTTATTATGGAAGTATAGTTGACATACGATGTCTCAGTTTGAGGTGGACAACATAGTGATTCAACAATTCTTATTTTTACTTGTTTTTAATTTGAGTGTTTCTTTTAAGTAAGCTGTACACCCAGTGTGGGGCTTGAACACATGACCCCAAGATCAAGAGTCCCACGCTCTACCAACTGAGCCAGCCAGGTGCCCCCATGATCCAACGATTCTATACATTATGTGGTGCTTGGCATGATAAGTATAGTAACCACCTGTCACCATACAATGCTATTCCAATATTATTGACTGTGTTCCCTATGCTGTACTTTTTATCTCCATGACTTATTTATTTTCTAACTGGAAGTCCGTACCCTTAATCCCCTTCACCTAGTTTGTCCATCCCCTCGCCTCTGGCAATCCCCAGTTTGTTCTTCGTTTTTAACCTCAAAATTTTCTCAAAGCGTGCGCTTTTAAATTCCAGGATCGCATGATTCTTTCCAGAGTCCAGTTTTGGTGGTCTGAGTGAGCTACCTTCAATCGGTCGGATGCCATCCATGTTCATAAATGTGCCATCATCTCGACAGCCAGCCTCAACTTCTAAAACATTTATGAAACATGCTATAGGCCCGTATCGACCCTCTAAAATATTTAACAGCCAAGGTGAAGCAGACCTGCAAAGAGTGGGCTATAGCCCTGGGCTCACACCGGCTCCATTCGGCACCAAGGCCCTCTTGAAATCGGCTCTTTTGTTAGAAATCAAATATTAATATGAAAGGTGAATAATTCATTATTGAGGCTGAGTCCCTGAGAAACTCAGTAGAAATCCCTAAGAGGAGCTTTTGGTGCCCCAGTGACTTAGACCCAACTCTTTCCACCAAGTTCAGAGTGAGAGGTGCTGGGTCCAAACATGGGCCCTGGTGCCAGGCCGCCCGGAACTGCCCACTAGCCCAGTGCTGAATGCCTCCCATGTGCTTCTCCAAACCACCCTCTATCCTTCTCCACTCTGCTTTGTGCTCCAAGAGGCCGAACTCCATGGACAGCATCAAGAGGTGCCCTGACCTCCAGCTTCCAGTTGGGTTCAGCCAATGGGGAGCCCCAGGAGAGAATGCAGGAGTTGAGGAGAGGCAGGTTTGGGAATTGACTCCTTCGGCTCTCTCTCTGATGGATCACTATGGGCTCACTGGGAGGCCACATCTTCTCGAGAGTGGCCTCTCTAGACAGTTCTCTCCAGGCCCTGGTAGCTTCAGATCTCACTCCTTCGGATGGTGGTTACAGCTCCTTGAGGTGTATGGCACCGTGCCTTATTATTGCCTTAAACTCTGTTCTTAGATCTGTATTTGGTTTAATCTTATAAAATTACCATTTTGAAGATCAAAAGTTATCCGATACTGGCAACCTCACATGTGTCAACCTAACAAATGATTCTTTTATTAAGCCTACCTTAATATACCAATGCGTATGTGCCGTTTCCTACCATAACCCTGACTAAAACAGAAGATGTATGGCATTGGGCTAATTACTTAACCTTTCCATGCCTCAGTTTCCTCATCTATCAGATGAAAACAATGCTAATACTAGTACCTAATTCAGAGAGTTGTTCTAAGAAGCAAATAAGCTAATGTACATCAGAGAGTAAAACAATACCTGGAAAGTAATATCTCTGTTTAGTAGATGCTGAGGAGGGCAATACCCATTCCATGGATATTAACTCCATGAGACCGAAGGCTCAGAAGAATGGACTCATGTCTATCTGAGCAGGAAGGGGGATGGGATCCTGTTCAATCTCCAATGGAGAAGGATGGAAATGACTTAGGTTCGCGTGGTTGCCACCATTGGAAACTACATTCGTATGTTCTACTTTAGTCGATTGAAAATCCATTAAGTGCCTACTCTATGGCTGTCAGCCACCATGGAAATACAATGGGGAGCACATCAGGGACCCTTATCCTCTCCCTACTCACCTCCTGAGAGGGATCCAGACAAGGAAGCCAAAAGCTACATTATAGAGTACTAAGAAATGCGATACCGAGGGAGGTCAAGGGCAGCGTAAGACCCTAGGGAGCACGGGGCCCCGATTCAGGAAGGGAGAGCATCATTACCCACAGAAGGAGCCCTCTGATCCCTGACCCGAAAGAGGAATAGGAATCATCCAGGCAAAAGATCCAGGCGGTGAAGGGAACAGCATTCCCACAGAGAGAACAGGATGTCAGAAAGCCAAGAAATGAGAAACTATGGTATAGAGAGAGGTGTCAAAAAAAATTCAGTGTGGCTGGAGCATGCCCTGGATGCCTAGGCCGGTCCCCGGTACACCACAGGTACTTAACAATGAATGCAGAAACACGGGGTACAGCCACATCTCTCATACACTGAAAGGTGGAGGAGAATGTTCTCCAATATAGTACTTTCTCTGTCCTCCTGTGTACTGAATGCTGTTGCTTATGTCTGTGGAGACAGCTCTCTGCGACGCTTACAAACCCCCTTCCTTCCTGTTCACTCACTCTTTATCAGAATGTCAGAAACAAAGAGTCAAGATCTCTGGAACCCAAGAGGGCAGGAGAAGGAAGATGGCAACAGGCTGGGAGCCAAGACGTTGGGAGAGGGCCTTTGAAGGCAATCCAACGCATGCCGAGATCTCGAAACACAGGAAGATTTTTCTTTTCTCATCCCAACTACCACTTGCTACAAAACATAGGGCCCTCCTGGTCGGTTTGCTTCAATCATACTCCGTTGTGGTTCCTTTCCCTCCAACGCACTGCGGCTTCGAGGGTGTAGATGCCCGAAACAATCCACTGAAGGGTTGGAACAAAATATAAACTCCTGTATGTGAGTATTAAATTTGATGTATACCCTATACACGAATGTTGCTGCAATAGTAAATTGTATACGATGTGCAAATAAGTTTCACAGGCGTAATACCCAAAGAGAGGGGGCCCAGCACAGGGGTTCCAAGTAAGGGGTTCTGGAGCCAGGCTGCCTGAGTTCTGTCGTGTACTTGACCAAGTTGTTGAATCTCTGCGCGTTTGTTCATCCGTAAGACAGCAATAACAAATGTCACCACACGTAGGGGTGCTATGAGAGTTAGATGATTGTATAAATGTAAAACACTTAGGATGAAATTTGAAACATAAAATGATCTGTATTTGTTCTTTTTACTATTATATACTCCATGCATGGGCTTGGGGGGTTGGGCGCGGGGTGGGTGACAAGTAGGTGAGGCTTTTGTGGTTATTCCCTCCCCTGAAATACCCTTTCTTACCCTTTCTTTGATGCTAGGCATCCTCTCCTCCAGGAAGCCTTCCGTTCCTGCCCCCGCCCTGCCCTGTGGGGGCAAGGACCTCTGTGGACAAGCACAGCCCCACACCTACCCGCTATGGGCTTGCCCACGTCTGGATTATCGGCGTCTTCTCCTAGCTGACAGCTGACCTTGGGACAGACAGGACCTTTCCAGATGTGTCGTGAAGGTTCCCGGCACAGGGTGGATGCTTTCAGTCCATGAGAGTTAAAACAAACTGAATTTATCTGAATTAGAAACAAAACTGCTTTCGAATCCGAAGCGATTTGCCAGCTCAGCCCATGTGCCTAGGGGGGAAAACTTTGCCAGCCACACAGAAAGAAAATCAGCAAGATGTACCCCGCCCCCCACCTCCATTCCCTCCGGAAGAGGCAACTGAGATCCTTCTCTCTAAAGAGAAATGAATTCTACCCAGAAATAAATCCCCAATGAGCCTCCCAAGGAGGCCATTAGCGAATCACGGTTCTCCACTGGCAGGAGTCTCTTCCTGTGCAAGTCCCACTGAGTCACCACTGAATTCTCTTCTCCTGCACAGCAGCTGGCCCGAGCCTGAGGGATGGCCAACAATTACAGGAGAGTAAATATTTCAGCAGCACGGAGTTAGGTTCTCAACGGCCAACAGGAAGCTGTTTCTCTTTCCTTTAAGCTGTTTATTAAAACACAAGGCTAACTCCAGCAAGGGAATACATTTTCCTGCTTCCTCCTCCAATTAGCCAGCTCCTTCAGAGATGAGGGTTTTCTTTTCTTTTTCTTTTCTTTTCTTTTTTTTTTTTTCTTTATCAAAGCCTCTGCACGAACTCAGGTGTGGTGCTTTCCCCCTCAGGGGACCACGGGCCTTCCGGACTTTGCAAACAGAGTCAAATCCCATCTCTCCCAGGAACCAGCTCTGCGACCTTAAGGCAAATCACTATGCAGCCGCCTGGGCTCTCCAAGTCCAGGAAAACGGGGCTGGAAACACCTACCTGCATGCTGCAGAGAGGTTTCCGTGATTTAAAGAGCGTGGCAGCGGCCAGCTCCAGGGCCGGCATGCTGAAGGCAATCAGCAAACTTGACGTCTACCCAAGAGTCAGTCACTCCCCTCTTCTCTGTAACAAAGCTCCCGTCTCATTACGTGGATAAAAGAAGCTATAGCCTTCCCAGCCCAGGACACGGTAATCCCATCCCCCTTCCATGACTAGTTTAAGAAAGCTTGTACGATGCAATACATTGGCCAGTGAGACATGAAGGGGAAATGTGCTGGGGGCGGGGGAGGGCCTTCTGGCAAACCTATCTTCACTTCCAAAGGGGATACCTTAAGGAAGGAGTGACGTCGGCAAGAGGGGCGATCACCAATTCCCCCCCTCCCTCAGCAACAATAATTTGGCAGCCTCTGTGGGAGCTTTGGGGTCCGGGGAGGAGAGTGTGAAACCCTGGTGGAGCCCAAGACCAGGAAGGGCTGGGTTGTAAAGGCAGACTCACGGACTGTGGTCCTGGCTATAGGCCAGCTACAGCTCCATTGGCCTTGGTCTTGCCACAAACACCAACCACCAAGGGACCTGATGGTAGTCACACCTGCCTGTGCCCCACGTAGCAGTCCTGCTGAGCTCAGTCCCAGCTGTGGGCCCTGAAGCAGCCCACGACCTGGCTCTAGTCCCTCTTAGTCACTAGGCCTTAGACACACCCATCTGGGCCCCTGAGGCAGGCTAACTTCCACGGTCTGACCACGGATCCTGAAATGACCCTGTAGTCTGGCTCTAACCCCTCTCCACTGTGGGTCAGGAACCCTCCTGCCTGCTCAGGGACCTGCTGGGAGATCTGACCTTCTGTGCCCCCCAGAGACAGACTTGTAGACCTTCATCCTAGCTTGGGCCCTGAATCAGCCCTGTGACTCAGGTCCAGTTCTTCTCGACCATCATCCAGGACCACTTCTGCCTGCCCAGGGACCTTCTCAGTGACCTACCAAGAGCCCTCCCAGGGTGCCAGGGGGAGCCCTACCTGCGTGTGTACCTAGAACAGGCCCACTGTCTATAGACCCTGTCCCAGTGCAAACCCTACTTATCAATGTCCCGAAGGCCGGCCATTCCATTCACCGAGGGACCGGACAGAATATACGCTCACTTAAGCCCCTGGTGACAGCCCTACCAACCGCATATCCCACTGCAGACCCAGTCGCAGCCATGTGGCCAGGATCCAACCCCGGTCAACTGCAATCCCAGGGACAAGACCGTCAGCCCGAGGACCTGACACGAGAAGTCTTTGCCTCGTGAAACCAGTCTATAAATTTTGGAAGAGATGTTTACTCCTTCTAGTGCAGACATCAGTGCAAGGCTACATGAAACATGACGAATCAAAAAAACCATGACATCACAAAAGGAAACCCACGAAACACCAGGAACCAACCCCCAGGAAACGGAGGTCCACACACTGCCTGACAATTCAAAATAATCATCTTCAAGAAGCGCAATGAAGTTGCAAGAGAACACAGATACACAACCAAGTGAGATCAGGAACAAGGCTTGAACTAAATGAGTTTAATAAAGAAATAGAAACCATAGAGAAGAACCCAACGGCACCCTTGGAGCCGAAGACCACGGGGACAGAACAGACACAGACTCCACAGAGGGCTTCCACAGCAGACTTGACCATGCGGGAGAAAGAATCCGTGAATTTGGGTCAACTTACGTGAAGAAACTGCTCCGACTTTGTCAAATTAATATTTGTTACGTGGCGCTCAGGGTGCCAGACGATGAGTCGTGGTGCCACAAGAGGCCACAAGAGAAACTGCAATAAAGAAGTTTATGGCTCTCAGGTCCTGGAGGACGCACACGGCATTCCTTCCGGGGCCACACGGGACATCAAATTAGAGTGTAGGCAGACAGGGTCATGGGGCCCGGGGCCACGCCTTCACCAGGGTCTGTGGTTGGAGAGCTTTGAGGTTCCCAGGCTAAGTCTGGATTGGTCAAGTCACACCAAAAAGAGTAGGATTTTGGTAAACTCCAGGGAGGTCTTCTCCGAGGGGTGCACCGAGGGAAGTGGGAGTTGACCGTTCAGCCCAAGGCCTGCTGGGAAGTCGCATCAGGAACTTCCATTTACTTGTGACTCTGCAAGCTGTTTTCAAGGGTACACACTTGCATGAGGGGCTGGTGTCCCTCTAAGTCCTCTGCAGGCTGCCCGGCCAACCAAAATGGATGCCACGCCAGCAATACCATGGGGTAGCTCAGCTAAACTCTCAACGGGAGCAAACAGAAGGAAGAATGAAAAGAAGAGTGAACGAAAGCATGGAGGATCTATGGGACATCATCAGTGAACTAACCTAACACACACGAGGAGAAAAGGTAGGGGCCGAAAGCTTATCTGAACAAATAATGGCCGGACACTTCTCAACTCTTGGGAGGGATGGGCACATCCAGATACGTGAAGTTCAAAGGACCCCATGTAGGATCAACCCAAAGAAAATTACCCTAGACCCACTCTGATCAAATTGTCAAAAGGCAAAAAAGATACCTCAAAAGGAAGTATATAAATGTAGTAAGCAGGCGTTTTGCATTACCAGACGTCGGTGTCTATCTGTGATGTCTGGAGGTGCTGCAGCCTTTGGTGACCATGAGCTGGTGACCTTGAAGACAAAAGCGAGCACACACAGACGACAGGGTAGAGGCCGTGAGACCATGATGACATCATTGAGCCTCTCAATTAAGCAGTGCTGACTCTACCCTATCTCTGGTTCCACTCCGATTTCTGGGTATGTGAACCGATTACCCCCCTTTGTCATCGAGGCAACTTTTAATGGAGTCATCAGTTGAGTTGCATCGGTTACGTGCGGCTGAAATCATGCTAATAACCCCTCCAAGAACAAAAGTGGTAGATTTCGTCATGGGAACTTCATCGCTCTACCCGACTAGCCAGCGGCCAGCAAATCATTGATGAGCACCTACTTACTATGCACGTCTAACTTGCCGTCGAGAAGTCTGCAATGTCATGTAAAGTTAAAGAAAAAAAAAAATACCAGGACAATTTTTTTCTCTTGAGTCATCTTAAATCCAAAATATAAATCATAACCGTGGTGGTGATGATGATATCTGTGCTGATGAGAATTTTTAGTTGCAGACAATAGGGCCCAATCTAGCTAGTGTAGACAGAGCAGAATTTATAATGGCTGTTAGGAGCTCGCAGAATCTCCAGGAGAGCCAGAGGCAAGGGCCTGGAGGCCACAAGTCCAGGAACAGCATCCAAATCACCCTCCTATGCTGCTCCCAGCGCACTCAGAACTCGTGGCCTCTGGGTACAGGCCCCACAGATGCTGCACACAGGACACAGCTGCTATGTCCTTGGGCCCTGCTGACTCTGAGATCTGGAAGCTCCCTCTGCCCCTACCCTCCCCCATCCTCACCAGGGAAGGAGTCCATGTGGGCTCTGTTGCTGATGCTTCTTCTTCTTCTTCTTTTTTTTTTTTTTTTTTGCAAATCAAAGCCTTGCGTGGATGCTTCTGATGGTCTGAGGGCTATGTTCTTAGCCTCAAGAAAGCCTAGGAATTGATTTCTGGTCTCCACTCGGGAAAGAGGGACTCAAAATGCGGCCGTTTCCACACACATAGATGTAGTGTTCCTAAATGTTGAGTGAAATGACAAAAGTCCATTATTCAGAGCTTTGATTTCTCTAGAAAGCTCTTTTTGGACAAGCTAACAGTTTGGGAGGCTTATGTGACAACTTTGGGGTAGTCATGGTTGGGTTCCTTGACTGGAAACCTAAAGACCCAGGTTCATGTCTTTGCTCCCACACCAGTCTGTTGGGATGAGTAACTTCCCAGACTGGTTAATGGTGGTCTGGTGAGCGACCCCCCAAGACTTCTGCATCTGGAGCCCCGGACCCTCATACTTCCTTGTCAAAAGCTCAGAGTCAGGGAGGCTGGGTTTTAGTGCTGGCTCGGTTGCTAACCGGCTTGGTGACCTTGAGAATGTCATAGAACCCTTTTTAGCCTCAGTGTCCATGCTCTATAACGGTGAGGCAGACCAGCTGGGGTCTAGATGTCCTTCCTGACCCATTCCATGCCCCTAAAAACGTGTCGTTGCATCCAACAACTCTTTAATACAACTCTGTAGTTTCTGTCCATTTTGCAGGAATCACCAAAAAGCAACTTCCCCAAGGAAATCTGACGCTCAAGCCTTGGTAAACTTGCTCCCAATATCTCCCAAGTTAAAGTGACCAAGGAGTGTTTTGCAAACAGAGCACCACGTCAACACCTTCTAATAGTACAACAATCTCTCCCCAAAGATGTGCCACCAAGCCCAGCTGCCCAGCTGACTCATCCACCTGGGGAAGACAGATGGCTTGGCCTTGAACGCCAGCCTCTGCCAGCCCCTCTGGCCCCTGCTGGCCCACGCGCCCCATTCCACTCCACTTTCCTCCAACGAGTCCACAGACCGCTGTCTACACTGGCTCCCGGTGAGAAGGAGCGACTTCCTTATCTCTCACCCTGGAAAAGGCATGCGCTATAAACACAACGTCTGTGTCTCTGGAGAGCCCGTCCCCCAGCCTGTCATGCATACACCACAAAGACTCACACCTCCGTTCCCTCCCGCAGGCTAGAACCCAGTCTTCCCGGAGCGTGGGAGTTAGCATGCCTGTTCATGGACAAGCTCCTAGCTCTCTCTCCGAGCTAGTCCTCCGTCTGCATCCTGAAAAATGGAGCCCAAAACACTCACCACAAGGAATTAGCAAGCGAATGTGTGCAGAAGATCCTAGCCAGCGCCTGACCCTTAGGAACTCAGTATAAGCTCCCTTTCTTCCTTCAGCGCCTCACTACCTGGACCCCCCCCTCGTTTTTTCCTCTCCTTTGGGAGCCCCCACCCCTCCCTTCAGACCTGTCTCCTGGAGCCTTCGGGGTTCCTTCTGGCACGTTCCGGGAATCCTGCTCTACCCTCACACCTGTCTTCTGTCCCGACTGCCTGCCCCCCCAGAAGCCTCACCCTGCCTGACACCAGAGCAGCGACTTGTTTAAATGAACTAAAAGGACAGCGCAATGTGACGACTGAATTACGGCAGTGTGCATGACATCCATAACGAATCACTACAGCTTCCGTTGCAAAACCCGGACTAACGAGAGAGGGCGTTGTAGGGGCCGTAACAAGGCTTCTTGGGCTGATGGTTCCAGGCATTCAGAACCCTGTCCCTGGCTGGGGGCTCCCAGAGAGCTGCTGCTGTGCTCCGTGTGTTCTTGTCATACCTGTGAGCCGAAGCTGGGCTCACTGTGGGTGAGGGTCTGGGCGCACCGGACGTGTGACGCAGTGGCTCCACTTTGTGCCGGGCGTCACGCACCCTCAACCTGGGGGCCGAGTCCAGGCCGAGGCCCCCGCCCTGCCCTCACTTGTTGTGAGACTTTGGGGGATCACCTGTCCTCTTCGTTTCCCTCCCCGCCCCTCTAAAACGGGTGTGTTCAGTAAAACGGCTGATGGGCGTCCAGCACGAGCTTTGGGTCAGAGGCTCCACATTCAGTCGTTGCTACAGCCCTATGGAAAGGTTCATGACCATCCCCACTGAGAGGAGAGGAAACCGAGGCGTGGTCCCAGCTCACGTAACCGCTAAGTGGGAGGGGCGGGATTTGACCTTCAGAGCCTGTGCTCTGCCCACGCCGCTGATCCCGCCCCTCCGCACCGCAGGTGACCTCATGAACTCTGGGAGAAGATGACATTCAGGGCACTCGAGTGCAGGAAGCAAAAGTCTTTCCATGACACAGGTCTAGGGACTCCCCCCGCTGAAAGAAAGGAGAACAGTCGCTGTGGCCTGCCATCACCCACGCGGGGTTATGCCATGGCGGTGTGGCAGAAGGTGGAAGTCACAGGCTCTGTAGCCAGACGGACCCGAGGGCCAACCCTACTCTGTTGCTGCGTTGTGCTAGGGCGCAGGCATTTATCCTCTCTGAAGCTCGGTCTCCCCACCTGTAAAATGGGCCTGATCCTCTACGTCGATGGCCACCACGGGGAGGCCTGAACTAATCGCGCGTGCAAAGGGCCGGGTGAGAGGCCCGCCACACGGACCTGCTGGGGGGCCACTGCAATTGTGGAAAATGACTACTGCCTTCCCATCATAAAACAAACTCAGCCGATTTGCTTAAAAGCAGATGAGTTTGCAGAAATGAAGCTGGTCATTTAAAACAAGCAGAGAAAAAAGCCGCTCTCGGCATCCTCTGGCTTCCTTTCCTGCCAGCTGCGTTGCCGTGGTAACACACAGGCATCTGCCGGCTTGTGTCTCAGCGGTGACTCCCCTGCTCAACTGGGTGTGCGGCCGGTCTCTCCCCTGCCCTGGGAGGCTCCAGAAAGCCGCATCTAGGGCTCCCCTGTTCTTCCTTAACTGTCCCAGCCAGCACCCCATCCGTGCTGCTTTCTCTGTGTCTTACACTCAAGAGGTAGGAAGGACTGTTCCAAACAGCTGCCCCCAGAGCGGGTGACAGCCTTCATTCATCCACTCGGCAGATGCGTACCGCGGGCCCGCTGTGTGTGCGCTCGGGGCCAGACAGAAATCTGCCAGCTCCGAAATGGACGAAGAAGACCCTTCCTTTTTACCAGCGGGGAAACTGAGGCCCAGAAAGGGGAGGAGACTGCCAGGTCCCACAGGCGGCAGCCGGGCCTGTCTCCGAACCCCGTGTCCGGAACCCAGGCGAGGGCCGCGCTTTTGTTTTCGTTGGCCTTTGCCAACCACCGGCCGTACGCCCGCCCGGGCTTTCCACCTGCCGGTGCGATGGCACCGTGGAGCCGGCCAGTCTTCACGAGGTTCCACCTCCAGCCGCAGCCGGCAGGGTCAGCGCCCGGGGCCTCCTTGGGCACGTCCTCCCGGCACGGCTGAGCCGGGCCTTCCCCGCCGCGGCCCGTCCACTGCGGCAGGCCTCCAGGTGTTCGCGGAACCTCTCCCGCCTGCCACCCCCACCCCCCCCCCACCCCCCCACCCCCCGCCATCTGGCTCCTTACCACGGGCACAGCCGGAGCGGTTGTGGCCGCAGCCAGCTCTGCCCCGCTCACCTGCCAGCTCCATCTGTGGACTGACGTCACCGAGGCGGACGCTCTTCCCCCCGGCGCGCTCCGCTCGGGAAGATGCACAAGCCGCCCTCCTCTCCTGCGCCGTTAAGGGGGTTGCTCGGCAGCACAGGCACAGCCCGCTCGGGCGAGGGAGGGAGGGAGAGAGGGCAGCCACGGATTCAAAAAATGAACGTGCAACGGAGCATCAGCCTCGGCTCCCCGCGAGGCGACTGTGTGGAGAGGCCGACGGCTACTGGAAGGCTCGGATCGCTTCACGCGGAATCCTTGAAAGCGAGCGTCCGTTGCTGGGTGCTCGCCCTTCAAGGTGGGGTGGACAAGCACGAAGCGAGCACCTCCACGGGTCAGGCACCTGGGGCGGGAATCAACCCACGTCGTTGCCGCCCCGCCCAGGACTCAGCGGACACACTCTGCGTGCCAGGCGCCTGACCAGGCCTCCCGTTCCTCGCCTTCGCTTACGCATGCTTCTGCCCCTGCACCTCCACTGTCCGGCTCCTTGGGGACACCCGCTTCCGACTCTCTCCGCTGCTCCCTTGCACGTTCGCGTCCACGGGGACAGGCTATTCACTTTCTGCCGTGGAGCGTGGCTCTCTTTTGCCACCTCCCGCACCGCGCCCCCTCCCCCACGTCCACACTTCCCCTCTCCATCCTCCCCACGTGGCTTGTTCATCATCACCTTTTGAGATCAGCGGCCAGTTTCGCGTTGTTCCGATTCAGTGAAGGCAAAACCAAGCTGAGCCACGCAGGGTCTTTTGTTTTCCGGGGTGTGGCGGCCACAGAAGCGCACCTGTCAGATCCCTCGCCGCGGGCGTGGGCTTAGGTGCTGCCCCTCTGGGATTCCCCCTTGCCCACCGCATTCTATAACCTTCCTGCCCCCATGCCTTAGCGTGGGCAGGCTTATTTCCCTCCGTCGGCCTGGGTTTCGGTGGGTCTCTAAAGGCGAGAAACTCAGTTCCTTCAAATCTAGGAAAGCAACTTGCATTTTTCTATGGATGACTTCGTCCTGTTTCCTCTCCTTTTCCTTCTTCGCAACTGCTTTTATCTAGACATCGGACCTCCTAAACCGGTCCTCTCGTTTCTTACCACTGAACCCCACCCTCCCAGCTTTGTCTCTTCCTCTGCTTTCCAGATTTTTCACCTTTACCCTGCTACCCCGGAATGGAATCTTTATTTCTGCAATCATATCTTTTAATTTCTGAGAGTTCTCTCTCTCGGTCTCGGAATGGTCCTTTTTATAGCATTTCCTTCTGTGGAAAGCGTTCTTCCCTGCTAGAGAAGATGTTAATGATACTAATTGTTAAGACCAGGGAGGATAATTTATTTGAAGTTTCCTCGTCTCTGATAGCTTCTGTTTCTTTCAAGTGACTTTGGTTCGCTTGTTTTGATAGCTTTTACATATTAAGCGTGTCTTCAGATTTTCTTGGCCGATTGGTAGTATTTACAAGTAGTCATTAAGAAGCTAACTGGAAGTCTGGCCAACGCAGTGGGTGAGCTCTTACTGGTGCTTGCATTGGGTGAGCCGGTTGGGCATTTTCCTCGGAAAATCCCAGATTTGGGTATCTTTGGTTCTTTCCTATCGGGCTGGTTAAATTTCCCAGAGAGACTCCTGATGTCTTTCTGGAGGCCAATGGAGGAAGATAACCATTGTTTTCAATCGTGTTAGCAGAGCTGTACCCAGCCAATTTCCAGAACAGATTGTCTTTACGACCCCTTCCTCTATAATGAAAAATTATTTTCAGTAATAGTCATCTAAGGAGTCCGATTTCTCTACGGCCTTAACATTTTCTTTGTTTTTTTTTTTTCTTTTACAATAGGCATCCTCATGTATGCCAGGCAGACCGACTTTTAATCAGTTTTATCATTTTTGTGAGGTTCTCTACAGATGATGTGTGTGCCCTGCTTGCCCGCACCCAAGGCAGACCTTCCAACACCTGCCCTCGTACTTGGCAGACTCCAAGCATGTAGAATTCTCCAGCAAATCCCCCTGTCTTCCAACATGGCACCCGGACACCCTAAAGCCAGAGCCCCACGTTTTACCTTCCCAGAGAGTAAGGTTCTCATCTTCTGCTGGAATGGGACAGGGGCAGGCCCAGTGAGGTGGCAGGAGGAAGCTGGAGGTCTAACCACTTTTTGAACTTTCAACCAATTCTCCTGTTTCTGGCCCCAAATCTCTTCCGGCACACAACTTGCAGTCTTTGGGGGTTCTGCCACGTTATGCGTTGTTTCCCAGGCCCAGATGGTTCAGGATTTCGTGCCTCTGGGCTGCTCAGCCATTTCCTCTCACCCACCTGCTTTCCAGCTCAACATTCCAATTCTCGAATGTGCTGTCTCCTCTCCTTCCTTCTTTGGCCTTGAGAGGCTAAGGCTTCTTAAAAACCCCTTTGCTGTGGTTTTGATGAGATTTCAGAAGGGGGCAAAGCCGAACCCATCTGTTCAATCTGCCGTCGTTAACCAGCCTTTATGGGGCCTTACTAGGCATTATTTAATTTACATTTTACTAGTAAAGATGAGGAAACAGACTCACAGCCAAATAGCGGTAAGAAAGAAGGCGGGAATTCGAAACCGAGTCAGAGGTCCCTCCCCTGTGCCACACTGTCTGGGATCCACAGCTGAGAGGGAGTTCTGGAAGCCCCAGCCATGCCCCGAAGGTCATGGGCATATGGCTGCCACGGAGGATGAATCCAGACAGGCCAGCTGGGATGAAAACAGCCAGATGAGGGCTTGCGGCAGTCCGGGTCCAGAACCCAGGAGCTCGGGGAGAAAAACACGGTGATCATACGCTCGTTCTCTTAGAGTCGAGGCTTTTGGCTCCTGTGGCCTGGGGCCATAACGATGTCAGTGGCCAAGAAGGAGGCCCACAGCTTCACTCCCTGTCCCGTGCAGACGGTGCTGAAAGCCATCCCCCCACAGGTACGCAGAGGCCCCCATACACCCACAGCTCCCTCCAGCTCTGCCCTTGCCCACCTCCCACTGAATGTACTTGACCTAACTCTGCCTTGGGGGAGCAGAGGGCTTCCCTATGCTGCTTCCTGACCTCCACTCACAGACCCCGCTAGGCCTACCTTTCCAGGGTCCCCCGGGCTCTGCTAGGAATTTTTCCTGTTTGCACACACGTATGTCCACAACTGCTCTACACTCAGTTACCTCTTTTTGTTTGTTTCTAATTTCCAGGTTCCTTCACTCGCTCCACAAATATTTACCGAGCACCCATTATGCGCCGGGTCCTAAGTGGACCCCAGGGATGCAGTCCCTGCCACCAGGAGCTGACAGTCCCCGGAAGATGGGCCGGTAAACAGGCTCTGTCTGGGCAGCGTGGTCCGAGCTGGGATGGAAGGGTAGGGGGAACGCGGAAGTCCAGGAAGGACCTCTAAGAGGTCATTGAAAGCTACCCAAAGTGGTAGGTAGCATGTGAACTGAATCGTAAAGGGGGAGCAAGAGTTTGATTCAACTCACTTGTGCTCTGCACTGAGGACTGAGGGCCATGAAGTTCGAACGTGCTTATTCATCCATCGATCCAAATTAACCCCTAGGTAGCTCCCACTGTATGCCGGACCCCACTTAAGCTCTGGTGAGTTTCCCTCACATCGCTCCAGCGCGAGGATCTCCCCTTGTGCTCTTGCCCCACCGAGAACTCACCTGCTTCTGCTTTCTGAGACCAGCCTCAGACCCTGATGAGGCTTCCCTCACTCTGCTTCCAAAGACTGTGACTCTCCCGGCCCCACCTGATCCTCCAAATGACCTCTGCGTAACAACAGCACCGCAACTCGGCCTCCAAAGACTCGCTGGGAAGTCCCTCCCTCCCCCTCCGAGCACAGAAGGTTTCACGAGGTCACCAGGAAGATGTCCCAATGAAACAATAGAGACTGTGCAGAATTCACTGGTGATGACAGCCGAGCCAGGAGCAGATAATCCTGGAGGAAGCTTCAGGGCTCGCTTGAATCTCTGCCCACAGAGAGGGGATCCAGAATTCAGCGTGACCTTGAACAAAACTTCAGCCTGCTCCGGGACTGAGCACCGACTCTGCCTAATTAATCGGAAGTGCTGTCCTTATGACTGACAGGCTGGCCACGATTAATTGTCTTAATATTTGCTCGGGGTTCTGAGGGTGTGCAAAGTGATTAAAGAGGGGCTGGGAAACACAGATCTGTTTATTCCCGTCTGCTAATTGCTTGCCAAACGATACACAGTAATTACATGTAACATCACGCTCCCCCCGGTAATCCGTCCGGAGTATGGAAGCAAAACTGAAATTCCTCAAGGACAAGCACAGTGGGGGTGGAGAGTGGGCTGCGAAATTCCAGAAGACATCACTCACGTGACCGGCCAATCCAAAGCCCCCGCCTGGTGTCCTGCCCCAATTCGTAGACTAACGTGAGCAGGGCTCACACGGGGCTCCGGAGCTGGGCTGCCTGACGGCAGGATATCCGCGGGCGGCTAAGCCGTCGGCATGTGACAGTCGGTGGGGCAGTGAGTTAACTCCAGTGCCACCGGGAGAACCGGGTTCTAAACCCGGTGTTGCCCTATCGTCCGAGTGTAGGAAAAGAATCGGAGACAGAGAGAGTCCGACTCAGCCACCGTGGGTCTCACGGAGCCAAGTGTCCTGGCCCGTGCCCCGGGCCCACAGCTGCGGGGGCCCAGGCGTAGGTGCACAAAGAGGGGAACTGAGTCCCCGGCCATCTCTTCTCTTCTGATAGGCGAGCGGTGCCACTCCACGGCCAGCCCATCCCCGCAGGGCCCACAGGAGGTCGGTAGATTGGGGTGGGCAGTAACAGAGAGCATCTTAGACAGACACTGGGGATCCCCAATCCCCAGAAACCCCCCTTCCTGATTCCAGCGTTCCTTACCCATCAGAGCATGGACTGCGACAGTTATTTCTGGTTCCAGAAAACAGAAATCAAAGACCCAGAGGCACTAGATGTGAGACGGTCTGCAAGGTCACAGAGTCCAGGCTGTCTCCTTGCACAAGAGGACGCTGAGGCCCAGGGACAGAGGGGGGGTTGCCGACACCCAGCTAAGCCCGGTTGCTCGGGGCCAGCCGGGTCTGGCCTCCCTGCTGCATGCCGCGCTTGGCCATCTGTCCCTCGGCCTGGACCCCGGGTTCCCTGAAGGCAGGGGCTGCACCTCAGTCATCTGTGTCTCCAGAAGCCCGCACAGGCCGACCACAGAGGAGGGGCTCCGTGGACACAGCCTCGACTTCTGCCCATCCAACCCCTGCCCCCGGCGCCAGGCATATCCCCATAGGCCCGACTGTGGTGGATCAGCCTGTGCTTGGAGCCGGCACCCTCATGCTTCTGTGTGTTATCGTGGCTTTTTTCCCAGCTATGTAAACTGTCTCCACGATAAAACTGGGAATTACGAATTCATACTCTCTGAATCCTTAATATCTGGCACAGATGGGTAGGGTATCCACGTGAAGTGTGGCCAAGAGTAGAGGTGGAGAGAGAGGAGAGGAGAGGAGAGGAGAGGAAGGGAAGGGAAGGGAAGGGAAGGGAAGGGAAGGGAAGGGAGGAGGGGAGGGGAGGGGAGGGAGGAGGGGAGGGGAGGGAGGAGGGGAGGGAGGAGGGGAGGGGAGGGGGAGGGGAGGGGAGGGGAGGGGGGAGGGGAGGGGAGGGGGGAGGGGAGGGGAGGGGGGAGGGGAGGGGGGAGGGGAGGGGAGGGGAGGGGGGAGGGGAGGGGGGAGGGGAGGGGGGAGGGGAGGGGGGAGGGGAGGGGGGAGGGGAGGGGAGGGGGGAGGGGAGGGGGGAGGGGAGGGGAGGGGAGGGGGGAGGGGAGGGGGGAGGGGAGGGGGGAGGGGAGGGGGGAGGGGAGGGGGGAGGGGAGGGGGGAGGGGAGGGGGGAGGGGAGGGGAGGGGAGGGGGAGGGGAGGGGAGGGGAGGGGGGAGGGGAGGGGAGGGGAGGAGAGGGGAGGGGAGGGAGGAGGGGAGGGGAGGGGAGGGAGGAGGGGAGGGGAGGGGAGGGAGGAGGGGAGGGGAGGCGAGAAGAAAGGAAGGGGAGGGGAGGGGAGGGAGGAGGGGAGGGGAGGGGAGGGAGGAGGGGAGGGGAGGGGAGGGAGGAGGGGAGGGGAGGCGAGAAGAAAGGAAGGGGAGGGGAGGGGAGGGAGGAGGGGAGGGGAGGGGAGGGAGGAGGGGAGGGGAGGGGAGGGAGGAGGGGAGGGGAGGCGAGAAGAAAGGAAGGGGAGGGGAGGGGGGGGGAACGGAGGAGGGGAAGGGAGGGGAAGGGAGAGGAGGTGAACAGAAGGGGAGGGGAGGGAAGAAAAGGGAAGGGGAGGGAGGATTGAAGGGAATGGGGGGAAGGGAGGGAAGGGGAGAGGGGGGAGTGAAGGAGAGGGGAGGGGGCGGAAGAGGAGGGAAAGAGAGAGAAGGGGAGGGGGGAAGGGGAGAGGGAAGGGAAGAGGAGGGAAGGGGATGAGAGACAAGGGAAGGGAAGAAAGCAGAGATAGAGAAGGAAACAGCTGTAGGCACAGAAACTTAACGACGACACAGACACCAAGAAGAAAGCAAGGGCACTCTGTGTCACTCTGTCATTACCACAATTCAGTGGCCCACAAAGCAAAGGAGGAGCCCTTGGAGCAGGCGGGCTCACCGGTCTGAATCCAGACTGCGCTTTATTTATCCTGATCGAAAGGTGAAAGCAAACATCATGACTCCCTGTTGCTGTACAATCAGCACCCCCCCCCCAACCCCCAAACCCCAAATGCAGGACAACTATTGATTCCATGAATCTTCCCTCCGGCGCGTGCTCTGGGCAACCCCTCTGCGTCCACACATTAGTCACCGGCTGCTGCGGAGGAGCGTGCGGCTAAGTAAAGGGTCACAGCTGGCGGCTCCGTATCAGGTTTGGGGGAAGCATCCGTGTGAGTCACAGCCCGGGGGCCCCGGCTCTCCTGCCGACAGGCTACTTGGTGGACACGTGCAAGAGCCAACCGGCCGAAGGACGACGAAGTCGGGAGGGATGGGCCCTCCCTCAGCCTCAGGAGACTCCCGCCTGGAGGGTCGAATAAGGATCTCCGGCTCCAAAGAGGGAGTGTGGTTTGTAAGGGCGCAGCCCGATCGTACTTGGTTACCCCTGGAACCGCTACCGTCTCACCGGCTGGGTCCGGGCTGCTTACCCAGAACAGCAGGGGGCCAAGGTCTGGTCATCCGCGCTCCAGACGTGCCCTGTGCCCCACCCCCCCTCAGCTGGGGACCCCCAGGCATCCTTCAGGCTGAGTCACCCATCATTCCTCTGCACCCCAGAGGTGAGCCTCCACCAGCTGTGTGCCCCTCCACCAGCTCCCGTATCAGATGATGGGCTTACTCCCCCCACTAAGCGGTGAGTCCCCAAGGGCCGAGAGACTGTGTGACGGGCACCGATGGCCCAGTTTTCCCCACTCCATCCCCCACTGTACAGCAGGATGAATACTGAGCAACGGATCCCGGTGTAAGGATGATCACGTATGGAGCCAAGGCACGAAGTAACCTCATCCTCGTCAGTGGCAGTCGTCAAGAACTCAGGGCTGAGCCAGTCAGCGTGGGGCTTGGCAGGGGACGCGGTTGCTGGGTCAGGCGTGGGCGTGAGATCCGGTCCAGGCAGAGGAAGCCAAGAGCTTCGCCTGTAGAGGGTCAAAAAAGATCCCCCTCTCTCTCTCCCCACCTCCCGCTTCCCCCCACTGGCCCTGAACGAAGAAGAACATTGGCCCAGTGGTTCCTCGACCATGAGGAAAACCGGCCTCCGTGCGGATCCAGCCTTGAGGATGCCAGAAGAGAGACGTGGGACCAACTACATCTCAGTGACACCATGGAACCTTGGGATCCTCCAGCCGTGCTCTGGGGCTCTAAGTCCGCCAGCGCAGCCATTCCTTTCTGTGTGAGCCAGCCTGGGTGGGGTCCTCTGTCACTCATCCTTGAAATCCCTGCGACGATACCGTAACCCCTTTGTATCCCAACGGCCAGCACCTTGCAGGACACATGACAGCCGCTCCAAAACGGAAGCGTCAGCACTGGGTGCTCGGAGTCCTGTCTCATGAAGGAATATAATGCGTGAGGACGAGGACAGAAACCAGAGGGGTACGGTGAGTCCCTCACCCCCCAGGTTGGGACGGACCAAGGGCAGGTGATGCCCTGGCAATACTCCCCGTTTTAACAGCGGAGCCTGCACTCACCCTGGGTCTCCCTGGCCCCCCGAACCCTGGCTTTTCTCCCCCGTGGGTCCTGCCTGGTGGCGCAGACCCCACGGACGGCATCATCAGGACACGCTGTGTACCCCACACTCAAGGTGTGTTATCAGGAAATGCTTTGAAGGCGTATTTTCATCCCGGCCTAGAAAATATTATTTCATATCTTCTTTGTGCAACAGCGTCACATAAAAATATAAAATCCTGTTACCTTAACAAAACAATCAGTCATGTCTCTCCAGGGCCTCTGCTGATCATTATCAACATGTCAGCATTGTTTGTATGTTTCTGGAATCAATATCTCTTCAATATCTCTTCCTGCTTCGTGCAGTTTTTCACTTAACTCTTTCACCGACAGGCAGGTGTCTGTCTCATCGTCTGCATAATCACTGCATTTGTCATGGTAAATGACCACATCCCTTTCCGCCAGGGTGGTAGCTTGACTCTGGAGCCTAAAATGGTCGGCTGTGTGAACGCTTCTGGCTTTTCACTGGAATAATCCCGCTATGTGGATAGAACAGCTACTCGGGACGCTAACTGGACAAGACTTTTTTAAAAAGTAACTGCCACAGCGTAGAAAGAAAGACAGTGATCCTGGGTCCCCACCACACATTGTTTTTAATCAGAGTACATTTATTTGCAAGGGTGAAACTGTTTAGTATAGTGACAGAGCAGGACACTGGGGAACCAAGAGACAGTCCGTCACAGGGGAGAAGCTAGGAACTGTCTTTACATTTTTTCTGTTCTCCCTCTCTCTCTCTCTCTCTCTCTCTCTCTCTCTCTCTCATCCCTTCTCCTCTTCTTCTCCTCTCTCTGCCTGTCTTTGTCTCTCTCTCTCTGCCTCTCTGTGTCTCTTCTCTCTCTGCCTATCTCTTTCTGTGCCTCTGTCTCTGTGTCCCTCTCTATTTATGCCTCTCTGTTTCTCACTCTCTCTCTTTCTCTCTCTCTGGCTGTCTCCCTCTGTCTCTGTTTCTCTCTGTCTCTGACTGTCTCTTGACAAGTCTCCATTCCCACTGGGTTCCAAATCCACACTGCCCTTCTGGTCCAGTGTCCATCATCAGTCGCCCCTGGGCTGAAATTCCCAGGGCACTGAGCTCATGTGTGGCCAGATTGGGGGTGGGGAAGGGTGGCGTCGGGGGGTGTCATGTGTTGTAACCCTCCCCACCGACTTCTGTCTCTTCAATCAGGACAAAAGGCAGGGCATGTCCTTCAACAACAGGTCTCCCAGGTTTGAACCTGGATCCAGCACCCAACGCTCTCTGACCCTGGGTAAATGGTGGCTGCGTAGTGAGCTCCTCGTCACTGGATGTATTCAAGCTGAAAAATGCGGACTCCTCACTGTACTTGGCTGACATTAACCAAGACTTTCCTCCATGCCAAGCACCGTATAAACACTTTATACAAGTTAACTCGTGAGCCTTCACAACCTCTTAAGATGAGGAAATTGAGACACAGAAGGTCAAGTAACCAGCTCTGGACCAGACAGCTAGCTCGGCAGTTGAAGAAATGCAAGTCACAAGGAACTAGCACTCCGCATTCATCAGAGTGGCAAAAAGAGAGCGTTGGGTCATGCAAACATGAGCCCGGATGTGGGCAAAGTGGGGTCTCGCGCAGTGCGGATGCCCGTGGACTTGGAGGAGCCTTTCAGCCTATGGAGCCCGTCCTGGGAGTGTTCAGACTCAATGGCCAGCAGTTCCTGCTTGAGGCTCGGGCCCCAGAGGAGGTCTCACCGCTGCCCAAGGACACATACTCAAAGGCGTTCATCGAACAGTAGCTTACACAGAGCTTTGTTCACACAGCAGCAAACACCGGCAGCAGCCTGGGGTGGAAAGGGATGTGTGCACAACCCGATAGCTGTCAGCTTGATCTCTAACCCAAACGCCGAGTGGAAACCGTGGAGAAAGTAGAAGACAATCTATTATCCATTTTATAAAAGACGCGCACATGTTCCCCAAATGATGCCGTGCAATCTCCTGGAGACACACAGGTAAGTACTTGTTGGAAGGACACACAGCACGGGTGTGTATGGGGGGAGAGGACGATGGGATCGGGAATGGAACGAAACAACACCAGACCCCCCACCCCCACCCCCCTCTGCAAACCCCACTTTCCAAGCCGCTGGGGATGGGGCCTGGCAGGGACAGCACCCTGAGCTGGAAGGAGGGCTTCAACCCCTTCTGAAGGAGACATCTCCAGACCTCTGCCGGGTTTGGGTGCCAAGCCACAATGTGCCTGTGTTTTTACCCACGTTTGCAATATCTAACAAGCCCTAGAAATCGACTTGGTGTTGCAGAAGCATGGAAGGAGCACATTTTGCACAGTGTATCCCACGCCAGGTCCGGTGGGAAGGGAAAACGAGACCCCCGGAAGAAGAATCTTGGGAGTTTCACGCTGCTCACACTCAAGGGACCGCTAACACTCCACGGAGCACTGTTTTCCGCACGCACCCCCTTCTGCTCCCCCAGGATGGAACCCCGGCCCCGCCCCCAGCACCCATCACCACATCAACAGGTACCCGGTCGCGCCCCACCGAGAGCTGCTGGAAGCCGAGGTCCGGAGAGGGGTGGGGGTTGCCGTGAGCCGAATGGTGGCCCCCTCCCTCAAAACACAGGGCCTGGCCGAGATGCCACCTGACTATCCTCCAGAGCACAGACCGTCCTCACTCCGTC
This sequence comes from Puma concolor, assembly GCF_028749965.1. Classification (NCBI taxonomy): domain Eukaryota; kingdom Metazoa; phylum Chordata; class Mammalia; order Carnivora; family Felidae; genus Puma; species Puma concolor. The sequence goes on along the minus strand of NC_141672.1, from coordinate 9,784,057 downwards.
CCCTGACTCAGGTCCCTGGGCAGGGTCTAAGCTGTGAGGGGCCGCGACCCGGGGGTCCCCTGATGCACTCCTACTGAAGACTGCATCCAGGACAGTGCAGACCCTCACCCGACGTTTGTTGAATGGATGAATAATTTCTGAGGATTAAGTGAGATGCCGTTTTGAACACTTTTGAATGACAGCGTGTTCTTCCCTGTGAACCGATGGTACCAGTCTCCCCAGTCTGGTTGTCTGTCTCTGAAGATGAGAGGAATTACGCGTGAGCTGCGATGTGCCGGTCAGCGTCAGGCACAGAGGCAATGCTCGGCAAATAGCATTATGGTGTTGTTTTCTAAAAATCTGGTTAAAAAAAACCCTTAAAATTTGCCACCTTAACCATATCGAAGTGTATTTAGTTCAGTGATGTTATGCGCACTCACATTGTTGTGCAACCATATTCTCCAGGACATTTTTTTATCTTGCTGAACTGAACCTCTGTCCTCATTTATGTCCCCCACCCCTCCCCAGGCCCTACTTTCTTTTTTTTTTTTTTTATTTATTTTTTGAGAGAGAGAGAGAGACAGAGCACGAGCAGGGGAGGGGCGGAGAGAGAGGGAGACACAGAATCCGAAGCAGGCTCCGGGCTGTCAGTACAGAGCCCGACGCGGGGCTCGAACCCACGAACCGCAAGATCGTGACCTGAGCCGAAGTCGGACGCTTAGCCGACTGAACCATCCAGGCACCCCAGCCCAGGCCCTACTTTCTGTCTCTAGGAGTCTGATGACTCTGGGCATCTCATGTATCGTTGTCCTTTTCCGTCTGGTTTATTCCCCTCGGCCTGATGTCCTCAAGGTTCATCCATGTTGTTGCAGGTGTCAGAATCTCCTTCCTAGTTAAGGCTGAACAGTAGTCCATTGCCTGTATATACCACATTTTACTTATTCTGCTATCAGTGGGCGTGGGCTTGCTTCTCCCTCTCGGCGACCGTGAGCAGTGCTGCTGCGATCATGGACATGTGCACATTATTGATTGCAAGCACCTGATGAGAAGTCTGTCTAGCCCCGTGTTACAAGACAGTCTGGAACAAGAAGACCTTCGGATGTCCGCCTAGACTTGGGGGCACTCTCTCTCAAACCTTAGACCTTCTGCATCCCAACCTCCTGGGGTGCACATGCTCTAGCCTGTCCCCTGGACTTTCTGACCCAAACTCTCAGTGGATGGGGCCCGGATGTTGATGTGTTGATCAGCCCCCGGATGTTGATGTGTTGATCAGCCCCCGGGGGAACCCTGGATACACCTGAAGTTTGATAACCAGCCTGCAAATCCCCAGGATGGGGGTAAGACTGCTTCCGGCTGTTTCTTAGATTGGCAGGCTACTGCCACACCAGGAAATGGAAAACTGTAAGGGGCACAGGGTGCACCCCGGGGTCCTCTGTTTAAACAGAATACGCCATGCACCTGTATCTAAGGGTGGCTGTGGGTGTTCATGGTCTGGAGTCACCAGGTAGGAGCAGCTTGGAAAGCGGAGAACAAAATGCCAGGGCACGTGGTCTCCCTGAGTCCAGCCCTTCCTTCCTTCTGGGAGTATGGCCTTCATCACGGGGGCGTAGGGACGCACTTGCCTGAAGGCAGAGTCCAATCTTTAGCCCAAAGTGCAAGGACCGCCTGGCCCAGAGACCCCTGAACCAACTCCCACCTCCCTGCAGCTTCCCCCAGAAGGAGCCCTGGCCCTAAACATAGTTCTCTCTCCTTCTCTGCTACGCTGTTAGCAGGGCAGATGGCCCAGAGAGAGGACGTTGGCCAAGGCTGGCCCGAACACCAGTGCAGAGTTGTGACCTGCTTTTACGAGTGTCTGATGCAGCTGACTGATCACAGGGAGAACGGACTTCTGCCTAATTCCAGTTGTCTTTGGACCCTGTGAACGAGGTGGCAGCACACATCTTCGTCCACATGAGCCAGCACATAGTGGCTTCATTACTGAGGGATATATTCCCAGGAATGGGATCGCTCAGTCAAGGTTCATGTGAGTTTTTAATTTTCACAGATGTTGGCAGATTGCTTTCCTGGAAGGTTGTGAACAACTCACACTTCCACCCACGATGTAGGAGAGAGCCTTGTTTTTCCCCACATGCCCTCCTGCAACGGTTATCACTCTTAAATTTTGCTGGGCGTTGGGGGAAAGGGTGATATACCGTTGTAGCTTTAATTTGCATATTCTTGGCTGCTAGTGAATTTCCATGTGGATTTTGGCCATGTGGATTTGCTGCTACGCACACTGCCTCTTCATATAATTGGCTCTGTTTCTATCATGTTTGTTGTCTGTTCTTGTGAAATTTTAAAGCACTGTGTATAAATCGTATCTATGTTGACCATCACCTCTGCCACAGATGTTTTTTTCCCGACACTACCATTTGTATGATTACTTCGTTCATGAGAGCTTTTTTTGCCATATGCGTTTTAAAGTCTTATATTCACAAATATGTCTGTCTACCTTTCCTTTTGTAGCATATCCAGGTTCGGAAAGTTTCTCCCCTCCTTGGATTATACACACAGTTTACCTTGCAAAGTTTTAAGGTCTGTAATCCATTGGGTTTTTTTCGTGTGTCCTAAAATTCACTTTTGTTTCCTTCCAAATGGATAGTAGTTGTGAGACATCATTCCCTTGACAATGTTGTTTCCCGCCATACTGAGCCCCCATTTTCTCATGCTAAGTAGGCCCTGCATATGCCCCATCCTGTCCCCCCGATCTATTTCTGCAGTCCTAACCCAGTATCAGATTGACATGGCTGCAAGGGCTTTGTAAGATATTCTGATATCAGGTAAGGAGAGTCATTCTTCTTCTTCTACACCTTCCGTGTGTCTGGCGGATGGCATCCTCCCAGGCCCATACCCATGTGGTCTATGTGGAGCATGGAACCTGACATGGGCCTTGACCCTGAGACCATGGAATCATGACCTGAGCTGAAATCAAGAGTCAGACACTCAACCGAATGAGCCACCCAGGTGCCCCTCAATTAGATTTTTCTAATGATCTTCATACAGACCCTGTCTGTATTTATTTACAAGTACTTTAGAGTTTGCATCATTACACAAATGAAATATTTCTCCCTGTTTCCATTTCTACATGTTTCTCATTGGAAGAGACAAAAATCTATTGATTCTTGTCTTTTTATCTTGTAACCATTCCGTCTCTGCTGTCTTCTTCATTGTAAACATTTGTGACTCGGTAAATTTTTCTTAAAACCCAGCATGAAAGTCTCTGCCTTTGAGTGGAAAAATGCAGCCATTCACATTTAGTGTAACTACTGATAGACTTTATCTGTTCTTTACAATTTATTTTACATTTATTATTTGTTTCACTCTGTGTCATTTTTCTGTCTTCCTGTTTTGGGGTCATGTGATCAAGAAGCTATTATTCAGAAAAAAGCGTTTTGCAAAATCTAAGATGATTCAGTCATTGAAAAAAAGGACACAAAGTAGGACTAGAAGGAAATTCTTTAAATGTCAGGTAGAATTCACCAGTAAAACCATCGTGTCCTGAGCTTTCCTTCGTGGAAAGTTTTTGGATTAGTAATTTAATGTCATTACTTATAACACTTTACTATGGTCTAGATGTTTGTGTCCCCATCATGAAAATTTATATGCTGAAATTCACTCCCAAATTATTGGGAATTAAGGCTTTGGGGAGATGATGAGTTCATAAGGACTTAGTGCCCTTATAAAAGAGGCTCCACACAGCTCTCTAACCCCTTCTATCATGTGGGGACACAGCAAGAAGATGATGGCTGTGAACCAGGAAGACAGCTCTCACTAGAATATGACCACGCTGGCACCCTGATCTTGACCTTTCCATCCTTCACAGTTGAAAAAAATTTCTGTTGTTTATAAGCAAAAGAAGAAGAAGAAGAAGAAGAAGAAGAAGAAGAAGAAGAAGCCATTATTCATTTTGTTTTCTCCCTTTGTCAATCTGGAAACTCTCTTGGCCTTTTCCATTCCATTAGTGCCTACTCCCCCTTTTCCTGATGTCCTCATCAGGTGCATATTTTGTTAAAAATATTTGGAGCAGATGGGGCGCCTGGGTGGCTCAGTCAGTTAAGTGTCCGACTTCGGCTCAGGTCATGATCTTGTGGTTTGTGGGTATGAGCCCCACGTCGGGCTCTGTGCTGACGGCTTGGAGCCTGGAGCCTGCTTTGGATTCTGTGTCTCTCTCTCTCTCTCTCTCTCTCTGCCTCTCCCTCACTCATGCTCTGTCTCGCTCTTTCTCTCAAAAATAAATAAATGTCAAAAATTTTTCAAAAAAATATTTGGAGCAGTGATGTTAACTCTACTTTTTCCCACCGAAGATGTACTGCGTCCCCACCAAGATGCTCTATGTCACCCACACTTCCTCCTCGCCCAGGAAGACGGCTGCTGGAGATGCTTTCATGTCGGCCTTTCTTCTTCCTCTTTGCTCCTCCTCCTTCTGCCTCAGATAAGACTGTGAGGGCACTTCTACTTTCCCCCCTGAGCCCACCACCCTCAACTCTGAGGTTTCACTGAGAAGGTTTCATATAGCTTCAGTTTTGAACCGTGTGGGATAGCAAGTCCTTTCTATTTCAAGACTTTATTGAACAAACATATTACACAGCCCTAGGTAGCTTCACCTTGTTCATTTATATTAAACTACACACACACGTGTTTATATGCAGCATATTTTGTTACACAGCACTGCTCACCATTGCTTCCCACCTCTTCATCTCCCCCATCTTGAATTCTCTCTTTGAGTTTCTTCATTTACTGAGAATCATTACCAAGCCATTTTTGCAGACAGATCATGTAGATGTTTACTACTTCTGGATGGAATCCAGGAGTTGGTGTCTTGGATCTGTGGGCCCCACTCTGTAGATTTTCACCATCTTCAGTCTTCTAGATGATGTCGAGGAAAAGTCCCAAGCCAGTCGGATTCTAGTCCTTCTTCTTTTCTCTCATGATTCCAAGTCTCTATAATTTGATTCTGAGAGTTCAGTTATCTTATACGCTTGCCTGTCTTGGCCTACTAACTTGGGTCTCAACCATGGCCAACATCTTCTGCTTGTTTTTGTTTTGTTTTTTTAGCTCAGAGATAACACATCTCAGTCCCGGAGAGTGTTATTCGCCCTATTACCTGAGTCGCTTTATGTTACTCTTTTTTTTTTTCTTTTTTAATTCAAGTTGTCATCTGTCTCCACCAGAGACATTTACTGTCTGTATCTTGACTTACCTCCTTCTCTCTGGCTCCAAAGCCCCAAGACTGGTGATTGTCACTTCTTCAGAGCTCCAGTTTCATTTGATTATTAATGTGCCCTAAGCAACAGAAGTTTGGCAGGTAAGAAGGTAGAGCTGAGGGCAGAGCCGTGGGCAGTGCCCTGCCAAGGCCCCCGGCAGGAGGAGTCACCCTGCCCTCCAGTCTTCCTGTGCTGCCTGGGCATCAAGGGCAGGGGGAAAACAGCCCATCGTTTCATCAACTCTTCAGCACTAAATGGCCCAACATGCAGGCCAAATGTTAGCATTTCCTTTATCCTCCCAAAGTCTTCAGGTCTCTAGGTCCAAGTCCGTCAGGACTGATGCTTGCTGAACATCTACCATATGCCTACAGGCAGACACCAATGGTTTTGTATATTAGGTCATTTTGTCTTCCCGTCAACCTTGAGTTTGGTACAGTTATCTCCAATGGTCTTAGTTCCAGCTGCTGTAACAAAGCACTACAGACTGAGTGGCTTAAATGACAGACATTTGGTTCCCAGATGCCGGGAAGTCCAAGATCAAGGTGCCAGCTGATGAGTTCCTGGCGAGAGTCCTCTATTGTGATTTGTAGGTGATCGTCTTCTCCTTGTGTCCTCCCATGGCCGAGAGAGGGCGCTCCGGTGCCCTTTCCGCTTCTGCTCAAGTCGTTAATCCCATCATGAGAGTTCCACCCTCATGACTTCACCTAAGTCTGATTACCTGCCAAAGGGCCCCACCTCCAAATACCATCACATTTAAGGGTAGGGTTTCATGAATTTGGTCGGGGGTCGGGGGAGACACAAACACTAAGGTCCCAACCCCAATCACAGATGAGAAAACAGCTATAGAGGAGAGGCTCAAGTAGGTTAAATATTTTTCTCAAAGTCCAACAGCCAGAAGCGGCAAGGATGAGATCTCCCTTATTCCAAGCGTCATAGTCTTTGTACCACAGCATGCTGAACGCAGGTCTCCTTTTCAAATTTTTCCTTAGGAAAAAACCCACAACAGTCACTCTGTCCGAGAGTGCCTGGTTACTTTATGAGGCTTTATAGCATTCACTTCTCCCTGTGGTGACACTACTTGGAATGAACGTGCTGTTCCTGAGCAGGGGAGGAATTCATGCTCTTCCTCCAGGATCTGCCTGAACTAAGGACAGGCAAGGGACCATCTGTGTGTGACACTCTGAGCCAGGCACACCAGCCCGGTGAAGCATCCCCTTGTCCATGGATGAGACTGCAGAGGGGAGGCAGAGAGAGGCCCATGGCCCCTCTGCCCCGGCAGGGCTGCGGATCTCAGAGACGGCAGGCAGGCACGCGCACACCCGCACGCTCACATGCGCGCATATGCACATACACATACAATGCGTGCACGCGCACACACGTATACACACGTGCGCGCACCCGTACATACGCACACGCATACACATACATGCATGTGCATGCACACGCGTGTGCATCCAACATACACACCACGCGCACACATGTGGTGCACGGTTGACATACTTTTCCAACGCGGGTGTATGCTGGATTCATGAAGCAGCTTTAACATGGCAGCGGAAGATAAGAATTTCCCAGCGAACGCTTTTGTATTAACAAAAAAAAACCACAACTAGTCTTTTTTTTTTTTTCCTCCTGATTTGTATCCATTGCACAAGCGGCTTTACGTTAGCGATAAAGGCCATGAGGAAGAAGGGGAAACGTTCAGGCAGGATCCTTCCAGTCCAGCAGGACACTCTGTCTTCGTTCCCCCCTACACTCCCCTGCATGCCTTATTTACAAAGCTCCAATCACGCCTCACTCCGTCTTTGCCTGTGTTGCAGATCATTTTCAGAGTTATGGTTGTTACCCGCCAGGGTTTATTCCATTGGGTGGAATTTCCTAATTTACTTTGTGGTGTAAATATCCGTACTGCCCTTTCTTTGTTAGTTGTTTGCACATTTTTTGCCACCGTAAATAACAGCACAGAGAACATTTTCAGGAAGAAGGGCTCTGCTATTTGGGGACTATTTCCTAAGGGTGGATGGATGGGTCGCTGGGTGCGTGGATGGGAGAGGCTGAGCTAAACCTGGGTTTTGTAAGTGTCCTCTTCGTGGGGCCCTCGGGGAAACTCAGAGATAGTGCTTGCTGCTCACAGGAAAGTGAGAGGCGAGAGGTAGGCTGAGCTGGGAGGGTCCAGGCAGCCCCACCTTCCCTCAGTCAGGGCCTCGTCCTCATCTCTGAAGCGTTAGATTTCAGCCAACAATTTCATGTCATTTATGTTGTTTAATGTTTTTTATTTACTTTTGAAAGAGAGACAGAGCACTAGTGGGGGAGGGACAGGGAGAGAGGGAGACACGGAATCCGAAGCAGGCTCCAGGCTCTGAGCTGTCAGCACAGAGCCAGATGCGGGGCTTGAACTCACAAACAGCGAGATCATGACCCGAGCCAAAGTCGGACGCTTAACCGACCGAGCCACCCGGGCGCCCCCAGGATTTCCTTTCAATAAAGAGTAGCACTGCTGAACACGTGTTTGAAAACCAGAGGTCAAAACTATTCCTAAAATCTTCCTACCCAGCTCCATTTATTCAGGAATGCGTATTTTCATTCGTTTACTAGTCCATGAATGGGTATCTTCATTTATGTAAGCATTCGTTCAGCACCTTTGGAAGATTCATCATGCGCCAGGCTAGACAGCAAAGGTAAAATGTGAGTAGCGAGCCCTGCTCTCCAGGGCCCGTGATTTAGTGGGAGAGAGAGACACCCCAATACTGATCATGGTGTGGAAAGTTCTGGAGTCACCAGCACATTATCAGACTTAAGTCTCACAAGAGCCTTCCAGGCCATTTCCTGTGGTAGCTCCATTTTACAGATGAGCAGACTGAGGCTTAGTAAAAAGTTAAAGATCACGCGGCTATAAGTGCCATGTGGGACTCAAACCGATTCTCTCTGCCCAGAGTGTAAGCTCTCCACTGTGCGGCCCTGCATCTTCTAGGGAGAGAGCTGGTCAAACCACATGACAGCTACTATTCAGTATAAACCATGGCCTGTGAGATATTCAAGAAGGGGTTGGGTTGGGGAGGTCCAGAGAGGGTAAGTGGCTCCTGCAAAATTGCACAGCAAAGGCAGGAGAGAGCAGGGGCTGGACCTCAGCTTCCCTGAGTCCCAGTCCAGTGCTCCAGGCTCATCAGCAAAGGACAGGCGTCCCAGCTCTTTGCCCTTGCGTGGGGTAGGAGTGGACTGTGAGGCTTCCTGAGACACGGTGTGCTGTTCAGGGCAAGGACAGCAGAGGCGACAATGAGGGGAAATTTCTTTGACAAGGGACAATAGAAATGCGGGATTTTAAGCACAGCAATCCCTCTCGGGTTCTTTGAAAAACTGGGTCAGCTCGTGAAGCTGAACGCCCTCTTTGCCTGGAGTTTTCTACCTGGAACAGCATTTCACGCACCACAGATGTCATTATTGGCCCCCAGGGGACTGAACAGTCTGACAATGCTCCCCAAAGTTAATGACCAAAATGATGCAAAATCTCAAGGAAATGAGAATCAGGGACGATGTCCCTCGCTCTTCACTACCCTCCTTCCCTCGGGGGCTGAAGTTCTGAGACATGAAAACCAATCCTCTTTAACCCAAACCCCATTGCTTCTGCACATAATGAGAGGGCTGAAAGCAGATGAAGGACAGTGGTGCCGGGCTCAACTTTCTCACCGTAACAGAGGCTCAGGAGGAGTCTTTGGGGGCAGGGAAGAGACTTGGTGGGCCAGGATGTGTGGGATCTAGCTGCCAACTCAAAGTGTGACCTTGGGCATGTCACTTCCCCTTGCTGCTTAGTCTCTCATGCATCACATGAAGGCATTAGACCAGTCAAGTTGTGCTGAGGAAACAAAACCAGTAAGATTATATATATATATATATATATATATATATATATATATATATAAAAATATATACACATATATATTTATATATATGTATGTATATGTTTATATATGTTTATATATGTTTATAAATGCATTTATATATATGTATATTCTTATATATATCCTTTCTATCTGCACACAGATATTATACACACATCTATATTTTTATATATTTACAAGTCCTTATCCATATATAAATCCATACATACACCCATGTATCTATATCTTTACACATCTATCTATACAGATACAGATATATAAAGACACTTTTAAAAATTTTTTTTAATGTTTATTTAGTTTTGACAGAGAGAGAGAGAGAGACAAAGCAGAGCATGAGTGGGGGAGGGGCAGAGAGAGGGAGACACAGAATCCGAAGCAGGCTCCAGGCTCTGAGCTATCAGCGCAGAGCCCCACATGGGGCTCGAACCCACGGACCGCGAGATCATGACCCGAGCTGAAGTCAGACACTCAACCGACTGAGCCACCCAGGTGCCCCTAAAGGCACTTATTTTAAGGAACTGGCTCACATGGGTGTGGACATTGAAATTTGTAGGGCAGGTAGGTAGACTAGAGACTCGGGAAGGAGTTGGTGCTGAAGTCTGAGGGCAGAATTTCTTCTTTGGGAAACTTCAGTTTTTACTCTGAAAGCCTTTGATTGGATGATGAAGATGAAGAAGGTGAGATGATGATGATGGTGATGATGATGGCAAAGGTGATGGGGGTCATGATAGTGATGGTGGTGATGGTGGTGGTGATGATGATGATGGTAATGATGATGGTGATGGTGATGATGATGTGATAATGATAATGGTGGTGATGGGGGTCATGATGGTGATGGTGGTGATGGTGGTGGTGATGATGATGATGGTAATGATGATGACGGTGATGATGTCATGGTAATGATAATGGTGGTGATGGTGATGCTGATGCTGATGGTAGTAATGATGATGATGATGGTGATGGTGATGATGGTGGTGATGATGATGGCAAAGGCGATGGGGATCATGATGGTGATGGTGGTGATGGTGGTGATGATGGTGGTGGTAATGATGATGACGATGATGATGGTGATGGGATGATGGTGATGAAGAGCATAGGAGGAGGACAGTGATGGAATGAGGAAGGTATGATGAAGGCAGGACATGCCCATGGGTGCTGCTCTAACAACACCCAACTGGGAGAGAGGCAAATATATGCCATGACAAGGATATACGCTTGATGCCATCATATCTGAGTTCTCATCCCGTTTCCAACATGTTACAGCAAGTAGTGTGACCGACCTGAGCCTCATTTGTCCAAGAGACGTAGAGAATATGTATCCCAAGAACCAAGAGATAGTCAAATCCTGCCTCTGACTGGCTATCACTCTCCGTAAGTCCTCTGGGGAAAATTTAGGCTCAGAAAACAGGCAACAAAGAAGCCTTCATGACCAGCTGAGGCCCATGAACAAGGCAAATACGCCCATTTGCACCCAGTGGGCCCCTTTCATGAGTCAAGCTGGCTTGCCTGGCCTTTGGCCTTTGGTGGGTTGAAAGGCCTTACTGGGCTCCCACCCCCCGTAGGCTGATCGCTCGTGTCTGGGCTCACTGCTCTGCTCCCTGACCCACCCGCTGCCCCCTCCCTCTGAGAGGTCACTCCCCACTCTTTCTCTGATTCCTCCAGCCTCTCATCCTCCGAAGACGCTGACCAGAGCCCTTGGAGCTGCTTTCCTTCTCATTTCACTGCCCGCCTGCTTCTCCCGCACATATGCTTCAATTATCTTAATCACAGTGTGCTTAAGATTTTGAAATCTGCTTTCCCGTTCAATACCATGTCCACTCAGTATCATCAGTTGCATTTAGTTGCTGCATATTATTTTTAACACCCATGAAGGCCCAGCAAGTGGGCTGCGAGCTCGTCAGCCTGTCAGAGCTGGGCACGGCGCTAGGTCTGTCTTGGCTTTCAGAGAGATAGCAGCCTGGCTTCATGATTCCATGCCCACGGCCACTCAAATATTCCATTACTGGATGTTTGGGTTCGCTCAGATTTCCCCTTTTGCAAATGATTCCAGAATGAGTATCTTTGGGCATGAGGTTTGCCCAATTTTTGGCTCGTTCACGTCTTTGACCATTTATGGAACAGCCCTACACAGTCCGGGGGTCTGTTCCAGCTTGGCAGGAACACCATCTCCCTCCACCTTCTCTCCTGCACTGCAGGAGAAATGCACAAAACCAAATTTCCCAGGATCCTCTTTTAATATGCCTTTTGCAAACGAGAGGCCCTCAACTGACAAGTGGAAGGGAAAAGGGAAGAAGTCATTACTACTTGAGCGAAGCTGGGGGCAGGCAGCTGGGATTTTCAGTACCAAATGCCCTTCACCTCGGTGTCCACTGAAGTCAGCTGCTCCAGGGCTGCGGGCAGCGAGGTCAGTGATGGGGCCTTCCCTGTAACGCCTACACCTTCGTATTATCTCGGATGGGCACTACAGTGTCCCCCCTCCCAGACCCACTCTTCGGGGATGATGTACACGTTCCTGGCTGCTGAAAGACAGCTCATAGCTACGTCTCTCACGGGAATTACCTTCTGAGTGGGGTCAATCCACATGCAAGGTTATATCCTCTCTAAGGGTATGGCCAGTAGTCAGTCACTGGCTGATACCTGGATACAAAGGCATAGCCCTCTTGCTCCATGTTGGCACAACAGTGAAGGACCGTCCCAGCTCCAGAACTCTCCGTCCGATTGGCTGAGGTCTCCAGGCAACACTTTGCAGGTCAGTTTCTCCCTCTAACCCAGTCCTCCTTTCCTTGTTTCCTTACAGGTGTGTCTCCCGAGGACACTCCCCAATAATTTCCACACACAAATCCTCAGAACCTGTTTCCAGGGCCTTTCCTGCCCAAACCCTTCCACGTAAGCCAAGCAAATTCAGGGTTGAGTTGTTGTGGCAACTGGCACTTAATTATCCCAACTGTAATGGAAATTGGGACCAGAAGTGGAATTCTGCCAGAGCAATGAACCCGAAATATGTGATACTTCCTTAGTGGTTGAGTAATAGGCATGGAGGAAAATTAAGACAGGTTGGAAATATGTCAATTCAGCTTATTATAAAATAGCACAACATATGGTGAAACTGTTGCCTGCAGTTATTTGAGAGGCAGACCACGGGCTTATTGAACTGGCGGGTTCCAAGGTAGGGGTTGGAGAAACGTCATTAGTGGTGTATGCTCGGTGTTACTGGCTGGATTTGATAAGATATTATAAGGAAAGATGAACTCGGACACACAAAGAAAAAGGTAAAATAAAGAGTCCAGAAATTTGGGGTTTTGCATGGATGAAAAAAAAAAAAGCCAACTCTTTTTAGATCCAAAACAGGAAGAAATGGAATCAAAAGAGGCTTTAAGGTACAAAGTCACGTCAAACTTCCCAGTGAAGATCAAATTTGCAGCAAAGATCAGAGGAAGGGTGTACATTGCCAACCTAAAGCTCCAGAGAACTGCAATGGGGCCTCTATTAAGTAAGAAGGGCGTGGGGCAAGGGAGCAGAGAAAGAACCAGACGGGGAACTAGCTTGAACAATATTGAGGTGCATGGACCCAGCTGGAAGCTAATATATCAGAAATGTACTGTTTGTGAGGTCCTATTACCAAAGGAACCACACATCCAGGCTGAGCAAGCCTTTCACCGTTCAAGTTTTAAGGAAATTCTTGTGCCAGACTTCTAGAATACCAAGTGAGATGGAGAGACAGGCCGTCCCCTGGAGAGGGATTATTCCTCAGTGACCGACTTCCACGCTACCAAGAAGGTTCATTCAAAATAACACAAACCAAAACCAAAACCAAAAAACACACAGAGGGTGGAATCAAGGCTAATGGAGAAAAATGAACAAGGAGCATCTCCCAGAGATTGATGACAGGGCCTCACCATGGACCATCCCCTGCCTGTAGAATAGGGTTTTGACAGCGTCTGCCCGATGGGATTTCAGAACCATAATGGACAGACCACTGTGTATCTCTCATCATTCCTGTCTCTAAATGAGAGTGTGTGTATTGGGGTCATATTCTCCCAGTTCTATCAGTATATATTGAGGATGGGATTAAACAAGTGAATTTTTTTTTTCTGTTCAGAGATCTCTGGACCCAGAGGAGCCATGTCAACAGGATGGGAAGATAGTCGAATACCATTTGGAAATCCCGAGTTTGAAACTGCATGTAGCAACTGGAAGAGATTTTGGAGGAGGGGTTAAGGGAGCTGTGGGGGTTGGGCAGGGAGTGGGGTAGGGGGGAGAAGAGATCATAGGGGCATTTGGAGCCCAGAGGGCATACTTTGTGGAGATAGTACTCACCCAGTATTCTACCAGCCACCCTTGCGGTTACGTTGGGGCTACGTGACTAGTTTTGACCAATAGCCTATGAATGACGTCATGTGTATCTTTCTCTCTCTGCACCAGGTGACACAGCTACAAGGTGCACAAGGGCCTCCTGAGCACACTGAACTGTACACAGAGTTCCTTGAATTTTATACTTTATTGCATTAAGTCACAGAGAATTGAAGGCTTCTGCAGCACAGCCTCGCCTGTCTGGACTAATATTTCTACTATGTGCTATTTTCCTCTAGTCACTGAGTAGAAACAGACATTGCATTACAAGGTAACATAATTAGATTGTTACAAAGACTCCAAAATCTTACACCATTCTAATGCGGCTGGTCTCTGGACTTCTTCCTGGAGCCTCTTTGAGTTAGATTCATTTTCCTGCTGTTATTTCTGAGGTGTGAGGGAGGGGTTGGAGGGATCACTGCTACCCTCCCTCCTCTTTCTGACTCCAGCCCTTCTGTAACGTGTGTAGCCCAGACTCTCCTATGAAGTCTTTCATATGAAGTCTTTCACTGCTCATCCCACTAGGAAAGAGCGATGGGGACCCAGCAAATAATCTTCACCGTTTCTGCACCCAGTCAGCCTGGCAACAGCTCACTCCTTGGGTTCCCAGCTCCAACCAGAGCCAGCTTTCTTGGAATGTTTCTCTCCGCCGTGATATCTTTGTCCAGTGCACCTAGGCCAAAAGACTCCATGCTTTCTGAGACACTGAGCTCTTTGAGGAGCATTTGTTCCCGGCTCGAAGGATGCCTTTACCCAAAGTTAGGAAATCTAAGATTTAGAACCTTAAGCATGAAAGCCTAATGGTATGTCTCCTTCCCAGACCTAGCATTTAGGAGTGTGGAAGGCACAGAGAAGCTTGATACAGGTTCAGCTCCAAAGAGTGCCCGGGTCAGGATCCCATCTCTGCACCTGCTGTATCTGAGTTAAAAACCTTCATTCATTTCCATGAAAGGCAGTTCCCCCCTGAAGCCAGCCATCAACTGGCAGGCAAACAGGACTGGCTCACTCTTCCCCCAGTAAACCCTGACTTTTGCAAATACAAAATTGTCGAAATTATCTAGTGGTTCTTAACTTGCCTTCAGTTGTAAGAGGTTCAACGGTCCCCTAAAGCCTAAACGTGGGATTAGGGATTTGAATATCTTACCTAGAGGGGGGAAACACTGCATTTTAGGCTCTTTGACAAATGTATAAGAGGTCCTCCAAAGACATTTCCTAATGACGCCAACTTTGACCATCATTATTAAGAACATGACTCTCAGGGCGCCTGGGTGGTTCAGTCGGTTGAGTGTCTGACTCTTGCTTTTGGCTCAGGTCATGATCTCATGGTTTGTGAGTTCAAGCCCTTTGTTGGGCTCCAGGCTGGCGGTTCAGAGTGTGCTTGGGGTTCTCTCTTTCCCCCTGTCTCTCTCTGCCTCTGACACACTCACACACATGTGTTCTCTCTCTCTCTGTCTCTCTAATAAATAAATAAACTTTATATTAAAAAAGAACATGACTTTGAATCCATTACAAGGCTCAGAGTCATAGCATTCCTGTGGTCAAGGGGGCATTACAGATCAACTAGCAAGGGGTCATGGGAGTGTCCTAAGGAGTCACAGGGATCCCAAAGCCATAATAGGGGTACTTCCTGGATTGGAGGCCTCATCCTTTAACTACCTCAAACACCTGAATCGCTTTGATCTATTTTATATTATGGAGGGTCACATAAAGTTCTTGGGAGGCAAGGGGAAAAGCACAGCTTAACTGCTCAGACAATTAAATTAAAATCTCATCCAAATAACCTTCAGTTTACTGATGGAGAAACTGAGGCCCAGACTGGCCTCTAGGATAAAGCAGACCCTACGTCACATTCCTGTAGTTTTGCTGCACTTCCTCCTCTGTCTGGAACAATCTTCCTGAAATGTCCTTCCATGCCTCCCTATGCCCCAAGCTTACCTGATGCATATTGTTCACTTTCCCAAATTGGGATCTCTCTGGGCTCCTGGAAGGAACAGATGGTTTCTTCCTTGGTGTACCTACAGAGCCCTCTGTATACCTGCCTCTTGAAGGTCCTATTGACATTTCCAATCTGTCTTCCCGTCTCGGTTGTGAGCTTTCTGGGCCCAAGATCTATGTTGCTTGATCTCTCTATCCCTCCCACCATAATATCTCATTTTGAGTTATTTATCCATTTTGACTTGCATGACTTTGGCTTTAGGAGGAGGACCCCTTGCACATTGGAGGTTCCTGGTATACTGAGAAACCATGTGAAGGGGGGAGATGGGACTGTAATGGTCCTCAAGACTGGGCAGCCAACCACCCCTTGGTAAGTCTCCTGCTGTCAGGGCTAGGGTCTTGTCCTCGAAGGGGCCTAAGCAACACACTTCTAAATTACATGCAGATCAAAGAACAAATCTCAAGAGAAATTTTAAAATACTTTGAATTAATGAAAATGAAAATATAACATTTCAAATTTATGGGTACAGCAAAAGCAGTGCTTGGAAGGACATTTATAGCATTGAATGCAGATGTTAGAAAAGAAGAAAGATCGGGGTACCTGGGTGGCTCAGTTGGTTAAGCAGCCAATTCTTGATTTCAGCTCAGGTCATGATCTCACAGTTCATGGGTTCAAACCCTGCATCCGGCTCTGCACTGACAGCATGGAGCCTACTTGGGATTCTCCCTCTGTCTCTGTCTCTGCCCTTACCCCACTTGCTCTCTATCTCTCTCAAAAACAGAGGGACGCCTGGGTGGCTCAGTCAGTTGAGCGTCCGGCTTCAGGTCAGGTCATGATCTCACGGTTCATGAGTTTGAGCCCCGCTTTGGGCTCTGTGCTGACAGCTCAGAGCCTGGAGCCTGTTTCGGATTCTGTGTCTCCCTCTCTCTCTCTCTGCTCCTCCCCAACTTGTGCTCTCTCTCTCTCTCAAAAATAAATAAACATTAAAACAAAACTGATAAATAAACATTTAAAAAGAAAAGAAAAGAAGAAAGATCTAAAATCAATATTCTAAGTTTCTACTGTAGAAAACCAGGCAAAGTAGAGCAAAATGAATCCAGAGTAACCAAAAGAAAAGAAATAATAGGAATTAGAGCAGAAACCAATGAAATTGAAAAATAGGGAAAAGAAATGAAACCAAAAGCTGGATCTTTGAAAAGATCAATACAATTGATAAGCCTCAAGCCAGGTTAATTAAGAAAAAAAGAGAACACAAATTACTAATATCAGAAATAAAAGAGGGGACGTTGTTACAGATCCCATGGACGTTAAGGGATAATAAAGAAATACTATGAGTAACTCTATTCTCACAAATTTGATAACCTAGATGAGATGGACCAATTCCTTGAAATACACAACCTGCCAAAACTCACACAAGATGAAATAGACAACCTAAGTAGTCCTGTATCTGTGAAAGACATCGAATCGATAATTAATAACGTTTCAAAACAGAAGCCACCAGGCCCAAGTGGGGCCACGGGTGAATTCTCCCAAAACTTAAGAAAGAAATTATAGGGGCGCCTGGGTGGCGCAGTCGGTTAAGCGTCCGACTTCAGCCAGGTCACGATCTCGCGGTCCGTGAGTTCGAGCCCCGCGTCGGGCTCTGGGCTGATGGCTCAGAGCCTGGAGCCTGTTTCTGATTCTGTGTCTCCCTTTCTCTCTGCCCCTCCCCCGTTCATGCTCTGTCTCTCTCTGTCCCAAAAAAATAAATAAACGTTAAAAAAAATTAAAAAAAAAAAAAGAAAGAAATTATAGCAATCCTCTATGATTTCTTTCAGAGTATGGAAGCCGAGGGAACACCCCCTAACTCATTCTAAGAGGCCAGCATTACCATAATACCCAAACCAAAGACGTTACAAGAAAAGAAAACTACAGACCAATATTTCTCATGGACATAGATGCAAAAATCCTCAACAAAAATACTAGCAAATTAAATCTAACAATATATCTGAAAGAGTATGAACCACAACCAGGTGGGATTATCCCAGGTATGCAAGGCTGGTATTTGAAAGTGAGGGAGCCCAGGAAGAGAACTAGGCAAAGAAACCTAAGGATCAAAAACAGAGGGTTCCCTGAGTGAGCTCTCTCCTTGGAAATCGTCAGGGAACAGGACAGGCCCCAGTAAAAACTAACCCTGCCAAGGTCAGACAACTGAATGCATCGGGCAAACGAGATTCCTGTTCCCATTGTCCTCTGTTGTCCCCACTAGATATTCAGTGACCTCTTTGGAAATTCCTGTGGCCTCAGCTTAGGGATCCAAGAATCTTGGTCTCATGCAAGCTTTATTACTTGAGGGCGAAGGTACCTTCATGGGAATCTCAATAATCAGAGGAAAGCTACCAGGGATGGAACAATGGCTGCCAGCTGGGCTGTTTCCACACTGCACCTGCCAGTTGAAACCTTGGGTATATTTCGATACATGAATCTATTCCCCCAAGACTCTTTCTAAGACCCATATGAGAACAGGGTCTGAATGTTGAACAAAAGCTACCTCCTGCATGGAGGCTCCAATATTTCTCCTCTCTCTCTCAAAATTTAAACATTTAAAAAGAAAAGAAACATTTAAACATTAAAGACAGAGGAGACTCTTCAGAGGAACTTCACATAGCAGTAACCAGTGCTCACTGAGCATCCACTCTGCCAGGCACTCAACGAACACATCTCTAATCATCTCAACAGCAATTTATGGTGGAAGTTTCCACCTCCATTCACAGGAAGAACTTGAAGCTCAGAGAGGTCAAGTGACTGGCCCAAGATCCACAGCAGATAGCAGAGCCGGGACTGGAACCCAGGCTTGTTGGATCTCAAAGCTTATGCTGTTTCTACCTCCAGTTTAGCTTTGCACCTGCTGCTTTGTCCCTTCCCTGTTAGAAGTCAACTCTGCATCATTTCAATCTCATGCAGCCATCATTGCCCCACCGCCTACCATGCACCCAGCACCATGCTGGCCCTTGAGGGTCTGGGGTGACAAAGAAGTATGCAAGTATGCAATACAAGCAAGATGGTCAGCTTCTTGAAATGTGCACCATTTAAATCGCCGTGGCTGATCTCTGTTGAATGTCAGGCAGAGGCTCAGATGGTCAATGTCCCCTTCCCATTCCAGCTTCCCACATGCCCTGTGTTGCAACCTTCTCAATCTGGTCTCTGATGCCAGCATATTCAAGGTGCCTTGCAGGACTCTCCAGTGTGGCTCTCAATCCTCCTCATCAAAGCTGGCCAATCCACTGACTCGTCTCCCAGAACTCAGCTGACCACACACCGTGCTCTTTCTTCTCAGGAGCTCTGTAGACAAACAATTCATCCATTCGTTCATCCAGCAGACACGGTCCATTCAGGGTGCTGGGCTCCCTTGGGTAGACCCTGGGGTTACAATGATAGATAATACAGTGGTGTTGCCTGCATGGAATGCAGGCTAGAAACGGGGAGGTGGACACACAAGGGCACCGAAGTACGACAGGTGCGGTGACAGGAGTCTGGACACAGCACAAGGTTACAAGGGAAGGGAGAGTCGATGCATTCTGGGGGCCAATGGTTCCAGAGAGGCTTCAGGGAAGAGGTGACAGCTCAAAATAAACATGAAGCATGGGCAGCTGATCTTGGGTTTCCCGGAGAGGAAGTGGGTTGTGGGGGGTTTGGTACGGGAAGCATTCAGGAGAAGGAACCAGCATGAGCAAGTGCATAGCTGTTTGAACCATTCGGGTGCGTTCTCCAAAGCCAGGCAGCGGGGGAGGGCCAGGTTCCAGCGTATGGGATGTGTGTGCATTGTCGGAAGAAGGATGCACAGGGAGGTGTGCTAGGCAGAGGCCCGATTCTGCAGGGCTGATGAGCCGAGCCAGGGAGAGGCTGGACTTTATCCTGTGGGCAGTGGTCTCACACTTTACTGAGCGTCAGGATCCCCCAGGGGTCAACTGCGTGCTGGTGGGTCCACACCATCATCTCTGGCGTGGGGGGGCGGGGCGGTGGGCAGGAGGCTGGGGGTCTGCGTGTTTGACAGGCAGCTGTGAGCCCTGTGCACGTGGTCCTGGGAGCCCAGCTTGCCCTGAGAGAGGCAGAGCCCATGGACAACACCCTGAGCGAACCCCACCCTGACTAACAAAACAAGAGCCAACCGCAGCACAGAGTTTCAGTGTTCTTGTGGCATTCACACCACCCTCTCGCAAAATCAAGATACAGAGCCTTCGAGAAAACAAGGGCCTGGCTCAGGCTATGCCTTCATTTACAGATGAGGCTCAGAGAGAGTGCAGCCTGTGGCTGCCGGTGGCCGAGCTGGGATTCGAAGCCACGTTCTTTCCCTGCTCGCACGGCCACGGCCACAGCCATCTCTCCACAAAACCATGATCACAGAAAAATCACCTCCGGCTGTCGGCCGACGGGGACCAGGACTGGTCAGCTGATGGGCCCTACTGTTCTTCCTACAGAGCATAGTAACTGAATAAAGGGCTCTTGGGAGCCAGCGGGATGAATCTGTAGTGACATCAGCACAGGTGCTGTGACAAGAGAGAGCTGGGGGGGGGGGGGGCAGGTGAGGTCCTCCTCCCAAGCCTTGAATCATTACACAACAGTTACTGGGGACACTGCTGAGAAACTGTCATCAGAGAATGTCGTTAGGTACTTTGCATTCTATCAGGTCAAGTACAATAGCTTATATAAAGGCACTCTGGAGTGGTGTTGATGATCAGCTTTGGGTCTCTGGAAGGCTAACGGAAATGCTTCTGGAACCTCTGTCTGAGCCCTCAGCACAGGAAATGCACTGTTTAAGACAGAATATTCTGTGTGGGGATGTTGGGGGGTGAAGTTCAAACTGTTTCTTCCCCAGACTTTAGGCTGTCTACATCACTGACGGCAGACAGAGAGGCCTCTTCTCCGCGCCCTGGCCCGGAGCTGGGGGGCATCTAGCTCTGCCAATTTCAGAGAAAACAAACCATCTATTGGAGGAATTTAGCCTGTCGTCGGAGACCCATTTCTTAAGCACGAGAGCCCCCTGCTGGCGACACGTGAATCTTGCTGATCCTGCCTAAATTGACCTAAGTGGGGACGCTCCCAGCCGAAGATGTTCAATGTTCAGACTTCTTATTTGTGACATCAGATCACACACCCTTCAAATTCCATGGAGAAGAAGGTGCCTTATTCTGTAATGAGTGCTGGGGACCGACTGTGGGAGGAGATTTCATTAGATTCCACTTCACATATGAATTCCACTCCACTATATGAATTCTAGAGTTACATGTAAAAATACGGACCACTAAAGTCAAGAGAAAATAGGGTGAACATTAATTGGGTGCCTGGTGGAAAATACTTTATACAGATAGAACCGAAATAAGATTTCATAAAGGAAAGTAATAAAAGGTTTGACAAGGGGAAGTATGTCCGTTTCCCCATGGCAGTCGTCTTAGGCTGAAACAGACAGAGGACAGAGATGCGTGTGCAGGGGGTGTCCTGGAACGACTTGTGCAGTGACACCTGTCGGGGAGGGAGTGGGAGAAGCAAGACGGGACAGAGGAACACTGAACTGCAGACCTCACAGGCAATTCTAGATCTGCGGCTCTGCCTCCAGCTGTTCTGAATCAAGGCAAAAGGCGCGGGTTTTTGTGTCCCCATGTGGACCAGGCGTGGGATGCCCCAGGAGACACTATTTCTCAGGAAGGGACTAGGTTGTGAGCCCTTTGTCAGCAGCCAACACTCCTGGCAGCTGGGAAGTGAGTGCCTGTGTCCTGCAGTGGAAATCCAGATGACAAACCACAGTGTCCCCTACACCAGTATCTGTGTCCATGAATGAGTGACATCTTTAAATCTCTGCCGGTTGCATGGGTAAACATTGAATATTGTTTTCATCTATTAAGGCATCTCTGTGTTCGCATATTTACTGATCTCCCCCCAGGTTTTGTGACACGCCTAGCTAGCTTCCTTGCTCCTTTTTCTACTGACTCAACTTGGCTTCTCCATCAAGTGGGAGTTTGGATAACAACCAATCTGCAAAGGGAACTTGGGAGCAAATTATGACTTGAAGGCTTTTTTCTACCACGATAATCCTAAAACTGTAAAGGTATTCTTAACAGAAAACCTTCTCGCCCAGCTGTATTTCACTTGGATTCCATTCCCTTCCTTTTTCTTAAAAGCCTCAAGGCAACAAATCTGATGAATGCTGCCTGTCAACTGCTAAAATAATAATCAACTACTTTTGATAGAAATCTATCTTCTAGCAAAAAGGCACTTAGATCCATTTTTAGATGTTCTGAAATCTATGCATGATTACCGAATCTTTTGTATTCCAAGAAGTGCATGTACTAGACTCGTTAAAAAGCCAAATTTGGCGGGGGCTTCTGGGTAGCTCAGTCAGTTAAACATCTGACTTCGGCTCAGGTCACGATCTCGCAGTTCGTGGGTCCGAGTCCTGCACTGGGCTCTGTGCTGACAGCTCAGAGCCTGGAACCTGCTTCAGATTCTGTGTCTCCCTCTCCCACTGCCCCTCCCCTGCTCATGCTCTGTCTCTGTCTCTCTCTCTCTCAAAAATAAATGAACATTTAAAAAAATTTTTAAGCCACATTTTTTTAATTTTATTTTTTATTTTTTTAAATTTACATCCAAATTAGTTAGCATATAGAGCAACGATGATTTCAAGAGTAGATTCCTTAGTGCCCCTTCCCCATTTAGCCCATCCCCCCTCCCACAACCCCTCCCATAACCCTCAGTTTGTTCTCCATATTTATGAGTCTCTTTTGTTTTGTCCCCCTCCTTGTTTCTTTATTATTGTTGCTTCCCTTCCCTTATGTTCATGTGTTTTTTATCTTAAAGTCTTCGTATGAGTGAAGTCATATGATTTTTGTCTTTCTCTGACTAATTTCATTTAGCATCATACCCTCCAGTTCCATCCACGTAGCTGCAAATGACAAGATTTCTTCTTTTTGATCGCCAAGTAATACTCCATTGTATAAATATACCACATCTTCTTCATCCATTCATCCATCGATGGACATTTGGGCTCTTGACATACTTTGGCTATTCTGGATGGTGCTGCTATAAACATGGGGGTGCATGGGTCCCTTCAAAACAGCATACCTGTATCCTGTGGATAAATGCCTAGTAGTGCAATTGCTGGGTCATAGGGTAGTTCTATTTTTAGTTTTTTGAGGAACCTCCATACTGTTTTCCAGAGTGGCTGCACCAGCTTGCATTCCCACCAACAATGCAAAAGGGCTCCTCTTTCTCCGCATCCTCGCCAACATCTGTTGTTGCCTGAGTTGTTAATGTTAGCCCTTCTGACAAGTGTGAGGTGGTATCTCATGGTGGTTTTGATTTGTGTTTCCCTGATGATGAGTGACGTTGAGCACTTTTTCATGTGTCGGTTGGCCATCTGGATGTCTTCTTTGGAGAAGTATCTATTCATGTTTAAGCCACATTTTCTTAAGGATCACTTTCTAAGAAAAAAAAAATCACATTGTCAAGCCATGAGACTTTTCTCTTTTTTTTAAGTTTATTTACTTGTTTTGAGAGAGAGAGCGCGCGCTTGTGTGCACACGCAAGGGAGGAGCAGAGAGAGAGAGAGAGAGAGAGAGAGAGAGAATCCCAAGCGGATTCCAATGTGGATCCCAATGCAGAGCTCAATCCCATAAACCATGAGGTCATGACCTGAGCCATACTCAAGAGGCGGACGCTTAACCAACTGAACCACCCAGGCACCCCAAGACTTTTTTTTTTTATGAACAGGGACAAATATCAATTTCACATGGTGGCCTAGGGAATGTGTTGGGGACAATGCTATTATTAAAACAGACATGGTAAAGCTGCAACTTTGCAAATTGCCTCTCTAACCAGAGGACAACAGACGGTTCAAGATAGAAACAATGACTCTTCCTACCTTCATATCCACTTCATTCAACATCACAGGAGCCTGTTGAATGTCTACCCTCCGGAAGGCAGCAGGCTAAGCTTAAGGATCTGTGCCCATATTTCTGAAGACAGTTCAAGGTTCTTCCTGTTCTTCTTCACTGCTCTTATCATTCCAGACCTTTCTCCAGCCACACCCAGCACAGCCCTCAAAGTGCCCCCATACAGGACCCCGAGAAGGCCCCGGCATGCCTCCTTGTCTCCCGCCTCCCTGTACTTGTTGACCCTCCCTCTGCGATCATCTTTCTGTACACAGTGATCTCCTGCTCCGTGTAGGCTCCTCGCTTGCCCTCTGTCCCCAGCGCGACTCTCCCTCCCTTCTCTGCGCTCCCACGGCGCTTTGCACCACCTGGACCTCGCTTTCAACAGTTGTTCTCTCCTACCGCCAGGAGGCTGCCAACTCTTTAAGGAAATGAGCTGTGCCCTCCAAATTGTGCAGCGTGCAGCTGGTAGACATCGTTAGCAAATGTTTGTGAATGAGCAAAGGAGTAGATCTGGAAAGCATGGTGTAGTTTACAAGGCGTTTTCACAGACTTGAGACAATGTGATCGTCACAACAGCCATGCAGGCTTCATGCTGTTTTGTCCCCCCCCCCCCTTTTTTTTAAATGAAAATAAAGGAGAGACAGAGAGAAGTTCCTACCCTCAAGGGGTTTACAAGCTTGTGGGGCAAGCCTTTGACAGTAACAGAAACCTAAATGGGACACAGCAGAATCAGTCTTGGAGTCCAAGAGGTGAAAGAGATGAATTGCAATTTAGGAGGCAAATAAATAATGTTCACTTTGATTTTTCCACGATTTAGAAAAATCCTAGCAATAACCTAAACACGCCACACAGGGGCAGAAGCAGCTCATTATAATTAGGATTTCTTCTTCAACGAGTTTGCCCCTGTTCATAGCTCTACATTGGGTGGAGACACAGAAGGAAATGAAGTTCCTCACATTTATCGAGCGCCTACTATATATCAGAATGTTTACATATGGTGAGTCAGTAAATCCTCTTAATCCTGTAAAGGAATCTTATCTGCCCCTCAAACTCATCGGCTCTCCATTCCTCCCCACCTCTTAGTCCCAGAGGTGATGTGACATGTCCAAGGAAATACGTATATGGTCAGCAGTGGTAGGATTCAAGCCCATGTTAAATTCCAAAGTCTGTTTTTATTCTTTTCATTTCCTATTTCCTTTTCACACTTTTTAATTTTTTTAAGTTTTTATTTATTTTGAGAGAAAGAGAGAGAGTGTGCATGAGTAGAGTAGGGGCAGAGAGAGAGGGAGAGAGAGAGAGAACACCCTCATGCATGAGTTGAGGAGGGGCAGAGAGGGAAGGAGAGAGAATCCCAAGCAGGCTCTGTGCTGTCAGCTCAGAGCCTGATGTGGGGCTCGATCACACAAACCATGAGATCATGACCTGACCTGAAATCAGGAGTCAGACACTTAACCGACTGAGCCACCCAGATGCCCCTCCTTTTCACACTTTTTAGATTACACAAAAAAGACAAGAATACATTCTCATGGCTAATGAAGACATTCAAGATAAAAGATATGTCACCCTTGACTCCCACCCAATCCCATCCTTCTCTTAAATCAGTTTTCTGTGTCCCTTTCCAGACTCCTGTCCATGCATTTGTAAACATACATTTATTTGAGCACAAATCGGTTCATGCTGAGTTATTATGGCACTGTAGTGATACACTTATTGACTTAAAATATATCTTACAATGACATCCTACGTTTCAACTTTGATAATGTACAGGATTTGCTGCAAAATAATCCACTGATGTGGGAGGAAACAAGACGAAATGAGAGGGGTCTCGGATCGACAATTGTTATAACTGGGTGGTTAGGTTCACTGCACTTCAATTTATCATACTAAAACTTTTTTAGATACCTTGACTTCCCGTCTCCATTTGGGATGTACGAAAATGGAAAGAACCCTGCTCCACCTTTACAACGACAATAAAACTGCCAGACAAATTTACAACTTTTCTTGAGCCTTCAGAAAGCTGAGGTCAGAGGGCAACCAACTACTGCGGCGGGGCAGTAAACCTTGTCATCCTCAGGGCGCTGGCGAAAACCCATTATAGCTGCAGAGGAAAGGGGGGAAACGTCCCCTATTTGGGGGAAAAGTGCATGATCACTGTCCACTGGCCAAACCACAGTTGGAGGTAGGCAAGAGCACTGAGGAGTCCCACCCCCAAGACCTAAGGAAAGAGCTTTTGACGAAAACTAAGTCTTAGAACAAGAAAGAATGTCTCCCAAAACCCACCAGAGGCAAAAATGACGTTGTGGGCATGTGAGGTGTGCAATCAGAGGGCCCATGCTCAAAAGTGTCCTGTACTGGGTTTAGGGGGCGCCTGGGTGGCTCAGTTGGCTAAGCGTCCGACTTCAGCTCAGGTCACGATCCCGCGGTCCGTGAGTTCGAGCCCCGCGTCAGGCTCTGGGCTGATGGCTCAGAGCCTGGAGCCTGTTTCAGATTCTGTGTCTCCCTCTCTCTCTGACCCTCCCCCGTTCATGCTCTGTCTCTCTCTGTCCCAAAAATAAATAAACGTTAAAAAAAATTTAATAAAGTTTTAATAATTTTTAAAAATTTTTAATGTTTTATTTATTTTTGACAGAGAGAGAGAGAGAGAGAGACAGAGTGTGAGTGAGGGAGGGGCAGAGAGAGGGAGACACAGAGTCCTATGCAAGGCTTGAACCCACGAACCATGAGATCATGACCTAAGCTGAAGTCAGATGCTTATCCAACTGAGCCACCCAGGCGCACCAGAATTTTTAATAATTTTTGACCATGGTGCTCCACATTTTCATTTTGCACTTCAAATTGCATTGTTGATCCTGTTACCAGGCTAACAAGTGTCCAGTAACAAGTAACTTGGCCGAGGAAAGAAACAGGAAACTTCAAGATAGTTTCATTGAGATTATCCATTCCGAGGAACAGAAATTTTTTTAAAAAAGAGGTGTTGGGGCGCCTGGGTGGCGCAGTCGGTTAAGCGTCCGACTTCAGCCAGGTCACGATCTCGCGGTCCGTGAGTTCGAGCCCCGCGTCAGGCTCTGGGCTGATGGCTCGGAGCCTGGAGCCTGTTTCCAATTCTGTGTCTCCCTCTCTCTCTCTGCCCCTCCCCCGTTCATGCTCTGTCTCTCTCTGTCCCAAAAAAAATAAATAAACGTTGAAAAAATAAAAAAGAGGTGTTTTTTGTTTTTTTTTTTAGGAACAAGATAAATGAACAAAGCTTCAGAAACCTGTGGAACACCATCAAATGTGACAACATACACATAATAGGAGAACCAGGAGAAAAGAAAGAAAAGTCAGAAAGTATATTTTAAAACAGAATGGTCTAATACTTGGTAAATTTTGATGAAAAACATCAATATGCACATCCAAAAAATTTAACAAACTCCAAGTAAGATAAATGCAAAACTTTCCATATATATATATATATATATATATATATATATATACACAGAGATAGATAGATAGATATAGATATATATATATACATATCATAATCCAACTTTCAACATCCAGTGACAAAGAGGGAGTCTTGAAAGCAGCAAAAATACAAGTGACTTTCAATGAGATTAATCAATGATTTCTCAGAGAAATCATAGATCCCTAAAGGCAGTAGTATGGTATATTCAAAGTGATGAAAGCAAAAACCCATCAAATAAGAATTCTGTATCCAGCAAGCTATAGATATGGAAACTAAGGTATTCTCAGATAAATAAAAACTTAGAGAATTAGTTACCAGCAGACCTTTCCCACAAGAAATACTAAAGAGAATCCCACTGGCTGAGAGGAAAGGACACTAGACAGTAATTCTAATCTGAATGTCCCCATGAAGAAAGAAAGACACTGGTAAAGGTGACTCTATGGTAAGTATAACGGATGGCCAACATGTATTTTTTATATGTAACTTTTCCCCCCTCTGTCTGATAAAAAAAAAAAAAAAAACTGCATAAAGCAAAAATTGTAAGTCTGTGTTTATGGGTATAAAATGTATAAAGGTGTAATTTGTATGATAATAATAGCACAAGGGAAAAAATAATATCACAAGGGAAGAGGAAAGTGAACAGAGCTATACAGGACCAAAGATTTTGTGGACTATTAAAATTAAATTGGTATTAATTTGAACTAAACTACTATATATATATATATATGATATTAACATATATAGACATATTAAGAAACAAGAGGATTAAAGTGGTATTAGAAAATGTCTATTTATGGTATTAATTTGAACTAGACTACTGTATATATGATATTAACATATATAGACATTTTAAGAAGAGAATTAAAATGGTATTAGAAAATATTTAATACAAAATAATGGAGGAATAGAGGAATAAAAAAACTGAAGACATAGACAAAACAAACACCAAAGTAGCAGACATAATTCTACCTGATCAGTAATAACATTAAATGTAAATGGCTTAAATATTCCAATTAAAAGGCAAGGTTGGCAAAATGGATTAAAAAAACCCACTATCCAAGTATATACTATCTACAAGAGACATACTTTAGATTCAAAGACACAAATAACTTGACGATAAAAGGATGGAAACAATATACTATGCCAAGTGTAACCAGAAGAGATCTGGAATGGCTCTTCTAATATCAAATAAAATGGGCTTTAAGACAAAAAAAATTATTACTAAGGACAAAGAAAGACATATATAATGAGAATAGGGTCAATCCATCAAGAAGATATAACAATTATAAACATATATTCACCTAAGAACAGAGTCCTAAAATACATAAAGCAAGAAATGACAACGTTGAGAACAGAAATAAGTGATTGAACAAAATAGTTGCAGATTTCAACACCTCAATTTCAATAACAGAAAGAACAAGTGTACATAAGATCAGTAAGGAAATATAAAACTTTAACAATATTATAAGCCGACTAAGTCTGTCCTCAAAGGACACAAATGTCCCATGGAACATTTTCCAGAATAAATCATTAAGTTAGACTATAAAACAAATCTTGAGAAATTTAAAAGGACTAAAATCACACAAAGTATTGTCTCTGACTACAATGGAATGAAATGAAAAATCAATAATAAAAGGAAATTTGGTAAATTCACATATGTGGGAATTAAACAATACATTCCTAAATAATGAATAAAAGAAGAAATCACAAGGAAAATTTAAAAATATTTTGAATAAATGAAAGTGGAAGCATAATATACCAAGATTTATAGGTTTCAACTAAAGCAGGTGTAGGGGTAAAATATAGCTCTAAATGCCTATATTTAAGAAGAGGAGAGATCTCAAATCAGAAACCTAACCTTATACCTTAAGATACAAAACAAAGAAAATCAAACTAAACCCAAAGCAAGCTGAAATTTTTCCGCCCATTTTTAGATTGGATTGTGTTGTTGTTGTTTTGCTTTGTTTTGGGGTTTTTTGGTGGGTTTGTTTGTTTGTTTTGTTTTGGTATTGAGTTGTGTAACTTCTTTATATATTCGGATACTAACCTTTTATCAGATATGTCATTTGCAAATATCTTCTCCCATTCAGTAGGCTGCCTTTTAGTTTTTTGATTATTTCTTTCACTTTTAATTGTGATGTAGTCCCAATAGTTTATTTTTGCTTTTATTTCCTTTGCCTCAGGAGACAAATCTAGAAAAATGTTGCTATAGCCGATTGTGGAGAAATTACTGCCTGTGCTCTCTTCTAGGATTTTTATGGTTTCAGGTCTCACATTTAGCTCTTTAATCCACTTTGAATTTTTTTTGTTTACGGTGTAAGAAAGTAGTCCAGTTTCATTTTTTTTTTTTCTGCATGCATGTAGTTTTCCAGTTTTCCCAACACCATTTTTGAAGGGACCATCTTTTTTCCCACTGCAAATACCTTATTCTTTTGTTGAAGATTAATTGACCATATAATTGTGGATTTATTTCTGGGTTTTCTATTCTGTTGTATTGATCTATGTGTCTATTTTTGTGCCAGTACCGTAGTGTTTTGATTTCTACAGCTTTGTAATAGAACTTGAAGTCCGGACTTGTGATACCTCAAGTTTGGTTTTTCTTTTTAAGGATTGCTTTGGCTATGTGGGGGTCTTTTGTGGTTCCATACAAATTTTAGGATTTTTGTTTCCATTCTGTGGGAAATTCTGTTGTTATTTTGATAAAGATTGCATTAAATCTGAACATGTAGATTGTCCTGGGTAATACAGACATTTTAATAATATTTGTTTTTCCAATCCATGAACATGGAAGATGTTTCCGTTTCTGTGTGTTGCCTTCGATTTCTTTCATCGATGTTTTATACTTTTTAGAGCGCACGTCTTTCACCTCTTTGGTTAAGTTAATTCCTAGATATTTAATGATTTTTGGTGCAGTTATAAATGGGATTGTTTTCTTCATTTCTCTTTCTGGTGCTTCATTCCATGCATAGAAATGCAACAGATTTCTGTGCATTGATGGCATACTACAACTTTACTGAATTAATGTAGCAGTTCTAGTAGTCTTTTAGTGGAGACTTTAGGGTTTTCTGTATATAGTCTCACGTCATCTGCAAATAGTCAAAGGTTTACTTCTACCTTGCCAATTTGGATGCCTTTTATTTCTTTGTGTCTGATTGCTGTGGCTAGGACTTCCAACAGAATGTTGAATAAAAGTGATGAGAGTGGACATCCTTGTCTTGTTCCTGACCTTAGGGGAAAAGCTCTCATTTGTTCCCCATTGAGAATGATGTTCATTATGGGTTTTTCACACATGACTTTTATTATGTTGAGTTATGTTCCCTCTAAACCCACCTTGTTGAGGATTTTCACCATGAATTGATGTTGTGCTTTGTCAAATACTTTTTCTACATCCATTAAAATGACCACATGTGTGCTTTTATCCTTTCTCTTATTGATGTGATGTAGCACGCTGATTGATTTGCGAATATTGAACGACGCTTGCATCCTGGGAATAAATCCCACCTGATTGTGGTAAATGATTTTTTTAAATGTATTGTTGGAGTCAGTTTGCTGTATTCTGTTGAGGATTTTTGCATCTATGTTCATCAGAGAGATATTGGCCTATTTTTTGTGGTGTCTTTATCTGGCTTTGGTATCAGGGTAATGCTGACTTCATAGAACAAATTTGGAAGTTTTCCTTCTTATACTTTTTGGAATGGTTTGAGAGGAATAAGTATTAACTCTTCTTTAAATGCTTGGTAGATATAGCCAGTGAAGCCATCTGGTCCTGAACTTTTGTTTGTTGGGAGTTTTTTGATTACTGGTTCAATTTCATTGCTGGTAATCAGTCTGTTTAAATTTTCTATTTATTCCTGATTCAGTTTTGGTCAGTTATGCTTCTAGGAACCTATCCATTTCTTCTAGGTTGTTCAATTTGTTGGCATATAATTTTTCATAATATTATCTTACAATTGTTTGTATTTCTATTGTGTTGATTGTTATTTCTCCTCGTTCATTTGTGATTTTGTTTATTTGAGTCTTCTTTCTCTCTTTCTCTTTTTCTTTATAAGAGTCTGGCTAGAGGTTTATTAGTTTTGTTGCTCTTTTCAAAGAATCAGCTCCTGGTTTCATTGATCTGTCCTGTTGTGATTTTTTGCTTCTGTGTTGTTTATTTTTGCTCTAATATTTATTATTTCCCTTCTTCTGCTGGCTTTAGGCTTTATTTTCTGTTCCTTTTCTAGCTCCTTTGGTTGCGTATTTGAGACTTTTCTTGCTTTTTGAGGTAGACCTGTATTGCAATACAGTTCCCTCTTTTCTTTTCCTGCATCCCAAAGGTTTTGGACTGTTGCCTTTTCATTTTCATTTGTTTCCATGTAATTCTTTATTTCTTCTCTGATTTCTTGGCTGACCCATTCATTTATTATCAGCATGTTGTTCAACCCCCATGCATATGTGCTCTTTCCAGATTTGCTTGTGGTTGACTTCCGGTTTCATGGTGTTGTGGTCAGAAAAGAAGCACGGCATGACTAATTTTTTTTCAATTTTTTGAGACTTGTTTTGTGGTCTAATATGTGATCTATTCTGGAGAATGTTCCAGGATGCAGCCACTTTGGAAAACAGTTTTTCATTTCCAAAAAGTTAAACATAGAGTTACCATCAAAGCCAACAATTCTACTCCAAGAGAACTGAAAACATGTATCTATACAAAAATTTGCACATTCATGTTCATAGAAGAATTATTCACATCAGACCAAAAGTGAAAACACTCAAACACCCCATCAATTGATAGGTAAACAAAATGTGGTCTCTCCATACAATGGAATGTTTTCAGCCATAAAAAAGAAATATAGTAGTCAACACTGATGACCCTTGAAAACATTAAGCTAGGTGAAAGAAACCAGACACAAAAGGCCATACGTTATGTGATTCCATTCATATGAAATGTCCTAAATAAGCAAATCCACAGAAAGAGAAAATAGATTAATGGTTGACATAGGCTGAGAGGAGGAAATTGGGAGTAAATGCTAATGGATATGGGGTTTCTTAATTGTATGTTAAAAATACTCTGGAATTACATGGGGCGCCTGGGTGGCGCAGTCGGTTAAGCGTCCGACTTCAGCCAGGTCACGATCTCGCGGTCCGTGAGTTCGAGCCCCGCGTCAGGCTCTGGGCTGATGGCTCGGAGCCTGGAGCCTGTTTCCGATTCTGTGTCTCCCTCTCTCTCTGCCCCTCCCCCGTTCGTGCTCTGTCTCTCTCTGTCCCAAAAATAAATAAAAACGTTGAAAAAAAAAGTTAAAAAAAAAATACTCTGGAATTACATAGTGGTAACAGCTGCACAATTCTGGGAATACACACAAAAAAAACCCACTAAATTGTTCACTTTAATGTGGTAAATTTTAAAAGATGTGAGTTATAGCCCAATTTGAAAAGCCTGTCCACAAATGCTTATAGTGGCTTGTTTGTAATTGCTAAGCAGGGGAGAGAGAGAGAGAGAGGGAGGGAGGGAGAGATGGAGAGAGAGGGAGGAAGGAAGGACAGAAGGAAGGAAGGGAGGGAAAACACCAAGTCCCTCAAGTGGAGAATGGATAACGTGGGACATGCACACAGTGGAATATTCCTCAGCAAGAAAAAAGAGACACAGAGCAGCATGGTTGTATCTCTGACTCATTATGTGAAGTGAAAAGAGCCAGA
The DNA here is from genome assembly GCF_028749965.1 of Puma concolor. Taxonomy (NCBI): domain Eukaryota; kingdom Metazoa; phylum Chordata; class Mammalia; order Carnivora; family Felidae; genus Puma; species Puma concolor. The sequence continues at coordinate 9,751,634 of NC_141672.1, read as the reverse complement.
CTCAAAGGCCTGCATACTGTATAATTCCATTTCTAGCACCTTCCTGCAAAGACACAGTTGTATAGACAGATAACAGACGTGTGGTTGCTTGTGACTAGGGTGTGGGGAGAGGATGGCTACAAAGGAACGTGGTGGGAGGTACTTTGGGGAGATGATGGAAGTCTTCTATATCTTGATAGTGGTGGGGGTTACGTGATTGCCTACATGTGTCAAAACTCACAGACTTGGGGGCGCCTGGGTGGCTCAGTAGGTTAAGCGGCCGACTTCGGCTCAGGTCATGATCTCGCGGTCCGTGAGTTCGAGCCCCATGTCGGGCTCTGTGCTGACAGCTCAGAGCCTGGAGCTTGTTTCAGATTCTGTGTCTCCCTCTCTCTGACCCTCCCCTGTTCATGTTCTGTCTGTCTCTGTCTCAAAAATAAAAAAATAAATTAAAAAAAAAAAACTCACAGACTTGTACTCTAAACAGAATAAGTTTGACTTTATGTGTCTTATAACTTAATAGAAAATGTGAGTGATTTCTCTTTAATGTCTTAGAAATCTTACCTGTCAGTGTTTGGAACACCACTCATTTTTAGAGTGATGCATAGCATTGCACATTGCACATTGCACACTATGGATATATCCTAGTTTATTTACCCATTCCTTAATTGGGGGGGCACTTTTCTCTTCCCTTCCCTTCCCTTCCCTTCCCTTCCCTTCCCTTCTCTTCCCTTCCCCTCCCTTACCTTCTTTTCCCTATTATAGCATTCTTTCCATAAACATTCCTGTCCTTGCTTCCTTACACCATGTTTTTATTTCTCTCAGACACAAACCTACAAATGGAATCCCTAGGTCACGTCTTACCCTTAGTGTTCTGCTGAACCCAAGCAACCCTCGGATTCTTCTACCCAGTGGTAGCCTGAAACCTTTCCTCTACAGCCCAATAGGGGGCTGAATACGGAGGCACTGGTGCTCAGTTTCACTGCCTAAGGGTTGGTTACATTTTTACTCAAACACTTGTCTCCAGCATTGTTGCCCTGTTTGGTGGAATGAATGGGCTGATATATATCCCCTCTGTGGTTCACTTATCTTGCTTTCCAACAATCTTGTCTTTCGTGAGGTGGGTAATAGATTTGCAAAGCTACACATGATTTTTTGGCAGGAGCACTGATACTTTTTAAGCAACGTTGGATAGCCTCCGTTACCACAATTGACAGCTTTACTTACGATGCCCAGATGATTCATGCAGGGTTTTATGTCTAATTTAAAATCCCCAGTAAGTATTAATTTCTCAAGGCGATTGTGTGTGTGTGTGTGTGTGTGTGTGTGTGTGTGTGTGTGTGCATATATATATACATCAACATATATTTAGCCATGGAGTCTTGAAACTAGGAAGAACCCACTACACCCATGTGGGAATGAATAGTAATCGTGGAATACTCAGTATCTCGCACAGTGCGTGGCATGAGGTAGCTGTGGACTAGATGTTAAATATACAATCCCTCCAGGTCCCTAACACCAGACTAAGAGTACTTACACTCACAAGCTTGGGAATCAGGCATCTGTCTGCTGGGACCCTACTCCAACCTCTCTTTCTCCGTCATGGATTCTTTTCAGAGCCCTAGAACTGCAAGTCTGTCTGCCTATCAGACATCATCATGGGATAGCCCATCAACCTGCCTAAGAATGGAATCTCAGCTTCCTTCCTTCTCCTCCTTGCAGTGCCCTGACCTCAAACAATGGTGAAACAACCCACTCGGTTGGCCAAACCAGAAACCCAGACCTTTTTAAGTCAGTCTCCCACACCCAATCAATTCCCAGCCCTGTTGATTCGACCTTCCTAACCATGTTGTATAAATGCCTTTGGAAACCAATGATTCTATCCATTACTTCACCACAGTTCTCTCCAGGCCATGTCCCAGAAGAACTGTAACTTGTTCCCAGCTTCTTTCTTGACTTCTGTGCCCTCTTTCATGCCATTCTCCAATTGGCAGACAACGTTATGTTTTGAAGGTGCTTTTGAGGGGCACCTGGGAGTCTCAGTCAGTTGAATGCCTGAGTACTGATTTCAGCTTAGGTCACGATCCCAGGGTCGTGGGATCAAACCCCGTGTCGGGCTCTGCCCTGAGCGTGAAGCCTGCTTGAGATTCTCTCTCTCTCTCTCTCTCTCTCTCTCTCTCTAAAATAAAAAAGAAAGAAAGAAATGTGGCTTTGGAACGTAAACAAGATACTTGCTTTTATAATCGATGGAAACCTTGGCTTTCATGACGGCTGCCTTAGCTATGAGTAGGAAAATAATGTTCTTAAAAACTCAATTGACAACTTTGTTCTCTCAGAGATCAATAATTTCCGCTGAGGCCATAAGCCTCAGACACCTAGCCTACTCTTAGTGGTGAAAAGATTTAAGGTTAAAATGAATTACCTACAATATATGTATGTTTCAAATATATACACTATATATGTGTGTGTGTGTGTCTATACATACACACACACACACACACACACACACACACACAGTATACATATTTCAAAATGTTATCCTGCCATATTTTTGACAGTATAAAGATAAATAATGTCAGTTTCCACGTCCTTGTAATGGACAGGGCGAACCTGATGGCTGAGCCAAGGTGCTCACTTCCGATGAGAGTCTTAACAGTAGCATGTACATTTCTGATTCTGAATTATGGAAAGAAATCTCAAGCATAATAAAATTTGCTCCATTGACTTGTTTTTTTCTGAAGAATTATGATGAACTAGAGACATATTGACCGCAAGGAGTAGAAATCTACTCGGATGAGCCAAAACACACATGCGCTTACAAAATATCCAAGGGAAGTTCGTGGATATCAAGCGCAGGGTGTACTTGGAAACAGGAAGTGTGCCAGCCTCCTCTTTGCCCCTGGATAGCTAGAAGGCAGACATGGGGTGGGGGTGGGGATATCTTGGACCGTGGGGTCAAGGGCAACACCAAAGGATGGTTCAGTAGCAAAATGAAGAGAATCTGGACTCAAGTAACTTTGGAGAGTAAAGCCAAGACAGACTTGGACTATTCTGTGAGACAGAATATGCTGCAGTCTTGTTTATTTCACTGTTACTTTGGTTTTCTGCCATGGCAGCTGAACTGACATCCTAAATACTGCACTCCACATCCCTTATACCCTTAACTGAACCCCGTCTCTACATTTATCTCTCCCAGGCTATGTGCTTTCTCGTATCTTGCTCTCTGCTTGCCATCTGTGTTCTCTCTCAGTGCAAACTCTGCCTCCATGACTGATAAGCCAGCCTTTACCTCAATGCCAAATTCCTAAGACAGGGAGCGTCTCCCGGGCTCCCAGCTAGACCTCCATCAAGCTATGGGTGGGATCCCAAGGGCTCCTGGTGCCAGAGGAGAGGATGACACAGGGTCTTTAGGAAAGAAATGTGAGAAGGAAGGACATGATTAGCAACTCCAAGATAGCCTGACACTCTCTCCACCTAACAATGGAGACCATTTGTGGGGCCCAAGTTAACAGCATAGGAAATAAAGCAGAAAAAGCTCCTGAAAATTAGGTCTGAGCAATTTGTTTTAATTTATCGTTTCATTTTGTCCTCCTGACTACGCATGACACAGGTACTATGATCATCCCCATTCATAAGAGAAAAGTGCAGCACAGAGAGGCAGAACACTGTGATCAGGCTGGAAGAGGTAGGGCCAAGAGTCAACCTCAGGCGCTCTTGCCCACAGCCCTGAATTGCCTCTGAAAGTCTCAGGGACCTCTAACCCAGCCTTACTAGAGAGAACAAGTCTGGGGTCCCCTGACCAGCTGCCGTACAGCAGGGTGAGACCCTGAGTCTCTTGACATCTAGCTGGTGATCTTTGCACTGCACCAGGCTTCTCTGGGGATGTCTGGAGAAAACACCTAGAAGGGTGTTGGAATGTCAGCTGCCTCTCTTGCCCCGCTCACTACTTCTGAGCCTCAGACGCCACTGTGGTAATGGAAACAAAGAGTTTCTGATTGAGTCCGAGGGCTGTGATGTGGACATTGACCCTCAGCGTCACTATCTTCTGCATCGTTACCTGCAAAGTATCGCCCAGAGCCTCTTCCTGAAGCCTTCCAAGTCCTCCCCAGTGTGGAATGGACAGGCGTGCTGCCCCGGTCAGCAGGCCCACCGTCCATGGTGATAATGGAGGGCTCACTTGGGTTGAATGCATCAGTGGATTCCCCAAAGTGATGATCTTCAGCTTGAAAGACAATTACCTAGTTAGCACAACATCCATTACTGGGAATCAAGGTCACTGTCCCAGGATTCTCTCTGGCTTTCCACGCCTGCCTCCTGGGGTGCACGACTCCGAGGGAAGGCAGGATGCCAGTGGTACCCAGCTGCAGGTGGCACGGAACCCTTTCCAAAACAACGCAAGGTGAAGCCTTTCTGGCAAATAATACAAAGCAGGAGCCAGTGGCTCAAACACCCGTGCGCAAGGCCACCCCTCCCACCTTGCCGATGCCAAAGTTGGTTGACGTGTGGTGTGTGAGAATGAGAACTCCCTATGGACAAACCGAAGAAGGGCAATTTATGGTGGCCTTGGCATTGACTTGGGACGTCTGTCCACAGGATACCTTTACTCAAAGACCAGGAAGTGGGTCAGGCAGGCCAATGCTTGAAGAACACACTGGAAAGGGGGCACCTGGGTGGCTCAGTTGGTTAAGTGTCCGACTCTCGGTTTTGGCTCTGGTCATGATCTCATGGTTGTGAGATCAAGCCCCGTGTTGGGCTCTGCACCGACAGCAAGGGGCCTGCTTGGGATTCTTTCTCTCCCTCTCTCTTCCCCTCCCCTGCTCTGCTCATGCTGTCTCTCTCAAAATAAATCAACATTAAAAAAAAAGAAAGAATACACAGAAGAGAACAAAACCTGCGTCCCCATGAATGAATTAAAAAGGATCTCAGCCTATTTTATGGAGCATGCCCTATAGGCAGTACTTTTCATGGGTCCTCTCATGTAACATTCTTAAAAAAACCCTACGATGTACCATCACTGTTCTCACTTTACAAATGAAACTTTGGATTCCAGGTCCTGAGATGTCTCCATTGCAACATCCAGGACGGGGCGTGGTGATGCCACCTGTCAAATCTCAGCACAGAGTGTTTATAGAATATGGAAAATTCCTTACATCCTTGGATATCCCTCTTCAACAAGAGAACTCTCCTTTTATCTATATGCTAAATGGTAATAGCCCCCAACCAGCACACAAAAACACAAAATTCCACATTTAAAAAATCAACTCAGATCCAGGTTTGAGTTCTTCTCAAAAGGTTTCTAAGATCTAACACTGGTGGACTCCCTTAGGTTATACCAGAAATCCCAAGGCTTGCTCAGACCATAAAATTGGGGCACAGACCTAGCTCTCTACTTCATGGTACCTGTGTTCTCCTTCCTCATCCATGGAGGCTGCTTTTAGGACTAGAGCTCAGGCATCCCCACTCCAAGAACATGCAAAATCTGCCCCTTTCTGATCTCATGGCCTCAAAGCTCAGAAATAAACAGCCCCTCCCTCTAAGAAGAGAACCAACTTAATTATGAAACACAAAAGCCATTAAATCCTCTTGGAACTCAAAGCCTGCCTGCCCATCGTACTGGGGCAGGGAAGGGGACAAATCCCTCTTCACTTTTATTCAAGTGTCCCCAGCCGCCCAACAAGCCAGAAACCAACTAATTTCTCAAACACCCCCCCCCACCAACCTTCACATCTATTTTACCCACCGGGCTTCTTTGAACAAAGCACACCACAGCTAAAAATAATATGGTTGAGGGGTGCCTGGGTGGCGCAGTCGGTTAAGCGTCCGACTTCAACCAGGTCACGATCTCACGGTCCGTGAGTTCGAGCCCCGCGTCGGGCTCTGGGCTGATGGCTCAGAGCCTGGAGCCTGTTTCCGATTCTGTGTCTCCCTCTCTCTCTGCCCCTCGCCCGTTCATGCTCTGTCTCTCTCTGTCCCAAAAATAAATAAACGTTGAAAAAAAAAATTTAAAAAAATAAAAAAAATAATAAAAAATAATATGGTTGAAACAACTGGAAAATGTTTGTATTTTACAGATAAGAAGCTAAGGGTTTCCCCCAGGGTCTCTGAGCTTCTGGAGAAGCCCATCAGAGTTTCAAAAGTTGCCCCACTCTGGGTTCAAAAGCCCAGTGATTGCTACATCTTGATTTCTAAACACCAGTCCCAATGAAGGAAAACAGAGCTTCTTTGAAAAATGTCTGGCCTCAGGCTGGAACAGGAAAAGCATGATATGGGTCTATAACATAAAAGTGTGTCTCAAGAATAAGGAAGTTCTAGAAAAAAAAAAGGAAGGAAGGGAGAGAAAAAAGAAAGGAAGAAAGAAAGAAACAAACAAGGGTGGGAGGGAGGGAGGGAAAGAGAGATAAAGAAAGAAAGAAAGAAAGAAAGAAAGAAAGAAAGAAAGAAAGAAAGAAAGAAAGAAAGAAAGAAAGAAACAAGGGTGGGAGGGAGGGGGAAAATGTAAAAAGGACACAGAAAACAACGTGAACCAACTTAAAGGAGTTTCCAGTGGACAAATCTGAGACAATGTGCACCTCAAAATAATGTAGTTTCTCTTCACTAAATTATGTCCCCGCAAAATTTACATATTGGAGCCCTAAAAATGAAATGGCATTTGGAGATGGAGACTTGGGAGGTAGTAAGAATTGGATGAGGTCAAGAGGATGGGCCCTGATGATGGTATCAGTGCTCCTATAAGAAAAGACAACAGAGAGGGGTCATCTGCGACCCCGGAAAGCAGGGCCTCACCAGAAACAGAATCAGATGACCCCTTGATCTGGGACCTCCAGCCTCCGTAACTGTGAGGAATACATTTCTGTTGTTTGTAAGCCCTACTGTCTACGGTACTTTGTTACAGAAACCCAGGCGGACAAAGACACCAACTGAGGAACATTCTACGGAACAAAAATGCCAAGATGTCAAGAAAAACAAAGATTAACTAATGGACGATTCCAGGCTAAAGGAGACGAAAAAGCAATGAAAATCAAATGCAACACTTAATCCCAACATGGGATCCTGGATTAGAATAAAAATGACCATAAGGGACAGTTAGATATTTGATGAAATTTGAATAAATTCCATAGATTAAATAATAATGTTACATCAGTGCTAAATTGTCTGATTTTGATCATGATACCATAAGAAATATTCTTGTTTTTAAGAACACACAGTACCTCTTTGTGGGTTAGAGATGCATAATACCTGTATCCTTAATCTCAAATAGTTCAGAAGAAAATTAATAATTTGGATATATAGAGAGGGGATAATAAAGCGCTTGCTTTATTATTAATAAGCATTATTATTAATAAAGCATTAGCTTTATTATTGGTGAATCAATATAGTTCAGAAAAAAATAATTGGATATATATGGAGAGAAGGAATAATAAAGCTAATGCTTTATTATTGGTGAATCTGGGTGGTATATGGGAGGGCCTCATAGTATTCTTGTGACTTTCTGGTGTTTGACGCCATTTCAGATCTAGAAATTTGAAGCTAACATGAAATTCAAAGATAATTGGGGTGCCTGGGTGGCTCAGTTGGTTAAGCGTCCGACTTCGGCTCGGGTCATGATCTCGCGGTCCGTGAGTTCGAGCCCTGCATCGGGCTCTGTGCTGACAGCTCAGAGCCTGGAGCCTCCTTCAGATTCTGTGTCTCCTCCTCTCACTGCCCCTCCCCTGCTCATGCTCTGTCTCTCAATAATAAATAAACATTTAAAAAATTAAAAAAAAAAAAGATAATTATGTGGAGCTCAAAGATGAGTATATTCACTCACACTCACCCCCTATGTGACGGGGGGGGGGGGTGGGGTGGGGAGGCAAATTCAGTCACAAAGTGAAGATTTCCACACGTTAGTGACTCCACATGTCCATCGGGTTCACACAGCTGCGGAAATTCCGCAGTTGGTGGTGGGGAGTTTTCTGAGTCGTTCACATGGAGTCGGAGGACGAAGAGCACCGAAGATCAAACCCTTACAGAAATCCCCAGGGCTCTTTTACTCCAGACGCCCCCACCCCAAGAATCGGCTTGCGTTCCTATATGCCAAGGCTCTTTCTACCGTAATGGCAGGCACCCAATTCAAGTCGGCTGGCCAAAGAGACAGTTCACTGGCTCACTTAAGCCTCAGGTTCTAGGAGCTCAGAGGCCGTTGTGGTAGGTCTGTCTCACTCTGTCCTTCCATCCTGATCACCTCTGCTTTCAAGCAGCCGCTCCCTTCACAGGAGCAAGATGGTACCAGCAGCCCCAGGCTTGCCTCCTACAGGCTTCATGGCCTCAGGGCAAAGGGAACCTCTTTTTGCCTCGTAGTTTCAGAGAAAGTACTTGCTTGACTTTCATCGGCATCCTATGTCTCTGCCTGATGGACTCGGGGATGTAACCACTGATCGTCTAGGCTCTGGGTCATGGGGTAACCCCTCAATCTGAGAGGGTGGGTGGGAGAGAAGCTGTCAACCCGGTCAGGCACTCTGTGCGACAGTCGGGGAGGGCTTTTCTCCGCGGTCTTTTCTCTCACAGGGTGCTGGGAACAGAGAAGGCGAGAATGAGTGCCGGGCAGGTAAAAACGACGGATGTCGCCTACACCCTGCCCTCCAACTTGCACATGCCACAGCCTTCCCGTACCTTCAAATTGCCTCCACCTAACAGGATGCAATGAAATCGGGTCCAGTCAGACACTGCCCTCTCCCCCAGCCCCAAACAGAGCCGACCTAGAGGCATATCCAGATCCCAACCCATGACCCCTGGGTGAATTTCATTAACCTCCATCAGATCTCAGGATGATTTCCAGAGGCCCAGCTCACAAGCAGCTGAATGAGAAATTAACTCCCTCTCTCAACCCATCTCTTGTACAACGGAGGAGACAGAAAAGGAACAGTTACAACACGAATCCCTTTGGGAGAAGAAGGGGAAACAGCAGACTGCCCCTCGCCCATAGTGTTTGCCTTAAAAGCAATAACAAAGGACTCCCTCCCGGCAATGAACGAGTCCTTGGTGGGTCACTTTTGGCTGCCCGTGGTCTGCTCTCTGAGGAGATCCCCTCATCTGCTGACCTTTGTTGCTGGGTCACGAAGGATGCTCCTTTGAAAGCTGTATGTCTTTGGCAACCCAATCTCTGATCGTGTAGGCTCAAGGCCTCACGGTTGCCTCCAGGGTGGAGCAACCGAGGCTTTCAGTATTCCGGTACTGGGATTTCTCTAGAAGCCCAATGACCTGACGCGTTCATATCCTGGCCTGCTTATTTCAGAGCAAATCCCCAGGCCAGTTAGAAGCCTGCTTGAGGTGGTCCTTACATCCAGGCCACGGCCTGGGAAATTCTGTAGATCAGAAACAGCCTTCCCTCTGTTCTCGTAGCTGGCTCTCAGTCAACCTGGATCATTAACCACAGGCAGAGAAACTCGCTCAGGGAAGCCAGATTTTATTCTCCACCATGTCTTGGGCGGGCCAGCTTCCAGAAAAGCTCAATTCTTTCTTGTAAGAGCTTACTAAAGTCCACAAGAAGCTTACGCCCAAATCCATTTTCCCACCGTCTCTTAAAGCCAGTACCAGTGGGCACACAGTCTCTGTCCCTGGAAAAGCAAGACACTCTCAGCCGGCTAGTTTGCTCCAAATAACATCCCGCTGTAGATTTTAAAATTCTCATTGCTCAACGCCATTTACCGTTCAGCTGATTCCTCATTTTGGGTTCTGTTACTAACAACACCTCACTTCTGCTATGCATTTCTTTTTTTTCTTTTTAAGCAAGAGACTTAAAAAAATTTTTTTGTTGATTTATTTATTTTTGAGAGAGACAGAGACAGCGTGAGTCGGGGAGGGGCAGAGAGAGAGAGGGAGAGAGAGAATCCCAGGAGGGCTCTGCGCAGCCAGTGCAGAGCCCCAACACGGCACTTGAACCCACGAAACCGTGAGATCGTGACCTGAGCCGAAACCAAGAGTTGGATGCTTAACTGTCAGAGCCCCCGGGGCGCCCGCCCCTCTGCTACGAATTTCAATACTGAGCCAGATCTTTTGGTTTCAGGACACAAAACTCTTATTTATTTTCTCCAGCAACTGCAAAGCCCAGAAGTAGATGCGCCTTCAAGCACCAGAGGATCCAGGTGTTCAGATGACGACACCGGGGACCCTCCCTCTTGATCTCTCAGCTCTGCTTCCCGATGGGTCACTTTGGTAGGACGATGACGAGTGACAGCTCCAGGGCTAACTCTCATTGGACCAACCTGGGATTACTTGCTCTTCCCTCAATCAAATTCCTGTGGTGGCCCGGGGGGTGCGGGGGTCAGCGTCAGTCCTGGCCGAGCCACACGGATGGAGAGCTGAGGATGGGGAAAATTAGGGTGCCATCGCCAGAACAGAGAGAATGGGTGCTGAACAGATGCCAACAATACACATCCGCTAGAAGTCTCTGGGCTTAAATGGCAGCTGTCCCTGGAGGGCACAAAGAAAAAGGGAAGGCACAATTCTGGATCGCCTACTATGTGGCTTTCATCCATTTCTTTTCTCCACATAAACTTTTGAGCCCCTGCGATTACCAAGAATAATAACAGCGAATTCTTACGTAGCACATGTTGTTTACTGAGCTTCAGGCTTCCGTTTGCACGGCTGACAACTCTACAAGGTAAGTCCCATAACCACCATCCCAGTCTTACAAGGAACTGAAGCACAGTTCAGTTAAATTGTAGGGCTGGGCATCTATGTTAATTTTCTAGCGCTGCTGTAACAAAGAACCCCAAACCGGAGGGGCTTGAAACAACAGAAATACATTGTTACGGTTCTGGAGGCTAGAAGCCTGAAATCAAGGTGTCAGCAGAACTGTATTCCTTCTGAGACCCTAGGCAAACCTCCTTCCTCGTCTCTTCCCAGCTGCTGCTGGCGGACAGAGGCACTTGGGTTTCCCGGGCTTACAGGTGTACCACTCTGGTCTCTGCCCCATCATCGTGTGACCATAGTCTCTTCTCTTCTTTTCTTCTTCTTCTTTTTTTTTTTTTTTTACTGTTTATTTTTGAGAGGGGGTAGGGGCAGAGAGAGAGAGGCACAGAGGATCCAAAGTGGGCTCCGTGCTGACAGCAGACAGCCTGATGCCGGGCTCGCTCACGAACCGCGAGACCATGACCTGAGCTGAAGTCAGATGCTTAGCCATCTGAGCCACCCGGACACCCCTCTCTTCTCTTCTTATAAGGACAGTCGCATTGGATCAAGTCCCACCCTAATGACTTTATTTAGCCTTTCAAGTAAGGGCATTTGGGGTCCTTTCACAGGTACTGGGGGATTAGGACTTCACCATACCTTTGCGGGGGGACACAATTCAACTCACGGCATCCAAGCCAGGCCAGGTCCCAGAGTTCTCTGTTCCCTCTGGTCTCAGGTCTGGGAGACAGCTACTGGGGTCCCAGCGGTGAGGAAGCCAGGAAGCCAAGAAGCCCTGTACCTTTCAGGGGCTTTCACAGTGTGGGGAGACACAAGGTAGGCAGAGAACGCTCTGATACGAGTGGGCACAGAAACTGGACCCTACCCAGCACCTGGCAGGTTCCTGGAGAAGGGGGATGTCTGCATGGAGCCATGAGGGCTGAGCACAATGGAGGCAGGAGGGGGCAGGGATGGGAGGGAGACATATTCCAGGCAGAAGGGAACAGGACAAAGGCTGGGAGAGAGAGGGAACAGAGCTTTTTGGATTTGACAAAACAGTTCAGCAGGACCCAAAGCACAGAAGTCAGAGTGAAATGCGAAAGAGGAATCGGAACAGGCTGGCGGGAGCAGACCGGGAGGGTGGGAAAGCCATGCTGAGGAGCTCACATGCTGTCCTGGATGTCACAGAAGCCATGTGAGGGTATGTGTTGGGGCCCCGATAAAGGTGTTGATTTCAACTGAATTCTCACTGTCCTGTGGGGTCGGTGATATTAGCTCAGTGTGACACAACAGAGAAATCGGGGCTCCCAGGGATCAAAGCTGTCTAGGTAGAAGCAGAGGCCACATGTGGCTGGGTTCCGACCCTGGGAGTCCCCTAGGGACACATCTTATCCCTGGGGGTTGGGATATGAGGTGGTGGCAGTGAACAGATCACCAGGTCAGATGCTGAGTTCAAGCCCTGCCCTTCCGCTCATTCGCCCAGGACTTTGGGGAAGTTCGCCTTCGGTCCCCGGAATGGCGACCCCAACACACAGACACCTTGCCCTGGCAGGCTGCTGCCTCGAGTGGCCCAGAAGTGGGCACAAAGGAGCTTGGGAAATCGAGGAGCAGGAAAATGGGAGCAGCCCCGAGACAGCATGATTAATGCCATCATCACCATGGTCATTGTCGGGTACTGGGAGAGGGTGGGAAACGGCTGCCCGGGGAAGGCAGAGCTGGAGGGAGAGGCGTCCTCCTGCGTCACGGCCCTGCCGCCCTCCCCAGCAGACCCGCCCGCCCCCCACCATTTCCTCCCAGTGCAATCAGCGCTTTAATTAAAAGCAGTTCATCAGACTCTGGAGGCGCGGCCAACAAAGGAAGCAGAAACAGCAGTTACCTTCTGGAGGCGGTGCCGGGAGCTGTGGAAGTTTCCTACGAAGAGAAGCGAGTGGGGACGGCCTGGCATGATTGGGCTGGGGGTTTGGGGACAGGGAGACACTTTCCTCTGTGTGTGTGAGAGACAAAAGCGGCCATGCGCGGATCTCTAAGCATTCCACACCCCAGCTCCCTCTCGAGGACCCTGATGTTGGGGGAGTGGGGGGCCTGGGATGCCAGGGTGGGGCGGGCTGTCTTCCCCAGTGAAACAAGCAGATTTGAAACGCTTCTGTTCCGTGTACTTGGGAAGCTGGGGACACATTTTGGTGAAAACTGCCCTCTGGCTGGAGCACTCTGTCCTTCTCTCTCATCCAGCCCATCCTTGAAGGCCACAGAGCTGGCCCAGACCCCTCCACCCTCCTGCCTCCCACCCCCGCACCACAGACCAGCCAGTGCTCTGCAACAGAAGCAGAATGCGAGGCACACACGCAGCTTGAAATTTTCTAGCAGCCACGTTAAAAAAAAAAAAAAGGCAAAACAAAACAAACAAAACCAAGCCAGGTGAAATCTATTTTAATCATACATTTTATTTGACCCATTATATCCAAAATAGTGTCATTTCAACATGTGATCAATATTGAAATCATTACTTTTTTTTTTACAGCATTTTAAGTTTATTGATTTATTTTGAGAGAGAGAGAGAGAGAGAGAGAGAGAGAGAGAGAGCACAAGCACATAAGCAGGGGAGGGGCAAAGAGAGACGAGAGACAGAGTCCCAAGCAGGCTCCGTGCCTTCAGCCAAGAGCCCGATTCGAGGCTCGAACCCAGGTACCATGACATCATGACCTGAGCCAAAACCAAGAGTCAGATGAAAATCATTACATTTTTATACTAAGTCTCCAAAGTCCTGTGTGTATTTTCACACTTACATCGGAATTTGGGCTTGCCAGGTCTCTTTTTTCTTTTCTCTTGTCTTCTCTTTTTCTTTCTTTCTTTCTTTCTTTCTTTCTTTCTTTCTTTCTTTCTTTCTTTTTTTTTTTTGAGTATAGTTGACACACAGTGTTACATTAGTTTCAAATATACAACATGGTGATTCAACATCTCTACACGTTGTGCTATTTTTGCCACAAGGGTAGCTATCATCTGTCACCACACAACATTGTTACAGTATCACTGACTATATCCCCTAGGCTGTGCCTTTTATTCCTGTGACTTAATCATTCCCTACCTGCACTCCACCATCACCCATGTTGCTCATCCCCGCCCCCACCCTCTCTAGCCACCACCAGTTTGTTCTCTGTATTTATAGGTCTGGTTCTGCTCTGTATTTATACGCGCGTTTTGATTTTTAGATTCCACATATAAGTAGAATCACATGGTATCTGTCTTTCCCTGTCACACTAATTTCACTTAACAGAATACTCTCTAAGTCCATCCGGATTATCGCGAAGGGCAAGATCTCATTCTTTTTAGGACTGAGTAATATTCCATTGTGTATACCTACCACATCTTCTCTATCCATTCATCAATCCGTGGACACTTGGGTTGCTTCCCTCTCTTGCTATTGTAAATAAGGCTGTGGTAAACATAAGAGGGCATGTATCTTTTCAAATCAGTGTTTTCATTTTCTTTGGGTGAATACCCAGTAATGGAATTACTGGATCGTAAGGTAGTTTTATTTTTAATTTTTTGAGGAACCTCTGTACTATTTTCCACAGTGGCTGGGTTCGCATTGCCACCCACAGTGCGCAAGGGTTCCCTTTTTCCACATCCTTGCCAATGCTTATTGTTTCTTGTCTTCGTGTCCAGCCGTTCTGACAGGTGTAAAGTGATGTTTCATTGTGGGTTCCATTTGCATTTCCCTGATGACGAGTGATGTTGAGCACGGCTTCATGTGTCTGTTGGCCATGTGTATATTTCCTTCGGAAAGACGTCTATTCAGGTCCTCTGCCCTTTTTTAATCAGGTTACTTAGTGTTGAGTTGCAGAAGTTCTTTACATATTTTAGATATTATCCTCTTATCAGGTATACCACTTATCAATATCTTCTCCCATTCCGTTGGTTGCCTTTATTTTGTTGATGGCTTCCTTCACCACACAGAAGCTTTTTGTTTTGGTGTAGTCCCAAGAGTTTATCTTTGCTTTTGTTTCCCTTGCCTTAGGACACCTATTTAGGAAAATGTTGCTGTGACTGATGTCAGAGAAATGACTATGTTCTCTTCTAGTTTTGTGGTTTCAGGTCTCAAATTTAGGTCTTTAGTCTATTTTGACTTTAGTTTTGTGTATGGTGTGAGAAAGTGGTGCAGTTCCATTCTTTTGCATGCAGCTGTCCGGTTTTCCCAATACCACTTATTGAAGAGACTGCGAGGAGATGTGGGCTTGGCAATGACCCAGGAATCCTGCTCCAAGTTCCCTGCTCCTTCCCATGCCGTGGAAGCCCTCCACTAAAGAGGAGTCAGTGAGTCCAACAACTGAGTGTCCAGCGTCTGGCATTCTCTCGTTTTAAATATCAGCCCCGAGGTGTGTGCACCAGCAAAGGAAAGCAGGTAAGTCCACTGAGGGGGGTGGGGGTGGGGCAGGGGAGGGAGACATTCCACGTCTTACACCCCCCTACTTAATTTCGTCCATTCATTTATTCGACCATAAATGCTTATTAGCTCATTAGTTTGTTCATTTCCGAAATGTTCCCAGAGCACTTCATTGAAGCCAGGCGTTTGCTAGGTGCTGCTGCATTTCATGAATAAATAAGAAACCATCCTGTCTTTTGCTCTGTAATCCTCTGGTGAACTTACTCCAGCAGAACATGGGTTTAAACAGGAATAAACAAGCAAATGAGCAATCCTTGTATAAAACTAGCACCTTCCCTTCCCCCGGCGGACTTTAACCTTCCTTCTCTCCGTCCACTGGCAGTACGCCTACTACGTGCCAGATTTAACCTTCCTCCACTCAGTACACCTACTATGTGCCAGACGCAGTGCTAGGTCCCCTAGCCACCAACTCATCCAGTCTTCCGTCTTCAGGAATGAAGACTCTGGGTCAGAAAAGGTCAAGTAGCTTGCCTCATGGCTTCCAGCTAGCAAGTGGCAGAGCTAAGATTCAAACCCGAGACTCTTCAGGCTCCCCCAGGAGGGGGCAGCTCCTTGTCATTGCTGCCTCCGCTCCTTCCGGCACACAGTCCCCAGCACACGGCAGGTGTTCGGGAAACATACTGAATGGACGAACGGAATACTTGTCGAACGAAAGAAAGAATGAACGAATCCCTCGTCGCTTTGTGATGACTTGCTCTCGCGCTGGTCTGACTGACGTTTAGGGTCCTCACGGGCAGGAACCGTAGCGTGGAAGGCATGCGGACTCTGCGTTGGCTGGATCGGGGTTCAAATCCTGGCTCGGCCCATGTCTGCCCAGTGACCTGAGCGAGTTTCTTAACCCCTCTGAGGCTATTCTTTTTTTGAGGTTCGGAAGCAAAGTATTCGAGATTCGACGCCGAGCGTCGTATAGGTGCTCAGAAAATACTGTTATGGGATGCAGCTGAATCGCACTTTTTTCGCACCGTCTGAGGGAGGCCTGGGGAAGAGAAAGCTCAGTTCCGATCAGAAGGTGAGCCGGCGTCATCGGCGAAGCATGTACAATGCTGACTGCAAGCCTCTCTTTCAGAGAACGAGATTCACGAGGAATCCGCCTGGTGACCCAGGCGCTGGCGGGCTAGGGGTCACCTAGTGAATGGCCAGAAGAAGCGTGTCATGCAACAAAGGTTGGCAGGGAAGGGACAGTGGAGGCAGGCCTCGAGGGGGAGCAGGATTTCCTGTGCGTTTTGCTGCCTCCACAGCTGCCCTCAATTTCCTCGGCCTGCTCGAAGCAGGGTGGGTCCTAAGCCATCTCTGCCCCTGTGATGTGCCTTGAAAAACTTATCAAGTCGCTCGTGAGAAGCTCACGAATTCTTAAACCCTTTTGAGGGCCTCCCAGGAAGGGAGGGAATCCCCTCCAGGGTCACTGTGGCCCCCGCCCTCTCTCTCTAGGTCCCGGATGAGGCGAGACGAAATGTCAGGGTCAGGCACCCCTCCTCTGTGGTGGCCTTCAGGCCGACAGCCTTTTAGGGAATAGAATGTCTCCCCTCACAGGATCCCTAGTTCTCCGTGCACCTGGATTCCATTCCAGTACTGGGCATAAGGGTGGTCTGGAGACCGTCCCTGGGACCCAAATCCTCTAAATGTGCCATGTATAGATGCGCCCCCTTCCTCTGTCCCCAGGCCAAGCTGCCACGACCTAGTGCCTGCTGGTGCCTTGAAACCTGGATGCTCAGGGCCCTGGCACATTGCCTCTCCCAACAAGTAAATACATTTAGAAAGTGGAGAAATGCTATGGGGAAAAAAAATGGTGTTTTTTAATTTTAAGGACAGATTGCTTAAGCCAGGGAAGGCCCCCTGGAAAGGGTGGCTTTTTTAAATTTTTTTTTTTTTCAACGTTTATTTATTTTTGGGACAGAGAGAGACAGAGCATGAACGGGGGAGGGGCAGAGAGAGAGGGAGACACAGAATCGGAAACAGGCTCCAGGCTCTGAGCCATCAGCCCAGAGCCTGACGCGGGGCTCGAACTCACGGACTGCGAGATCGTGACCTGGCTGAAGTCGGACGCCTAACCGACTGCGCCACCCAGGCGCCCCAGGGTGGCTTTTGAATTGAAACCTGAAGCATCAAAGGAAAGATCTGGAGAAAGACAGGTGCAGCCAGAAGGGATAGCAGAGGCTATGTCCCTGCAGGAATCACACTTGGGGTGTTCCTGGGACAGAAGGGAGCCCAGTGTGGACGGAGCACAGAGAATGAGAGGGTTAGTGGGGTGTAAGGGAGAAGACCGGATCTACTGGTCCTTACGAGGGCTCTGGGGAGAAGAGCAAAGACACCCCTCTTTCTAGATAGACATAGCCCCTTATCACACACAAGATTCCACCAGAGGGACACGGCTGAATTTTAACTCCCGCTTGCCTATCTGCCGTGCCCCCTTGTGCAGTGCACAACACACAGAACTGTATAGGGAGGACCTGGGGAGTGACGTTATCTGCCTGTGAGCAGCCGGATAGAAGGGGGAAATCATAGCTGAGTCCTGGCCAGGTTAAATTTGAGATGCCATTGGCCATCCAGGAGAAGGTGCTGAGTAGACAGACAGACGTGCCCATCGGGAGCTCAGGGCTGAGGTCTGGGTGTCCTCGCTGGATCATCACACGCCTGGACGAGGTCGCCCAGGGCAAAACCACAGAGTGGTATTTCTAATGTGCAGATCTGCCTGTGAGGGGCTTACCAGTCAGTGGGAGAGGCCAACAAGGTGCTTAGGAATCAAACTTTAAGGAGAGGTGCCTAGGTGGCTCAGTTGGTTAAGCATCTGACTCTTGGTTTTGACTCAGGTCATGATCTCATGGTTCATGGGTTCAAGTCCCGCATCGACCTCTGCAGCGGGCAGCTCAAAGCCTGCTTGGAATTCCATCTCTCTCCCTCTCTCTGCCCCTCCCCTGCTCACTCGGTCTCTGTCTCTCTCAAAATAAATAAATAAACTTAAACAAATTTAAGGAGACACTCCCAGGGTCACATAAGTGAAGAGTGGCACATGAGAGTCTGTGCCACATTAAAATTCGTGTCTTCTTGGGACGGCTGGGTAGTTCAGTTGGTTGACTACCTCAATTCAGGTCACGATCTCACCGCTCATGAGTTCAAGCCCTGCATCAGGCTCTGTGCTGACAGCCCAGAGCCTGGAGCCTGCTTCGGATGCTGTGTCTCCCTCTCTCTCTGCCCCTCCCCCGCTCATGCTCGGTCTCTCTCCTTTGAAAATAAACATTAAAAAAATTAAAAAAGAAATTTGTGTCTCCTTAAATCTAGTCCTGGTCCTAGAACTAAGAACTAAGAACTTTTCTATCAGAACTAAGAACTTTTCTTCAAAACAACACCATTCAGAAAACAAAAAACACCACAGATGGAGAAAAAATACATCTAAGACAGATAGCTGACGGAGGACTTGTATCCAGAACACTTATGGAACTCTTACAACTCAATAATAAAGGATAATTGATCCAATGTTTTTCAATGGGCAAAAGACTGGCACAGACCCATCATCAAAGAAAACAAATGAACGTCCAAGAGTGAGCAAGTGAAAGTGATGGTTGAGTTTACCAGTCATCAGGAAAATGCAAATTCAAACCACAAGGCCCGCTAGAATGGCTTCAATTAACAATATCAAAAGGGGCACCCGGGTGACTCAGTCCGTTAAGCATCCGCCTCTTGACCTTGGCTCAGGTCATGATCTTGCCGTTGGTGGGTTGGAGCTGGGTTCGAGCCTCGCATCGGGCTCTGTGCTGACAATGGGGAGCCTGCCTAGGATTCTCTCTCTCCCCCTCTCGCTGTCCCTCCTTCTCTCTCTAAAAATAAATAAAAACTTAAAACCAAAGACAATATCAAGTGTTGGTGGGAACAGGAAGGAACTAGAATTCCCATACACTGTGGGTGGGAATGTGAAATGTACGAGCACGTTGTAAAATGGCTTGGCAGTCTATCATAAACACACAACTAAGTCATTCCAATTTGAGACTGGAAACAAGATGTCTATACAAAGACTTATATGCCAGTGTTCACAGGCGTTTGAGTCATGATCGCCAAAAACCTGGAAACAACTCAAGTGTCCATGCGCAAGAGAAAAGATTGAAACACGTGTGGTCCATCCATTTGCAGGAACCGTATTCAGGCACCAAAATATAACTACCTACACATGCCACAATATGGAAGATTCTCGACAACATCATCCTGAATCGAAGAAGCCAGACGAAGAAAAGAATACAATCTGTACGATTCCAGAAATCTAGAAAAGACAGATCTAACCCATAGTGATAGAAAGGTGGGTGACTTCAAAGGAGCAAGAGGGAACTTTTGGGTAGGGGTGAGTGGAAGGCTCTATATCTTGATTATAGTTCTGGTTACAAGGGTGTATATATGTATCAAGACTCATCGACCTGTATGTGTAAAATAGGGGCATTTATGCAAATTATACATCAGTAGAGGGATTTAAATACCTCCATTCAAGCTTTTGTTGACAACCTTCTAAGTCCTCTGGTCCTCCTTGTCACTCTGAGTATGGTAACATCAGTATGTTTTCTCTCTTCGAGGACACTGTGGTTTAACAGGTCAGTTCATGGCCAGGACCTAATAATGGACTCAGCAACTGCGAGAACGGATGGGAACTCAGTGAGGAGACTCTTATCTAAGGACCCACAACCCGAGACAGGTATTGACCACAGGGTGCTGCTCGGGGTGGGAGGTTTGGATTTAAGAACATAAAACCAAAACACGCCACGAGACGCTGGTCCATCCAACATCCGCTCACCTCCTGTCCCGTTTTTCTTCAGAGCCGAGTCCCGGGAGAGGTCAGGGCGCCCGCCACCTCTCCCCGAGCAAGGCCAGGCTCGCCAGGCGGGTAACTGCCCAAACCCTTGGTCTGCAGAGAACCTTCCAGGTGAGACGCCGCCCCCGGGAGCACTGTCTTCACGGAGCCGCGAGGATGCAGGGGCGCGAGGTGCACCCCTTGCAGGTGTCTCCGACCTTCATCACCGCCCCCCCTTCAGCGAGGGGTTAATGACCATGGCTGGCCGCTCTCACGACTTTTATGGAACCCAGAAGGTCTGCTCAGGAAAGGGAGGCGAGGCAGGGCAAGAAAGAACAGCCCCGGCCAGGATGGAAACCTCCTTTTGCGGAGGCACACCCGACGCGGGGCGCAGAGCTGGCACAGAAAGCTGGGTCACGCTGACCCTGACCCTCAAGCCCCCGAGCAACACACGCCAGCCCCAAGGGGCGCCTACAGAGTCTTACTCGAGGTCCCGCTCCCGCCAGCCGGGCGACCTCCCGCCTCAGCTTCCGCCTGCGGCCCCCACGCGGGAGGGGATCCTGGGCGCGCGGGGGTTCCGCCTGGCCCCGCCCTTGGGGTGGGGCTGGGAGCGGTCACGTGGAGGGGCTCCCGGGCCCCCGAGCCCCGCCCCGCCCCGCCCCCCGCCTCGGCCGGGTCTCGGTCTGGAGCGCGGAGCGCGGAGGCTGCCGAGGCCGCGACGCCGGGGCTGCTGAGGTGGGCGGCGCGGCGGGGTGCGGGGTCCCTGCTCGCGGCTCGGCCCGCTCGCGGCCAGCTGTGCAGGCGGCTGGACCCGCAGCGGCGGCGGCGGCAGCGAGGACTCCAGCGCGGGCGGCGGCAGCGACACCAGCGACACCATGGATCTGTCCTTTATGGCCGCGCAGGTAACGGGGCGCCTTCCCCGCGCGCCCCGGGCTGCGAAGTTTGGGGAGGTTCGGGGCCAGGGGCTGGACGCGCCGGGAGGATTCCAGCCGGGCGGTGGCGCCCGCCGGGGATCTACGTCCCGATCCTTTGTCCCGAGCCGGGCGTCCCCACCTGGCTTTTCTCGTCGGAGGCGGCGAGCGCGGCGCCCGGGGGTGGGGCTGGCCGTGCGCCCGGAGCGCGCCCGGCCGACCTCGTTCCGGACTGCGAGGGGCCAGGGCGGTGCGAGTCGACCCCTCCCTGCCCATCCCCTCTCTGCCGTCGCCGCTGCAGTCCCCAGGACGCACCCAAGGCGGTGCAGCCCGGATCCGCGCGGACCTGGGTGGGTGGGCAACCTCGCTGTTCTCCATTCCACGTCTTCCCGAGGCGCAGATTTATCTGCAACTTGCCTGTGACTTGGGGCGTCCCCCCACAACTCACTTTCTCCCGTTTGAGTGGAGACCACAGGCTCTGTAGCCCGAGGAAGGCGGCGAGACCCCCTCGGTGACCAGCCAAGCGCGAGAGCGCAACGATCATTTTATCCTTTTTTTTTTTTTTTTTTTTTTTTTTTTTGCTTTGTGCTGAGTGTGTAGAGTCATCAGTGCCCGACGCGACCATAACTCTTCCCTGGACACAAAACAGGTTGCCAATGGCAGGAAAAAACAGATGACCTGTCATCACTCGATCACTTGATCCTTGCTGAAGGAGAGTCCCCTTGAGTTCCGAGCGTTGGATGATCCGTTTCTGTGCTCAGCTCTCTTGAGCTAGAACAAAGGCAGACAGACCCCCGCTTTGTGGAGCGGCTTGTGGCCTTTCCCAGGACCCGGTGCCGAGGACAGTCTGGCTCCAGGGAAGGCCACATTTGGTCCCGGAGAGTAAATCCCAGTGTACCACGTTGCACCTTCCATGAGTCGGTTATGTTGGGAGCCCAGAGGTGGGAAGGCCACTGACGTGCTGTGTGTCCCCTGTGTGTGTGGCAGGGGCCCCACCTGCTGCTGTTTAATTTTCCAGGGAATGGATTTTAAAAGGACACCTGCCTTCCCCCCCCCCCCCAAATTTCACCCCAGTGGGAGCCTGTTGAAAAAGTAACAGCAACGTCCAAGCTGTGTGGACAACAAGCCCCCGACACAGTCGTGGAAGGACACAGAGTCCCCAGGGTGGCTCCAGATGCCAGCTCCTGGCAGCCTCTTGTTTAGTTTTCCAAAATGCTCGTGGCTCCTATCAGCAACTCTGTTGTTGTTGTTGTTGTTTTCCTTATTTTCTCTCCTGTTCCTAAACCCACGTTTATAAATATTGTCATGTGGGTGTTATTTTAGACAGTGGTGACTTTAGCTACATGATAACTGAGGCGGCTTCACCAGATTTATTTCTAGGGGGGAGAGGACCTTACACATGGCTGTCCCTGCCTTCCCCTTCTGGATCCCACCACACAGCCTGTGTCCCTGGTTACAAGATAAATCGATCACTGCTAACCCAGGGGCTGGCTGGAGCATCACATGTTGCTATGGTAACTTGACAAAATAAACATAGGGCTTTTCGCCATCTGTAGGCAGAGCCCGCGCAGAGCCTGGGTTCTTTTTTTTTTTTTTTCTCTGTGTCTATTTTGTTTACTCTCACGTTATGTGTGGTCGATGTGTTCCTGCCAACAGATACTTGGGCATCGATCACATGCTCGGTCTCGAGTCAGTTGCAAGGAACAGAAACAACGATGTGCGCTCAGATGGGCAGGGATGCTGGGGTTACAGTAAATCCTTACACGTCTGTGACGTGGGTGCTATTATTCCCCCGTTTATAGATCAGGATATCAGACTTCAGCAGGATTAATCATTTACCCAGGGCACACCATTTTAAGGAGGAGAACTGGGTTTTAAACCCGGGTCTGAGTGTTTGCACAGCTGCTGGGTTTTCGTCCTTGCCGCTCTCCCCTGAGGAAGACACACTGTAAGGGCCAGGGGCACATGTTTAGACAGGAGTCATCTCTTCTGCCTTCTGCCAGGAAGTGGTCTCACCAGGATGCATTGCCTTCTGGTGTTGCTGTGCACCTGTTATCCCCACGAGGGTGGGAACTTTGCCTCTTTTATCTGCAGTACTTCGTGCCCGGCTTCTGGGAACGCTCAACACGTGCTCGGACCGTGCAGGGACCACCAGGTGTGTGACACCAAGTTGCTGTCCCCACGCAGAAGCAGTGGGCAGTTTGACGGAGGAATGTTAATGCTTCCGTCTACTTGTTCGGCAAAAGCTGAGTCCCCGTCTTGTGCCAAGCTCCGTGCCCGGCACTGGGACCAAGGTGCTGGGGGGCACAGTGGAAGGGGATGTAGATATTCTTTCTGGGTGCTTATAGAGGACTGGAGAAATGATGAGCCACGCCATCCTCAGCAAGGGGAATGGATCAGGGCTGGGGGGACCAAGATACTTGGCGCATAGTAGGCCCTCAGCAAGTTTCTGTTAGATGATTGGATGGGGCGAGACACAACGTATGCGCGTGGAAAGACGAGGACAGGAGAACAGCGCATTCGAGGTGTAGAATGCCCTGCCTGTGAACCTGTCAAGGACTTTGAGGACTTGAGTTTTGACGGATTAGAACTACAGACAGATCTCTGATGGATTCTAGGCAGAGAGGCAGGAGGAGGGAGGCCCAGAATATATTCACAGACTCCTTCAGGAAGGAGGGAGGTGAGGGCACAGGACACGCTGAGAGAGAGGGGGGCTGACCGTTGAGCGAGAAGTTCACGTGACTCAGCGGGCAGTGGGAGCCATTGCAGGTTGTTGAGCGGGCAGTGGTTCATAATCGAAGCAGTGCTTTGGGAGGATCCCAGCCCTGGTGGAGCATAGAGGCTGGAGGCCTGAGCGGAGCTGGAAGCGCCCACCTGCTTGATTAATTGACTGGATGAAAGGACATCCCTGTGATTCCAAGACTCCCCCCCCCCCCAAGGTTGTGAAGTGTGAGTCCTGTTCGTGCCTTTATCTATTGATTTATTGATTTATTCGTTAGAAAGGGTGTGCGAACCGGGGAGAGGGGCAGAGGGAGAGAGAGGGGGACTCTTAAGTGGGCTCCATGCTTGCAAGGCTCCACCTCGTGACCCCGGGATCATGACCAGAGCCAAAATCAAGAGTCGGGCGCTCAACGGACTGAGCCACCCAGGCGTCCCCTCTTCGTGGCTTTAAAAGGCCCGCAGGATATAAGCCATTTCGGAAAGATTTGCCTCTCAACAGCCAAGCATTACGAAGCTACCCTTTATGGATGGCCAGAGTGGTCAGTGGTTATCCAGCAACTCCTCTGACGCCCTCCCTGGTGGTGGAGGGAGGTGCCCTCCCTGGTGTGAGTGCGTGGGGTTGCGTGTTAGGGCTTAAGAGAGGCTGTGGGCACTGAAGATGTGAAGACTCAGCCTGTGGACCCCACCTCACCCTTGAGCCCTGGAGTGATGCTCAGCTGCCCTTTCCTCGCCCTGGGAGGCACGCCAGTCCCACTCTGCACAATCCCTGTGTCCCCACAGCCCCCCTGGAGCATCGAACAGTACACAGGAGTACCTGTTTCTCTCTGGCCGGTGGTGGCCAAGAGGACAGGGCTGCCCAGACCCCCAGGGAGCTGGAGACCAGGGGACGACACAGACTTTGAGGACTGAGCCCCAAATCTCTGTGTCATTGGTGGGGTAGCCCTTCTCCAAAGATGGCCATGTTCCCCTCTTCCCCTGTCGGAGGGGAATCTCATTACCCTCCCCTTAAACCTGGGCTGACTTTCTTGACCAGGAGAATGCCGTGTGAAGGGCCTTCTGGAGCCTCCGAGATTAGCTTTAAGAAGACCGTAGCTTCCACCGACAACCCCCAGGATGCTTGCTCTGGGGCAAGCCCACCATCAGGCAAGAAGCGCAGAGACCCTGAGACCTCCGGGATGCGAGGAGAGAGTGAAATTTCAGGAAGCTGCCGCATGGGCAGAAATGAACAAGAGGGCCCAGGAGCGCTCATCACACGTTCTAGGCTGTAAGGCCGTGTTGAACAAGCCCACCTATGGCACAAGAGCTCAGTTTTGTGTTTGCCTTGGGCCGTCCCTAGAGCGACCAGTCTAGACCCAGTGGTTCCCAAATGCCGCTGCCATTAGAATCCCCTGGGAGCTTTTAAGACCAGCGACCCAGGTCCTGCCCCCAGTACCCCCTCGCAGAGTCTCAGCTGGAAGCAGATATCGGTATCCTCTGTCCATTGACTCTAGTTGATTCCAGCCCAGTGGCCAGGGTTGAGGCTCAAAGCTGAAACCACACTAAGAGCGTTCTCCTTCCCCCTCCTCGGGATGGAACAGATCCGTGGCTCTCTGGTCCCTTCCAGGTCATAAAGAGTCATGTGGTCACTGGAAGGAAGTCACCCGAGTAGGGACTCAGCAACTTAAAATAGTGAGACCCGGGAACGTGCTCCAAAATTGAGGTGTTCCTTTCCTCCTGAGCACACCTGCCGCAGGTGAGAAACCTGTGGTCGGGTAGGTGGCTTTGTTAGTCCCGCCATATGCACGGGGGAGAAACGGGGAGCCGGGGTGGTTCAGCCGGCAAGCAGAGGAGCCAGGAGTGGAACCCCGACCGCAGGGGCCACCCTGCGTGGGACCAAACCACCTCGCAGAGCGGACCAAGTGCTGGGAGGATGGGAGGGACTCTAGGGCCCCATCATGGGTCCGCTTCAGGGAATCAGCAATCCCGAGGTACACGGAGTGTTGGGTTTATGCATACATTTTTTAATTTATTTATTTAAATTCAAGTTAGTTAACATACAGTGTAGTCTTGGCTTCAGGAGTCGAAGCCGGTGATTCATGGCTTGCGTGCGACACCCAGTGCTCATCCCAACAAGTGTCATCTTCGATGCCCGTCACCCATTTAGCTCACCCCACCCCCCACTTCCCCTTCAACAACCCTCAGTTTGTTCTCTGTATTTAAGAGTCTCTTCTGGCTTGCCTCTCTATTTTTTTTTTTTTAATTTTTTTTTTCACGTTTATTTACTTTTGAGACAGAGAGAGAGAGAGAGAGCATGAACGGGGGAGGGTCACAGAGAGAGGGAGACACAGAATCTGAAACAGGCTCCAGGCTCTGAGCTGTCAGCACAGAGCCCGATGCGGGGCTTGAACTCACGGACCGCGAGATCATGACCTGAGCCAAAGTCGGCCGCTTAACCGACTGAGCCACCCAGGCGCCCCATTGCCTCTCTATTTTTAAACAAGTTCTTTTTTAAAAAAAATAATGTTTATTTTTGAGAGAGAGAGAGAGAGAGAGAGAGACAGAGCGAGAGCAGGGGAAGAGCAGAGAGAGAGGGAGACACAGAATCCGAAGCAGGCTCCAGGCTCCGAGCTGTCAGCCCAGAGCCCGATGCGGGGCTTGAACTCACGAACCAAGAGATCACGACCTGAGCCGAGGTTGGACGCCTAACCCACTGAGCTACCCAGCCAGCCCTGAACAAGTTCTTAAAGAGGACTGTATTATTTCTAGGGCTGCTATAACAAATAACCACAGAGTGGCTTCAAACAGAAATATAATCCCCCCCAGTTCTGGAGGCTAGAAAACCCAAATCCAGGCGGTGGCAGGGCAAGTGTCTCGGAAGATGTCAGGGGAGACCCCATCCGACGCCTCTCTCTGAGCCTCAGGGTGTTGCCTGAAGTCCTTGGAGCCCTTCCACTGTAACCACGTCGCTCCAATCTCTGCCTCTGTGCACCGGGCCCTCGCCTTGCACGTCTGTGTCTCTTCTCTTATCAAGACACCAGTATGTTGGATTAGGGCCCACTCTGATGACCTCATTTTAACTTGATTACATCTGCAGAGAAACTAGTTTGAAAGAAGGTCACTTTCACAAGTACCAGGAGTTAGGGCTTCAGTAGCATATTCTTGGGGGAGACACAATTCAACCCATAACAAGTTCTGAAGACCCATAAAGAATAAGGATCTGGGGGCACCTGGGTGGCTCAGTCGGTGAAGCGTCGGACATCGGCTCAGGTCATGATCTCGCGGTTTGTGGGTTCGAGCCCCGCGTCGGGCTCTGTGCTGACAGCTCGGGGCTTGAAGCCTGCTTCGGATTCTGTGCCTCCCTCTCTCTCTCTCTGCACTTCCCCGACTTGTGCTCTGTCTCTCAAAAATGAATAAATGTAAAAAAAAAATTAAAAAAAGAGAATAAGGATCTGGATTCTTGTGTGGGTGGTCACTGGTCTTAGAGGGGCAGCGGACAGATCGCTTCTCCAAACCTCAGTTTCATGTTCTGTGAAATGGGCGCAAAATCGCCTTCCCCATGGAGCTGTTCATCTAGCCACTCAGCAAATGTTTCCTGTGGGCCAGGCCTGGGGCTGCAGGGAGGAGAGGGCCACCGGGCCGCCGTGTCGTATGTGACACGGTGCAGGTAAACACAAGTGCCCTGGGAGCCCAGAGGAGGCACCTAACCCAGAGGTCAGGGAAGGAGGTTTGAACCGAGCTATCTGAAGGATGCCTGGGTGTTATGTAGACCAAGGAGTGAGGGCATTCCAGGCAGGGGGGATGACATACACCAGGGTGGAGTGGAATGGGGGCTTGAAATAGTGTCTCCTGCTGGGCGGGGGGTTGGGCAGAGCATTTAGTTGGGCCGAGGACAGATGGGGAGAGAGTGGGAGATGCAGTGGAGCAGAGTGGCTCCACTGTCTGCGGTGACCCAGACAGTGGACAGCTGCTGCCTGAGATTCCCCCCCTACCCCCCACCCCCCCGCTCCTTCCTCGAGCCATGCAGACACGCAGGCCCAGGGCTGCGGGCTCTTATGGGTTTTCAAAAACACTGAAAATTTGGATTTTTAACGTGCAGCCTGGATTTTTAAATGTTGGCCGCTGATTAAAAATTTTTAACAAGCTGGGGCCCCTGGGTGGCTCCGTCGGTTAAGCGTCCGTCTTTGGCTCAGGTCATGATCTCGAGGTTCGTGAGTTCGAGCCCCGCATCGGGCGCTGTGCTGACAGCTCGGAGCCCGGAGCCTGCTTCGGATTCTGGGTCTCCCTCCCTCTCTGCCTCTCTCCTGCCCATGCTCTGTCTCGCTCTGTGTCTCAAAAATAAATGTTAAAAAAATTTTTGTTTAATAAGCCAGCCAGCCACGATGGGAGCTGTGTCAGTCACTTATAGCTCATTATTTCAGGTACTTAGTGGCTTACAGCAATCATTTATTTTGCCCACGACTTTGTGGGATCAGAATTTGGGAAGGACTCGGCTTGGCAGTTTCTTCCTGCTCGGTGACATCAGCTGGGATACCTGAGCCTGGGGTCCAGACTTCCAGCATTGCTTCTGCACACGTGTCTGGCAACTCCATTCAACTTGACCCTTCTCTCCACTTGGCATTTCATCCTGTAGACGTTTCTTTAGGCAGCTGGGCTTTCCTCCCAGTATGGTGGTCTTGTGTGGCACTGCCTTCCTCTCCCCACCCCCAACAGGTGTTCCCAGGTCGAAGCTACGAAGCTTCTTATGAATGAGCCTTGGAAGTTCCAAAATGTCACCCACTCTGCATTTCTTTGGCCAAGAAAGCCCTAAGACCACCTCCACCTCTCAACGTGGGGAACAGCGTGCACGTCCAGGAGGGACGGAAGGAACATAGATATCTTTGGGGACTGGCTGCTGCATGGGCCAGACAGGACAGGTGTGTGGATGGGGTTCACCCTGGGGCCGCCCTAGTAATCGCTCTAGACCAGTCGGATGTGTGTAGAGCTTGACAGAACTTTGTGAACTGCCTTGCCCGAGAGAGAAGTAAGTTACTACCGAGGAGGTAAGCCATGACTTCATCCGGCCGAACTGTATGAAGTTGCTTGACATTCGGCCACTACTTCTCTTGATTTAAAACCACTTTTACTGAGCTGTCATTGACATGCAACATTTTGTTAGTTGTAGGGGGCACCATAATGATCCAACATAGGTATTTATTGTGAAATGATTACCATAGTTAGTTTGGTTACATCCTTAACCACACATAGTCACATTCTTTTCTTGCGATGAGAATGTTTAAGATTTACTTTGTCAGCAGCTTTCAAATACACGGTGTAGAATTGCTAACTATAGTCACCATGATGTATATATTACATCCCCAGGGCTTATTTATTTCATAACTGGAAGTTTGCCTCTTTTGGCCACCTTCACTCATCTGGCCCACTCCCTGCCCCCACCTATGGCAGCACCAATGTGAACTCTCTATTCACTAATTCAAGGTGTTTGTTTTGTTGGTTGGTGGTTTTGGTTTCGGTTTTTAGATTACTCGTATAACTGAGATCAAAAAGCGTTCCTCTTTCTCTGTCTAAATCATTTCGCTTAGCATAATGCCCTCAAGGTCCATGCATATTGTCACAAATGGCAAAATTCCTTTCTTTTATGGCTGAATTATATTCCACTGCCACGTGTAAAAATATTTTTTAATTATTTTAAATTTAAATTCAAGTTAGTTAACATAGAAAGTGGTATTGGTTTCAGGAGTAGAATTTAGTGACCCATCACTTACATACAACACCCAGTGCTCATTCCAACAAGCGCCCTCCTTAATGCCCATCACCCATTTAGCCATGCCCCCCACCTACCCTCTAGCAACCCCCAGTTTGTTCTCTGTATTTATGAGTTTCTTAAGATTTGCCCCCCCATTTTTATCTTATTTTCCCTTCCCTTGCCCTATTTTCATCCGTTTTGTTTCTTAAATTCCACATATGAGTGAAATCACATATTTGTCTTTCTCTGACTTATTTTGCTTAGCATAATACACTGTAGTCCTACCCACATTGTTGCAAATGTCAAGATTTCATTCTTTTTGATGGCTCCATAATATTCCAGTGTGTGTGTGTGTGCGCGTGTATCACATCTTTATCCATTCATCAGTGGATGGACATTTGGGCTGGTGCAACCTCTCTGGAAAACGTATGGAGGTTCCCCCTGCCAAATTAAAACTAGAACTACCCTACGACCCAGCGATGGCACTACTAGGTTTTTATCCAGAGGATACAAAAACGCTGATTTGAAGAGGCACATGCACCCCGGTGTCTATAGCAATGCTATCGTCAATAGCCAAATTATGGAAAGAGCCCACATGACCATTTTTGACCTGAGAGTCTCATGTAGTTCAGCCCAGTAAGTACTACCTGGTGAGACAGTAAGTTCTTGAGTTATGGAGGGGTGGAGTGAGCGGATGTGGGGAGGGTAATCAGCACCTGCTGGGGAGGTCTGAGGAGTGGAGGCCTCCCCTGCCCATGAAACTCACACAATTCTCCCCCCAGCTGGGCTCTTAGAACTTTGGCCTTGCTGGTGGGAAGACATAGTCACACCTGGAATAGTATGTTGACAGTGGACGGGTCTTTCCGGAAGACAGCCTGTGCGGTCCAATCAGAGCTGAGACGCTGACCTATCTGCTGCCAGCCCCCTGGACCTTGGGAGGCTCACCGTTAATTTGCATTTTAATCATTTTTCATGGAGGGGGAAAAAATCCGCAAAAAAATCTGGCCGTGTTGAAGAGGCTGTTATCTCTTGAAATGGTCGTGGCTACACTCATGGGCTTGTGGGATCGTTCCAAACGGTCTGCAGCACACCCTGCAGAAATGTTCTCTCCCCAGGGGAACACAGCACCTCCCAGGAAAATAAAATTCTAGGGAGTCTGGCAATCTGCTGCTTACAGAATGTTTTCCCCAGCCACTGGCTGCTTCTTTCCCTTAAAGCAAGAATTATGATTAAAATACAAATTGTCTATTATCTCAGCTGTTTTTAACCGAAGGGCCTGCTTGTTGTACTTCAAGTTCTCATTTAAAAAATTTAAATATTTTATTATTCTAATTAGATCTGCTTCGGCGAGAGAGAACACAGCGCTACATTTTTGCAGAGGTGTGATGAGCAGTGAAGGAAGAGTAAAAATCTGTAGTACTTTTTGTAGACCAGATTTCTAGACAGCGTTTTAAGAGTCAAGACATTCCATCTGACTTGCAATAATTGTATGTCACAGAGCTAAGAGAACTGGGGCATCTGGAGGTGGATTGCAGTCTCCAGTTAAATACTTAAGCGCTTAAGGAGCAGCTGTTATGTGCTCAACCCTGCTCACCCTGCTTCGAGGGTCTGAACCCCGACTCTTTCTACTCTGAAGTGATGGAGTCCTGCCTGTATTCACTCTCTCCCCATTCTGTCTCCTCACGATGTCCCTGTACCTTTCCATGATAGCTGCCATTTATCAAGTGCTTAGAGGGTGCCGGGCAAGTGCTGTGTCATATAATACACAGAATCACACTAAATCCTTTATGACAGCTCCATGGAATAGTCAATTTTAAGGTCCATTTTACAGAGGAAGAAACTGAGGCTTAGGCACACAGGTGGGATTCAAACCCAGATCTCTGTGCCATGTCAGCTTGTTTTTTAAATGCAATTTCACAGTCTCTGCCTTCAGATTAGAGTCTTTAAGCCGTTCGTGTTTAGTGTGATTCCTTACATGGTTGGATTTAAATCTACTCTCTTACAGTTGCCTATTGGTCCATATGTTCTTTGTTCCTTTTTACCTCTTTTTCTGCCTTCTTTTGGATTGAGAACATTTTATTATTCCATATGATCTCTTTTGTTGGCTTGTTAGTTCTAACTGTTTTGTTATTTGGGTGGTTGCTTTAGGATTTGCAGTGTATATCATTAACGCAGCACAGCCTATCTACAAGTAATATTATGCCCACTTCACATGTAAGAACCTTATAACCAAACACTTCTATTCTCCCCCTCTCAGCTGGTGTGATATTATTATCATACATTTCACTTCTGCATGTTATAAACATCATACCACATTACCATTTTTGTGAAAACGGAATTATCTTTTATTTTTTGAATGTTTATTTGTTTATTTTGAGAGAGAGAGAGAGAGACAGAGAGCATGAGAGGGAGAGGGGCAGAGAGAGAGGGAAAGAGAGAATCCCAAGCAGGCTCTGCTCTGGCCGCACAGAGCCCACCTTGGGGCTTGAACTCACAAACTGTGAGATTATGACCTGAGCTGAGATCAAGAGTCAGATGCTTAACTGACTGAGCCACCAGGCACCCCCAGATCGATGATCTTTTAAAGAGAACTAAATAGTAAGAAAAAAGCCTTATATATTTTCCTATATAGTTATTATGTCCAGTGCTTTTTATTCCTTTGTGTAGATCACAAATATGGTATCATTTTCTTTTTGCCTAAAGGACTTTTAACATTTTCAGTAGTGCGGAAGGGCTGGCACTGAATTCTTTCAGCCTTTATATGCCTGGGAGGGTGGGGAACATGTCTCTCTTTTTTTTTTTTTTTTTTTTGGCTTTCATTTTTGAAAGTTAATTTCACTAGGCATAGAATTCCGGGTCGGCAGTTTGTTTTTCAGTAAAGATATTGTTCTACCATCTCCCTGCTTGCAAGGTTTCCACTGAGAGATCTGCTGCCATCGGATTATGTTCCTCTGAACATAATGTGCCTTTTTTCCTCGGCAAAAAAAAGTTTTACAGTTTTCTCCGTACCGATTTTGAGCATTTTGCTTATAATGTGCCTCCGTGTCGTTTTTTCCCACGTTTCTTGTGGTTGGGGTTTGGAATCTTTCACAGTTGTGGGCTTCTACCTTTCCTAACCTTTGGAGAGTCTTCTGCCGTTCTTTCTTTTTCTCCCCCAAGCTTTTTCAAGATATAGTTGACATATACCATCGTGTACTAATTAGGTCTACAACACGGTGACTTGGTATGTGTGTCTATCGCAAAACGATGACCGTATCCTTACCTCACATAATTACAATTCTTTTTTTGTTGTGATGCGAACTTTTAAGATCTACTCTCTTAGCCACTGTCAAGTATATGGTACAGTATTGTTACCTGTAGTCACCATGCTGTACGTTATGTCCCTGGAACTTACTTATCTTCTAACTGGAAATCTGTACCTTTTGATTATCTCCACCAAACTCCTCCACCCCCTCTGGCAACCACCCATTTGGTCTCTGTTTCTATGAGTTTGGTTTTTTTTAGATTCCACATAGAAGTGAGATGGTACGGTATTTCGTTTTTCTTTCTGACTTAGTTCATACAGTGCAAAGCCCTCAAGGTCCATCCAATGGTGGTGCCGACAGCAAGATCTCATTCTTTATTGTGACTAGATAGTATTCAGTGTGTGTATGTGTGTGACATCTTCTTTGTTCACCCACCGATGGACACTTAGGTTGTCTCAGTGTGCCGGCTGTTGTAATAATGATGCAGTGAACATAGAGGTGCGGATAATCTCTTCAGGAGAGTGATTTCATTTTCTCGGGCTATATACCCAGAAGTGAGGTTGCTGGATCATATGGCGGTTCTGTTTTTTCATTTTTAACTTAATTTTTGAACCTCCGTACATTTTTCCGCAGTGGTTGTGCCAGTTTTCACACCGTCAACAGTGCACGAGGGTTCCTTTTTCTCCGGGTCCACACCAACACTTGTTACTTCTCTTCTTCTTTCTTCTTGATGATAGCCATTCTGACAGGCATGAGGTGACATCTCATTGTGCTTTTTTAAATTTTTTTATTTTGAGAGAGAGAAAGAATATGAGTAGAGGAGCGGCAGAGAGAGGGGGAGAGAGAATCCCAAGCAGGCTCCAGGCTCTGAGCTGTTAGCGCAGAGCCTGATGTGGGGCTCGATCTCACAAATCATGAGATCACGCCTGAGATGAAATCAAGATTTGGACGCTTAGACGCCCCTGATTGTGGGTTTGTTTGTTTGTTTTTTAACGTTTATTTTTGAGAGACAGAGAGCGCAAATGGGGGAGGGGCAGAGAGAGGGGGAGACACAGAGAATCCCAAGCAGGCTCCAGGCTCCGAGCTGTCAGCACAGAGCCTGACGTGGGGCTCGAACCCACGAACCACGAGATCGTGACCTGCGCCGAAGTCAGACGCCTAACTGACTAAGCCACCCAGGCGCCCTTCATTGTGGTTTTGATTTGCATTTCACTGATGACTAGTCATATCGAGCACCTTTTCATGCACCTGTTTGGTCATTTGAATATCTTCTTTGGAAAAATGCCTTTTGGGTCCTCTGCCTCCCCCCACCTTTTTTTCTTACCTGGATTGTTTGGGTTTTTTGCTGTTGAGTTGCATGAGCTTTTCATGATTTCTTTACCTATTTCTTCTGTTCCCTCCTCTTCTTTCCTTTGGCGACTCCATTCGCACATACACATACCTGCTGCCCGCATGTGTCTCCCAGCCCCCTGGTATTTATTCACGGTTTTGAGTTTCTTTCTCTATGTATGTTTCACGTAGGCTGATTACTACTGATGTGTCCTCAAGTTCACCAGTGTGTTTCTTGAACATCTCACCTCGGTGAATCCCATGCAGTGTATTTTTGATCTCAGACATTGTAGTTTTTAGGCCTAGAAGCTTAATTTGTGTCTCTTTTTATATTTTCCATTCTCTTAACCTGTTCAGTGTCTCCTCTAGCCTTTTTTATTTTTTTTTTTTAATGTTTCTTTTTGAGAGAGAGAGAACGTGAGTGGAGGAGGGGCAGAGAGAGAGGGAGACACAGAACCTGAAACAGGTCCCAGGCTCTGAGCTGTCAGCACAGAGCCCTGCACGGGGCTCGAAGTCACGAACCGTGAGATCATGACCTGAGCTGAAGTGGGACGCCCAACCGACTGAGCCACCCAGGTGCCCCTGGATTTTTTTTTAATGTTTATTTATTTATTTTGAGAGAGAGAGAGACCGTGCCAGCAGGGGAGGGGCAGAGAGAGAGGGAGACACAGAACCTGAAGCAGGCTCCAGGCTCTGAGCTGTTAGCAAAGAGCCCGACATGGGGCTCGAACCCACGAACCGTGAGATCAAAGTGGGACACTTAACCGACTGAGCCGCCCAGGCGCCCCCCTCCTCTCGCTTTTTGGGTGTGTGGAACAGTGACAACAACTGCTCCCCTGCCCTCCTCTGCTGGTTCTAAATCCACCTCCGTTCTGGCTGGGTTTGATTGCTGGCTGTCTCCCCCTTACGGGTCATAGCGTCCTGCTGCCTTGCATGCCTGATAAGTTTTGAGTGGATGCCAAACACTGTGAGTTTTACCTTGTGGGACGCCCGGTGCTCTTGTGTTCCTGCAAATATTCTTGAGCTTTATTCTGGGGTGCAGTTATGTTACCTGGAAACACTTTGATCCTTTGGGGTCTTGAGCTTTCAAGGTTTCTCAGGTCAGACTGGGGCCGTCTTTAGTCTAAAAGTAAGTCTTTCCTGCTGCTGAGGCAGGCAGTTCTGAGGATTCTACCCAGTGGCCTGGGAATTAGGAGGTTTTTCAAAGTGGCTGATGGAAACAGGGACTGTCTCTGGCCTGTACGGGTGCCAGGAACGACTTCCTGTCGTGCTTCTGGGGGATTCCTGCCTCCAGAGTGTCCCTCGCACATGTGCACTTTTCAGTCCTCTGCTGTTATCTAAGGGGTCCTCCTGCAGACCCCCAGGATCCTCTCTCCCCTCCATGCTGTGCCTTGTTGTCTGTAGCTGCATTGGTCTCCCCAGACTCTCAACCCTGCCCTTCCCATCAAGGCGCCCACCGGCCTCTGTCTGGGCTCCTCTTTCCTGCCCCACAGCCTGGCACCTCTCCCCAGGCGGGAAACTGAGTCACTTGCAGGGATCACCTGGTTTGTTTCCTACCTCTCGAGGGCCACACTCTGCACCAGCTTGATGTCCCACGTCTTGAAAACCATTTTCGTATGTTTTGTACGTTTTCGTTGTGGTTTCATCTGGAAGGGGAGATCCAGTCCCCTCTACTCCATCTTGGCCGGAAGCAGCATTTCCTCAAGCCGGTGTTTTTAACAGCTGTGTTTGCACCTTCTTCCTTTCCCGCACTGTGGAAAAGGGGATGTAACAGTTGAGTCCGAGTCGGGCCCACTGCTCACTCCCCCGGGCCCCGGCTGCGGCACCTTGCTCGGTCTGGCACGTCTTGGAATCTTCTAGATGCCGTAAAAGGTGGGCAGTGTACGCACCGACCCTCACAACCGAGTCCGATGCCAGGGTTAAAGAGCCAAGCCGTGCACCTACAGAGCGAGTCCCTTTCCACACCACCATTGCCTCTCGAGTTGCTTCTGGGTGCCCTGTGACCGCATGCGGGAGTCATCCAGAGGGCCAGTGTTGGGATGCGGGAGTCAGGCCTGTGTGCCGGCGGCCCGAAGCCGGTGGGTGCCCCCAGGCCTCCACCCAGGCCCCTGCACCGTGGGGAGTCTCGCTCCCCAGGGGTATGCGGTTGGGCAGTGGGGGTGGGCACCAGACGGCCGCAGCCTCAGGCCTCCCCGGGGTGGCCGCCAACAGCCGGGCCCCCGCGGGTCCTCTCCAGACCCCGTGACAGCCCCTCATCCTTCTCAGCACGGGGCTGTGGGGGCCGGTTAGCAATGCAGTAAAACTTGGCTTCCAGCAGCTTTGGCAGGAGTGGGGGGGAGGGGCCTGGGGGAGATGACGAATTGGTGTCCCAGGCCCCTGTGCCCCTGCCTCTCTGCCGAGCCGGGCGGCACTTGCCTGTACCCCCTGCCTCCTCTCTGAGGTCCCTCCAGCCCTGCTTCCTCCCCGTGGAGATTCCACCGGGGCCCCCCTCTCTGTTCCCCCCAACAACCAAATCTATCAGGCAGGGTCAGCCACACGGGCAGCGTGCCACGGAGAGGCCCCCCCTGTGCTGTGTTGGCGGGGGGTGTCGAGGAGCCCGAACGAAGCTATTACCAGGCTTTGTCACCTTGGTCACCCTGATCAACATTGTGTCAACGCACGTTGCGCCCCGAACGTCATGCTCAGGCACGCAGACAGGTGAGGCAGGAGCCTGCCCTCAGGTGGAAGGGGGGGGGGGGCGGACGGCGTGGATGCATCTTGAACACCAGGCCCTGTGCTGCACGACCGCCCTGCCACGCACCCCCTTCACACAGGGGGATAGCGGGGCTCAGAGAGCCTGTGGGTCTGGCCCAGAGTCACCCAGGTGGGAAGGGGTGAGAGCGGGCTGGGTCCGAGCCAGGGCCCAGGTACCAGCTGGATAGCAACTGACGGACTGCAGCGCTCAAGGTGGAGGGCAGGGAGCCCTGAGCCCTGGCAGGCGTGGTTCAGGGTCACAGACCTCCGAGGCCCAGCCTGTCTTTAGCCTGTCTTCCTCCCCGGAGCCTGTGTGCGCAGAGGGCATTGTGGCTGCAGTGAGTTGTCCCAAAGCCCAGACGGGCTGGTGCCAGAGGCTGGCCGGGGGGGTGGGGGGGGGGGTGGGGGGGGCCCACACGAGGCTGAAAGAGCCCGGGACGGGGCCGCAGCAGGGGAAGCTTGCTCCAGAAGTGGTCACCCTCCTCTCCCGCCTCCTCCGCACCCCCGCAACCCCTCAGTGTCCGTCAGAAGAGCAGAGGATCCTGGCGTTCCTTGAGGGCGAGCCCTCCTGTCTCGATTATACCCGGATCGCTGCTACCCCCCGACCCAAGGCCAGACTCGAGACAGCCAGGAATCAAGAAAAGCACAAGGAAAGCTTGGATAGAAAACCGCATCTTCCACCCGCTTGCCGGGCACTGACTGCTTGAGTCCGGATCGTAGCTCCCTTTCCCCAGGGCAGGGCCACCTGTTACTGGCCACACCCAGTCGCGCCACTGCACCCCACGCCCTGTCCCTGAGCTCCCCAGGCCCCAGCACCCTCCCCTGCCCCCTGCAGGGTGATTGCCACGGTGCGGCCCAGGACGCGGGCTTTCCGGGAAACGTTGCGTGCCAGCCTGTGAACAGTCCCAGCGGTGGGAACTGAGCGTGGTCGTTCCACCACCGGAGAGGGTGAGACCTCTGCAGCCCGTAGCCGGTGGTACTTGGGTTTGAATAGAGCGCTGATCCCTCTCAACTTCTGGGCCTCGGTATCAACGTGGAGGCTCGGAGGTAAGGCTGTCCGGGTCGGCCCAGGACCGAGGGGTTTCTCGGGACATGGGGCTTTAAGTGCTGAGACCCAGAGACTTCCTGGCAAACCTGGGTGTTGGGGACCCCACTCACAAGTCACCTGGGGTTCCCCAGGGATCTTTGGATCCCTCGGGGACGACTGCCGTACCCTTCCAGAGTGTAGGGCACCTCACTGTGTATTCGCTAATACTCTTGCTCCTTAAAAAGGAAGAGGGATGATGGAATTAGCCCCTTCCCTCTGGCCCATTCATTTCTCAAAAATTTCATATGCACCCAGTATAGGTCTGATACGGTTCTGGGCACTGGGCATACAGGGGAAGATGTGCTAAAGTCCCTGCTCTCTGCGTGGGGACAGGTAATGAGTGTAGAGGTGAACACGTACACAGCTGGTTGTCAGTGATGGCACCCAGTCCTGACCCCTCGGCACCTCCCAGGGAAGGCGGCCAAGGGCCAGGAGACCGCACAGCCCCTGCTGCCCCTCCCCCACCTCTGTGTCGCAGCAGCCACCAGGAGGGATGCCCAGGAATTAATGCCCACTCCTGTGGCTTCATCGGGAAGGCGGCAGAGGGCGAGCAGGACCCATCACACCCCTGGCCCCGGGAGTTGACTCCCCTGGGCTGCCGGCAAAGTGCACTTTTCTTCTGTGCCCTAGCCCTGCTGTGTCCCTGGGGACCCCCTGAAATCCCAGCCTGGGCCTGACAGCAGTTGGCGACCCCATTAGGAGAGCAAGGACCACCTCCAGGAAATAAATCCCAAGGCTCAGGGAAGTTGGTTTGCCTGACTACTCTTGGTCCCTTCTGTCTCCCACTGGCCACCCACCACCCAGAAGCCCCCCACGGGTCTGGAGCACTGTTGTGGGAGCACACTTAGCCAGAAACATGGCTCGCCCTATGGCTCCCCAGTAGCCCACCTGGGGAAGAAGTGCCAAACAAAAACAAAACAAAAAAAAAGAAGAAGACGACGACGACGACAGTTCCACTGAAGTCATGAGCCTCCATGGGGAGCACTCCAGGCAAGCTGAAACTGAACCCTCCCCCTGCCCCCGACATCAGCGTCTTACAACTCATTCCTCTTTACGCATATATCTGCCTCCCCTCTCTGTCCAGGAGACCCTCAGAGGCTCATGGGACAAGCTGTGCCTTGTTCCTCTTTGGAGCCCCAGGGCCTGGCCCACAGTAGGTGCTTAATAAAAACCCGCGGGATGGACGCAGTGAGCTCCCAAGTCAGGGAGCCTGAGGGTGAGTTCTGACTCCTGTGTTTTCATTGCTCTAGGCCCCTGGCCAGATCCCTAAGCAGATCTCGCGTAATGCCAGAATCCTTCCCAGCATTCCTTAGAAAGGGTGAGTGGCCCTCTGTGTGTCTTCGGCGACGGGGAACTTACCACCTTGCGAGACAGTGACTTCTGCTGTCGGGCTGCCACTGTACGGCCGGGGACCTCACTTCTTCTCTCCAAGCCCCGGCACGCTCAACTTTGCAACAGGATGGCGGTGGTTGTGATGAGTT
Source organism: Puma concolor (assembly GCF_028749965.1). Classification (NCBI taxonomy): domain Eukaryota; kingdom Metazoa; phylum Chordata; class Mammalia; order Carnivora; family Felidae; genus Puma; species Puma concolor. The sequence continues at coordinate 9,712,570 of NC_141672.1, read as the reverse complement.
GCGACAAACCTCGAGATTACGAGGCGTAACTATGGTGACGTGGCCCCTAGGAAGTGTCAGCAAATGGGAATTGCTCACTGCACACTTCCTCTCTCGAGCCGAAAGTGATCGTCCCTTTAATTCTGCCCTTTGGTCCCAGGAAACAAGTCTGTTCCTGCTTGCACATGGTAGCCTCTTCTGTGATTGCACCGGGCCAGGGAGAGCGTTGAGCTGGGGAAGCTGGAGGCCCGAGTCCCAGGGTGGCCCTTCCACCTGTGACTTAGAGTAAGATACCTTCTTGGAGCCTCAGTGTCTCTGTCTGTTAAATGGGAGCAGTAACACCTAGCTCACAGCATGGGCCGGAGAATGATACGCGATGATGGATGAAAAAGTGCACGCTGCACAAGATTGCACGAATGCCAGTAACTATTACTATGTTCGCATCGTCCTCCTGTGTCCTGCCTTGGTATCATTCATTTTTTTTTTCTTTTTTGGACTAAATGTACCTATTTCCATTAATTATTTTCCAAAATGAATATTCTTTCTGGAATCTTCTCCGTGTCAGGCAGTGTTCTTATAAATCAGTTTTCTTAGAAAAAGACATGATGCTCCAGAAGAATCCATCACCTCCTTGAATCTAGCCCTAATACACCCATTAATGTGGCCATTGAGGGCCAAATCTTGCCTTCCGTGATGCTGGACCCTTGACTCCTACTGAGGAGACACATCTCTTTTCGGAGCGCTATTTAGCCACTTCTGCCTTCCAGAATGTGTACCCCTGATCTTTTTGAACCTTAGCACAGATATGTCAAGAACAGTGAGGTGTCTGAAATCGCATGTTTGCCTACTATAATTTAAAAGATGCTGGGGTGCCTGGGTGGCTCAGTCGGGTAAGCGGCCAACTTTAGCTCAGGTCACGACCTCGCGGTCTGTGGGTTCGAGCCCCGCATCGGGCTCCGTGCTGGCGGCTCAGAGCCTGGAACCTGCTTCCGATTGTGTGTCTCCCTCTCTCTCTGCCCCTCTGTTGCTCTCGCTCTGGCTCTCTCTCCCTCCCTCCCTCCCTCTCTCTTTCCCTCTCTCTCTCTCCCTCTCTCACTCTCCCTCCCTCTCTCTCTGTCCCTCCCCTGCTTGCTCTCTATCTCTCTCTGTCTCTCAAATAATAAACATTAAAAAAAAAAGATGCTGACAGAACACATGGGCTTCTGGATAAAGGACTTTCTCAGCCACAGCACAGCCAGCAGCGTGGGCTTCATGTTCTCTCCGTGCACCTTACCGCACGAGTCCCGGTGGGGTGATGTGGGGCATCCTGGGGGGAGACCCTGGGCACACACTGGGTTTGTGGAACGGCCAAGAAACCACATTCTTAGGAAACCCCACTCTTTTTTTTTTTAATTTTTTAATGTTTATTTTTATTTTTGAGAGACAGAGAAAGACAGCATGAGTGGGAGAGGGGCAGAGAGGGAGAGAGACCCAGAATCCGAAGCAGGCTCCAGGCGCTGAGCTGTCAGCACAGAGCCCGATGCGGGGCTCGAACTCACGAGCCGTGAGATCATGACCTGAGCCGAGGTTGGACTCTTCAACCGACTGAGCCCCAGGTGCCCCGAAACCCCACTCTTTTTTTTTTTTTTCAACGTTTATTTATTTTTGGGACAGAGAGAGACAGAGCATGAACGGGCGAGGGGCAGAGAGAGAGGGAGACACAGAATCGGAAACAGGCTCCAGGCTCTGAGCCATCAGCCCAGAGCCCGATGCGGGGCTCGAACTCACGAGCCGTGAGATCATGACCTGAGCCGAGGTTGGACTCTTCAACCGACTGAGCCCCAGGTGCCCCGAAACCCCACTCTTTTAAAGGGAGCTGCCGGCAAAGCTGTCCAGCCTTTGCTCAGAGGGAGACGTCACCGTGGTCAGGAAGCAGAAGGACCGCTATGTCTTTCTTCGGGGCGGTGTGCTGTGCAAACGCCTTTAAAAGACCATCGGAAACAAAAGCTGTCAAGGCCTTTGCTCGGAAGGCGCATGAGAGACCGATGAAGAATTGTCTCTTGATAATATTCATCCCTCGAACTGCAGTGCCCAGATCTGGGTTTGCATCTCCCTTGGCCACTCCTGAGCTGTGTCACCCTGGGCAAAAGTACTAGCCTCTCTGATCCTGCTACTGCAGCCTGAAGTAGAAGTGCTGTAAGGGGTTCTGGAAGCTTCTTCCGGAAGCGTCCTTACTGTGCTAGTAAGGAGGAGCCTAGGAGAGAAGGCACAGAGCTGCGATCGCGGGGGTTTGGAGCTCATCCGTCCAGTGCTTGATTCTCCCCCGTGTGTCTTCAGGATCCCTCCCTGACCTGGTCCTCGGGCTCCTGCTCCTTCCCTCCTGTCCAATGGGCAGAATCTCCATCCCGGCCCAGAGCCCATCGGCCGTCGGTGAGCGCCCGCAAGCTGGGGTTGGGAAGGCACGGAGCCTGGCTCCCGCCCAGGCTTAGGGGAAGCGGGTGAGTTACTTCTGAGTCTCAGCCTCCTCGTCCAGGTCATGGAACCTGCCTCTTGGGGGTTAGGGGACAAATGAAAGGAGGGGATAAACACGGCACGTTTGGAGCATCCCCCCCTCCCCCCGCATTCCCCGTGCTGAGCAGGGCCATTATGACGCCGTTCCGGAAGTCTGAGCTTCCTGGGACACAGTGTGAGGCAGGACGTGGGTTTCCTACCTGGTGAGATAGGGAACTGCTCTAGCTGCTCCCTGGAGAGAACTGATGAGGAAGGGGCCGTGTGGAGCGAGCTGCTGTTGCAAACCTTGCAGACCCGTCCACATGCTGCCACACGGGCAGTAATTTACCAGGCATCCACGCGGCAGGGCCCCTGTGCGTCTCCTGCGCAGGGAACACAGAACTGCCCCACGTGTCCTTCCATGGGCCGGAGCGGTGGGGGTAGCTCGGGGCCCCAGACACCTGCTGTGCGGTCTCGGCAATGCTGCCCACGCGCTGTGCGACCTTGGGGCTGGGTGACAGACGTCCCCCCTCGAGGCTCCGCTTAGGGACTCAGCGAAGCCGGCGGTTACCGGCCAGAGACGAAGAGTCAGACAGACTCGGTTTGAAACCTGCGTTTGAAACGGGCCGGGAGATTCGAACGTGTCCTGCATCTTCCTAGGCCTCAGTTTCCTCGTCTGCGAGGATTTCTCGATGACCTCTCGGGCCTCGTGGATCAGACCGCGCCATATGTGTGCAGGCATCTGTTGTGATGTTGCATTTCCTGTGTCCTGGTCCGCAAAACGGGGTCGTGGGGGGAGGTGGACCGCGGGACCTCTTGCTGCACGCGGAAATGGGAAGACCCCCGGAGACAGGGTGGGGAAACCCTGGTCCAAATTCTCTTCAGCCCCTTCCTGGTCGCGTGTGACCTGGGCAAGCCATACTACCTGTCTGTGCCCACCGCCAATGGCAGCAGCTAATCGCACCTCCTCCCGCCAGGCGTGACAAACGCGCCGGTCACCATGCCTGACCCGGGACCTGGGCCGGTGCTCAGGGTGCCTCCCGGCTCTGAGCTTGTCACCCAGCAGGGCTGCTGGCCGCAGAGATGGCTTCTCTACGTGGGGTTGCAGCCAGCAGGAAGGTGACAGATTCCCAAAGTGGGCCATGCACAGGTCCCAATGGCTGGAGCTGCCCGTTGCTCTGTCCCAAACCAGGGGTCAGTCCCCACGACACCCACTGGAGCAGCTTGGGCTGATGGACCCCCCAACTCATTGCCCCCAGTGCCACGCAGTGTGGACTGGCTCCTGGGTGAACAGGGAAGAACGATGCCTTCTGCTAAAGGAAGATCAGCTCAGCCTCCTCCTGGCAAACGATGTCTGCGGATCCCTCTGGGTGGAGCCCATTTTTTTTTTTTAATTTTTTTTAACGTTTATTTTTGAGACAGAGAGAGACAGAGCGTGAATGGGGGAGGGTCAGAGAGAGAGGGAGACATGGAATCTGAAGCAGGCTCCAGGCTCCAAGCCGTCAGCACAGAGCCCGACGCGGGGCTCGAACTCACAGACTGCAAGATCGTGACCTGAGCCGAAGTCGGCCGCTTCACCGACTGAGCCACCCAGGTGCCCCTGGAGCCCGTTTTTTATACTTTTGGTCAGGAAAGTTCGGCGCTGCTGGGGGATGTTCTCGGGGGAGGAACGTGCGGGCCTCCTCTCCCCGGATCCATCATGTCCGCAATGGGCGGACACCAAGGCTCCTTCTGTCTTGACTCACGTCACGGTGGTGGAGGAGGTGACCTCCGGGTGCCCTTGGCCCTTTGGGTCGCTCTGTGGCGCCATCCGTGTTAACACCGGCCATTTGTGGGGCGCCAGGCTCTTTGCTGAGCGCTTTCCTGGGATCAACACAGATAAGCCTCCGCCCTCCGTTTTGAGTTAGAAATTACAATTCTGCTCACTTTTCAGGTGAAGCAACTGAGGCTCGGAGAGCTGCTGTAAATGGTAGAGCTGGGATTCCAGCTGGCTGCCAGGCGCCCATGTGCTTTTTCCCACCTCACTCCCTGCTCTGCCGTGCGGGGGACGGGAGGCTGGGTCTGAGCTCAGCCCGAGCAGGGAGCCGGAAGGACGGCAGTGACGGGCATCCCTCACATTTCCACGGTGCTTCTGGTTTGCAATGCAAGCTTGCCCTGATGCAGGAGCACGGGTCACCAGCTTTGCCTGCAAAAGTAGGAACCCAGGTGCAGAGAGGAAAAGCGGGTCTCCCCATGCCAGGCTGCATGCCAGCCCTTCCACAGGGTATATGGCGGGGGGGGGGGGGCAGGTAAAGAAGGAGCTCTGGAGAAAGGGCAGCACCGCGGAAGGCTCAGGAAGTAGCCGGTGAGTGGCCTGGGAGGTCCCTGAGCAGGGGAGCCGGTGTCGCATCTGAAAGGTGCTTGGCGCGCAGGAGGGGCAGGTGGAGGGGACCCGCACCAACGGACAGAACAGTAGGACAGATGCCAGGTCCTGTGGCTTCGGTGCCCACTGGGGATGAGCCCCTTGGGCCTGGAAAGCAGAGGGGCCGGGGGCCGGACCCCGCAACGGGAAGACTGATGCTACCACTCAGGGCCTCATGCCAAGCAAGCCCAGTCTTCCTTCCTCCGTCTGCTTAATTCGTTCGCCAGCCGTGCTCTGGGCCCCTTGCCTGGGTCCGGCTCCGCACCAGGTACTGGGAGAAGAGGCGGCCAGGACAGCTCCTGCTACCGAGGGGACAGCCATTTGGTGGGAGAGCAGAGGAGCCGAGAGAACTGATGATACTCAGAGAGAAGGCTGGGGCTGGCCTCAGAGGAAGGCACTTCAGACAGCCTGCAGCGGCAGGCTCTCTGGGAGGGCTTCCTGGAGGAGGTGGTGTCTCCAGCCCTGCTGTTATGGACTTCCTGTCCTGCTGCTCTCATTCTGCATACTTGGGTCTTTCTTGTAGGCTGCAGCAGCTGTGGTGTGGCCCCAGGCTCTGGAGGGGGCCGGCTGGCGGGTCCTCGAGTCCTGAAACTCTGGGGTCCAGCCGGTGCCGGCTTCCATCTGTTTGGGGGCGTGCAGGGTTTGCCACTGGGGCGCGAGGGTCCTCAGGAAGGAAGGAGGGCCAGAGCACGCGTGAAGTCTGGGTGCCCCTCCCACTTTCTCCCCCCGCACCCGATGAGGCTCAGACCCCTTTATGTGTCCCCACTTCTCATCCCACCTGTAATGCACAAGGCCCGCTGTCCGCCTCATGCTCAGAGCCCAGGGGCCTCGTGCCCGCCGCGTTCATTCCGGACTAGGCCCAGGCTCCTCCCTGAGACCCCTCCCGTGCACCTGTTCAGGTCCCTGGGGTGTCGGCCCTGGGACGTTTGCCCACAGGGGACAGTTGGCTCCCCCTTTGGAAAGGGAGGGCGCACAAGGCTCAGACCACCAGTCATAGACCTGCATCCTGTGGAAGGCACTTGGGTCCCTCCACACAGAGCCCACGTCAGTCCTGTGTGGGACAGTGTAGGGCGCGGGGTGAGCCTGGGACAGGGCCTGCATCCGTGGTCGGAACTGGCCTCTAGAACAGATGCCCTCAGAGACCGCCCGCTCTTCTCATCCGTCCTGATGACTCAATTGTCCTTTTAATACCCAAAAATGCCTCCACTTCGGGGGGAAACGTGCCGCTGCCCGTGTCCCTTCCCCGAGCTGTGCTGCCTTTGGAGGAAGGCACAGCTGCCTTCCAATTCCTGCTGCGCCCTCTAGGCTCCTGTGCGAAGTGAGCCAGTCACTTAGCAGCTCTGGACCTGTTTTCCTGGCCTGTTAGACTGAGCCAGTGGCATTTATCTGGAAGGGTTGAGTGGGGATTGGGAAGAGCGTTGGGGTCCCCCGTCACCCACGCTTGGGTCTGCTGACTGCCCTGTGCTTCCTCTGACCAGCCTGACTCCAGCTGGCGAAGCCTCCTGACTCAGACCGGTCCCTTCTCCCAGAAGAACTTTGTCTCAAATATGTTGGTTCTCTTGCCATCTTTTTTTTTTTTTTTTTAGCTCTTTTTTGGGTCAGCTTTGCTGGTAGGCAGCAGGGGGAGATTCAGTGTGTTGCAGCTGAAAGCTCATCTGTCAGTGACTGACTCGCAAGATAGCAAAGTAATAATCGTGTGCAAGGAGGCCAAAGCCTTCGGCTGTATTCCTCGTTTTTAAGGCGGTCAGCACCTTGAACCAATTTCCCACCAGTTTGGTCAGAGGGCAACTCACAGCCAGGGTGGTGGAGACCATCCTCCCGAAGCAAACCTGGTCCACAACCTCGGGTGACCAGATCGTTTTCCACCACAAATATTCCAAAAGGATAACAATATTCACAGAGTCAGAGTTGTAAGTCAATAGCCTGCAGGGCTGTTGAAACAAAGCATTCGTTACAACATCAAAACTGGCAGGTCTTCTCGGTAAACACAGCGAGGCTTGACCTTCTGAGGACAAGACTCGGCATCAGATTTACCTTAAACGTTCTGGTAACTGTTCCGTGAATACGTAATTATCTTCTTATCTGTCCGAGCGAAGGCCAACCAAAGGCCCGTGCCCACAGCTTCGTAGTGTCTCACATCTCAAGCAAACGTGTCTGTGGATCCTGGTTTCCTGTTTGCTTCCGGGGAGGCGTAACTTAGCATCCAGAGCCCATCTCTGAAGTGTGCAGCCTGATTCATCTACGGATGGTGTGACAGTGGTTGACATATCAGGCCTGTGTCCCAGCCATCCTGTGAAAGCCCTGCTTATACAAAGTTAGCGCCTGGCTGGAGGGTCCCCCGCATCCCAACTGCTAAGGACCGTTCACGGTGCAAACAGTACGGTTTACACGGGACACTGGCTTTCCTTCCCGGAGTCTGGAATTTGGGTAGGTGCTGGGCAGAAGGTGCCTGCGTGACCGGCCCCTGGTGAACACCCTGGTGCTGAGCAGCCTGTGGTCACACTGGGGACATTTCGTCCCAACCTGCTGTCGGGGAGCACGGGGCATCCTGTGTGACTGTTCCAGGAGGAGGCGCTCCCGAAGCAGGTGCCTGTGGGCTCCACCCACCTGCACCTTTCCCTTTGCTGACCTTGCTTTGTGTCCTGTGCTGTAGGTGATACACCAGCCACGAGCCTTGTCAGAGCGTCCTCGACATACACGTACACATGTAGACGCCCCCATGACTGCCGTCCAGGTCAAGAAGCAGACCATTCCCGGGGCCCCTGAAGATGCCCTCTCAGAGCCGGTGCCTCCCAAGGACTTGCTCACCCATCGCTGTCCCTGTCCCCCGATCCCTGCCAGACCTTGGGACCCATCTCCCTCACCTGCCACTCCTCTCCCGCTCTGTTTGCACACAGCTTCTTCTGCACACAGACAGCTTACTCGCAAATGCATCTTTTGTCTCCTGGAAATAGCTGCCCCTGCCCCAGCTATGTTTTATCCACCAGCACGTTCCTTAATGACATCATTTCTACTGACCCTCTTCCCTGACCCCCAGCACTTAACTCCCCGTTCTCACTTTTAAAAACCTTGTGAATATTGGCTTATTATAATTATGCGCATTATTAAAATGCTCCTGGGGTGGGGGGTGGTCAATAGTTAACTTTCCTGCCGAGACTTCTTTTTTTTTTTTTTCAACGTTTATTTATTTTTGGGACAGAGAGAGACAGAGCATGAACGGGGGAGGGGCAGAGAGAGAGGGAGACACAGAATCGGAAACAGGCTCCAGGCTCCGAGCCATCAGCCCAGAGCCCGACGCGGGGCTCGAACTCACGGACCGCGAGATCGTGACCTGGCTGAAGTCGGACGCTTAACCGACTGCGCCACCCAGGCGCCCCTTCAGAGCAGGTTTTTTTATGTTTATGTATTTTGGGAGAGAGAGAGACACAGAGCGTGAACGGGGGAAGGGCAGAGAGAGAAAGAGAGAGAGAGAATCCCACGCAGGCTCTGCTCTGGCAGCACAGAGCCTGACTTGGGACCTGAACTCAGGAACTGTGAGATCGTGACCTGAGCCCGAATCAGGAGTTGGGTGCTCAACCGACTGAGCCACCCGGGTGTCCCTTCAGACAGCTCTGAACGGGCGCTAACGTTTCAGGGTTTCCCACGTAGTCAGACGCTCAGACATGCTCTAGGGACTTACAGGTGAAACGGGAAACGCATCAGAATCTGTCCTCTCAGGCGGGATGGGGTCCCGCAACCAACAGGCTGCTGTCCTCCCCAGAGGGATCCGGGTCCTCTCTCAGAGTGACAGGCTCTTCCTAGTTTTAGCTGGAGGAGATACAGAAAAGACACGACTGTGTTGACCAGGGGCAACAGCAACAGAAAATCACACCCGACAAATAGAGGCTCGAAAACAATGGAACACCTTAAAACAACGATACCGTGAAATCCCAATGACTCCTGTATTGATAGAATTCACTATGTTTAACTCTTTTCTTCGGTGTAGTTCACTTTCATGCAAACTCTCGAGAAACCAGTGTGTTCCTGATGATGTGTGAATGAGGCTCCCAAAACGAACAGAGCTGTGCAAAGTCCAGCTGCTTTCGTGGTTTTTATGGCATGAAATAACCTGATTAGTTTATGTTTACGTTTCTTAGCGTATAGAGAGGATTCATCTTTTTATCACCTTTTTTATGCATTTATTTCGAGAGAAAGAGAGCGAGTGGGGGAGGGGCAAAGAGAGAAAGAGAATCCCAAGCAGGCTCTGTCCGCACTGTCAGTGTGGAGCCCAGTGAGGGGCTCAGAGTCATGAAGCACAAGATCATGCCCTGAGCTGAAGTCGGATGCTTAACAGACGGAGCCACCCAGACGCCCCTCTTGTCACTAATTTTTGATGCAAAAGTTGAGGTCACTCCGAAGGTTCCCTGTCGGAAGCCGGGAGGGGGCTGGGGGCTCACGCTGTACTGCTCTGTCCCTTGGCCACCTCTCCCTGGCCGTAGAGGAATCGGGTAAATACTTGGCACAGAATGGGATCTGTTGATCACATTGGATTAAATTGTATATGTTTTATATAAACGGTATCTTTTTATGTCTTTTACTTGTAAATGACATTTGAAAGCGAGAGAAGAAAACAGACACACTTTCCATTAGACAGGCCGGACGTCAACAGGGAGCCAGGAAGAGCGGCCATCCCAGAGTTCCGTGTTGTGGCCCTGCCCTCGCGGGTGCCTCTGGGATAGAGCCGATGGGCTGCTGGCGGCAAGATCACTCGTCTTCCGTGGTGGGGGGCCCACTGGTTGTCCACGAGGGTCCGAACCCGCTTGGTTCTGCCATGTTGCGCTAGGTACCTGCACCTGTCATAACTCTGAGTCCCTCGGTAGATCTGAAAACAGGCTCGGTCACACCTGCACTGGTTCATTTGGGACTCTGGCTGTGCTCGCGTGTGCACACAGCTTTGCACACGTAACAGCAGTGATGTTGGTGCAGCCCGACCTTTGTTGGACGTGTGCTAAGTGCCCAATACGGTGCCCGCCGTATATGTGTGAATCTCCACAACGGCCCAGTGCCGGGAAGGGCTCCTATCATCCCCATTCTACAGATTAGGAAGCTGAGGACGCTTGCCAAAGTCCTACAACGAGCGAGCGGCAGGAGGGACGTGAAGGTCCGTGGTTGGACCTCCCTGCTGTCACCTGCTGTGAGAAGCCCAGCGGTCAGATGTGGCGTAAATTGCAGGATATTTATTCCCTAGCGGGGTGGGGTGTTTCCTAACACACGAACATCTGTCCGCAAATCCCCATGGCACTGCTGTGGCCCGGCCAGCCCTCCTCTCCTGGACCGTCGCGGGTGCATCTGACCTGCTGGTGCCTCGAGTCCCTTCCTGACCCAGGATCCTTTCCTTGTCCTGCCCGTGGGGGGATCAAGTCCAAGTCCCCAGGCTGACCCTCAGTCCTGCGAGCAGACCCTGGCGCCCGCCCCAGCCTGGGCCCCCAATGCACCTTCCCGGTCCTGGCTCCGGCCTGGCAGACACACACGCGGCCCCCGACGGCATGGTCCAAACTCCACGTGCTTTGTCCCTGGAATGCCCCGCTCTCCTCCTTCGGGGTCAGGTTCAGAACCCCCTTGCCCACGCAGCCGGGTGCCCTGGACCCCGCACGTGAAGGCAGGGCTCTTTCTCTGTGCTGCTCTTGAAGTTCCTCCCCCTTCCATCCGCTAGGCTGTCGTCCCTGTGGACGTCAGGCAGGGCCCCGCTGGCCCGGACTTCCCAGTATCCCCAGCACAGAGCAGGGGACCGCTCGAGGTGGGGTCTGCACAGGAGGAGGAGGTCGGTGGGCGCGGGGGGCGAGGCCCAGGTCTGCGCTGGGCCCCACACTTGCCGTGGGACGTCTGGCAAGTCCTCGCCCCACGGGGCTCCGCCCCCCCATGGCAGAGTGGGAAGGCTAGTGGCCCTGTTTATACAGCAAGTGCTGAGCGAGCCGAGCCAGGGGTGGTGTGCTTTGTGGGGTGTGGACGCTTTCCCGCGTCGCGCACATTTGCTGGTCCGGTGGAGAAACGGTGTGTTGAGTGTATGTGAGCATTTGGCTTGCCTTCCTGCCGGCCACTCGGGCCTCAGTTTACCCGCAGGGCGGCGTCCTTTCTCCCTCTCTCTTTCCCACGCGCCTCCTGCCTCACCTTGGCCAGAGGCCTCTTCCCTCCCACCCACACCCACGGATCAGCCCAGCAAGATCCGCAAACACGCATCCGTCCGGAGAGGAGCAAACCATCACACGGAACATCAGAGGATGCGAGATGCCACCCGGGCAGGGGGTGGGCAAAGGTTCCCTGATCCCCCAGCTACCTCTAGTAACGACGCTAAGGAATCTGGCGGCCTATCAAATAATCACCCGTCTGGTAGTTACCACGACACGTGCCACGCACTGAGCTCTCAAGGTCTCTACGTCTGTCGGCCCGTGAAGCCCTTACGGCTCCCCGGCCAGGCTGTTCTCGTTGGCCTCCGTACGGAGGAGAAGCGTGAGGCGCAGAGAGGGTGAGGGACTAGTCCACGGTCACACAGCTCCCTGGTAGCGGCGTCAGACGTGGCACTCGGGTGGCCCGGCTCCCCGTCCTCGCGCTTATCTCTGCTGGAGTGATCGGGGTTCGGTGCGATGCGTTGCCAGTGGACGTGCACAGCGTTGCCCCGCGTTACAGACCGTTAGGTTCGCTCGGGGGGCCGCTCGCTCTCGTTCAGGTGTCGCCAAGTCTCAAACTGGCCACCAGCCAGTGCGGTGGCTGGGGCCGCGTGTGGTGGACGTCCGGCCACAGCAGGAAGTGTGGGCTGGGCGTGTGTGTGTTTAATTCACTGTTTTCTTTCTGGCAGAGCTCGCTGGCCGCCTATAAGCAGCAGGTGATCTGAGACGATGCCTTTGGGTGGGCGAGATTTAAGGAAAGAAACGCTTCGGCGCGATCCTCAGTGGGATGACCGTCCTAAGGCTTGGTTTTCTCCCTCGGGCACCACATCCCTCCCTAATAAGGAGTGATTTTAATCAGACTTCCCGAAGAGAAAGCCTCTGTCCATCTGCCCTGGCCCTTCAGCGTGTTGTGAAGTCAGAAGCCCTTGCAGGCAGCTGTCTTAGCTGCCCACTGCCTTTCTCAGAAAGTCACCGTGCTTATTAAGCCCCTGCTGTATGCGTCCTCTGTCTCTGAACCTGCCCCCTGTCTGGCAGCCGGGCTGCTGTCCCATGGGTCAGGTGAAGAAGGTGGGCTCGCGGTCAAGTGGAACGTCTGTGGCCCTCTCTCCACTTGAACCATGTGATGAGCCTCTGATTGTTCCCAGTCAATCGGGGAAGGAAGGGAGGGAGGGAGGGAGGGAAGAAGGAAAGAAAGGAAGGAAGGGAGGGAGGGAGGGAGGGAGGGAGGGAGGAAGCCAAAGGATCTTTGTATTACCTTCTGGTTTATTCCCTCTTTGTTCTTCCCTGCCTCTTGCAAAAGCAGACATCGAGATTCCAGCCCACACATGAATCATTTGACTGTCATCATTGCTTGGGAAGGAGGCATTTCCTACCTCTTCTTAGAGAAAATCCCTCCTCCGTGCACCCTGCCAGCCGCTGGTAATGATCAGGTACCCTCAATACCGCTATTCTGAGCAACGTTCTTGCCAGGCCACACAGGGGACAGCCCCACACCCCTTTCCAAACTTCTCAGCTGAGGCTGGGCCAGGGTATTTCAACAGAGGATTGGAGTACTTTCTTCGCTCTTGGGCTGTCAAGCTGGGGCGCCCTGGACCTTGTTGGCCTTAAATACTCTTAGGAAGAATATGGCCTTGTTTCTGAGATGATTTCTGTCCAACAGGCAGGTTTCCTGTGGAGCATAAACCAGACTTGATTTTGCCCAAACGAGCCTGGGAGCATGTATTGAGTACCTGCTGTGTGCTCTCAGGATTGAAGGTGACAGCTCAGATCTCCCTAGCCCTGAATCGTAAAACAAATGTCAGTACATGGTAAAACCATGACTTTTATCACATGGAAAGAAAACTCTTTGGGGAAGCCTGGGTGGCTCAGCCAGTTAAGCATCCGGCTTTTGATTTCAGATCAGATAACGATCTCGCGGTCCGTGGGTTCGAGCCCCGCGTCGGGCTCTGTGCTGACAGCTCAGAGCCTGGAGCCTGCTTGGGATTCTATGTCTCCCTCTCTCTGCCCGCCCCTGCACTCTCTCTCTCTCTCTGTCTCAAAAATAAACATTAAAGAACATTTTTTTAAGCCCTCTTACCCTGAGGAACAGGACTGTGAGGTCCTTTGGGGGAATTACGAAAGTTGTATCCCAATCTTTATTTGCTTTCCTAGCCCTTGGTTTTTTCCACGCCGGTCTCTTCCAGGCCAGCCCTGTGGACCAGTTTTTTTTCTCTCCGGCACGGACTGTGCCCAGAGCACCAGCCTCCTTTATTTCTCTGGCCCTGTTTTCTTTACAACACAGTGGCCCTTCCCTCCCACGGACAGGCAGGGGGCTGTGACGCGGCTTCCCGAACCCACTTGAAGGAGGAGAGTCTCCCTCTGGCTTCTGACCCGGCAGTGGCAGAAACGCCTGGGAACACACCTGCACGTGTCCCAGGCGGGCTTGCGCCTACGACGGCCGGCTTCCCCGGACAGTAGCCAGAGCCGCCGACAAAAGATGGGGAGAGAGTGCTACTCCTGAGCTCCCAGCTCCCAGTGTCAGCAGGGACTGAACAGACAACCCCCTTTGTCTGCCTGGCGGGCTTTCTGTCCATGCATCAGGACCCGTCTCAGGGGACACCCCTCATGGAAGCCTTCTGGAAGCTTCCCAGGACACTACTATTTCTCTCCCTTGGGGCGCGTATCTCTCGTCTTCCCGCTGCCACAGGTGTCCCTGTGGAGCTGGGGTGCGGCAGATTCACCAGGGACATCCTCTGTAGGGGGAGACTCTGGCGTTTTAAAAACGTACCCCTGGAGATCCCGGTGGGCACCTGCGGTGGAGATGTCTGGCCTTGTGTTGTTGTCTCTTGTCACAGTTACTGCCGAAGATGATTTTGTGGTAGAGAGGAAGGGAGATTAAAAAACGATCCAAAGTTTTCCTTATTGCAATAGTCACCCCTCCACTTACAGCAAAAATACTTTCAGCTAAGGTCTTTCCTTACCTAAAAGAAAGAAGGAAAGAAAGAAAGAAAGAAAGAAAGAAAGAAAGAAAGAAAGAAAGAAGAGAAAAGGAGAGAAAAGGAAACAGAGAAAGAGAAAGAAAGAAAGAAAGAAAGAAAGAAAGAAAGAAAGAAAGAAAGAAAAGGATAGAAAGAAAGGGAGAGAGAGACAGAAAGAAGTAAAGGAGAGAAAAGAAAGAGAGAAAGAAAGAAAGAAAAAGAAAGGAAAGAAAGAAAGAAAGAAAGAAAGAAAGAAAGAAAGAAAGAAAGAAAGAAAGAGAAAGAAAGAAAATCAAGATCCCAAAGGGTCCGCTGAGGGAGTCAACATGCTGGGTATGTCATTGCCCCCTCCCTTCTCCCCAGGATGTACTCACTCCCTGACCCGGAGCGATACTGTGCTCCCATTAATTTCATGTGTGTGTTCCCTCTCCACCGCCCTCCCCTCTCCTCTTCTCCCTCTCCTCCTGATCTCTTTTCCTCTCTTTCGCTCTCTTCCTCCAAAGTAGAGATCACATGGCTTTTCGCTTTGCCGCTCGGGCTTCCGGCCGGTCTCCCTGGCATGTAATCCACATTTGTTCAGCCAGGGAATGAATGGACAATTGGACGAATTTCCCACCCTTCACCCCAAGGCCCTGAAACTCCATTCCACTGGGCGAAAGGGAATTTAGTATGATCGGGAGGATGTGGGCCCACACAGGGGACTGGGCCCGCTGTTCCTGTTGAATCATTCTGACCACGTAGTAAGTTGGGGGCAGAATAGGTAGTGACGTGTGACTGCTTCTGCCAGCTGTTCCCTAAGGGAAGACTTAAGAAAATCCCCATTGTTTTGTGTTTGCTGAACTGCTTCTACCCAGTGACGGTGACAGGAGTTTCTCCTAGCTGAACCAACAGACGTGTGCTGACCCCTCCACCCCAGGGAGCCATGACCTTGGAGAGGAGGCCATCAGGTGCAGCAGGGGGGACGGCAACATCCCCACTGGGTTTTGCCTGGTTCCCCTCGAGGTTCTCAGAACAAGCAGGGGGCCCCTGATTCGCACTGATGACCATGGACACACTGTGAAGGGCAAGGTCCTGGGAGTCCTAGACCACCTGTCTCTGACATTTCTGTCCCGCAAGGCAGGTGTTCCTTCCATTATGGGTCATCAAAGATGATGTGTGCTCTGACAAGCCAGCGTTTTCCCTTGCTGCGTGGTGCTGAGTTTCTATGGCAACGGCTTCAAAAGGGTGAATTTGCTTTTTCCTTGTAATTCTGTGATGCTCCGAGGCTTTCCAAAAATATCCTTGTTTTCCTGGGTCCTAGGGTTTTCCTGGATCTAGACATGTTCAGTCCCAAGTAGAACCACATCAGCTGCCACGTAGATATCGTATCAAACGGCACAATGCACAGCCACTAATGGAGCACATTTTTTAAAATAAAACACTCCAGGGGCGCCTGGGTGGCTCAGTGGGTTAAGCGCCTGACTTCAGCTCGGGTCATGAACTTGCGTTCCATGAGTTCAAGCCCCTCGTCAGGCTCTGTG
This sequence comes from Puma concolor, assembly GCF_028749965.1. NCBI lineage: Eukaryota > Metazoa > Chordata > Mammalia > Carnivora > Felidae > Puma > Puma concolor. The sequence continues at coordinate 9,697,101 of NC_141672.1, read as the reverse complement.
CTGACAGCTCAGAGCCTGGAACCTGCTTCAGATTCTGTGTCTCCCTCTCTCTGTGTCCCCTCCCCTGCTCGCACTCCTTCTCTCTCAAAAATAAAGATTAAAAAAAAAATTTTTTTTAATAAAATACTCTATGCGAGTTGATGTGCTAGGCACTGGGAACTCAGAGAGACATCAGACTCAGTTCTTGTCCTCAAGAAGATCACAGTCCCTAAGAAAGATAAGGACTCAGCACACTGTAACATAATGTAACTTAATATAACACAACGTACTCTCATATGATGTTGGTACACAGCTAAGTGTGATGTAACGTAACATCACCTAATGCAACATAAAATAACATGATGTCACTGCAACTATTTTTAACACAATGTAACATAGCATGATGTCACTTAATGTAATGTAACCTAACAGACCAGTAGGCAGCTGACTGTAACATAATATAACGTTATATCACCCAATGTGCCATAATATAATACAAGTATACAATAAGTATGGTGCGGTGCAATAAATGCAACACAAAGCAACGTAAGAAATGTTTTATCAGTTGTAGGAACAAATTAACATGCCATCCCGGTGGAGAAAGCCATGACGTAGCCTGCAGTGACAAGGGTTAGGAGTCAGCTGATGTGGAGTTGTCAGTTACTTAGAGCTGTGCAAGCTCAGAGAAACGACCGCACCTCCCCGAGCCCCTAGTCACCCACCTCCTGCTAGGCTGGTGTGAGGTTGAGGCGACCCCGTGAAGCCCTTCCTGTCGGGACAGGACACGAGCACAGAGGGAGGACCCACAGGCAGTGGAGGGTACAGGCAATGGCCTGAGATGCGAGGTGGCCACATGAAAACACCTGGCATATCCGGTCCAGGAGGAGGCGGGGGGCAGTGTGGTCTGTGCGGTGGAGGGACGGGGTCCGACCCATTGCCGTCCCGGGGTGCTAAATGAGATCGGTGTCGCCGTGGCTCAGTGCTACTGAAGGAGGCACCAAAATAAACACACGTTGCTTTAAGAGCTCTCGGCGTGTGTTCAGCCCCGGCCTGATGTCATTGTGCCCTGTCACTTTTGCAAACGTCACTGATGTGTCCTCTGCCTTCCTGGCCAGCTTAGATGCCCAACGAGAGAAGAGGTGTCTCTCCCTGTCCGGGCCATGCTGGCACATGGGGGTGTCCACTCACTGGGGTTACAGAGAGGATTGTGCGGTGATGCCTCACCACCCTCCTTTCACTGTGTGCCTCAGTTTCCTGCCCTGTCAGTAGGTGTGGTGATGGTACCCACCTCATGAGACTGTTCATGATAAAATGTGATCATGCCCATAAAGGGCCCAGCACATATCTGGTGTGGGGCAGGCGTTCCATAAATATTCGCTTTTATTATTATGTCATACACTTTGGTTTTCGTTAAGAACTCTACAGGGGCGCCTGGGTGGCTCAGTCGGTTAAGCGTCCGACTTCGGCCCAGGTCATGATCTCGTGGTTTGTGAGTTTGAGTCCCGCGTCAGGCTCTGTGCTGACAGCTCGGAGCCTAGAGCCTGCTTCGGATTCTGTGTCTCCTCTCTCTGTCCCTCCCATGTCATGCTCTGTCTCTCTCTGTCTCTCAATAATAAATAACCATTTAAAAAATTTTAAAAAAAGCAAACAAACTCTCCAGCATGTAAGCACCTGGCATATCCTGTCCAGGAGGAGTGGGGAGGGCAGTGTGGTCCATGTGGGGGATGGGGTCTGACCCATTGCCGTCCCAGGATGCTAAAGGAGATACAACGTAATGCTGTCAACATCAGCCAACACGAGTGGCAAGGGTTGACATCAGGCAACGATATTGTTTGAACTCCAGCCTACATACAGAAAGAGGCAGACAGGCGGGCGGCTGGCTGTGTGTTGTAAGTTTGACGGGAGGACAGAACTGCCTTCTGCCTTGCACTCTTTCAACGACATAGCCAAGCTGGAGGCCAGTTCTCTGTGGGACGCCATCCAAAGTGGCTCGGGGCTGGGTGACTTCGTGGGAGGGCTGTCCGGGCTTGGGGTCTGGGTGGATGCTCCTTTGATGGTAGGCTGGAGGCCTGAAGCCTGGGGCCGGGGGTCGGGACACTCCCTACAGACTGGCGGGCGTGCCGTCTGCTCTATAACTTCCGCGTCTGTAGAAGGAGGCAAAGCCGCTTGCTGATGCCCCCATGGGGAGGAGAAAAGGATTTCCCGCTTCCGAATGAGACCAGAGCGGGCTGTTTGAGTCTTCGTTTCTGCTTCCAGGAGAACAAGCGTGTGGATATTGTCGGGAGCACCAGCTGGTGGGGGGCGGGGGGCAGGACCCAGGCACGTTCCTCAGCGATGCCTCAGCATCAGGCTTCTGTAGAAGGTTTCTGTCCCCTGGCACCTCATCACCTTTAAAATTTTTTTTTTTCAACGTTTATTTATTTTTGGGGCAGAGAGAGACAGAGCATGAACGGGGGAGGGGCAGAGAGAGAGGGAGACACAGAATCGGAAACAGGCTCCAGGCTCCGAGCCATCAGCCCAGAGCCCGACGCGGGGCTCGAACTCACGGACCGCGAGATCGTGACCTGAGCTGAAGTCGGATGCTTAACCGACTGCGCCACCCAGGCGCCCCGCTCACCTTTAAACCTTATATGTTCCAGGCGCTGAGCACTGGGACATGGTAGGGCCCGTTCATTTCTATAAGAATCATCCTGTAATATTCCTACGAATCCCCTAATACTCAGACTGTTGATTTCCGTAACAATCATCCTGGAACATTGCTACGAACCCCATAATACACAGACTGTTCATTTCTATAATGATCACCCTGGAATGTTGCCAGGAACCCTATAATACCCAGACTGTTGATTTCCATAATAATTATTCTGGAATATTGCTACAAACCCCATAAGAGTCAGGCAGTTTGAATTCAGGCTTTGGAACTTTGGGAAGGTTTCATCCATTGAAGCCTCGGTTTTATCATCTGTAAGATGGGGAAATACCACCTCCTTGAGAGGCATGCTCTCTAACCGGGGCAGGTATGAGATGGGCAGGAAGCCAGGTGACATGGGCAGCTGGTTGGCTCAGTTGGTTAAGCGTCCAACTCTTGATTTCAGCTCAGGTCATGATCTCACGGTTTGTGGGTTCGAGCTCTGCATCGGGCTCCGTGCTGACAGCACAAAGTCTGCTTGGGATCCTCTCTCTTCTGTCTCTGCTCCTCCCCCGCTCACTCTCTCTCTTTCTCAAAAATAAATAAATAAACTTAAAAAAATAGAAGCAAGGTGACATGAGAGGGACACGTGATGGCCAACATGGGGCCAGGGCAACTAGCCCGGGCAGGTGGGGTGGCTTTTGAAGGTTTCAGCCTCCTCCACTGTCCTCAGAGGCCAGGGCTCAGAGACTGAATGACCACGGCCTTCATGAATTAGGCATGAGACGGAGGCGAAGGGCACTGAGGATGTTGAGCTAGATGCCATGAAATGCTGCCTCTCTTACTTTGTAGAGGACATAATTGTTACCATTTTAGAGGGAATGGCTCCCTTTATTCGGGGGTCCTTCTTCCCAGGCTGTGGCACGCTGACCTTTGTTTTTACAACCTGGAAGTTTATATGGGGTCCTTAGCACAAACCTCTTGTCAAGGAGAAGTCTTCAAACCTGTGCTCATTACCATTTCTTCCAGCACATTCCCAGGTCCCAGGGAGGAAACTCGCAGCAAGATGGCATCCTGCTTCCACTTAAGACTCCACGCCCAAGAGCCCTGCTCTCAGAATGGGAGTTGCCTTCTGTACTGAGCCAGGAGGATTGGCCGAAAGGCCACAGGAGCCCAGGGGGCATAGCTCTTTGATGAGAGAAGGGTTCCCCCCACTGCAGAGGGCACTCTGGTTGTCCTTAGAGGATGGTCCATTGCCTTCGGTGATTAACTCGAGGGGCCCAGAACCCTCCCGTCTTCACCTGGTCACTTACTCTTAAAATAACTGATTTCCCCATCAGTGTCCCATGACGCTGCCCTTTCCCTGGGTCGCTGGTAATGGATGCTGCCCACCTTCTCCCTCGAGCCGGTCACCTGTCACATCCTCACTCTGCTCTCTGCACTGTCTGAGCCTCTCCTGTCTCGCTCTGTGGGAAAGCCTTTGGCAGATAAAACACAGACCCTATTTGCAGAAATGCAAGGTCTCGGAGAGGAGGAGACACTTGAGGCGTGTCACCAGCAGACCCAGGTTCCGAGTTCGACCTCGCGTGTGGATGGCAGAGTTTCATTCACCTGTGCTCGCGAATTCTCTCCTACGTATGCTCCCTCTGCCCCTGCCTCTCACACCCACGTATTTACAAGTTCGCACGCTCACACGCTCCTTCCCGATCCTGTCCTTCGCCAGCAGAGACACGGACCCTGGGCCCAAAGTCCTTACCTCTTTCTGGAGGCAGGTTCTGCGTCCGTTTTCGCTGAAGGCATTCATGAAGGCCACGGAGCTGTGCCACTGGCCGACCCGAGGATCCAAACTGATGACGTGCTGTGGCCTCTGCCCTCAGGACGCCCCTCCTTTACGTCTCCATTCTTGGGGCCCGCGGGGTCTCGGCAGCCAGCTAGGACAAGTGTGGGTTAACGATGGCCACGTCGGGACGCTTCGTCCGCAGACGCGCGAGCTCGCTCTGAGCCTTGCTTGATGCGCAGAGACGGGGAAGCAACGTCCCGAGAGGTATGGACAGTCCGAGCAGAAAGCCCATCTCAGGAGTCATCTGAATCAAAGTCAGGACTCCTGTGCAAGCCTGGCTGTTCCTCTGTCTTCTTAAAGGACAGCTTTGGAAGTAGGACAGACGCATGGGACAGCGTCCAGCTTGATGTGTTTCTGTCTCCGATCAGAATATAGCCAGCCCCCACCCCAGAACTCCGCGTGCTCCTTTCCCAGGCTTCACCCCTCCCACAGCAACTAGGCTGAAGCTGACACGAGATACTAGTTTTGCCCGGTTGTGACCTTTATAAAACTCAGGATTTCTCAGTCTGCACACTCTTGGGATTGGGACCGGAGGATTCTGTGTTGTCACGGGCTGTCCTGTGTGCTATAGGACGTGAGGCAGGATCCCCGGCCTCCGCCCCCTAGCTGCTGATAGCATGTCCTTCCCCTCAGTTGTGACCATCAAAAATGTCTCCGGGCATCGCCGAAAGTCCCTGGGGCGGGGGGGGGGGGGGGGGGGGGGGGGGGAGGGGTGCAGAATTACTCCCAGTTTGAGGACCACTGAAGTGAAGGCAATCCCCTGATAGGTGCTTGTTTGCGTGAGCTTTTTGGGTCATCTTTGCGTTTGTGAGGTTTCTCCATGCCGTGGCGCATAATTGTGGCTCACGATTCTCCTAGTGTAGAATTCCACCGTGTGAATACGCGGCGATTTACATATCTATTCTAGTGTTGATGGGCAGCTGGGCTGTTTCCAAACTGAGGCTATTCCAAATTACGCTCTACAGACGTGTGTACAAGTGTCGTGGTGAACACGCATTTGCACATCTGTTGGGTGTGCGCGCTCTGTTTTGTGAGGTGGTTTGCTTCTTCCCCACCCAGTGGCCACGTGGCCTTCATGCCTGCATCATAAAGGGACAAACCCCTGCCCCCTTGAACCTTCCCCTGGACCCGGCGACATAAACCCCAGTGTCCTGCTGAATCACTCTGCATGAGTCGTTAACGCTCCCCTCATTGCCCACTGGGGACCCCTGGCCTTTGGCCAGCTGGCCCAAGTCCTGTCGCCTGATGGGGCCTGGGGGGTGCCTGTTGCCCCAGCCCTGGCGGACGGCACCACTCCATCTGTGGGAGTGAGAGCCCCAGACATCCAGTGGGAGACCAGCCCCAGGGGGCAAGGGATGGGCAGTGGCCCCCACTCTGAAGACTTTCACATGACTGTCCTTTTCCTGGATCAGAAATGTTCTTCTTACCCATGTTATCAGCCCTTGGATCAGAATTTCCTTCCTTCCTTCCTTCCTCCCTCCCTCCCTCCCTCCCTCCCTCCCTCCCTCCCTTCCTTCCTCCTTACCTTCCTCTCTCCCTTCCCCCCTTTCCTTCCATCCTTCCTTTCTTTCTTCCTTCCTGTTAAAATGTATGAAGGAACTCTGTATGAAAAGCCTGGACGCTGCATGGGGTGCCGAGAAAGAAACTCTCCAAGGCACTTAGGAACCCAAGGCAGCATGCAGTGTGTGTGTGTGTGTGTGTGTGTGTGTGTGTGTGTGTGTACCGTATCTTATGGATGCTGTGTGTGGTGCTCTGGCATCGGGGAGATGGTAGGAGAGGCACAGGTAAAATGCTCTGAGAACCAGAAGAAGTTGAAACCTCGAGGGAAGGCTCCAGGAATAGTAGCTGGCCCTGGAAAGTGGGGGAGAGTTTTGGTAAGTGTAGGTCTAGGACCAGGTTCTGGGTGAGGGAAGGGTGTGAATGGCCACAAGGAGACAGAACGGTCACGGTACTTAGTACGTCCTCAGGTCCTAAGCCCTCAGCCAGCCTGTGGAGATGTCACAGTGACTTCTGCAGTGGGCCAGGCACCTCAGTTTCCCTATCTGCCTTTGCCACACGCGCAGGAAGATCCCGGGGCTGTGACAAGAGCTCGGGCTTCAGAGGCCAACCTCGGTTGGGGCCCAGCCTCACCGGCCTGGCTCTGCACGTGGGTCTCAGCTCCAGCCTGTGCATCGGGACGTCTGGTGTCACCCGGGGCACGGAGAGGACTGCAAGGCTCAGACTGTTATATTTTATGTGTACATTTAAGTCTATGATCCACTTTGAGGTGATTTTTATATAAGGTATGAGGATGGGGATTTTTGGTAATTTTTTTCATTAAAAAATTTTAAACATTTATTTATTTTTGAGAGACAGAAAGAGACAGCGCATGGGCAGGGAAGGGGGAGAGAGAGAGGGAGACACAGAATCCCAAGCAGGCTCCAAGCTCTGAGCTCTCAGCTCAGAGCCCGACGTGGGGCTCGAACCCACAAACCGTGAGATCATGACCCGAACCGACGTCAGACGCTTAACCAACTGAGCCACCCAGGCGCACCGGCTAATTTTTATATAAGAGATCATGTTCCAGGGACATTTTATATTTTTATTTTTTGCCTATTGGTATCTAAGTGTTCTAGTATCATTTGTTGAAAAGACTACCCTTTCTTCATTGAATTTCTCTGTGATTTTTTAAAAACTGAATGAATCATATTTATGTGAATCTATCTCTGGACCCTGTGTTCTATTTTCTTGATCTATGTATCTTTTTTTTTTTTTTTTTTTTTTTTTTTTTTTTTTTTTTTTTTTTGCCAGGGCTGCTCTTTCTTGAGAACTGTAGCTTTTATAGTAAGTCTTGAAATAAAGTACTACTGGGAATTCATCAACTCTGTTCTTTTTTGGCTATATTTGGTCCTTTGCCTTGGAATACATATGTCGGCATCAGCTTGTCTGTATCTACAAACACGCCTTCTAGAATTCTGATGGGTATTGCATTGTATCTCTATATCAGTTGGGGGAGAATTCACATCTTAACAATATTGAATCTTCCAGTTCATGACCATACTATTCTCTCTGTTTATTTAACTATGCTTTGATTTATTTCATCAGTATTTTGCTGTTTTAGCATTCAGATCATGTTCATGTTTTGTTAGATTTATATGTAGTGCTTTAATTTTTTGGTGCTCTTTAAATGGAACTTTTTAAAAAAAACTCTAATTGTTCGTTGCTTGACTATAGACATACAATTGATTTTTTTAATACTTAAATTTTTTAATGTTTATTTTTTTTTAATGTTTATTTGTTTTTGAGACAGAGAGAAACATAGCATGAACGGGGGCAGGGCCAGAGAGAGGGAGACACAGAATCTGAAGCAGGCTCCAGGCTCTGAGCCCGACCCAAGGCTTGAACTCACGGACTGTGAGATCATGACCTGAGCCAAAGTCGGCCGCTCAACCGACTGAGCCACCCAGGCGCCCCTAATGTTTATTTATTTTTGAGACAGACAGAGATAGAGCATGAGCAGGGGAGGGGCAGAGACAGAGGGAGACACAGAATCCGAAGCAGGCTCCAGGCTCCGAGCTGTCAGCACAGAGCCCAGTGCGGGGCTTGAACCCACAAATCTCAAGATCATGCTCTCAACCGACGTCAGATGCATAACCCACTGAGCCACCCAGATGCACCGATTTTTTAAAATATTTTAAGTATGATGTTAGCTCTGAGTTGTTTTTTGTTGTTGCTGGTGGTGGTGTTGGTTTTTTGCTTTTGTAGATGGTCTTTGTCAGATTTAGAGAGTTCCTTTCTATTTCTAGTTCGCTAAGAATTTTTACCATGAATGGGTGTTTCATTTTGTCAGACGACTTTTCTGCAGCTATTGGTATGATTATGTGTTGTTTTGTTTTGTTTTTACTTCCGTCAGGGTAATGAATTACATTAACTGATTTTCGAAATGTCGACCCAGACAACAAAAAACACATCCGCTTTTTATGTGTTCCTGGAATCGGGTTGCTAATGCCTGTTGTCTGCTTTTTGTCTATGCTCCATTGGGATATTGCCCTTCAGTTTTCTTTTCTTGTCATATCTTTGATGTTGGTAGCAGGGTGGGGCCGGCATCATTAACCAGATTTGGGAAGTGTTCCATAAAAAGAGTTGGAAAGGGCCTTTCCCTCTTCTGTTTTTTGGAATTGGTTATGTAGGATTAGTATGATTCTTCCTTACACGTTTGGTAGAATGTGTCAGTCCGTAAGACCACGTGGAGGTTTCTTTTTTCAGAAGGTTCTTGCCCCGCCTTCCGCAGGCGGTGGTCCCAGCATCGGCCTGACCAGAAAGCCGCTGCCGATGCTGCTGGGCTCGGGACTGCAGAGCCGCCTCTAAGGGGCGCATCTGGACTTGGACAGAGCATTCCGTCTCAGTTCCATTGTCAAAGCCTTCTTTATACTTCTGTGGGTCCCTCACGTGCGTGCACAACACGGAGCGAGCCCAGAATGTGTGCAGGTTCCTACACAGAATTAGGGGATCCCTTCCCCACCCTCTTCCCCTGGGGTTCTCGTTGGCTCCCGGAGGCCTTCTTTCCTAACCCTCCAAGTGAGGGTCACTGTTTCTGTCAACTTTATTGCCCTGTGTGTCACACAGCTCTGCATTTCCGGCACAGAGCCCGACGCGGGGCTTGAACTCACGGACCATGAGATCATGACCTCAACCCACTGGGCCACCCAGGCGCCCCTGTCTGTATTCCTTTCAGGGAAGCGCTCCAAGGCCAGAGGTCACAGGCGTCCCTAGTGGCTGTCTAACACCTGCAGGCTCAGAGTAGGCCTTCGGTGTTTGTCGGATGGGCAGCGAATGGATGGATGGCACCCCCAGCGTACCCAGCCGTGGGACCTGGACCACAGAGACATTCCTGAAGTTAGTAGTGAGAGAAATTACCTTTATAACGTTTGCAGGCTGGCCAGAGGCATCCCTGGAATTTTCCAGTGAACTAGGTCACCCAGAGAGCCCGGGCTGTAGATGGCAGGCTCTGGGGAGACGAAACTGAGGGCGTGGCCCCTTACACAAACTCAGAAATGGCAGCTGTCCGCGTGGCCACACACAGAGTTGCCCAGATTTAGCAAATAAAAATGCAAGAGGCCCAGTTAAACCTGAACGTCCGATTAATTCTTCAGTACGATATTTTGCTGTATGTCCCATGCGATGTTTTTCATGCTAGAAACTGGTTTTGTTGCTGTTCGTCTGAAACTCAGATTTAACTGGGTGAGGGCCTGTCTAAGGGCCTGTCTGCCAGCCCTCGACACACGGCTGTCACGTGAGGACCATTGACACCTGACCCTGGCTTTCTCCGTGTCTGGTGCGGGCTCCTGAGCTCTGGGCTTGACCTTGGCGAACACTCACCCGAGCCTCTCCCCGGTAAGCGAGGCTCAGAGAGGGCAACAGGGCCCCAGCGGGACCAGCACCGAGGTGTCCTGGCCGTGAGCAGCACCAGAGTGCCACCACTCCTTGGGGACGGGGACAATACGAACGTTTTTACCCCCTCTTACCCCCGTATGAATTTAACTTTGAAATCCACAGCCCGGGAGCATCAGATCCTACTTGTGTCTGGGCAGGGATGCCCCAGGGGCCCCGAGGATGGCCTTTTAAGAGAGAAGGGTCGGATGGAACCAGCATGTGGCCCGCAAGCCCGCTGCACGGAGCCTCCCGCATCAAACGCTCTTTGTCTCTCTTGTCCCCTCCTCTGAAGCCCGGGCATTATTCAGGAAGCATCTGCCAGGACCACCTCTGGTTACCAGGCTTTGAAGATTTCCTTTTGAAAGCATTTTCTGTTCCTTCCTTCTGGAGAGGTCCAGCTTGGGGGAGATTTATCTAACCTCCCTCTTCTCAGCAGGAACAGATGGGGACCTGGGGGCCAACCCCCTCCTCGGAGCAGCTCTGCTATGCGGCCACGGTCCACAACAGCCACACCCTCTTGGAACCCCTCCACACCATGCCAGGCTCCCACGTGCCACATAGTGACTCCAACGCTGAGGGACGGGGACCCTGGAGGCTCAGAGAGCCTCAGACCCTGGCCTCAGAGAGCCACTGGGTCCGCGGTGGTGATCATAACCACCTCGTCTGTGGCCTACTCCAGTGTTCAAAGCATTGCTCTTAATGTTAGAAGTTTAAAAATACCAAAAAGGGGGGCGCCTGAGTGGCTCAGTCAGTTGAGCATCCGACTCTTGGTTTCAGCTCAGGTCATGATCTCACAGTTCATGAGTCTGAGCCTCTAGTCTGCGCTGACAGCCTGCTTGGGATTCTCTCTCTCCCTCACTCTCTCTGCCCCTCCCCTGCTCACGCATGCTCTTTCCCTTTCTCTCTCTCTCTCTCTCAAAATAAATAAAATAAACTTTAAAAAATAAATAAAAATACCAAAAAGTAACAGACACCCATATGCTCAGTGACCAGAAGGAGCTATTTAATATTTCAGTACGTTTGCCCATCTTTTCTTGTGATAAAGTATGACAGACAAAACCTATCTCCTTTGCCCCCAATCCTTTTCTCTGAGGCAACAGCCATGGTGAGTCTGACTCGTATGTTCGCAATTCATGTTCCTACCTTGACTTCGTATGTGTGGATCCATGCATAATACAGAGTATTCTGTAGGCATGTTTTTAATTTCAAGGAGGGTATCTGAGTTTCTCTTGTGACCTGTCTTTCCCCCCGCAGAAAGCATATGGCACCTGTTCGCAGCCCCCTTTAACGGGGCAGTGTTTGGTGTTTTCCCTGTGTTTTGGTGAGAATCTAAAGCCTCGGACAGGTTGAGAAATGGGCCTGGAACACCCAACCAGGAGATGTTGGCTCTAGGCTGACTCTCAGCCTGCCCTCAGAATTCTTGGCTGATGGTTCTGGAATTCGTTCCTTCACCAAATATTTTTTGAGCACCTGCTCTGTTCCAGGCACTGGGGATACTGTGGGAAATAGGGAGGGTCCCTGCCTTCCTGGAAGTTACAATCAAGAAGCACAGCCTTTATTGAGAACACAGACCTTGAACATGGACCTGTCTTGGTGTCCCCTCCTCCACGAGCCAACAGATTTTTTTTTTTCTGACCCGGACGTGACCATCTCCTCTGACGGGGAAACGAGCCCCCTGCTCCTCCAGCCCCTGCCCTGCCCTGTGTCATCCTGATTGGGATTGTGACTCAGCAACATGATGCACAGGTTCTGTTCTGCCTCCGTGGGCCTCTCTCTTCCGCAGGGTTTGAACTTAGGAGCCTTAACACCCACGTCGAATAACAACAGGTGAAATATCTAATAATGATCGTTTCGAAGCCTCACCCAAGTGTTCCATTCCCAGGGGGCCAGGGACTATGCCTGCCCACTGGTGTGAGAAGGGCCCTGTTGCCCCTGGGGGTGTGGGGGCAGCATCTCCAGGGGACCTTCCAGATGCTTCTCCGACCACCTGCTTCTGGGGTGACTCCAGCCACCACCCCTCACTCTGACCATGAGTCCTCCCGGATGTCTCTTCCCAACTTCCAAATGATGCAGTAGAGGCTGACTTTTTTGTTTGTTTGTTTGTTTGTTTTCTCTTCACGAGATTTTGCCATTGAGACTTGTTTTCGTGTCTGTCCCGGCACTTAGAATGGAGAATCTGTTTTACAAAGGAAAACAACATCAGAAGAAGAACCAAACACCCGAGACAGAGGGAGTAAATGACATTGCTGGCCGAACCTGGAACACCTCTCGGCCTAAACATAAGTTGGGGAGCAGGGGGGCTGCCTGCTGCACCTGCAGGTTAGAGTCGGATTAATTGATCGCATAAATGCACACAACTGGCGATGCCAGGCTCCCCATCCCCTCCCTTCAGCTTCAGCAGCTGGAGAAGAGACGCGCGTAATGCTCCTGGTTCCGAATTTCTACAAGAACGATAAAAGGAGAGGTATGAGGATTTACTGAGTGACTATCGTGCACCACGTTTTATCGTATTTGATTTTATTCCCTCCTTGCAAGAATCCTGCTGCCTCCACTGAAGATAACGAATTATCTTCGTTACTTACAAGCAAGTGGGTTAAGGGACTACCCCCCCCCCAGCTCTGTTACACGTGATGAAGCAGGATTCACCCCTGACTCTTTCGAGCCCCAGAACCCGCCCTTGGCCCCACACTCTGAGGTAGCAGCACCCATGGGACACCGGCCGTGCTGAGCTGAGTGTCACGGCAGGTGCAGGGCCGGGAGGGGGCTCACCCCGTGGAGAAGGCACTGTCCCGCCGCTGGGGTCTCTGGGACCAGGTTTATGATGTACAGCCCGGGGCCGGGGCGGGGGGGGGGGGGGCGCTTCTGCTGACTTCAGTTCACTAATTCCATTTGGTCATACTCGTCACCTTGTCTGTGTTAAGAAGGGGGCTGAGGGAGCTTGAGATGAATAGGTCGTATGCCTGCCTTCAAGAAGAGTTCCCTGGTAGTGGGAGCCCGAGCTGCAGTTAGGTGAGCCTCTGGGTGCGTCCCCTTGCAGGGCAAAGAGACTCTGCAGGGGTGTTTAAGGTCAAGGGCCCTGCAATCAGAGACGACCCTGGCTTATCCAGCAGAGCCCAGTGTGATCACTGGGGTCCTCACACGAGGGAAGCCGGAGGGTCAGAGAGAGTTTGGAAGGACCCCACGCTGCAGGCTTGGGAGACAGAAGAAGGGGCCACGGGCCGACGTGGGAGCTGGGTGCAGCAGGAGCACAGGTGACACGTTGAGCGAGGCCAGTGAGACCCGTGTCCCAGACGTCCGACCTCCAGGCCTCTGAGCTACTGAGCGTGCGGCAACTCGTTAAGGCCGCCGTGGGAAGCTGACACAGGCACAGGAAATGCGTGCAGGGGGCCAGCGCGCAGGAAGGGGTGCAGGGTGGAGGGGCGCTGGGCCGAGAGCCAGCGGACGGCAGCGGCCGCCGGGCCGGGTGGCGGTGGCGGGCAGGGCCGGTCCGCCTGGGGCTGCTCTCTCTTCCCCCCCACAGGAGCTCCCACCACCTTCCCCCTTTTCTCCAGGGATTTGATGAAAATACCCATTGAGCTGGTGCTCCCTGAGAGAGGCGAGGGGGGCACAGGCCTCCCCCGAGGCCGCAGCAGGATGGGAGAGCGGTTGGCGATGGGGTCTGCCCGGAAACCCAGCAGGGCCCTGGAGTGGGGGGGGGGGGGGGAGAGGGACGGACAGGTGGCCAGTGGGGACACTGGGATGTGGGTTAACTGTGGGGTAGAGCGGGCCCAGGGGAGGCGCATCGGGAGGCAGAAAGTGCAGCTTCCCGCCCTGGCCGCAGCCTTGCTGTCTAAGAGGCCACCAGCAGAGAGTGTCCGTGGCCTCACCTCAGCCCTGCTTCCGCTGTGGGCGGTCAGAGGAAGACACTAGAGAAGGTGGGCCCCCTGGGGTGGCTGGGGCGCCAGCTGCCGCAGGGAGGGCAGCAGGACCCCACCGCCCTCCATACCGGGCAGATGGCAGGTGGCAGGCGGAGATGCCAGACACGCCACTGTCCTGGCAGTGACATCTGTTTGTCCCAGTTGAGAGAGGCTGTCATTCGTCAGTCCGTGAAAAGGCATTTATTAGGCACCACTGTGTGCCAGGCCCGTGCAAGGCTCCAGAGACTCCGTGATGAGAGTAAGCGGATCTGGTCCGGCCTCCCGGAGCTTCCAGGCCACTGGGTCTTGGGACGGGTGGCCGCGGGGACAGGACGGGGTCTTGGGGGCACGCGGGAAGGAAGGCTCCAGTGGAGAGGACCGGTGGCTGAGCTCTAAAGCAGGAATGGATTTAATGGGGAGGCCCTGGACCCAGGGCTGCCCTGCTTCACCAGCCCCTCAGCCCCCCTTAGGCTGCCTCTGCCTGAGCCGGCTGCAGCCCATCCCCTCTGTCACCTGCTTGGGGGCAAGGGAGGTCACAGCTCTCTTACTGAAACGCTTACTTGTATTCTTCATAGAATGTATGTCAACTGTGATTTCATTTGCGTTCATCATTATAGTCATTAACATATACTAAATGTGTTAATTTAACTCAGTATGTTAATTTAACATCCTGCTAAACCATAACACATGCACACGTATGTAAATGCAACCGTGAACACGCCCCCGTAACCACTGGCCCCCGAGGCTCGGCCCCTGGCCTGTCCTGAGATCCCCAGTCCCCCTCCTGTCGCTACATCCCCAGGCTGACGGCTGGAGGGTCCCCACCCCAAAAAGGACAGAGCTGTGTTACGGATGAAACACCGAGCTCCTCTGAGCCCATAGAAGCTTCTGGGATCCGGGTGGGCCAAGCACAGAGCTGCCTGAAGGTGGCCTCCCTGTGGGGATCCTGATGGCTTATTCCAAGCAGATGTTCTGCCTTTCGTCTTCCCTCTCCATCTTCCTCCGGGATCATCCCCCGGCTGGAGTGTGGGCCCATGAAAGCAGGGGCCTCATCTGTCTTGCTCACCACTGTATCCAGAGTCAGGAACTGGGGCACCTAATTAATACACCCTTCATATGTATTTGTCAGGTGAGTGGCCAAGGGAAATGGCCCCCGATTTGCTCCCCTGTGGCCCGAGTCTTCCTGGGGTCAGTGACCTTTACGTCTCCAAGCCCTAACGTGGAGTCAGACCCCGGAGGCGGGGCAGCTGCGTGCAGGGCAGGAAGCACCGGGCTCCATAGCCAGACTGGCTCTCAGCGCTGACTCCACCATGAAATAGCGCTTTAGTCTTGACCTCTGCCTACCCACCTGTGAAAGGGGGATATAGGGATACCTCCAACAGGTTAGCTGAGTGATTAAATGAAATGTGTATTGAAGGAAGGCTCCAATGTTCATTCACTCGGGTGCCATCCAAAACAAACACTATGGACCTAATAGTTGCCTGAGCCAACCCTGGAACCTAAGGCACATCAGCCCTTGGAGTGATCTGGAAGGCCTGGACCTCGGTTTCCTGGGCTGAAGCAGGGAGGGGTCTCTCCGTGGCTGTGTGGAGGGTCGGCACCTCCCCACCCCCAGCCTGGAGCCTTTACTCCGATCTCTGGGGTGCCCACATGCTGGCGTCCTCATGTGCGAGGCTTTGGGAAGAAGAATCGCTCTTCTGGGGAATGTGTCCCTGTGCACCAGAAGCTCTGAAGTATCCGTCCACATTGACTCAGAAGTTCCACAGCTGGGAGGGCACCCCCAATAAATGAAAATGCACGAACAAGCACGTTTGTACCCCCAGATGTACGTATGGGATGTTTCTCAGTGCATTATTCATAATAGGGGGGAAAGGGGTGCCTGGGTGGCTCAGTCAGTTGAGCGTCCGACTTCAGCTCAGGTCATGATCTCGCGGTTCGTGGGTTTGAGCCCCGAGTCGGGCTCTGTGCTGATGGCTCAGAGCCTGGAGCCTGCTTCGGATTCTGTGTCTCCCTCTCTCTGCCCCTCCCCCACTCGCGCTTTGTCCCTCTCGGTCTCAAAAACAAATAAACATAAAACAAATTTTAAAATAGGAAAAAAAAGAAATTCCTAAATCGCCAACCATAGGGGAATGGTTAAATTACGGCTTGTATTTGTGATAGAATAGGATACAACGGTTAAAATGGTACTTCAATGGACCTTTTATACAGGAGCGTAAAACTGCACGTTTAAACACATTCTCTCTGCCTCTCACACACACGTACACACTCACACAGAAAAAAGATTCAAAAGAAAAATATCGCAGCATTGACAAGGATTGTCCTAAAGTGGGGAGGCGGACTCTTCATTTTTGTCTTTATCCTCTCGACTGTTTCCGTAATGTTCTGTGCTGAGCATCATGACTTCACAATGAGAAGAGGAAGGTTTACAATCCAGGCTGGTGTGGAGGGCGTGGCCTTTAGAAGGGGTGTGGCCTTTAGAAGGGGTGTGGCCTTTAGATGGGGCGTGGCCTTCAGATGGGGCGTGGCCTTTAGATGGGGCGTGGTTTCTGGAGGGCAGGTCTGAGTCCCGCTGATTGCCAGCACGCATGGTGGGCTGCCCCCCCCCCCCCCCGGCCTCCCCCACTGCTGTGCGCCTTGACGCTTCCATCTGCGAAATGGGCATGAGGGTGTCTGCCTCCAGGCATCGCTGTCAATACTAACTTTTATAGGTGAAGATGGGCACTGCCAATGATAGCGAACGCAAGGAGAGCCCCATGGGCCCCGGCTAACTCTCTCTCTCCCTCTCCGCAGCTGCCCATGATGGGAGGCGCCTTCATGGACTCGCCCAACGAGGACTTCAGCACGGAGTACTCTCTCTTTAACTCCTCCACCAACGTCCATGCGGCCTCCAACGGCCAGGGCCAGCCGGAGGAGCCTCCGCGGTCCTCCAACGACGCGGTCTTACTCTGGATTGCCATCATAGCAACACTGGGGAACATCGTGGTGGTTGGGGTGGTGTATGCCTTCACCTTCTGAGCTTCGGGGTGCCCGCGGGCCCCAGGCCGGCTCACCCCGCGCGGCGCTCGCAGCAGGGCGAGGCTTTGCTCAGAGCACCGTCGCCGTTGGCCTCAGGCTGTGCCCACGTTCTGGAGCCGGGAGTTCTGACCAGGGGCGCGGCACCAGGGTCAGCCACCGCGCGTCAGGAATTTCCCCAAGCGGCCCCGATCGCCCACGTTCTATGCTGTGGTCCAGCTGATCCAGAAAACATGGGAGTGTGAGTTTCCAGCCCCCCCTGGGGGCGGGACGGGGCAGAGCCTTGGAGGAGCAAATTGGGGAATTCTTGAAACTGCATTCCAGGAACGTGAGACCCAAAGGAACAGCCAGTCAGGTTTGAAATACGGACATGGTCGATCGCTGGCGGGCGGGAAGTAATCACACACGTGTCTTGTTTTTATGCCAACTTTTCACACCTGGTATGTCCAGTGCCAGGAAGGAGCTGCCCTCAGAACCGGAGCGTTCCCGGAGCGGCCTTGGTTTCCCACTCGGCCCTTTGGAATATTGGCTGTGGTCGCCTGCGCCATAGAACGTTCCCACTTGACTTGGCGAGGGCACCTCTGTCACCAGTCATGTGTCCCCTTTCAAGACCCAGATGCATCAGGAAACCCAAGGACGGGTAGGATTTCCTGGGGCGGAGGGGCGGGGGCCGGTATCTCCTGGACAGACTTTCTCTTATTTAAAACCAGAAGAAGCGCCTTTAAGCTTTAGATCTGCTGAGTAGTCGCGTCTTCAGACACCCGCACGAAGATGCTTTCCTCTCTGAGAAATCACGGAATTTTAGATGGCAGGCTCACACACACCTGATCTTCTGATGGATGTGACCACGCCCGGAGGTCACAGGGCGGATTCCTGGGGGGGGTCAGAGCAGGAGGGACATTTCCTGACTCGGCTCAGGGCTCAGGGCTCTCTCAGCCCCCCACAAAGCAGTCTCTTAAACACCCGCGGTTTGCTCTCGGCGTGGCTCCCACGTTCTGTTGCAGGGCATGACTGCGCTCTGTCTGGGTCAGTCCCCTTGGGTTCTTCCAGATCAGTGGCTGAGGGGGGCCTGGCAAGCAAGGGAACCCCCACGCGATGGGACGTGCCGTGGGGATGGGGCAGCGTGGGAAAGGGCTCGCTCTTCTGTCCTTAGGAGAGGCCCCTGCGTGGTTCTCCCTTTCCCAGGCAGCACCCCTGTGCCGACCAGAGTGGGAGAGGCTCCCCTGCGGGCTCCCTCGGGCCAAGTGTGACTGTCTCCCTGTGCTGCACAAAAGAAAATGAATGGCATACGCCCCGTCCTCCGTGGCTGAGAAACTGGAAAGACTGGGTAAGAAGCCGTAGTACCGTTTGGGGACCATCGCAAACGGGCTGGACGTGTCCCTGTGGTCTCAGGAGAAATGAGTGTTCCTGATAACAGGCAAAGGGACATCTCAGCTGTCCAGAGGCAGCCACTCACTCGTCTGGGAGGCTGGCGCTGAGCCGCTGTGATAACAGGATTACCTGCCCGACCTCCAGATGGCCGCCAACTCTTACGAGCCACATCTGTCACTGCAGCCACGCACGCGTCCCTGAATGCTTCGGCTCAAGTGGAGGCCATGAGCGCGGAGAGCTGGAATGACCTTTGCAGAGAAGGAGAAGGGATGTGGGACTTTCTGCCTGGGCTCGTTCCGGGGTCACGGACAGGGTTGTGCTCTCCGCAGGGCCGGGCCTGGCTAGGTGGCTAGCTGTCACGTGCCCATCACCCCCGCTGCCTCTCCAGCAGACCCCTCCCTGTCTCGGGCCCCCACGTCCGCCCCATGAGCAAGGTCTTTCTTGTAGACCCGTGTCTTCATAAGAACCCAAGGAGGAGGTCCAGAGCCAGAGGTCCAAGGCAATGCTAGGAGGTCACTCCAGCCCAGACGTCCTGATGCCTCACCTTCTGACCCCACGTCCTCGGGGGAGCCTGCAGCCCCGAAAAGAGGCAAGCGACCTCTCCCTGTTCCCCAAAGGGCCTGTGGCGAGGGCAGGGGAGAGAGGGTTCTGGGCCCCGTGATGGGGAAGGAAGGGAGCGTGTGGCCCCAGCTCTTAAGAAAGACCTCGTATCCGGGAGAGCCCTGGCAGGCCGGGTGTTTTCTGGATAATTCTGGGTGCAGGGATCTTCCTCCACGAAGGCTTTCTTCCCCTCTGGTGTAAACGCCGGTTAAATTCAACTTTCAAGAATTTCTTTCTGTTCAGCATCAGGGCCACAGACACAAGGCCACGAGCGTTAGGGCCCATCTTGTCCAAACTTCGCATTCTGTGATGACAGTGATTTGCTCAGGGTCACTCTGTCTCAGTCGCCTGTGGTGGTTTTCTTTGTGCGTGTGTGTTTTTCCACCATCACTTCAACAACGAGGATAAGTGTGCATGTGAATGTCCAATGAAGGGTGAAGGACAGATTTCCAGCCAGAGAGTGTGCTGTCCTGTCCCTCCTGCCCTACGTAGCTGGGTTCTGTCTTAGATGTGGGCAGGAGGCACTGGGTGAGCATTGTGTCCAGGCACCGTGCTAGACTCACGTGCACACGTTCAATCCGTACGGTTACCTTACGGCCTCATGGCTCCAGTACATAGATATGGAACCAGAAGGTCAGAGGAGTTTGCCCAAGGCCACACAGCACGAAGGTGACAAGCTGGGATTTGAGTCTGGACCATCCGGCTTTAAAGCCAGCCTCTTGGGGCGCCTGGGTGGCGCAGTCGGTTAAGCGTCCGACTTCAGCCAGGTCACGATCTCGCGGTCCGTGAGTTCGAGCCCCGCGTCAGGCTCTGGGCTGATGGCTCGGAGCCTGGAGCCTGTTTCCGATTCTGTGTCTCCCTCTCTCTCTGCCCCTCCCCCGTTCATGCTCTGTCTCTCTCTGTCCCAAAAAAAATAAATAAAAAAACGTTGAAAAGCCAGCCTCTTTTCTGCCACACCATGCCGCCGTCGGAGGCTGGCACCTGCAGGGCGCATTTAAACCAGGCTCTGGGTCTACAGAGGCCATTCCCCGGGGTCCCATGTCATCGCGTGGTGTGGGCCGGCTCTGGCCTCTTCCACAGGTAGAAGTCTGACCGTCCTCAGAACGGGGCACTCTTGTCCCCTGCCCATTGCCGGCTCTCTGCTCAAGCTTCAGGGATGGTAGTCCCTGTTGCCCGCTCTCCTCTCTAAGGTTGAGCGCACGTCTTTTTATGTGGCCGTGGAAATTTCCAGAGAGCAGCTTTCTTGGGACCATGCAGAAGGACCCCGGCCAAGACCTGGAGTCCGACAGAGGGCCCACACGAGGAGTGAGGTGCCGACCGCCGGGATTGCCGAGGAGAGGTGGGATGGTCTGTGTTGCGGGAAGAGGCTCCAGCCCAGGCTCAGTCATTCTGTCGAGCCCCAGGGCTGTCCCGGGGAGGAGGGACAGAGGCTGCTGTCGCTGACCCCAGGCTGGAGCTCCCGTTCTGGCTTCTCCTGGGTGACGTTGGCCCCAGAGCCCACCTTGACTCGATGAGCCAGCGCTGAGAAAGAAGGGGCTTGCCTCTTCAGTAACTGCTCTTCAGGGAAGAGGTCCTGCCTTTGCTAGAATGTTCTTCATGCTTGGCTTTCCATGTCTCCCCATCTCCCCCCTGCAAGCCACAGGTGTCCCACACTTGTGTTTGTTTGTATGTGGGACACTTCACTGAACAGAGTAACACCTGCTTTAGGAGGTCTTGAGCCACTGTCACCGGAGCTTTGGAGGAGAGGCCAGAAGGCACTTCAGGCAGGTGCATCCCAAGGGCATCCCACCTTCCGTGTGGGCCTGGGCAAGATGATCGCACTGCCATCCCTCCCTTCCCCATGAGGTCAAGGTTAAGAGGCAAGCGATACTCCCCTGACCTCCCCTAACCACCCCCCCGGAGAGAGACAGTTATATCTCCCTTAAGGTCCCTGGGATCCAAGGGCATTAGGAGGGCAGGCCACTTGGTTGGAGAGGCAGGAGGCCGTTTTGCAGCCTGTTCTAAATGGAGAGCTTGGATGTGGCCAGACCACTAGCATATGTGGGAATCCCTCCCTGGAGACTGGAAAGACGCCACCGTCGTCTGCCCTGCTCCCCGATTCCTTCCAGACAAATGTCACGCTTCTTCAGCATGACCTTCTTTCGTCATTAATAGTGGTACTATTAATAATTATTATCCTTACTGTTGTCACTTCTTGTGCACCTTTTCCTTGTGCTGTGCTCTGTTTGTATCTCATTCACTTCTCAAATCACCCCTTGGGGGCAAAAGTGAGGTGCAGAAAAGTACGCATTGATCATTGTCCCATTCTTCTGTTGAGAAAACTGAGGCCAGGCTAATGTGCCCGAGAACCCACATCTAGAGAGCTGTGATTCAGATCCAACCCTGTTGGCTCTCCAGGCTGAGTAGTTAACCCTGTGTCTCCTTGCATGCACATACTCTATGGGGAGCTCCCTGGAAGGGACCATCCCAGGATGGGGGGCTCTGAGGCTGGGGCTGTGCGGGTCCCGGGTAGCAGACTTTCAAGTGTAGGTGTTGGAAAGGGGCAGCAGAGTGCACACGTGTTTGTCAGTCTCAGAAGCTCACAGTGGTCACGAGGCATCAGAGAGCCTCCCATCAGGATCTGTAATATTTGGAAGGGCAACTGGGGCCACACGGTTACTGAATGGAGACCTGGCAAGTGTCCAGCTGCCTGGTCCAGGGCACCGCCTCCCGGCGTGCTGTGCATTCACTGGGGAGTGCAGGGGTGGCCCTGGACGTGAGCTCCAGCTCCAGGGCAGGCATCATGCTGTCACCTGTTACCGGGCCCCTGCACCATGTCCTGGCAAGTGCCCTTTGACCATCGCCAGAGCAAGTCCTAGGTGGGCTGGACTGCCGTGACCCTGGGACAGCCAAGGAGCTGTGCTCAGGGGGCCAGAGGGGGCAGTCAGAGCCTGAATGTTCTGTGTCGGCCTGCCCCACCGGCCCCTGGCCTCAGTCATTCAGTGACAGGGGCGCAGGACAGGCTGGCTGAGCTGAGTGCTTGCAAGCCCAGAGGGACAGAGTTCATAATCTCCGATCGGAAAAAGGAGCCTCTCCAAGAAATTTAGGTGGTCGGAATTAAACAGATGCTCCCAGAAAGTCCCTTCTGAGATTAGACCTTGGGCATTTTCTTGTCCCTTCTTTTTTTGGGGGGGAGGGGTGCGACAGGGGACAAAATAGTGCAAACCACAGTGACTGGAGAGAGGAGCGATTCCCCCAGTGAGAAAAAGGGAGCTGTCGGGAGTGTGACCGAATGGTCGAAGGTATGTAACGTCGGCTACATAAATTTTGGGATGTAAGTCTGTGATGTTTGCTCTGAGTCACTGTGAAAGGCATCATGTTCTATCAAGATGGGCAACAAAGGCAGAGGAAGCCCTTGGAGAGGCTGGACGGGTCGCACGGTGCCTGGGACGAACCCTGCACCCATCTTTAGGCCGAGGTACAGACGTGTGCGTGCCCAGAACAGTCCATTCAGCTGCATAGTAAGGTTCATTCTCTGCTTCCGGGTCCTTTTGCAGGCTGACTTCCCACCTCCCCAGAGGGAGGTCTGAGACCCCTCCTGCCTCGGGAGTAAATCCCGACAAGGTAGATTTGCAGGGAACTTGTATGTTGTGGCACTTAGGGAAATCCAGAGCCCTTATTCCTCCCCGAGCCCCCTCCATGTGGCTAGGCAGCCACCAAGTGACCCCAGTGTCTGTCCCAAACCGAGCGTCGGAGAAGTTTGGGAGAGTTTGCCGGGTCAGGCTGGTCGGCAGGCGAGTGGGGTCTTGAGCCCAGGGCATCTATGTAGCAAAGTTGCTGAACCATAATTAGGCCAGCGGTTCTCAACCTCAGAAAATTCTGTCCTCCAGGGGACCTTTGGCCTGGAGACAAATGTCGGGAGACGTTTTTGTTTATCACAACTTGGTGGGGGGTGGTGTTCTACTGGCCTCTGGTGGATAGAACCAGGGGTGCTGCTGAACACCCCCCCCACACACACCCCCAGTAACAAAGAATTAATGATCTGACCCCAAAATACGAACAGTGGTGAGGCGGGGAAACCCAGCACTAGGCCATACTGTCTCTGAATCCAAAACTATGGGTGTTTTCCAAAGCTCCACGTTTCCCCGTCTGTGAGTCATGGCATAAATCAGAGCTCCTCTGGGCAACCGCAGTGATCGTGGCTGCTGCCCCAAGTTCAGACAGTCCCGGCCAAGGGCAGTGATCCACAGTCAAGCAAGTCTTCTGTGTCGCCATGGACGCTCGGTTCCCGCCGTCCCGGGTTTTCGCGGGGAGACTCCGCTTGGATAGAGGAAACCCTACAAAGTGGATGGTCGGGTCGGGCTGAACGTGTCCCGGTAACTTTGGTCTCCGGGACCTTGAGGGACCTGACCGCTCACCGATGCATCTGAGAAGCATTGCTGAGGAGGGGAGGGGGAGGGGGGAAGCTTAGAAGGGATGGATGGATACGGAGGGGCTGCCTAACAGCCTTTGAGCAAACCCACATCCTACCTTGCCTTTGACCCTTTTCCACGTGCCCCACCCCATTTCCCCCAGTTGAAGGCATAGGAACACTTTCTACTATTTAAAGTTTTACAGAGACCTTATTCTTGCAACTGGCCGCTCTCCGGGTACCAACTCTTCACGCAGAGAGAACCAGAAACGTTTCTGTGTCTTACTAACGTTTTCATAATCAACCTGTAAGTAGTTTACTTAATAGAAAGGTATTTTAACTATTCTTGTAATCCTTTGCTACTCAACCCCCCTGGGTTTCGCGACGAGATCACTAACTTTTACTACAGTGAAAAGGCGATTTCTTAACGGAGGCCTTCAGTGTGCTCTTTTGCTTAAAAATATCTAACCGTGATTGATGGATGTGAAAAATGTGGCTGTGGGATCGTGCCCTTTTGACTGTTAGCACCGTTACTCTTGTCATTTTCTATTATCATTAAAAAAAGAAAAAGAAAAAACTTGAACTTCTAAGTGTCTGACTCCAACCTGGGCGTTAAGCTGAAAGATCCTAGACGGTGTCACCTCCACTCTGGTGTTCCTTCTGCCCCACCTGAGGCAGGATGACTCCCTCCTCCCTGCACCCCTCCCCCGTCTCCCCAGCCTCACCCCTGTAACAGATCCCAGAAGCGACATTCGCTTCCCCATCGGTAACCCTCCCACCGTGAGCCCTCCCAGGGCCGGTGGATCTTACTCAACTTTTGAATCCCCTGCACCTCACACGGTGCCTGGCTCACGGCGAGCACCCGGCAGGCATTCAGGGAATGAATGAATGATATCCGAAAGACCAGCCCAGATACATTTCAACACAACACGGGACAGTGGGTATGCACTTAGTTTCATTCATTCACTGATAACAGCAAACATAGGGCACTTACTAGGTGTTCTGTGAAGTTCTGAGCTCGTTACATACATCTTAACTTGCTTCATCTCCACAACAACCATACATCGTGGGTACTATTGTCATGCTGTTTATGTGTCTGCAGATGAGGAAACTGAGGCAGGGAGAGGTTCCTTGCCCAAGGCCATGTAGCTGGTGAGTGGCAGGACCGGGACCGGAATCCGGCTGGGCTCAGAGTCCATATTCTAAAGGCTGTAAAATGTCCCCTGGACGTTTGTTGAGAACCAGCTGCGCTGGAGGCCATGTGCCAGGAGCAGGGGTGCTGGGCCAAATGAGCAGCCTCTGCCCTGGAGCAGGTTTGAGGGGGAGAGAGGTCCAGATAATGTCACTGTCAGGTGTTATGCGCCGAAATGATAAGGGGCCAAGTGTTGGGTCCTGCACCAGGGTCCCTTCTGAAGGATCTGTATCAGGCCCCAAAGGAAGTCCACCGTGGTGGCCAGGACCCCACTGAGGCAGGAACAGTGCAAGGGACTAATTGGATCAACGGCTTAGGCAATAGCTGGGACCCAAAGCCCTGGATCCCAACTTAAAGTCTGGTCATCCAAAAGTAGGAGCAGTCTACTTCCGGGGCAAGTGCAGGGAGGGGCAAGCCAGTCAAAAGATCCATGGATCAAGGGTCAAAGGTTTTATGACCAAGAAATCTTGGGCTGCAGACCTCACCCGCTGCCCACCTTGATAGCCTTGGACCGGGTCCAGCTCCTCTGGTCCCTCTGCAGGCAGCAAGACCCTGGACCTTCGGGGTTCCTGGTGCATCATCCACTCTCAGGTCCAGCCACCTCGTCCATGGGACCCAATGTAAAATGAAAATGTGGGGCTCTTCTTGTCCAACATTATTGAGAATTTCAAGATGGCGGGGCACCTGGGTGGCTCAGATGGTTAAGCATCTGACTTTGGCTCAGGTCATGATCTCCTGGTTTGTGGCTTCAGGCCCTGGAGCCTGCTTCGGATCCTGTGTCTCCCTCTCTCTCTCTCTGCCCCTCCCCCACTCCTGCTCTGTCTCTCTCTCTCTCTCTCTCTCTCAAAAATAAACATTAAAAAAAATTTTTTTTAATAAAAAAATTTTCAAGATGGGCATCAAACCAAGCATAGGGCCCTTCTGAATGTGGGGACCTGGGTGACTGCACAGGTCACATGCCCACGAAGCGACTCTTGGCCATTGCTGCTCTGAACCATGTGGCCAAGGAAAGTAAGGGGTGAATTAACACTCCATGCGACCCCATGCGACCTTCTCTCCTAGGATCTTTTTATTTATTTTATTTTTTTAATGTTTTTACTTATTTTTGAGAGAGAGAGAGAGAGCGAGAGTGAGCACAAGTGGGGGAGGGGCAGAGAGAGAGGGAGACAAAGACTCTGAAGCAGGCTCCAGGCTCTGAGCTGTTAGCACAGAGCCCAGCGCGGGGCTCGAAGCCACAAACACGCGAGATCCTGACCTGAGCCGAGGTCCGATGCTTAACTGACTAAGCCACCCAGGCGCCCCATCTCTTAGGATGCTTTTTAGAGGGATTAATGTTGGCTACAATGGAAGATGCAGAAAGTTCCAGAAAACGTTCCCTTTCCTGCATGCAAGCTCCTTTTGCAATGTGACTGTTCAGTCCCCCCATCCAGAGGTGGGGCCTGTCTTCTCCCCAACATCTGACTCTCTGGGCTGACCTGGTGACCCATGTCGACCAAAAGGCTTTGGCAGGACTGACTTTGGTCGAGTCCTGGGCATAGGCCTCAAGACAACGTGCCGTTTCCTGTCTTAGTGACTTTGGAATCCTGCAGAGTCAAGGCTAGCCTGCCGGGTGAGGAGAGCCCAGGCCCTGGCCATCCCTCTGTGCCAGCTGACAGCCACAGGGAAGTGAACCAAGGGACGGGAGACGTCCAAGGAAAAGAAGGCATCGCACAGCATTGAGCACTGCACAGGGCTCCCTAGGCACCAAGTAAAGCCAAATAGATCACCGAGGGCTGCCTGGAGGAGGCAAGACTCTACCTTCTAAAGAAGCCGGTGCACGGCAGAGGGGTGCATGGGCGCTGGGGGGTTGGGAGGCCAGGCTGGAGCCTGGAGTTCAAGGCAGTAATGGGGAGAAGGCTGATAAGCAGATAAAGCCAGCTCAAAGGGGCCCCGAATGGCAGGGTGGGGAGGCAGGGTGGACAGCGGGCCACTATGAGCTGCACCAAGCAGGGCTGGTCTTTGGAGTAGAGGGGACACCACGTCTGGAACAGGAAGGCAGCGAGGAAGCTGGGGAGTGACTCTCGATTCTGCCTCTCAAACCACCTCCTCCAGTTGTCTTCCTGGGACCACACCCTGTCCCCGACTTGGACAGGGTCTTCCCCTGGGTCTTTCCCCCCCATCCGACAGCCCGCAAAGATGGCAGGGGCGTTCACACAGCCAGCAGACAACGTTCTCAAGATTGATGAGGCATATGACTTTGGAGTAACAAAGCCAGCAGCAAGGTTTTCCACGAAAAGACGGTGGCAGCCACAGCACAGCATGGCCTGTATTTATGGGTTTTTTTTTTTTTTTTTTAAGTTTATTTATTTATTTTGAGGGGGAGGGCAGAGAGAGGTAGAAAGAGAATCCCAGACAGGCTCCTCTCTGCTGGCACAGAGCCGGACGCAGGGCTCGAACCCACGAACCGTGAGATCGCGACCAGAGCCGAAGTCAAGAGTCCTATGGTCAACTGAGTGAGCCACCCAGGCACCCCTGTATTTGTGTTTTATTTTTTTTTTTAAGTATGAAATTTATTGTCAAATTGGTTTCCATACAACACCCAGTGCTCATCCCAGCAGGTGTCCTCCTCAATGCCCATCATCCGTTTTCCCCTCTCCCTTGTCCCCCCATCAACCCTCAGTTTGTTCTCAGTTTTTAAGAGTCTCTTATGCTTTGGCTCCCTCCCTCTCTAACCTTTTTTTTTTCCTTCCCCTCCCCCATGGACTTCTGTTAAGTTTCTCGGGATCCACTGTATTTGTGTTTTAAGAGGCCCCTGCCAGGCCACCCACACAGAAAACGTGCCCCGCCCCCCACCTCCCCTGCTGGTGTTTCTACTACATTCTTGGTTTTACAAATTTGCTTTGTAAATACCTACGTTTGCATTCTGTTTGCCAGCTGCCAATCAACCCGGATATTTTGATGGTTGGAGATGGGTCCGCTGGCTCAGAAGGTCAACGTGCAATATTGGGCCCGCAAAAGAATTGGCCGGTTGCTGAGTTGGGGGGGGCAGGCGTGCTCCCTTCTCCTGGATAATAAGCCAGCCTGTCACCTTTGGCTCACCCTCCGCGCGAGTGTGAGAGCCGATGCGAGGAAAGACGCACTGCCCTTGGGTGCCCGGGGAGGGGGTGGGGGGATGGCCATTGCCAACACCACCCCTGGAGCTGGCTGAGCCTGGAGGGGAGGAGGGAGAAGAGGAGGAGGAGGAGGGGAGGGATGGTTCCCGGGATGATGGAGGGCCGCCTAGGAATTCTGGAGCCTGGCCTGTTTGCATCTTCGAAGCCTGCCCTCCCTGCTGATTTTTCCTTTGGCCTGGGCAGGCCTCTAAGTGCTCAGGTCCCTGCAGAGTGCTGGCCTGACCAGGGCAGCAGAAAAGGCAGGATGATTAAAATTTATTCAAGCTAGGCTGCGGGGTGGCGGGGGCGGGGTGGGGGGGGTGCCTCTTCTGCAAACAACACAAATAACATTAACCACCATGGTAACCGCACTCCCAGGGTGCTGTCCTCAGGGTCTGCAAAGCTCTTTCCAAGCCGGCTTTGATTCTCCAACTGGGGGCTCCTTCCCAACCTGTGTCTGGGCTGAGCTATGAGATGTGCTAGGGGAGCAAGGCAGGACCCCAACCCTTGGAATTTCCTGGGTGATAGGAACTTCTTTCATTCGAAGAAGGTGACTTTGGTGGGGGCTGGTCACCAAAAAGCCCATGATGGACGGAGGCTTGGAACTTTCAACCCCAGCCCCGTTGTCTGGCGATAGATAAGCCATCTTGCTCGAAGTAGCCGCTGCAAAACCCCAAACTGCAGGACGGGAGAGAACGTCTGGCTCGAGGAACACACCCACATTCCAGAGGGTGGTGCACCCCAAACCCTGCGGGGATGGGAGCACCAGGACCCTCCCAGCCTTGGTCTAAGCTCCTCTTTACCTGGCTGTTCACCCGTATCCTCTGGGACGTGTAAACCTAGCCAAGTGTTCCCCTGCCTTCCGTGAGCTGTTCTAGCAAATCCTCAAACCCGAGGAAGGTGCCGTGGGAGCCCCCACTTACGGCGGGTCAGACACAAGCGCGGGGATCCTGGGGACCACCTGACGTGGGGGCCCTCCGGTGGGTGGGCCTGAGCCCATAGGCCTCCGGGCGGTGAGGGTCAGAACGAAATGAAAGCCCAGGCCACTCCGTCGGTGTCCGAGAGTCGGAGACATGGTCGGCGTGTTATTTGACGGCAGGAGTGTTGTGCACAGAGGAACAGTTTTCCCTCAATAGCATGGAACGGTGATGAAGGTTTGGACGAAAATAAAGCGAGTCCGGCTGGAGTGAAGGGGCACACAGTTTGGGGGAAGTTGTCGGTCAGGAACCTGGCAGAGATTCACAAGGCCCAGGAGAGTAAGTTCAAGTGTGAGAACCCAGTATATTGGGTAACCAGGGACAACCAGGCAGCCAGAGGCAGATTTGTGCAGGGTTGACAAGAGGGAGCAGGGAAGTGGGGCGGTGAGCGCATGGGTGGGGGGGCTCGGGGGGGACTCAGGGGTGAACAAGTAAGAAGGAGGGTCCGTGGGTATGGGGTGCATCCAGCTATGCCCGAAAGCTGGCGAGTCTATAAATAAAGTCTACCCTCCCGCAGAGACGGGGAGACAGAGGCCCTGTCCTTTCCCACGATTATATTTTACGCGAATGGCTCTTGGGCCCTTGAGGAAAGGCCCGCCTGAGTTTTAGGCTGTTCAGAGACAGAGGGAGGATTCACAGCCTAACAGAGTCAACGAGATTGTAATAACTTTGCATAGTCAACAACACTGTGATCAATCAACACTTATTTTGGTGGGTCTAGAGTGGTAGTTCGACTTGTCCAAACACTGTCTTGTGCACTTGAAACTTGTCTAATATAGTATGCCAAGTATAGTCTAATTAAATTCTAAAAAGAAAAGTGAACTCAAATCTGCTCTTTTTCGCTCAGTATTACATGGTTGAGATTTAACTCAATAAATCTGACTTTAGTTTGTTCGTGTAATTGACATAGAGTATCCTCATTCATTTGTTGTTGGTGCACAATTTGTCCGTTGTCCCACTGGGTAGCATTTAGGCTAAGTTCGCATATTTTTGCAATAATAAATGATGCTGCGATGAACAAAAACAACAAAAAGCCGCTCACCCTTTTCTTTCATAAATGCTCTTGAGCAAAGGAGGTCGGGGGCCCTGTGTCAGGTGTAGGCTGGAAAGACAGGAAATTCTCTCGACAGCCTAGAGCTTTCCCAGACGGGAACTCAGAGGGGGCTGGGGCCTCCCGGGGACGGGCCTCGGGCTGCTCGATGCCACCCAAGTCCCTCGGTGCTGGGGCTCGGACAGAGGCACCAAGTGCCGGGAGAACTATTTGCTGTTCTCGAACCCTCTGTTCCCGGGGGACACATGTGGTGGCTGCTCAGCCTAAGATGACAGTTCGAACGACGACCCGAGGTGCCCAGGCCACCCCACGGAGCCCGGTGGCGAAGAGAGTTTTGTCCTCAGCTCCTTACAAAGTGTGGTCTTGTCCCAGAAGTGCCTTTGGAAACAGCGTCATTCACGTATCCTCTCCTTCGTTCCGCGAGCACCCACTGAGCCTCCAAGCTGAGCTGGACGCACAGGAATACGGCCTGGCCCTTGCCCCCAGGGCACCCACTGTCCAGTCTTGAAGTCCCACTCAGAGACATGACCGTGTGACGTGCCCCAGCCCTCCCCCCAGATCGAGCCTCTGAAGGCACCTTATCACCAGCAGGGGTCCACATGTGCGTAAGACACGGCAGGGGACTGCTGTCCTTGGTGGGTGCCCAGGAGACGCCCCTTACCTTGCTGGCCCCTTCTAAGAGGAGAGGACAGCCCTGTATGACTCCCGCAGGTGTCCCTGGGTCCCCCTGGCTCCGCTGCTGGGTTCTGAGGCAAACGTGTGCCGATCTCGGACTGCCCAGCATCCACCGTCCCTCCTTTGAGCACCCCATCTTCTTTTGGGGAGCCACCCTCTCCATCTGTGTGCCCGGTTCATCTCAGGCTCCCTGACCACAGTGAGTATGTGCAGGGTGGGCACGCGGCTCTAGCCCAGTCCGCTGTGACATGTTATCCTCCTGGCCCCAGTGACTGGGTCGGGGACGGTTAGGTGACCAAGTGCAGACGGGCAGAATGATCCCTTGACTTGTATGGGAATACCAAGAAAAGACTCTGCTCCATAGGGGATCATGAGGACGTGAGCCTGCCTTGGCCCACTGCCACCTTGCCCCCACAAGAAGAACCATTTAAGAATGAAGCAGAGGGCACAAAGCCCAGAGATGGAAAGAAAGATTGGTTCCTGATGGGTCTGACTGGACTCCTGGATCAAGCCACACCTGAAGGCTGACCCGTGGGAGTCTCAGTTACCATGAGCTAATAAATTCCCGGTATGTCTGAACCAGTTTGAACTGGGTTTCCACCCCTTGAAATGGTCTTCACTGACACTCTCTCAATGCACTCTGACCTTTAACCCCCATGACGGTTGGGCCACCAACTGATAAGGTGATAAGCTCTAGGGCCCCATCCCATTCAACATCAACCATTTTGGGCTCTCTTGCCTTGCTGCCACCTCAATCCCTTTCTGCTCGCACGTACCGGTAGAGTGTTGCAGGGGGTGGAGGGGGGCAGCCCCAAGACAATGCCATGTAATTATTGTTGCTTTGGGGAACCTAACATGCGCAGCACTCTACAGAGTTTTTTGGCATACCTTTTTTTTAATGTTTATTTATTTTTGAGACAGAGACAGAGCATGAGCAGGGGAAGGACAGAAAAAGAGGGAGACACAGAATCCGAAGCAGGCTCCAGGCTCTGAGCTGTCAGCACAGAGCCCCATGCGGAGCTGGAAGTCGTGAACCGTGAGATCATGACCTGAGCCGAAGTCGGATGCTTAACAAACTGAGCCACCCAGGCGCCCTTGGGGCAGGCGGCCCTTAACCAGTGACTGATGGGCACCACTCCTTTGCCTCTAAAGGGCTGCAACTTAACCTGTCCCAGCTCCCTGCAGGATCAGGCTGAGGCTGCCCTCTGCAGGGCGTTGCCTGAAACTGCTACCCTGACTTCACTCTGCCCTTCCCTATCTTCCTCCAACCTCTCTCTCCACCTCTCCCCAGAAGCACTTCCTGGATAAATCACTTGCTTGTGAACCTGGTCTCGGGTCTGTTCCTGGGGAATACATCTAAAGCGATCACCCTAACCTCCCCGAGACCTAGATACGTTCATCTCCATTTTACAGACGGGAAAGCTGAAGATCAGAGAGGTTAGGTGACTTGTCCAATGTCACGCAGCCCGTTCAAACCCAGTCCTTCCGGACCCCACAACCCAAGCTGCCCCTTCCGCCATTGATTGATTAGACACCCAAAGCTGTCACCAGCAGTCAGTCCTCAAAAGCTAGACTTCAGTGTGCTCTCTCCCGTCGCATCATGCGTGTGCTGCTTTGGGTCTGCAGTCACTGGTTGACCTCCAGCCTCGTTTTCATGGCCAGAGCCTTCGTCA
Source organism: Puma concolor (assembly GCF_028749965.1). Taxonomy (NCBI): domain Eukaryota; kingdom Metazoa; phylum Chordata; class Mammalia; order Carnivora; family Felidae; genus Puma; species Puma concolor. The sequence goes on along the minus strand of NC_141672.1, from coordinate 9,665,273 downwards.
GGGGGCGCTCTGTGGCCCGGAGTCCTTATGGAATGCTACCATCAGCAGCCACAGCCCCTCAGGTCATCCCTCTTCTCCCCTTGACTGTGTCCATCCTTTTTCTTGCTTTGTGAGTCAATAGTATGGATCCCGAGATAGAAACTGTTCATCCTAGTACAGTTGAAGAGGGCCGATACGGAGAGGTTGTCACAGGATCCAAGCCCAACTGTAACTGCTTCCCGGGCACAAAGGTTCTCCTTACAGGCATCAGTGTTGAAACCTAATCTTTAGCTTGTAGATATGAACCGTCGTGTAGGTATGAACAAATGCTCACCAAGCATCTATTCTGTGGCCTTGCGCACTGCGAGCAGAAGCCAGGGAGTCGACCTGTGTTAGGTGCCTGTGCTATTTCTAAAACCCACCAAGCAAGAATGATAGATCGTCAATATACAGCTGCCCCTGGAACAACGCAGGGGTTAGGGGCGCCAACCCCACACACAGATGAAAACCCACATATAACTTATTTTATTTTAAAATTTTTTTTAATGTTTATTTATTTTTGAGAGAGGGCTAGAGTGCGAGCGGGGAGGGGGCAGAGAGACAGGGAGACACAGAATCCGAAGCAGGCTCCGGGCTCTCAGCTGTCAGCATAGAGCCTAATGTGGGACTCGAACTCACGAACCGTGAGATCATGACCTGAGCCGTAGTCGGACGCCTAACTGACTGAGCCCCCCAGGCGCCACCAAAAAATCCACATATAACTTCTGACTCCCCGAAAACTTAACTACTAAGAGCCTACTAAGAGCCTACCGTTTACGGAGCCTATCAATGAACACATATTTTGTATGTTATGTGCATTATATACACTGTATTCTTACAATAAAGTGAGCTAAGAAAACATTATTAAGAAAATCATAAGGAAGAGAAAGGACACGTGCAGTACTGTATTTAGCGAAAAATTCGCAGATTCAAACCACGCAATCCAAACCCGTGTTGTTTAAGGGTCTGCTAGTCTAGGATTTGCTAATCTTACCACACTCTTTTGCTGTGCACAGATAGGGAAACCAAAGGGATTAAATATTCAATTAACGTAAAGCTTGAAATCAGCTACTTTACGGTAAAGGGCATTCAACTTAAGAAGGCCAAAGCACTGATATTATAGACTTGCTGTAAAGAACATTAGAAGTTTTAATTTTCTGTGTTTAAAAGCTACCTAATGAAGCTTGTTTCCATTAACTTAGGGGTGGGGGGGAATACGCTTGTTACAAAGCCACTTACAAAGATTTCCTTGGGTCCACCCAAGACGGAGGGTTACTTTGTTTCCAGGCGGGGAGGAGAGAGGAGGAAGGAGTATTTGGTGACTACGAAGACAAAAATACAGTGTCATTGCTTTGGGCACGGAGCATGGAATAACCCTTGTTGTGGGATAAGAGTCTCCTTCCCAGGGGGAAGGGAGTCTGTGTGTGTGTCTGCACCTATGTTGACACTCACTCTTCTTCTTTTTTTTTTTTTTTAAACCGAGATTTGGATTTCACTTTTTTTTAACGTTTATCTATTTTAATTTAAATTTTAGTTAACATACAGTGCAGTAATCGTTCCCGACGCTCGCTTTTCACCTCCTTGGAAACCCATTCAAAATCCTGCTTTGCCCAGAAAACTCTGGTGCGTGAATTCATTCCCAAATATTGTCCCCAGGGGGCGCCATGACAGGCCTCGACCAGCAGGGGGCAGTGTGGCGTTAGGAACAAACCGGCCCGCGCAGCCCACTGGGCGGGGACTGTTAGAAACCCCGCCTACAGGAAGCACCTGGGGAAGCTGAGATGGTACTTTTCGGGAGGTCATGTTCCCGAACAGGGAGGAGCCCTGAACCGCAGAGGAAATTGATCAAAACTTCCTTGTAGGCGGCCAGATCCCGCCCCACAAAATGAATGCCCTAGAGGAGCTGAAAGCCGGGGTCCCAACCGGTGGGCAGCGGCCCAAACCCAGCCCTCAGACCTCTTCCCCTGGACCTGGGCCTGGCTCTGGTTTGTGTTAATAAAGCTCCTGACGTACAGGCAGCAAAACACACAGATCGTACCTGTGCGGTTCGATGAATTTTCACATAATCATCACACCCACGAACCCAAGGACTCAGGTCAAGAGGACCAACATTCTCAGCTCATCCAGAAACCCCTTCAGCCTGTACAGGATTTATTGTAAAATTCATTTTTGCTGGTTGCCAAGAGCCAGAGCAATAGAAAATCCGGATTCCCCGGCAAAATGAAAATATCCACATGGGGCTGCTGGCACACTGGGTTGGGGGGAGGTGAGGTTGGCCGCAGGCACTAAAGGAGGTGTGGACTTGTTAGCTCATGTCAGGCCCAGGCAGAGGGGTCCCTGTCCTCGGCGCCACCTTTTAAAGGGCACCTCCCTGTCCTCCTCTATGTGGCCCTTCCTGTAGGGCAGGGAGCCTGAGAAGCCACGGGTACATGCATGTCCATAAGGACCCTTCACACTGTCTTCAAGACCAAACTTTACTACTCAGGACCCCAGAATTCTGTGTCTTCCTCAAGGCTTATGTAGTTTATAGGGTTTTTCTTTTTTTTAATGTTTATATATTTTTGAGAGAGAGAGAGAGAGAGAGAGAGAGGGAGAGAATGAGCAGGGGAGGGGCAGAGAGAGAGGGAGACACAGAACCCGAAGCAGCCTCCAGGCTCCGAGCCATCAGCACACAGCTGGATGCCGGGCGCCAACACAGAAACCCCGAGATCATGATCTGAGCCAAAGTCGGACACTTAACCGACTGAGCCACCCGGGCGCCCCTAATTTGTAGGTTTTGGAAGCTGACTGCCATAGGTGTCTGTACATTTATGCCCTGGGGCAGCACCAAGGGTCAGCTGTCTGCAAGATGGGAAAGACGGCACTGAATGGGGCTCAGATAGGTAGGTAGCAGGAGGCAGAAAGTGGGGTCAGGCCAGCTCTCTCTGGGGACCATATTCCAGCATAGAACCCCACAGCGTCTGTCTGAGGCAGAGTTCTCCAGAGAAACAGAACCAGTAGGATATACAAAGATAGAGAAAGAAAGGTCTGTTTCAACGAATTGGCTCATGCTGTTATGGAGGCTGGCAAGTCTAAACTCTGCAGGGAAGGCCATCTGGAAATTCAGGTAAGAGCACTGATGTTGTAATCCTAACTCCAAATTCCTCAGGGCAGCAGGCTGGACACTCACATAGAGTTTCTAACATGCAGTCTGGAGGATCCCTTCCTTTTTCTGGGAAGAGTCTATCGGCCTTTTTGCCTTGTGGCCTTCAACTGATGAGATGAGGCCCACCTGCATTCTAGAGGGCAATCTGCTGTACCCAAAGTCTACGGATTTGAGTGTTAATCACATCTACAAAATACCTTCACAGCAACATCAAGACTGCTGGTTGTCCAAACACCTGGGCCACCGTAGCCTCGCCAAACTGACACCTAAAATTAACCACAATAGAGTTCGAGAAGTCTGTATCAAATCCAAGCCTAAACCCAAATCCTTGAAGGTTGTTGTGCAGGTGTGGTTGTTAAGATAGAAGAATACAAGGACTAAGATAGATTTTAGTCAACAGTTCATTAGCTGATTTATAGCTTTTACACATCTGGACGGTCGGTAGGTGGGTTCTGTTGGTACATTTGCCCAGTCCTGACTCAGCCCGCCCACGGCTGCAGATTGTCTTATAGCGGTGGACTTCAGCCCTACCTTATTCCCTGGGCCTCCGTAGGCATTGCATTTGCAGCCCGGGATTTAAATTTTTTTTTTTTCAACGTTTTTTTATTTATTTTTGGGACAGAGAGAGACAGAGCATGAACGGGGGAGGGGCAGAGAGAGAGGGAGACACAGAATCGGAAACAGGCTCCAGGCTCCGAGCCATCAGCCCAGAGCCCGACGCGGGGCTCGAACTCACGGACCGCGAGATTGTGACCTGGCTGAAGTCGGACGCTTAACCGACTGCGCCACCCAGGCGCCCCGCAGCCCGGGATTTAAAAACCATCTGTTAGGGGAGCGCCTGGGTGGCTCAGTCAGTTAAGCACCTGACTTCAGCTCGGGTCGTGAGCTCACGGTTCGTGAGTTTGAGCCCCACGTCGGGCTCTGCGCTGACAACGCGGGGCCTGCTCGGGATTCTCTCTGCCCCTCCCCCACGTGTGCTTTTTCTCTCTCTCAAAAAGAAAGAAAGAAAGAAACTTTAAACACAAAACAAAGAGACAAAAAAAACTCACATTCGCAGGGGAGGGTGGCAGTAGCAGCGTGCCTCTTGGTACCAGGCTCTAGCTCTGCGATGACGTGTGACCTTCCACGAAAGCCCCGCCCACCCCCTCCTGGTGTTAGGTATTGGGGCTGAGGCCGGAGGTTGTTCACAGTTTCATTTCTGGGGAACAGGACCCGGGAGCGCCGTGTGGATTGAACTCGATGACCTCGGCAGCCCCGCACAGGGTTCGCGCTCACTTTGTAGCGGCCGCAACCATTCTGAGGGCTCCCTGCCCAACCGATCGGCCCAGCCTGCCTTTAAAACCGTTCTCTCTCGATTAGAAGGGTGAGGGCAGGGCCCCTTCCGCCTTCAAGGGCACCAGGGAGCCCCCTGTCTCCTTGGCTAGTGTCCGAGGGGAGGCAAGAGAAGGAGAAAATACCCTGGGACAGGGGCCAACAGGGGCCACTGCCTGTTTTTATAAATAAAGTTTTATTGAGACGCAGCAGGCCCTTTTGTTTATGTCTCGTCCACAGCTGTGCAAGCAGGTCCGATAGCCTCTGAGCGGTTGCGACAGATACCACGGCGCTGGCAAAGTCGGGAACGTTCACTGCCTGGACCTTTTCAGAGAAAGTTTGCCAACCCCACCTTAAAAGGTAAGACTGAGTACGTCCTTCCTAAAGGAGCCACTGGGTCCACCTGGCTAACCAAACAGGAGGTCCACATAAATAGCCCACCCGCCGGCCCTTGGGTCAAGAGGGAACATACGTCGGGGCCGCCTCGGTGGCTGCACGTGTTGTCATTACCCAGAGGCATCTGGCCTAGGGGCCTCCGGGTGCTGGCGTCAGGTTTGCGCCACTGAACAAACTCCGTGCCTGGTACGGACTTCATCTTCCCAGAGAAAAAGGCACCTCCTCGCTGTCATGAATGTACCTACGACCCGCACGAGCCAGTATGGGGGTCCTTGGCGGCAGCCTGGGATTTGATTCAGGTCCTGGCCCTGACCGTGGGCAAGAGACACAGATTCTTTGAGCCTCAGTTTCTTCACCTGTGAGATGGGAACAAAAGCAGTGCTGTGACAGGCTGGGTAGGGGCCCTGCAGAGATGTGTGATTCGGGGCCCTGGGGCCCGTCAAGATGTCACCGGTGTGGCAAACAAGACTTTGCAGCCATGATTAGGTTAAAGATCCTGAGTGCGGAGAGGAGACTGGATTAGCCAGGTGAACCCAAGGTCATCACAGGGGTCCTTAGAGAAAGGAGGTGGAAGGGGGCGCCTGGGTGGCTCAGGCCGTTGGGCGTCCGACTTCGGCTCAGGTCATGATCTCACAGCTTGTGGGTTCGAGCCCCGCGTCGGGCTCTGTGCTGACAGCTCAGAGCCTGGAGCCTGCTTGGGATTCTGTGGGTCTCTCTCTGCCCCTCCCCTGCTCATGCTCTGTCTCTCCCTCAAGAATAAATAAATTTTTTTTTTTTTAATTAAGAAAGAGGGGGGTGGGGGGCTGGGGTGAGTAGTAAGGGAGGAAAAGAAGGAATCAGGAGCTTGGGGTGATGGCAGGAGGGAGTCCCCAGCCAGCCAAGGAATGTGGGCACATCTAGGGGTCCGGAGAAGTCAGGGAGGAAGTCTCCCCCCTGGAGCTTCCAGAAGGAAACAGCCCTACCCACACCTCGCCTTCAGCCCAGGGAGACTGCTTTTGGACATCTAGTTCCAGAACCGTGCTGCTTTGAGCCACTAAATTTGTGGCCATCGGGTACAGCAGCCATGGGAGCCCCACACACGCTCGCATCTCAGAAGGTGGCTTTAAGGACGGTCCTCGACGAGCTCCTTACGGGGCTCCGCCGCTGGACACAGCTGGGCTTCCCTGCCTCCACCTTGCCCTCCCTGCCACTCCTTCTGGCCCCGAGATGGCTGCTGTTCCAGGAGGTCCCCGGGAAGATAAGGGGTGACCTCTGACCGTGTGCAGAAGGGCAGGCAGCCAAGACGGCCAGATGGCAGAGCTTACAGTAAGGACAGCCCTGGCCCTTTCCAGAGCCGCCCGACCACGGGAGGCCAGGATGGCCATGAAGTCATCACTTACAGGCTCCAGCTTGCGACATGGGTTTTAAGGGGAGCGAGGGGGCGAAAAGCAAAAGTTACTTTCAGATTGGTCATCGGCAGCCAGCAGCCCAGACCATTCCCTACACAAATAAACCACACAGGAACACAGTCACCCCCTACACACGTTCCCTCTGCTTGTCCAGCCCCCTCCCCTTCCGGCCCAGTGACAGGCCTCCCTGCTGGGGGTGAGGGGGGGCTTTACCTGGTCCTCCTGCTTCGGGGTGACCAGTGCCTCCAGGTTAGTCGGGGACTTCCCTAGTGCCAAAGGCCCCATGGCCAAGGAACCCCCCAGAATCCCACAGACCAGGACAGCTGATCATCTGACTCAGCCCGCCTCACCCCACAGTGGCTCCCCCAGTGTTCAGCCCCACAGCCCCGCACAAGATAACCGCACAGAGAGAAAGAGAGAGAGAGAGAGAGAGACAGAGCACCAGCTGGGAAGGGGCAGAGAGAGACACACACACAGATCCAGAAGCAGGCTCCAGGCTCCCAGCTGTCAGCACAGAGCCCGACTCGGGGCTCAAACTCCCCAGCTGTGAGATCATGACCTGAGCCGAAGTCAGATGCTTAACCGACCGAGCCACCCAGGTGCGCCTAGAGTAATAATTTAAAAGGAAGAAGGAAAGGGTCACCTGGGTGGCTCGGTCAGTTAGGCATCAGACTTCCGCTCAGGTCACGATCTTGCAGTTTGTGAGTTCGAGCCCCGTGTCGGGCTCTGTGCTGACAGCTCAGAGCCTGGAGCCCACTTCGGATTCTGTGTCTCCCTCTCTCTCGCACTCTGTCCCTCTCTCTCTCTGTCTCTCTCTCTCAAATAAATAAATAAATAAATAAATAAATAAATAAATAAAAATGCTTAAAAAATTTTTTTTAAATAAAAAGAAGGAGAGGCACTCGGGTGGCTCAGTCGGTTGAGCATCCGACTCTTGATTTCAGCTCAGGTCATGATCTCACAGTTCATGAGCTCGAGCCCCAAATCGGGCTCTGCCCTGACCGCGTGGCACTTGCTTGGGATTCTCCCTCTCTCCCCCTCTCTTTCTGCCCTTCCCCCCTGCTCGCTTTCTCTCTCTCAAACTAAATGAACATTAAAAAAATACTTTTTTAATAAATACAATAAAAGGAGGAAGAAAAATCAGTGAGATAGAGTCCCACTGAGAGGGTAGAAAACGCTGCGCCTCAGTCCCCACGTGGCTGTAGCTAGGGATGGGCTCCACGAAGGAAGGACGGTAACCATGTTTACCCCGAGAAGGGAGACAGACAGAGAGGGCGCCATGGGAGACCCCAGGCTTGACTCGTGTTTCTACAGAGGGGATGACGCATGGTTTACCTGCCTAGTTTTCACATCGGTGCAATTAAACATAAGAAAGAAAAGGAAAAAAGCCAAGGTAATAGAACAATTCCCAGCGTGCACACCTCCACGCCAGCTCAGATAGCTTTGTCTACTTTGACAATAGAGACAAAAGCCCAAAGAGCGCCAAGATCTGTTACCATTTACAGAATACACATCCACCCACACTTCACTCAGATGGGCACTTAGCCCTTATTTGATTGAGTACGCACACACACACACACACACACACACACACTCCTAAATGTGGCTTAACACCATCGCCATTTTATTTAGTTCACAAATCTGTGAGTCAGCTGGGTGATGTTTCTGGTCTGGGCCAGCCAGGCTGATATTTTGCTGGATTTTCCTATGGTCAACGGGCAACTGGATAGTCTAGAATGATCTAACTCATGTGTCTGGAATGTGACACCTTCTTCTCGGCCTGGCTCTCCTCCTCCAACAGGCTTATTCACAGGGTGCGTCAGGGCTCCTGGTGAAAGCCATAATGCCTCTTGAGGCACAGGCTCTAAACTTCACGGATTATCACTTGGACCACATTCCACTGGTTAAAGCAAGTCCTAAGACCAGCCCGCGTGCAAGTGGAAGGGAAGAGACTCTCTCTAGTAATAACACGAACAGCTCCTCTGTGCCAGGCCCCGTGCGAAGCATTTTAGCTCTATTTTTTTCATTATGTTCTCACAGTAAGCCTACGAGAAAGGTGTATAATCTCACTTCACGCAAGAAGAAACTGAGGCAGCCTGGGGAGGGGGAGCGGTCAGAGATGGGAAACTCTCTAGTGGACTCCAAGACTCTAACCCACGTACCAACTCTCCCTTGCGGATGCCTGAAATACCATTTCTGATTCTGTCCTGCTACTGGGTGAATTGTGTCCCCCTGGGATTCATATGGTGAAACTCCAGCCCCCATGTGGCTGCATTTAGAATAAGGGAATATTTAGAGTTAAGTAAAGCCCATGGCAGAGCAGGGAGACAGCAGAGAACTCCCTTTCTGCCATGGAGGACACATCGAGAAGGTGGCCATCTGCGAGTCAGGAAGAGGACCCTCACCGGGAGGTGAGCTGGGCAGCGGTTCAGTTGGTCTCGGGCTTCCAAGATTCCAGAATTTGGAAGCCCCACAGTCTACTATTTTGTTACGGCAGCCCCAACAGACTAAGACATCTCTCTGTCCCATTTTATTTTATTTTATTTTATTTTATTTTATTTTATTTTATTTTATATTTTATTTTAACTTTTTAAATATTTATTTTTGAGAGAGACAGAGACACAGAGCACAAGCAGGAGAAGGGCAGAGAGCGAGAGAGACACAGAATGTGAAGCAGGCTCCAGGCTCTGAGCTGTCAGCACCAGAGCCCCTCGCGGGGCTCGAACTCACAAACCGCGAGATCATGACCTGAGCCGAAGTCGGACGCCCAACCGACTGAGCCACCCAGGGACCCCTCTCTGTCCCCTTTTAACATGCGGTGCCCCTTGAGCCGATGGTGACCCTCCCTAAAATCTCAGCGTGCTCGTGTCCTTCGTTTCGTGGCTCTCACCAGACTTCAAGGTGAAGTTCATGTTTCTGTGGAGAGCCGGTCTCAACCTCTGCTTTTCTCCACTTGGAGGACACACGTTTGGCCATGACTGCTGGGCCCAAGAGGTACATCCCGAGTCGAAAGAGAACATCTCAAGAGGAAGAGAAATGGGTTCCAAGGCACCTTGGCTGTTGGGGAGCCTCTGCCGTGAACACACCCAGGACAGAGCAAGAGGGAACAGAGTTCCAGCACCAGCACCGAGCGCGATGGAGCAGGGCAGTGATGCCAGCAGCAGGACCACCTGGGCCCACATCCTGTGTCTCACTTTTCACCTGTAACATTCGGCACCTCACCCAACCTCACCGGGGCTCCATTTCCCCACCTGTAAAACAGAGGCAACAAGGGAGCGTCCTCGCTGTCAGCATTCAATGGGTTAACACCCGTTGAGCTTCTGGGGCAAACTGGGGGCCACAGGAAGGTGTGACCACAGTGTGTCCCCTGGAGGGAGGGGCTGGGGGGGCAGGGGCATCCAGGAGCCACCCAGCCAGAGCCCCGCCTCGGGGCTCGCCCACCTGCCCCTCCCCAGGGGACCCTGGAGGGAACGCTCCTGTACAAGGGAACAGACCAGGCGTGTGGGGACACACACATCTACTCCTTCGTCGTCACCACGGAGGAAAGTGTGGGGCCCATTTTGACTGGAGCGCGGATAATGAAGCTAAGAAAAGTTAAGCTACCTTGCCCCAGGCAACACAGCTGGGGGCCACCGCCAGATTCCCAACTGTTTTCGATTCTAGGAATCTTTACGACACTGCAGATGACATGACTCCACCCTGGAGAGCCTCCCAGAGCCAGTTGACCGCATGTTCTCATTTAGAACCAGTGTCAGGGACGCCTGGGGGCTCAGTCAGTGAAGCGTCCGACTTCGGCTCAGGTTATCATCTCGTGGTTCATGAGTTCATCTGTGCTGAGCTGTCAGCACAGAGCCTGGAGCCCACTTCGGATTCTGTGTCTCCCTCTCTCTCTGACCCTCCCTCCGTTCATGCTCTGTCTCTGTCTCAAAAATAAATAAACGTTAAAAAAAATTTTTTTTAATAATAAAATAAAATAAAATAAAATAAAATAAAATAAAATAAAATAAAACCTATCCCGAGGTTGCAGGAGATCCTCTTTAGGCATTTTTTCACACTGTGGTCAAAGACTAAACTAAGGGCATAGTTAAAGAATTTCCTAAAGTCAAGGAGGATCCCCAAAAGTTTTTCCAAAGAACTTAGAGTCTTTCTTGGGGCCTATATCCAGGGCTTCCAGATCTTTATCAGCTTATAAAGCTTGATAGAACCCCATGAAGTCCAAAAATGGATGCAGGAAGCAAAATCATGTAGCCCTGAAGATCATGATATTCAAGACCGAGATCTGGTCCTCATGGACCAGAAAAGGTTCTCAACATAGTGACTGATCTTTTAAAAAGCCATTCCTAGAGACTTCCCTGCCTACACTGATTGGTCTATTATTCAAACCCATGGCAAGAGAGACGAATCCACGGCAGGCTTTGAGGCCGGTCGGGAAGCTCTCTTCCTGTGGCATTCTGGGTTTTATGCGATGAATGAAGTCACCCAACGTGTTCTAGCTGCCCTGTTTGCAAACGGATTATCTCCTGAGATATCTCCAGTCTGACGGAGGTCAGGACCGTAACTGGGCACTTTGAGAGGACTTTGGAACTAGATCGCAAACAAATGTTCACCAAGCTGTTAGTCTCACGGCTACAGTGGCTCCAAGGCCAGAACACTAAACTAACACCTGAGCTTCCTGCATGGCACCCTCCTAGGGATCCGTCACCAAAATGCTGGCCTCGGGGAGGCAACCTAAGTGTCCATCGATGGATAAAGGGATAAAGAACATGTGGTATAGGCAGACTGGAATATTACGCAACCACTAAAAAGAATGAGATCTTGCCATTTGCGATAACATGGACGGACCCAGAGAGTATCATGCTAAACGAGATAAGTCATAGAGAAAGACAATACTGACTGCGTGATTTCACTAATATGTGGAACCTAAACAACAAAACAAATGGACAAACGATAAAACAGAAACCGACTCAGAGATTCAGGAAGCAAACTGCTGGCTGCTGGGGGGAGAGTTGGGGGCAGGAAATGGGCAAACGCGATTGGGGGTGCAAACTTCCAGATAGAGAATAAATAAGGCACAGGGACACCGTGCACAGCATAGGGAATATAGTTAAGTGATAACTTCACAGATGGCAACCAGACTGACCGCGGGGATCATTTTGTAATGTATACAAATATCAAATCGCTGGGGTGCCTGGATTTGGTGCTCAGTTGGTTAAGTGTCCGGCTCTGGATTTTGGCTCAGGTCATGATCTCACGGTTGAGGGTTTGAGCCCCACTTCGGGCTCCGAGCTGATGGTGTGGAATCTGCTTGGGATTCTCTCTTTCTCCCTCTCTCTGCTCCTCCCCTGCTCTCTCTTTCTCCTTCTAAGTAAATAGATGAACTTAAAAAAAAAAAAAAAAATATATATATATATATATGTGGGGCTCCTGGGTGGCTCAGTTGGTTAAGCATCCGACTTCAGCTCAGGTCACGATCTCGCGGTCTGCGAGTTTGAGCCCCGCATCAGGCTCTGGGCTGATGGCTCAGAGCCTGGAGCCTGCTTCCGATTCTGTGTCTCCCTCTCTCTCTGCCCCTCCCCCGTTCATGCTCTGTCTCTCTCTGTCCCAAAAATAAATTAAAAAAACATAAAAAAAAATTAAAAAAAAATATATGTATATATATCAAATCATTATGATGTACACCTGAAACTAAAGGGATGCTTTGTCTCAATTATACTTCAGCTAAAAAACTGCTGGCCCAGGGATCAACGTCTCATTTGTAATCAGCTAGGACACTGGAAAAAAGATTGTCCTCAAAGGTTTATGCAAATCCTTCAATGCCAACTCAGATGTCCCCATATCTGCCCTCAAAGGTGGCCCCCCACATGCCGCCCCCCCCGAGTTGACAGGACTCTGAGAATCCTCCAGTAAACTGCTACCAGTAATTCCTTTAACTAGTCAAGGGGAAACTAAAATTTAAATTAACAGGAAACCTTTCCAAATTCTGGTAGATACCACAGCTGTACTCTCCACTAAGACAATAAATCCCTTGAAGTGAAAAATGATGTTTCCGTAGTGGGGGTCTCTTATAAAATTCATGGAGACTTTCTATCTCGACCAGGACACCGACTCTGGTACCTTTCACTGAAAAACGTTCCTTTTTGCTGTGATTAGGCTCCCGGTCCATTAGGTAGAGACCTCCTTTCTGAATTAAAGGGGCTACTGATGGAAGTCCCACCTTAGAATTTCCTGACCACCATGAACCTGGTCTTTTGTGTTCTTTACAACCTGTCCTTGATACAGAAGAGGCCACATTCCAACACAAGTCCTCTTAATTTCATCGAGGTATCCCAAAATCGGTGGGCTGCTTCTACTACTGACATTGGAAGAATAAAAAAATGCAGGACCTAGAAAGACTGAGGGAGACATAACTAAACCTTGTCCCAAGTGGCCTCAATATCCATTAAAGTCTAAGACCACCCAAGGTGCACACCGATCATGCCCTGGGCCAGCCCCGGAACATGCCAGACTGGCCAGTCCAGAAACCTACTGGTCAGGATGGCAACGTGTCCAGGACTCGAGGGCAATTAGCAAGAGAGTTGTTCCCCTGCTTCCCAGCTGTCCCGAACCCTGACTCCCTTTTATCAGGAGTTCAATCATCCCACAGCGGTTCACTTTGTGGTCATATGGTCAGCCTTCTCCAGCCTTTAGCCCAACAGCCAGTACCACCGGCCTTGACTTGGAACAACCAACAATCCACCTGGACAGCCATGCCTCAGGGGTGCCCTGAGGCCCCTTCTTATTTCTCCCGAGTGCCCCACCAAGATTGAAGCACCCCCTGCTCCCCCAGAAAATCGACCCTATTACAAAGACGATCTCTTACTGGTGCTCTGTTACCAAGGAGGTGTCCATAAAAGATTCCATTCATTCACTGCAATTGAGCTGGAGAAGGGCATAACGTCCCTAAGGAAAAATTACAGTGATTTCTAGATGCTGTTCATTCCCTAGGTCACAATCGAGGCGCTGAAAGAATCCAGCGAAAGAACGAAGCTAAGCCAAGAATTCCCTAGGTGTTCAACTAAACAGCAGCATCTCGGATTCCTACATAGATTCTAGGTTCCCAGTTTTTCTCTATTGGCTTCCCTACTCTAGGGGAACTTACTCAAATGTCAGTCCCTGAGTCCCTTCCTTGGGAAGATGAACGTGAGCAGGTCTTTATAAGACTAGAACAAGGATTGGGGCGCCTGGGCGGCTCAGCTAGTGAAACATCCAATTCTTGATTTCAGCTCAGGTCACGATCTCATCGTTCCTGAGTTCGAGCCCTGCATCGGGCTCTACACTTAGAGTGTGGAGCCTACTTGAGACTCTCTCTCTCTCTATCCCTCAGGCCCCCCTCAAATAGAAATAAATAAACATCAAAAAGAGAAAAGACTAGAACAAGGGCTGCAAGAACCAGAACCACCTGCCCTGGGGCTACCTAAACTCTTCAAAACCCTCCACCTAATTTGTACATGAAAGAGGCAACCAAGCCCTGGGCAAGCTCCCTCGGGAACTGGGCAGGAAGCATCTGCCCGTTATCGCAGCATATGCACCTTGATTCAGTTGCTCCTGCGCAACTAAACTGGCTATGGCCGCAGCTGCAAAGTTAGTAGAAGCTTCCTCAGATTTAACCCCAGGAAGTGAGTGTTTTACAACCCCCTGCCCAAAGCCTCCTCAGTTCTGAATTGACCCAACCTCTCTCTGCAAGCAGACTAACCTGCTACATCATCCTCGTGCTTTTCCCCACCTAATCTTCACCTTGAACGTTGCGACGTTCTTAACCCTGCTACGCCACCACCCGCCTGATGAAGGCCAAACCCGTGATGGTGACAGAATAACACCCCATGTCGTGACACGCCGCCGTCCTGATTTCCAAGGCATCCCTTTGACTAATGCCGATCTAATTTTGTCCGCTGATGGGTCAGGTTGTGGAGACAGAAAAGGAAATTTCCAAGCCAGCTAGGCTGTTTCCCCCCAGTATGAACCACTTGAGAAGGGACACCTCCCATGAGCTAAACCCACCCCCAGCAGAGCTTCCGGCCCTCTCCTGAGCAGGAACAAGCCACTTGACAGAAGGACGAATTATTAATATTTACGCTGACAGCTCGTTTGCCCTTGGAGTTGTCCATGATTTGGGGGATGCCGTGGACACTAAGGAGTTTTCTTATGTCCATGGGGACTCCCATCATAAATGGACAACTAAACTAGCTTCCCACCGCTAGTCTCTTACCTTCTGAAACTGCTGTTATCAAAATGGAGGCTCCCACTAAAAAGACTGAGTCTGAATGTCACGGAAACACCCTGGCTGACTTTCATGCAAAGGCAGAAACCACGGATTCTATAAAGTCTGTGGCGCATGTGGATGAAGTCCATTCTGCTTTTTCAGAAAATGACCCCTCGTTGCGTCAGATTTTTGCCATCCCGATGTCCTTGCCACGTGGCAACTCCGCTCCCGCATCCGGGAAATCGCGATGGCAAACGGTGGCTGTAAAATCAATGAACAGCCAGGGCTGCGGGGAGCCCAGGGCGGCTGCTTGCCTCTTGCTGGCTTCCTGGCAAACTCCATCCTTTGGTTTCTGCATTCCTCCACCCACCATGGCGCATTTAAGATGGCTCAAACTATGAACAAGCACTGGTGGGGACACTTCCCTAAAACTGCCAAAATAGTGTGCCGCCAGTATCTGACCCATCAGGTTCAGAATCCTGGAAAAACCATTATCGGTTCCCGGAGATCTCAGACCTCCTCCCTCTGGACTCTTTGATCACCTGCAGCCAGACTTGATTCCATCGCCTCTTCATACAGGCGATCAATACGTTATGGTTACCGGATGTGTGTTTCCTGAATGGGTTGAAACTCCCCTGCCCCAGGGTTGATCCCTTCACGGTGGCAAATGAACTGTTAGGAAATGTGTCGCCCAACCGGGGGATCCCTTCCGCCATCTCCAGTGATCGGGGTACCAGTTTCACTGGGCAAATCACATAAGCCTTAAGGAAAGCCTTGCAGACTTCTTGGCATTCTCACTGGCCTTCCTGCTCTCGACAAGCAGGCAAGGTCGAGAGAACTGATGGGATCCTCAAACTCAAAATCCTTCAACTCGCGTGTTCAGTGCCCTCTTTGGACAACATCAGCTCACTCCACATGAGATAGTCACAGGTAGACCGGTGTCTGTTGATGTACAACCTTCTGCTGATCCCTTGTTATCTCGTACCAGTATGACCAGTTACTGTGAGTCGTTAATGTCTTATGTTAAAGCCTGTCATCAGCAGGTTGAAGAAGCCTCCCCAGATGCCTATTCAAAAAAATCCTGTTGGTCCCAGTCTGGAGCCCAGGGGCTGGGGATTCTGGAAATGTCACCAGAGGAAGACAGCCCTAGAACTATGTTGGAAGGGACCTTGCCAAGAGCTTCTCACCACTGACACTGCAGCAGAATCAGAAGGCATTCTCATCTACAGAGTCTTTTATGCCCGGAACATCCAGTGCCTCGTTTCTACATCTCTCCAGTGTTGACCATACCCAACGAGATGTACATACCTGTGCAGACCGTAACACATCTTGCACCCCCGCATTCTTAGGATTACCTGCAGCAGATCTGTCCCTAGTCATGAAAAGATCTCCCCAGCTGCACCCGTCTTTGCAAGGAACTGAGACCACTTTTTGATTTCGGGCTAGGAGATTTACTTCCCGAACGTGCTAGAAACCTAACTGACCCCTGGCTTCAATGGGCAGATGCCCCGATCTTGGGATGAGTCCATTAACAGTGCCACCTTAGTGGGAGTGGTTTGTGCCCCCAACAGGATTGATCTTTGCGCTGGCTATCCTGCTCCTCAGCCCCAGGAATGCCTTGACAGCTGGCGCTTAACCAGGCAAAGCCTCCTAAATTATCTGTGCCCCGGCTGGCACAAACCAAGACACCTCATTAGTCAGCTCCCCTGAATTTACACAGCTGAGTTACGAAGGACCTACCAGGAGGTTTTCATGATTCAGGATTCGCTGCCTTTGGCTTTCCCCAGTTCCCTAAGAGTGAGTACAAATGAGGCCGGAATGAGGAACCTCTCCTTAACTCCTGAAGATATTACAGAATCTGCTGTTAAAGCAATAGGTGCCCAACGTAATTCCTTAGTCTTCCAAGCCACAGATGTTCTCGGTAACAAGATAGCCTTTGATTATCTTTGAGCCGAGCAAGGAGGCATCTGTGTTGTGGTCAGTACCACTCGGTGCCTGGATAACTCTCCCGGGGAATAGCTCTGCGATATTTCTGAACAACCCACTGGGCTTAGGGAAATGACTCCTTCATTGGAATCTTTTTATGACCGTTTGGTTTTGATTGGTGTGGGCGTTGGGGACCGTGGCTCCAAGGTGCACTCCAGATAGTGGGAATGATCTTGCTCATAATAAGCACAGTGGTCCCCCCCACCCCGCACTGCATTTGCTCAAAAGCTCCAAATGCATGTTCAAGGCTGCTAACCACTAAGCAAACGATCTCCCCAAGGCTGGAATGTCAAAGAAAAAAAAAGAACAAAGAGAATGACCATCTTGAAAAATGCGAGCCTGAGGTCACGAGCTGTGAGGTCCACTGAGATTCAGCAAAAAGATCTCCCAACCTGTGGATACCGGAGGATCAGCAAAAACTTCAAGAGCTTCAGAGGGGCAGCTGGGAGGGGTGCTAATGCCTTACATCTTATCCCGCCTCCAGTGAAACCGTGAGTCTGATCAAAAGAGGGGAATTGTTCAAAAGAGAGAAGAGGCCCCAAATGGAGTCACTCGTGCTAAGCCCATGTCACCAAACTGCAGTTTCAGCCTCCTCCAGGAACGTGATCTTAACCTGTCAACCTGGAATTATCCGGTCGGTGTCTAGGGAGGTAATCTGCCCGATGGGCCCCTCCCTGCCTTCCTCTAAAGGAAGGTGACCTTGCCTGAAACAATCCACTCCTTGCCAGTAACCTCCTTGTCCTTCCCCCTTCTGCCTATGAGAGTCTTCCGGATTTGCACAGCGCCTTGGAGCTACTTTCTCTCTGCCAGATGGGATGCTGTCTGATTCGTGAGTCATTGAATAAAGCCAATGAGACCTTTAAAATGTACTCAGTTGAATTTTGCTTTTCAACAGCACTCAACACATTTTTTAAAACAGATAGTTTTAGTTAAAAGTAGGCATTAGCGGGACGCCTGGGTGGTTCAGTCGGTTAGGCATCCGACTCTTGATTTCAGCTCAGGTCATGATCTCACGGTTCATGGGTTTGAGCCTCAGGTCGGGCTCTTTGCTGACAGCATGGAGCCTGCTTGGGATTCCCTCCCTCTCTCTCTCTCTCTCTGCCTCTCCCCAGCTCACATGCTCTGTCTCTCTCTCTCTCTCTCTCTCTCTGTCTCTCAAAACAAATAAATAAACTTCAAAAAAAAGTAGGTATTTGTGGGAAGTATTTCAAAGATGAATGGCTCTCTTGATTGTGTCTGTTCTTAGGAAACAGTGCATCTTCCAGAAGTGGCTGCTGTTATAGGGCTTGGTACGGGCACAGGTGTGGTCAGGCCTAGGACTTGAAAAGCAACTTAGGCAACAGTGGTAGATGGAGGCAGGGCAGTAAATCGAAGAAGGCATACAAGACTTGGGGAAGCCTGGTGGGCAACTCCCGGGTGGCCAGTGCCAAGAAAATCATGGCTGCAGTGAGACCAGCATGAGAGGAGGCCAGTGGGACCTCAGGGATTGGACCCTGGGGTCAAGTCCTGGATCCTGAGCTCCAGCTGGGTGGCCTTGGGCCCCCATAAAACGGAGGTACCACCAGGTCCCATCTTGTGCCCACAGAGTGTTGGCGATATTACGTGCCAACATCCTGCAGCCTGGCAGAGAGCAGCATTCTGGGAAGGCACAAGCTTGGGGATCCTGTTTGAACTCCAGCTTTGCCGCTCACCCTCCCGCACACGTGAATCGGGACCAATTATTTAACCTCTCTAAGGGTTAGTTTTCATCTGCAAAATGGGAGTAATACCTACTGTCTAGGATTGTCGTGTGGTTGGAGTTTGATACTCCAGGAGGTAATAATCCTTATGGAATGCTTGGCAAAGTCTAATATCCTTTTCCCGAGGGGATGCGGAAGGTGGGAGGCGAGGCCGAGAGTCACAGGCCTCCAGCTGCCCCCCCTGCCAAACATTTCACAACTCCTTGGTTCTCTCCCAAGGGCCTCAGTGCTGGCTTCAAGATCCTTCCAAAGATTCACTGGTAAACATCCTAATCTGTTCCGAGAGGCACTGAGTCAAAGGGGGGAAATTAACATTTTGGAAGCAAGTTCGTCAGCAGCGAGTGTGATTGGAATATATTGGAAAGCCTCTTTATCCAGCCCGAATCTGTACTTTTCCAGGCCAAAACCCTTCTCGCTTTCCACTCTTCCGGAAAAATCAATGGTTTGGCCTGCCACCGAATAATCCTTCACTGAGCACCCTCAATCTACCAATCCCCATGCTGACCACTGGCAAGACAAGAGTGTCTTCTCTCTGTCGTGTGTTCAAAGGACATTTTCTGAGGGCCCACTAAAATAACTTTCTTTCTACCCTTCTGAGCTCTTGGCTGAGACCCCTGTAAAAGGACAGATTCACAAAAGGAAAATAAACATTGGTTTATTAACACGTCAACCTCACACACATGGGAGAGACCCAGAGGAATTGAGTAGATCCCCCCAGGTGGCCTAAACCACCAGCTTAAATATCATCCTCAGCTAAAGACAAAGAAAAGTGTATGTATGATGAAGTGCTGGGAGGAGGCCAGTTATGGAAAATTACCAGAAAAAGCATGGTGAACTAGGGCAAGGTTGTTATGCAGATTTAAGCTAAGCCTTCTCTAGCAACAAGTCTCTTGTCATTGAGAACCACACTTCTCTTCCTGGTACCGGGAGGGGGACACGCTTGCAAATGAAGATTTCCTTTACAAATACAATGTCCCTTACAAGCTAACTACTCTGTTTCAGAGCCTCTCTGGGCTCCCTTGCTTCTCAAAATAACCCTTGTGGCAAAGAGGCATGTTTTGGGGTGGCGTATTCTTTTTTGTAAGTTTTTATCTATCTATTTTGAGAGAAAGAGAGAGAGAGAGAGAGGACACACAAGTGAAGGAGGGGCAGAGAGAGAAGGGGGGAGAGAGTCCCAAGCAGTCTCCACACCTTCAGTACAGAGCCCGATGCAGGCCTTGAACCCATGAACCGTGAGATCATGACCTGAGCCGAAACCAAGAGTTGGATGCTCAACGGACCGAACCACCCACGTGCCCGGGAGGTGGCATATTCCGTGCAAGACCCAGAGGACACAAAGGTAAAACGCCCAGTCCCGGCCCCCAAAGGACTTCATAGTTCCAAGTGTAGACCACAAGAACCACATCAAGCCCAGAATAATTACTCCTATCTCCCACATGTCCTCCAGAGACTTCCTTCACATGAAGTGCTAGCAACATAGGACAAGGAGAAAGGCTTTAAGCCGCAAGAAATTATTATGGAGGAATTCTAGGCTTCCCGATGAAGTCAGTGGGAAGCTTGGGAGAGGAGAGTGGACCTTTCACAAAATCTCTGGAAACGGGATCACACAGGTGATACCTAAATGCTGACTCATCCATCCAGTTGACAACAGTGTGTGCCTACTGTGTGCTAGGCATGATGTCAAGAGCTTAACTAATCCACAAGCCTTCCTTCTTGTTTTCTCTTCATTTCAGACTGAGCCGAGGCTATGGTACCAGAAATCAACGGGCACGTTTGGCATTACGGACATCGGCTCGTTTCGTGGGTGCCCAAGAATCAAATCAGAGGTTGCCTTGTAAGAAAACAGCTGGTTTCCTCTCAGGAGAACCACTGCCGTTATTAATTCAAGAACATCTTAGACGAATAACTCCCCGGAAGGGATGTCAGTGTAGGGGTGGAAAAAATTTTCCCCTCTTGCTTTTTAAGTTCTTTGGCTGGTCTCATAATTGAATTGACATAAGGCAGATTCGGAGATGAGGAGAAAAAGAAATTTAATTGCGTACATATGGGTACCCCATAAGAATTTTGAGGCTCAATGAGGTGAACAAAGCAGGAAGCTTGTATACGTTTTGGACAGAGAAACCAACACATTTGTGAAAAACTGACAAGACAAAGGTTTGGGCCTGTGGGGCAGTAAATTGGTGAAGTGATAGCTTTGTTCATAGACACTTCTCAGCCCTAAATTCCCTACCTCTGGTGATAAGGGTGACTCTACCCTCCTGGGACAGGGAAGTTACCTCACAGGGGAGATTTACCTCCTGCTTTGAGGAGACAAAGGAAGGTGTCAGGGTATTCTTCTTGACTGGCTGTTTCTCAAGTACTTTTTGTTTGTTTATTTATTTTGAGAGAGAAAGAGAGAGAGAGAGCAGGGGAGGCACACAGAGAGAGGGAGGGAGAAAGAATCCCAAGCAGACTCTGAGCTTTCACCACAGAGCGTGAGTGGGGGCTCGAACTCACAAACTGTGAGATCACAACCTGAGCTGAAACCAAGAGTCAGATGCTTAACCAGCTGAGCCACCCAGGCGTCCCGTCAAGTATTTTTAATTCAAATTAATCAATACGCCCGAACGGCATACTTTGGGGCGGCATATTCCGTTCCCCTTCATCAGTGTGGGGAGAAAGTCGCTCTGTGTCATTGCATGGTCACTTCCCAGTAGTCTTCACAGCGGAAAAATAAGCCCCAGACCAACTTGGCCTCCACTTTAACCTACGGGGATTGTTTCTAGCTTGAACCATACAGACGTGGGGTTCCCTCCGCTTACAAGTTAAATGATAGACATACAGTCTGTGTGTGAGAAATAGACAGTTGGCAACGTCACCTCTGAAACACCACGAGTGATTCTTTGTTCGAAACTTCTAAAAAGAAAAGAGATGGGGGAAACATGTCAATCCGTACAGGCTCTGTAGGCAGTTGCCGGGAATGACACCACCAAAGGAATCTTTCATGAAGCCCCAGGAGGACACGTTGCTGACGGGAGCTGAGGACACAACTGGGGATGACCATAGTGACTTTGAGGGCTGATGTGTGATGCCTCCTGCTGCACCCAGAGAAACTGCCAGTCAAAATTGAGGTCCGGACGTCCTGACGCATGGAGGGGAGAGGGGAGAGGGGAGGAGGTCCTGAAACAGGGGGGGAATCCTGGAGTCTGCGGGAACAAACAGTGGCCAGCTGGAGGAGGTCAGCAATGAAGTGGCCCATTTGGGCCGTAGAAAGGCCTTGACTTCTAGAAAGAGAACCTCCTGCCCACCCCCCTCCTTCCCCATCCTCTTCGCCCCTGATTTGCAATGTAAGTAAGACAATGAGAACAGGATTTGGCGAGAAATAGTAGGTCTCCAGGGCCACCCAGGGTTCTACCAGGAGGGCCAGTCCTCTTCGTCCTGTCCTCTGTCGTCATGTTTGCAGGTGCCATAGGTTTTCAGAGCATTCACTAGTAGAGGGGCGCCTGGGGGGCTCAGTCGGTTAAGCACCAGGCTTCGGTTCAGCTCACGATCTCACGGTTCGTGAGTTTGAGTTCCGCGTCGGGCTACCTGCTGTCAGTGCAAGGCTCGCTTCAAATCCTCTGTTCCCCCCCCTCCTCTCTCCCTGCCGCTCCCCTGCTCACTCTCTCTCTCTCTTTCTCTCAAAAATAAACATTTTTAAAAATTAAAAAAAAAAGAATATTCACAAGTAGAATAACAGATGTTCACACAGTTTTAGGTATTTATTGAGAGACCTACCTGCAGGGCCAGGATCAGGTAGGGCAAGGCAGGTGCTCATCTTGGCACAAAATTTAAGGGGTGCCAAAAAAAAAAAAAAACTATAACAATCAACATAAATATTATCTCAATGCAAAAAAAAAAATCCATGACAAATGAAATACACAAATTTAAATTATTTTTTTAATGTTTATTTATTTTTGAGGGAGCGAAACACAAAGCGTGAGCAAGGGAGGAGCAGAGA
This sequence comes from Puma concolor, assembly GCF_028749965.1. Lineage (NCBI taxonomy): Eukaryota > Metazoa > Chordata > Mammalia > Carnivora > Felidae > Puma > Puma concolor. The sequence continues at coordinate 9,643,072 of NC_141672.1, read as the reverse complement.
GAGAGGGAGACACAGAATCCCAAGCAGGCTCCAGGCTCCGAGCTGTCGGCACAGAGCCCGACGCGGGGCTCGAACTCACAAACCGCGAGATCATGACCTGAGCCGAAGTCAAACATTTAACCAACTGAGCCACCCAGGCGCTCCGAAATATACAATTTTAGGGGCGCCTGGGTGGCGCAGTCGGTTAAGCGTCCGACTTCAGCCAGGTCACGATCTCACGGTCCGTGAGTTCGAGCCCCGCATCGGGCTCTGGGCTTGATGGCTCAGAGCCTGGAGCCCGTTTCCGATTCTGTGTCTCCCTCTCTCTCTGCCCCTCCCCCGTTCATGCTCTGTCTCTCTCTGTCCCCAAAAAAATAAATAAACGTAAAAAAAAAAAAAAAAGAAAGAAATATACAATTTTAAATAACGTAGGTATGTATGTAGCACCATGCCTGGCCCACAGGAAGCTCCCCGCGAACAGCGATGTTATGGAGCAATACGACATTGATAAGAACAAGACGGGTCTTGTGCAGGTGGCTCAGGATCTAAGTGGGAGGGTCCAGCGCGTAGGCCAGGAGCCCCAGAAGCTCAGGGAAACAAGGGAAGCTTGTTTCAAGAAAATTAGGAAAGAGAACATTCCTTTGTGAAAATGGGTGACATTGTGATTTATAATTAGAAATATGTACTTCGTGGGGCGCCTGGGTGGCGCAGTCGGTTAAGCGTCCGACTTCAGCCAGGTCACGATCTCACGGTCCGTGAGTTCGAGCCCCGCATCAGGCTCTGGGCTGATGGCTCAGAGCCCAGAGCCTGTTTCCGATTCTGTGTCTCCCTCTCTCTCTGCCCCTCCCCCGTTCATGCTCTGTCTCTCTCTGTCCCCAAAAAAATAAATAAACGTTGAAAAAAAAAAATTTAAAAAAAAAAAAAAAAAAAAAAAGAAATATGTACTTCATCTTCGTCCCCATTTCTGGCACAGAGCTCCCAAAACCCTTGGAATTTCCTAAGTGAAGAGAGCCATAAAGGTGTCTTTCGTCGTGTGAATGAGGTGGCTTTAGTGATAGGGGCCGGAAGTTTCAGTCCCACCCCCCTGACCTCTGGGGAGAGATGAGGGGCTGGAAGTAGGATCAGTCGCCAACGGCCAATGATTCATTAATCATGACTGAGTGACGAAGCCTCCATAAAACCCAAAAAGGACAGTTGGGGGGAGCTTCCGGGTGGGTGAACACGTGGACAGGTGGGAAAATGGCGCACCTGGACAGTGCATGAAGCTCCACGCCCTTCCCCCCTACTTTACCCCACACATCGCCATCTGGCTGCTCCCGAGCGATGTCCTTTTTGAGTAAATTGGTGATCCAGTAAGTAAAGTGTCTCTCTGAGTTCTGTAAGCCTTTCTAGCAGATTAATCAAACCCAAGGAGGGGGCCATTGGCACCTCTGATCTACAGCTGGTGGGCCACAAGCACAGGTAGCCACCTAGACTTGTGATCACTGTCTGAGGTGGGGAGAGGGGACAATTTTGTAGGACTGCACCCTTAACCTGTGGGATCTGATGCCACTTCCAGGGAGCGTCAGAATCGAAGCGAATTGTGAGACATTCAGCGGGTGTCGGAGAATTGCTGGGTGTTGCGGAAAAGGTCCCCACACGTTGGCATTGGGTGCAGAATGACAAAGTGACAGCTGTTTTTGGACTCGGCTCTTGCCCAGCTTACCGATAGTAGCTGCTTGCCTAATGTTTTCTGAAAGAGAGACTGAAAATGAAGACGTAGGCAGCCTATGGTTGCATGTCAAGGCACAACGTCAAAGGACAGTGGCCACATAAGGGAGCAGGCGGGGGGCCGGGGGGACACACAGCCCAGGGCCTTCTCCCACCCGTCTGCAAGGGCCCCCTGCGTACCCAGACTTTATGCTGGGCTTCTTTTTTCTTGTTCATTATAGAATTTAAAAAATATCCAGGGGCACCTGGGTGGCTCAGTCAGTTAAGCAGCCAGCTTCGGCTCAGGTCATGATCTCACAGTTCGTGGGTTTGAGCCCCGTGTCGGGCTCTGTGCTGACAGCTCAGAGCCTGGAGCCTGTTTCGGATTCTGTGTCTCCCTCTCTCTCTGCTCCTCCCCTGCTCATGCTCCATCTCTCTCTGTCCCTCAAAAATAAATAAAAGTTAAAAAAAAATGTTTTTAAATATCCATAAAAGTAGGGTGAATCGTATAACGACCCACCCCCACATTCCCCGCCAGCTTCAATAATTATCAACATTTTATTCATCTTATTTCATGTACCCTCTTTTCCCAGAGTGTTTTAAAGCAAATCCCAGATAGCATATTATTCTACCCATAAATACTTCAGTTTCTATCTCCAACAGGTAAGGCCTTTAAAAACATTTAACCACGGGGCACCTGGGTGGCTCAGTTGGTTGAGCCTCTGACTTTGGCTCAGGTCATGATCCCACGCACGGTTCGTGAGTTCGAGCCCCACATCAGGCTCGCTGCTGTTAACTCAGAGCCCACTTCAGATCTTCTGCCCCCCGCCCCGTCCCTTCTCCACTTGTGTGCTCTCTCTTTCTCAGAAAATAAATAAATAAATCTTTTAAAAAATGTATAACTACAAAATCATTGTCACGTGTAATAAAAGTAAAAGTAATTCCTTCGTGGGGCACCTGGTGGCTCAGTCAGCTAAGCGTTTGACTCTTCATTTCGACTCCGGTCGTGCGCGATCTCATGGTTTGTGAGTTCGAGCCTTGCCACTCACTGTGTGGAGCCTGCTTGGGATTGTCTCTCTCCCTCTATCTGCCCCTCCCCCACTCATGCTTGCACACGCTCTCTCAAAATAAATAAAAAACATTGAGTAAAAAAAAAAAATCATTATTCTAAAAAAAAAAAAAGTAATTTTTCCGTATCCATTACTACTTAGGCGAGGTCCAAATTTCTCCAAAGCGTTATCTGTTTAAGCGGTCTTCTAGTTGGGATCTAAACACAGTCTGTGCATGGCATGCATTTGATTTGTCTCTCAAATCTCTGTAACAGTCCCTCTCTCCTTTTTGCCCCCCCTAAAAAAAATAATGAGGCCATCTGTCCAGTAGAATTTCCTGCATCCTTGTAATGACCTTTAATGGGTCCCTCTGACCTCTGTATTTCCGGTAAGCTGGGAATCTGATCTAAAGGCTTGATTAAATTCCAGTTGAGGGATCTGGGCAGTTCATAGGTGGTCCTGGGTATTTCCTGTTGCATCACGCACCAGCAGATGCATCATGTCTGTCGCCACACAGTGAGCAGGGTAAGGTCCCTCCATATAAAGTCCCATATTAATCTTTCATCTGATGATTTTGGCATCTTAACGGGGCCACAAGAGATTGCAAAACTGTAGCCGAACTTTAAGTCAGAACCCCTCTGAGCTCTGTCCTAAGGCCTCTTCTTTCTCATTTCATCTAAGGTTAGAAAAACAACCCGATGGAATTCGTCTCGTGTCACAGTGTTTCTTAAGCAGTTGAGCCCATGTCTTAAAGCGGGAGTGTTGTACATTTAAAAAGCGCATATTTTCAGTTTCTTTTGAAAAGTCGGGAACCCAGCAGCACTGGGTCCGCCTGACCACAGGGTGGCACGCCATCAGATCTGATGAGCGGCCGACACTCTAGACACCGTGTGCGCTCCTGGTCTCTGTGTCCCTGCCACGCCCTCTTTTGTCCCCAGAATGACATCGAGCATCTGTTGCATCTACCGTGCACTTGCTGTGTTGTTTTCCTTATGATAGAAAGATTGTTCTCTGGGCTAAAGCGTCCATCAAAAGTTGGAAACCAGATGATACACAGAAGGGGAAGCTGGTTTCAAGAAAAGTAATAAAGGGAAAGTTTGTTGTGAGAAGAAAGGGAGATGATTCATTTCCAGAAATACCAAATAAAAGCTGTGCTGTCCAATTAACAGTAGATTCACAGCCAACTAGAAATATGGTTGTATTTTCCACTCCTACCGTACAATGGAGTCCTCAACCCTCGGACACTTCACTTCCTGGTTCTTTTTTCCCTCTGTTTCACAGGCTTATTTTCGAGGGCTTTGCAATGAGCATGCACCAAAGAACAAGTGGGGGAGGGACTGAAAGTCCCTGCATCGCCTCAGGGAATGTACATTTGTTCCAATCAGACTGCTTTTTGCCTTATGTGGGCATAGGTGACTGCCGGGTAAGGCTGTGACCTCTGTAGCACTCAGCCAATGAGGAACCAGGGGAGGGACTTGCACACTAGGAGATAAATTGCCTGCTGTAACTGCCCCCAGTGTGCCTGTCCCTCAGACACCCACTCTTGCAAGAACGTTGATTAAAACCTCACTTCATTGTGTCCTGAGTCTCCGCATCCTTCCTCTGATTGGGGCGGTGGGCTTATTCCTCACATTTGTGAAAATCACTTTAAAAAAAAAAAAAATAAGCATAATAGTCAAATAAAGTATATCTGTGCTAAAAGAATACAGCTCGAGATGTTAGTGAGTTACTACCAGTGCCTTTGTTCATTGATCTCTGGGTGGCTGACTTCACCCCTGCTCTCTCTTCTCCCCCCCCCCCCCCCCCCCGTCAGATCACCCACTCCCATGATCTCAGCGCCCATCTTGTAATGGACTGAACTGTGTACCCGCAGAACTCAGGTTGATGCCTGTTAAAGAACAAAGTTCAACTGAGTAAATGCAAAGATTGAATTGGCTTTATTCAGTGATTCATGAATCAGGCAGCATCTCATCTACCTGAGTAGAAACGAGCTCCATGGGGCTTTCTAAAATGGAAGGTTTTTATAGGCAGAGGGAGAGTGGGATAAAGAAGGTAAAGGAATGGATTGTTTCAGGCAAGGTTATCTTCCCTTAGGAAAAGGCAGAGGGTCTTATGCAGACTTCCTCATTAGGGCTGATTGGGAAATTCCAGATTGATCGGTTTAACATTCTGTTGTTGGGGGAGGCTGAATCTGCAGTTAGGTTAGGTATTAAGTCATGGGGGCGCTTAGCAAAAGTAACTCCTTTGGGGGCCCATTGTTTCTTTCTTTTTCTTTTTTCAACAAGTCCTAACCCCCAGTACCTCCCACATGACTGTATTTGAACATGGGGTCTTTAAAGAGGTGATTAGGTTAGCATGAGATGATTAGTGTGGGACCTCATCCAATCTGACTGATGCCCTTGTAAGAAGGAGAGATGAAGACAGACGGAGAGAGACAGAGCGCAAGCGGGGGAGGGGAAGACAGAGAAGGAGACACAGAATCTGAAGCAGGCTCCAGGCTCCAAGCTGTCAGCACGGAGCCCAACGCGGGGCTCCAACTCACAAACCGTGAGATCGTGACCTGAGCTGAAGCTGAACCCTTAACCGACTGAGTCACCCAGGCACCCCCAGACATGGGGGGTCTTTAAAGAAGTGATTAGATTAGCGTGAGATCATTAGTGTGGGACCTCATCCAATCTGGCTGGTGCCCTTATAAGAAGGAGAGATGAAGACAGAGAGACTGTAGAGTTATGTATACACAGAGAGATGACCATGTGATGAAGCAACAGGGTGGCCACGTGCAAGCCAAGGAGAGGGGAAACCAACCCCACCCTGCCTGCATCCTGATCTTAGACTTCCAGCCTCTGGGACTGTGAGCAAATCAATTTCTGTGGTTTCATCCTGCCCGTCTGGCATTTTGTTACGGCAGATCTAGCAAACCGATCTACATCTCTATGCTTTAGATCGTCCATGTCCCCAGGACATACGACTGCCCTAACACTGGAATGTTCACCAGTCTGCCTTACAGCTATAAGCAAATATACCCAGGTTTGGGCCAAGATGCAAAGGCAGGTCCTGAGTAAGGCAGGAGAGCATAGGTGGGGCTAGCGTGGGGAGGAAAGGGAAAGAAGTTTGGACGGGAAGAGTGCAGTGGAATTGTCAAGTGCTAAGAAGCAGTGGGTTTTTCGGAGGCCACCAAAGATTTTCAGACAAAGTGCCATTTGGGGAAGATTTATCAAGAACTGTTGCCTTCCCTTATTAGGAGGAGCTATTAACATGGTTTGTTTTGTTTTGTTTTGTATTTTAATCCTCAATCCCGCCAACCAAACACAGCAGACGGCAATAAACATTTGTTGATTTCGATGGACTCCAGTCATGCCACTTTGGGACGAAAGGGCAACGGCACTGGCGTGAGTTAGCATTTTGCAGGTTGTGCAAACAAGCATCATTTTGTGCGCTAACTGCTCCAGGGGGACAAACGGGGGCCTGGGACTGGGCCCCAGTCAGGGTGAGGTATGGCATACCAACACAGGGGAAAAACAAGGGTTTTCCCTGTGTCGGGTCAGGCCTTGGGTCGCTGGTGAAGGAGGGAGTTCATGCTGGAACCCCAATCCCAAACGGGTAGCGATGAGAGAAGAAAATAGAAGGAAGAGATATCCAGAGGAGACGACATGGGACTTGAAAGCGAGGTTTATACATCGTTGTGAACTAGAAAGAGATCAGGAACGCAGAGCTTTAGTGAAATTTAGGAGAGATATTCAGGCTCACAGGTTAAAGCCGGGGCACAGGCTCAGGTCAGGGAGATGGGGAGCAGGAGGTGGGGCGGGGACGGCTCAATTCACAGAAGGGGCTAGGAAAGAAATGGCCTGTCGCCTGTGAGTATAGCTTTATCAGAGCCTTTGGGGTAAGGAGGTAGGGTAGTAGAGATGACAAAAGCTCGGTGGCTGGCCCAAGGTCTCCCACCCCCCTCTCTCTATAACCAGATTATGATTACCTTCGTGTCAACAAGAAACAAGAGCTCCAAAACCCAAGTACAGGTCAAGGTTCTCTTCTGACGATCCACAGGGCCCTGTGCGAGCAACAAAAAAAATACACATAGATAGGAAGAGTGAAAAATGCAAATAGAGGCAAACCCTCCAAGATCTCAAATTTACTTTGAGTTCACGAACAAAATATCGGAAATGACAAAATTAATGCCACGCAAGAGTCAACACACTGAACAAAGGAACTTTCATTCTAGATGCAAAAGCTTTGGGAGACACTGCATGTGGTCAACCTATAAAACAAGTACGTCTAGGGTGCTCACAGGGTTGAAGGAAAGCATTGCCTTTGCTAAGAGAGAATATAACAAAAACAAGCAGAAATTAAATGAGGCGTATGTAAGAGAAAAAAATGAAATCTTAGCCTCTGCTACACGCAGCCAAACTTATATTTTCTCAAGAAACCTAGCAAAGAGGTTGATTTGCAATGAAAATCAATGTTGATTTTCATATAAAGTTTATTTTTTTTCAACGTTTATATATTTTTGAGTGAGAGACAGAGCGTGAGCGGGGGAGGGGCAGAGAGAGAGGGAGACACAGAATCCGGAGCAGGCTCCAGGCTCCGGGCTGTCAGCACCGAGCCCGACGTGGGGCTCGAACCCACAAACCGTGAGATCATGACCTGAGCTGAAATTGGACGCTCAACCAACTGAGCCACCCTGGTGCACTGATTTTCATAGAAATCAGTACAAAATAGACTAGACTTGAAAACATGAAAACAACTCCAATACATATGCTAATACGTTAATACATCTAATACATCTATCTAATATATCGCATATATACGCTCACATGCTAATACGTCTGAAGAGCCATCGAGTTGTTCAGATCTTTTGACTGCAAATAATTTCACCTCGAGAGATTCATTCCATAGACATAACCAAACGAAAGCGAAAGCCTTCAGACAGAAACATATTCTCTGTTACCTATCATGGCTGCTTCCTGAAAATGGTCTGAGCGTGCTTTCTGAGAAGCATAGGTTAATAAAACATGGTGCTTCAAAAGTGAAAGAGTATAGATTCATGAAAGCAATTACGGTGATTGCATGAAAACATTTGAAAATATTTATGGTAAAAAGGTTAACGTTTAAAAATAGATGTCGCTTTGCAAAATAGATTGAGTAACTCTACCCAACTAATCTTCCCACCATAAACAACCATAAAAATAGACAAAATAGATAAGCAACTGTTTGTTCCGTGTTGGACATGAAGTAGAGCGAGCATGCTAGCCTTGGAAGAAGGGGAATCTACAGGATGAGCCCCATTACAACCCGGGCCCCTCCATGAAGACGGTTTCCCAACTGGTGTGCCGCAAGCTGGAGTCTAAACAGACCACATAGTTCTTCTGATCCCAAGAGGCAAGAGGCAGAGCAGCTGAAATGGTTGGAATCTGGGGGGCAGAGCATCAGAAAGAGGGAGCTGGGGTGAACATAAGTCTGTGTTTGGGGTCCTCACAAGTGCTTTGGTGAGTATTAGATTGCACGTGCACAGGGCGAAATTATCCAACGCCTCCAGGTCGTGGCTACTAGAGGCTGAGAACAGAATAAAGGTCCCCGAGATTGAGTCGTGCATGGGGGACATGAGAGTTCCAGGTCAGCCAGACCCCACAAACCGTTAAAGAACAGTTAAGGTATATTGTGAAAAATGGGATGCCAGTAAATTCGATAACCCAAAACACTCGGCTTACCAAAACGAATTCATGAAGAAATAGTCTTATAAAGAGCCCTATATCTGTGGAAGAAGTTAAATGCGCTGTAAACAGAAACAAAAACAAAAACCACCCCCTCACAAAGAAAACCCAGGTCCAGGTGGCTTCAGTGGTGAATCCTGAGAAATACTCTAAAAAGAAGTAATACCAATATTGCACAAACTCGTTCAGAAATAGAGGAAGAGGAAACATTTCTGCATCTGTTTTATGAAGCTAGCTTTACCCGGATTCCAAAACGAAGACACTTCCAGAAAAGAAAAGTATGGACAAATATCCCTTGTAAATATAGATGCAAAAATACTCAAATGAATTAACAGATCCAATCAATGATATGCACAAGGGGGGAACAAAGTATATCATGACCACGCGGGGGTTATCCTAGGAAATCAAGTTTGGTTTAATACTCAGAGAGAACCAGCAAGGCAACCGCCGTGAGCACTTTCTTAAAAAGTTGAGCCCCTGGGGCGCCTGGGTGGCGCAGTCGGTTAAGCGTCCGACTTCAGCCAGGTCACGATCTCGCGGTCCGTGAGTTTGAGCCCCGCGTCGGGCTCTGGGCTGATGGCTCAGAGCCTGGAGCCTGTTTCCGATTCTGTGTCTCCCTCTCTCTCTGCCCCTCCCCCATTCATGCTCTGTCTCTCTCTGTCCCAAAAAAATAAATAAACGTTAAAAAAAAAAAAAAAAAAAAGTTGAGCCCCTTAAAAAGGGGCGCCTGGGTGGCTCAGTTGGCTGGGCATCCGACTCTTGATTTCGGTTCAGGTCGTGATCTCACGGTCCATGGGACTGAGCCCCACATCAGGCTCCGAGCTGACAGCTTGGGGTTCTCTTGGGATTCTCTCTCTCTGCCCCTCCCCCACTCCTGTGTGCTCTCTCTCCCTCACTCTCAAAATAACTAAATAAACTTCAAAAAAAAAAAAAAGTTGAATGTAGAACTGCCAGACAGCGTAGCCATTCCATTCCTGGGTGTCTACCCAAGGGAAATGCACATGCTCACACAAGAATGTGCACATCGACGCTTATAGTGGCATGACCCACACGGAGCCCAAAACAACCTAAGTGTGCATCTGCTGATGATAAAATAAGTATGGACACACAATGGTGTACTATTCGGCAATAGAAGGGAACAAGCTACTGACACGTGTTACATCATGGAAAAAACCCTTAATATAGCCTGCTAAGTGAAGGAAACCAGACCCAAGAGACCACATACTGTATGATTCCACGTATAAAGGAAAGGTCCAGAAAAAGCAACTGTATAAAGGAGATTAGTGGTTGCCTGGGAACAGAGGGTGGTGAAGAGATGAACTGAAACGGGCAGGAAGGATCTTAATGGGGGGTGAAGATAGTCTAACGCCAACTCATCACGACGGTTGCACCAGTTGGTAACGTTACCAAATGTCACCGAGACACGTAATTGAAAGGGGTGGGCTTTATGTAAGTTTGAAGTCATTTACAACTTAAAGTTATTTTAAGGCACGAACGTAATTCATTACATTAACAGAATGGAGGAAACCCATGTGATTATCTTAATAGGTGGAGGGAAAAAAGCACGTGACAAGTTTCAACATCCTTTCATGGTTGAAAGTAGAAAAAAGCAAAACGACAACAGCAAGACCCTCTCAGAAACCCAAAGAGTAGAAAAGCAAACTCCTTAATCCTAAGGAAGGGTATGAAAGGTCTACAGATAGCCTCATGTTCAATGGTAAAAGAGTGAAGGCTTCCCCCCTAAAATTGTACCAAGGCAAGGACATCCATTTTACCGGAGGCACCAGCCAGTGCAAAGAGTCAAGCAATAAAAATAAAGGTGTAAACATTGAAAATCAAGAAGTAAGACTGTCCCTAGTCACAAACGACGTGATTGTCTCTGTCACAGGCCCTAAGAACGCTGCAAAATGTCTACTAGAGTAAGTAAATTCAGCAATGTTACAGGAAAAAAAGCCAATATACAAAAATGCATTGCTTTTCTATGTACTAGCATTAAACAATTAGAAAATAAAATTCAAGAATAATATTACTATAATAGCATCCAAAATACTTAGGAACAAAGGTAAATATATATATATATATATATATATATATATATATATACACATATACATATATATATGTGTGTGTGTGTGTGTGTATACCAGATCTGTAGATGGAAAGCTGCAGAACTTCACACACACGCACAAAATTTTAAAAGGTAGAAATACACCATGTCCATGTATTGGAGGACAATATTGTTAAGGTGTCCACCACCAATAAATTTGACTCAGTGTCAAAAAAATTCCAACAGAGTGTTTTGGAGACGTTGACAAGCTTGGTCCAAAATCTATATGGAAATGTTAAGCATATAAGGTAGTTGAAACAGTTTTTTAATGTTTATTTATTTTTTTAATTTTTTTTAATGTTTACTTATTTTTGAGACAGAGAGAGACAGAGCATGAGCAGGGGAGGGGCAGAGAGCGAGGGAGACACAGAATCCGAAGCAGGTTCCGGGCTCCGAGCTGTCAGCACAAAGCCCGACGCAGGGCTGGAACCCAAGAACTGTGAGATCATGACCTGAGCTGAAGTCGGAAGCTTGACTGACTGAGCCACCCAGGGGCCCCAATACATATTTATATGCTATATGTATAATATAATGTATTCCCACAATAAAGTAAGAGAGAGAAAAAATTTATTCTCTTTATTAAGGAAATCATAAAGAAGAGAAAGTGCCTTTATGGTACTGCACTGTGTTTACTGAAAAAAACCCATGTATAAGGGCATCTGTGTTGGTCAAGGGCCAACTGTAGGTATCCAAATGAAAAACATAAACTTCAAACTACCTCACAGCATACACGAAATTTATTTGAAATGGAGCACAGACTTAAAAGTTACAACTATAAAACAGAAGAGAAAATATTTATGACATTGTAGTAAGCCAAGATTCAAAGCACAAAAAACACCGGCCATAAAATAAAAATTGATAAATTGGACATCTTAAGGGTTTAGAACTTCAACTCTTTTTAACACAGCAGTTAAAAAGTAAGAAAACAAGCTACATTGAGGATAAAATATACACAATAGATATATCTGGCAAAGGCCCTATGTTCAGCATACACAAAGAATCCCTGAAACTCAGTAATAAAAAATTAAAAAAAAAAAATTTAAAGGAGATCGGAGGGGCACCGGGGTGGTTCAGTCCATTAGGGTGTCTGACTTCAGCTCAGGTCATGATCTCACCATTCATGAGTTCAAACCCCGCATTGGGCTCTCTGCCGTCGGCATGGAGCCCGCTTTCGATCCTCTGTCTCTCACTCCCCCTCTCTCTCCGTGTCTCTCTCTCTCTCTCTCTCTCTCTCTCAAAAATAAATAAACATTAAAAATAATACTTAAAAGGGTATGGTAAAAGACCAGAGACTCCACAAGATACAATCTATAAACAGCCAATCCTTGATAATATCAAGTATAGCAAGGGTAGGAAACAGCTGGAATTGTCATGCTCGACTGGTGCAGCCTAAAATGGTACAACTGTTTGGAAAACAAACATCTCCTACATATATACTTGCCATATAATCTAGCAATTATGCTTCTAGGTATTTACCAAAGAAAAATGAAAACATGTACACACGCAGGCACACACACAAAAATACCTATACACAAATGTTCCTAGCAGCTTTCTTCCTAAAAGCCCAAAACAGGAAACAATCCAAATGTCATCAACCGATAATAGATATGAGAAATTGTAGCTTGGCCACATGTAAGTGGTTACCTGCAACAATTGGTGGGGATGGAATTGACTGGAAATGCACGCAAGGGAAACTTTGTGGGTGTTGGAAATGATTTTACCTTGATTGAAGTGGTGGTTACATGGTGTATGCGTTTGTCAAACTCATCAAACTGTATATATAGTACGTAGATTATATCTCAATAAAGTTGATTAAAAATAGATTTCACCTGTGAGTTTTTGTTTCCTTAAGGACCTGAATAGAGGCATTTGACATCATGGATGTCTCAAATGTTATTTATATGAACAGCTGAAGATAACAAGGAGGAACAAGAGGGGGGAAGGGAAAGACAGGCAGGACCTAGACCATGACCTTGAAGGGTTTTGCAAGTCCTGCTAAGGTCTTTGCACTCCATCCTGTGGTAGAGGCATTAGGATGATAGCTAAGCTTTACGGGTTCTTTTTGAAACATTCCATTATATTGTCGTCCTATCTTTTCAAGGAAACACATTTATTTTTTTTAAATATAGGCTATGGACACTGAGGCTGACACATTGTACTGGGGAGGTATGAAATTTATACCACAGCCAGATTAGCAGTTCAAGCAAACAAGTCTGTCCATCAACGTGTGTTGATTCAGGTGTTTTACGTATGGTGTCTAATTTTATTTACACAACGGTACTGAAACACAAGTATATTATATCAGCTCTTACTACATAACAAACCACCCCCAAAATAGTGGCTGAAAAAAATAACCACTTATTCAGCTCACTTTTCTGCAAGTAGACAGATTGGGCTGGGCTTAGCTGGAAGAGTCTTCTAGCCTCCGCTAGGTTCACTTATGCCTCTGTACTCAGCTGGCAAGCAGACTGGAGGCTGGGGAATCTAAATGACCTCTCCTGGAGTGGCTCCTTTCTGCTCCACATGTCTCTCGCCCTTCAGCCATCCTACATTTTCTCACATGGCAGCTGGGCAGGGTTCCAAGAGAGAGCAGAAGCGTGCGAGGCATCTTGAGCCTAGACTTCGAACGGGCGCCCATCATCCTTTTGGCCAAAGGAAATGAAAAGGCCCACCCAGATTCAGAGGGATGGGAATCTGGGAATCACCACTTCTTGATGGGCAACACCCATTGCAAAGGGTGAGAATTTAGGAAGGGGTGGAGGACCGTGACCATTTTTGTATCTACCACAGTTACTATCTCCTTTGCATGTGAAAAAAAAAAAAAAAAAAAGGTTCAGAGAAGCTAAGTAACTTTACTATGGTCACACAGTAAATGACAAGGCTGCCGGCCTCCAATTCCAGACCGTTTCCACAACAAAGTGTGGACCATCATCTTAAGGGACTTATCATATTTCATGCTGTGGAAACCATTATTCCCTCCCCCCGTAATATAGGATAAACAGATGAGAAAATGAACCAACAGGAAGTTTATGAGCAGTAATGATTTCAAATGTAACAGTTTATTTCCTGAGATCTAAACAGAAAAGAATATCACTTCCTTTTGGTAGCATCAGGGGGTAAGAATGTCCCCTCAAAATATTCCACTTGTCCCTAAAGGGTTTCAGAACAAGTGTCCCCACGATGTGCCACTATGGTATGTGGACTGTTTTTAGCTGACGGCTATCAGACCCAGCGGACTCAAGAAAAACTTCTACCTCTCTCTTAAACTACCTAAAAGAATTTAGAGGAGGGGTCTGGCCCAGCAAGAGAGCTATTTTATCTGAATGACCTACCTGTATAGCAGGACAAACATCTAATTATCAAACATGTGCTACTGTATTGTATTGTATTGTATTTTTTATTTAAATTCAAGCTAGTTAACCTATAGTGTAGTATTGGTCTCAGAAATAGAATTCAGTGATTCATCACTTATATACCACACCCAGTGCTCATCCCAGCAAATGCCCTCCTTAATGCCCGTCATCCATTTAGCCCATCCCCACCCACCTCCCCTCCAGCAGTTTGTTCTCTGTATTTAAGGGTCTTTAACGGTTTGCCATCTTTTGAATTTTTTGAATCACTCTCCTCCTCTTAGAAGCTTCAGGCCCCTATCCCATCCTTAGCTCAAGATGGCCCGTAAGCCTCAATTGCCTGCGTGTCCTTGGGTCTCCTTATCAGACCCCTGTACTTATATAGTTAAACTTGTTTTTCTCCAATTATCTGTTTTATGTTAATTTATTAGACCAACGAAAGAATCTAGGGTAGGAAGAAAATGGTTTTCTCCCCAACAGCCCCACGTTTCCTTATCCTTCAGAAAAAGAGGAGCATAAAAACACCAGTCTATTTACCAAGAGCTGTTTGGGGTACACGAGCAACGTCCGTGGATGCAGCTACAACGTTTGTGAGTGGCCACAGTCGGTGTCCAGGGAAAGGGAAGGGAGAAAAGCCTTCTCTTGGTAACTATGCTACAAGTTCCTGTGTCGCAATCACAAGATTGGGGCAAGAGAACACAGGGAAAACTCCCCCTGATTAGAAACATTATCAGGTTATTGCCACAACAGACCAGTCTGGAACTGGGCTGGACAAATGGACATTTGGGGTCAAATGCCAGCAGGGGAGGGAGCCCGCTCTTTCCGAGACCCCCCAACAATGGGTGGGAGCAACGGGAGAACAATGGGAGAACGTGCTTTTTGAACGTTCTGCAGCCATCAGCTGGAGAAGGAGCAGCCAGGCCGGTGCCGGAAGCGAGGCTGGACCTCGGGAAATGGGCGCTGGCAATGTACACATATACATTGACAATGGGAGGAAGTGACTGCAGAGAAGTGGAAAAAGTCAGAGCTAGGAGCTTTTGTCTATCGAGTTCCTTGCGTGTGAGAACGAGGGGCAGGCATTTACTACTGCACCCCCAAAGTTGAAGGTCGATCCTTCTTACCAAAATAAATGGAATGGCACAGTGGTCCCCGGGCTTGCACAATCATGGGACTCACCTGGAGAGCTTACGCCCAGTACAACTTCCTGGGCCCCCGTCCAGAGAATCTGATTCTGTAGAAGGTCAAGGTGGGGCCCAGGAGTCTGTGTTTTTAACAAAAGCTCCAGGTGATCGTGATGCTCAGACAAGCATGGCATATGTTAATGTGTAGCTGTGCAGGGCTTTCTAAACTTTTTTCTCAGTAGGACACATAGAAAATATTTGGGATGCGTATGGGGCGGGGGGCACTGTTCTTGATAGAAGGCAACAGGCTCAGGTGCTCTGGCATCCTGAGGGTTGGGATAACCAGAATCTTCGTGCTCCGCTAACAGGTGTAATAGTCAAAATACGGAGTCGCAAGAGGGCACAGTGTCTGGCCTCTAGGACTGCCTTTTGTTCTGCAGGAAGAGTCTGGAGGATTCCGGGGACGGACCCCGGGGCAGCAGGATAAGGCAGAAAGCCTGCGCCAGCATTGACTAACAATGAGATGCCGGCCACGTGTAAGCCTCAGTGTCCTCATCCGCTCCAGGAGTGTGACCACGAATCCTCTCTCGCAAGGTTGTCGTGAGCATCAGATACACAGAGGAGCCCCTGGTACTTTTGTTCAGACCTAAACCATGGCACCGGCCCCTGCTTCCAGTCTCGAAACTTAAAGATGCCTCTGGCACCTCAGTTTAAACGCCCTTTGGGATTTTTGTTTTGTTTGTTTTTTCAGGTCGAAGGGAAGCAGAATTCGCCACCACAAAACATCCCTCTTTGGCATAAGGATTGTTTGGGTCCGGTTATTTTTAAGAAACAGCAGACACAGGAGAAGCTCTGCAAACTGAGTCCAAGTTACCCTTTTGTAAGAGACATTAGCATTTATAAGGGAAATCTCCATTTGTCAGGGTGTCTTCTCTGTACCAAGAGATTTGGATGACCAAATCTCTAGAAATTTTGTATCAGGAGGAATGGTCTATGATGAGGAAAGCAACCACTTAAATCTGCACAGCAATCTTAACCTTGTTTATTGTGATTTTCCTGGTTGCCTCCTATAACTGCTCTCCCACCCCAACATCTTCTTTTGTCTTTAGCTGGAGATGGCATTTAAAGTGGTGGCTAAGGCCATTTGGGGGAGTTACTCAGTTTTTCTGGGTATTTCCCATGCATACAGGAGATGTACATGCCATTAAAATTCTGTTTGTTTCCCCCCCTTTTATTGCAAGGGATCTCAGCCAAGAACCTAGAAGGGTAGAGGGAAAATTATGTTTCCTCCCCCACAAAGCCAGTGAAATGTTCCAAGAGTTCCCATGCAGATCCACAATCCCTTGTCCACAATGCCAAAGTCCAAAACACTCTGAACTCCAAAAGGCTTCCCATATTTGGTGGAATAATATGACCTGAGCTGAGCCCTTTCCAAGAAAAACCTGGCATAAGGCGTTGCCAATAGAGTTTACTCCAGAAATACTTGTGTTCCATTTTAGGGTGTTTCACAAACTCCCCTAGGGGTGTTACATAATGTATGATATATGCACAGTATTTTCTTTCTAAAATGTGGAAAGCCCTGAGTTCTGGAATAATTGATCCCAGGGCGAGCTGTTTTTACCCACAGAACTTCTGACACCAAAAAGTGTGCGCACTTTTTTTTTCCTCACACCAACCAATTCTCCAACTCTCTAGATACTAAGTGGGTGTCCTACAACTCAACCATGACTCCAACCACCCAGAATTAGCCTCGGATCCACAAGGTCAAGGGCCAATCCCACAAGACTGCCCCCACATCAGATACCAGTCACAAGTGTTGGGTCCTCAGGCAACCTACACCCTATCCGGAAAATTGAGAGGTTCCCACAACCTCCCCTCCCTTTCGTATTTGATACTTTGCTAGAACAGCTCACAAAACTCCGCAAAACACTTCACCAATTTTATTACCAGTTTATTTTAAAGGCTACAAATGAACAACCACATGAAGGGGTACCCAGGGTGAGGGCCGGGAGGGCTCTGAGCACAGGAGTTTCTGTCTCCAGGGAGTTGGGAGTGCACCACCCTCCCAGAGCCTGGATATGCTCCCCAACTTGGTAACTCCCCAGACATCATTTAGGGGTTTCTGTGGAAATTCCATGACACAGGCACAATTGATCATATCATTGGCTTTTGGTGATTGAACTCAATCTCCAGCCCCTCTCACCTACCAGAGGTCTGCAGGTGGGGCTGAAAAATCCGCCTCTAGAATGACGGGGCTGGTGCCTCTGGTGACCAGCCCCATCCAAGAGTCACCTCATTAGCATAAACTCAGGTAAAGCTGACAGGGACTTGTTATAAATAACAAAAGACTCTCTTATCACTGAGGAAATTCCAAAGGTATTAGAATCTCTGTGTCAGGAACCACGGACAAAGACCAAATATATATTTCCTATTATGTCACACAGGGGTTTCTGAGAAGGGACTGTAACCTGTCTCTCCCACTCCCCTCCCCCCAGCTAAAAGTTGCGGAATGGTTAACCTTCAAGGAGATCTCTGAGATTATTTGCCTTCATATCAGGGATCTCTTCTGCAGAGAACTTTTAATTTCTGCTTGGAATTATGGACATTGAAAATAAAACAGCCTGGGGGTGCCTGGGTGGCTCAGTCGGTTAAGCGGCTGGCTTCAGCTCAGGTCATGATCTCATGGTTTGTTGAGTTCGAGCCCCGCATCAGGCTCTGGGCTGACAGCTCAGAGCCTGGAGCCTGCTTCAGATTCTGTGTCTCCTTCTCGCTCTGCCCCTCCCCTGCTCGTGCTCTGTCTCTCTCTGTCTCTCAAAGGTAAATAAACATTAAGAAAGAAAATTTAAAAGAAAAGAAAAGAAAAGAAAGAAAAGAAAGGAAAGGAAAGAAGAGAAGAGGAGAGGAGAGGAGAAGAGAAGAGAAGAAAAGAAAAGAAAAAAAAAAGAGAAGAGCCTGGTATTTTACCAGCAAAATTGGTTTATTCATGAATAGCAGAGAAATTACAGTTAAGGACACCTATGACAAACTGTAGGCAAGTCCAGAGAACAAAGGAGAGGAACATTACCTTAAAAAAGGAAGAGGTTGGAAGGGATTGCTTTGGACAAAAGTCCATTAGAGGAAAGATGGTTTCTCATTGGCTGAGCTGTGGCAATTTCTCATTGGCTAGGCTGTGGCTGGTGGTTTCTCATTGGCTGGGCTGTGGCTGTGGCAGTTTCTCAGTGGCTGGGCTATGGCAGGACTAGGAGAAAATCTTCCTTGCTCCTATATCCATAGTAAATCTTCCTTACTTCCTGTTGGGCCTGCAATTGATGATGAGTCCATGGGGCATGAGAGCTCCCTCTTTTGGCCCCCCAACTTTATTTTAAATGAGATTTCCTTTATTCAGTTGCACAGAATCTTCTAGAGCCAGAGACCTCACTATGTAAGTCCTGGAAAGTCATTCCATTCCATCAGGGATCACTTCCTCTCCTCAAAGGACTTCTGGAGTCTGCACCAAATCTGTTTCCTTTACACCTCCCTCCCCTAGCAGTGGTCCCTGTTCTGATTCCTGTAGCCCAGAGAATCTAGCAAGACTTCTTCAGCTGGGTTTAGCTCTCGGGGCCAGATACATAATTTTGGGGCCCAGTACAAAATGAAAATTTGGGGTCCCAATTCAAAAAAACAAGTGGGGGGTACCCGGGTGGCTCAGTCAGTTAAGTGTCTGACTTCAGCTCAGGTCATGATCTTGAGGTTCATGAGTTCGAGCCCCGTGTTGGGCTCTGGGCTGACAGCTCAGGGCCTGGGGCCTGTTCTGGATTCTGTGTCTCCCTCTCTCTACCCCTCCCCCACTCACACTCTGTCTCTCTCTCTCTCTCTCTCTCTCTCTCTCAAAATAAATCAGAATTTTAAAAAATTTAAAAAAAAAAACAAGGGAAAATGCCATTGAGGGTGTTAAAAATATAAAACTAAGCTTTTTCCTTTGTTCCACAGTCTCTCTTTTCAATTTGTCATGAGGGTTTTTACTCGGTTTTAATGTCCTAAGTGAAGAAGAATTTGAATGTTAAATTATTGGCATGAATTTTATTCACGTTTATATTGTGCATTCCCAGTTTTAAATGTAAGTATTAGAATACATAACTCACAGGTGGAATCAATGAAATGACACAATTTGTGCTTCATATAGCCTGTTGGTGCTTGTGTGTTTTGTTCTTACCAGAACGGTTCAGACACTGCACAACATTAACTGCTTTCATTTTATTTCTTGTTTTCAAGTTCATTTATTTATTATTTTGAGAGGGGGGAGGGGCAGATAGAGAGGGAGAGAGAGAATCCCAAGCAGGCTCTGTGCTGACAGCACAAAGACCAATGTGGGGCTCTATCCCACAAACCGCGAGATCATGACCCGAGCCAAAATCAAGAGTTGGACGCTCAGCTGACTGGGCCCCCCAGGTCCCCTTCATTTTATTTCTTGATAGGCACGTATTCTACCAAAACTCTTTACTTCGAGCTCACTGACAAGAAAGGGAAGGCAAGTGTCAGCTGCCTGTCTTTCTTTTCCTTTCTATGTCACCATTTTCCCCGTCAGTGGCTGGCTGATACAGACAGGTAAGACTGATAAGAAAGGATATGGGAGGGGCGCCTGGGTGGCGCAGTCGGTTGAGCGTCCGACTTCAGCCAGGTCACGATCTCGCGGTCCGTGAGTTCGAGCCCCGCGTCAGGCTCTGGGCTGATGGCTCAGAGCCTGGAGCCTGTTTCCGATTCTGTGTCTCCCTCTCTCTCTGCCCCTCCCCCGTTCATGCTCTGTCTCTCTCTGTCCCAAAAATAAATAAAAACCGTTAAAAAAAAAAAAAAAGAAAAAAAAAGAAAGGATATGGGAGAGCTCCTTGGTCGTTCCTGTTTCTGGGAATCCCATTACCTACTTTCTGTTTTTGAAGGAAGTTCTGGTTAGAAAGGAAAGTATCATAGCCCCTGTGTTATTTGGTTGTAGCTGTAACACACTGACCTTGCGCTCACTTTGAGTCTTGTTGGACTCTTACACATCACAGGGCTATAGGGCACCTTGAACATCACGTGCATGGGGAGTAAGGGACAGGGACACTACTCCTGTGTGTATTTCCTTTACTCGCATGCATGCTCCAGGGTCCCATCAGGTTTCACTTACAAAATTCAAGTTCAAAGATAAAATTTTAAGTTCCAGACAGCCCCAGCAGAGCATTCAACCAAGGTGAGGCCCTTCTGAGCATAGGGCCGTGTGGGGCCTGCACAGGTCATATACCCATGAGGCTAGGCCTTCTGCAGGTGGAATCCGCAGGAGTGGATTTTCCTGTCCTTTCTATGTTTGGACTGTCGAAGTTTAGGGTCCCCAAGAGAGCCCATATCGAAGTCACCTAATGGTCCCGAGCTGGAGGAAATTCACCCATGCTGAACAATGGCTTCCCGCGCTGGTCCCCGCACCATTTGCATTTTCAAGAGGCTGTGCAAGATGAAGTCTCAAAAGCCTTGGTTGTATTTAGAGATACGTGGGTCACTTTGGGAAGAGTCATTTCAGTGGAATGGGGAGTGGAAGGCAAGAGCCAGAGGACTGGCCAAATAATGAGTGAGGATGAGGAAGGGAAGCCAGGGGGGACAGGTAGTGGCAAAAAGAGAAAAAGGTACAGTGGGTGAGGGGTGAGTTCAGGGGGTAGGTTTGCAAAGACAAGAGAGAGCTGAGCCTTGTTGGTGCTCCTGGGAAGGAACTGTGAAGGGGATTGGTGTGGGCCCCTGAGGCAGGAGGCCCTAGAGAGGCTGAGACCTGTGTGAAGACGGACACCGAAGACAAGAATGAAAACCTCCCCCCCTCCCCCACGGGGCTGCTCTCACGACCGTCTGTAAATGCCACAGTCTGAGGGACAGGGTCTACGCCATACAGGCAGCTACAAAACCACTCAGCAAGTCATGGACCAGGGATTCCATAGAACGTGGTGGGCAACTGAGGAGACAGGAGGGTGGTGGGACAGGAGAAATGCTCCGTGTGTGTGTGTGTGCGCACGTGTGTGTATGTGTATGTGTATGTATGTGTGTATATGTCTGCGTCCATGTGTATGCATATATGTGTGTATTCGTGTACATGTGTGTGCATATGTGTATGTGTGTGCACGTGCATGTGTGTGTGCACGTGTGAGTGCATATGTGTGTGTGCGTGTGTGTATACATACGTGCACGTGTGTGCATATGGACATTTGTGTGTGCGTGCGATGCACGTGTGTATGTGTGTGCACGTGTGTACACTGTGTATATGTATGAGTGCGTGTGCATGTATGTCTTTATATATGTAGTTTGCATGGGAATAAAAATTCAGTGAAGCAAAACAGCAGGAGGGACAGACAGGATCTAGGAGGCTGGCTTCATTCTCCATGGCCCTTGTCTTACGCTTAAAGCCCTACTTGCATCGGTGGGGTGACCAGCAAGTCAGATCATTGGGACCCTGAACTGACTGCTCTGGAGCTTTCCTTCCAGCCAAACCCCAGCCTGTCCAGATTTATGACCTGCCTCCTGGTCAAATCTGCAAAGAAGAGGCTAGGAGGAGCATGGACCCTCACAGGGTCCACGTCCTGTCCCAGCTCAGTCACCATGTGTGTCATCTTCAGGGCAGCCTTGCACCTGTCTGGGCTTCTGTTTTCTCACGTCTAAAACAGGAGGTGAATGGACAGGCAAAGGATGATCCCCAAGACCCTATTCAGCTCTCAGGTGAAAAGCTATTCCAACCCAGGGCGCCTGGGTGGCTCAGTTGGTTGGGCGTCCAACCTCGGCTCAGGTCATGATCTCACAGTCTGTGAGTTCCAGCCCCGCGTTGGGCTCTGTGCTGACAGCTCAGAGCCTGGAGCCTGTTTCCAATTCTGTGTCTCCCTCTCTCTCTGTCCCTCTCCCGCTCAAGCTCTGTCTCTGTCTCTCTCAAAAATAAATAAACATTAAAAAAAAAAAGCTATTCCAACCCAATTAAAAAATGGGCAAAGGACATGAACAGACATTTCTCCAAATGGCCAACAAGCATAAGAAAATATGTTCAACCTCATTAGTCATTATATAAATGCAAATCAAAACCAGGGTGAGATGCTTCACACTCACTAGAATGGCTATTTAAAAAGCCCCAAGGTTGCCTGGGTGGCTCGGTCAGTTGAGCGTCCAACTCTGGGTTTCAGCTCAGGTCATGATTCCAGGGTTGTGTGCTGGGGTCTTGCTGAGCGTGGAGCCTGCTTGAGATTCTCTCTCTCTCCCCCTCTGCCACTCTCCCCTGCTTACACACTCTCTCTCTCTCTCTCAAATAAATTAATAAATTAACTAATTCATTAAAATTTAAAAAAATCCCAAACCTGAAAATAACAAATGTTGGCAAGGATGCGAAGAAGTTGGAACCCTCATATGTCGCTGATGTGGATGTAAAATGGTACAGCTGCTGTGGGAACCAAGTTGATGGTTCCTCCAAAAGGTAATCATAGAATTCCCACACGAGCCAGCAATTCTAGCTCCAGGAGTATACCTAAAAGAATTGAAAACAGACGCTCAAAGAAGTACCTGTACTAATTTCATATTCATAGCAGCACTATGCATAGCCAAGACAGGGTAACAAGGCAAATATCCATCAATGGATGAATGGATAAACGAAATGAAATATTACTCAACCATAAAAAGAATGAAGTACTAGGACGTTATGTTTAATGAAACAAGTCAGACAAAGACAAATATCATCTGCCCTGGGGGACCTGGTTGGCTCAGTCGGCTAAACATTTGACGTCGGCTCAGGTCATGTCTCACCATTTGTGAGTTCCATGCCCAACTCAGGCTCTGCACCGATAGCGTGGAACCTGCTTGGGATTCTCTCCCTCCCTCTCTCTGCCTCTCTTCGGCTCATGCTCTCTCTCAAAACAAATAAACTTTAAAAAAATTCCCATCACCAGAAGAATAATCTGTAACTATGTCTGGTGATGGATGTTAAGTAGACATAGTGTGGTGAACATTTCACAATGTATGAAATATTGAACCCTTATTTTGTATACCAGAAACTAATATAATGTTATATGTCAACTATGTATCAAGTTTTTAATGTTGATTTAGTTTTGTGAGACAGAGAGAGAATGAGAGAGAGCAGGGGAGGGGCAGAGAGAGAGAGAGAGAGAGAGAATCCCAAGCAGGTTCTGAGCTGATAGCAGCAAGCCCGACGTGGGGCTCAAACTCATGAATGGTGAGATCATGACCTGAGTTGAAGTCAGACGCTTAGCTGACTAAGCCACCCAGGCGCCCCAACTATGCATCAATTTTTTAAAAAAGAGTGAGACACCAACACATGCTACAACATGGGTGAACCTTGAAAACATTAAGGTAGGTGAAAAAAATAAAACTGAAAAGGGCCCATGTTATGTAATTCTATTTCTATGAAATGTCCAGAATGAGTAAATCATAGACACGAAATGAATGCACATTGGTGATTGCCAGGGGCTGGGGTGGGATGAGGAACAGGGATGGGGGCAGGGTTTCCTTCCTTTCTTTTTGAACTAGGGAAAGACGGTGGTTGCACAACCATGTGCATGTAATGCATGTCACTGAATTGTACACTTTGAAATGGCTAATTTGATATTACCGTGCATTGCACCCTAATTACAAAAAGGAAAGGGGAAGAAATGATTCCAGGATCTCTTCATGACAGAGCAGAGCCCCTATGAGTCCTTGAAGACACTCGTCTAGAACTAGTCATGGCCCCTCGGGGCTGCCCATCCCCTTCCTCACATCTGATTAATGGGCTCAGAGTCCACAGCACAAGATGATGACCCTAATGACCAACCCCAAAGGTCTAATCGTCCCTCTGCCTTCCCCTTCCCTAGTTCCATCCCAAGCTATCTTTGTCTTTTCTGGAAGACGCCCTTCCCTTGGTGAGTAAAAGAGAGCCACTTCCCCAGCACCTATTTTGGGAACCAGCCTGGAGCATGGAAAAACAACCACCATATAGGGAGACATTCTCCTTTGAAGGCATCTGACTCGCCAGAGGTGGGAGGTGGAACCCCTGTCCTGGAGCCTGGAGTTTGAGGAAACAGACACTTCAAAGGTTGGCAGTGGCTGCCGTCCAGGTTTCCTGTGGCCTGCAAAGACGCGCAATGGTTACTGTCCCTGACTTTGTCTTGCCGGACGGACCTGGATGTGTAGGATTAGTCACACCCTGGCTCACTTTACAAAGGAGGGGACTCTTGGACAAATTGATTCTCAACCAGTTTTCCTGCAGAACTGTGGAGAAGGAGCTACTTTCAACCTCTCTTGGGAATGCAAATGGTAGACTGGATGGGGGAGAGCGATGGAAGGACAAAAACCATAACGTAGAATATTTGGGGTAGGGCTGAGCTGCAGTTGCACGGTAACTCGCTGTGACCTTTTCGAGCTCCTTCACTTCAAATTTAAATTGAGGGGCTTGCCTTAAACCAGAGAAAATGAAGGAAATGATCAAGAACCTGGGCAGGTAAGTTTACGGTTCAATACATGCAGCCATGTATCACTATGGATGCAGAAACTGACATGAGTTTCGGAAAAGGCAACACCTTTGTGACCTGGTGTCCCCAGGTCACATCAACAGAAGGGTGTCAGGGGTCGGCGTAGTCACAAAATAAAACAGCACGGAACAACAAAAGTTGAGTTCAAGATAGTGCTGTTTAGTGAGGAGAACACTGGTGTCCATCAGGTTTGGGTTTGGATTGTGGGTTTTTCCACTTACCAGCAGCATGACCTTACTTTCTCCATTTGTAAAATGGGATATGCCTACATCTATATCACACACACAGATACCTAGTAGAGTCGTAGCCATGAGAGATCATGAATGCAACATGTCTGGAATACTGTAGGCTGTCAAATAATGGTTGTTGTTTCTTTGGCTCAGACCCCCAACTTCTATCATGGTGAGTTTTTTTCCTAGAGACCAATCAGACCATTACGTGCCAGATGCCCAGAGAGAGCACCCCTCTGGACCTCCAGACATGTCAGAAATGTAGGATGAAGAAAATGAAGACATCCTTTCTGGCATCCTTTCTCTGTATGCAAAGAGCCAAAAAAGATATCATTATTAGTTCCATTCTTAGGAACGTATTGAAAGGAAATTACTGGGGAAAAACGGAAAGGTCACCTTTATAGGTGTTTCTCAGAATGATGTTCATATACACAACAGAAAGTTTATTCTACACGAAGGCCTGGGAAACATGATTCTTTGATCTCATGGAATACTACCGATTTCAAGTGATCAATGCGATATTTGTGTAGGGAGATGATACCGTGTAAATGAAGCAATGTAAAATTTAAGAAATTGGCTCCCAAACTGCATATACATTAGAATAATAACTATTGAGCTTATAGCTGAAGAGTGGAAGGGGCCATGGAGAAATGCATATGGTTGACACGATGGGGGAGTGGCTTTAGGATGCAATTTTTTTTAATGCCACAAGGTTATTTAATATTCCTTTTTAATTATCTGCTTTGGTGATGTGGCTGAATCGAAGATTTCTAAGACTTCCCTCCTCTCTAGTGCTCTATGCCCTCCTATTGAATAAGTTATACAGCTTTGTTTCCTCATCCATAAAATTGTGTTGTGCTTTTCTAGTTTCAAATCCTTAGACTTGTCTGTGTCAGCTGTCGCTGCATAATGAACCCCGCCAAAATTCAGCAGTTTCAGCTGGTAAGTATTTATGGTCTCATGCAGTCTCTGAGGGTCCAAATCTGGAAGGGGCTTAGCTGGGTGGTTCTGGCTCAGGGGCTCTCTGGAGGCGGCAGTCAAGCTATTATCCAGGGCTGACTCATCTGAAGGCTTGACTGGGGCTGGAGAATCCATTCATAAGCTCACTCACGTGTTGCCAGTGCCTTGACACAGGAGCCTCCCCATAGGGCTGCTCCCAACATGGCGGCTGACTCCTCAGAGTGAATGATTCAGGGCAGAGAGCCCCAGACCAAGTTGCAGTCTTCTATAGCCTGATCTGGGAAGTGAGATGCCATTACTCTGTCACATGCTGTTGGTCACACAGAATAACTCTGAGACCGTGGGAGGGAAGTGCCCAAGAGTGTGAACGCCAGGCGGTAAGGCTCACTGGGGCCACTGAGGGCCGGGAATGGCATCATACAGCCAAGGTACTCTGCCCGCGTACTCCCAAATACTGCCGGCCTATTGGGTATCACATTACCTACCACCCTGTACCTAGTGGGTGGCCAAGAAATCCTTACTGAGTGAATAAATGCTTTTCTACATTTATTAAAGGCGTGGGAGGAGTAGAGACAGGGTATACAAAATGCCTGGCTCACCAAATGCACCCCGTGAAGAGGCAGATACTGCCATCCTGCTCCCTACAAATGACATTGAAGCTCAATGAGCCCAAGGTCACAAACTGAGAGGTGGCAGACCTTGGGTCCCAATCCAGGCAGACCTGTCTGACGCTTAAGCCCACGCTATCTTCTTTCTTTTTTTTTAAATTTTTTTAATGTTTATTTTTGAGAGAGAGAGAAAGAGAGAGAGAGAGAGCAGGGGAAGAGGAGAGAGAGAGGGAGACACAGAATCTGAAGCAGGCTCCAGGCACTGAGCTGTCAGCACAAATGCCGATGCGGGGCTTGGAATCACGGAACCACGAGGTCACGACCTGAGCTGAAGTCAGACGCTTAACCGACTGAGCCACCCAGGCGCCCCGAGCCCACGCTATTTCATTCTTCATTTTTCAGTGCCGAATTCAAAAAAACAATGACCTCCCTTTCATGGCTGGGTTGTGCTTAGTTTTCGGTTGGCTCAGGCACAGAACTTTCAAAACCCACTGCACCTTTTGGGAGCTGCCTGTCAGGTCTCCTAAATGCCTTTCCACGACCCTTACCTACTGCCGGAGACGTGCCGATAACTGCTGAACGACCAGTTCTGGGGGGGCAAAACGGCATCCTGATTTGCAGCAGTTGTTGGTTGCCATGATGTAAATATTCCCACCACGGCCACGTTTAAGCTACCAACCTGACGTCACAAATGCAGGGTTGGGAAGACCAGACGCTCTTGGAAGCCCATAGAAGCCAGCACCAGCACCCCCTCTCCAAGTATCCGCAACTTCCGGAAAGAACGTAGAATGGCCCCCAATCCCATTTGGACCTGTTAAGATGTTTCCACCT
This sequence comes from Puma concolor, assembly GCF_028749965.1. Classification (NCBI taxonomy): domain Eukaryota; kingdom Metazoa; phylum Chordata; class Mammalia; order Carnivora; family Felidae; genus Puma; species Puma concolor. Next base: position 9,615,949 of record NC_141672.1, on the reverse strand, counting down.
TTCTAGTTGTTCCTTCTCTGCCTCTTCCTGTAAGAGCCTCCCGGTCTATGAATGTGCGCCTGGAGTTCGGAGCCTGTGGTCGCGCCGGTCCCAGATTTGCCTCCCCTGAGCCAAGTCCATCCCCGCAGCCCTGACCCAGGGCTTGTGTCTGAATGACGTGGCGGTACAGATCTATCCCTCAAGCCGGCTCGTGTAAGACTGCCGATGTCTTCGCTATGCCCCTCCCCACTCCTCTCATATTGCCAGCTGCCCCCGGCTCAGTGGGAGCACCAAACCCTCATCCGTGGGAAGTTGAGGGGGCACCCATTGTTAGACACCCCGGTATCAGCGCAGTCAAGAGCACACAGCCACGCAGAGTCCACACAAAGCTCACGGGGCTTCGTGCTGGCGGTGGGCTGTCCATGTCCCCAGCCAGAGTCCGAGTGGCTTCCTCGTTATTTGAAAACGTACCCAGGGCTGAGTTGTTGGCCGGGTGTGGGAAGATGACAGACACAGACAACTGGTCTACCCCCTGCCTCGGAAGAAGGGTTGACGACTTACGAACCCCCAGAGAAAGGAGAAGGCCATGCTGTGTCCCCCAGGGCCACTTGGGGAAGCAGCAAGGGGCGGTCAGGAGGCAGGAGCAGAGGAGAGCATGGACCCTGAGGTTTCTCTGTGGTCCTGCAGAACGGAATGGGCGAGGCAGGGGAGGTCCGATGCGTGAGTTTAGGATTAGATGGTTTCGATGTGTCTGGCAGGCTCTGGGCTGCAGGGATGGTCCCTGGTGACTCAGAACTGGGCCCTGGGGTGATTTAGGGCAGGGGGAAGATTGCCCTGCTGTGTGAGTTTGATACAGGAGGTTGGTGGAGGTAATGGGCTCTCAACTCACCGGCAAGCCGTTTGCCATCCTTAGGAATTAGTCAGCCCTGGGCTGGACCATCCTTCCCAGGTCCACAAGACCCCAAGATGTCAAAGCAGCACAAAATATAGAGAATAACAAAGATGATGAACACACTCATCCTAGCAGATTGCTCTGTCCGAGGCTCTGGGGTTCCAAAATCTGAGGGACCGTGGAGTTCAAACTCTCGGTCTTTTTGAGCTGTATGGTGTGACCGCAGGAAGCTGCTGGAAATCCTCGGAGGTCAGCTTTGTAGACGGGGTGGTGGGGGGTGATGGCACCGCCCTGCAGTGGGTGTAGCGCCCCCCCCCCCAGCACAGCCCCGACATGCAGTGGGCACTGGAGAAAGGGCATCTGCAATTTTAATGAGTGCAGGGGGTGGGGTGGGCTCATGTAATAGGTTTGTATTTAACCCCGTTACATTTCGCCTTGTTAAAAATCACAACGTTGTGTGTGATGGCAAAGCACTGGAAACAACATCGACGCCCTTCGATAGGGATTTGTTAAAGTGTGGAACCATCCATACGGCATACATGGATGAGGAAACGCGATCATACGAAATGGTGTTTAATTCATGTCTTGTAATCGAGGGCACAGGGCGGGTCTTAGGATCTAAAATTTCCTAGAATCTCATTTGAATTTACACACACGCACACACGCACGCATGCACGCACACGGGCACACCCATATCTGGGTCCCTGGTTGCAAAGGGACATTTCTGCCACGTGGTGCTACCAGGGGCTCTGGTTGCCAGTAGTTTCACAGGCTGACGGGTCCCACTAGCGGTGGCTGCTCAGGGCTGAGAGCCCTTGCTCCTCAGGGGCCAGGCCAGTGTGGTGCTGGGGGAGGAGGAGGGCCCTGGATCGGGGTGGTCCTCACAGAGGGGAGTCGAGGGCAATTCGCTCCACCCCCCTGGCTAATCTGATGCATCTGAAGGCTCAGCCCCCAGACACGGGGGGTCAGGCAGGTTCTGGAGCATGTGAGCAATGACAAAGCCCTCGGGGGCTCTCAGGGGCCACCGCATCAGTGGTCTGAGGCAACGGACTTGGCAAGAGCGTGGGTGAAATGACCAGAAGTGCAGGAGCCCAGAGAAGGTCAAGTTCGCCCAGCCTGGGGCCACCTGATCAGGCTCAGGGTAGTGGGAGGGGTCACGAGTCTGGCCTTAAAAGTTCAGCTGGTTCAGCCAAATGGAAATCAGGTGCCCCAAGACCCCAAAGACTTGTTTTCCTATCCCCCACCGTCCACTTGTGATGGCTCACCGTCTGGGCAACTTGGGCAAACTCTGTGAGCCTCCACGTCTGCATCTGTAGAATGGGGACGTGATGCTGTCTATTTCCAAGAGTACCAAGAGAATTAAATAAGATCGAAAGCAAGTTTATATCTATCTATATCATATCATATCATATCATATCATATCATATCATATCATATTATATCATATCATATATCATATTAGATATGTACAACCAGTCCTGAACTGTCAAGGTATAACTTTCAAAAAGCTTAAAACACGATTCTCATCAAAATATAGAATGAAGAAAACACACAGAGTGAACACAGGTGAAAGATTTATTCAGCTTATTTATAAGGGAACCAGGAAGGTGATAGACCCGGAGCATGTAGGACCCGGATTTTTTCAGTACGTATTTTTTAAGGTTAGAAGGACCTGCTGATACAAAATGGGTCAATGTCAACAAAGGTATACTCTTTGGGCTCATCTTTTCTACTGAGTCCAAAAACTTGGCATTTCTGCCAGGCAAAAAGCCACAAGCCAGCATGTGACTTCGCATACCATGCGCGTCGGCAAAATCAGACACAGGTTCGCTCTCCGTGGGTGAGCCCAGGAAGCAAGGTCCCCGGAGAACGTAGAAAAGACAGGCTGAGCTTTATTTTCCAGTGTGGGGTGACTCTTCTGAAGAGTGCAGAGAGGTCCCCAGCAAATGGGGAGTCTCCTCCCCCTGCTGACCCTCGTCTAACTGCCCTCGTGTCAGTGACATGGCTTCTAATTCCTCCAACTAACTTGAAGAATGACCTAATTGTGCGGATGGAGTATTAAAAACCATTGTTGACAAGACAAAACTGTGTCTTTGGGAAAATAACTTAGAAGACGGTTGAAGAACTGAGTGACTTTAGAGCAAAGCTCCTTCCATCCCTCCATCCCGTCTACTTGTTATGTAAGAAAGGCTGGTCAGAACTTAACACCTCTAAAGACAAAAAATAGCAGAGAACTGAAGCCGGTCCCGCACGAAATTTTGCAATAATACACATCCACAGATGGAAGGAGAAAGCCATTAGGCATCCATCACAAGATGCGTTTCCAGTAACGTTTTACGTTTTTTTTTGTTGGTTGGTAATTAACATACCCTGTAATATATTCTCTTGATTAATCAGTAGTGAACTTGTGATCATGACAACTCTGTTCAGAAACCTCTTTACACTTGGTGCCTATGTTCAGAGGGAATTACAATTGTCTGCATTTCCATTTACAGTAAAACGTTGGTTTGCAAGCATAATTCGTTCCAGAGACATGCTTGTAATCCAAACTTGTATATCAAAGCAAAATTCAAGAACCATTGGCTCAGTCGTGATCACGTGACGTTCAGCGTCACGTGCTACTCATATTGTAAGACATCACTTGTTTATCAAGTTAAGACGTATTAGCAATGTTTGCTCGTCTTGCGGAACACTGGCAGAAAAAGATACTCAAAACCCAAGGCTTTACTGTATGTCTGTATTTTCATAGCAGTCAAGGACTATCTTTATTACATTGAAACCCAATTTTGGGGACAGAAGTGGAGTAGACATACGAGTTCAAAGAGAAAAATATATATAAAATATGTAGCTTTTGACAATGAATTATTTATGTATTCATAGAAACGTTCGATATTGGATATAGAAGGAAGCCAGAATACGTCATGCCAAAATATGCCTCTTTTATGTAAGAATTATTTTGAGTGGTAGGCAATTACGATGAAGCCAGTGCAGGAAAAGCCCTCTCTGCCCCCTCATCTCTGCCTCAAGGCAGGGTGTAAATCTTCCTGTAGTAGAGACAGGTCTAGACTCATCAGTCCAGAGATAACGCCCGGAGGAAACCGAGCACACTGTTAACTCCATTCATTTCCCCCATTTGTTTACCTTCCTGAAGTCGCCGTCCTTAGAGCCTGAAATCGTTGTCCTGCCGTCTCTTTGCAAATGCACTGTTCTTTTTAAAGATGCCAGATGAGCCCAAGTTTTAGCCAGCCCTTCGAGCTATTCATCCCTGAGTTTCTGCCATGCGTGTATGAGATACACCTGTTAATAAATCTCCGTTTTTCTCTCGCTAATCTTTTTGTTACAGAGCCCTCGCCAGGAACCTAGAAGGTATAAAGAAGAAAGGTGTTTTTTTTCTTCTCTTACAGAAGATCAAATTGCTATGGCCTTTAGATGCCACAGGATACTTTATCATTAGTAGTAGTAGTAGTAGTAGTAGTTTTAGAATGAAGTTTTTTTTTATGTTTATTTTTTATTTTTGAGAGAGAGAGCATGAGCATGAGCGGGGGAGGGGCAGTGAGAGAGGGAGAGAGAGAATCCCAAGCAGGCTGCACACCGCCAGCACAGAGCCTGACGTGGGGCTTGAATTCACAAACTGTGAGATCATGACCTGAGCTGAAATCAAGAGTCAAAGGCTTAACCAACTGAGCCACCCAGGTGCCCCTGAGTCGTTTTTTATTACAATTTTTCTGGGAAGTGAGGGAGAAGAAGGAAGCTGTAAAATCAAGACTCAAACTACAGAGCCCCTGGAAAGGCATTTGGGAACAGAACAGATGACCCCTTATGACCCTGCCCACTGCACCTGAACTGTCGTCTTCACCGAGAGTTCAAGGTCGCTCGAGTTCCATGGGACACTTTTAGGAGGGAGGTGAAATTGGTTCAGTTTTAAAAATCTCACTATTTACAATATTTTGGAATGAGAGGCTATGCAGCTATCTCAACTTCAGGTGAGTTTTAGGTGTCAACCTAAGTGTGTACAAAGGGATTATTTTTTAAATTGCCTTAAAGAGTTCACCAGGGAAAAACAAAAACAAAACCAGAACAAACAACAAACAAACCACAAAAGAACCTCTACCCTGGGCTGGACATCAGAATCCCCGCCCCCACCCCCAACCCAGGGAAGGTTTGGAAAGATCCCAGCGCCCGGGCTTGGACGTGATGCTCTGCGAGGGCTGGCTTCTCCTGGCTTGTGTGAGCCGATGATACAATTTCAGGAGTTTTGCATGGATATTCTCAAACATCAAACTACAAAAACGTATAGTAAATTATATGTTTTTAAAATTGTATTTCTTCTCAGGTTGCCTGAGTGGCTCAGTCGGTTGAGCGTCCGACTTCGGCTCGGGTCACGATCTCGAGGTTTGTGAGTTCGAGCCCCGCGTCGGGCTCTGTGCCGACAGCTCAGAGCCTGGAGCCTGCTTCCGATTCCGTGTCCCCCCACCCCTCTCTCCACCCCACCCCTGCTTGTACTCTGTCTCTCTCTGTCTTTCAAAAATGAATAAACATAAAAATTTTTTTTTTAATTTTTATTTCTTCTCGACTTAGTCAACATTAAGTAAATCATATTTAGAATAATGGTGGAAAATACTCAAAAGTCCTCATTTTCTAACTATTTCACTACATGTGACCCGGGCATTTGGGGTCACTTAGGTCTGTCACATCAGTAAGCCTCCTCCGGGACTGTGCGTGGTGACATCACACCAGTCGCTGGAAATGGGCCCCAGAACAATTTATGCCACAGGAATCAGCAGAGACTTCACTCCAGAGCTAGATCTGTTATTTTGTTGACTATCTACACCAAAGACATTGATGGAGAAAATGTTAATAACGCAGGTGATACTTCAAAGAGTGTCGTGTTGTTAGCTGTTATGTTGTGAAGAGTACCAAAAAGAGAGAGAGAATATTCCGCTATGCAAACACCAAGACCCAATTCAGTCATCGTGCATGGCAGACCTATCTTCCTCGTCGTTTGCAACCGCAGGTTGACTATGGTTTGGCGAAAGCTTCCCGCAAGAATCACTGGTTCTGGAATTTACAAGAAAGAGTGTTGCATATTTTAAGTGATTTTGTAAGTTGCGTCCTACACATCCTTCATGCCGGTAAGGTTTATAATAAACTGACGTGCATATATCAATAGGCATATTTTTTGAGAGCTGATTGTTCGGTATTTACCAGCACACCAGTGCTCAAGCCCCATTCCTGGTGTATCATTGATCAGCACAGGCGTTGGGATTTTTAGTCTACCCGCTGAGACTAACATGCAGAGCAGTTAAGAACCACTATTCTAGAATGAGGTAGAGAAGGAGAGGAAGACGTTGGCTCCTGGCCCAATGTGAGCCTTCCACCTCCAACAGGTGCAGCTCAGGGTCCGAGCACTTTGGGTGAGAGGGGACAGCAGGCTTAGAGACAGTCCCCACCCATTAGAGAAGTAAGCCTGTGTCTGTGCTGTGTCCGTCATGTGCGTGGGGAGAATTCTTGCTCTCCAGGACAGTCGACCATAAAATCATTCTCCCCAGACTGGGAGCTTCTGAAGGGCCAGGGCTGTGCCTTATTTATCCTTTGAAGGCCTGGCAAGTGGTTGATGTTTACTGGACGTTTGGCAAATAAATTAATGAATTTGCATCCAGAGAAGATTTTTCCAAACATCCAACAGTAATATTTTGGATGACGAAATTATGGAATAGTCATTCAACAAAATGCTCTGCAACCATTAACAATGATTATGGAGTCAACTATTTAATGATATAAAATGCTCATGATATAGTCTAATTGCGAGGCAAGAGCTACAAGATAGCATATAAATTACCAACAGTTTTGTTTAAAAACACGTACAAAATATATTCCTTAGCTTAATGGGGTATCTGTCAACTCCTGGCCTGTGTCTGAGTCATTCTTGATAGTTAAGTGCTTCCTAACTCTTTGTTTGGATTTTTACTGAAAGCTTATCCCCAAGGGAAGAATTTGTTTAGTTCATGATTAATTTAATAGCCTTAGGATTCTAATGCAGAATGGAGTGGGCTCATTTGTGATGGATCTCTGTACCTGTCGATTGACGGAATTTTTTAAATTTAATTTTTAACATTTACCTAATGTTGATCACCCACGGCTAGAAGGTCGAGAGGCACAGTGACAGTTATCAGAGGAGATTGAGGGAGACTGAGGGGAAAGGTAAAACAGCACCTTGCAAAATCATGCGAACCAAGTGAAATTCTTCCTGGATGCCTCTGGAAACCACTGGCTGGGAGTGAGAAGGAAGCACACCGCTATTTAATGTGCTTAACAACACTTTGGAACTCAAAGGCACTTTACCAAATAAATCATTCACCATTGTTCCAGGCCTGCAGCTACCCTGGACATTGCAAAACAAACACTTCTATGGGCAACGTGCCAAGAATGGGGAAACAGGCCGGCCAGCTCCCTCCGGACCGATCCATTACATGGGTGGTGTGGGATTGGCCTTGGCCCATCTCTCCGTCCCTCCCCTGCCCAGTGACCCAGTGTGGGGCAGGGGGAAGTGTTGAATAAGTGGAGCAGAGCCAGCTTCTGAAACCAGCCACCCCACCCTGCATCCTGGAACTCAGCAGGGGCACAGCACCAACAAGAACTCAAAGATGCAAGGAAGGAGTAAGTCTGACCTCACATTCCCCCCGGGCACACAGCGGCTCAGGCAAACACGTTAGATAAATCTGAAAGTATGTATTCTGAATACGCTGATCCTTCTGGCTCACTCCAGAAATTGTGGGCCATTTACAATGTTGAGAAAGAAACGTGCTTTCATGCCAGTTTTTAGGGGCTGGTTCATCTCATTCAGCATTTTCACAGGCATTTGCCAAGTGCTTACTACATTCTAGGTACACGGTAGGTGATTGGGATACAGAAATGAGATACAATTTCTTTCTTCTCAGAGGCAACGGCTTGGAAGGGGAGACAGGTAAAAAGAAGCAGTCTGATTCAGGACAGAACCCAGGGATCAGGATTGTTGTCAGCCACATCCGCATCACTGATCGGGCATCAGTGGAACGCCTCTTCTGGGTTAGACGTGAATCACCTCTTTAATTGACGCCCCGAGAACTCATGAGGAAGTCCCTATTACTAACGCCACTTCATAGGTGAGGAAACCAAGGCTTAGAAAGGTTGAACAATTAGCTCAATATCTTAAGGCCAACTGTGGCGGACCCAGGATACCATCCAGAGTCTGTCCCCAGAGCCCGTGTGTATTTCTCTCATCTACTAAAGTAGGATATGAGCAGACCCAGGTGGGGCAGTGATGGGTCGGCTGAGGGGGAAGGGGGCGAAGCAACTCTGAGAAGGAAATCAAGGAAGGCTTTATGGAGGAGGAGGCATTTTGCGGATGAGCTCATTTCTAAAAGCGAGGAAGAGGGGAAACGCCGCCCGACCAGGCTGTCTGGGCAGGTGCCCGAGGGCTAGAGCCTGGAGGCCCCGCAAGGGTTACCCAAATGTTCGGCAATGCCGGTATAAATCAATCAACATGAACTGTTGTTGGCCACTTTGTTATTTGTCTTCCGAGAGGCCTCCTTGCCTCCATCACTTCTTCTGAAACTCCCATTACTTATCCAAACATAATCTCAGATTCCTCTTGAGAAATTGGAAAGTAGCCCGTGTTCTACGTGATATCGCAGGGTTTATTGCTTCCCTCTCTCTCTGCCTATTTCCATTTGAGAAATAGCCAGGAACTGAAGGGTGACACGGCAGGAGCCTGTGTTCGGCCTGCCCAAAACTGCCACATGTTAAGTGACACTCTTGACTTGCTGTTCCAAATGGGGCTTTTTGCAAGCGCCAATGCAACTGGGGTGCGGCTTGTCCTGCTCGAGGGAGGGAGTCCTGCTCTGTGACACTCCCGATGCTCTGGGTGTTCATTCATTGGCAGTGAGACCCTTCAGGGACCCTTGGATCACACTGCTTGGTGAAGGGTGAGGCTGGAAAGCAGGCAGAGAAAACCCCAAGCAGGCTCATTGCTGTCAGCGCGGAACCCGACGTGGGGCTCCATCCCATGAACCGTGAGATCACGACCTGAGCCAAAATCAAGAGTCGGACGCTTAACCGACTGAGCCGCCCAGGACACCCGCCCTTCCCTTGCCCATTTTTGAAAAGCAGGGTACCATGCTAATACCATCGTATTAGCTAATTTTATTAGCTAATAAAAAGCTAATACCAATCGTATTAGCACAGATTCCATGGTTGGAAGCATGTTTTGGGAAGCGAAGCCTGGCTGTCATCTAAAGAAGGCTTAATATCCCTCTCTTGACAACTGCTAAAACAATTTCACACAAAGTTCAGTAAGCCATAGGTACAGAAAAACGTTGGTTTGGGAGCGTAATTTGTTCCAGAAACGTGTGTGTAATCCAAAGCACTTGTCTATCAAATCGAGTTCCAAGAACCACTGGCTCAGTTGTGATCATGTGACATCCAGCGTCACGTACTACTTGTGGTGCAGGACATCGCTCGTTTATCAAGTTATAATTTATTAGCAATGTTGGCTCGTCTTGCGGAACACTCGCAGAACAAGTTACTCGCAATCCAAGGTTTTACTGTGCTCCGCGAACAACACAGTCAACTGCCTTGTGCTCAACAATTGTACAATCTGCCTGTATTTTTAAAATTTCTTTTAACGTTTATTTATTTTTGAGACAGAGAGAGACAGAGCATGAACAGGGGAGGGGCAGAGAGAGAGGGAGACACAGAATCCGAAATGGGCTTCAGGCTCTGAGCCGTCAGGCTCTGAGCTCTGTGACCTGAGCCAAAGTCGGACGCTTAACCAACCGAGCCACCCAGGCGCCCCAAGAATTATTCTTTTTGACCAGCCTCCCAGGTAACCCTGTGCAGGCACCACAAGACTTGGCCTCACGGATCCCCAGATTACCCTCTCCACTTCCAATAGTCTGTGATTTCTCCTACTGCTAAGTGTGAAAGAGCATCTTTGCAAGGGAACGCAGCCATGGCTGTGGGCCTAATGTGCATTTAGAGACATCTCCAGGGACCCGTCCCTGTCCAGGGAATGGTGGCAGAGTCATAACTGCATTAGCGTCAGGAAGGCAGCTGTTAAGACCTGGATTTGTACCTGGCTGATCACTTTCACGGCCGGCGCTTCCTGGATTGTAGCTGGTTTGGGCCCAGGACGCGGGGTCAGATGGGCAGAGAGGCCACGTGGTGAGCTGGAAAACCTCCCGACCCAGAACAGTCAATTGTGCAAGGCACAGTACCTGGAAATTAGGGAAGCTGGGCCCCCGCAGGGCTCCATAACCGGGTTCCCGAGCGGACATTGGCTGGAATGTGCGGGCACACCCAAGGACAGTTCGTATTAGCACAGATTCCACTGCCTGGAATCAGGCATCTGATGGGAGACATTATCTCTCCTTCTATTCATCGAAATGGTAGTTGTTTTATAACCCATGTTGGTGCTGGCTTAATCACCCAGTGTCCTAGGGGTCACATGAGAAAAAAATTACACGTTGAGGGCTACCTGGGGGGGCTCAGTTGTTAAGCGCCTGGCTTCAGCTCGGGTCACGATCTTGCAGTTCGTGAGTTTGAACCCCGCCTGGGGCTCTCTGCTGTCAGCATGGAGTCTGCTTCGGATCCTCCGTCTCCCTCTCTCTCTGCCCCTCCAGCGCCCCCTCCCTCGCTCTCAAAAATAAATAAACATTAAAAAAAAATTACATTTTGAAATATGGAGTTGTTCAGAAGGTCGGAGTCCCAAACCAAAGAGTAAGGTAACAGTGGTGCCAGGAACGGAGCGGTCTGTCTGCTCTTAAAAGGGGGTGTGGGGGACACAGGAACCCGCCGACGGCCTGGTCTGGGGAGAACCAACTTCGATGTGAGACTTTGCTCATGAAGAGATGAGCCCGGGTGCCTGCAAATGTAAATCACAGCCAGAAGGGAGGTGAGCAGCGTCTGGAGGCCTCAAGGGAGGCGTCTGTGGTGGCCGTGAGGTTGGCCCCCAAGATCCATTCCCCGTCCCCCCCCCCCCCCAATGCAACCAATCAGAGCTCAGCACGCCTTTGGCGACCCCATCTGGCAGAGGGCGGGCACGTGTCCCAAGCCGGCCTGGTCAGGCTGGAGGAAAGGATCCATAGGGTCAGGGAAGAGGTTTCTCCGACTCGTCTGGTGAGTGTGACGAGGGAGCCACATTGCCCCAGTTGTCACTGGCCACCATCTCGCGGACCAGCTTCAGAGTGACATCTGCGGAGCAGAGAGACAGGAAGGAACCTGGGTCCTGACAAGAGCACCAATCACGGACTGGGCTGTGCCCGAAGCTTCCCCTTTCTGGACCGCAAGTTGCATGAGACGTACACGTCCTCACTGTCCACAGCTTCTTGCGTCTGATGTCTTCCTTTGTGGTGCTGAACCTCCGGGCGGGTGCAGTATCCCCTCCAGACCAGCTGCCCTTCGGAAGGGGTGAGCGGGTGCCTAGCAGAGAACCCTAATGCGGGCAGCAGGCCAGGACCTCAGAACCTGCCAGGCTGGTCATGAGCTTTCATTAAATGTCGGTTTGGGTGGGCCTTCTTTCTACAAAGATATACTTGATTTGCATAGTCATCGTTAGGAACCCTCTTCACCTGCACCAAGGAAAGGATCCCTCCTGTGTTTTACGAGATGCAAAGCCCTTTCAGCGTGGCCTTCATTGCCCACTTTTGGAAGAAGTGTAGGTCTGGGAAATACCTCCCTCTTCTCGTCGAGAAAGACATCAGCAAGGTGCAGAGGTAAATGGCTGCGGCCACACGGCCTCCGTGTTTGGGGGGCGACGGAGAGTAAGAGATGGGGAGGGGGGTGAAGGAGAGAGATCTCACACCCTCCCCCAACCCAGCTGATGGCCTTCCCCCTCCTTCAGGTGTTCTCATGCAGGAATGTGGGCCCAGGGTCACCCAATCTTCTGACTCTTCAAAGGAAGCTGTCAAGCAGAATTTGGATGTGAATTCTCCACTTAAAAAAAAAAAAACACATCGGGGCACCTGGGTGGCTCAGTCGATTAAGTGTCTCTGCTCTCAGCACAAAGCCCTCTTCGGATCCTGTCTCGCTCTCTCTCTGCCCTTCCCCCATTCTCGAGCTCTCTCTCGCTCTCTCTCTTTCTCTAAGATAAAAATAAACATTAGGGCTCCTGGGTGGCTCAGTCGGTTGAGCTTCCGACTTCGGCTCAGGTCACGATCTCATGGTTCGTGAGTTCAAGCCCCGCATCAGGCTCTTTGTTGACAGCTCAGAGCCTGGAACCTGCTTCGGATTCTGTGTCTCCTTCTCTCTCTGCCCCTCCCCTGCTCACACTCTGTCTCTCTCTCTCTCTCTCTCTCTCTCTCAAAAATAAACAAACATTTAAAAATAAATAAATAACTAAAACATCAAAAAAAATGTTAAGAAAAGCAGATCAATACCGTACGGGTGAAACACAAGAGGTCTGTGGCCATTTGTGCTGATGCCAAGCTACCTAGAGCGGCCCCCGCATCTCCAAACGTACAACTAACTGTCTGTGAATAAAGTTGAGTCATCACGGCGTTATTCATGACACTGACAGTGTGGTGGGAAACCTTCACTTCCAATAACAGGGAGCACTTCGGTAAACACTGGTGAGTCTACCTGGTGCAAGGTGACGTGAGTGTCTAAAAAGGATATTTACAAGTAACTCGAGAGAGATGCTTACGATATGAGGATGATAAGCCGGGAAAAGAGAGTCTGCAGGGTTGTGCGTCGAAGCGATTACGGCCCTGCCAAACCGTCCGAGACGGAACAGTGCGTTCGAAATCAGGTCGGGAGGCAAACGAATCAGATAGTAACGGGAATTCTCTTTGGGTGGAGAGAAGCGTTATTCATTCTTCTCTTCCTTATACTTTTCTGACTGTCGCAAATTGTGTAGAATTTCATCGGCACAAAAAATACGCTTCCCTGGCAGGTTGCTACATCTCTAGGGCCATGACTCCGCCGAGCCCGTCTGCCTCCATCAGCGGGCCAAGTGCAGCCGGGCTCGTGTCTGCGAACATTCCCAGGGCAGCTGCGTCGTGCCTCACTCTGGGCCAGGCACGCAGCACGGAGCCGAATTAACAGCCTGCCCTTGTGCGGAGGAGGCCGCAGACCAACTGGCATGAACTAAACAATTTTATTGTTTTCTTTATTTAAAAAAAATTTTTAATGTGTATTTATTTTTGAGAGAGAGAGAAAACGAGCAGGAGAGGGGCAGAGAGAGAGGGAGTCACAGAATCCGAAGCAGGCTCCGGGCTCCGAGCTGTCCGCCCAGAGCCCGACGTGGGGCTCGAACTCACGAACCGTGAGATCGTGACCTGAGCCGAAGTCACACGCTCAACGGACTGAGCCACCCAGGCGCCCTGAACGAGACAACTTTAAAACAGTGCAGTGAGAAGGTCGCTGGTACAGAGACACCGGAGCCCGGAGGGCAAGCGCTGGCCCACTCTTCAGCCGAGGGAGGTGTTTCTGGAGAAGGCCATGTCCCAGCTGCCTCGGAAGGGCTTGTAAGAGCTCTCCGGCTAAATAAAGGTGGGAAGGGGGCTCTGGGAGAGGGTCTGAACAGTGCAAAGCCACAGAGGCAGGAGGCAATACAGCAGATTTAAGGAAGCCGGGTCATCTGGGGAAAGGCATGGGCCGTGCCTCGTGTGCTGGCCTCACACCTGCTTCTTTCCTGGCTGCCGATGAGGGTGGGCCAGGTTGTATGAGTCTCCGTCACTACGATGGGAGTCAGTGGTCCACTTGACAGCTGAGTCGTCTCTGGGACACCCGGGTTCAGGGACAGAGGCTCTGGGGCTGGTTCAACAGCATCCTTACCTCCAGCGGGTGGGCCCGAGCACAAAGCCGGAAACTGAGATGGAAACCACAGGTGGTGTTTTGCGGGGGCTGGGTCCTGGTCCTGGGGAAAGCGTCAGACCACAAGCGTGGTTGTCCCAGCCGCGTACAGCCGACAGGAAGGAGGGAAGGAAGAGATGGATTTTTTTGAGCACCTCCCGCGAACTGGCACTTTGGTAATTACCCCCTCACCATTTAGTGAGGCAGGTATGATTGTCTTTGCTTCGTGGCTGGCAAACCAAGGCTCGGAGAGGTCGGGTAGCTTGCCTGAAGTCACACAGCTAGTAAGTGGCGGAGCCGGGCTGCCTACCTCTCCAGTCGGGACCTTCCCCACCCCTCCACACTGGCCTGGAGGAAGGGAGGGAAAGAACGTGTTGACATGATGAGAATTTCCCCACATTGCCGATGCCAGGCAACCCTGGCCCTCGGTGACCCCGAGGACATCATCTCTCAGGCATGGGACAAAATTCCAGAAATCTCCGTCTCTAGAAATCCCCCTCTGTCCTTTCCCACAGTGTGGAGGTGAACTTCACGCGTTAGCAAAGCCACATGTAGCCCTTCTGAAGGACAAATGATAAGGGGACAAGCCCCCGGGGGAGGCAGCCAGATACGATGGGTAAACCGCGGGGCCGTGTGGCAGGTGGCCTTTAAATGGCCTGTGACGCTGAGCCAATCGTGACCTCTCTGGGCCTTAAGGACGAGACCTGAATTGGGCTGGCGCTTTCCGACTGGAGGGGGAAGAAGTCATTCATGGCACTGGCTAAACATGCGATTTCCGTGGTCCTCTGCAGAAGGCGCATTGTAAACCCTCTTCCTGGGATTCTCGCGAAGGCTGGCTCGTCGAGAGAATCACGGTCTCTCTGAGCTGTCCCCTGGGCTCCGGACCGCACGTATGTCTGCGTGCTGGAGCCCTCCACTTCTATCTTCCTTCGGCATCTCCACCCTTCACCCCCATCCAACCGCCCTCCCACATGCTCTCCCAGGCCTGGCTAGTTTCCTCCCTTTCCTATAAGTCACGTCCAGCCTACCAGCAAATTCCACCACCCTTCCCCTGCAGAGTAGCTAGAATCCATCACCTCTCTTGCCTTCTCGGTCACTCACCCTGGTGTAAGTCACCGGGACAAACACAGTGACCTCATACTCGTCTCTCAGACGCCACTCCTGTTCCCTAAAATCCATCTGTCACAGACTAGCCATGCTGGTTGTTTCAAAGATTCCACCAGAGCGGGTCACTCCCCTGCTTAAACCCTGCCACCACCCCGCCGTTATTTCCCAGTGGTGCCGGTATGGGTTCAGTGGCCAGGGGACGTCAGGGTCTTTGTCTCCGTAAGGATCTTGGCCTTTTCCTCCTGGTCACAAAAAGGCTGCCTTATCCAGGCAGGCAATGCTTGGGATTTATGCTTTCCAGCTTCTAGCCATCTCCATACCTGCCGGGGCACCTCTGATCTACATGAGCCCAGTGAGCGGCAGGACCACGCTTTCGGCTCCCTGATGAGGTTGAGCACCTACTGGGCGCCAGCTACTTTTCCCAGCACTTGACATTACCAAGGTTCTAGAAATGGCCCCAGATTCCCATCGCATCCCCTTGTTATTCAATCAACACTAACCTAGGTACCGCTGTGAAGGGACTTTGCAGGGGTTATCTGGGCTGGGGTGGGAGGAAGGCTGGCCCGATCAGGGGAGCCCTTTCCAGAGACTTTTCTCTAGTTGGAGGCACAGGAAGAAGTCAGTGATATTAGAAGTGCGAGGAGGATTCCATGCACCACTGCTCCTTGGGGATGAAAAGGGCGTGTGCCAAGGCATATGGTGGCCTCTGGAAGCTGAACGTGGGAGCTGGCTCACAGCCTGCAAGGGAAAGGGGCCCTTGGTCCTACGACTGCAGGGAACTTGGTTCAGCCAACAACGAGAACGAGTCTGCAAGCAAATTCTTAAATTCTTTCCCAGAGCCTCCAGCCAAGAACCCAGCCTGACCCCAACACCTCAGTCCCAGTCTTATGAGAACCAAGGTGGAGAGCCAGCTGGCACGCCTGGACTTCTGACCTATAGGACGTCAAGGTCACAAACGGGTTTTGCTCTAGTTGCTACGTTTGGGGCGATTTCATTCTCAGCCCGTTACAGGTGAGGCTCGGAGAGGCTCCCAACTCTCCAGGGTCCACAGGGGCCGCGGGGCTGCTGCCCGCTCATCGAATGCCACCCGCACCTGCCGGATCTCTGGAACTTTCGCTGCGGGCCGGCCCCAGGCTGGACGCTACAGACTTGGAGGTGAGCCCCATGAAGCTTCTGGCCCTGACGAGCCCTGGGATTTGTGGGGAACAATTAGCAATGAGATGGGAATAAGGAAGGAGGCAAGTAGCCGAAGGGAGTCCCTGATGGCAATCACACAGAGTGCTCTCTGGGCCGATGTCCTTGTTTTCAGACCAGAAAGGGGAGCTGGCCACAAAGCCCAGCCCTAGCCCATCTTTCCAGACCCCTGGTGTCTCCTCCTTCAGTTTGGGGGAGGGAATGGTGGGCTCTTTTGTCCCTTGGGAAACTAGATAGGAATGAGGACCGGTTGCCATGTTGCCGATTCCAGCTCTTTCAATCCCCGCCTTGTTCCTGGGGAAAAGCAGAAAGGACACTGCTTATGTCCTCAAGCCCAAGAGGGACAGCAGGAAGGGAAGGACAGATTGCCACCCATCTGCTTCCTCTCCTGTCCCTACCAGCACCTTCTCCCGGCCCCCCAGCACCGCCCCAGGTGCCAGGGCAATTGACGGGGTCGTCAGGGGCGCGTGCCATGAATGACAGGGCTGCAGACAGACTGACTCACTTCTCTGCTTGCCAGAACCCAAAGGCAGACTCCCAGGGGCATAGAAACCTCCCATGTGTCCAAGCTCCCCCCCCCCCACCCCCGACTTGTAAGCAATCGCCTGTCACAAGGAAGGTGGAAGGGAACGAGAGCCCAAACCACAGGCCTTCTCAAGAAATGCCCTCTGACGCCTGGGTGGTGCAGTCGGTTAAGCGTCCGACTTCAGCCAGGTCACGATCTCGCGGTCCGTGGGTTCGAGCCCCGAGTCGGGCTCTGGGCTGATGGCTCAGAGCCTGGAACCTGTTTCTGATTCTGTGTCTCCCTCTCTCTCTGCCCCTCCCCCGTTCATGCTCTGTCTCTCTCTGTCCCAAAAATAAATAAACGTTTGAAAAAAAAATTTTTTTTTTAAATAAAAAAAAATAAAAAAAAAAAAGAAATGCCCTCTGAGGGACGCCTGGGTGGGTCAATCCATTAAGCGTCTGACTCTTGATTTCGGCTCAGGTCATGACCTCATGGTTCATGAGTTTGAGCCCCACGTGACCTCTGTGCTGGCAACACAGGGCCTGCTTGGGGTTGTCTGTCTCTGTGTCTCTCTCAGAAATAAATAAAGTAAAAATAAAAAAAGAAAGAAAGAAAGGCCTTCTGACCACACAAAATCTCGTTCCTTTAACACCAAATCTCGCCACAGCAGAACAGCTCAAAACCCCTGACCACAGAGGCAGCACAGACAAATCTCTTGGCACCATGGACTGCCTGCGGGGGTGGGAAGAATCCACAACACTTGAAACCAGTGTTCTTGTCTTGTTCTTGGCCTGTGCCTTCCCTTTGAGGCTGGCGCAGAGCGAGGGCATGATGCTGGCCCAGCCCTCTGCCCAGGGAAGGAGGGGACGTGCTTGCTCCAGGGAGCCCGAGGGACAGAACAAAGCCCAAGGGCAGCCTGATTGGAGCTCAGTCCGGGAACGCAGTAAATCCCAGGGCGGGAGAGCTTGTCTGTGCAAATGTCTTGCCATCGAAGGGGAGAAATCCTGCTCTGGGAAAGGTCTCCTTGTCCTGCTGAGCACGAGGGGGTTTGGACAGGCACGGGTAGCATGTGGAGAGGCAGGCTGCTCTGCAGAAGAGGTCCCCTCCCCATGGGGACCAGCAGGGAGGTGGGGTGAGGAGAGATGGAAGGGTCGAGATAGAGTCATACGCACATAGCATAGTGGCAAGCTGGGGCTTGGGGCCAAGCAGCCAGGGAGAGCCCCGGTGAGGGGGGCCGAAGCGACCACAGGTGGTTCCTCTTCCCAGAGACCTCCCGGGGGGGGGTGTCCTCTACGCACGCACGTGCACACGTGGCCTGATCTTTGTCTCCTTTGATTCATTTGCCGAAACCAAGGGAGCCCGGGTCCGCGTCAGGCTCGACACCCAGGTGGGATCCGGGGAAGGGAGATAAGCCTCGGGTTGAATTCGGTGGAATCAAGGGCTTGGGGATGCCAGAGGCACCCATGGGAACTTAAATCCCCGAGAAATACCGGGAAAAAGCTTTGAATTTCCCCCAGGCTGAGAAGTGGGGACTCCAGCCAGTCTCATGCAGACGACACGAGCCAGAGAGACCCCCGCTGCCCCCAGCCGACAGGCGCTCCCACGTGCCGCCCCCCCACTCACAAGCCCGGGTCGGGGAGCCCCTGGCGCGAGTGCTCGCTCAGCTCTCATACTGCACGACCCCTGCGAGGCGCCCGCCGCCCCGGATTGTCGCCACCTGCTCGCCTCCTTCCTCCGTCTCT
This sequence comes from Puma concolor, assembly GCF_028749965.1. Taxonomy (NCBI): domain Eukaryota; kingdom Metazoa; phylum Chordata; class Mammalia; order Carnivora; family Felidae; genus Puma; species Puma concolor. Next base: position 9,597,699 of record NC_141672.1, on the reverse strand, counting down.
AGACTCCGGGAGCCTCCGGTCGGGGCTGGGATTTCTTCCGCTCAGACCCCCTGGCTTGGCTCAGGCCTCGGGAAAGGCTGATGTTGAGTAGAAGAGATGGGATGGGCATTTCTGGAGTCTGACACTGTGCCAGACTCCAAGGGTCGGAGTCGAACAAGGCTTGCAACCCGCTCCCGGGGTCCTAATGAATGGGCATCCTTGGGGAAGTGAGGTCTCACCTCCGGAGGTGCTGGGGAACAGTTCGAACAACAGCTTGGCAGAGAATGGGCCGGGCACTCGACTCCAGAGAGCGGTGGCCTGGATGGAGTCTGGTGCCCGTCTGGCCCGTGGACCCTTTCTCCCCCCAGCCCCACCCCCACCTGAGATTGTGGTTCTCCGAGGTACGGGGGCCCAGACTCTGGCTGCCCACGGCTTCCTCGTGTCCGGCAAGCAGTCCGTGAGTGGAAGGGGGGGGTGAGTGAGAGCTGAGTCACCCACGGAAGGCCTGAATCCAAGTCACCTCCCTCCCCAACAGCTGTTATAAACACATTACCGATCAGCATCATGTGCTTGCTCCTCAGGGTTTATGTTGCTGCACGAAAGTAATATCAAGCCTGAGCCCACAAACCTCCGATCACACCATATTTAGTCATCTTCGTGTCTGGTCTGTGCGTCATTCCTCCCTCAACATACTTGTGCTGGGCAACAGCCCCCCAGCCCCCGGCCAGCTCATCCCTTGGGACCCACACCGACCCCACCACTGGCTCAGTCTTCCTCATCCCGTGAGAGGCTGAGAGGCCCCTCTGGGCTGGGACACACAGGCCACGGTCCGCAACGCCCTTCTAGTGCCCGCCTCTCTAACCTTGACTTTCGATCCCTAGCAAGACTGGCGTCCTCTTTCCTGACACCCCCAAAAGAAATCCGTCAAGTCATCGGGACCCCGAAGCATGTATCGGCTACCTTACGTGATGGGCCTGTCATGTCTGGTCTTCTTGATAAATTCGGCTTTCCAATCCCATCTTACAGCTGGGGATCCAGAAGCTGAGCCAGATAAGAGATTTTCCCAGGACCCCGCTTGGCCCCGGGTTGGGCTGGCTCTTTTCTTACCACACTGCTTCTTCCAGACCAGTTCCCAATCGTAGCTGACAACATCAATCTCCACCTGCTTCTTCAAGCCTCCAGAGTCCTTTCTAACGTTCAGGTTGGCTTGACCTGTAATGTGTCACCATCTAACTCTAGCGACTTAACCGAAGAAGCGTCTGTTTGTGTCATGTGACGTGAAATCCTGGAGGCAGGCAGGGTGGGGCGGGTGCAGTTGTTTGAGGAAGTCGTCAAGAACCCGGATTCCTTGAAGCCTCCTGCTATACCATCCTTACCTGGAAGCTCTCATCCTCAGGGTCACAAGAGGGCTGCCCCACCTCCAAGCGTTGCAACTACATTCCAAGCAGGAAGAAAGGGAAAGAGGCAGGTCACCTGAGTGCGTTCCTGCTCACACGGGAAACAGTCGCTTTGCCGGGTAGACGTCTGTTTCTACCATAGTGGCCCAGCAGGGTTACACGGCCACCGTTCCCCGCAAGGCATTTGCAAAGGGAAGTCGTCCCCAGGCGTGTTGGCGGCTCTGAACAAAACTAAATTTCCCGTATGCGAGAAAGCAGAGGACGGATATTCGAGAAGGAATCAGCTGCCTGCTACAAGCTCCCACGTTTAGCCAGTGCCTGAGTCCTGCGGGGTCTGGCTTCTCCGCCCCTGGCCGGCGCTTAGACTGTGCTCTCTGCCGGGCTGCCCTCCACGCCTGTCCACTCCCGTGCTGCCGCCAGCCATCTTTCCAAAGCACAGAACGCATCGTCCCCTTGCCCTCGACCCTCCAGCTCCCGTCCATCGCTTCTAAGAGGAGGTCGAAGCAGACACTTGGGGTCCGTGACGATCCAGCCCTAGCTGATTTCTTCCCTGAGCTCCGAAACCGCCCGATGCTGCCGCCACACGCTGTCTCCCCGCCCCCCACGCAGCGGGTCCCCCCCCCACACACACCTCTGCTCCTTGGCTCCTGCCATCCGCCCCCCACCCGCCCACACCACCCACCATCTAGCATGACTTTCTTCCTGCCTGCTGTACTGGCCGGAAACGCCCCTTTAAGACGCAGCCTAAATGTTACCTTTCCGTAACCATTTGCTGATGGCACAGTCAGAATCACTCTTTCCCCCGCCAGCACACTCTCAGATAACGGTTTACAAGGTGGCTGGGAGTCCAGGTGGTTGTTGCAGTTTCTTTAATGGCACCCATTTCTCTGCTTCTGGGGGTAGCCTCTTGGGGACCCACCCCTCCCCGCACTGGTCCCCAAGGCGCTGGGGTTCTGGTGCCATCCTAGGAGCGTCTCTTGACCCTAGATGCACGGCCCCCCCGCCCCGGGTACGTGAGACTCTAAAACTGCTTCCCACCCGACTCTGTTCGGGCTGGGTTTTCTGCTACTTACGCTCACAGGGTGTCCCCAGAGAGCGTCCCACACGTCTTCCCGGCGGGGTTGAAACCCTGCAAGATCTGCAGTTTCTTCTGCTTTGTTCCCCTTCCCCGGCACAGAGCACCATCCCCGTGAGGGGCCGGTGACCTGAGGCCTTGGGGACCTGTGGGGTTCCCACTCTGCTTCGTCCTGGACCCCTCAGGTCACTGCCCGGTTCTGCTGAACTGCTTGAGCACGCACGTCCCTAGCTTTTCCCTGGTCCCTGGCCTCTGCTTAGTAAAGCCACCGTCAGTAACAGCCGTGAAATGGGCCTCCCCCGCCAGCAGCTCCGTTCTGAGCCTCGTTCCTTTCAAGCTGGCAGCACCTGGCGCCCGGTAGACCCGGAGCAAAGACTAGCTGCTGTTCTCACCAGATTCTGTGGGCAAGCTGATATGGCAGCCCCCCGTGGCACGTCACCCCAGCCGCTGTCGTAGCCGGGCCACGTACTCCCCGCGGACCTCGCCTTGGATGATCGCGAGCGAGCCACGGAGATCTGGTGACCTTCCACTGCAAGCCGCCGTCATCTCGGCCTCGAAACTGTCGCAAAACGCTCGCGGCTGCTCTGCGCCGTTCACACCTGCCTCCCGGCCCTCTAGTCCTAACACAGCAGCCGGAGCGATCCTTTGAGGGAACGGTCAGCTCTGCCGCTCCTCAGCTCAGAACCCTCCAGAGGGCCCCTCGCCTCCCACGGAGAGCAAAAGATAAAGGCCGTGGCCTCCCTGGCTACTCCGATCCGGTCCCGCGGCTGGCTGTGTGCTCCGCATTCCAGGCCCCCCTCCCCTCCCCACGCTAAGGTCTCCATATGTGCTCTTCCTTCCGCAAAGCTGCACCCCCAGACTGCTGTTTGTTCCCCCTCCTCCTCTGGGGCCGTCCTCAAATGTCCCTCCCCCTCAAGTGGCACCAGCCCCCTTCCCCCTCCCCACCCAGGACTCCCCATCCCCCTGCCCCCACCCTGTTTTCCAGCCCGGCATGCTGACCCCAGTCACCTGGCAGGGAGCAGATCTTTCTGCTTGTTGACTTAGTGTCCCCGCGGGGTCCCCCAGGGCGAGCACTCTCCTCATAGCTGCCCCTCCAGGCCCACGGCCACGCGCGTGATTTCCAGGGATGCAGAACACAGAGGATGTGGCTTTTGTCCTCCAGAAAATGTCACGGAACCCCTAGCTGAAGGCTCAGCTTGGTCTTTCCCTGGCCTCCTCCCACTTCACCTCTGAGAAGGAAGGACAGGCGGGGGGAAGCAGGAACATTTATTGAGAACCTATTATGTGCCAAGCCAAGTGCTACAAGGTAGCCTTAAAATAAGCACGTGGGCGTGTAAGAAATTCTCACCTGTCGCTGCTGACTGTGGGGCACCACTCTATTTGAAATATTAGACTCTCGGGGCGCCTGGGTGGCTCAGTCGGTTAAGCGTCAGACTTCGGCCCGGGTCATGATCTCGTGGCTCGTGAGTTCGAGCCTCACATCTGACTCTGTGCTGACGGCACAGAGCCTGCTTGGGATTCTCTCTCTGACTCTCTCTCCCGCTCTCTGCCCCTCCCCACCCCCACGATAAATAAACTTGAAAATATGAAATATTAAACTCTCTGTCCCTCCCCTTCACTTGTTTGGATACCCCTGCACTGCGGGTGCCAATCCAAGGGTGAGTAACCCCACCTGACAGATGGCAAAACGGAGGCTCAAAGAAGTCCAGAAGCTTCTCGGTGATTCAGTTCAGGTCCGTGGATCCTCGGGCTCCCTCACCCCCTACTCCCAACTACTATCCACTCGGCCCTGCATGGAGCGTCTCCTGTGACATCCCCATATACTCCGTTTCTGGAATGTCGTCGGGTGGAGGCCAAAATGTGAAGGGGGGTTGGCACGGCTCAAGCATCTTCGCATCCGGGGGCCGCAGGAGACAGGGTTTTACGGGTGCGTTTCTTCCTGCTCTGAGCAGCCGCCCTCCTTCTCCGGCCCTGAAGGAAAGCAGAGCCGAGAGAGTTCCAGCAGCTTCCCCTGGGCCTTGTTAACCTCCGTGGCCACCCCTCCCCCGTGCCAGCCCCACAGGGAGCCCCGCGAGGCCTGTCCCAGCGCACGTGTCCCTCCCGTGCAGGCATGACCTGTACCCATGCCTCGTGGCTCCAAAGCAAACCCATGAACCGCTCATTATTTATTCCACTCATCCCTCTGGGCACCCAGAGGCCCAAATCTGTCAGGCGAGAAACCTTCTGGAGATGTGCTGTGGGCCTCGGCCGTGGACACATGAAATGGTGCTCTGCCCTTAAGGGGCTCACGTTGTCCTGGGGGCACCGGGCAAACATGTGAGCCCACAGGTAAGTAAGACAAAGTCAGAAGCCGAGGAACTCTGTGAAGAAGGTTCGTGGAGAAAGTGCTAGGCAGCCCCGGGGAGTCCGGGTGGCTCTCTGAGGGGAGTGGCTCTCGATGAGAAGGCAGCTACCCTGAGATCTCAGGAAGAACATTCCAGACTGAAGGATGAGGAGTGTAAAGGCCCTGAGAGGCCTGGAGAGCGTCACAGGATGAGGGGGCAGAAAGAGGGTCTGTGTGGCTGGTGGCTGGGGCGCAGGGGGAGGGCGTGGAGGGGAGCAGGGCAGATGGTAGAGGCCCCGGCCTCTCAAGGAGTTTGGATTCCACCGGACGTGTAGTGGGAGGCCACGGGAGAGCCCTGGACAGGTCGTGATGTGACATGACATCCGTGGGCCTCCATAACGGCTGGCCTCAGGAAGATGACTCAGCTCTGTGAGGGGAGTGTGGAGGGGAGGCCCGTCGGGGGTCCCGCGGGGCCAGGTGCCCTCCGTGGGGCGACTCGGTCTCATCAAATGGCACTGGGAGGCCGAGGGACCTGAGTCCGAGTTTTGGTGCCACGGAAGGCGCTGGTCACCTAGAACCTTCGCGTGGGGAATCACGGGGACAAGAGCCCAGAGGAGGAGGTTAAGAGGAGCTGACGAGCCAGGACAACTCTGTGGTGCTGGGAAGGAAGCAGAAGAGTGGACGGAGCGGGCGGGGGCTGAAGCCCTGAGCCACGCGGACAGAAACCGGGATGTGTCCTCCACTGTGGAGCACGTGGAGACCGGTGCTGGGGGCTGGGACCGCGTGACAGGACGTCCTCATCTAGACACGCCGACAGTCTCTATAAAATCTGAGCTGAGGTTGTCAGCCAAGAGGGAGGGAAGGAAGCCACGGGAAGATGCAGAGAACGAAGGAGCTAGGAGCTAGGGAAGTACAAAGGGAAGTTTCTGGGCGAGCGCACGCGGGTTTAATGCAAGTGTTCCCTGCCCTCCAGGGGTCTGTGATCCTCAATTTTGAAAGGAGGACGGCCACTCCGTTGGACGATTTGCCCCATATATAATCAGCGTCGCGGTGCCGACAGAGGGTGGGCAGATGGTTGAGGCAAGGGAGTTTCAGAAGGAGGGGAGCTGGGAAAATGAGGAGCCTATGTTTGGAAAGCGGGAGGCTTGAAACCAAGCTTGCAATGGGGGGCTGGGAAGGCCATTGGCCGTCCCTCCAGATCCGGCGACTGGGAGGTTCTTGTGGGTGGGTGGTGTGGCCACTGCCGCCTAGACTGCAGGAGGCCACACTCCCACCCCCCTGCAGACCTCAGCCACGGGCAGGGGGACAGCGGGCAGGGAGGCTGCCCCCGGGAGCCTGGGAGTAACCCTTCGGTGCGGCTGCCCTCGCACCAGGCCGAAGCGGGTGTCCCGCAGAGATCACTTTATTGCTTGGCTTGTTTCCACCTGTCCCGTCCTGTTTACCTCGCTCCCCTTGTCCTGGGAATACTCTCCAGTCAACCGTCTGAACAAGAATCCGGTCTCGGGCTCTGCTTCTAGAACAGACGGCTATTCACAGTGGGGCAGAGTCGGTGAATCAGGCACCGACGTGATCGGTGAGCAAAGGGGGCGACCGGGAAATGCCAGCCACGGGTGCAGCGAGTGTGGGGAAGACAGGCGGTGCGCTTGGAAGGACCCGGGGGCTTTGTGCAGGAAGGAGGCAGCCTGGAGGAGGAGGCAAGAAGCCACCGGTGTTGACACACTGCTCCCAGGTCCTGAGGTTGTGACGCGTGATAGGAAGAATCAACCTCTTGAGAAGGCTGGGAGGGGGGCAGAGCCCTCAACCGGGCTTGGGTCAGTACAAGGGGGGAAGACCAGAACTCGGGACTGACCGTGAGTTCTGGAGCCTTCTGAGGGAGGGAGAGGCGGATGGCTGACGGGGCCAGAGTAGGAGGTGTGCAGAGCATCTGTGGGAAGGAAGTGGGCAGTCCTGGCAGATCCAGGAGGCCCAGGTCCTGCCAGAGGCCGAGGGGATGGGGATGTAAGGCTTGGCTCGGTTGGTCCTGGAAGGCAGAGCGCAAAGTGAGCTCAGGGAGCTGAATCGGTGTGGGTGACAGCAAATTCCTCGGGGCTGTTTCTCTAGGTTCATGGAAAACCAACGAAACTGATTCATATACATGACGCCTCGGGGTCGGTGGGGCCTCCTTGCACTTCGGGGATTTGAAGAAATTTCACCCAAACTTTCCATTTACAGGCTCAGGGCTTCCAGAGGGACCTGGCCCCCAACACCCCAACCTGCTACCCCCAAAAATGATCTCTGTGGCTTCTCGACAGCCTGCTTCCTGGAGCTCTTCTCTCCAGCTCTGTGCTCCTGTATCCCAGAGTGCTGTGCTCCTGGCCTTAGCATCCTGCTCCTAAAGCCCAAGACCATTTTCATTGTCCTGTCTTGTGACTTTGGCCATTTAAGGCACAGGTGGCCGGAGTAAAGGGTCGCATTGTGGGTCCATCACCTTCTGCCCAGGTTCAGGCTCTTCCCTTCCTCTCTCTGTCTTCTCCCTCCCCTCAACACGTCAGACTAATCGGAAGCCTTCTGCTGGCCAGGAGCAGGAGGTTTCTGCCCTCACGCAGGCCCCTGGGGGCTCGGCCTCTATTGCCTGTGGGCTGGCCCAGGGATCTCTCTCTGAGACTCGTAAGGCTCCTGCCAAAAGGCATTTGGGGCACACTGTGTTTGTCCCTGTGCACAAACACTGCATGTCATAGTTAGGGACTCAGACTCTGGAGCCATGCCCAGCAAGAGGCCCAAGTTTTCTGAGCCTCGGTTTCCTTATCTAGACATTGGGGCAATAATCGTGGAGCTAACGTTTTTCCAGCCCTTTCCTTGTGCTCGGCACTGGACTAAGCACTTTATAATCATCGTCTTACTGAATCCCAACATTAGCCAATGAACTGGAAACTAGTCCACATGTCAAAGGGCAAAACCAAGGTTTCACGGAGTTTAAATAACGTGTTCTTCATCTTGGGACTTTTAGTTGGGCTGAGCTGGAGTCCCTGACGGGTGTCTTTTACTTTGAAGACCTTGCTCGTACTACACGCACTGACACAAGGTCCTGGGTCCTGGGTCCTGGGTCCCGCCACTGGCTCTGCTGCAGACCTGACCCTCCTCAGGGGCCTCAGTTTCCCTCTCTGTAGACTGAAAGGTCTGTTCTGGCTCGATGGCAGCTGAATCTTGGGAAGATGGCAGGCATGCTCTCGGAAGAGTTACCACAGTTGGATGTAAATTCAAAATCTGCCTCTTACCAGGAGCTGTCCCAAGTTTCCAAGATAGCTTTGGAGATAAAAAGCACACAATGGCCTAAGTTTGATTTAAAGGCAGGGAGCAGGAGGCAGTGAGTAAGAACAGCCTTGCAGCTCTTCTGGAAGGTTTCTAAATTATCCCAAATATCGTTTAATTTCTTCAGGCATGATGTTTTATCCACAGTGGGATTCCAAGTGCATGGCGTCACAGCACTAGAGATCAACTCAGAACCCCCAGCCTTCACACAGGGGAAAGTCGCTTCACGTCCAAGATCATCTGTTTTTACAGGTGAGAAGTGAGGGCACTGAGAGGACCAGGGCAGAGCCAGAACACGGAGATCTTTGAGGGCAGAAAGCATGTGAGCGTGTGTGCATGCATCTGTGTGTGTGTGTGTGTGCATGTGGGTGTGTCAGTGTGTCTGTGTGTGTCTGTGTGTGTGAGTGTGCGCATGTATCTGTGTGTGTCTGTATGTGTGTGCATGCATCTGTGTGTGTCTGTGTGTATGCCTGTATCTGTATATATCTGTGTGTGTGCGCATGTATCTGTGTGTATCTATATGTGTGTGTGCATGTATCTCTGTGTGTCTGTGTGTGAGTGTGCTAATGTAACTGTGTGTGTGCATGTATCTGTGTGTGTCTGTGTCTGTGTGTGTGCATGTATCTGTGTGTGTCTGTGTGTGAGTGTGTGCGTGTATCTGTGTGTGTATCTGTGTGTGTCTGTGTGTGTGCATGTATCTGTGTATGTCTGTGTGTGAGTGTGTGCATGTATCTCTGTGTGTATCTGTATATGTGTGTGCATGTAGCTGTATGTGTGTGTGCATGTATCTGTGTGTTTATCTGTATGTGAGTGTGTGCATGTATCTCTGTGTGTATCTGTGTGTGTGCATGCATGCATCTGTGTGTGTCTGTGTGTGTGCATGCATGTATCTGTGTGTGTCTGTGTGTGTGCATGTATCTGTGTATACCTGTGTGTGTGTGCATGTATCTCTGTGTGTCTGTGTGTGTGTGACTGTGTGCATGTATCTGTGTGTGTCTGTGTGTGAGTGTGCTAATGTTTCTGTGTGTGCATGCATCTGTGTGTGTCTGTGTGTGTGTGCATGTATCTGTGTATATCTGTGTGCGAGTGTGTGCATGTATCTCTGTGTGTATCTGTATGTGTGTGTGCATGTAGCTACATGTGTGTGTGTGCATGTATCTATATGTGTGTGTGCATGTATCTATATGTGTGTGTCCATGTACCTGTGTGTTTATCTGTATGTGAGTGTGTGCATGTATCTCTGTATCTGTATCCGTGTGTGCATATAGCTGTATGTGTGTGTGCATGTATTTGTGTGTGTATCTGTGTGTGTGCATGTATCTATGTGTGTGTGTGCATGTATCTGTGTGTTTATCTGTATGTGAGTGTGTGCATGTATCTCTGTGTGTATCTGTATCTGTGTGTGCATATAGCTGTCTGTGTGTGTGCATGTATCTGTGTGTGTGTGCATGTGCACCCATTCCCCACCCACCCACAGAAAGTCTGGATGGACAGGACTGGCACAGGACATCCTGAGTCACCCCTAAGAGGCGACCGCAGGTGACAAACACAGCTTTGTTTATGCTCCCCGGGTTCTGAGATACACAAGTGACAAATCAGAACAACATGTTCGCCTGCAGAGCTCCTGTCCTGCTCCCCCATCGCATCTGGGGCGGCCCACCGGCCCCGGGGCCCCGCTTTGCATACAGAGCCCTGCTGAGTGCTTGAGGATGACACAGCAGGAACATCCTGACGGCCAAGCCATCTGGAGGCTGAGACATGAGGTTCGAGAATGAGCTCTGGGTGGGCTCTTTGTCTCCAGACTGCAGGCACACCCCGGGCTTCTGCAGCCTTGTCCCGATGTCTCCCAGAGTCCTCACTTCCAAGTTCACCAGACCCGACCGGCAGTCACAGCAGTGAGCCCTGCGAGCAGGCTGACAGCTGTAGGCCCCTGCTTCGTCGCCTCTGGTGCTAACAAGAAACTGAGCAAGCCACGGGGCATGGCATGTGAGGCCCCTTGTGATCTGGGGCCCGCGGGGCAGGAACTCACCATATGCGTTCATGACTTCATTCCTGAATTCATCGACGACCGAATATGCCCAACCAGCCCAATGACTCCTGGGTGTATGTCCCCTCTCTGCCATCCTCGGTCCGGCTAGGACCCGGTGGACACTGGGTGGGACCAGAACTTACAAGACAAAAAAGCGAAATAGCAAATGAACTGTGCAGGAGTACTTTGGAAACTTTGAGGAACTGGAATCGTAAATGAAAAGATTTATTTCTACCAGTAAGAATGCTGTTCTCAAGTGCCCCACTGGGCGGGTAACTTTTCGGTTCTTGTGACATGTCTCTATGGAAAAGAATCAGCTTGGAAAAATCAATCAGCCAATTAAAAAAATGCTGGCAATTCTTTTCTCAGTGTAGAAAATATTGCAAACGTAAAGGAAAAACTCAGCATAGATCATCCAAGCAGCCGGATATAACGAGGATATAACGCGATGACACTCGGGTGTTCTCTCCTCCCATCTGTCTCCGGTGTGGACGAGTAAGTGTGTGTCTGTGTATAAATAAGTAATGTAAGTGGGATCAAGTTGCATACCATTTTATAACCTGCCGTTTTCACCCTTTGCTGTGCTTTGACATCTGGGCTCAGCCTCTAGCACCGCCCCCCACCCCCTAGCCCTGTGACCACGGGGGATTCACCTGCCTCTCCCGAACCTCTGTTTTCTCATCTCTAAAACAATCCTCCTGGGGCGGGTACTGTGTCGTATTCACCCATACAAATTTCACTTCTTCGCAGACACGTCATCAAGCCCTGTTTGCCAGGATCCTTTGCAGCAGATGGGGCCTCGTGACCGCATTCTGGTTAATGGGAAGTGGCATAGGCCACCTGAGTGACTGGTCCCTCCCACACACCATCCTCCATTTTCGTTTTCCTCTTACCCTCCAGGCCCCAGGCCCTCCGTGCTGACTGGTGAAACAAGGTGACCACGAAACAAGACAGCAGAGCCACAGAACGGCACGAGGAGACCTGGGTCCCCAAGCCTGAGCCTAGAGAAGAATCTAACTGGCTTGTGAGGCAAATAAGAAATAAACCTTCAGGGCTCCTGGGTGTTTCAGTCAGTTGAGTGTCCAACTCTTGATTTCTGCTTGGGTCATGGTCCCAGCCAGGGTCGGAGGACTGAGCCCCGAGTCTGGGTCCATGCTGAGTGTGGAGCCTGCTTAAGATTCTCTCTCTCTCTCTCTCTCTCTCTCTCTCTCTGTGCCCCTCTCCCCCCATTCATGCTCTCTTTCTCTCTCTAAAATAAAAATGGAAGGAAGGACGGAAGGAAGGAAGGAAGAAGGAAGGAAAGAGGGGGAGGAGGGAACAAGGGAAGGAAGGAAAGAAATGAAAGAAAGAAAGAAAGAAAGAAAGAAAGAAAGAAAGAAAGAAAGAGAAACCTTCATTGCTTAAGCCACGGAGGCATCAGGATTTATCTGCTTCTGTAATGTAGGCTAACCTAACAGCAACCTACCTCATAGGTCATGCTATGCCTTCAAGGTCTTGGATTCAACTGCTCATAAAAGTACTCAACAAACACGAGGCTTTAAAAAAAAAAAAATAGCGAATCACAGGGCACCTGGGTGGCTCAGCCAGTTAAGTGTCTGACTCTTGATTTCGCCTCAGGTCATGGTCTCACGGTTTGTGGGATAGAGCCCTGCATCGGGCCCTGTGATAACAGTGTGGGATCTGCTTGGGAGCCTTTCTCTCCCTCTCTCTGCCCCTCCCCACTCATGCTCTGTCTCTCTCTCAAATAAATTAACTTTAAAAAATTTTTAATAAAATAAAAATAAAGAATCATAAATAAACAAGCAAGCCATGTCATAAATTGGGTAATACACACCCTGAGGTTTGTGGGACTACGAGAAGAGAGAAATCACCGTGGACAAGAGTAAGTAAACAAAGGAGGTGTTGAGTGCAATCAGCGAGGCTGTGTGTGAATTGGGTCCAGGAGAGGAATCGGAAGGCTCTTCGGGGCAGAAGATGATTCCCGAAATCAATGTGTTTTTGTCAATCGCCCAGGAGGAAGGGCAGTGAGGGACGTCCTGTGTAATCACCGGGAAGGTGGGAAAGGGCCGCAGGCTGGAAAGCACTTTGGCGGAGGGGCTCCCTCCCAGCGCTGTCGCCTTCTGCTCTGGACCCCCCAGGACCGTCCTCAGCAGCAGTAGAGTGGCTTTGCTTGCCGAGGTCCCCAGGAAGCCACAGAATAGGTAGGGAGGTGGGGAGGAGGGGTGTTAAAAACAATGTGGACACCCTTTCCCCCTCACATTCTGGAAGTGCGAGCAGGAAGCCCAGGAGTTCATGTGGCCTGCGTTTGGACACGGAGCACGGCCGTTCAGCGTCAGAGACGGAACGCACTAAACCAGGCTATGGATGTCACGTTTCTTTTCAGCCTTCCACCAGGCTCCCATCCCCGGAAACAAAACCCAGACTCCTGACTGTGATCTGCAAGTTTGACACGGTCTGGTCCCTTCACGGCTACCCTTCCAGGTACTGGGGAACAACCCGGCTAGTTTTTCTGGGGCGTGGCTGGACACCCCTTCCCAGCCCCGCCCCCTTGCGTGGGCCAGCAGAGACCACGCCTCTCGGTGCTGGCCAATGAAATGTGTGCAGGAGCCAAGGGCACCCCCTTCCAAGCCTGCCCCCTAAAACTATCTCACCATCTCCCTTGACGTCTTTCTGGCCCTGGCTGCTGGCGGAGGGCCAGGGCCAGCGGAAGGCTGTCAGACGCTAGGCTCCGGGAGCCAATGGATCCCATGACAACAGGAGCCCGGTTCCTCAAAGACTGGGGGAGCAGAGCCTCCCCTACACCCCCACTGTGCTAGACACAGACCTTCACTGCATCAGACCCAAATTCTGGGAATCATTTGTTGCTACAGCTGACCTACCCTTACCCCGGCTAGTCAGACCCTGCCGATGGCTCTTTTTGGGCGCTCCTAGCTTTTATTACTATTATTTATTTTCTTCTTCTCCCTGCAAAATATAAACTTCAGGAGGTCAGGGGCTCAGCGTGGGGCTCTGCGCTTAGCATGGAACCTGCCAGGGATTCTCTCTCTCCCTCTCTCTCTCTCTCTCTCTCTCAAAATAAATCAATAAACTTTAAAAATAAAATAAAAGGTGTATGAATATCTATCATGATCCAAATACGTGTTTCCAATTGGGTACAACGATCATCCTTCCCCATCCATGACCACGTGTTGTCGGCCTGGATGACAAAGGCTCACGCTCAAAACTGACTCCATCATTGCACGACCCACAAGGCCACCGACTATGAATGCCTGCCTCCTGGGGCAGCCACCCCGCCCGAGACCTCTCACCGGCTTGCCCTCCTGCCAGCACCCCCCTTTCCCGCCCATGTCATCCAGCCCCACATTCCGGACCTCAGCTGCTGAAGCCACAGGTTCATCCCAGCCTCTGTCTGTCTTTCCCAAGGGGACAGTTTAACAGCAAGTTCAGATCCAAGCCCCAGCTCCGCTGCCTGATCTCTGTGTGACCCCAGGGCAAGTTACTTAATGTCTCTGGTCTGGGTCTACAATGTGAGAATCTGGATCAGAGGATTGCCGCGGGATCCTCAGCCCTGATTTGACCTACAGCCATCTATTTCCTTCTGCTTCTTGGCCCGAATGTTCCTTCTCACGGCCAAGACTTCCTTTGCTCCGGAGCAGAGTCCGCTGCTCACCCTCCGGCCCCAAGTGACTCTTAAGCCACCAGACCGTGCCACCCCAGCCACGGCAGCCTGAAGGTAATCCCGGGACCACAAATAGAAAACAAGGGGTTTCCTCCTTCTTTCCCCACCTATAATGGCAGAGGCTGAGTCAGCTCCCTTCAATGGGTCCTACACACACACACACACACACACACACACACACACACACACGTATAACATAAACCAGCCTCCCGTGGACCCATCAGCCAGGTTAAGAAACAACATCGCCTAACAGGTCAGAAGCCCCCCACCTCCCCGTGCTCTTCGGCACCAAGGCGTCCTGACCACACTCCGTCCTCACATCCACCCTCTCAAAGGTCAAGTTCCTGCAGAAGAGCCTCTCTTCCGCCCAATTCAGCCACATACCCACCACTTGATTTCGAGTCCCCACAAAACTGCGTGCAGTGGGGACCAACGGGGCCTCCCAGAGGGTATCAGAGGAGCTGTTCCTGGAAGACGAGGGCCTAAGCACTGGGCAGAAACAGCCAGGCTGCTCTCAGAGGGTCTGCTCTGATCCCAAGCTGCTTCCTTCTCTGCATTCCAGGAGGAGCCTTGCAGGCCTGACTCCCTTTTCCTTGCACCTGCTCTCTGGCTCAGTGCGTCTGCAGGGTGGACCCAGAGCCATATCTGAGTGACAGGCGGCGAGCTGTGCTCAGAATTGCCCCTCCCACCCCCCATTCCTGGCTATTTTCACCTTGAACCCTGTGAGGACGGAATCTTCCCTTAGGGTGAGTTACTTCCCAAGAGGCTCCTGAGCCCTTCAGGCAAAGAAGCCACTGACTGAACTCGCGTACAGCTGGGACCCAGCTCCCCTTCCCAGCGAAGAGGGCAGGGAGGGGGATGGGGCCAGTGTCTCTGCTGTCTTGTGTCACCGAGATTGCCAGCTGTCCCCCTGCATCCATCCCTCTTCTTAGTAATGGACGTGCGTAGCTGGGCACAAGACGCCTGGTTTGACCGCGTTCCCCAGGCTGTCACGGACGAGATGCACATCACTGGGGGGTCTGGGAGTTGAGCCACAGGAAGGGCGCCCACCACGTTCTCCGTCCTCTTCCCTGAAGGTGGAACCCAGACATGGCGGTGACCCAGCTCCAACCGTGCAGGTGACAAATGGGAGCCGGCAAGTAACCGAGTGCCTAATGCTAGGAACCCAGCTCCCTGAGTGACTGCGGGGACTGCAACCCCCCCATGTGGCTCACTTTGGGGCTGTTACCTGAGTGTGTGAGAGGTAGACTTCTGTGCGCTCAGTCACTCCTGGGGAGGGAGGGGGTCTGCCGTGCAGGCCGGTTGTCCCTCTGACCAACACACGGCTAGCCGGAAAGGCTGTCGTCTCGGTCCCCAGAAGGGAACAGCCCCGAGGGCAGGCTGCAGGCCCAGGAGAGGCTCCCTGCTCACCAGGCCTCCTCCCCACCCGTTTGTTAAGTGCTGTAGGACCCGGGGTTCGGGTGAAAATGACGTCCCCCCAAGACACACCTGTGAAGTGTGCATGAGTCCTGAACAGAGCGATTAGTTGCTGGCTGGGAATGATACATAGGACGGACCAGGTTTCGGGGGAGAGGGGAGGAAGGTAACGACGGATCTCGGAGGATCTGAGGACAGTTAAGAAGGGCAAGGATTCGTACTGCTGCGGGGGACACGGGGGCGGGGGGTAACTTCTAAGAACAGTGAAGGGCAAGATGAGAAGAAAAAGGAAGGGGCACAGAGGACACAGTGAGAAGTACAGACAGAAAGTAGCAAATGTGAAATCCACTTGAGAGGGAGATCCCACCTTCAAAGAAGGAGAGAAGGAGAGAGGCAGGGAGAGAGAGCAAGAGAGGGATGGGGAGGAGGAAGGGGGGGGAGAGAGAGAGAGAGAATAAGGATAAAGGGACTAGTGTGGTAGGGGTCACATGTCACGTCGGAGCCCTGGGTTCCCATCTGCTTCCTGGTGTCCCAAGTTCCCTCCCCACCAAACAGTAGGATGGTGAGAGAGAGAGAAACAGAGAGACAAGGAGAGAGAGAGAGAGAGAAGAGAGACAGGGAGACAGGGAGAGAGAAGGAGAGAAAGAGTAAAGGGGCCAGTGGTAGAGGGGCGGCTGGGTGGCTCAGTCGGTTAAGCGTCTGACTCTTGGTTTTGGCTCAGGTCACGATCTCGCGGTCCGTGAGTTCAAGCCCTGCATCAGGCTCTGTGCTGGCAGCTCAGAGCTTGGAGCCTGCTTCAGATTCTGTGCCCCTTTCTCTCTGCCTTTCCCCCGCTCACACTCTGTCTGTCTGTGTCGCTCTAAAAAATAAATAAAACATTAAAGGGGGAGGCTGGTGGTAGAGATGACAGTTCCCATCTGAGCCTTGGGCTCCCATCCACTCCCTGGTGTCCCAAGTTCCCTCCCCACCAAGCCAGAAACTGCCTGGCACCCCCGTCCCCCGACTTCCAGCGCTGCGGTGTCAGAAGGAAGCCATCAGCAGGGCTCGGTCATCCCCCCACTGGCCTCCGAGACCATGACAGGCCGGGGCCTCTCTCCAAAAGGTCACCCTACCACCGGGGTGGCTTTTGAACTTGACCAAACGCTTCCAGGGCGCAGTCAGCTTGATCTTCACAGCGCGATGACACGGCCCCAGGGGAAGCGGCTGAGAGCAGGGACGGATGTGGGCCAGGTGACCCGGCCGAGTGAACACGGGCTCCAGGCTCCCCCTCCGGGGCCCTGCCACCAGCGAGACGCCAGCCCCAGCATGGATGGCATCCCCCTCATCCGGCTGTGGGGACGGTGGCCGGAGTCAGACCCCGTCACTGGCGGCGCTGCGGGCACAGGGGTCTGTGCGCGGCCAGGGTGCTGGGCAGGGCAGGACGAGCCAGCCGGGCGGGCCGCTGTGGTGGTTTCCACGCCTGGCCTGCGGGGACGAGCCAGCAGCCTGCCTTCCCGAGCCGTGGGGGGGGGGGGGGGGGGGGGAGCACGGCTCACCTCCACCCCACAGAAGAAGGCGGCAGAGGGTGTCTCACTACCCCCCTCCTCCCCTGAGTCACCACATCGCTTCCTCTGCTCCTCCCGGCTTCTAGAGGCCGCCCGCAGCCCTGGGTTTGTAGCCCTTCGTCCTCAAGGCCAGCAGTGGCCGCTCGGGTCTTTTTCGCGCTGCCTGCCTCCGACGCGGACCCTTCGTCCTCCTTCCTCCGCGTGGAAGGACCTGTGCAACAGCACTGGGCCCGGAGATTCCAGGGGCGTCTCTCTTACTTCCAGGTCAGCTGATTAGCAGCCTAAACTCCACCCTCAAGTCAGTCAATTCCCCTTGTCACGTAACGGAACACGGGACATGGACATCTTTGGCGGGGGTGGGGGGCGGGGGGCAGTGCTCTGTCAACACAGTCCCCCTTGGGGATGACGGGCCCAGGTGTCGGAGCTCCTGGAAGGCTGAGTCACACCTCAAGACCCACAACAGACCACAGGCAAAGGCCCCTCTCTCGTTCTCTTCTCTGGCCAGACGAGGGTAGAAGAGAGCACTGAGAAGATGGCTCCCAAACATCGGATCTGGGGGGGGTGGGGGGACACAGACTGGGTTCCTTGAGCCAGAGGGGAGCATCCGACCCCCAAGTTCACGCACACATTGGCCACGGGCCTGGAGGGCGCCTGAGAGGGGTGGGGACCACCCGCACCCGTGGGACGCAGGCTTGGGGATGTGGACTTGAGTTTCAGAAAAGCTCACCATTAGCTGTCGGCAGAAGCAGAAACTGAAGACGCGTGGAGAGAAGGCCATGAGGCGCCAAGAGCCAGCAGAAGGGGAAGGAGACACAGACCGGAGACAGCTGGGCACAGGGGGCTGTGCTTCTCTCTGAGGCACAGAGGGCGGCTGAGCCACAGCGATGGCGACAGACGGTGATGGTGACGCAGTCACAGGAGAGCCTGGGTTGGCGGGGGAGGCGTACGTCCTGGGCATGCACGGCGACACGCTCTCCCAGCCCTAGCCCTGCTCTAGCCCTCTCTCCCTGCCCTGGGGCTTCTGGGACCTACAGCAGGTGCCACTTCACCGGGAAACCCTCCACCTATGGGGGAAACGCTTCTCCCTTTTGTCCCTGTGGCAGACTTTTCAGAGACCCAATCAGACTCTCTTTAGAAGGTCCGGGCACCCAGCAGCCATAGCGGTGGTCAATTCGGGAACACACCTTTGCACGGTGTTCCCTCCTTCCTTGTATCCCTCCCACCGGCTGGTGCAGGTGGTCACGTCCCAAATAAATGCCCCGCACAGAAGCCTCTGTCTCTGTCCCCACTCTGGAAGGAGTTCCTTCCAGCACCGTCTGTCCAGATCTCCCGTCAGAGACCAGGCATCCTAGGCTAAGGGCCAGCAGGGCATCAGGAGCCCTCATGGGTGCTTAGATACTGGACCTGGGGTCCCGGTGCTGACCACACCTCCGTCTCTTAGCTCTGTGACCTAGAGCGAGTTACTGCTTCTCTCTGAGCCTCGGTTCCCCCCCATGGAAAATGTCAATGATCACACCTACTATACAGGTGTGGGTGGGTTTTTTTTATTTATTTATTATTTAAAAAAAAATTTTTTTTTTACCTTTATTTTTGAGAGACAGAGAGAGACAGAGCACAAGTGGGGAGGGGCAGAGAGAGAAGAAGACAGAATCTGAAGCAGGCTCCAGGCTCTGAGCTGTCAGCACAGAGCCCAACGCGGGGCTCGAACTCACAAACCACGAGATCATGACCTGAGTCCAGATCCAGAGTTAGACTCTTTAACCGGCTGCACCACCCAGGCGCCTCTGGGTGTGTTTTGAACATGAAATAAAGTAACAATTATAAAAAACCTTAACCCTGATTCTGTCGACTAGGAGAACGCTGAATTAATAGCTTATAATCATGTCTTATTCTTGGTGGGAAAGAAAAACTGGTGGGAAGGTGAAAACTTCCCAGCTGGTGCGAGGGGTTTTTTTCAGGGTGTGCCCGGGTCTGCGCCTTCAAGGGGGTCCCGGACCAGGTGGAATCTTGCAGAGCAGGTGGCCAAAGTCCCAGAGCTGTGCGTGAGCTCCCACGACCTCATGCTGCAGAGAATGACGGGCCTTGAGCTGTCCTGACCTTGCCCTTTCCAGAAAACGAGAACGTAATTAAGTGAGCACAAATTGAGGAAACAGGGGAGGCCCCCCGCGTGGCTCTAGGGAAGGGGGTGGGGAAGGGACACAGTGACCGACCCGGCCTCTGCCTCCACGCGTGGCTGTCACCGCACTGACCAAGCGCGCTGCGTTCCGCCCGCGGCAGATGCGGGAAGCCAGCTCCAAACCTGTGCACTCCTGCTACGATGTCCATGGAGCGTTTAACCCCAGCGCGGGGGTTCGCAGCCCCTGGGTGCCTCTGAGACCACCGTGCCGACGCCCGACTTTAGCACCTCTGTGTCCGAGAGGGGACTTGGGAAACCACACACACCTGAGGGGCCGCCACTGAACCCCTTGGGGTCTCCATTTGCAATTTAAGACTTTCCTTCCGAGCCGGGAGCGGACCAGTCTGTCTTTTCCAAGAGATGCTGGTGGGAAGGTGAGCACAGGGCTGAGGGAGTGCGGTGGGGAGGGGCTGCCCAGGGACCCCCACCCCGTCCGAGAGGGCAGCCCCCCTCTCGGCAGCTTTCACCGAACGCCAACTATGTGCCTGTTGTAAGGGCTCGGGATCCACTGGTGAGCAGGACGGGTAATGGCCCTGAGGTCTTGGAGCTCACATTCTGGAAGCGAGAGATTCACCGTCAGCTGGGAAACCAGTGGGTACTCAGTAGAACGGCACAGAGTGAGAGAGTCACAGGGAACATAAAGGAAGGTCAGGGACAGAGTATTGTCTATGGGGGAGGGGGTGCATGTGTGACATGGGTGGTGGGTGGTGGGTGTCACCGTCTGAACCAACCACCCTTCAGGCCACAGCCCTGGCATGTGGTTCCCCCACCCCACCTGTTCCTTGGGGTCACTGCTCCTGGTAGGAGGGTATAAGGGTGTCTCCCTTCAAGGGCCCACAGAGGGGGACAGAGGGCAAACGGGAATGGGCTGTCCCATTCTCTGAACCCCAAAGAACTAAAAGTACTAGCCAAGCGTCCAAAAGACCCCAGAGAACCCAGTGCCCCATGAGGCCTTCCTTTCAAACAAGCCATTGTTCCAGGCTGCCCTTGCAGACACGTGCTCAAGGTGTCGTGGGGCCCAGCCTTCCCCTCTTTTCCGAGAGAGTCTGCTCCCCCGGAGACCTCCCTTGGTGACCTGCTGAGGCTAGTCACCCACACGGAGCTCTCGTTTATCTTCTCACTGTGGAGTGCACGGGAGGCCAGACTCTATTCTGCACGGCAAAATGTCCCGCAACCCCCCAATTTTTATTTGTGTTTATTTATTTATTTTATTTATTTTTAAAGGTTTGTTTTTTTTTTGTTTTTGTTTTTTTTTCTCTGTCTTCACTTTAAAAACAGCTTTGTTGAGGTATAATTCACGAAAGTTCATTCACTTTAAGTACACAATTCAACGGCTTTCAGTAGACGTGTTGAGTTTGCAACTATTACCACAATCTAGTTTGAGAACGCTTCTGGTAAGTCGCCTTCGACAGCAAATATTTTAGGTGGCATCATGGCACCTATTAATTATTCACTGATAGATTTGCTGTTTGTTATTGAGAAGTACCTGGGGAAAATTTGTTTACTAGTAAATATAATTGATTGTCAAATTGGGTTCCGTACAACACCCAGCACTCATCCCAACAGGTGCCCTCCTCAGTGCCCATCCCCAACTTTCCCCCTCCCTCCCGCCCCCACATCAACCCTCAGTTTGTTCTCAGTATTTAAGAGTCTCTTCTGGTTTGCCCCCTCCAGGTTTTTATTTCCGCACCCCGCGAAAATTTCAAGCTCCGTACCTGCTGGTCCATGAGTTCCATTTTATCTACCAGGATGTAAAACAAAGCAAAGCTGTGAACGTGGCCTGAAACTGGTTGACAAGGGTAAAGTGCTCACGAACGCATTCGTCCATCCATCCGCCCACGACACTGGAGCTGCGAATTTGTAAAAGACTTTACGGCAGGGGAACCAAGATATGCAAAGAAGGACAGGGCACCTGCTGGCCTCCAGATGCCAAGGGAAGGGGGACGCTCTCTCGCACAGACGCCATCTAGGGCAGGGAGGCACCAGAGAGATTTGAAGCCCTAACCCCTGTACCTGGGAAACTTATTTGGAAATAGGGTCTTTGCAGGTGATCCAATTAAACCGGGGGCACTAAGGTGATCCTGATCCAACATGTCTGTGTCCTTATAAAAGAGAGAAATCTGGACACAGACATGCCCACCGGGAGAAGGCAGCGTGAAGATGGGAATTCAGCTGTCACAGCCCAGAGGCTGGGAGAGAGGGCTGGACCTCTCTCCTTCCCCAGTGCCCTCAGAGGGTGCAAGGCCCTGCCGATGCCCAGACTTCAGCACCCAGAACTGGGAAACCAAAGGGGTCTGCTGTTGGCTTCCCAACAGTCAGGCTGTGGTGCTTTGTGACAGTGGCCCAGAGCTAATCCCCTCTCCAGGATCCGGACATTAACGGAGTAACTCTGGGTAGAGCATCAGGCCTCCCTGTCACATCATGGAGCCATTGTTCACGATTCACAGGCCTGGTGCAGAGCCCCTGCCCCCTCTGTGGGATGGAAAGAAAGCTCAGGGAGGGTGAGGGGCAGGGGGAGTTGGGCAGAGGACCTAAGAGGCGAAGACAGCCAAGCACCACAGGGGTTCGGGCTTTATTAGAAGAACAGTGAGAAGCATTCAAGGGTTTTAAGTAACGTAAGTTGACTTCAGTTTTCCACGGAGCCCTTGGGTTACTAGGCAGAGACTGGGGAAGCGGCCCGGAGCCAGCGTCCAGGCTGGAAAGGATGGCGTGAGCCTGGGTGACAGGAAGCGGGGAAGCCCCATCCAGTGACACTGGTTTTCTCTGTGAAATAGCAGGATGGTCCTCTGCTTGGGGTGAGACGGAAGGGGGAGGTCTGGAAGTTGGAGGGAAAGAGGAAGAACCAGGAGGTAAGACCCAAGGGAGGCTCTGGGCGGTGTCTGGGCCCTGCCGGGACCGCCAATCCTGAGAGTACAGCGGGATCAGGCCATCGGCCTTTGGGGGTCCCACTGGCCTGGTAGAGAGGGGACCAAAGGTGGTAAGGGACAAGGGGGATGGGGAGGGACAACAGGCAATGACTCAGTGAGGGTACGCGGGCAGTGGAAGTAGGCAAATACGTCATATGGGAAGAAGGGGTGTTGTGGGCAGAAAGAAAAATACCGATTTTGGTCAAAGTGGCCCTTCGCTGTCCATGGGTCTCTTCCCTCCCCCAAACCCCTTTAAAATGTTAGTAGAGGTATTACCAAAAAGGGCACAACTCAACAAGAACATAAAAATGGGGGAGCCTGCAGGGGCGCCTGAGTGGCTCTGTCGGTTGGGTGTCTGACTGCGGCTCAGGTCATGATCTCACAGTTCATGGGTTCGTGCCCCACGTTGGGCTCTGTGCTGACAGCTTGGAGCCTGGAGCCTGCTTCGGATTCTGTGTCTCCTTCTCTCTCTGCCCCTCCCCCGCTCTCTCTCTCTCTCTCTCTCTCTCAAAAATAAATAAATATTTAAAAAAATTAAAAAAAAAAAAAAAAAAGACAGCCAGGAGCATTGGCTCTTTGCGGAAACCCATGAACCTAAAAGCAAAGAGGAAAAGAGGCCAAGGATAAGCAGTGCAGAAAACAGAGGAGATGGTGCAGACATTTTTTAAAGTATACTTAATATCCTTACAAAAATAAAATATTACATCCATTAAACAAGAACAGGATGCTATAAAAATGAAAAAGAATAAGCAGAGCTCTTGTCCATTAAAAATGTCATAACTAAGACCGGAAGAAAGATCTCTGCAAAGTACATATCTATCTGGTAAAAGACTTGTGTCCAGAATATTTCAAGAGCTATCAAAACCCCACAATAAAGAAACTTACTGTCTGATTCAAAAGCAGAGATTTGAACAGACATTTTACCAATAATGATAATAATAACAACATGATGACAAATAAGGGGATGAAAAGATGCTCAACATCACAGTCATTGGTGAAACGCAAATTCAACCACAATGAGATACCCCAACACACCTATTACATTGGCTACTATTAAAAAGGCTGACCTTGGGGCGCCTGGGCGGCTCAGTGGTTAAGCGTCCGACTTTGGCTCAGGTCATGATCTCACGGCTCGTGGGTTCGAGCCCCACGCCAGGTTCTGTGCTGACAGCTCGGAGCCTGGAGCCTGCTTCGGGTTCTGTGTCTCCCCCTCTCTCCGCCCCTCCCCCACTCGTTCTTTCTTTCTCTCTCTCTCTCAAAAATAAATACATATTAAAAAAAAATTTTTTTAAAGGCTGACCTTACCAAGTGTCACTGAAACTATGAGCCAGTTGGGATTGCCAGACATTACTGGTGGGAATGTCAGATGATTTACGCAGCTTGGAAAACAGTTGGGTGGTTTGCAAAAAAGTGACACCTACACTTACCACATGACCCCGCCATTCTGCTCCCGGGTACTTACCCAAGCAAGAGGAAAGGAAATGTATGTCCTAAAAAGCATCCCATATGAATGTCCATGGCAGTATATTTCTAATAGCCCCCAAACCAGAAACAGCCCAGATGTGCATCAGCACATGCATGGATAAGCAGATTGTAGCACACCCAGAGACACAACGGTAAAAATGATCGACGACTGATACACAGAACAATATGGGCGAATTTTGAAATAATCATGTTGGGTAAAAGAAGCCAGCCAAGAAAAAGAGGGCACACCATATGATTCCACTTTTATAAATCTCTAAGTAATATCAACTAATCCAGATAACAGAAGGTGATCTGGGAGGAATCCCTAAGGGGCTCATGGTGGGATGTATGCCCTTGTTGATTACAGTGATGGCTTCGAAGTGTATACCTACCTAAAAACTTACCAAACTTCACACTTTATTTTATCTAAAAAAAATTTTTTTAATGTTCATTCATTTTTGTGAGAGAGAGACCGAGCGCACAGGGGAGGGACAGAGACAGAGGGAAACACAGAATCCGAAGCAGGCTCCAGGCTCTGAGCTGTCAGCACAGAGCCCAACGCGGGGCTCGAACTCATGAACCATGAGATCATGACCTGAGTCAAAATCAGATGCTTAAGGGACCGGGCCACCCAGGTGCCCCTAACATTGAATGTTTTGATTTTAATAGTAGATTAGTCAAGCATGTAGACAAGACAATGTATTTGATCACTAAGAAATTATACCAAGAATCACTAATTTATCTGCCATGTGTTCTTGGTTAAGTGGTACCAAACATATCTAGAACTACTTGTTATGTTCTTAAAATCTGTATTCCAAGTGAATCAGCCAATATTTAGTAAGCACAGGGTCCAGTAAGTTTATGCTCAAGGGACTAAATTATGATGAATCCCAAAGGCAAACTTTGGAAATGCCCCACACAGGGCTCGAACTCACAGACCACGACATCATGACCTGAGCCGAAGTTGGACGCTTAACTGACTGAGCCACCCAGGCGCCTCATCGAACTGCACACTTTAAATATGCACGGTTTATTATACGTCCGTTATACCTCAATAAAGCTGTTTGAAAAAAAATGATAACTAACTAACACAAGAACAAACACTCAGATCAATGGAATAGAATAGAGAACCCAGAAATGGACCCACAAATGTATGGGCAACTAATCTTTGACAAAGCAGGAAAGAATATCCAATGGAATAAAGACAGTCTCTTCAGCAAGTGGTGCTGGGAAAACTGAACAGCGACATGCAGAAGAATGAACCTGGACCCCTTTCTGACACCATACACAAAAAGAAACTCAAAGTGGATGAAAGACCTCAATGTAAGACAGGAAGCCATCAGAATCCTCGAGGAGAAAGCAGGCAAAAGCCTCTTTGAACTTGCCCGCAGCAATTTCTTACTCAACATGTCTCTGGAGGCAAGGGAAACAAAAGCAAAAATGAACTACTGGGCCCTCATCAAAATAAAAAGCTTCTGCACAGCGAAGGAAACAATCAGCAAAACTAAAAGGCAACCGACAGAATGGGAGAAAATATTTGTAAACGACATATCAGATAAAGGGTTAGTATCCAAAATCTACAAAGAACTTATCAAACTCAACACCCCAAAAACAAATTATCCAGTGAAGAAATGGGCAAAAGACATGAATAGACACTTCTCCAAAGAAGACACCCAGATGGACCAACTGACACATGGAAAAATGCTCAATATCACTCATCATCAGGGACAGACAAATCAAAACCACAAGGAGATACCACCTCACACCTGTCAGAATGGCTAACATGAGCAACTCAGGCAACAACAGGTGTTGGCGAGGATGCGGAGAAAGAGGAGCCCTTTTGCATTGTTGGTGGGAATGCAAGCTGGTGCAGCCACTCTGGAAAATAGTATGGAGGTTTCTCAAAAAGCTAAAAATAGAACTACCCTACGACCCAGCAATTGCACTACTAGGCATTTATCCACGGGATACAGGGGTGCTGTTTCGAAGGGACACATGCACCCCCATGTTTATAGCAGCACTATCAACAATAGCCAAAGTATGGAAAGAGCCCAAATGTCCATCGATGGATGAATGGATAAAGAAGATGTGGTATATATATATACAATGGAGTATTACTTGGCAATCAAAAAGAATGAAATCTTGCCATTTGCAAGTATGTGGATGGAACTGGAGGGTATTATGCTAAGTGAAATTAGTCAGTCAGAGAAAGACAAAAATCATATGACTTCACTCATATGAGGACTTTAAGAGACAAAACAGATGAACATAAGGGAAGGGAAACAAAAATAATATAAAAACAGGGAGGGGGACACAACAGAAGAGACTCATAAATATGGAGAACAAACCGAGGGTTATGGGAGGGGTTGTGGGAGGGGGGATGGGCTAAATGGGGAAGGGGCACTAAGGAATCTACTGAAATCATTGCTTCACTATATACTAACTAATTTGGATGTAAATCTTATAAAATAAAAAATAAAGTTAAATTCTATATAAAAAAATAATAATAATATCAAGGGACGTTCCCAAAAGAAGAACAATAATAATAATAGGAGTAAAGGGGGAAAAAAGCCCCTAAGAGTTAGAGATTTAACACAGGGCAGTTCAAGATCTGAGAAATGGAAGTTTCCAGAGAAAGAAAACAGAAGCAAACCAAGGGGGAGGACCTTGTCAAAGAAATGATCAAGGTGACCTTATTTGGAGAAATGATCTCTGCGGATATGATGGAGATGATGAGACCACTGTGGATTGTCCGCGGGGACCCTCAATACCATCACAAGTATCCTCATGGCAGGGAGGTGGGGGGGGGGGGGGTGGCGGAGAGCAGATGCTCAGAGAAGGCACGTGCAGAGCAGAGATGGGTGGGGGGAGGTGGCCAAGAAACACCAAGGGATGCTGGCTGCCACTAGAAGCCAACGGGAGGCACGCAGCCCCGTGGACACCCTCATCTCTGACCTGTGCCCCCGCCCCCAGAACTGTGAGTGAACACCCTTCTGCTGTGGTCATTTGTCACAGGAGCCTTAGGAGAGCAGTAACCCTAATCATGGTGTGACCCTTGGCTCCCCAGTCCCAGGGCAGCCACGTGGGCTGGAACCAGATTGTGCCTATAATCGCACTGGGAGGCTGGGGGAGGGGAAGCAAGAGGAACTCACAGACACGTGGTGATGCACCGAGATGCGGGGAGGTGCAGCCTGGGGTGTCATACGGGATGCAGAGTGGCTCAGAAGCATGGTGACACCGGATACGGACTGGCCTGAGCGGGGGACAGCCGCAGGGGGGTCCCCAGCGCGTTTACTCTGGTCTCCCCCGCGTCTCTGAACAAACTCTGCTGAGTGTGGGGGTTCCCCGCCCCCTGAGTCTTGGAGGGTGGCAAATGCTTTCCCAGCCCCTCTTGCAACTTGGGGTGCAGGTGTGTGACCGCGGATTCCCAATCGGGCCTCTGAAGGAGAAACGAGAGAGCGCGCCCCCGGGAAGGCGGTGGAGGCTGCGTCCAGCTCCCTGATGCACCGGGGCGAGTGTGGCGTCTCCTGCCAACCTGAGCACATCGGCGGTGGCAGCAGTGAGGCCGGGACCCAGTGGGGCGGCAGCGGTGTGGGCACCGCAGCAGCTCTGAGGTGGCCTCTGGGCACCAGGACTGGCTGTAGGGACCGCCCCTCCCCCCATCCCCAGAGACCTGAGCATTTCATTACTGCCTTCAGGACACACACTTGCGGTGGTTTCCATTGTTTGCCTCTAAGTGCTCTGTGCCTCAGGGCGCAGGGAGACAATGTATTTGTTTATTCAATCAGTGTCTGTTTATTACATATTCATTCCCCTTGTGCCCGGCACCATGTCAGTCTCGGTAATTTCACATAATCCACTCTGGCTTCCATCCGAGGGCTAAAATATTCTCTATCCTCAAATAAACCCTGGAATCAAAACAGGGACCCTCGGGGAAGGAAAAGGTCACCTCCTTACTTTCTGAATCACTCTAGTCTGGGAAGAGAACGCGGCTCGGTGCCCGGAAGAGTGGCCAGCCACCACCCACATGGTCTCTGCCCCGTCGGGGGGCCCCTCACCTATTTCTGGCAACCGGGAACTCTGGATCCCGCTCCCAGCTCGACAAACTCGAGGTCCGTGACAGCGTGGTATTCAGGAAGGTGGTGCCTGCGTCTGGGGGCAGGGACAACAGGACGTGCTTGCTGTCACCCTGACGTCATCGTAGGGACTGGTT
The DNA here is from genome assembly GCF_028749965.1 of Puma concolor. Classification (NCBI taxonomy): domain Eukaryota; kingdom Metazoa; phylum Chordata; class Mammalia; order Carnivora; family Felidae; genus Puma; species Puma concolor. The sequence goes on along the minus strand of NC_141672.1, from coordinate 9,570,210 downwards.
CCCACGTTGGCCCCAGAGTACCCCTCCCCTACATCTCCAGGATGCTCTTGTGACCTACCAAGAAACACGGGGACCCACTGCGCTCCGGTGGGAGTGGGGAGGGAAAAGCCCAGCCAGAAGTACCCCGGTTTCCCCACTGGGCACAGGGTGAGTGGGGGCCTCCAGCTCTGAGATGCCCCCCCCACCGCCCCTGGCCCCCTCACAGACCCTCTCAGGCTCCAGACTCCTGCTGCGCCCACCAGGGGCCCCAATGTAAGGGCTGCCCCCCTGCCCCACCTCCTACCTCCCCAAGCACACTTTCTCAGGGGACAGCGTGACTCCACCCACCGGACTGCCCAGAACCACCCTCCGCCCCCGTTCTCCCTGGGCAGTGTCACTCTCCCTCCTGTTGATAATTCCAGTGTCACTCACCTCACAGAGCTGTGACAAGGTGGCCATGTAGAGAAATGGATGGGAGGGTGCTCTCCTGCCTCTGAAGTGCAGGGGGCTGTCCATCTTGACCATGAGAAAGCAGGGACCCAGCTTTCCCGGTTCTGTGAGCCCTGGGCTGGCGCAAGAGAACAAATCTGGCCCTGGTGGGTGTTTGATGGACAGACGGACGGATGGACTGATGGACAGATGTGTGAGAAATCTGGGGAGGCCACAGGGCATCGTGGGAAAAGTAAAGTTGGGAACAAGAAAGCAACCGGGTTCACAGCCATCCATGGCCTTCCTTTAGCTGTTCCATGAGCGGTTAATGAGCCCCTCGTATGTGCCTGGCTGTGGAGTGGCAGGCAGTGTAGACATGGCTCTTGCCCTCACGGAGCTACGGGTTCATGGCAGACACAGGGGCCCCACAGATGAATGTACGCACATCACTGCACATGGCAGGTGTTTGTCACAGAGGAGCCTCAGGTGACACGGAATAACAGACCGGCGTGGTGGGTACCTCCCTGGCCAGGATGGCAGAGAAGACTCCCTGGAGAGGAGCCGCTGAGGCTGTGACTGGCCAGGGGACCAGAGGGAAGAACGATCCCAGGGGTGGGACCTGTCGTGCCAGTGTCCTGGGCAGGAAAGAGATGGGTGGGCCACCGGGCCTGGGGCTGTGTTTTATTTTAGGTGCGAAAAATCCACAGGAGGGTTTTTTACCTTCTTAAAAAATCCCTCTGGACAGAGCACAGATGGCTCGTTGCCAGAGAGCAGGGCCAGGGAGTGGGGGGGGGGGGGGCATGAGCACAGAGGGGCCCTTGTATAGCAGATCGCACTGTTCTGCGTGGCTCTAGGGCACTGGGTACACGAGTCCGCATTTGTCAAAACCCACAGACCCGGACACAACAAAGAATGAATTGTACTGTGTGCACATTGTTTTAAAGTTTTTTAATTACGAAAAGATCCCTCCAGCAGCTATGAGGAGAAAGGTTGGCAGGGGGTGGGGGGAGGGGGTAGTGGGAAACCAGATGGGGCCACTGCAATGACGTTGGGGACAGTAGCTGGGTCACGTACCCGAGTTCAGCTTGTTGACCCCTGGGAGCCCCGATTGCTTCATTGAGGACACGGTGCGGTGATTCCTACCTGGAGGCTGACCTTGTGGATTGGAGGTGACACCTGTAACCTACCTGCCTGGTGGGGCCTGGCTAGAGCAAGGTCCCCGGCACTTAGGAGCCATGACGCTTTGCCAGAGGGTGGCTGTGACCGACCTCAGGGTGCCCTGAGGGGGCCGGGAGCCTCCAGGGGCTGCGTTCAGAAAACAGACCTGAAAGTAAACCGAAGGGGAATTAGTCAAGGGTGAAGGGAACCTGGCTGGAGGCCCCGGCCTGGGGATCCAGCCACCCTGGGCAGAGGAATGTGGCCCAGAATGTTGTGTACTTAGAGTGTTTCTCTCCCCCAGGGGGAGAGAGGGAGGCCAGAGCACTTGTGTTGGGGCGGAGGGCAGACAGCTCCCGGGACAGCCTGGACTGTGGGGCGACCCACTGGAAGCTGGAGACTTTGGGCTGGAGCCCCGCATCCTGTAGGCCAGCGCGCCAGGGGCGGGAGACCTGTATTCATGTTCCAACTCAGCCTCTCCTGAGCTGGGCGGCTTTGGGCCAAATACTCTACTTCTCTGACTCATTGGAAGACTCTGATGAGGAACACATGGGAACGCATCTCAGGGAACTGGAAATCTAACCGACACTGGGGGTAAAAAGGAGGCCGGTGCTGGTTCCGAAGGGTAGACCACTGAGTCAGGGGAAACTCCAAAGGCCCCGGGTCCAAGCGCCTCTCCCTCCCCAACAGCATCGGTGGCCCGGCGCTTGGACCTGAGGGGAGAGAAAGCGGGGAGAATGCAGCTGCCGTGGAAAACAGCCCGACCGCTCCTCGGAAAGGTAAACAGAGCTTCGGCATGACCCAGCAATTCCACTCCTGGTCTTTGCCCCAAAGAACTGAAAAAACAGGAACTCAGATGCTCTTACGTGGATGTTACACCTGCATCGTTCACAATGGTCAAAAGGTAGAAACAGTGCAAAGATCCATCCGTGTGTGTGGATGGGTACGCAAACGTGGTCTCTCCATGCATGATGGAATATTACTTGGCTGTAAACAGGATCGAAATACAGACCCTGCTACCACGCGGCTGAACCTCAAAACCATTAGGCTGAGTGAAAGGAACCAGCCCCCAAAAGCCCCAGATTGTGTGATCTGGAAATATCCAGAGCAAGTAAATCCCTAAACACAAAGCAGATGGGCGGCTGCCAGGGGCTGGGGAGAGGGGCGTCTGGGGAGGGAGTGCCAGCGGGGCCAGGCTTTCCTTTGAGGGGAACGGAAGTGTTTCGGAACTAGACCAAAGTGATGGTACAACACCGTAAATGGGCTCAACGGCAATGAACTCGAAAGTGGTTGACTTATGTTACGTTTTTTTTGTAAAGGCAGGCAAGGAAGAGCACTTGTGGTCTATACCGCCAGGAAGAGAGGACTAATCCGGTGAGAAGCAGGGCTGCCCAAATCCCCACTTAGCCACCAGCAGCCCCGCGTGACTCGGTAACCCTGTGTACCGTGAGGACGCCGGGATCCCGCCCATGCTAGCGCACCTGTGACGGCGCAGGGCTGGAAGTCAGGTCTGCGCTCCTGCTGTGGACCCCTCCCTCTGTCTGCTGCTCGACCAGCGCCACGTACCCATCGCCTCACCTGAGTCTCAGGCCCCGCCAGGCGGGATCATCGCCTCTGTGGTAGGAGAGGAAACGGATGCACAGAGCAGTTAGAATCGAGAATCATGGGCACAAGCCACCCCAGCGACGAGTGACCGGGTCTGGGAGGCCCAGAGGGAAGACGGCCCTGGGGCATTGGAGAGCACAGACAGAAGGTGAGGGCTGTGGAACCCCAAGCTCAGAGCGAAAGGGGGCCTCTGGAGCAGGTGCACCGCACCAGCCAGAGAGCGATGGGAAGGCAGTCCAGGGAGGGGCAGCCGGGAGAACACAGCGTGATCCCCAGCTGGGGTCCACAGGGGCTGAAGACCTGGGCTGTGAAGGGGCCACTGGAAGATACGTGGGACAGGAGGGCGCATCCAGGATGGGGAGTCCTCCCTAGGGAATCTCCCCTGAGCACGGGGCCCACAGCGTCACTTCCCGTGGCCAAGGGGATGAAATTGGGGATTTGGGAGGGCGAATAGGGGTGAGGAGGGCAATGCGATGTCCTTCCGGCTCTCCTCCCTGCACATCCCCAAACGTTTCGGCCAATCACCCCAGCCTTCCCCCCCGCCCCCCTCAAGTCCTTGGAGGAGAAGCTTCCACAGGCAGAAGCCACCAAAGCCTAACTCCACCGCTCACTGGACTCCCCCTCCTGGCTTCAGGTTCCCGATGAAGACGAAGAGGAGGAGGAGAGGGTGGGAGGGAGAGTGGAGAGGCCTGGCTGTGGTGCCAGCCTGGCGGAATCCAGGGCATGAACCAGACAGGTGCCCAGGCGGAGGCCATGAGGGGAGGGGCCCCAGGTCCCATGGGAGATAGAGGACCCCGCGCAGACACAGCTCCGTGGGGATCCTGGTTCAGCCATCAGTCCCAGGAGAAGAGGGCCCGCAGGGTGCCAGGAAGCAGCCTCCCTCCACACCCTGAGGGTTTCCCAGCCCCAGCGGCAGGAAGTGAGTAACCACCTCTCAAGACCTGCTGGCGACAGCCCCAGGGCCAAGGACAGAGTTAGGAAGTGTGGCCAGGCCGATGGGCAGACAGAAGGCTCCTTCCCGCCAAACCCGGGGTGCTCGACAGACTGCCAGGTCCAAGGGGACCAGGCCCCACCACCCACCTCCCAGAACAGCATCCCAGGAGATGGACAGAAGGTTGGAGGAGGGACTGGCCTCTTCATGCTGCCTCCGTCACCCCTTGCAATACCTCTCACAGCCCACCTTCTGAGGTCTGCATACCAGGGATAGCAAGGATCTCACCCACCCCCACCCCCAATCAGGGGTGGGGGAGGGGGAGTGCTTTGGGAAAGCCCAGTTGGACAGAAACCGTGGGGAAAATTCCCATAGCCCAAAGTTAAACAAAAACAGATGCTTTTGTTTTCTGCAGTGTTTCCCACTGCCTAACACGAACCAGATACATCTGCACACACTAGCTATGAAACTTGAATTATGTCATTTTGATGATTTCACCTATGAGTTAAATGCACTGATGTTTTTGCACTTAAAACTGGCGTTGAGCAAATGAAGATGCATGGCAGATGTGTGCTAATAAGTTAGATTTTTAATTTTTCTTTGCCTGGAATGGCCTTAAATAGCCAAGAGGGTTATCATCGGGCAGCGGGGCGGCCGTGGGGTCGGAGCACAAGGACGATGCCTCCAGCAGGGCTGCGTAGGAGCCTCTGGGCGCGGGGACCAGAGGCAGGACAGAGGTGCACGAGAGCTGGGGTGAACTCCGTAGGGTTCATAGGTGTGGCTGGAGGTGCCAACCATTTAAAACTACAGGCTCTGCATGTGTTTTGTTCTGCATCAAAGTCAGCTTACCTTTCGATTCTACCTGCCAGCTTTCCAGGACTGGTCTGTCTGGGGTGTGTTTGACAGATCAGCCTTTCGCCCAGTGGCCGGTGATCACAGAGAATGGGGGTTGGCTTTCTGGTCAGGACTGTGGCGTTCTGTACAAAGAGCCCACCCCTGGGGGCCTTCCTGGGTTGGGGGGTGGAAGAGGGGTGAGGATAACAACGCCAGCCCCATACACAGAAGTTGGAGAGAATGTTCTAGAACACTGGAGTGGAGGGGCTAGACATATATAAACAAATATACGAACATACATGTCTATGGCTTGCTTTTGTACTGTTCTATTTTGTGTGGTCTTTTCTTCACCCCAGAAAGGTTGGATCTGGGGGCTTTTGTCTATCGACTGGGTTGTGTCTTCGTTCCATTAACATGTATTCATAGGGTGCCTACTCTGTGCTGGCTGATAGACAGGCAATGAGTAAAAACAGGAGTCCCTGTTCATGGAATTCACATCCAGGGGGCACAGAGGAAACCCCAAGGCTGTGGGAGGACACAGTCAGGCTGCCGAATGCAGACAGGCCCCACACCCCAACCAGGCACAGCAGGAAGTGTTCCTGAGCAGCCCCCTAAGGGAAGGGCAAGGCTTAACAGGTGAGGGCAAAGGAAGAGAGCTCCGGGCGGAGATTACGGCATGTGCAAAAGTCCAGAAGTAAGCGTGATCTGTGCATTTAGGAACCTTAGGTGGTTCCATGAGGCTAAAGCTTAGGAGCTGGGCCTGAGGCTGGAAAGGCCAGGGGGCCTGGGCAGGTTCCCCCCATGCCTCGCAAAGGGGCCCTGCCTTCATGGGGAAGCCATGAGGGTTGTGTAGAAATAACTCGATCCCCCTCTGGTTCTCTCTGAATGCAGCTGTGCTAGCTGGAGCCGGGAGTCCTGGCACGGCCGAACCCTCTCTGCAGGCCCCAGCCAAGCGGACTCAGTGGTGAGGAGTATAAGTCAGTGGGTGCAGTGATTTTGCAGGAAGGGTTTAGTCAAGTTTCCTCATAGCAAAAATGAAGTACAGAAAACATGCTAATACAGATAAAAATTAAAGTGGGTGGTTACTGAGTCCACACAGAGCTACTTTTGAAAGGACCTGGTGCCTCACCTAGGTTCTGACCCTAAGCAAGGGACTGGCCTCCATGGCAGGCAGGCAGGCAGATTTATTCATTTCTTTCTACCAATGCCCAGCCTAGCTATGTGGATATCTGATACATGAGTTCATGGGTAGCAGGATACATGGGTGGGTGAGTAGATGAATGGGTGGATGGATGGATGGATGGATGGATGGATGGATGGATGGGTTAGTGGATAGGTGGGTGGGTTGGTGGATGAATGGATGGATGGATGATGGATGGATGGATGGGTTAGTGGATAGGTGGGTGGGTTGGTGGATGGATGGATGGATGGATATTTGGATGGATGGATATTTGGATGAATGGGTAGATACACTTGTAGGTGAATGGAAGAGTGGATAATTGTTTGATAAGATTTAAATATTCTTTTGATGACACAACACAATGATAATTGGATAGATGAAAGACAGAACTTTGTGTTACTTTAGTTCCAAATATGAGAAGGCTTCCAGGCAGATCCACACAAGGGGCTGTACCCAGGGACAGGGTAGCAGCACACCAGAGCTGTAGGGAGTGGCTTACCTATGGCAAGAAGGGTGGGGTTAGCGAGGATTCCTAGGCTCCCTGGGAATGGCCAATATGAACAGTTTTTTGAGTTCCAGGGTATCGGGGGTGTCCACAGTTATGTGGTACCTGGCCACAGGATAATTAAGTACATAGTAGCCCAGAGTGTGAGAGCCTGGCAAGGAAGGTGTCAGAATGTGAACTTAGCCGCTAAGAAAAACTGACCAGCCTCCACCTGGATCAAGACGGTATTTTTCAAAAACTGTATTATGGCAGCATATGGAAAAGTGTGTGGGTGGATGGATGCCTTTTGGAGCTCTCTCAATAGCATCTACCAAAGCCTCAACACCGGATTCGGATATCTGAGGATTTTCATCTCGTAGACCTGGAACCCAAGAATGTACCAGTTGGGGACTTCACAAGGTCTCTGTTCTGTTGGGTCTCAACATGCTTTGGTCTTCAGTAACTTGACGAAGGCAACCCTCTCAGCTGGAAAAAGCACCCGCGTGCAATTCTGCACACCATTTTAGAGGGCTCAGGGACCCCTGGGGGAGCCTATTAAGGACTCCCGTGTGGTAGGAGGGGCCAGTACCCTGAGGAGTCAACTGAGGCACCCAGGCTGGGGCGGGACTTCACCCTACAGCCAAGCCAGGCCTGGATCCCAGTGAACTATTCTGTGACTCAGTTTTCCTCTCTCTATGGTGACTGTTTGTAGGCTTGATCACTGTTTGTAGGCTTGCTTCAGAGGAATGACAGGGGAAACGGAGATAGGTGGGGATCTGACCTTCCTATCTATCCCCCCCACCCCACCTCCACCGCGTCCACTTTATCTGGTCTCTTTTCGAGGAAAGGTTTCAAGGCTGTAAAAATATACACACTTGAAAGCCCCTGCACTTTCCAGCTTATCAACTGCTGGAAACGTTAAGTGCTGCAGATTGTCAGGAAGTCTCCAGAGAAAAGCCAAGGAAGCCAATCAATGTTGAAGAGGGAAGAAATCATTGCCAAACACCCCCCAGATCAGTGGAGCGGGGGGGGGGGGGGGAGGGGGCAGCGCAAACCTTACGTGTGGCCACAGAACAAGCCAAGGAAAGGTCTTCTTCCTCTAAAGTTGTTTCCACGTTTCCGTCGCCCCCTTGGGAGGCATGACCGCTGTTTACACTGGAACTCAGTCATAAAAACAACCACGTGAGGAAAATAATGATACGAGTTAAATGTTGTATTAGACACACTCGGTCACTTACGGAGCCCGCCAGCTACCTGCCTCAACACCAGAAGGAAGAATACTATTTAGGATTTAGGGGTCACCTGCGACACATCCACTTTTCACATCCATCACAGCACGTGACAGAGAAAAGGGACAGCACAGTGGTTCCGACCACAGACTCTGGATCCAGGCTGCCTGGGTTCCAGTGAGGATTGGCTGAGTTAATCCATTGATGTACCTAGAAAAAGCGTCTGACACACAGCAAAAGCTGTTAATCCTGACCACATCCCCTGTGACCCTGGCCACGATCTCAGCTCCGCCTCACGGCTCAGAGAGGTTAAGCTACTTTCCCCCAAGCCCTTAGCCAAGGAAGGGAGTACGGGGACCCGGATCCAGGACCGGCTGATTTTGAGCCCCCAACACATTGGCCACCCTGTGGCTCTAAAGGGCAGCCAGGCTACACAATAGAACATTCCTCAGACAAACCTGGAAATCTTCCATGTGGCTCACCGAGCTCTCAAGGCTCACAGGGTAGCTGTAACCACCTCTGTGTGGCCTCTGCCTGCCTGGGTTCTAGAAAGTGTAGCCAGCCTGGCCCTGTCGCTGGGTAGGAGCACTGGGCTGGGCTGGAGGTGGAGGGAGGAAGTGCCCAGGAGGGTGATGACATCACCACCCAGCCCTTGAAAGATGAGCTGTTCCCTCCGCCACTCCGGCTCTGCTCTGGCAGCTCCTAGGAGGGGTGGGGACATCGGGCTGCCCTGCCGCACGGAGGGAGCCACCGAGGTGCTCCCGTGGCTCACTCTGGACAAGGTGAGTCCTGCACGGGGGCTGGTCCAGTCGCCTCGCCGTTGCCAGGAGGACAGGAGGTCCCAGCACCAAGAGAGAGTCTGCAGGTGAGTGTCACAAGGGCTAAAGTTCCCTCAGGTCCTGGGGGCGGGGGGGGGGGGGGGGGGGGGGGGGAGTTCTTTCCCTTTCCTAGTCCTGGCAAGTCACAAGAACGGCTCCCAAACAGGAGGAATGATCTTGTTTGTTCTAGATTTGTCTTCTCCCTGAATCGAGACAGGCATGTGTGTGTTTGTGTAAACAATTTAGCGATCTGATTTCTGTAGATTCTGGGTAGCTGCCTCGGACATGAGCAGTAAGGAGCAAGCGTCGTACAGCAGGGATGGGTGTGGGGTGTAGACTCTGGAACCTGGCTTTTATCTCACAGCTGTGCTGATCACTGGCCCTGTGTGACCCCAGGCAAGTTTCTTAACCTCTCTGAGACTCAGCTTCTCTGTCTGCAAAGAACTCTACTTGCTGGCTTCCCAGGGTGGCCGGAGTTAAATCAGGCGGCAGATGGGAGAAGGTTTATAAACGCTCCCTCCTGTGCTGGTCCTGCCTGTCGTGGATAAAACTGGGCACCACTCAGAGCGTGGGCTTTGCATGGTTTGGAGTCCCAGCTCTGCTCTCATCCCCTGGGTAACATTTTTGAGCCAATTATTTTCCCCCTCGTTTCCTGAGCATAAATATGACTTGGCGGGGTGGTTACAAAGGTAGAAATGGGCTCGTGCTTGCCTGCAAAGCCCCACGTGTGCAGTCAGTGCCCAGTCAGAGCTACTGAGGGCAGGTGGTTCGTGAGCCTGGGTTGGGGTGGGCAATGGGCGTTGCTCTCCCAGGCAGGTTAGAATGTGCCTCCCTGAGTCACAGGCTGCCTGTGGCTCCCGCCAGCCCACAGGAAGTGGGAGCTGTGATCCAGATGTGAGATCACGGGGGTCCTTTCTCTAAAGGAGAGAAGGGCTTGGCTGGGGGTGGGGTGGGCCACCCCAGAGGGTGCTGTTACATCCTCTGGAGGAAAACTATTCTATGGCCTTCTAGGCCCTGGCAGCGGTGGGATGATGGGGAGCCCCACAGGCTCGAGGAAGGAGTTTGCTGCTTTCCCCTTGCGTGCGGTAGAGAAGGCAGGCAGGTGTGGGGAACAGCCAGGAGAAGTTCGGAAAAACATCGAAAACAAGAATGACCCCGTGCCGTCCCCACAACAGGCGAAACCCTAGGGTGGTATCTCAGGTCTGCCCTAAATTCACAAAACCCCTGCAATTCTGTGCTCCAAGCCCCTCAGGGTAGGGGTGAAGAAACAGTCTCAGCACGGGGACATAACCCCAGCCAAGCCCTTTGCTCGCCATCGGGGGCCATCGGCCTCTCTAGGACTCAGGCTCTGTCATGTATACACAGGGGAAAGTTCAAATAACTGAGTCTAGGTTGGAGGAGTGGGGGGAACTAAGGGCTTTGGCTTAGACCAAATTCAGGAAGATACCGGCCAAGCAGGGACCAAGCAGGGGAAACAGCTGTGCCATGTGGTCTCTGCTAACATAATGACTGTGTCTGGCCTGAAAGTTCAGAGGGGGTCAGAGGGTAATGCTAAGGACTGGCTTTCAGAATGAAAGCAGAATCTCCTCTGTGAGTTCACTGCTGCCTCCCCTGCACAGAGAACCACACTCAGCATAACGCAGGCACTTCTCGTTTTTTGGTGGATGACTGGATGGATGGATGGATGGATGGATGGATGGATGGATGTAGATGGATGGATGGATGAGTGGATGGATGGATGGATGGATGGAATGATGTGAGGATGGATGGATGGATGGATGAATGGATGGATGAGAGGATGGATGGATGGATGGATGGATCGATAGATGACTGAACGGATGACTGAATGGATGGATGGATGGAATTACTAAATCAAAGACACCCATCTGAAAAGGCTACATACTGTATGGTTTCAATTATATCACATTATGGAAAAGGCAAAGCTAGGGGATTGTAAAAAGAGCAGTAGTTGCCAGGGATTAGGGAGAGGCAGTGAAACTAATCTTACGATGCTGTAATGGGAGATACACGTCATTATACATTTGTCAAACCCATAGAATATACAATGCCAAGGGAACCCTGTGGATGTTGGGTGATAATGATGTATCAGTATAGGTGTTCATTGTAATAAATGCACCACTCTGGTGGGGGATGTTGATCACAGGGAAGGCTGTGCATGTGTGGGGGCAGGGAATATATGGGAAGTCTCTGTACTTTCTGCTCAATTTTTCTGTGAACCTAAAACTTCCCCCAAAATACAGTCTAGTTTTTTTTTTTTTAAAGCACACAAAGTGTGTTGCTTTGAGGATTCAGACTATCTCAAGACCATGAGTCAAATGATCAGAACTTACTAAGATTTGACTCCCTGAGTACATCACTTCCAACGCCTACCCAGTCTAGGAATCCCCTGACCTGTGAGTATCTTTCTTAGTGCACACACTTCCAGGGATGGGGAGCTCCCTTCTTTACCAGGCAGCCCACTCCATCTCAGGAGAGTTCTACTGTTAAAAAGACCTTTCTTAGACTGGAGCAAAACTTCTCCTACTGAGCGATGGGCCACTTTCTAGTTCTTGGGGCTGGACTGTCCAACTCCAGTCCTTGTAGGTCCTTTCGGAGCTAAACCTCCACAGCCCCTTAACCAAGACACATTTTCTACTGCAAACCCAAACAGTCAGCTACTTCTTTGACTCTGTCATCAAAGTGGGGATCTGTGAGGTCCTGAGGGCTAGAAAAATAGAAGCCCCGGCAAAATCGTCACAGCACAAAGCAGGGTGGAACACACATGAGTTCAAATCCCGACTGCTTCCTCCTTAGGGACGCTCTCTGAGTTTGTTTTCTCGGGTGTGCAATGGGGATAATCATTTCTATGTCTGAAGGCCATGGTGAGTTTTAACTCAGAGGGTGTTGTGAGGTGCAAGCAGGTATCGGAATCACTGCAGGTGCCCACCTAGCAGAGGTGGATGGATGGATGGATGGATGGATGGATGGATGGATGGATGGTTGGATGGATGAATGGTTGGATGGATGGGTGGATGGATGCATGGGTGGATGGTTAGATGGGTGGATGGATGGGTGGATGGTTGGATGGATGGATGGATGGATGGATGGATGGATGGTTGGATGGATGGTTGGATGGATGGGTGGATGGATGGATGGGTGGATGGATGGATGGATGGATGGATGGATGGATGGTTGGATGAATGGTTGGATGGATGGATCGATGGTTGGATGGATGCATGGGTGGATGGTTAGATGGGTGGATGGATGGATGGATGGATGGATGGATGGATGGATGAATGGTTGGATGGATGGATGGATGGGTGGATGGATGCATGGGTGGATGGTTAGATGGGTGGATGGATGGATGGATGGATGGATGGATGGATGGATGGATGAATGGTTGGATGGATGGATGGATGCATGGGTGGATGGATGCATGGGTGGATGGTTAGATGGGTGGATGGATGGTTGGGTGGATGGATGGATGGATGGATGGTTGGATGGATGGGTGGATGGTTGGATGGATGGATGGGTGGATGGATGGGTGGATGGATGGTTGGATGGATGGTTGGATGGATGGGTGGATGGATGGGTGGATGGATGGATGGATGGATGGATGGATGGATGGTTGGATGGATGGTTGGATGGATGGATGGATGGGTGGATGGATGCATGGGTGGATGGATGGGTGGATGGATGGATGGATGGATGGATGGATGGATGGGTGGATGGATGGGTGGATGGATGGTTGGATGGATGGTTGGATGGATGGATGGATGGATGGATGGATGGATGGATGGATGGTTGGATGGATGAATGGTTGGATGGATGGATGGATGGATGGATGGATGGGTGGATGGATGCATGGGTGGATGGTTAGATGGGTGGATGGATGGGTGGATGGATCTGGGACTATCAGAGGTGTGGTCTTTGCCCTGCTGTGGGGCCACTACATCTTGGGAGTTCCCAGGGAAAAGAGCATCCCAATACACATGTGCTCATGTTCCCAGACACCTCATCCTTGGGTGGTGACAGCAGGAGCCCTGTTGTACTTCCCTTCAGGGCCTAACCTTTAGGTTTCCACCTTCCACCACCACCAGCAGCTGCGGGCCTCCTGACTTCTGTGGAGCCCTGTCAGGTGGGGCACAGAGAGCTGGCTTCCAGACCCCAGTCCAAACTCACGAGACAGCAGAGCAACTTCAGACAAGTCACTAGGTTTCTCTGGGCCTCATGGGTCCACACTTTAAAATCAGCAGTACCTGGATGGGACACCTCTCAGGATGTCGTAAACTGTAGAGTGCCTGTCACTTCTGTGGTTGTTATCGTGCTGATTTGTACCCGTGACACTGCTTCTCCTCCTCTTCCCTGCGGGTTCCCTGAGCCACTGCAGTCCAGTGTGGGCACTGCCCGATGGGGAAAGACTAAGCCACTTCCCAACGCCACTGTGCATCAAAGTCACGTGGAGCCTGGTCCCCTCCTCCCACCACCTGCAGACACCCAGGCTTTCCCCTGGGACTCCAACTCCTCACAGCTGGTGGGCTTCTGCCCACACCTGGGAGACAAACTGCCTTTGCAAAGGGCTTTCTGAGGGGAACAAACTTGAGGAGAAATCAGGCCCTGTCCACGCCACCCTCCCCAGGCCCTTTCTCTCAGTCCTAGCAGCTAAGAGACGTGGGTCCCGCAAACCGTGGGCACCTGGGACCCATCACGGTCCCCCCCACCTCAACTCAGGAACGGGCAGAAACCCCGTCCTGAGAACTGGGAGAGTCCAGACAGCTCCCAGCCCAGCAGCTTGGGCCTCGACTGCTAGGACTCATCATGCTGGGCCTTCCTCCCCACCCAACTGGATCCCCTCCAAGGAAAAGATAGAGCCCAGCGCGGGTTTACCTACTGCACACTGGGACACACCTGCAGGGCAAGGTGACAGCCTGATCCTGAGGGGAGGCTCTCTGGGGTCTTTCCAGAGCCCCTGCGATTGGACCTGCCTAGCATGGGCCCCGCCCCCCTCCCCGGGAAGCCCAAGGGGAGCAAAGGGTGTTGCCTTGGGGTTGAACCTTGGGCAAGCCACCCCCTCTCTGGACCCCCGCTTTGCCAATTAGTAAAACAAGGGCGGCAGAAGGGGTCTCTGGGCTCTCTTCTGACCGGAAGTGTCCGGCAATGAATGGCTAGGATTCAAGGACAGGTGGGAGAGGTACAAAGGCGGGCCAGGTGGGGACAGAGGTACAGGTGCGCTCAGAGCAGGGGCAATGGCCGCGGGCAAGGTGGGTCTGCACACATCATTTGTGGCAGCCAAAGCAGTGGGAAGCAGGAGACACGAATTGGGGCGCGTGGAGGCAATAGACTCCCAGGTCAGCGATGCCTCGCCCCTCCCCGCTCCTTCCTTCCCTGATTCCCCTCCTCCTCCTGGTTCTGAGGCCACCGCGAGGACGGAATCCCGGCTGCACTCCTCCCCAGCCGTGTCACCTGGGACCACCACTTAGCCTCTTCTAGCCTTGGTTCATTCATCTACAAACAATAATAGAACTGGAAGCCTCCTGAAAGGAGCTGGGAAGTGTCTGCTCTGTCTGGGGTCTCACCCAGGCATTAAAACAGCAGCGGGTGTCGGGCTTGTTAAATGCACGGGCGACCAAGATGTGGTGCTTTGGAGATGCTCCCGTGTCCTCCTCAAACAATGAGAGGCGCCTGGGTGGCTCAGTGGGTTGAGCGTCCGACTTCAACTCAGGTCACGATCTCACCATCCATGAGTTCGAGCCCCGCATCGGGCTCTGTGCTGACAGCCCGGAGCCTGGAGCCTGCTTAGGATTCTGTGTCTCCCTTCTCTCTCTGCCCCTCTCCCACTCGCTCTCTCTCTCTCAAAAATAAATAAACATTTAAAAAAAAAAAAACCCCAAAACCAAAAAGAGGATGCCTGGAAGGAGCGTTGAGAAACCCAGAAGAGCACCTCTGGGAGGGGGAGGGGTCAGAGCCAGGAGGCAGGTTTCCTGGTCGCTCCACACACTTTCGTAGGAGAATTTCATAGAATTTCATGGAAATTCTTATCATGAGCATGCATATCCCTTTGCAGAAATTTCAATGTATTAAACAAAATGAAAAAGAATGCAAATAAGGAGCCAAAATCCTCCAGGTTGCCCGTTTCCCACACCCTGGGTCTGTCCTACAAATGAAGGGAGGGGACAATTCACACACTGGCACCTGCCTCCCGGAGCCAGTACAGGGGAGAGGCAGTGAGAGGACAATTCACACGTTGGCACCTGCCTCCAGCAGCCAGTGCAGGGGAGAGGCAGCAAGGGAACAGGAGGGACCGCAGGGTGGCGGGGCAGGCGGCCCTCTGGTCCATTCTGTGACTGTTGGGGGAAGTGCGTTCACTGAGCATCTACTACGTATGGGCTCTGTGCTGGGCACTGGGATGCTGCTAGGGATCCCGAAACTGCTTGCCATACTCAGATTCTGGGGAGGAGTTTTTCTGAAAAAAAAAAAAAAAATTTTTTTTTTTTACTTGTCTGTGCATTCCAGTCACATTAATCCCATCAAATAATCCCAGAAAGGAAAAGATGTTACAGACAAGATGACTGTGATCAATGAAATCAACTAAAGTCTAAGGTATGGCTAATAAATTGTTGTAATTTTGAAGCTTAATAACTGTTTAGAAAGGATTCTTTAGATTAAAGAAAAGGCAATGATCTGGCAGGACTAAGCTGGTCCCATCTGGGAGAAAGAACTTTCTTAGACTAGCACAGAGCAGGGCTGCGGGGGACGAGGTGACCCAGAACCAGACCTAACAGCACCCTCCTGGCTCGTGGGGCCCGCACCTGGGTAGGCTCAGCCAGGCATCCTGGGAGATCAGACTCTGCAGAGACAGTAAGAGGCATCTGGCCATCAGAAGCCATTAAGCCCTGGAATCCCCTGAGATGGCCTCTGGCCTCCTCGAGAAAACGTGTTCCAAGGAGACCTCTTTGTCACTACAGACAGATTTGGGACTTTCGAGGCTTCTTCCCCTATGGGCCTCACCGTGCAAGCCAGCACCCACGTCCTAAAGGCTCTGGGGCACGGATGGGACTTCACTTCTCAGCTCAGCAGCCCCAAACCGCGGGCCCCTTCCCCAAGGGAAGAGGGTCCTTTCCCAGGGGGGCCCATGGCAGCCATTCATAGACCTACAACGCTCTGCAAAGTCAGCTCCTTTGAAGGTCTATCTGGTTGCTGAGAGCAGGCTTCTCAGCAGGTAGCCTCCGGCCACTACAGCCCCTGGGCAGGGGTGGGGTGAGGGGGACACTGGCCTGCTGGCCCGTAGCCCAGCATTCTGACCCAGGCTTGGCCGATTGTTTGCTGAGACACGTAGGGCAAGTCCCGGCCTTCTCTGAGCCTCTCCTCTCTCCCCTGCACCAGGGGAGCCTGTCCACAGCCGTCGTGCTGCCGATAGAGCAGGATGGTGCGTGCAGGTGCCCACACAATGCCAGGACTCCTCTTGTCCCAGCCTCCCCGAGCCACTTACTGACAGTGCTCTGGGCTCCGCGGCTCAGACACCTGCCCACAAGGCACGCAGAGCCTTGTGGGAGAGAGAGCCAAGGGCCCAAGAAACTCTGACACTGCACTTTGCCTCTGTGACCCCCGGTGGCATCCCCAGAGGATGCTGGACGGTCACACACATGGCTTACTTCCAAGCGTCCCAAATCCAGTGCCAAATGGCGAGGTCTCCTCTCTTCCGGTCCTGGGCCTCTGTTGTCACCCGCTGATACACACACACACACACACACACACCCACACACACACAGACCACACACATGCACACACACACACTGCCTCTCTGCTGCCTCTTCGGCCCCCCATCCAACTTGTGACACGTCACTAAAGTCTGAGTCGCCTTTGTGGGCAGTGTTCAGTTCCTTTCCCATGAGGGTCCAAGACCCAAGCTAAGTGGAGGGTACGACTAACTGGGGAAAGAGGTGACAGTGGGGTAGACTGGGCCATTACTCATGCCACAAGTATATCTCAGCCCCACGCCTGGGCTCCCTGGCCACCTAGAACTGCCTTAAGTATTCCTCCCGGTAAACCCACTAAGCAGGAATGGTATAACCACTGGAGAGTCAAGGAAATGTCTCCGGAGGCAAAACAGAGCTAGTCAGAGGCCAAGTTAGGCTGGGCTGGGCTGGTTCTTCCCGTGAGGACATCACGCCTCCCTGCCTAGGCAAGGGCATGAGGAGAGGGACCCCACTGTGGGTGCTTCCCACAGCGGGATGTAATACTGGAAGCCCCAGCTGGGCGCTAACAGCCCCGACGGGGACACCTTGCATGTCCCTGGCCCTGGACACGTGTTTACTGTAAGAATAAGTACCAGCCATGGGGATTTTCCTTGCAAGAGACCTGGGGCACTTCTCCCGAGAGTCTGTTCGGACTACGGGGGCTGTGGCTGAAGGGGCAGAGGGGGGGCCACCAAGGGTATTCACCGCACAGAACCGCCCTTGGATCTGGCGGGGACGTTGGAAGTGACTATTATTCCTGAAGCAGAAAATGGAACTGAGGCTTAATGAGTGTGAGGAGTGATCCGCTGGGTTCTCACCACAACCCACACGCTGGCGATAAAGCGCCGTGTCCTACAAGTGGGGGGACCCAGACCCAGAGAGGGGGGCCCCCGAATCGATGTCCCACTATGAGTAAATGTCGGAGCTGGGATCTGAATGCCACCAGTGAGACTCTGTCATCCAAGGTCTTTCATTACACAGCTCTGTTATCTCACAGGTCAGAGCTGACCTGCCCTAGGGTGACGAGTTGAGGCAGCTGAATAAACCAGGGTGGGGGGTGGTGGCGGAAAGCGGAGGCAACACACAGAGGAAGGAAAAGCAGGCTGCTTTCAGGTCTTCTGCAAATACACCAGACCCCAACAGAGGAACATCTACACACTGAGGAGGGAAACAGACTGTGGTACTGAATGGTCCTCCCTGAGCAAAGGCAGCAGACCGACAGGCTCACGTCTAAAAGGGCTCACAAAACACGCCATCTCTGCTACCGTCGTGAAAAAAAAAATCACTCAAAGCCGTAACCCAGGCAACAGAGGCACGAGTCAAAATCAAGAACACAGATCAGGAAAGGATTTGCTTCTGCCTTTTCCTTTTGTTTCCTGGGGACCCCAAATTCAGGAAATCGGTCTGAGCCCTTGACATTGAGAGGCTTGTGCCCGGCAGGAAACCGCATCTTTCTAGGACGGCCCTCCCCGTCCCCAGTACTCATCTGGGTACTTTTCCTTGGGTTTCAGAAGCCTGCTGAATCCACCTGCTTGGAGCTGGTGGTTGGGTAAACAGGAAACCACTGAAGAAACAGTTCATAAATACTTTAAACATGTCATTTAAAATGAAAAACATGATTGCGTATTTATTTACCAGTTTTTATGTAAGCAAGTCTTTCGCTTTGAACGCAAGTTGGCTGATTATCTTCCTTACATATAAGCTAGCCCATGATTCATTCCCTATGTTTTTTAAATAGGAGAAAACACTCGGTTTATTCAAATATCTCGGTTACAAAAGTAATATATATTCTTCATAGAAAAATTGGAGGCTACTACAAAGAATAAAGAAAACACAAAAGCAACCCAGGATCCCAGGCTCAAAGGCAAACACCATTAGTTAATAATTTGGTGTCTTGCCTTTCAGATTTTTTTCCTATTGTGTTGTGTATATAATTTATGCTCTGCTTTTTCTCCTGCTTGACATGATGTCAGAAATATTCTCTCTTTTCTTTTGGCAAAGGCTTTGGAGCATAATTTTTTTTTCAACGTTTATTTATTTTTGGGACAGAGAGAGACAGAGCATGAACGGGGGAGGGGCAGAGAGAGAGGGAGACACAGAATCAGAAACAGGCTCCAGGCTCTGAGCCATCAGCCCAGAGCCCGACACGGGGCTCAAACTCACGGACCTCGAGATCGTGACCTGGCTGAAGTCGGACGCTTAACCGACTGCGCCACCCAGGCGCCCCTAATTTTTAACATACATAACCAATTTCCCAATCCTAAGTGTTTCAGTTTTTCTTTTTTTTTCCTCTTCTAAATGCTGATCAACATCTCTGTTTTCCTGTCCTTTGATCATTTTCAGAAATACCAAGCAAAACAGGAAGGGAATTAGGTTCTTGATGTGTCTCAGCAAACTATCCAAAAATTGGATTTTCTGGAGACAGGTGTAGGAACCTGCCTGACCCTATTCAGAGAAGATACCCAGGCCACACCTGCCTGCCTTTCTCAGTCTGAGACCGGCCCATTGAACCCTGTTTTTATGCCCATTGCTTTTATGTTGGATTGGCCCTGAGGGGTGCCTACAGAAACTGGAGCCAGGGAGCCAGAGACTGAAGACAAGGGATCTGGTATCTCATCAATGCAAACTCCTACTAATAGCAATCCCTGCTGAGAACCTGTTAAAAACCAAACCCCTTTCCCCAATACGGAAACTGAGTAGACTGTGTGGGAAGGTGAGCATTTTGGGTGCGGCCCGTGCCTGGCACGGATTCACAGTGGGCCAGGCAGGGCATCTCAGAGGCTTTTGTTTCTAGTTCCCAAACCGTGAAATACAAGGGACCTAGGCAAGCTCGTGCATGTCAGAAATTCTTCCGGATCCTGGCTCGGGAAGTGGGAATTCTCCACCTGCTTGAGCACCAGAAATGGTAAACCCTGGGGTCCTGTTGCCTCCCCCCTCACCCCGCCTCTCCCCTGGCAGGGTCTGCGAAGGTATTAGAGCCCTGGGCGAGTCTGCAAGACCCCTAGTCAGCTGAGCTGTAAACCTTCCTCGGCAGGGTTACATGAAGAGATAACAGCGGTCTTGTGTTCGACCCTCTTCTCCACCGCACCCGCGCCACAAGACCTCTCTGAAGTTCATCTTGCACCCAGAAATTGGGTGCTGTCATACCCAGCATAACCGTCTCACGGTGCTGCTTGGAGAAGTCGGGGAGATCAGGTCTGTGAATAACCTGACACAGAGTTGACAGCTCTCATCCTTCTCACGGATGGATTGAACCTAAGGGTCTCAAAACAGAAAGGCCAAGGGCGAACAGGGCCGCGGCTTTGGATCGGGCCGCCATAAGCAGTCCTGGGGCCTCGACCTGTAGAGTTCAAGAAATCGTGGTCCAAATACACCAGAAACACTGCCCAGACTCTACTAGAACACCTCCAGTAACAGGAAAAGCATTGCAATTCGGCAAAGCCTCTGTCAGCTGCTACCCTGCCTGCCAGGATCGGGGATTCTGAGAAGCAAGGACCCTGTCCCTATGCTCCAGGGACTGACAATATGGCAGTCGGGATGGGCGTAAAGGTGCAAAGAGAAAGAAAAGACTCTGTGTGTGTGTGTGTGTGTGCGTGTGTGGTGGGGAGGGGGGTAATCTGAGCCTGTTTTGTTGTTTATCAAAATGAGGACAATCCTACGAGCCCCACCCTCCTTACAGGACTGAGGGAAACCCAGGTACACGGGGGCACTTTGGCACAGAGTCCCAGGCCTGGCTTGGCCACCAAACTCCTGAGGCTCAGTTTCCTGTAAAATGGGGCTATCCGTGCCCACTCAGAGTTGTTCCGAGGGTCAAGTGAGTTAACGCTGCTTCTGCGCTCAGAACGCAGCGGGCGCACGGCAGATGCTACACTCGTTTGCTGCCGACGTCACCTTCCGCGTCACCTTCGTCACCTTCGTCGTCATTCGTCCTTCCGTCAAATATTTCCCAAGCGCCGGCCCCGGGGCCAGGGCCGGTGGAGGGGAAGTCAGAGGCGTCTCACGCGGTTCCAGCACACCCGGCCTGGCAGGGAGAGAGACAGTCGGGGCGGCTGTGGACACAGAGTGAGCTCAGACATAATGGGAGCACAGGGGCTGGGAGCCTCGCTGCAGGGAGAGCTCAGCCGGGGCCCCAGGAGGCCTCCTGGAGGAGGGGATATGAAGCTGAATGTGAAGGATAACAGGAGTTGGAAGGGCTCCTCGCAGAGCGGGAATGGGCAGAAGGCAGGGGTACACCTCTGCCCAGGGCGTGCGCCGATGGTTACATGCTTAGGAACTTTGTGAGCTCGCTGAGCATCACATCGGGCTTGAAATCAACCATGGCAGGAATCAACTCACCACCACGACAATCTCCAAAGGCTACACATGAGGCCTTTCTCTCCCTGAGAGCCCGTTGTTAACTTTTGCTGGCACACCACCGCCTCTGGCTCCTCTCCGTTGGCTGAACAAGCCACCCTCGTCCGGACAGATGTCCCAAGGGCTAAAGGGCGGGATGGCTCTTCCTCCTGCAGGAGGTCCTGGGCAAGTTCAAGTGAGCGGCGGGAGTGTTTACTGAGAAAGTGCTCACTGGGAGTCTACCCCACGCCAGGGCCTGGGGTTGGGGGGGTGGGGCGTGAATCGGTCCCTGGGGGGATTTTTCTCAGGCACCAACTTCCCACACCAGGACAGACAGACCCGGAGGGAGGCTGTAAATCGGTGACAGAAGGCAGACAGGGCAGGAAGCTGACAGAGCTTTGCACCAAGGGAAGCAGCGACATGGACAAAAGGCAGAAAACCTTAAGAGTTTCTTTTATTCGCATCTGGCTTCTGAGGAGGTGAAGGATCACCTAGATCCGCAGGTGGAGGGACCACACAGGACGCACCCTCCACGCTACGAGCCCCTTCAAGGCCACTGACCCATCCTGGTCACCACACTCCACCCCCTCCGGAGCCCACTCCGCCCTGCATCTCCCCTCCCGCATCTCCCCCTCCCACCATCTCCCTCCTGCCCCACCTCCTCCGTCTCTGCTGCCTGGCTGCCTCAGCCCCCTGACTCTCTGCCTCCGGATTAAGGGAACCCCTCGAGCCGTCCAGATGACGGTGCCAGTCACACCCCAACAACACCATGCTTTGGCCGTCCGGGCATCCCAGCCGAAAAGCCAGGAAAATGAGATCTATGCATGAAAACGGTATGGGGGAGATCACCTGGTGGGACTGCTCTGGGCCAAAGCCTCAGGTGATGGCCTCCTCCAGGAAGCCACCTGTGCCCCGCACCCTTGGCGTACTCCAACCAGCTGGGAGCTACCGAGGGCCCCTGCTGGCTCTAGTTTACCATTAGAGCGGCACCATAAAGAGAGACAGCGCAGCAAGGCACCGGGGTTCAAATCCTGGCTCCACTAGGTACCAGCTGTGTGACTCTGGCCTCTGCTTTCTCATCTGTAAAATGGGACCAGTAGTCAGCTCTCCATCTAAGGTGGTTGCAGATTTCCTGGCCAACTCTTGATTTCAGCTCAGGTCATGGTCCCAGGGTCATGGGATCCAGCCCCGTGTCAGGCTCCCTGCTAATCATTCTCTCTCCCTCCACCCTTCTCCCCTGCTTGCGCTCTCTCTCCCTCTCAAATAACACACACACACACACACACACACACACACACACACACACACACTGTTACGATTAATTTAGCCTGCTTCTTTTTCCTTTTTTTTTTTAAATGTGACTACTAGAAAATTTACATTACTTTATGTTTCACATTAAATCTCTACTAGACAGCACTGCTCTAGGCTGTGGGAAACCCTAGACAGCCAGGTTTCACGAACAAGCGAACTGAAAGGAAGAAAACACAGAGTGAGAGATGCCAGGGAAACCTTTAAATTAAAAGAAACGTAAGAGACACATCAACCAACCCAATGTGACAAATAATTCGGGTCCTGATTCAAGAAAATAGCCCTGGGGAGCCTGGCTGGCTCAGCCGGAGGGGCATACAACTCCTGATCTCGGGGTTGTGAGTTTGGGCCCCACGTTGGGCATGGAGCCTACTTAAAAAAAGAGAGAGAGAAAGAAAAAATAACTTGGGAAAAAATATGAAATCGTGAGACCATCAGAAATTGGAACACTGCCTGGAGAGTTGATGCTAGTAAGGAATTACTGTTGATTTCTGGTAGATGTGATCATGGATGCACAGTTAAGCTTCTTGAAAAGAGTCCTTATGTGTTAGAAACACCCTGAGGTAGTCACGGAACAGATAGGCACGTGAGATTTGCTTGAAAACTTACAGGAAGGGTCGGGTAGGTTTTGGTGTGGAAGGCACAAGAGTGACCGTGAACTGGCAATTACTGAAGCCGGGTGATGGGCACAGAGATTCATGATGGGAGCCTGTCGGCTTGTGTAGATCTTTAAAACTTGCCATAAGGGTCGCCGGGGTGGCTCAGTCGGTTAAGCGTCTGACTTCGGCTCAGGTCACGATCTCGAGGTCCGTGAGTTCAAGCCCCACGTGGGGCTCTGTGCTGACAGCTGGGAGCCTGGAGCCTGCTTCGGATTCTGTGTCTCCTTCTCTCTCTGCCTTTCCCCCGCTCGTGTGCACGTTCTTGCACTTGCTCTCTCTCTCTCTCTCTCTCTCTCTCAAAAGTAAATAAATATTAAAAATATTTTTTAATTAAAAAAAAAAACTTGCCATAAGAATAAGCTAAAAAACGAAAACAAAAACACAAACCAGGGGCTCTGCCTAGGTTCAGATCCCGGCTAGACATGCCTCAGTTTGCTCATCTGTGAAATAGGGACAGAACAATGGTCCCTACACTGCAGAGATGTGCAAAGCAAATAGATTTGTTTTGCAGGTGCTTTACACCCTGTCACTGGCCTTCACACTACCTTTTTATGGGAAGCTATTCCCAGTTACCCAAGGGGCCAGGGCTCCTGCCACAGGTCATCAGCCAGACAAACCCAAGACACGCCCGGGTTTCCCTGCATCCCGAGTCCCAGCATGCTATCCTTACCTGTGCTGGGGACCCGGGGCCAGCTTTTCCCATTCTCTCTGTTTCTCTGGCCTTGGGAGACTCAAGGCCAGTTCCTTTGCAGATCCACACTAAGAAACACGGTCCCCTTCCACTCCTTTCTGGACAAGGTGTGACCAGGGCAGAACTTGGAGCTCTGGAATTCTCAGCGCTGACTCCCTGGGTTCCAATGGGCTCCACCTTCCAAAGCAGAGTTGGGCCGAGGGCCATAGTCACGGGGCTGGGCAAGGCTCGGGCTTGCCTGTGGCTGTCGTGTCTTGGGCAGGCCTGGCCCAGGATCCTCAGAGGCTTCAGGGAGGCCAGGAGAAGGTGAACTTGCTAAGACTGGCTCATTCCATCCATCTCCATACGAGCCTTTGGATGCCAGCAAGTGGGGAGATGAGCCCCTGAGACTGCAGGGTGCTAATCCACTGCCTCTGTTTCCCCGTGGTAGCTCATTTCCTTTAAGGACACGGTTGTACAGAGGTCTCCAGAATCATCTATGACAACCCCTCATCGTAATCGTGGAAACGAAGTCCCAGAGATGTCACAGTGTCTATCCCAGGGCACACCTGGTGCTCAGTGACAGAGACAGGAGACGGTCCTCGAAGGACGGCACTAGGCTGTGGCTTGATGTCCAAGTTCATTTGATCCTGCCCGCCGTGTCTGTGCTCATCGCCAACTATATCTCACACCGAACATGACAAACAAATGGGGAATAGGAGTTTGTTGAATGGGGGAGCCCGGGTGGGGAGTCCGGGGGGCTCAGTCGGTTAAGCATCGGGCTTCAGCTGAGTCATGATTGTGCGGTTCATGAGTTCGAGCTCCGCATCGGGCTCTGTGCTGACAGCTCAGAGCCTGGAGCCTGCTTTGGATTCTGTGTCTCCCTCTCTTTGCCCTTCCCCTGCTCATGCAATGTCTCTCTCTCTCTCTCTCCCTCTGAAAGATAAATAAACATTAAAACAAATTTTTTTTTAAAAGTTTGTTGAATGAAGCCCCCTCCCAGGAAGCGAATGGGCAATAGTAGAGGTCCCTTCAGAGACCAGATCTCAGAGGCTACAGCGTGGCAGGAAGGGACAATACTCTGCGTGCCCCAAACTGCGTGTTCTCCACTGTTCCTCTTGCACGCAACTTGGACAGGACCCGAACCACTTCGTGCCACGAAGTGTCATTTTTTTTTTTCTCTTCAGCTGGCTCCAAGTCTCCGTTTATTACGTCATCACCTCCTCGTTTTGTAAACTGGCTTCCTGGGAAGACGGTCCCGGTACGGACACCCTTGCACATGGCAGGGGGGCCAGGCCAGCAGCCAGTTTGGCAAAGGCCCCCGGCCACCGCCCTCTCCTGCCACCCCAGCAGGGCCACGGGCCTCCCAGGGGCCACCAGGACTCTCAGGGAGCTTGAGCGTCTGTGGAAGAAATGAACGTTCTTCAGCATACCCAAGCCTGGGCCTGTCCCAAAGGATTGCTTTTCTGGAAAACACACTCCCTGTGGACACACAGCCTTCCTGTTTTGCAAGGCTCTATTGCAAGGATTTCTATTCCCCCCCCCCCATTATAAATTCTTGACCTGCTTGTGACAGAAACCCTGGAACCTATAGGAAAGTG
The DNA here is from genome assembly GCF_028749965.1 of Puma concolor. NCBI lineage: Eukaryota > Metazoa > Chordata > Mammalia > Carnivora > Felidae > Puma > Puma concolor. The sequence continues at coordinate 9,545,260 of NC_141672.1, read as the reverse complement.
GGAAGGACATGTTTATAATTGCACAAAGGCACTGCTCTCAGGTTTGGTGTAAGCCATCCACACCTGCGTGGGCTAGGGGTATGCGGTTTTGTGGGGTTTTTTTTTTTATATTTTTTAAAAATGTTTATTTATTTTGAGAGAGAGAGAGAGAGCAGGAGAGGGGCAGAGAGAGAGGGAGAGAGAGGATCCCAAGCAGGTTCCACACTCAGTGCAGAGCCTGAAGCAGGGCTCAATCTCTTGACCGTGAGATCGGGACCTGAGTCAAAATCAAGAGTCGGATGCTTCACTAACTGAACCACCCAGGCGCCCTGAGTTGGGGTTTTTTAACGTGTTCACAATCAGACAATGTTAGCACACAGCTCTTTCTTCTGCATAGGACAGGGGCAGCTGTGGAATTTAAAAAAAAAAAAAAAAGAAAGAACAGGGGCCTGGGTGCCAGGATTCCAGAATTCCAGGATTCCAGGACCTGGTTTCAAAGTTGAGCTCTGCCACCAGCCGGCTGTGCGTCCTGGGGGAACACCCACCATCCCCGGGTCTCTGTGTCCGTTTCTATAACGTGAGGGAGTCTGATGAAATAGTGTTCAAAAACCCTTCTCACCCTAGTATTCCAGGATCTTGTCAGGTTAACCTAGAAAGAGTTTCCGGGGGCAGAAGGAAGTAGGAAGGAGGAATATACCCGGTACAAGAATCCCGTGCTTCAATTAAGACGGGTCCTCGGGCTCTGTCCCCAATGGCCCCAGTCTTGTAAATGCCTCCAGACACCCACATCGCCTTTGGCCTGTACCAAACCCCTAAATAACGGCCACTCCAGCAGGAGACAGGCAAGGACTTGGCTCTTGTCATAGGCTGGCACTTATTTGCTGTGTCGCTTTAAACATCTCATCGCCTCTCTGGGCCTCCGTTTTCCCTTCTGTAAAAGGGAGTAGGTGGAGCATTTTCATGAAAGCAAAATTCTTTCCTCCAATAAAATTGTTGGCAGCAACCTGATACAGGGCACAGAGGAAGGGCACACTGACGTTCACGGAGCACCGCACACAGGTCACACGTTGTCGGGAGCACTTCGCTTTCATCCTCCTCCTTATCTTCACAGCAAACCCACAAAATAGGCGCTATGAACATCCCCATTTGATGGATGAAAACACCGAGGTCTGGTGGGGTTCGGCGGCTTGTCCAAGGTTATACACGGCTAGTCCGTGTTGGAGCTGGGATTCTGACCTGGTTGGATCTCAGTTATGAAACCCCGGTCCCTTGTCTTTCCAACCCTTTGGGGACATCTCCAGGGACTCAGCCCATGCTCCTCCACATTCACACACACACACACACACACGGTGGCCATTCCTCTGTAGCCCATCCATCAAGCTCCCCACTGCACCCCCAAAGCGGGGCCCCAGGGACTGCCGACTTCCCAGGCCCCATGCAGCCAGCTGAGCGGTCCGCACCATCCCCACAGGCCACAGCCACCTGCACAGGGCACCCAGACGGGGGTGGGCAGCCCCAGCAAAGGCAAGGAGGTGGGAGCATACATAGGGAACGTCCTTGGAGATCAGGAGAGGGGTGACAGTGGCTGGGGCATGTTAACCTTAAACATAAGACTGTCAGTTCTTTTACCAGAAAAAAATGGTTTATTTGAGAGTAACAGAATCACAACGTGAAACACATAACTACAGCGAAGCCACGGACAAGCCTGGAGAACAGAGTAAGGCTCTTTTTCCAGAGGGAAGGGGGGGGAAGTCAGGAGGGCTGTTATAAACAAAAAGCCCATTGGAGGAAACTGGGAGTTGGAAGTATAGTGGCTTCTCATTGGCTGAGCTGCGTCTATCTCTCATTGGCTGGGCTGTTGCTGAGCGAAGAGACAATCTTCCTTCTTTTCCCCCTGGGGCTGTAAAGGGGAAGCCGGAGATTCCTTCTGCTGGGATTGCGTGTTTTCTGCTGGGGCTGTGGAGGGCTGCCGGGAGCAGCACTGAAGGTCTGCCTGCCGGCCTCCTGACCCCATTTTAAATGAGGTTTCTTTTCCTTCACTTGGCACAGGGAAAATCTAGCACATGAAAAGGGATTGGAATAAAGGAATGGTTTCGTAACTAACACTAAGCAAATACAGTGACTTGATATGATATTCCATGTAAAATCATGGGAGAAGAAAGGATGCTTGCATGTGGATGTGCGTAGGGATAGAACTCTGGGAGTTTTGAACACAAATGCTCTTGACTGGTTGTTATCTTGTAAAACAAATAGGGAGGGTTTTTTGTTTTTTGTTTTTTGTTTTTTAAGGGGAAGGATTGGTGTTAGAATGTCCAATGAAGTTTCTCATTAAAACTCCAAATCCCAGGGGTGCCTGGGTGGCTCAGTTGGTTAAGCATCTGGCACTTGATTTCAGCTCAGGTCATGATCTCAGGGTCAATGGGATCAAGCCCTCAGGGCTCTTTCTTGACAGCTTGGAGCCTTCTTGGGACTCTCTCTCCCTCTCTCTGCCCCTCCCCTGCTTGTGCTCTCTCTCTATCAAAAATAAATAGTTTGGGGCGCCTAGGTGGCTCAGTTGATTAAGCATCTGACTTCAGCTCAGGTCATGATCTCACAGTTCATGGGTTAGAGCCCCACGTCGGACTCTGCTGACAGCTCAGAACCTGGAGCCTGCTTCGGATTCTGTGTCTCCCTCTCTCTCTCTTTCTGCCCCTCCCCCATTCATGCGCGCGCGTGCTCTTTCTCTCTCTCTCTCTCTCTCTCTCTCTCCCTCTCTCTCTCAAAATAAATAAACATTAAAAAAATTTTTTTTAGTAAATAAACTTAAAAAAAAACAAAAAAACCCTCTAAAAACCAATGTGGGGAAAAGAGTCAAAACTAGTTGAACAGAAGAACCTTCCATAATAAGGAGGCAAAGCATAAAGACTGAGCCAGCCCTGGGGTATCTGAGGGCGGGCAGAGTTGGGTGAGTGCACCCTACCCTGTGAGGCAGAAAGCATGTGGGTGAGGGGCTCTGCTCCTCTTACATTCTCTGTACATGTTTCCAAAACATTCCAGGCCCATAAAGTGTCCAAATGCCAGAAGGACCCACATGATTGGGTTGGATCTTCGATTCAGCTCTCTAGGAGTTCCTGGAATAGGGGAGGACTTCCCAGAACCCCATCCTTCCCCGTAGTCGGGTATGGCCTTTTTTTTAGGGACAAAGAGGAAAAAAAGTCCTTTGGAAATTCTGTGGCCAGGCCATGCTTTTTCCCCGCTGCCGAGGCCCACGTGGTGCATGAGCCCACCTCCTTCCCCAGCCCCCCCAGTATTTACTGTGGCCTAAAGTTTCCCTGGGTGCTTATCTGTAAGCCGCATCCTTACCCAGCACTCATGTAGATCCGATTCTAGAGGAAAGCATTTGTTCTGGAGATGTGTCTGGCAGAGGGCTCTAAGATGTGATTCAAGAGACCTCGGTTCTTTCCAGCTCTGGCCTGGACTCCAAAGGGCTGGGTGGTCTGAGACATCCCACTTCTTCCTGGAGCAAGTGGTGTTCGAGAGACTGGGATGTGCAGATCAGTGCAGGCAGGGTAGAGGGGGCAGGGTGGAGGGGGCAGGGTGGAGGGGGAGGGCCCTTCCCACTCGGGGTGCTGAGTATAATGGGGTAGAGGGCCACACACACACACACACACACACACGCACACTCTCAAGTGTTCCCCCCAGATCCGCGGGGCCGGCGATGTCCCAGTGACACCCTCATCATCTCTCCACCCAGCTTTGGGATCAGTGTCCAAAAACCTAGGTTGGGTCTGTGAGCGGGAGAGCAGGCCCCACGGAAGGGTCCCCTCCGAAATCCCATGCCTCCTGTGGTGTGGCCGAAGCAGACCAGCCCTCCCACAGGGGCGGGAAGGGCAGCTCACATTCTGGAACACGTTGACCGCATGCTCTGTGCCTGTTCAAGCACTGACTCATCCGCTGCTCACCGCGGCCCTGCGAGGTGGGGGCTATTTTTACACTAAGCCCCAAATGACAAGCCCAGCAGAGGGGGACCCAGTTCAGATCCCGGAAGCCTCTAGCTGCCGCGCTGGGCCCCCTGGCTGGCGACACAAGTTTCTAGGGTGCTTTGGGGTTGTTTCCCCCCAGTTCGGTCACTCCCTCTGCGGGCTCTGCAATACTATTGCCACTTGTCCAGCTACTTCTTTAATAGACTTACTTATGAACGGTCACTTCACGTGGCCACCTTCTTACTAAACGGTAAACGAGTGTCATCTGTCATAACAACAACCTGTGACAAATAAATACAATGGCCTGCCGTATAAAAGCCCCGCTACTAAAGTCAGACGAGATTCAGGCACGAGGCCCGCCCTCTTCGGTGAAAGCAAATCCCACAGGGGTGTTGAAAACGCACCAACAGGGCTGGGACGGCCCCGGTGGGAAGAGTGACCACACAATACGGGGTTATTTGCCATTCAGCCCTCAACCCTCGCTTCGGGCAACAGCTCCCTGCTTTAGCACGCAGCCACAAAACGCTGCCACAAAACGCAGCCACGGCTGGGATCCCAGGTTGGGGGGCCCACACAAGGCGAGATTTGGCCCTTGAGGAAGTGGCACTGTGTGTTTTGTGGCGGCTGCAGCCTCAGAGCCCCCCAGACACAAACCAAAACCGGATCCCTCTGAGACTCCGGTGGAATTTACTCCTGGCAGAACGGACGGCCAGTGTCGATGTGACTCAACGAAGGGAGATCTTTTTTAAAGCAAGTCCTTCTTGGACAGGATTCTGAGGCAGATGAACAAGGGAATCAGAATGTTGGAAGCTTCCTTCTGAACATCAGTGTGAGCAACGAGGGGGGAGCCCAGCCGCAGGGTCACCCCCCCCCTTCTACCTCTACTCCAGCCAAGAGGGTCAGTCTGCGGGGGGACTGACCAGGACATCGAGGCCCGGGGGGGGGGGGCAAGGTGGCCCGTTCAGGGTCACACGGAGAGTGCCGCACGCCTGGCCACCGCCCCCCCCCCGCTCCCCCCTCCCCGTGCCAGCTTGAGCTGCGCCAAGCTCTCTCCCACATTCCTTCCGATCGCTCTCTGACATCAGATTTTATAATCCCAGGGCCTATTCGACAGGGTCCCGGGAGGAAAGAGAAGGCACATTCACACTAATATGTAATATGGAGGTGTTTTTGACAGAGGGTCTATTTTCGGAGTGTGGACGGCGTGTGGGGGTGCCGGCGGGGCACCAGAGCCAGCACAGCCAAGGTCCTGGCACGGGTCACCCCCTCCCTCCCAGAGAACTGAACAGGACCAGGTGGCAGTCTCCAGAATCCTGGCCAGCGAGGTGGGAAGGGCCCCTGATAGGAGCTGGGAGCTCGGCCCCTGGAGGCCCTGATGCAGAGAACTGGGAGCCCACGCCCCAGCTGACGCCCCATGTACTTCCTCCCTCCCCGCCCTGCTGGTGCTCCCACTGGCCAAGCCCAAAGGAAGCCAGCGCTGCTGAGGTTCCTGGGTGGGTGGGGGTGGGGGTGCTTGCAGGGAGAGTGGCCTGGAGCTGCCTGCGGCTCTCACAGGCAGAATCCTCCCGGGGATGCCTCCGCCAGCAGAGGCAGAGAAGCAACTAGCATCTACAATGTCTCCAGACTTGAAACCCCCTCTCCAGACGGCTGCAGAGAAACTCCCGGCTTTGTTTTCAAAATGAGAGCAATGTTTACAGCCATTAGCCAGCAATTAGGAGCAGCCGGCCAGATCCGGGAACACCCAACTCCCAGGGGCCACGAGGAAACACTGGGCACTCCCCAGGGTGACTGAGCTGAAGCACCCCCGCCCCCGCCCGCAGTCACCTGTGCAGTTGTCTCTGTCTGGGTGGAATTGGGGGGCCTGGGACAGACTGAAGTCCCTCAGCAGGAGAGGGGAGCCCCATGGGGCAGGGGAAGCTCACCTTGCTTTCCCCACCCCCCCCCCCCATCTCAATAAGGGTCCTGGAGGAATGAATGATTCAAACACATGGCCTCTGCCCTCCGCTTTCCAGGGACCAGGGAGGCCCTCCCCAAAAGGCAATCTACTAGACCTTTCTTCTCTTCCCCCAGACCCCTTCCGTCCCTGAAGCATCAGCAGGACTTGGCTGCTTGCTGGCCTCCTCTTGCAAGTTCCAAATCCTGACCTCCGCTCAGTTCAGGGGTTCAGGGAAACCTTTTCCAGATGTTCATTAAATATCTTCTGCCTCGTTTCCTGCTTACTAACTCAGTCTCTTCTTTTTCTAATGCCTTAATGTTTCTTGGACTGTCAGCCGCCTTCCCTTCACCTCCTACAACTGGATTAGGAGAGCTGGCTTCTGGAAGCTCCATGTGCCTGCTGAGGGGTGGCTGAAACCCGGGGCGGGGCAGATCCACGGCTCCATGCACGTGCACATGGGCACCCAGGTTTTCACACCTTTCCTGGACGGGAGCAAGAGGGCAGGTGAGATCCCGGTGCGAGCTCGAGATCTGGACCAGAAGGAGGGGTTCAAGCCCCACCTCTGGGTCTTGTTAGCAATGGCACCCGGACGAGTGACCTCCCCCATCTCTGCACCCCCACCTCCTCGGCAAGGCCAGCCTGTGGCAGATGCCTACCTCCGGGGATGAGAGTACAGTTGGTCTTTGAACAAAGCTGGGGGGAGGGGTGCTGACAGCCTTCCCTGTCGGAAATCAGCATCTAACTTTTGACACCCCCAGACCTTAAGTGCTGAGAGCCTACTGTTGACCAGAAGCCTTACCAATAACATAAACCTCCGATTAACAGATATTTTGTATGTCATATGTAACATATAGTGTCTTACAATAGAGTGAGCTAGGGAGAAGCAAATGTTATTAAGAGAAACGTAAGGAGACCCCCGGGTGGCTCAGTTCATTAAGCCTCTGCGACTCTCAGTTTCAGCTCAGGTCCATGATCTCACGGTTCGGGGGATCAAGCCCCCCGCTTTCGCCCCCCGCCCCACTGCCTCCATCAGGCTCTGTGCTAACTGTGCAGAGCCTGCTTGGGATTCTCTTTCTCTGTCTGTCTCTCTCTCTCCCTCTCTGCCCCTCCCCTGCTCATGCTCGCTCGCGCTCTCGCTCTTTCTCTCCCAAAATAAACATTAAACAACAAAAAAAGAAAATCACAAAGAAGAGAAAGTAAATTTACATTTATGGGAGTGTACCGTATTTATTGGAAAACATCCGCATACCTGGACCCTCGCAGTTCAAAGCTGTGCTGTCCGAGGGTCAGCTGTACAGTGAAACATGAAGAGGGACAGAGAAAGGCTCTGAGTCCCTCTCACCCGGGGCTCAGACCTTGAGAGCACACTGTGGCAGTCACCACCCCAAGGGTTGGAACCGCTCCTCTGTACCCGCCTTTGCCTTTAGGCTCGAAGCCCCTGGAGATCCTCCAGCCCAGGCCCCCCACCCCCAGCTCCAGACCCACTCTGAGCCCCACGGCTACTTGCCCCCCTCCCTGTGAGTTTCAGAAGCACCTCAAACTTAACACGTCCCAGTCTAAACACATGACCCCTTCTCCAAGTCAGCCCTCCGCCTCTTGCCTTCACAGGAGATGGCAGCACCTGTGGTGGGGGGTGTCTTTGACACGTCCCTTGCTCTCCTCCCCGGGCTCTCATGGCCAGCCTTACACCAGGGCTGAACCTGCTAACCGGTCTCCCTGCTTCCACTCTGTCCCTGCCACAATCCCGTCCCCTCCGTCCCCCAGCGGCCACCAGGGCCTAACACACATCCACACCAAGCTTCTTCCTGCCTCAGGGCCTTTGCAACGCTGCTCCTTTGTAGACATCCTCCTCTCCACTGCCATCTTTTTGCTCAGTTTCCTCCTGCTCACCCTCAGCTCTTAAAATAAATATCCATTTCCCACATCCCCCCCCCAACCCACGCCAGGCTGGTTTAGGACTCCATCTTATATGCTTCCGTGGGACCTTTATTTCATAGCATTTGCATCAGTTTTCAATTATTTAGTGACTATTTCAGTAATGTCTGGCTTCTCCATTAAACTGTAAGCTCCTGGAGGACAGGACATTGTGCCATTATGTCCCTAGCGCCCAGTATGCAGCAGCTGCTGAATAAATATTTGTTAAGTGAAGGGCTCGATTTCCCTTCCCTCGTGGACAAACACATGTGTGTTTTATGGTCCCCAGCCCAAGATCTAACTGTCTTTTCTCCTCCGATCAGCCCGGGCGCCTCACGCACGTCTCCCTCTGAGTCCAAATGTTCTCTTCCTGGAGGAGACATATGTTCGTGTCTTTTCATGAGGACCCCGTGCCCACCACAGCCACTTTCGGGTAAGTCAAAAGAATTCCTTGATTTACTGCTTATGGTGGGAGGGGCAGACAGCCTGGGGAAGACTTGGGGAACGTGACCCCCATCTCCTGGGCAACAGTGAAAGCAACAGGCAATGTGGGATCCGCAGAAAAAAAAAAAAACCTCTCGAGGGCTGGTAGGGCCTGTGTTCGAGTCCCCCATGGACCTGGTGGGAGCAGGGCAGGTGGTGTTCTGTTGGGTTTGGTGGGGTACGGGGATGCGGGAGGAGGATACAGAAGTGACGGTCATGTGTGACCCATCCCAAATGAACTTGGAAATGAAGAGAGTGACACTCTGAAGTCAACACCCAAGGAATCAGAGATGCACCAGGTCACCACGGAGAAGGGATGTCTCCAACTCATGTCTGATGTCTGGGAGGAGGCCTAGCCACTCCATAGAGAGAACCGATTGCGAGTGGAAGCAGAAGAAAGGGAGGGTCGGTCTTGAGGGTTCAGGGCTGGTGAGACAAAGGGCAGAGGGGCCCTGCCTGGCTTCTCAGCCCTGTATGGGGTGCAGCATACCATGGAGATGACTGGGCAGCCACGGGGCACTTAACCCCCAGTTTTGCACTCCCCAGGCCACCTCGGACAATCTAGTGGCTTCTCAGAGCCAGCTAAGGGCCAGGGGCCATCCCGTTGGCAAAGGACCATATTGCTGGGAAATTAACAGGCAGCATCTGGCCATACTTCCGTCTTCCGAGACCCAGACCCTGAGAGACAACTGTCCAAGCCTGGGTCACTGAGAAAATGGGTTTTATGTAGCTGCAAAAACAGGGCCAAAGGCTGGACCAAGGAGGTTGTCCAGGAGAAGCCTTACATCCAGAGGCTCTGGAAGGAGCCTGCCAGTTTGCACAGGTCAGGAACTTAAGGCCCAGTGGGGACGGCCCGTCTCTGTTCTGTGATATCTGGGGTCTCAGCCGGAATACTCCAAGGCTAGGGTGCCAGGGTCAACCAAAGGCTGAACTGGGGCCAGAGGATCTGCTTCCAAGGGGGCAAGTTGGTTCCTCCCACACCGCTGCTTGAGCGCCCTCACAACATGGCTGCCAGCTGCCCCCACAGCAAGCACCCTTGCAAGGCCAAGGAAGAAACTGCAATGTGTTTTATGACAGACCGCGGACTCACACACTGTCACTGCCACCATGGGTGGGAAGCAAGTCAGCGGCTACATTCACTGCAAGAGGAACTAGACTCCACCCTTTGAAGGGAAGGGTAGCAAAAAATTGGGGGACATATCCAAATCACCACTCCGCCAGAAGAATCTTCCCAGAGCCTTTCTCCTATCCCATCACTCCCTCCTTAAGGCTCTCAGGGACAAAGCTTCACTTTCTTAGCAGCCAGTGATGACTGTCCTTTTTCCTTTATTCATCCCATCCCTGGCCCCTTCCCACCTTGCCTTCCAGAACATGCCGGAGGCTTCCGCATCTCTGCACCTCCGCTCAAGCTGCTCCTTCCGCCTGGTCTTCCTCTCTCCTTGTTGGTGTTGTTTGTTTGTCTTGTTTTTTCATTTTCTTATTTGAGAACAGTGGAGACACAATGCTACCTTGGTTTCCAGGGTACAACATAGCCATCCAACTTCTCTATATGTTACGCTGTGCTCACTGCAAATGTAGCCACCCTCTGTCACCACATAACACTGTTCCTTTTGCTCTCTGTTGACATGTTCCTCGTCTTTCGAGATCCAGCTCCAGAGTCACAGAGTCACCTCCGTCCTTCTCCACACACACCCAATTCTGTGCCCCACACCCCCACGGCATCCATCACACTCTAGACCACAGTTGCCAGGAGCTTTGGCAGGGCGTGGGGGACACGTGGCACTCACCTCTGGGTCCCTACAGCCAGGGTGGAGCTCAGCACAGAGAAGATGCTCAAAGCACATTGAAAGGACCATTGCAGGGGCGCCAGAGTGGCTCAGCTGGTTGAGCGCCCGACTTCGGCTCAGGTCACCCTCTCATAGTTCGAGAGTTCGAGCCCTACGTCGGGCTCTGTGTTGACAGCTCAGAGCCTGGAGCCTGCTTGGGATGCTGTGTCTCCCTCTCTCTCTGCCCCTCCCCCACTGGTACTCTGTCTGTCTCTCTGTCTCTCTCTCTCTCTTTCAAAAATAAATAAAACATTAAAAAAAAGACAAGTGTTTTAAAAAATTAAATAAATGAATACATACATACGTACATACATACATAAATACATAAATAACAATTGCACTGAGGAATGAGTTAGTCACAGGTGCCCAGTCTGGCCGCTCAAAGCCAGCCAGCTGGTCCCGGAAGCAGAGGGGCTTTTCCTAGGAAATCCCACCGGTGAACAGCAGATTCTTTCCCTTAGCTGTGGCTCAGCCCGCCACCCCCCACCTCCCAGCCAATGAGCCTGCCCCGGAAGAACTCACCCACCCAGGAAGAGCTCCCCTCCCACCACCTTCCCTGACTCTCCCTGCCCTGGGCACTAGGGAAACATCTACTCAGTCTTGCCCTCTGGTTGTACTCTCCGCTTTCGATGTGTCTTCACGCCCACGCTTTGAGTTGGACCTTGCAACAGCCATACAAAGCCAGTCAAGAAGAGAGCAGTGTTTTACTCCAAAGGAAACACAATGGAAGCTCGGGCAGGTCAAGCAATTTGCCTAAGACCACACAGCTAGGGAGCTGTCCAACCCCCGTGCCTCTTGGCAGAGGGTAGAAAGGAAGTAGCCTGAACAGTGACACTTCCAGAAAATGAACCGCCCCATGGTCTGAGTCGCACCCAAGAGTGGAAGAGGAAGAAGTGAGTTAATGATACAGTCGCTAATACAGGAGCAAGAACCTGAAAACAGTGGTGCCAGTTGTTTTCATAAGTTCACGAAAAGTCAATAATTATCTGTGCTTGTTGAAGCAAGAGCACAGCTTTTTGCCCACTGTCTTGGATTCCCACCGCAGCCCTGAGAAGTAGATTCTGTTATTCCCATTTTACAAGGTAGGTCACTGAGGTTCAGAGAGGCTAATTAACTTACCCAAGGTCACACAGCCAATGAACACGCCGAGATATGAACTGTCTGGTTCCAAAGCCCCTGCCTTCCCTTGCCATCACGTGACCTCGGACTGTCGTCAACACTTGGCTGATGGAGGTTCTGGAAGCACAGCGCTGCCTTCTGCCAGAAGCAGACAGGGTGTGGGCAGATGGGCTGTGGTCTCGGAGGCAGGTTGGAATATCACTGTCTGGCGTGATATCATCTTTCTCCTCTAATAAATTACTCACCGTGACCAGGCCACGAGAGGCCGAAAGATGCCCAGCTCCCTTGGGAGGGGCCCACACGATAAGGAAGGAATGTGTTTTGCATCCTCCCATCACGGAAGCTTCGAGGAGGCCCAGGGCCCAAGACTGATTGTTGGTGCCGCGGGTGGACACCGTCCAAGGAAACATCCTAATGGAGCTGCCAGGCAAAGAACACGAGCTCTCGGCTCAGCCCAAGGAGACGGGGTCCCTCTGAAAGACCCCAGGGAGTCCGGGGCGCCCCGGTCTCTGAGCACGCGGCAGAAAGGGCCTGAGCGCCCCTCCCGACCTCGCTTCTGGAAGCTGCTTGCTGAGTCCCCCTCCTTCTGCATCAGTTGTCTCTCCTCCTTCTTGTGACCTTGAGGTGTAACAGCCTCTTTTGCGCTTTTCTTTCAGCGTTGAAATGCTCAACATCACCTCACAGGTGCTTGAGTCCACTCTCAACGGGACGTCGTCCCAGGGCTGCATCTATGCCGAGTGGTGGAGCTGGCTCAACGCCATCCAGGCTCCCTTCCTCTGGGTTCTGTTCGTGCTGGCAGCCCTCGAGAACATCTTCGTCCTCGGCGTCTTCTGCCTGCACAAGAGCAGCTGCACGGTGGCCGAGATCTACCTGGGGAACCTGGCCGTGGCGGACCTGATCCTGGCCTGCGGGCTGCCCTTCTGGGCCATCACCATCGCCCACAACTTCGACTGGCTTTTTGGGGAGGTCCTCTGCCGCGTGGTGAACACCATGCTCTACATGAATCTGTACAGCAGCATCTGCTTCCTGATGCTGGTGAGCATCGACCGCTACCTGGCCCTGGTGAAAACCATGTCCATGGGCCGGATGCGCGGGGTGCGCTGGGCCAAACTCTACAGCCTGGTGATCTGGGGGTGCACGCTGCTCCTGAGTTCGCCCATGCTGGCCTTCCGGACCATGAAGGAGTACGCGGCCGAGGGCTACAACGTCACGGCCTGCCTCATCGTCTACCCGTCGCGCACCTGGGAGGTGTTCACCAACGTGCTCCTGAACTCCGTGGGCTTCCTGTTGCCCCTGGTCGTCATCACCTTCTGCACGGTGCAGATCATGAAGGTGCTGCGCAACAACGAGATGCAGAAGTTCAAGGAGATCCAGACGGAGAGGAAGGCCACGGTGCTGGTCCTGGCCGTGCTGCTGCTGTTTGTCATCTGCTGGCTGCCTTTCCAGGTCAGCACCTTCCTGGACACGCTGCTGCGCCTCAACATCCTGTCCGGCTGCTGGGATGAGCACATCGTCGACGTCTTCACGCAGATCGCGTCCTACATGGCCTACAGCAACAGCTGCCTCAACCCACTGGTGTACGTGATCGTGGGCAAGCGCTTCCGCAAGAAGTCACGGGAGGTGTTCCGGGGACTGTGCCAGAAGGGGGGCTGCGTGTCGGAGTCCACCAAGACGGAGAACTCCATGGGCACGCTACGGACCTCCATCTCGGTGGAACGCCAGATTCACAGACTGCCCGAGTGGGTGGGGAACAGCCAGTGAGGGCCGCCCCGAGGACTACGGTTCACGTGGGTGAGGGTGCGCTTACAGCTGCCCCTCAGGATGTGCCTGAGCAGGAACGGAAGGCATGCGACCTTGGGCAGTAAGTCGACGTCTCCGGCCAAACACAGGCGCTTCATTCCCGCCCTGCCCAAGATGCAGCGGGCGAGGCCGTGAGGATGGGGTGACCTCATGCCCAGAGCCAAGGGCTCCATAAACATGACGGTATTATTGTTCCCATTTGCTGCCACCCGTGGGCCAGTCTGCTTCTTCCCAGGAGTGGAGGGGGCCTGGGGACAGGGACGGGAGTGACTGAGTGTCCCTCCCACATGGTGTCCCAGCCTGCCCCGGCGTGCCAGATCACATCTCCGGGGGAACTGCCACCCCAGCTTTGAGGCCACGTCTGGGTCCACAGGCGGGGGGCCTGGCTGGAGTTTTGCCTTCAGTCTCTTAAATCCTCTCAGCTGGGACTCCGGAGGATGATTTCTCCGATCAGTGAAGGTTGAACTCTGAGGGATCCCTGGTAAGAACCCGGAGACCAGGATCCCATCACTCCCCCTGCCCATGGGCAAGATGGTCTGTGCCAAACAAGAACTCGATGAGCACTTAGCACTTATCTAAGCACTTGCTGTGTAGGCAAGTATTGAGCACCGCGGGCAAGAGGGAAGAAAAAAGCAAAGTATAATCTCTGTCTCCGAGGAACTCGCAAACTCGAACAGGGATGACTACTTCCAACGACCAGAAGGCTGTTCTGCGACGTGGTGGAGCGAGGCACCCTGCCTGGTGCAGGGGAGAGGACTGAGAAGGAGCCTGACGCCCCAGTTCTGCTGATAATTAGTGGCACGTCACTTAATCCCTGCCTGTTTCGTCCTCTGTGACATCAGCTTGTTGGGAGGACTGAAAGACGTTAACAGGCACGAAAGTGCTTGGGAAAAAGGAAGGGTGCTATATAAATGTGAGGCTTTATTAGGCACACAGTATGGAAATAAATTTATTATCAAGAAACGGACTCGGGCGGCGCCTGGGTGGCGCAGTTGGTTAAGCGTCCGACTTCAGCCAGGTCACGATCTCGCGGTCTGTGAGTTCCAGCCCCGCGTCAGGCTCTGGGCTGATGGCTCAGAGCCTGGAGCCTGCTTCCGATTCTGTGTCTCCCTCTCTCTCTGCCCCTCCCCCGTTCATGCTCTGTCTCTCTCTGTCCCAAAAATAAATAAACGTTGAAAAAAAAAATTTAAAAAAAAAAAAAAGAAACGGACTCGGGTTTTACAATAGCTCTTTAGAGGAGAACCGGTATTATAGCTAACGGTGCTGTAAATAAAGCACGTCTCAGGGTTGGCCTCATAGCAGGTGCGCAACAACGTTACCTGCCTTCCACCTTCCCGTAACGCTGCCCGCCCGCCCCCCACACATACATACACACGCGAGCGTTCTGCGGACACGCCACCCCTTCAATGTTTGATTTGTGATGCCCGCGAGAGATGTCTGAGTGAACTTGCCGGGGACTCATGCTCAGACTGGGGGTGGGCAGTACTCAGGCGGAGTCCAGCCCGTCCACCGTTGTCCCGGTCTCAGCAACCGAGGGCACCAACCAATTGCCACCCGAGGACAGCAGCCCAATGATTTGGCACGAGGGTCACGGACCCCATAGCGCTGATCCTGGGACCAAGGTCCCCTACAGGGCTGAGCGCCTCATTTGGGCCAGCTGGGTCTGAGTCACGGCGTGGCTGCCTGGTCTATGTGACCAAGAGGAAGCCCTGGGGCCCCACACGATGAACCCAGAAGGGAGAACGCCCTCCCCCAGGGGCCTCCAGCCGGCGCTGCGGAGAGGCTGTGGCTCCGCCTTCGCTGGGCGGGGCCGGCAGTGGTTGGATGGGGCAGCGGTGGGCGGGGCGATGGGGCAGCGGTGGGCGGGGTGATGGGCGGGGCGGGGCGGGTCCCAGGAGTAAGGCCACAGGAAGCTGGACCAGCATCCTTGGCCAGAGGCTTAAGAGACAGTCCTATCGCCAAGCCCCCCCCCCCCCCCCCCCCCCCCCCCGTGCTCCAGGGAGGATTCATTTCTTTTTTTCTACGCGGCTCCCAATCGGCCTGCTGTGGCCGGCAGGCACCGTGGGGAGTAAGGACAACGCACCTCCCGGGCTCCAACGCTCCAACGTCATGTGGAGGAGAACCAAGGCGGGGAGGGCCAGCTCAGTAGCAGTGGAGCTCAGGAGCTACCAGGATGGTAAGGCAAGCGACACCAGGACAGCATTCATTCACTCAAAGTAATTGGATACTTGTTAGCAAGCCCTCTCCGGAGAAGATGGAAACCCCAAAGACCAGGAAATCTTGGATGGCAAACAGCCCGTAAATCCTCATCAAACCAGCTCTAGATTTTAAAGCAAAAGGAGTCAGAAAAGATGCCCAGCCTTTGTGCCCCTGCCACGCACACCCCTCTGCCCCAATAAACACACACACTCGTAGCTGGAGAAAGAAAACGGTTGAAGAAGTAGGAAGGGTTTAACATTTTAATGGAGTTAAACCGCGCGCAGACTGTGAGTGGCATAAAAAGGAGGCTGTGCTTCGCAAATGTGTAGCACTCATCCATCAGCGGGTGTGTGATGGGCACCTAATGGTCATTTAGCTCTGGACACCTAATGGTCACTTAGGGGTCCTCCCGTGGCCTGAGGAGCCATCAGTCTGCAGGAGGGCAGCCGCCCAGTGGGTTGTTTTGACACTGTGATAAAGAACATTGTCCTGTGAAAGACCCAGAGAGCTGTTACATTGTAAGGAGGGAGCAATTCACAAACAATGAGACATGGATGAAGTGTGTAAACATGTGTCTTTTCCATACAACTTAATAAACGGTCGAGGAGTTTTTTTGCAGTAGTTTTTGCAGAGGTTTTTCATGTCACGGTTCCCGAAAACCTTAGTTTTGTGAGGACACTGCAATCAAGAGGCAGCGAGAAGGCCATTATTTCCGCTCAGCCCACTTTAGGGCTTCTGTCCTGCAGAACAGCGGTGTCCAAGCTCTTGTGATTGTGTATCCCTATAAGTAAAAGAATTTTGATTATGCATACCCAATGTGTAAACTCATTAATATGTATTAAACTGCAGGCTCTAAAATATACCGAAGTAGAAATGTGAGAAAATTGAATAGGGTTTGATAGTCTCCCCCGTCCTCCGTTCCTTCAGTGGTAAGTCATCAAGCTCCCACTAGGAGCCAGCGAGCCCCCATGAGGCCCTAGAATCAGAGGGGTGGCAGCAAGTTCAATCACTCATGCATGCAACATATATTTACTGAGGACCTTCCCTCTCACCTCCCCTTCCAAGCAGGAGTGTCTTCTACAATGTCTAGATTAAGCAAACAGTTGTGTAGCCATTGCTTGCATAATCCCAGCGATGGGGAACTCATTGCCCACTTCATTTAGGGGACCTCCTCATTACTCACGTATTCATTCATTCACTCATTCATTAAAGAGCACTTCTCTTCTGTCTCTACAGAAGTGGCATTACTCGATCTACACCTCCACGCACCCGTACCAGAAACCTGGGGGTCATCGGTCAATATACCCTCTCCCCCATCCCTCCCACCTACCGGATCAGCACCTCTTTCAGATTCCACCCACGTGTTTCCGGGACCTATCTGCTTCTCTCTATAGCTGAGCATCCTCTCACCGCTCTTGCCGTCTCTGATACTGACCTCGACCATCTGCCAGCTCTTATCCTTCACTCTGTATCCAATGACGGGTCTTCACACAAATACAACCGTAGAGGGGCTATACCCCGAAAGAGCAGCGTTTAGGAGCCAAGGCTTGGGATGAGGCAGACCTGGGTTGGATTCCAGTCCCAGTTCCGGCCGGGGCTCCTATTTGTCATGTGGTCTGGAGCATCTCACCGATCCTTTTGGAGCCTACGTTTTCTCATCTGTAAAAGGGGGCGAATGAGGGCATCTGCCTTACAGAGCTGTTGACAGGATTTGCGCAGAAAAGCCTCTAGCCCGGTGCCTGGTACACGCTCGACACGTGTGAGCGGCCACGATGGTGATGATGATGGTGATGACAGCTGTGATGAAGACGATGGTGAGGGCGAGGACCATGCTCTCTAACAGGAAATCATGCAAACATGTCCCGGCACCCGGGATAAAGTTCTACATCCATAACGTGGCTCGCAAGGCCTGTCATGAGCCAGCCCCTGCCTTGTATCTTTCCCTCTCTCCACTTCCTGGCTCGTTCTCTGCCCTCTGGCCCTGGTGTCCACAACTAGATAGAGTCCGACAGATTTTCCGTGCTCCTTCCAGTGCTCGCCCTCCCACTCGGCCTGCACCCTTCCCTCCCCAGCAGCTCTGAGCTCGGAAAAAGTTGCCCACCACTGCCCGAGGGAGCTCACTCCTCTAAGGGACTTTGGTCTCAGGGTATGCATGACTCTAGGATGTCTGCAGCCCAGAGGGGAGCCAGCCACTTGGCTGGAAGTGTGAACTGGGCTCTCGGCAGGTGGAAACGGGCTGGGAAAGCCACCCTCCCACCTGCCCCCAGCCAGCCCAGCAACATGAGCGGCCCCTGCCTTCCCGACCCTCCACGGCCCCCCGCAAGCCCACCGGTGGGCCCCTGAGCCTGCCCTGACCGAGTGGGTGAGGAGGTGGGGTCGCGGTGCAAGCTGAATGCCAGCGACCTGGTGGGACTGAATGCTAGCCATGAGGGCCGTCGTCGATCTCTGAAGTCCCTGGTGCAGTCTTCATGATTTGGAAAGCAAAGTCTCGATCCGCAGCCACCGGCAGTGTGGTCCCCTCTCTCCTTGCTCTTAGCCCCTGAGCCCATGGCAGAACCACACCTTCTGACCTCTCGCCAAACCCTGGAGGATTGGGAGCAGTGGGGGGGGTGGGGGGGGTGTGTGGACAGGGACGAGGCAAGGAGGTCACGATTCAGCAGTGGAAATGGCTGGAAGCCTGATGGCTTGTTTGTTGTTTTTTGGCTGAGGTCAAATGGCCCCATGATAATGTCTCACACTCCGCTGACCTCTTTTCAGACCCTCGTGACCCCTCAGGGAGGTGGGCACCTGCGTTACCGCCAGTTCATGATGGGGAAACTGAGGCCCAGAGAGGGAAGTAACTTGCTAAGACCCCACCGCTCTTCAGGAGGGGTGCTTGTGACTTCCCCGGGGGGGGGGGGGGGGTTACGAATCTGGTTACCGAGAAAGGCCTCAAGGTGCCTTCCTGCAGGGACAGCTTCTGAGCCCGCGCTGGGGCTGTTTCTGCCCTAACAGAGTCTGAATCTTGTAGGCCTCGTGAGTATTTACCTCCGACAGAATCCACCCCCCACCCCACACACACACACCAGGGGCTGGAGGCTGACACCTTACCCTGAGATGTTCTCTGTAGCAGCTTTATCAAGATATGACTCACGAGCCAGACAGCTCACCCATTCCAGTGGGTTCCGCTTACCCCCAGAGCTGTGTGGTCACTGTTCTCTAGTTCCAGAACATGCTCATCACCCCAGCGTGAAATCCCCCAGCATTGCCTCCCCCCACCTCCGGGAGCCACTAACCTTCCCGTCTCCAGACTTGCCTCTTCTGAACATTTCGTTCGGATGGAATCATAACACCACGTGCCTTTTGTGTCTGGTTCCCTTCATGTGCCCGACGCTGAGAGGTAACATGTCATTGTAGGGGGAGAACTTTGGAGGCCAGGCCTTGAGGCCCCACCACGCCACCTACTCGCTGTGTGATCTTGGCCAACCCCTCACCCCCCTCCAACGGCCTTTGGCCTCAGTTTCCTCATCTGGAAACTAGGCAGCTAACACCCTAAGTGTGACTGTCTTACCCAGAGCTAATGACTCTGGAAGGAGGGCTCTATACACTGTAGAGGGCAGCACCAATGTGACAGCGACTGACCTGGGCTTGGAGCCAGGTTCCTGGTTCACATGCCAGCTCTGTCATTCCTGCCTCTGGGAATTCGGGCAAAGCCATTCAGGTTCTCTGAGTTTCTGTTCTCTCACCTATACAATGAGAATCCAGGTGCTGTGAAGAATAACAGAGATCAAAGCACTCTCATGGGTTAAATAGTATTCCGTTCCCCCCTCAAGTTCATGTCCACATGGGACCTCAGAACAGGATCTTATTTGGGAATAGGGTTTTCACAGAGGTCATTAAGGTAGGAGGAGGTCGTACCGGATTATGGTGGGCCCTATGTCCAAGGACTGGGGTCCTCATAGGAGGAGGAGAGACACAGAGGCCACAAGGAGATGTAGTCAGAGATCAGAGTGACGGTCCCACAAGCCAAGGAATGTCAAAGATTCCCCAGAACCGCCAAGAAGCCAAGAAACATAGAAGACATTATTCCTCAGAGCCTTCAGGAGGGCCCCAATTTGCCGACACCTCGATCTTGGTCTTCTGGCCTCCTGACCTGTGAGAGACTAAATTTCCGTTGCTCGAAGCCAGCCTGTCTGTGGCACTTGGCTCTGGCAGCCCCGGGAGGCGGCCAGAGGCACTGTAATCGTTCTGAGGACGTGCTCACTCACCTTTGAGCCTGCCGACCGGGGTCTACACAGACCCCTTTCCCCCCAGCAATGCAGGAGTCAACCAGAAGCTTCCTTGAGGTCTCCTGAGGGCTGGCGATGCCAGCTGGTGACAGAAGTGTCCCTAAGAAAGAGCAGGATACTGTTTCCGATTCTGTGTCTCCCTCTCTCTCTGCCCCTCCCCCGTTCATGCTCTGTCTCTCTCTGTCCCAAAAATAAATAAACGTTGAAAAAAAAATTAATTAAAAAAAAAAAAAAAAAGAAAGAAAGAGCAGGATAGAGCATCTGACAGAGCTCATGGGAGTTTTTCCAAAGGAGGATCCCCAGGCCTTTCACAAGGTCATGTAGGATGTTAGGGGCAAACCCAGGCCCCCCAGAGTGTACGAACCACAGACCTGCTAGAGCCGGGTTTATTAAATACCCCAGTCCCCAGGCTGCTGGCCCAGGACCGGGGCTGCCCTGTTGCCCTCTTCCTTCCCCAGGCCCCAAAGCCAGGCTGATTCAGGGCCTCCCAGACCAGGCTAAGAAGAGGCCACAGGGCCTGGCTCCGGCTTCCGACTTGGTGGAAGGTTGTTTAGGGACAACCCCACAAGATGAACCAAGACAGGGTTCTGAAGCTTCCCCGGACACCCCGTCCACGCTGAGTCAACTTCCGAGGCCCACACCGAGGGCCAGCCCTATCTGTCTGTTTCCTCTCTGGGGTCCCGGCCAAGACAGAGGACGGCTTACATAACCCTTCTTGTGCAAGAACAAAGCAATAACCCAGGACAGCTCCCGCTGGCTGCGTCACCACAGCGTCTCACCTGATCCCCAAACGCTGAGAAGGGGCCCGCTTCACAGACCAAGAAACCAAGGCTTCCGGAGGCGGCGCAGAAACAGGTCCGAGGTCACCCAGCTCCTCAGTGATGGAGCTAGGATCCGAACCCTCCCTGGCAGGTGGCTCTGCGGCCCAGACACGCACGCCCCGAATTCCAGATCAGACCTGAGGACCGGGGCCTTGCTTGCAAGTCAGATTTTTCCCCCAAAGTACCTGTCCACTGGGAGGAAGACAAAGCAGTGGGACCTTGGCATCCCGACTGCTGGATGGCCTTTCGGGGCAGTCTGACCCCTGTCCTCGTGCTCCATGGGGAAGAACAGACCCTCTCACGGCGAGAACTGGTTGTCTCTCCTGGGTGCCCCCACCCCATTAACCGCCCGAATTCTTTCTCTTCAATTCAGTTCTAAAATCATTTTCTCCTAGAGCCATAGGGCTCACCTTCTACTCTGTAAGCTATTGTGGTGCCACTGTTTACTTTGGAAGATTTTCCCCAAAGTTTCTCAAAACGAAACAAAACAAAGTGAAAACAAAATAACGACGACAACAACAACCAAAAGCAGAACCAAAACCTGGCTCCTGACTGGTCCGATAAGTCTCAGAGCTGCAACCACGACACCTTCCTCGCGAGGCTTCACAATGCTCAAAAGCGTATTAAAGGCCCTGAGAAGTCCTGCAAGGAGGCATGCTTCTCTAAGCCTGGTCTAACCCCAGGTCTCCCAGACTTGATCGGCACGGAATCTGTTTTCCACTGGCTGCTTTTCCTGTTCTCCTTGCCCAGCACCTCCTTCTCCACCTAAAATGTAAATGTCGGCACTCCTCAGGCTTCAACCCTAAGCCTTCTTCTCTTCTCTCTGCGTGGGCCACCTTGCTAATCCCAGCCAGGATCATGGTTCTAAATGCCATCTGTGATGGTGAGTCTTACGTGTCAGCTTGGCGGGGCTCCAGCACCCGGTTCTTTAATCACACAGGAATCTGGGCTTGCTGCAAAGGTCTTTTGTAGATGTGGTGAACATCCTTTACTTTAAATAAAGGAGATTACCCTCAATAATGTGGTGGACCTCATCCAAGCAGTCGAAAGCCTTAAGAACAACAACTAAGATTTCCAGAGAAGAAATTCTGCCCCAAAACTGCTGCATGAACTCCTCCCTGAGTTTCTAGTCCTCTGCTCTGCCCTATGGATTTTGACATAGCCAGCCCATGTAGTCACATGAACTAATGCCTTGGAATAAATATCTTGATTGATAGATAGATGATGATGATGAAGAAGATAGATGATCCATAGACAGGTAGATAGATAGATGATAGATAGATAGATAGATAGATAGATAGATAGATAGACAGGTAGATAGATGATAGACAGATAGATAAATAAATGATATATAGACAGATAGATGATAGACAGACAGATAGATGATAGTTAAATAGATAGATGATAGATAGATAGATAGATGATAGATAGATGATAGACAGATAGATAGATAGATAGACAGGTAGATAGATGATAGATAGATAGACAGATGATAGACAGATAGATCGATGATAGATAGATAGATAGATAGATAGATAGATAGATAGATAGGAATAGGTAAATATCCTATTGGTTTGGTTTCTCTGGAGAGCCCTGCCTGAGACACATCTATGCCAACAAACTCGGAAACGTTAGCTCTCTTCTGAGGCATCTTCTCCGAATGCCCAGTGGAGAACCCCATTCAAGTATTTCACGTGTATCGTCGACGTATCTGTCTCTGTTACATATCCGTAGCCACCATGAGGGCTGGGACAGCCAAGGATGGCCCCAAGTCTTCAAGGGAAGGTGTGCGTTGCCTTCAGCGTGTCATTTCTCCTGCGCCCAGGTCGTAGAAACATTTCTGATCACGGGGCACGGCCTGGTTTCCTGTGTTAGAGATACACGCTCACAGCATCAATCCCATCCCCGCAAAAGACATACGAGCACTACTGGTTTCTGTGGGAAACGAACTTGATTTCGCGCCCCCATTTCTCGCCGGACGTGTAGGCCATTTAGGCCCGTGGGCTGATGGAAAGATGAGGCAACAGGCTTTCCCTATGGGCGGTTTCTGCCAGATTCCACAGAGGAAGGTCATAAAACTGGGAACATACGTACCCATAATTCATCTCATCCTGTGAACGTCCATACGATGAAAGACTGACATTTTCCGTGGATTTATTTGATCTCCGCAACAGCTGTCAGAGCAGGCAGGGTGCCTTCGCTGCCAGATGAGGAAACTGAGGGTCTGAGCTTTCCCGGGACTTCCCCGCAGGGTCCCCGGCTCTCTTCCCACCCTCGCCCCCTCTCCCCCAGTGCCAGGGGAGTATCTGTGCTCTCAGAGAACTCACTCCGATCTGAAACCGTTTCGTGCTCTTGGCTGCACCAAAACAACAGCCTTTGGGGGCAAATCTGCACAGAGCGGACCCCAGGGCAGGGGCTGAGTGGTCCTCAAAAGGAATGAGAAAACGCGGTCTGAGGCTTGACCCTGGGCTGACTCCTAAGTTCCAAGTAAGCCTTCCACAAACAACATTTGTGCACGTCCACGTGCTGGGCCTTCCACCTATAATGTTTTTGCGTTTGTTTGTTTGTTTGTTTGTTTGTTTTGGCTGGCCTGCCTTCCAAACTCCTATTCATCTCTCAAAACCCCATTCAAATATCCCTCCGCCATAATTCTTCCAAGACTTCAATTCTTTAGGCCTTCATACTCGGGCGTAACCTTGGCTCTTCATTACCATTCTGCCTTCCAAGGCGTGCAGTCACTGTCTGCCTGCCTGCCTGTCTTTGTCCTCAGACGGACCCCGCGCTCCACAAGGGGACACGGAAAAGGCTTTGTTCACCTCCGTCTTCCCATTGCCCACAAGGGACCTGGAGCCCCCAAGGGGTTCAGGACGTGCATGTTGACATAGGGACAAACTATTGATATTCTGATATGCAGCATAAATAAATAGGGTTATGAATTTATTCAGCAAATACGTGCTGATTGAGCACGTCGGCTCTGTTGTAGGAGTTCCGCAGTAAGACTCTAATCAAAAGAGGTAAACACCTTGCCTGGTGGAGACACAGGAAGTAAAAACTAAACAGTGTAGCCAGGTGGTGAGAAACAATGAAGCGGGCGGAAGGGAGGAGGTATTACTTCAGGGAAGGGCTCTCTGATAAGGGGGGATTTGTGGGGGCCAGGAGGACCCGAGAGATGTGGCTGTCTATGGGAAGGGTGCTCCGGGGACAGGGAATGGCCAGTGCAAAGGCCCTGAGGCGGAGAGGACGTGGCACGTCTGAGACAGAGCAAAGAGGCCAGAGAGCCGGTGGATGAGCGGGTGGGGAGCGTGAAAAGGACACTGAGAAAGGCAGCAGGGCTGTGCAGCCTTGTGGGTGGGCCACTGTCGATCCCAGCGCTTTCCTGTCCCTGCGAGGGGAGCCTGAGGGTTTCAGGCAGAGACGTGACCTGGTCTGGCTCAGGCTTTAGAACATAGAGGATTGTGGCTGACCCTCCCCGGTCACAGGTCATTTCCAAGTGTTGCACCCGGGCCCTGGCTGCATTAGCTCTGGGATTCTCCTGACTCCCCTCAGGGAGGGCCTGCTGAGTCTCACTGTCCAGGCAGCGTTTTATGTGCAAATTTCTAAACTTGCACTGGTTTGTGGAACCCCTGGCCCAGTGGGCTATTTTCTGCTGAGTGGCCGGTGCCCAGAGCCCCTTACTTCTAAATTTTTTTTTAACGTTTACTTTTATTTTTGAGACACAGAGAGACAGAGCATGAACAGGGGAGGGGCAGAGAGAGAGGGAGACACAGAATCCGAAACAGGCTCCAGCCTCCGAGCTGTCAGCACGGAGCCCGACGCGGGGCTCGAACTCATGGACCGCTAGATCATGATCTGAGCCGACGTCGGACGCTTAACCGACCCAGCCACCTAGGCGCCCCGCCCCTCACTTCTAAATGGCCGTCAGCTCAGGCCAGGGCAGTGCTCCCAGCTGCCTGCATGCCCGGGACACTTTCAAGCCGGCCCCCGTCGCCCTGTCGCTTTCCAGGTATCTGTGCCCTGTTAAACCTACAAACTGTAAGATTTTCTTTTCACACCCCTTGCATCTTGACAGCAGACCCTGGCCCCATCCGTCCCCACCCCCTCTGTGCCACACGCTGCAGGCTCTCGTATAGTGGTGTTTGCACACTTGACTGCAAATGTTGGCTCGATCACTTGCCAGACGCATGGAACATGAGCGGCCCCCGGGGGCGGGGGGGGGGGCGCCAGGCTTCCTCCTCCCTGCCCCCTGGCACCCAGCAGCCACCTGGCACCTTGCAGGTGCTCCCTACGTGTGTGCAGAATAGAAGGATGAACACTCAGACCTGTGCTCACAGAGGACCAAAGGGGCCTTGAATGACGGAGGCGCATTAAGCAGAAAGAGAGGGGCGGGGGGGGCCATTTCCAGCAAACGCTCACAGGAAGGCGCGTCCAGAGGCATTAGGAGCCCAGGAGTCACCCGTCAGGAAATGTCCCAGGGTGGAGGGTGGCTCCGCGTGTTACAGCAGGACCACAGGGGAGTCCGAATTCCAAGGGGTTGGGCTGTTGTCCTAGGAAATGACAAAATCCAGGTGCTCTGGGATATTAATCCAGCACAAGCATGGACAGAAGGACAAAACTCAGAAAGCTAGGAGATTGGTTGGGAGTTCTTTGTCGCAGACGTGTCTGCCATGTGACTGTCTAACACCTACGGCCGGAAGGAAGGCTTGGACGGAGGGGAAGGACGGCCGGCTGGGCCTTCGGTCCCGGCCAGAAGCGGGCCGGCCTCGGTTCCTTTCCTGCGGCGACACGTAAAGATGATAAAAGAGACAGCTCGTGTCTTGTGAGGACTGAGCGAGAGCCCTGAAGATGTCGGACATCTGTAAAGATGAGCCCAGGGAGGTGACCTTGCAGAACCTGCTGGATGTGACGAGGAGAGGAGACAGGGTGACTCCGGGGTTTAGTGACCAGAGAACTGTGTGTGTGCCATGGTGGGGACTGTGACCTGTGTGTCCCCAAGTCCCTTAAGCTCAAGCTCACCTTCTCGCAATATGCATGGAGCATAGCCTGAGCCCTCAGCTCAGGAGACCCTGCTGCCTGGAGTCCCCAGCATCAGCATCAGGGACAATCCAGGGAAGGTTGACCTGTCCCAGCATGCTGGCCAGGCTGTCCTGTTTCTACACGGCAGCCCTGGGTCTCTTTCCAGCCGCCTCTTCATGCCTTAGAATAGTCTCTTTGCTGTCCTGTTCTCCCTACAGAGGCCCCACACAGGCCCCCGGCCCCAGAGGACCCTCACCCCACTCCTGGCCTCCCCCTGCCTCCACGTTACAGGGGCCTGTACCCCTTCCTAGATGTAGGATTCCCTCACCCTGCCCTCAGCCTTCGGAATTCAGGCCCCCTTGACCCATAGGCTTGGGTTCCCTCACCCTGCCTTTAACCCTCCAGAATCCAGGCCCCCTCTCCCCACAGACTTGGGGTCCCTCACCCTGCCCTCAACCCCCAAAGTCAGGCCCCTCTTCCCAAGACTTGAGGTTCTCTCGCCCTGCCCTTAACCCCCCAGCATTCAGGCCCCCTCTCCCCAACACTCGGGGTTCCCTCACCTTGTCCTCAGCCCCTGGAATTCAGGCCCCCTTCACCCCAAGACTTGGGGTTCCCTCACCCTGCCCTTAAACCCCAGAATTCAGGTCTCCTCTCCCCACAGGCTTGGGGTTCCCTCTCCTTGTCCTCAACTGCCCAGAATTTAGGTCCCCTCTCCCCACAGACTTGGGGTTCCCTCACCTTGCCCTTAACCCCCAAAATCCAGACCTCCTCTCCCCAAGACTTGGGGTTCCCTCGCCTTGCCCTTAACCCCCAAAATTCAGACCTCCTCTCCCCACAGACTTGGGGTTCCCTCACCCTGCCCTCAACCGCCCCCCAGAATTCAGGCCCCCTGTCCCTAAGACTTGGGGTTCCCTCGCCTTGTCCTCAGCCCCTGGAATTCAGGCCCCCTCTCCCCACAGCCCCAGAGGCAGAGGGCAACTCCACTCCATTTCCCACCCCGAGTGAGCCATAGGAGGAACATCCGTTTTCCTAAAAGAACTTTCCATCCCGCCCGCAGGGGGAGCCCCCAAGGCTTTGGCAAGGCTGCCACAGAGTCATCTCCCGAAGCCCCGCTCATCAGCCATCACGTGGCAAGTGGGCCACCAGCAGTGGGGGCCACAGGGTCCTGCCACACAAGGGCCCCTTCTCACCGTCTCACCGTCTCTCCCCAACGTGAGGCGGGGTCGGCCAGGGTCCCACCGAGTGGCCCATCTCCTGCGGAGCTGGTCTCAGGGACCCTCCCGAGTCAATGCCTGTCTGGGCAGGGAGGCATCTCCTAAGACAGACACTGGTGAGAAGCAGTCCAGTCTCCACTCCTATGGAAGAGAGAAAAGGCAGTCACTCTCTGCAAATGGTTTCCACTGGTGAGAACCCCATCTTCGTTACTAATTAGGAAGGCCTGGGATTTGGAGGCCTTCTCTGATGAAAAGCTACCCAGACACTGGCCGACATTCACCTAACGTCTGCGTGACTAAAACATCCCAGGTCTCTCCTCACATGAAGGGACCGTCCCCAAAGACAAATTCCAGTCTCCTCCCTCAAATGCTCCTCATCTGCTGAGTCTCGGAATCTTCTTTGTTTTTTCTGCTTCCACAGTTTTAATATATCTAGCAACAGGAGAAACTTGCTAGAAAGTTCTAAAGTGCAGTTTGTCCCCACTGAGGTGTCAGTACAGAGAAAGGAAACAGAGAAGGCTAGATGCTGAAGACAAAGGGGACATTTTTCTGCCCCAGACACGTTGGGTTCAAGGTGACATCAAAAGGGGACATGGAGGGGCCCCTGGGTGGCTCAGTCGGTTAAGCGTGCAACTTCGGCTCAGGTCATGATCTCCTGGTTTGTGGGTTTGAGCTCCGTGTGGGGCTTTGTGTTGACAGCTCAGAGCCTGGAGCCAGCTTCGGATTCTATCTCATTCTCTCTCTGCCCCTCCCCTGCTCATTCTCTGTCTCTGTCTCTCAAAAATAAATAAATGCAAAAAAAAAAAAAATTTCTTTTTAAAGAGGGGACATGGGGCATCCAAGAGGCAGGACTCAGGTGTGGGGAGGGCTGGGGCCCTGAGATTTGAGGATGACCTTTCCAGAAGCCACAATTCAAGCCCCAGGCGTGAATGCATTCTCCTGCATTTAGGGAGGGAGTTTGAAGCGTCTTAATTTTTAAGAGGGAGGGTTAGGAGCATTTCAGTTACAGGATCTTGAGGCCAGACACTCAAAGAAAGCCAGAAATTTCTTACTGTCTGAACAGGAGGTCTTGAGCAGTTCAATTGGATGCGTGCAGACAAATAGGTTTCAGAGCTGCTGGGGAAGATGAGAAAAAGTGTATCTGATCCCATTCAGTTCTGGACGCTGCAGGAGTCAATTTTTTTCCTAGCTCACTGTTTGTTTAATGGGGTCCACGCTAACGGATTCTTGGCCGTGTGTCTTTCAGGACTGAAACTCAAAAGGGACGTTGAAGTCAGCTCCCACAAAAGCTGAGGTTTTGTAGCAAACCTCAGGCATGTGGGACCCCGTGGTGAACGGGGCACAGTCATTACTCAATGTCCACTGAGGCTCGAAGGGACTGGATGATGCCGGAATATGGTTTAAGGGCATATTGGCCAACATACTTTTTTTTGGCAGAGTCACTGGTCTCCCCAGATGTCTCCAAAGTAAAGCGGGGGGCTGGGAGCTGAATACTCTCTTGCCAGCCTTAGAGTACAGAGCAATTTTCCTTTTAAACCCCAGCTTGCTTCTTCCATCGAAAGACTCACTTTCTCGGCAATCCCTCCAGTGACCTCATTGGAGAGGAGGTTGGGCAATTTAAGGCCATCGCGTTTCCACGGTGCTTCTCAGCCCAGAAAACACCTCCGAAGGCAGCTCTCGCCATCAGAAACCCAGACGAAGTCGCGAGCTTTTTCATCCCCTGAGTAAGTAAACAGCCGTCTCTTTTTTTCCTTTTATGAGAGCAAGGTGTAAGAGGAGATTCACGTCTCGTTAGAAAAAACAAACAAAGCAAGCTTCCTCTTACAATGAAATACTGGCAGGATTTTCTGTTTTCTTTAAGTGTATGTTTTGTTTTTTGTTTTAAATTTTTTTTTTCAACGTTTTATTTTATTTTTGGGACAGAGAGAGACAGAGCATGAACGGGGGAGGGGCAGAGAGAGAGGGAGACACAGAATCGGAAACAGGCTCCAGGCTCTGAGCCATCAGCCCAGAGCCCGACGCGGGGCTCGAACTCACGGACCGTGAGATCATGACCTGGCTGAAGTCGGACGCTTAACCGACTGCGCCACCCAGGTGCCCCTGTTTTTTGTTTTAAACGTAATTCTAAATCAGTGGGAGAGATTGTATTCTGTGTGCCTGCTTCAGGGTTTAGTTGCTTCTCCAGCAGAAAAGGAGGAGAGCGTCTGGACTAGCTCACGGAGGTCCCAGAAATTCTTTCTTGACATCAAGGCCGTATGAAACACGCAGAGGCTGAATAATACAGCCCCTAATGAGCTCCGTGTGGACTCTGACCAGTTTCAATCTACGAATTTTGATTTATAAAAATCAAATCGGTCTTCCCAGGATTGCTTGCAAGATTTCATAAGGCCAATAAATTGGTTGGGTTCTTTGTGGCTTCAAAATCGCATCTTAATTATGTGACTGAGTTGAGATTCATTCATCTCTCTGTCTGTATTTCAAATGCCTTTATCTCACCTCACTGTTGAAATTGGAACGAATTCCACGAGGCCCAATCCGTTGAAGAAAGTGATCTCCCGAGTAACACATGCCAGGGTTGAAATATGCAAACTCAGAAAATATCATGTAGAAATTACAGAATCATCTTCTCTAGCAGGCCTGCCCAACATCACCTCTACGTTTTTCAAATAAGATCAAGTATTACCGATACTATCAATAGCTGCTGTTTATTGAGCACCTACTATGTGCCAGGCAGATATCAGAGCTAAAACTAAGAACTGGTGAAGGAAGGGCTCTCCTTTCTGTCCGACGTCATATAAACACAGACAATAGCTGGTAAAGACAAACCCTTTCAAAATGAGCCCAGCTTGGGGCGCCTGGGTGGCGCAGTCGGTTAAGCGTCCAACTTCAGCCAGGTCACGATCTCGTGGTCCGTGAGTTCGAGCCCCGCGTCGGGCTCTGGGCTGATGGCTCAGAGCCTGGAGCCTGTTTCCGATTCTGTGTCTCCCTCTCTCTCTGCCCCTCCCCCGTTCATGCTCTGTCTCTCTCTGTCCCAAAAATAAAAAAAAATAAAAACGTTGAAAAAAAAAATTAAAAAAAAAAAAAATGAGCCCAGCTTGAGCAGACATGCCGTGTCTGTGGGGGGCCCACGGACACAGCTGGGTCCACTGGGACGGAGGGCAGTGTCTGCTAAACCAACCAGATTCGAGCTGAAGTCAGAGGTCTCTGCTGGTGGCTTGGGAGGCAGCCCCTGATTCCCTAGGGAGGGTGAAATTGCCTGAATTTCCTCTGGCTGCCGTTAACAAATCAGCACAAACTTAGTGGCTTAAAACAACACAAATTTATTATTCTGGAAGTCAGATGTTCAAAATCAGTCGCACTGGGCTAACGTCAAGGTGTTAGAAGGGCTGTGTTCCTTCTGGAGACTCCAAGGGAGAATCCTTGCTTTTTCCAGCTTCTTTTTAAAAATTAAAAAATATATATTTTTTTAATGTTTATTTATCTTTGAGAGACAGAGAGCACGAGCGGGGAGGAGCAGAGAGAGAGGGAGACACAGAATCCGAAGCAGACTCCAGGCTCCGAGCTGTCAGTACAGAGCCCGACGTGGGGCTTGAACTCAGGAACTGTGAGATCATGACCTGAGCCGAAGTCAGAAGCTTAACCAACTGAGCCACCCAGGCGCCCCTGTTTTTAAAAAATTTTAATGTTTATTTATTTTTGAGAGAGACAGAGACAGAGCATGAGCGGGGCAGGGACAGAGAGAGAAGGAGACACAGTATCCAAAGCAGGCCCCAGGCTCCGAGCTGTCAGCACAGAGCCTGACGCGGGGCTCGAACCCACAAACCGTGAGAGCTTGACCTGAGCAGAAACCAAGAGTCGAGCGCGTAACCGAGGGAGCCACCCAGGCGCCCCAGACTAGAATGTATTTAGTTAAGAAAATGTCCTTGCTGTAAGTGCCGAGGTACCTGCTAATCTCTGAGCAAATTTTGCCAAGCAGAGGCTATTCTCAGGTCTCTTTACATACAAAATCACGTAACTCTTTTAGCCCACGTATGTTCACAGGTGATGCCTTTATGCCCTAGTTCAGAGTGGCTTTCAACAAACATTTTTACCAGGTAATATTTTTACTCTACAAATACGTTGTAGTTACTTCCCCTTTTTGAACGTTTTGTGAAACTTAGAGGCCGCGCATCGTAGGTTTTCTCAATTTCGTCTCATTTCTTGTACGGAATATGAATTTACCCGAGTGAAAAGATTCTTCCCACAAACTGAGATATGCCAAAGCTCACTACAGAGATTTAAAATCAAATCTTGTGTGCCACCGAGCTCGCATTCTTTAAACATTTTTCCCCTTTCGCAATAAATGTCCTTTATTTTCTGCATAATGCCTTCATTTTCAAGGTAATTACAGTCTGCTAAAAGCGTAAAAGCAGGTGTTTTGGTGCTCCATTCTTTGAGTACCTTGATTAAAGATATCCAATTGATTTGGAACAAAATTCAAACAAAATTTAGAGTTCCGCTTTAACAAACAGCTTAGTAACATTTCCGGGCATTTAGGCTCAAGGTCCCCTAAAAGTGATTGATGATGGGGCAGCAAAGAAAGGAAATACGTGCTCTAGGGTTTTTTTTTTTTTTTTTTAATTCATCGTCGACCTTCTTATGAAAAGCTTGTGGTTCTGCAACCCTGTGCACCCATCTTTAGATTTTCTAAACTTTGTCAACTCTAACCTCCATTTTAACTGGTAGAATATTGAGGGGTGCCTGGGTGGCTCAGTCGGTTAAGTGTCCGACTTCGGCTCAGGTCATGATCTCGCAATTGGTGAGTTTGAGCCCCACATCGGGCTCTGGGCTGACAGCTCGGAGCCTGGAGCCTGCTTCGGATTCCGTGTCTCCCTCTCTCTCTGCCCCTCCCCCGCTCATGCTCTGTCTCTCTCACTCTCAAAAATAAATAACATTAAAAAAGAATTAATTGGCAGGATCCTGAAACTTATTCATGTGCAATTGCAAACGGTGTGTGCACCAGTGGCCTCTTCAAAGTACATTTCTGTTCCACTGCTCTCTTATTTTCGAAAGAACATCGCTGTTACCATGACACCACACCCCAGCAAAATCTGTATTTGTATTATCATCACAAAAATATAACTCTAGTTCCAACGTAAACAACTGAAACTGAATTTAGAATAGCATCCCCCAGAAGTCGTTGTTCCAGTCGCCCAGATGAAACTTCCAGAAGTTTTGCTTTGAGTCCGCGAATTGGATCATGTTTGGAACGGACTGATTTTTTTCTAGTGGAAGAACAGAAGATACCGATAGCATTTTCCCTGTGTGGGGAGTGGTTATGAAGCGGACCCACGATCAGCTTCATTTCCACTGTTACCTGTGCAGGAGATAAACTGGAACCAAAAATGAGCTGAATTAATTGGCAGAATAGTAGCTTGATCTGAATGGAAAATCCACGCTTCCCAGAGCGACCTGTAACAATGCCTTCTGCAGCTATCTGGGTGCAATTGGTGTCTTAGGGCAGATCTTTTAAAATTACTAACTTCTGGGGCGCCTGGGTGGCTCAGTCGGTTGAGCATCCGACTTCAGCTCAGGTCATGATCTCACGGTTCGTGGATTCGAGCCCCTCATCAGGCTCTGTGCTAATAGCTCAGAGCCTGGAACCTGCTTTGGAATCTGTGTCTCCCTCCCTCTCTCTCTCTCTCTCAGCCCCTCCCCTGCTCACACTCTGTCTCTCTCTCAAAAATAAAACACACGGTTTAAAAAATTAAAATTACTAACTTCTGCAGTAGCAGCTTTGGGTCTTAGGTTTTCTTGTGGTTGGTGAAATCGCCACAGAGCCCTGCCTAGTGATGTAAATAAACATCAACAGTCTGTGCAACTTGCAAATTTGTTGCCAACTTCCTTGAGAAAAGGGAGCTCAGTACTTACATCCTCCTGAAACTTTCATCTTTTAGCTCATCAAGGCCAAAAGGGCATATTGCAAATTTTTAAAGTGTTTCCAGGGTAAAAAAAAAAAAAAAAAAAAAAAAAAGAATTCCACAAAGAAAAATAAATAAATAAAACGATTCCCAAATAACCAGATAAATATTTAGCTGTGGATTTACAGCACAAGAGTGTCTCGACTCTCCCGTATGCACTCGGTCAGAGTTCTCCATGCCACAGATAGTCCACAGCCACCAGCCCTTAATCCCCCGTGTCTCCCACTGACCTCCCCACTCGTGGCCAAGCAGTTCATTCTCCCCTCTGTCTACATTCTCCCTCGGTGGTTTCGTCCACCCTTGGACGTCCACTGTGTCAGCTCTTGTCATTGAATACCAAACTTGAATATCTAGTCGCTGGAAATCCCCACTTGATGTCCCCACTTGATACTTCAACCTTGAACCTTGACATGTCCGAGAGTGAACTCCTGATCTCCCCGCCGCCAAACCCTGCCCCATCTTCACACTGCAGTCTCCATCTCAGCTGATGGCAACGTCATATGTCCGGGTGCTCTGGACAAAAATCTTGGCATCATCCGAGCCTTCCTCTCTCCCCACCTGTATCCGACTGAAAATCATGGCGGCACTACCTTCAATATAAAATCCGGAAACTGATTCTATCTCACCATTCCCCCTGCTTACCACCCCCGTGCTACAATTTTATTCAGTATGTTTACTGTTGTGGGCTCTCTCCTCCCAGGAGGCTGGAAGCCTCTGAGGGGTCTTTGCTAGTTTGATTCACTGCTCTGTCCCAAATACCTAGAACAGGGCCGGGTACATAGTAGGTGCTCAATAAATACTGGCTCAGTAGGCAAATGCATGGAGGAACTGGTAAATTACACCTCGGTGTGAACGGCACAGCGTGTGAGTTACACACAGCATCCAAACTCGAAAGTCATCATGTCCTCGGTTGAGGAAAGTCGTGCTCAGGGACATCAAGTGATTGCTCAAGGTCACCCAGCCAAGAATGGTTCACAAGCTGCTCGCTGTGTGAGTGGGGATCATATGGGTCTCCTGAGTCAGCTGTGGCCAGCTGGACTGGCAGGTGCCCATAAATCCACGAGTACAGGATGCGATCCCTTCTTTCCGTGGGGTTCCAGAGGGCAGCGAGACTCAGTCTGCTTGCTTCCCACCGTATCCCTCCCCCACTGAAACTCCGCGTGGGCATTTGGGAGGCAGGCCTGCTATGTGTCTGGGACTGTGGCCTTTCGGGTCAGCACAGACTGAGGGCTCCCAGGACAGGCTGTTTGCTTCCGAGCCTGGCTTCCTCATCTACCGACTGGGAGCCAAACACGTAGCAGAATCGAGGAGACAGAGGCCCGGCCTCTGGAATCAGACTGTGCCAGGCTGAATCCACTCTCTACTCCAGCCCCCTGTGCGACTGTGGACGAGTGATCAGTCCCTCCGTGCCCCGTTTTCTGAGCAAATGTAGATGACGAGGCTCTTACCCCCACAGGGCTGCTAGGAACATTAAATGAAAAAGTACTTCAATGTCAAACTCTCCAAATGGTGTCTGGCTTAGAAATCATCTCATCAATGTTAGCTGCTTTATTAATGTTGTTTTACTGCTGGTGATTTGCAAGCCTGGCTTCTCGTGCTGGAACCCTCCCACCGTTGTCCCTACCCCGTCCACCCCACTGGTCTGGGATCCAATGGACGGACATCCCCGCTCTCTGCACCTCTTGCTAGCACTTCCTGATTCTTTCTTAGGTCTGCATCGCCTCTGGACGGTGAGCACCTTCAGGCTGGGGGCTGGGTCCTTTCCCTGGCAAGGTGCTGGCACAGAGCGGGTGCTCTTTGATGTCCGCCAAAGAGCGAACGATAATAATCTGGTTGTTAATAAGACCGAGTGCTTCCTCTAGACCAGGTGACCGTGCCAAGCTCTCCATAGACCCTGTCCCTGGTCCTCACCACGGTTACACAAGAGGGATACGACTAGCTTTGCCTTTCGAGGGATACAACTAGCTTTGCCTTTCGAAAAGGGAACTAAAAGTTAGCAGGTCTCAGTGGCTCACTCCAAGTGGCTGCGCTCGGAATTGGACTCCGCGTTCAAAGCCCTAGTCTTTTCCTGCGTCCCAAGGGGCGGCAAACTTTTCCCCAAAGGGAACAGACGGCA
This sequence comes from Puma concolor, assembly GCF_028749965.1. Lineage (NCBI taxonomy): Eukaryota > Metazoa > Chordata > Mammalia > Carnivora > Felidae > Puma > Puma concolor. The sequence goes on along the minus strand of NC_141672.1, from coordinate 9,510,650 downwards.
GCTATCTCCCGTTCTGCAAGCCGCAGCCTCGGCCGATACGTAAGTGAACAGGTGCGGCCGCGGGCCGAGACAGCTTTCTGGTCCAAAGTTGGCGGCGGGCTGCGTCTGGGCCTCGGGTTGTGGCTGGCCGCCCCCCCCAGGTGATGCCGCATGCTGGTCGTTGCAGGTCGCCGCGGATGGCGTCCCGGACCCTCCTGGAGCTCCTGTCCCTGAACCAGAGCCAGCCCCCGCCCACAAACGCCACGTCCTGTGACGACGCTCGGGAGGCCTGGGACCTGCTGCACGGACTGCTGCCGACATTCATCCTCGCCATCTGCGCCTGCGGCCTGCTGGGAAACCTGCTTGTGTTGTCCATCTTCCTCCTGCCCCGGCGACGCCTGAACGTGGCGCAAATCTACCTGGCCAACCTGGCCGCCTCCGACCTGGTGTTCGTCCTGGGCCTGCCCTTCTGGGCGGAGAACATCTCGAACCGGTTCCGCTGGCCTTTCGGAGCCCTCCTCTGCCGCGTCGTCAACGGGGTCATCAAGGCCAACTTATTCACCAGCGTCTTCCTGGTGGTGGCCATCAGCCAGGACCGCTACCGGGTGCTGGTGCACCCCATGGCCAGCCGGAGGCGGGGGCGCAGGCGGCGGGCGTGGGCCACCTGCGCGCTCATCTGGGTGGCGGGGGGCCTCCTGAGCGTCCCCACCTTCCTGTTCCGTTCCCTCGCCGCCGTCCCGGAACTGAGCGACACCTGTGCCTGCGTGCTGCTGCACCCGCCCGGGGCCTGGCACGTCGCGCGGATGGTGGAGTTGAACGTGCTGGGCTTCCTCCTGCCGCTGCTGGCCATCGTCTTCTACAACGGCCAGATCCTGGCCTCCCTGCGAGGGCGCGCGGAGGTGGGCGGCACGCGGAGCGGGGGCTCCACGGATGGCAAGACGGCGGGGCTCCTCCTCACGCTCGTGGCTGCCTTCCTGGTGTGCTGGACCCCCTACCACTTCTTTGCCTTCCTGGACTTCCTGTTCCAGGTGCAGGCCGTCCGCGGCTGCTTCTGGGAGAAGTTCATAGACCTGGGCCTGCAGTACGCCAACTTCTTCGCCTTCACCAACAGCTGCCTGAACCCGGTGATCTACGTCTTCGTGGGCCGGCTCTTCAAGACCAAGGTGCGGGAGCTTTGTAAACAGTGCGTCCCTAGGAGCCTTCGTCCCGTGTGCCCGGCCCAGCGGAAAGACATCCTCCAACTTTTCTGGCAGAAGTAAACCGGCGGGGAGTCACGAAGCTTGGCTTCCGGATCCGCGATTTTGGACATCGGGAAGTCCTGTTGTGGTCGGCTGGGACAGTGAGCCCCCCGAATGGCCAGGACCCAGTCCCTGGGGACCGTGGGTGTGATTAGGGTGGGAGGACTGTGCACGGGTGATGGAGCCATGGATCTCGAGAGGGGGAGATCATAGGGGACGGGCTGGGTGGGCCCGACGGAGCCACAAAGGTCCTTGTAAAAGAGCAGCGGCAATTTCAGGGTCAGAGAAAGCCACGTGACAGCAGGATCAGAGGCTGGAGTGTCGTGAGGAGCCCCGAGCCATTGCTGGCACCCGATGAAGGCCGGAGAAGGGAAAGGAGACGCGTTCTCCCCTCAAGCTTCCAGAAGGCGCCAGCCCTGTAGCCACCCGACTTTAGCCCGAGGAGACGGACTTCGGATGGCTGGCTTCCGGATCCATAAGGCAATAAAGTTGTGTTGTTTTAAGTCGTCCAGTTGGTGGTAATTTGCTACAGCAGCCATAGGAAACTCATACAAGTTTCCGGTGAGGGTCTCTTGTTACATTTCTACTTGCCCGCCCAAAATTTTCTCCGCTGACGGCTAGGCATGCAGAGATGATACGGCTAGGGGTCCTAACCCCAAGGAACTTGCAGAAATAATTCGAGTATAAAAAAAGAAAACAAGAGGGGCGCCTGAGTGGCTCAGGCGGTTAAGTGTCCAACTTCAGCTCAGGTCATGATCTCACAGTTCGTGAGTTCGAGCCCCGCGTCGGGCCCTGTGCTGACAGCTCAGAGCCTGGAGCCTCTGCTTCGGATTCTGTGTCTCCCCCTCTCTCTGCCCTCCCCCGCTCACATGCTGTCTCCCTCTATCTCTCTCTCTCTCTCAAAAATGAATAAACATTTAAAAAAAAATAAAAAATAAGAATTAGGAGGTGACACAAAGCAGGGTAACTGCCCCCACCGCGTGAGAGGAGGTGCTCAGAGCACAGAGGAGCTGGGCCCAGGATGGGTGGCTGGGCGGGGATGGGTCTGGAGGGCTTCCAGGAGGAGGAGACATATAAGCTGAGTCCAAAGAACTAGCAGTTGGCCAAACCAGACGGCAAAAAGAAACATGCTCGAAACCAGAGGCTGGGAGGCTCAGAGGTTAGGAGGGAGAAGGATGAGGAAGGTGAGGTATAAGGTGGTCACGGAGGGGTTTGACGCTTGAGGAAGACCTAAGATGCTCAAGGGCAGGAGGGAAGCATGGAGGCGTCGGAGGAGGGGGCTGCTAAGGGCCCGGCTGAAGCTGGAAGGCATTGATCTAATGTTGTGTGAATTACTCGAGCAACGATTTCCCAAACAGGTAGACACTTGGGTTTCCCCAGCGTTGGGGTTCTTCCAGATGGATGGCCATAGTTCAAGGGTGCTGGGGGTACTACCTTGTGACTACGGAGAATGGCTGAATCAAGGAAGGAATGGACTTAGGAGGAGAGGGAGGCAGAGTGGATGCAGTTATGGAGCAGGGGGAACGTCTAGGTGACAGAGCAAAGGAACAGGGGGCTGTGGCCACAGATCGCGAGTGTCTGCATTCCATCTCCCGCGTGGCCACGGCATCGGGTGGCTGGAACGGAGGAAAGGAGAAGGTCATCGGTGACAAGGCAGTCAAGGAATGGAGCGGTCCAGGATGGCCGCCCGCTGGGTCCTCTAGGCAGGCAGGTGCTGGAAGGGTCTGGGAAGGACACAGCCAGTGGGCCAGGTGCCAGGGGGCCGGTCCTCACGGGGCAGCAGCAAAGACCCAGAAGCCAGTGTTCCTGGAGCCTGGCGATGATGGTCTAAGAGGCTGGCAGGCGCTGGGCCACTAGGCCCTCGTAGGCCATCCGCGAGGACCCTCTGGCCAGCGCTCCAGCCCCTGGAGCTATTCCTGGAGAGCAGAGATTGAGGTCAACAAGCAGGATCCAGGGTTTAATTTAGATCACATTTAATTTAATTTAGGTGTTTATTTATTTTAAAAATATTTTTCTTCTTTTTTTTAATGTTTATTTTTGAGAGAGAGAGAGAGAGAGAGTGTGCAAGTGTGAGTGGGGAAGAGGTGGGGGGGGAGGGGGGACAGAGGATCCGAAGCCGGCTCTGGGCTGACAGCAGAGAGCCCGCTGTGGGGTTGGAACTCACCAACCGTGAGATCATGACCCGAGCCGAAGTCAGACGCTTAACCGACTGAGCCGCCCAGGCGCCCCTGGATCACACGGTGTTTAAAAAAATATTCGGGGGTTGGTTACCAGTATTTAAATTCCGGATTAAAGTCCCGATTTGGGGACTCCCTTTGGCAGATCTACAACACAGGGGCTGCCTTCTTTGGGGCTGATATTTATTGAGTCTCTACTTTGTGCCTGACACTGGGGCAGGCGCCGAGAGCACAGCAGGGCCCTCCTGGAGCTGACCTCCGGGTGCTCCACCCCAAGGCACCGATTCTCTGGCCCTGACGACAGGGCACCCCTCCATCGGCTACAGCCCCCTTCTGCGGGGCAGAGGCCGGACCCGCCTCCCTGTTAGCGTCCCTGGCTCCAGCACCCACGTGGGCTCCCACTTTCTCTCTGCGAAGGGCCCAGTAGAGACGTGGAGCTTCTTCCCTAAATCCAGCTCCAGCTGTGGGCCTGTCATGCACATCCACGGCTGCCCTGGCCCCTCCCAATGCACCCCATTGCCCCATCTGTCACGGGCACCGAGTCGCCCTAAGCACCCCCGAATCCCAGCCCGGGGAGACTCCTGGGTGTTGCAACGGACACAGACGGGTTCTCGTCCTCCGGAGATGAGTCACGAGCTTGACGAGGAGCAAGCAGGAAGCTTTGTCCTACATGCTAGGTAGCAAAGGCTTTACATTACATTAAAATGAGTGCGTGTCAAAGCGGGGCAATCTGGATAAAATCTGAAACAATGTGCTGGTTCTGACATTGGACCGTACTTACGCACGATGTAACCATTAGGGGAAACGGAGTGAAAAACACAGAGGATCTCTCTGTGAATCTACTATAAGGTTGAACAAAGAAGATACCATCAGGGTGAACCCCTCCACTTCACAGATAAGGATGCTGAGGCCCAGAGGTAGGCAGACACTTTCCCAAGGTTACCCAGTGAGCCGGACTCCTGGGACGGGGTTCTGTCTAGACCCAAGGATGCCAGCTAGACTGCGAGGTCAGAGATCAGGGCTCAGTGCCAGGGATCCCACTATGCGAACTGTCCTCCTCGTGGCAGACTCCTTGTACCCGGGACTGGATTTGAGATCACGAGCGGGAAGACAGGCTTGCTTTTCAGGAATTTCAGGAGACAGGAAAGTATTAGAAGGGTCAGTTGGGGCTCAGCAAGTACGAGAGGAAGATCCTTCAGGGCTTTCATTGACGGGGAGTTCAGTGGCTGCTGAAATAGCTGCTGGCTCCTGGGCTATATTAATAGGAGCACAGCATCTAAAATGTGGGAGGTGATACCCCATTTAGCTTAGCACTGGACAGCGTACATGAAGACTATCGTGTCCAGCTTTTGGCTCATTCAGAAGAAAGGGATCAGACTGGCGAAGGGACTCAGTATCATAACCTTCGTGACACAGTGAGAGCCCGAGAGGGCTTTCCCGAAGAAGCGAAGACCTGTGGAGACAGGGGAACAAGTGTATTTAGTGTGACCCCAATAGGACCGAAGAGGGAAAAAAAAAATCCTGAGAAACACATTCTGGCTGAGGAAAGAGCTCTCTGATAGAGCTGTCTCATGTGAGCAGGGGAGGCTGATAAGAAGAGAGGTCGTTTCTCGGTAGGAGATGTGTAATCCACAGAGTCCGCCTGGGAGGAGTTCAGGAAACAAGGGGGTAACAGAGGAGGTGAGTCTGAGCTGGGTCTTGAAGTTAAACAGGACCGTGAGGGCGTTGACCCTCCCCCCCCCCCCCCCCCCCCCCGCCAACAGCCTTTGCCTCGTGTAAGATGTCAGCCAGTGAGATCAAGGGCAAGGCTCGAGATTATTGCAAGGCTCCGAGGTCGGTGCCCCCTCTAGCCCACGAGAGTCCACGGAGCCTCTAAACAGGGGAGTGTCCCGTTCAGACCCACATTCTAGAGAGATCGCTCCGCTGGAATATGTAGAACAGGGACGATGGCCTGCAGGTCGTATAAGCTATGTGTTGCCCCCCGCGAACCACCTCCGAACTTACAGAAATAGACCCACCTTAGCTCACAGTTCTGCAGTCGACCATACGGGCTCCTGCCGGGCTGGGCCACGCTCACGCGTGCACCTGTCATCGGCAAATGGCCAGCCAGCTCTGCTTCCGGGGGTTGAGCGGGAGGGCACGGCGGGCACGGAGCCGGCCTCAGGTAAATTAAACATCACTGACAGATTAGGTGCGTGGCTGCAAGGCCGAGGTCCCCAAATCTGACCTCCCCCGTCTAAGACAGAAGCAGAGTCGCTGAATCGTCCACTGCTTCGACTGCCCTTACTGGGTGTTTCATACACGCCGGGGATTGTGGGAGGCGGGGGTACAGAGGACAATGAGACGCCGTCCTTCTCTTAGAGAGGCCGCAGGACGCGGAAGAGACCGGCTAGGGCAGGCTGCTAGGTCTATGGACGGGACACCTGAAGCCCAGCATGCTTTGCCCCGTCACGGGGTGACACAGGTCGGTGTGAGGTCTGGATGGGGGGCCAGCTCTCGTACCCTGTCTAGCCCCCTCGCCCCGTACAGTGGCTCCCCAGAAAACGCTTCCTGACGATCTCACGGTTCGTGGGTTCGAGTCCCACATCGGGCTCTGTGCTGACAGCTCGGAGCCCGGAGCCTGCTTCGGATTCTTTGTCTCCCTCTCTCTCTGCCCCTCCCCTGCTCCCACTCTGTCTCTCTTTCTCTTTCTCTCAAAAATAAATAAAAATATTTTTAAAAATTAAAAAAATAAAAGAAAGAATTAAGAAGCCCACTGATACCATATATCTAGGTGACATCACCCAACCGTGCCCTCCTCAGTCAGGAAGGTGACATCGTGGCCCCCATCCCCTGACTCCAATCTGCCTCTCTTAGTTCCAAACAGGGAGGAAAACTGTCCTCAAACCCCAGCTCCTATTATCTTGCCCATCTCTTCCTCCAAGGGACTCAAATTCCAAATATCTGTTACTCCTTGGGCAAAACCATGAAAGTCCGATGGCGAAATGCCAATCCGATTCCCGAGACAGTGTTCACAAAATCCTTGGTAATACCTCAGCAGGTTTTGATCCGGGGTTTCTTGGCGATACGGACGTTTTGGGCCACGCAGTTCTTTGTGGTACGGGGGAGGGGGGTGGCTGTCGGGGGGCATCATAGGGTGTTCAACAGCATCTCAGACCTCCAGCCTCTACCACTAGATTCCAGAAGCCCTCCCCCAGTGCGACAACCAAAATGTCTTAAGATATTAATTACCAAATGTCTTCCGGGAGCGAGATCGCCCCTACCCCGAGCTGAGAACCACATTTTAACTCGCGTGATCTAGTTATTCAGCAAGGGCCTCAAGGAAAGGCTGGTGATCTGGGGGGACTGCTCGGAGGTGGTGGGGCTTCAGCCCTCGTAGGACAGAACAAAGGGAAGGGGAGAAGCCACGGGGCCAGGTCCGCGCAAACAGGTCAGAAAGATTAAATAGCCGAGCATATGAAACCACTGAGAACCACCTCCGGCATGCATTGCACACACAGTAAATATTTGCTGGGATCATTACAGCTGTCTCTCCTCCAGCCCAAATAGTGACACGGGTTTATAGCAGCGCGTCACGGTTCTGGGCATCATTCCCCGGTGCTCAACAGTAAATTCCTCCAGTCAAGCCCTGTGGCTTCTCCCAAAGTCATTTTCTCTCCATCAGCCTAGAGCCAACCTTGGGGTGGGGGGAAGGCCTGAGGCCGGAAAAGGAGAAACAAAGGAAGCGAAGAATGAGATTCAATTATAATGTGCAAAGGATCAACCCTGTAAGTAAAGACAGGATCCGACAGGGCTTGGCCAAGGGTTAGGTGATGGAGAAGAGCTTAGAGATGCGGAACGTGATCTTTATTTAAAGTGCTGATATTTGGGGGATGGCTCGGTCGGTTGAGCGTCCGACTCTTGATTTCAGCTCAGGTCGTGGTCCCGGGGTCATGGGATTGAGCCTCTTGTGGGGCTCTGCACTGAGCACAGAGTCTGCTTGGGATCCTCTCTCTCCCTCTCTCTCTCTTTGCCCCTCCCCTGCTTACACACTCTCTCTCTCTCAAAATAAACAAACGTTTAAAAATAAAGTAGAATAAAATTAAAACTCAGTGATGATGTTTCCGGGGTCACCTGGATGGCTCGGTCTGTTTAAATGTCAAGACTCTTGACTCAGCTCGGGTGTCGATCTCAGAGTTGTGAGTTCCAGCCACGCCAACAGCATGGAGCCTGCTTTTTAAAAGGCTGATGTTCGTCCGACTTCAGCCAGGTCACGATCTCGCGGTCCGTGAGTTCGAGCCCCGCATCAGGCTCTGGGCTGATGGCTCAGAGCCTGGAGCCTGTTTCCAATTCTGTGTCTCCCTCTCTCTCTGCCCCTCCCCCGTTCATGCTCTGTCTCTCTCTATCCCAAAAATGAATAAACGTGAAAAAAAAAAAATTTAAAAGGTTAATGTTTTGAGGTGCCTGGCTGGCTCCGTTGGTGGAGGACGCCATTCCTGATCTTGAGTTCAAACCCCACGTTGAGCACAGAGCTTACTTAAAAATATAAAGGCATTACCTATTTAAAAACTAAAACTAAAATGTCGATGTTTTGTTGATCACGGATGTTGGTGCATTCATTTGTGCTTTTTAAAAGCATTGCACTAAATTATTATCTTGATTACTCATGCGCCAGGGCCGGCGCATCCCGTCTCCCAGCCCCGAGGGGCGGGGTGACCGGGCTAGGGGGCTGCATTTCCAGCAAAGAAATGAACCTTAAACAGGCTTCTGTTTCAGACTCACCCTTAGATACCCCTGCGGGAAAAACAACCAAAGATCTTTATCTGAATATAAAACGCATTTCCATTATTTCATGCCCTAAATATTCCCTTATCAGCCTGTTATGACAACCACACCAAGCCCCAGGCATTGAGAGTTGGCCCTGGTGTGTTCTACCACCGAGGGGAGTATTTCCAGGGAGAAATTGTGAAATAAAAAGCCATTTTTGTGTTTAATTTAAGCAGTGCCCTCCACCAAGAGGACGCCTGCCACGGGACAAGCCTGGCGAAACGATTGGGATAGTTAGGATTTTTCCCAAACCTTCCCACGGGGCGCGGGGATCGGACTCCGCGCAGGCTCAGATGCGCGGCCGATGCGGGCTGGCTCCGAACTCGGTAGTTGCTGAACCGAAGTTCCACTCGGGAAGGGAGCGGGCGCCCCCTGCTGGCCGAGGGGGAGGCTTGCTCTTTCCCCACAAGGGATCCTGCACAGATTTCCAAAGCCCTTAAAAAAATTTTTTTCTTTTTAATGTTCACTTATTTTTCAGAGAGAGAGAGAGAGCAGGAGAGGGGCAGAGAGAGAGAGAGGGAGACACAGAATCCGCAGCAGGCTCCGGGCTCTGAGCTGTCAGCACAGAGCCCGACACGGGGCTCAACCTCATGAATCGACAGATCATGACCTGAGCTGAAGTCAGATGCTCAACCGACTGAGCCACCCAGGCGCCCCTCAAGGTCCCTTTTTTTTAAAGGGTTACTTACAACAGATCAGTTCCAAAGCGTAACAGAATATAGAAATGGGAACAGGCAATGATTTCTCTGGAACGCGGTTGTTTAAAGACGTCTTCGGAAGAAAAAGATGTTTTAATGATTAACCTGGCTAGCGGGTATATGTTAGTAGGTACCACTTCAATCAGACAGCAATTGGCAACAGACACCCAAATTTTAAATGGGTATATCATTGACTCGGTTGTTCCCCCTCGTCTGAGGTGTTGAACAGATAAGTCACGGAGAATCTGAGACACAGCAAAGTTAAATAACTTACTCAAGGTCAGTCTTTGGGATGGAGAGTGGCTAAAACCCCGATTCAGCAAGTAAGACATAAAGGCTAAGAAAATGGCTTTCAAAGTGAAAGCCCGTATGAAGATTATTAAGAAGGGTTTTGAAGGGACCCCTGGATGACTCAGTCGGTTAAGCAACCGACGTGGTTTCAGCTCAGGTCATGGCCTCACGGTTTGTGAGTTCGAGCCCCACCTCGGGCTCTGCGCTGACATCGAGGGGGCTGCTTGGGGTTCTCTCTCTCCCTCTCTCTTTGTGCCTCCCCTGCTCGTGCTCTCTCCTCTCTCAAAATAAATCAATAAACTTAAAGAAAACAATAAAAAGGGCTTTGAAGAAAATAGTATGTGCTGAAGGGGAAAATTTAAAAAAGTAAAACTTTGGTTCATACTGAAATGGAAAAGAGAGGTGTTTATGGGGCTCCAGGAGTGTCCCTCATAAATGAAGGGAGATTTCTCACTGTGGAGTTGTTGCCACTGATACTGAAATGAAAATAGAGTGGAGAGGGGGATTGCGCCTAACTTGTCCCAAATATTAAAGGCATTCTGGAGTAATAGCCTTGAGGTCTCCAGCCCTCTAAAATTAATTGGGCCACATCTGGGCTGACAAATGCTCCCATTAGGGTTTTGGAAGCAGAACCAGAACCTTGCAGGGCACCCAGCTGGCTCAGTCGGTTAAGCGTCCGTCCAACTTCGGCTCAGGTCACGATCTCACAGCTTGTGAGTTCAAGCCCCTTGTCAGGCTCTGTGCTGACAGCTTGGAGCCTGGAGTCAGCCTCAGATTCTGTGTCTCCCACTCTCTCTGCCCCTCCGCAGCTCATGCTCACTCTCTACAAACATTAAAAAAAAAAAAAAAAAAAAAACACAAAAAAGCCTAGTACCTTGCACCAAGCGGTCATGTTTCCCTTTATACCTCAGTGGAATCTAAATTTAAAAGCATATTTTGCCCTCTGCTGAGAGCCTAGAAATTCTTCCTCTAAGGATGTGAGAGGTTTCATTTTTCTCGGCTGTCCCCAAACCCGAAAGACTTTGACTCCAGCACCCTCCTTGACTTTTATTTCCAAATGCTACCCAGGATGCACCCCTCAAGTCAAACTCCCCTGTAACCAGGCAATCCTGAACACGAGGCTAAAAAGGGAGCCGGTTTCCCACAGCGATCCTGAGGCTTCCCCGGATCTGATCTGTGTTTAATGCCTGGGAAGCCAGGTCTCTGAACAACTCTGGGGAGAGAGACCCGAGTGGTGTCTTCAGAAGCGGGTATTCCAATTCTAAAACCTCTCTGGGTAGCGTCTGCTCCTTTCTTTGGCTTTGTGATATATTACTTGATTTCTCAAGAGCAAAACATTGATTTCCATTTGATAAGGGACAAATGGCTGGAATGATTGTGTCTAATCGATGTCTTCCCACGGGGTTCTGAGCTCCCCAAGAGCAAGGGGACATCTTTCATCTCTAGCCTGGGACATTGCACATAGGAGGCATCCAGGAAACATCTAATGCTCACATGATACTTACACAGTGTGTGAGACACTATTCTAAGCACTCTGCGCCTATTAACTCACACAATCCTCATAATAACCATATTATTATCGCTGTACAGGAGGAAACTGAAGCCCAGAGAGGTCAAGCAACTTCCCCAAGGCCACACAGCTAACAAGTACTGAAGCCTGGGTTCGGCCCTAGGCAGCCTGACTCTCTAAAATCTAGATTCTTGAGGAGCCTGGGTGGCTCAGTCAGTTAAGTGTCCGACTCTTGATTTTGGCTCAGGTTATGATCTCACGGTTTGTGAGTTCGAGCCCGGCATGGGGCTCTTTGCCGTCCACACGGAGCCTGCTTCAGATTGTCAGTCCCGCCCCACCCTCTCTCTGCCCCTTCCCCGCACGTTCTCTCTCTCTCAAAATAAATAAACTTAAACAATAAAATAAAATCTACATTCTTAGCCACTATACCAGTGGCTCCCCAACTTGTCTGCACACGAGTCACCCGGGAAGCGTCAAAAAAAAAAAAAAAAAAAAAAAGCCCCAGGTGTTGTGATTTTATTGGTCTTGGATGTGGCCTGAGTTTCTTTTAAAAATTTTAAAAGATCCTCCAGTGATGCGGACGACTCTGGAGGACCGTTACATGACGCCATTCTGCCTCATTACTCGGCACATCTTTCTGCTGAATTCAATCTGCACCACGTGGAACCGCTTTCAGGAATGCAAACAAGCCAGGGAGGAAAACAAAAATCCAATTCTGGTGGCGGCAAATTAACGTTGGAATGCAACTAACTGCTTATAACTCCAATCGGTAGGCGCTAACAGCACGGGTCCGCAGCCACATTTTTGCAGCGGTGTGGCCAGCGCCCCCGCCCCCAGACCCCGACTTCCTTCTTCCCTCCTAGGCTCACAGCAAGCCCACACTGCCAGGTTGGCTTCGTGCTGGGCGTGGTCACGTGACAGGATTCGGACCAATAGCCTGCGGGCAAACGTCCCCAGCTTCTAGGCTGGCCTCCTCAATCCCCGCCTTGGGGGGGCGAAGGGGAGGCAGAGCCACAAGATGGGGGGAGCCTGGGGTCCTCCAGTATCCTAGAGGAGAGCTGCCAGACATCGGGAGCACCTGCTGGACTTGATGTGAATGAAAAGTGGTTGGGATTTGGGGGGGTTTCATCTGTCATTAGTGACCAGTGTTCCCGGACTAGCAGATGGTGTGGCTGTGGGTGGGTCACTTCTCCTAAGCATTGGTTTTGTCACCTGCAGAGCACGGATACAGGTGAGAGGATGCTGGAAAGCCCGGTGGCTCACAGCTGCCCCCCACCCAGGGGCTCCGGCAGCAGATGGGAGGTGGGGGGGGGGGGGTGATTTGTCCCTCTGGCCCCTCTGACTACTTGGCTGTGCGAGGCCACCGCTGCTGTCGGGCACCCCCTCTCCTTCGGAGGCAGGCTCTGAGAACCTCTCTCTCCCTCTTGCCTCCAGGCCCGCAGTGAGGCTTCATGTTGCCTCGGGTGTTGCTCAAAAAGCGAGAAATCACCACCGCCTCCTGGCTGAGGCCCAGGACAGACCCAGAGCTGAAAGTGAAAGGGACACAAAGGTCCCTGTGGGTCTCCCCAGCCCCCGCCCACCTCTGCTGAGTCAGTCCCTTCCTTACAGCCTCCTGGGTGCCCTGAGTGGCCATCTGCCTCCTGCCAGGACCCCTGGCTGACGCGGAGTGTGGACGCCCCATGGTTGAGTGCTGAACACACTCGGCACATAGTGAATACCGAACAGAAATCGCATTTTCATCTATTTTGCATATATATTTGTATTACTTCTTAAACACTGCTAAATCAGGAAAAGAGTAAAATTGCATCGAATGAAGGACTTCAAGTACTAAATCGTGTGATCTTGGGCGCCTAACTTTGTCCCTCGGCTTCATTCTCAACGGCACAGTGACCAGAGGGTTATATGACCCCTAAGGTTCATTCGTTCGTTCGCTCGCTCATCCATTCACTAGGCCCTGATGCCTTGGTTCTGGGCAAGGCCTGTGCCAGGCACCAGGTGTATGTGCGCCCTGCCCTCATGGAGGGGGTCAATCAGGAGTGAAACAAGTCCGTGTGGGTTCGTGACAGGGACCACAAACGTCTGTTATGTTTTAAGGAGGGTGTGCGGGGATGGAGAATGAAGTAGGTAGGGTGGCTGGCCCGGTCTGAAAATGGTAACCTTTAAGCTGTGATCAGGAGGAAGCAGGCAGAGCCTTGTAGAAAGGAATGTGGGAAGGCTCTTAGGCCCTGTTCTCGCTCCAGGCTGCACATGGCCTCCCCGCGGTCTGTCCCAGGCGGGTTCTGCCGCCCAGGGGACACTTGGCCATACCTGCAGACGTCTTTGGCTTTCGCAACTGGGGAGCGGGTGCTACTGGCATCTACTGGGTCAGGCCAAGGGTACTGCTAAACACCCTAAAATGCCCAAGAAGCCCCCTCAACGATGGGTTATCCAGCCCCAAATGTCAAGATTGCTAAGGTGGAGAGACCCTGACTTAGCCCCATTCGCAGATTTTTATTTAATTGGTGCAGAGTGGAACCTGAGCTTCAGCATTAAAAAAAAAAAAAAAAAAAAAATCTCCAAGTGGCTCCAACCCCTGCAGCCAGGGATGCGGCAGAACCGAATGACTAGCGCGGCCGGTGCTGAGCCAGGCGAGGGGAGAGAAGCTGGAGGTGAGGGGGAGAGACGGAGAAGCAATTTGTCCTTGCCTTGGGCTCAAGTCCTCGAAGGGTCGCGGATCTCCATCTTCTAGCAAAATTCCTTTCTTAGTTTCCTCACGAGTGACGAGTTTTCACTAACTCAGACAACTGTGCAAGTTCCCCTCCAGTGATGTCTTAGGATGGGCATGGGGTCTGGGAGTCAAGCCGTGTGACCTTGGGAAAGGTGGTCTGGACTTCTCTGAACCTGCTTCCTCCTCTGGAAACCAGGGACTGTAACAAGCGCCTCTCCGAGGGGCCCTGAGGGTGACAGAGCGCCCAGGCGCCACAAGCCCTGGGTCACAGAAAGCATCTCACAGAGGCTGCTGGCCCTCCTTCACAAGAGCCCTGTGTGGAGCATGATGGGACTTTCCCCTGGCAGCTCAAAGTGGATGGTGATGTAGTGACACCTGTCACATCAAAACCTCTTTTAAAGCGTTGCCTTTAAAAGCGTTTAACAGGACATCTGGGTGGCTCAGTCAGTTCAGCGTCCGACTTCGGCTCAGGTCATGGTCTCGCGGTTCATGAGTTCGAGCCCCACATCGGGCTCTGTGCTGACAGCTCGGAGCCTGGAGCCTGCTTCAGATTCTGTCTCCCTCTCTCTCTGCCCCTCCCTGGCTTGTGCTGTGTGTGTGTGTGTGTGTGTGTGTGTGTGTGTGTGTGTCAAAAATAAACATATCAAAGTGTTTCTTTAAAATATCTTTTATAAAGCTAAAAATATTCCTCCAAATAGAACAGATTTATCAAGTATTTAACTAGGTCCCTAAGACCAAAATAGCAAGGTATGTTCGCCACAAGTCCACATTGTAGGGATAATAGAGTGATTTATGCCCTAAAGCGGGCAGGAGTGGCACATTTTAAAATTACATGCCCTACATATCTGAGAGCAGGTGGATACACGATTTGCTATCGCGAGGACCCAGATCATAGGAACACTATTTCTTGTAAACAGGATCTGACACAGACCTACACCCCACCCCCAAACGTATTTTATACAGGTTTTGGGAACAGTTCTTGGCGAAAGACAATAGTGTTTAAAGCAAACTCCAAAGAGTAAATATTTTAATTTTCTTCAAGAGTTCTCTTCATTTCATAATATTATCAACAGTCACACTGACAAAAGGTTACATTTCCACAAAAATACTCATACGGCATCGGTATTCTTAAAGTACTCACATCCAAAATTACCTTAGGGGAAACTAGGAAACTTAGCAACAAGCACACAACATTGTGGTGAGATTAAATTCAATCTCTGAAGTCGGGATGGATTCACAGAAGAGCCGGAGCCCCTTCCAAATTCCACCATCAAAAAGCAACCGGTCCTGGGTGATCGGCGAGTTCTATAGAAACGAGAGAAGACGAATCCAACTAGAAACTAGAAGCTGCCATTTCAAATATACAAAATACGTGTCGAACAGCAAGATAAACACATTTCTTAAAGGGGGGGGGGGCTGCTACGTCAACAACGCACTGCCCTGGAGAGAGGTCACGGAGCCAGCCAGCGTCACGCCTGCCACCTCCTGACTGTCAGCAGGGGGCACTCGAAACCAAGATGCCCATGGTTGGCCCAGGAGGCAAAGATCTCTAACACCAATGTTTTTGAAAACTGCTGACATCTTGAAATGGGAATCGTTGGCACTCAAATTTCTCATCCCAAAAGCAGCCCATCGTGATGGTGTTAGAACACCTTTTCTACCTCTGGTGTGCAGACTACAATGAAAGGAAAATACTCCCCGCATAAGCGGGCTGATGACAGCTGTGTTTATGAAGTCTACTGAGGGGAGTGGTGTGCCTGGCTGACCCCGACGATAGGGACTTACATTGGCATCAAAGCACTCAGCTATTGTTATATGAAGAGACTAGCAGAAATGGGCTTGCTCGACAAAAGATTTTTTTCCCCTACATTAACTCTACGGTATATACATAGCCTTCCTCATTACACCTAAGACTCACAAATTCGTATTTGATTTATTCTACTTGATATCAGCTGGCTTGTCTCATCCACCTGCAGATACAAAGAGGGTCACGAGTTTTTGACAGTCCCTTCCTTTCGAGCTTAAAGAACTTTCTCGACCTGGTCCCTAAGGTCCTAAGCAGGTTAAGAGGATGGGAGGGGAAACAGAGTAACTGCTCACCACGGAACACCAGCCCTGCCACACTTCCTCCCCACGATTCTGAGGGAAGACGCCCAATGCAGGTGTAAGAAAATGGAAACAAAGGCCAGTGATTCAAGTCGAGGCCCGAAGCTCTTCGCAGCTGTCAACCCTGAAGCCAGTTAGCGCAAGTGTTCTCATTGCAAACTGCCAGACTCCGACACTGCCTGCTGTCTCTGCGCTCTGGTGAGAGTATGCACAGCGCACAGAACCCGAACCAAACACGCCGGGACACGCGGTCCCCGCACGGGAGAGACAGACTCGTCTAGACGGCTTAGAAACTGAACAGAGGCCCCAAGCCTACAGAACGCAGCTTTCAAAAGGGGACGATTACAAAGTAAACAGGACTTTACTGGAAAAGTGACACAGCAGGAGGCAGGAAACACTGGTGTTTAGTATTTTTTGCCATTTTAGGCACACGGCTGCTTGGAAAGATTTCTTAAAGCGAGTTTTGCGTTATAAAAACATCGATGTTAAATACGTGCGCGTAAGCGGGAATCCAAATTGGACCCAAACGTGGCTAAAATGGACGTTTACTGCTCTAGAAGAAACACTACATCTATCCTAAAAGGCAAATCTTAAAGTGGATGTCCTACTTGTAAATAACAGCAATCTGGGGACAGAGAGGGCAACTGGAAGTGCAAGTCAGTCCCCGTTCAAGAGAAGGTACCGCCATGGACTTCGCGGTCTTAATCGAGTGGTCCTCACACGTCTCTGTAACACGGTCTATTCTAAGACTCGCTGAGGGATCTCCGTCAAGCTTGCTCGCTGGACTCCTTGGGGAGATGCCCGTTTGGCCGCCAGGCAGCACCAAGCAGACGGACGCAGTCTGCTCCGTTCAGAACCGCACCTCAAAAGTCAACCACGCGGCCACCGCAGCCACTCAAATGCAGCACTCGGAGAGATCCCAGATCTAGGGGAGCCCACGGCTGCTGTGGGCGCTCTCCTTCGGCGCCATCAGCGCGAGGTGTCGCAGGACTGGGGCCCTCTACCAAGCGCCACATCCCACACCGCCATTCACACACACGCGCACACACACACGCGCGCGCACACACACGCCCTCATCAGCCAAAAATCTCTGTTGGGCTCTGTCACCCAAAACCCCCTTACTTTACAGGCAGACGCTGAGACTGAAGAGAAATCAAATGTCTTGGCCACGTCACCTGCCTAGTGAGTGCGGACCTGGCAGCCCAAGGGCCCTGCCCAACGATCTTCTTACTGCGTCATTGCGACATAAAAGCTGGAAGAGACGTTTTTTTTAAGAGAAAAAATAGAAGATACTTAATTATGCAGAAGGGTTCAGATATGACCTACATAAACATCTCCAGTAAAGACCATCTGGATTAAAGAGGCAACGAACAGAACCTCGAAACTGGACCTTTCTGAGGCAAGTTTCTGGTTCCCAAACAGACGCTGTGGACAGCAGGTGCAGGAGCACAGGACACGGGCCGTGGAGATTACGTTATGGAGATGTAGGTCAAAACAGGATTTATAAAACGAACGTGTCGAAAAACCAGTCTATTTACAACTCAGAGTACAAAGACGAGGATGATTATTTCTCCCTATGCTGTATCTAACTGAACTTAAATAATCGGTGTAACTACGGAAAATGTAAAGCTCTTTTATATTTTAAGTTTAATCCAGTTTGTTTGATTCATCATCACAGATAACATACACAGTATGCTCTGTTTTAAGGAACCTGGAACATGGTGGGGTCGGTGAGCAGGGTGGTCGGAACGTGCCCCCAAAGCAGACTGAGGCTTCGTGGTGATGAACGGGTGTGGCTAGTGTTTCCTCGGGATCCCATTTTACACAGACTGCATTTTACAGGCACAAAGTAAAAGAAAGTTCCGTGACACTTAAACAGGCGCTTCTCTGAGTTTTTTCAACAGTACAAAGGAAAACAGAATAAAAATTAAACACTGTTTAACACAACTTTCATCAATGTTAAAGGCCCAGATTTTTGGTCTACGTTGCCCTCTTGTTCAGAGAACCTAGAGAATGAAATCAATTCCACATCATTTTTCAAACCCCTGGCTGACAAGCAGTTCTGAAATCCAAACTCACATCAAAGACGTGAGTCTCCCCACTCTGGGAAACGAGAAGTCCCATCATGCAGCTGTAAACACTGGACAAACAAAGTCCCCCACTTGCTTTCTGCCAGATCAACCCAAAGTCAAAAATGGAGTTCTTGCGGACAACTTCCCTCTCACTCCTAGGTAAGGATTTCCTTGCTATGAACCAAAATCAGTTTTGAGAAAGTGCCCCAGGTATCTTGGGATGGATCCTAGTACTGCATCTATAAATATGCTCTAAGACAAGCAAAGTATTCATGGAAGCATAAAACAATTTTACCTTTAAATAAAAATACTTTATTCATTCCTGACAGGTTATCAAAACGTACATCGTTAACCAAGTAAAAACGGTACTTCGAAATAGCTGACTAGGGCATATTTGGAGGATTTTTGGTTAATTTCACAAGAGTAAAAATCAGTTCCAATCTCCCTCTCCACACAGTCCTAACAAGCCTGCACTATCCCTGCTGAAAACTGAACATATAAACAATCATATGGGCCCCAGTTCATTATAGAGTGCACATTTTCATTTACACTTCAAATAAATGGAAGTAATTACGTTTGAGTTATTAGCTTCCTTCGCCAAAAGCACTCAGTTTACTCCTCTTTATATTTTGTGAAAATCTGTAAATTACATAACGAATGTATCTCGACTTGTATTAACCTAAACGCACACGCACACGCACACACACACAGAGGATAAAGTGCAACACAACAGAACACGTCTGCGACATTCACGTTCTCAAACTCCCACAGAAAGGTTTTCTGAGGAAATGGAAATCGTGTTCTCAAGTGCACGGACACTAACTCCAACCGACTAGGTTAGTTATTCCTCAGTGATATTTATATTAAGATCCTATTTGCTTTGCTTTCCCTGGAGCCTCGGTCTCTCGTTCTCAATGAAAGTTTCGAAGCTGTGGTTCTTTTTCAACCTTGAGAAAAATCAGCTCCTCGGGGCAACATAAATGGTCCTTTCAAAGCGACACGTTTCCGAACGCTCCACTGTAACAGGCGGCTTCCAATGCTCTCTCGTCTCCAGCAAGGAGAATTGTAGCCATTTCGATAAAAGCGTGCGTTTCACTCACTCAGCAGCCAACGCTTAGGACTTCTGACACCAGCCGCCAAACATTTCTACAGGCAAGTACCAAACGAGCCCTGAAATGGCACAAGTTTTTGGTTGCGTGTTTTTTTGATATTAAATTATTTAACTGAGAAACGCTTTTGTTCCTGAGATGAGCACAATAAAATTAAATGAGTTCCCTCTGAAGCTGCCGACGGGACGCTATGATCGTTTCCCCCCCCCGCGCTGTCTTCACGAAGAGTCACGTCTGAAAAATCAGTCTTCCCCGTGGCGCCATTTCTGGGACTCGTCCTGCCGAACATCTGGTCTAATTTGGTTTCTCATGCCACCTAATACATTTGATGTTGCTTCTGTGGCAACGATCAGAGGCTTCACCACCGCGGGAGGAATCTGGCGCAGGACCTCGCCCACGGCGCCGGTGACCCCTCTGCTCTCGTGTTCTCGAGCTGCAGTTTCGTAAATAGTCTGAGCCGTGTCTGTAAGTCCCTGAAAGGGAGAGAGGAGAGAAGGTCAGAAAAATCTCTAAATTTGCCTGCAGTACACAGCTTTAGCAGAGTTCATCAACAGTATGCTTGCAACTAGACCAAAAAAAAATACCCACTGTGCTTTTGAGATAACCCAGGATAATTATATTAATGACAAAATTCTAATTATAAGGGAAAATAAAAGGCAATTATTATGACTTAGTATTTTGTTGTGACACGTGTGTGTAAAAAATACAGCTAAACTACAATTTCACATAGGGAAGCTTAAAGAAATATTTAATGATCCAAGAGGAGCTCTCCTGGCACTATTAATCACTCTAGTTAAATCAAACTTAGCAAACAAAGCTTCCAGAATAACATAATCTCAAAAGAAATATGGTGATAGTTCTTCCGATCCAAAAGTAACAAGAAAACCTAATTCTACGAAACTCCAGAAAATTACTTAATTTGTTTTAAATTATCATCTATTTACTAGAAAAGATAACTATGGAACATGCACTTAAGAGAAAAGGCGAAATACAACATCTTACTAGATTAAAAAGAAAAAAATCTGAGAACATAAAGCAGGAACATGTTTAATAATTAAAAACAAAGTTTCTGTAGCATGTTTTCCTCTTCTAACTGTGTAACATTAAAATAATGACTGTTAACCTTTAAAGCTGAATATGTAAAGGTGTTGATCAAACCGAGCTGGTAAAATTCAGGCACGACTTTTGAATCCAGCACTTGTCTAACTCCGGACCCCTCCCCGCAGGGGACACGAGTCCCTGTTCTGGTGTGGCCGTTTCAGGAGGGGCACAGCGCAAGGACCTGCGGGCTCTCCAGGAAAATCAAGGAAGCTGTCCTAACCCAGAATCCTGCCATCACTCTGACAGGTGAGCAAGAGTATCCCTCCCACCTGGCACAGCAGGCAAAAGCACGGAACACCGGAGCAGGGAAAGTACAGAAGAAGAAAAAACAAAAACAAAAAACCAACCACCTAAGTGCCATTTTTTACAACCATCTAGTACATACAAGAGAGAAAAGGCTCAGTTTATCCATTCGCCCCACCACCTCCCCCCTCCTCCCTCGGCTCCCCCTCCAGTACTAGCTGACGTCACCCAGCAAGCCCCACCAGCAAGTGTGGAGACAACAGAAGTAAATTCCATCTCAGCTCCGGCACTTAGGCGCTGCCTTCACCAAGTCCTTCCAACGGGGAATTTCCACAGTGTGGGGACTGTCGAGATTAAATGACACAATGCACCTAACGACACCGGCACGGCAGGAACCGCGTATTCACTAAGCGTGTTCCGGGTCACCACCACCACCGCCGCCCTCATCACAGCTACCTGCCTCCTGCGAGGGGGAGTTACGTAAGCCGGGGTCGGCCGACTTCCTCTGGAAAGGGCCAGAAGGCAAATGTTTGTGGGCCACACAGTCTCTACCGTATATGCTTTTTCTTTTTGTCTTCTTTTTACGATCTTTCAAAATTGTAAAAATAACCCTGAGCTACAAGGTCCACACAAAAACAGGCCGGGGCCAGATCTGCCCTACAGGCTATGGTGCGCAGAGCCCAGATCTAGAGGAGCAGCCTTTCTGTGAAATACGCGGGGTGTTTTCTCTCAATCTTTGAGTTACTAACATCTAAAAGGGAAAAGACATGTTTATCACCATGTAGGTGCCTCTATTTAAAAAGTTTTTAGGGGCGCCTGGGTGGCTCAGTCGGTTGAGCGTCCGGCTTCGCTCAGGCCACGATCTCACGGTCCGTGAGTTCGAGCCCCGCATCGGGCTCTGTGCTGACAGCTCAGAGCCTGGAGCCTGCTTCGGATTCTGTGTCTCCCTCTCTCTCTGGCCCTCCCCCCATTCATGCTCTGTCTCTCTCTGTCTCAAAAATAAATGTTAAAAAAAAAAAAAAAATTTTTTAAAGTTTTTAACACAGAATTGAGATCTGTCTACAGGGTGCTCACTGTTCACATCCTCCCTCCCCCAGTCTCATCCTGACAGTTTGAGAGAAAGAAGAGGACAAGGCAGAGCGAACACCCAGGTTCCAATCCTGACCCACTCTGACCTGCCCTGTTCCACTGGGGAGCTGTTCCCACAGAGCCGGTCCTCAGGGCTGAGCAAGGAACACCACCTACCTTTGATAGTCTCTATACAGCTGGGACAAAGTAAGCACATAAATATTTTTTTTTAATGAATACAGATTAAGTTGGTCAAGCTTTGTGTAAACTGTAAAGTGCCCCATATCCAAGTGCCATTACGTCTGGCTTTCAACGGCCCCCACCAGGCCTTGAACCCCAGAATCATTTTTACAAACCTGATTTCTAACATGACTACATGTTAGATAACTAGCCCATCCTGATATCTACAGGAACAGGTCTGACCAGTAATTCTCTCTATTCTCCCAAATGAATCTCCTCTTAAGAAAGGCAAGTGGTCTTATTTATCCCACTAATACATGTCCTGGGGGCCCTACCTCAGTGGTCATCCGACTGTTCGGGACCACAGAGGCTACTTTGTCAGGGAAAAGACCGTCCTAGGCACCTGTGCCCGTCCGAACATGATGGGAAAAAAAGATCTTTAATGAAATCCTAATATATGCATCATGAGTACAACAACCTCAAACTTCATGTCATATTAAAAAGAATGTCCCCTTGGGGCGCCTGGGTGGCGCAGTCAGTTAAGCGTCCGACTTCAGCCAGGTCACGATCTTGCGGTCCGTGAGTTCGAGCCCCGCGTCAGGCCCTGGGCTGATGGCTCAGAGCCTGGAGCCTGTTACCGATTCTGTGTCTCCCTCTCTCTCTGCCCCTCCCCCGTTCATGCTCTGTCTCTCTCTGTCCTAAAAATAAATAAAAACGTTGGAAAAAAAAAAAAATTTTAAAAAGAATGTCCCCAACAAGGCCCATAAAGAACCAGGATTCACTGGCGCAACTAAACTGCAATTTGGCAAATACTTAATAAGGGTCAGGATTTGAACAGCTACACATAACCTCTTGCACAAATAAAGGGACGTTTATATGAACATTCCTAAAGCAGTGTTTTAGGGGAAAAAATGGCAACTGTCTACCAACAGGAAAATACGGTCATACAGTAAAATGCTGTAAGACAGTTTAAATTGAAGGTACACATACCAACATGGATCGATCTTGCAAGGCAGCTGTTACACAGCGATACATACACGGTGATGCCATTTATGGCGACTTTCAAAATATAAACAACAGTACGTGTTGCTTAGGAATACACACATCATAAAACTGTAAAAACGTGTACAAAAAACCAGGTACCGCCTTCAGGACAGTGGCGGCACGGGATCAGGACGAGAGTGAGCGGCTCACCTGAAAAGCTGTAAAAGCTGCACTTCTCAACAAAGCTGAGCAACTACAGCGCAGTGTGACTCCCGTGTCACAGCCGGCTGGGGAGGGCACGCACTGGTCTCCGTGACCCAGCCGGCTTCTGCACGTAAGGAGAATCGGTCTTTCCTCTGGATCATGACCCCTCTTCTGAGCCCATCACTACGTGGCCCCAGTCTCTGACCTCATGCAGATATCTGCACTCGCTACTGGGAGCAATTCGAAGTCCACTCTCAGGGATTCTCAGGAACAAATCCCAACCATGGAACGGTCATTAGACAAAAGCCAGGAAAGCACGCCAGCTGCTTCCGCCTCATCCTCTCAAATACCACTCACCTCTTTCACAACACTGTAGGCCTTGGCCACACCTTCCCGCAGGTCCACTGGCTGGTGGGCTAGGCGGTGATGAGGAAACCTTTTGATCTTCTTGGGCTCGATAGAAAGGGTCCCAGGAGACACCATGTCATAAGCAGTCTCTGCTGCTGCCTGGATCATTTTATCAGAAAGAATCAATCAGAGGAAAAGTCTGCACACGCCCCAATGATGTACTTGGCCAAAAGAACACAGGGACCCACAGGCTCTAACACAGGCACTTCTGCAGGGGCTGAGTTCTTTACAAAAAAAACAAGAACATCAAAGGGCACATTAAGAATTAATTCCTAGGGGACGCCTGGGTGGCTCAGTCGGTTAAGCGTCCGACTTCGGCTCAGTCATGATCTCACGGCTTGTGGGTTCAAGTCCTGCGTCAGGCTCTGTGCTGACAGCTCAGAGCCTGGAGCCTGCTTCGGAGTCCATGTCTCCCTCTGTCTCTGCCCCTCCCCTGCTCTTGCTGTCTCTCTCTCTCTCTCTCTCTCAAAAATAAACGTTAAAAAAAATTAATATCTGGATTGATCAGACTTTTTCAGTGGCTCCTCTGTCCTCAGAGAACACTCTCCATGTTACCAGGCTAGTCAAGAATGCCCTGTCTGTGAACAACTAGACAAGGTCAACTAGAGCTCAATAGTTAATGCAACAAACCTTAATACATCTGCTATTTGATCTGCAATGATTTCTTTACGTTTAGCTATGATCTTTTCATATAAATGAGGCAAAATAAATCCTCGACTACCTTAAAGGTCATAATTTAACTGAAACAGGCAAACAAATTTGACATGGCATTCCACTTCTTTATTCTACTAATTATTTAACACTGGAAAGCTAAGCAATAAAAAAATAAAAAATTAACTCATCATAAATAAAATACCTACTCCAGCATTTTGTATACTTTCACAATATCATTTTAAAAACAAACAAAAAAAAAACCCCAACCATTTTACAATAAGTCCTCCTCTCTGTACAGAGGAAGGCAGGCTGTGGGGAGATACCTGTATGGTTTGAACCATTCTGTTTGTGAGTTCTAGAGCAGCCATCGCTGTGGAAGTGCCAAAGGAGGCGGCGCCTCTCTGAAACCCTCTGACAATGCGCCCGTCCTTCCGGTACTGCTCAATGGGTAACCAGACCAGGTCCTTCAGGCCTTGCACTAGAACGACAGTCGATACAGGGAAATCAGGAGGAGCGATGGAGCCCGGGTCTCTGCTGTCACTCTCACCCTGGGGTTTTTAACCTGAAATGGGAGGCCAAGTGCTCTTACAGGTGTGCATGACCACGCACGTGAATTTTCTAGAAAGATGGCCCGCACAAAGACTCTCAGAGGCATCCACGAACTCCAAAAGGGTTAAGAATTACAGATCAGGCAAAAGAAATCATCTTTTGATTAAAAAAGAAAACTCACCTAATTGTACTAGAGAGTGCATAGGCCCAACGCCTCCCAAGATCCCCGGTAGCTGGTTCTTCTTAATGTCCGTGAGCCATTCGGTGATGGCATACGAAAACAATTTGTCAACACCTAGCAAGCTAGAGCAAATGACTATTAGTACACAGAAAAGAGATTTGCAGGTTCAGATATTGTAGATATTCAGTCTGAATATATTACACACGGATGTATGTATACACATATAATCTGGTTTAACATCAGTAATTTCTGTGAGGCTTAGGTAACCAGTAGAAGTGTGTTCTTCCACTGCTCTAATTTCTTGAGCATCCAGGGATTAATTTTATTCTGGCATCAGATTAATTCAATGTCTATAAATTGCTACAGGGCTCCCAGCTACTAAGAACCATCATGCTATGAATGTCCAGTCTTTTTGCTAAATAAACTGATTTACAACTTTGGGAAATTATTTAAAAATAACTATAGCTGTTTTTGAAAAATCCTTCTCTGTCCAAACTACTAGTACTCTCTCAGAATAAAAAGTAGCCCCTAATTGGGAAGCGTCCTCTAAAAACGAGCTCTCTGCAGACAATACTGTAAAGTAATTAATTTATTTGTTTAAGAAAACTCAACATTCAATTTGTTGTAAACTAACTGTAGTAACCATACCATAAAGCCTCATGTACTAAGTCAACCTACCCATGACGGTAGAAAAGGCGCTTCAGCTTCAGTTCCGAGCAGTTTAACTGGGCCAGACCGATCAGGATCCCTGCTAGCGTGCCCTTTAGGATTTAAAACAGATTAATGTGTAGATCGAGAGACCTCACATTTAAAATAGTTGTTATTTGGGAAAAGCAAAGTAACATTCACTCACGAATAAAGCTAGAACACTTAAAATATTTACAACAAAAAAAATACACAACAGGACATATGACACAACTTATAACAACTGTACTCATGGGTTCTTAAATGACGTTTACTTTAAAAACAGAATTTTAAAATCTTGCACATCATTTCAAACACACATAAACTATGACAGGAAAGGTTTAAAAATTAACTCCTAACAAAGAAAAACAAAGAGATAATTAGAAAACAAAAAAACAAAGGAGATAATTTTGTAGAGTATATTTATACAAAGTTTCCGAACCTGATCCATTGACACGTGTTTGCCGTGATAATCAAGTCGAATAGGAACTTCTGATGTGAATCTAAATTCTCTAAAGACAGAGAAAGGGAGTTATTTATATTCGAAAGTACTAACAGCTGAAATTAGAAGTTAAATGTATTCAATTGGAGAATAAAAAACGAAGCCACAAAATAATGTGGATATAAGTATCTCAAAGCCTAAATAAAGGGGAATGTCTTTCAGCTCTACCTTTTCTTAAGGTAATATAACAACTTAACTGATGTTTATCACATTCTACGTTAGATTTACTTAAATTTTCCTCACAAAAACATTTTCCTAGTTTACTAAATAATGTTTACTTTAGAAAAATTCATTCTGGCAGATATTCTCCATTTATACAGGGAACAAACTGATAAAAGCAACCTTCAAGATTAAACCAAATGATATAATCATTACCAAGAAGTAAAAAAAGAGTAAGGGATTTAAGCTCCATGGTGAAGCAGAAAGTGCCAGAAAACCCAGCCACGAATTCCAGTTTTACCAGTTATATGTGATGCGATCGTGGGCAAGGAACTTAAACTCCGAACCTAAACATCTTCGTCAGTAAATTTTTATTTTTTTTATTTTTTACTTTTTATTTTAGACAGAGCGGAGCAGGGGGAAGGGGCAGAGAGAGAATGTCAAGCAGGCTCCACACTCGCCGTAGAGCCCGACAGGGTGCTCGATCCCACGACCCTGAGATCATGACGTGAGCTGAAATGAAGAGTCGGGACGCTCAACCAACCGAGCCACCCAAGCACCCCAAGTCACTAAATTTTTAAAATGCCACCTACGCTGGTGGATTTTAGTGAGCATTCTTGACATTAATGCTGATAAACAGGGTACCAACATACAGACACTGGGAGTTCTGTGACAATGAAGTCATAATTATATACCGATGGTATACCTCAAACAGAAGAAGCGGACTTCCCCAAGCTGGACTGCACAATGGACTTGAAACACAATTTTTCCACAGAGTTAATGTCTGCATTTATATCCTAAGCCATTCCACAAAAGCCCAGTTTAACCCACAGTCAAATGGAAGTGCTGTATTTCCACCAGTCACTACAAGGAGCCTGGGACCCCAGGTCATCCCCCGTCTTCCAAATACACATCTCCATGTGGTTTCTCCATTTGGTTTTCTCGGCAACAGCCCCTTGACGCCTGCCTCCTCCGTCCACACTTTTTTCCCCATGGCACAGAATATGACAAATCATCTATTTTATTTACTCGTAATGTCAACTGTATAGGGATTTTTCTCTACTTTATTCACTGTGCCTAGGACAAGAGCTGGCATACACAGAGCAAGAGCTCAGTAAGTATTATGGAATGGTTGGGGGAGGGGGAGCTATTAGGCCATCACTTAGAAAACGCACTGGATTTGGGATGAAGACCTGTGTTCTGGTCTTGGCCACTAACTGTGTGGTCTTGAGCAAGTCAACTCACTTCTCTGGGCATTAACTTCCTCGTCTATGAAGGGAGAAATCTGGGTTATACCACTAACTACCACCCCAGGGTCCTAGGCCCTCTAGGAGTTTTTGAGTGTATACACACACAGAAGTCTGTAAGCAATTTTAAATAGTCTAATGATAAAAATAAACATTTGCTTAAGTAAGTAAGGCGACACAAGCTGACTAAATAAAAAGCATCCAAACTCTTTGCTTTTAAGGCCAGAACTGTTAACAATTCAATTTCTTTTGGACAGGTTATCCAGTGTTCACAAAAAAACAAACCGGTATTCAAATGATTACTTCGGGTACACAGTTTCTTTGTAGAAACAAAATAAAAGAGATCCTTCTTTCATGGTGAAAGGTCTGGAACCACCAGAGATCATCTCTCCCAGGATCTTTCCAATTCTCATATTCGGTTATTTTTTTCCCTAGTTCCTAGAGTACAGAAGATATATAAAACATGAAAGTACTTTAAAATAGTTACACTGCCTGCTTTGAGCCATAGCCAAAGGGTAACCTGAAGTCCACGTGGAAAGACAGAACTTGGGGACCATCGATGTCAGCAGGAGTACAGAAAACGAGGGGAGTAGCTGACAGTCCCTCACAACACAGGTGGCCTGGTCATCATCCTCGCTCCTTCCAAAGAGCCAAGGCTCCACGCCCACCATCAAGGGCTGGGAAAGAAGGAAGACGGGGAGAACGAACGGGTCAGGAAGCGAAGGACAAACTGCGACGTGCAAGTGGCTGGCTGGGCCGTGGGGCAGTAACTCCAGCAGACGGCAGCTGCACAGGGGACTGGACTTTCCTGACAGTGCCGACTGAGCTGGGGAGCGAAGGGTCAGGAGAGACAGGACGGTGCTGGGGAAGGGCAGAAGGAAAACCGCAGAAAGTTCTCACATGGGAGGAGGAAGCGCAGGAAGCCAAGGTATGTAAAGGACACCATGTTTGAGGAGGTGCAAATATGCCATCACAGGGGCTGGGAAGAGGGCCGAGGAGGGGGAAGCGGCAGCTAAGAGGAAAAGGACATTCCTGCTCCAGAAAAGATCCGGAGGAAGGGCTCCTGAGCCAGGGCTGCTGTGTGTAATCAAGGGGTGCGGGATGCGTGAGGCCCGCCTGTAAATAAACACACCAGTCGACGGTCTGGCAGGCACAGAAAAGCTGGCGTAATCTCACGATTAGGGAGTGATACATGAACACATTCGAGAACAACCTGCAGGGGCACCTGGTGGCGTTTGGGGGGGGAGGCACGGGGTGGGGGGTACGGGGGGAGGCGGGCGGGGCACTCAGTCGGTTGAGCGTACGACTCTTGATTTTGGCTCAGGTCATGATCTCATGGTTCGTGGGTTTGAGCCCCGTATCGGGCTCTGCGCTGACAACACAGAGTTTGCTTGAGATTCTCTCTCCCTCCCTCTCTTTCTGCCGCACCCCCACCAGCCCGGCTTTCGCACCCTCTCTCAAAATAAACATTAAATAATAATAATAAACCTTCAAAAGTCTAAAATAGCTTTACTTGTTATCCAAATTAAGTGATTTACCTAAAAAACACAGGCTGATCACTAACTGCTGCTTCTTCAGCTGAGAAGTCCTTCTGTTCCTCCCTGTTAACCACTTCCACGGAGCTGACACTGGTGTTCTGGGAAGGCTGCTTCGGCCCAGGGAAAGAAAGAACGAGATTTGGCTCCTTTGAGGTGCTTAAATGCCTCGGCAAACTGCAGGTGACATCAGCTCCAGGAGACTTCTTAACTGCAAAAGTAACGTGCACGTTGAAGACCCGCTGTGCTTCTTCAGAGCACCCGCTTAAAATCCAGGTAGCTGTAACTTGTGTTGCTATGTTTCACTTAATAAACACAATTACCGCTACAGAGAAAACGGACTTCCGCCTTTTAAGATGTCACTTTCAGATATACTACATTCGCGAAATATGAAAAACACACACAAAACACACTTTTATAAATCGGAATGAAGACTGGAAATACCCTCTCAAATAGGCTTCAGAACAAATCAATCCAAGCACTTGTTATAGACATTTTCAAACTACACATATTTAATACCTTCTGGATCTGGAGCCATGAGAAGCTCTACTTCTGTCGAAAGACTCGTGAAGAAATCCTTCAGGAAGAACAAAGCGTCCTAAAATGAAAAGATGCAATTATAACCAAAGGGAAGGGAAGGGAAGGGAAGGGAAAGGCAGATTGATTCTAAAACTAAAAAGCAAAGTGTCTTACAGTCCCATATTTGACTTCTTATTCATCTACAATTTTTACTGTGTCAGGCGTTGCTCCTTTCTCTCTCTCTCTCTCTCATTTTCTCTCTCTCTCTCTCTCTCTCACACACACACACACACACACATTCTGTTAATTCTCCCAACCCTGAGAAAATCAAATGTGAAAATTAAGACACAGAGGGGTTAAAAATTACATAGCTATTTCTGAATCAAAACAAATTTTAGTTTTCTTGGAAATACAGCATTCTCGGTCTTCAACACTAGTTCTCACCGCAAACCGGCGGTGGTGGTAATACCGACACGAGCAACAGCTGGGGCCGCACAAGTTCTCACTGTCTTAATGTTGCCCTTACTGCCATGTTATGCTGCCTTAATACATGTTCTTCCTGGAACAGGGCACTCGGAATCAGTAAGCCCACTCAGTATGGTCTCTTCTGAAATTACATAGTAACAAAAATGCACAGGCCTGTCTTGATGTCATCTGAATAAACCCTATTTGCCCATTATTAGCAGCCGCATTTTACCTCCCTCCCTCAAACCAACAAATCCATTTTGGAAAATATGAAAATGAAATGCCTGAGCCTCTTCTTTCTAATTCTTCCCTTGCCTTTGGAAAAATCCTAAATAAATATAACACGTTAATATCGCACCAGAAAAAGCGATGTGACAGTCAATTACAGGGCACAATATTTGGTGGCATACCGAAAGTTTGGTAATTCCAAGGGATCTGATCAACTAGTAACCACATTCACCAGAAGTATAAATGATGGAAGTTAGACAGGTATTTTCCTAGGTAACATGGCATATGGGAGACTGAAGGATGGGGCTGAAGAATAAGCAGCTACTTACGGAAATATTCTGGTTCTGCAGTAGGGTAGTCGGTTCATGATTTGTTCATTATTTTATTATGCTTTGCACACGAATATAACTTGTTATTTACATTACATAATAATATGCAGATACACGTATGTATGTATATATACACACATTTAATATGTGTATCGAGAACTAGATGTTCAAGTTAACCTAAATGTTACCTGTCATTATTGGACCGCTAGATGGCGATATTTTAACACTATAAATGCTTTGACTCCATGACTGCCTTCAAAAAAAAATACTAGTAAGAGAAAACTCTAGGTAAAAATATACTCTAAAAGGGGCACCTGAGTGGCTCAGTCGGTGAAGCATCTGACTCTTGACCTCGACTCAGGTCACGATCTCGCAGAACCTGAGCTTGAGCCTCACGTCGTGCTCTGTGCTAACAGCATAGAGCCTGCTTGGGACTCACTCTCTCTCTCTGCCCCTCCCCTGTGCTGCGTGCTCTCTCTCTCGCTCTCTCAAAATAAACATTTTTTTTAAAAAAAGGAAGACTACAGAGACAGCGGCTTTTATCCATTTTTACTACAAATGCACAACACAGAAAAGTACTAATCACCAGCGTTTCAATGTTCTTAGAAGTTTTGATTTTGTTATTTATGCTACTCTTTACAACTCGATAAAACCTGATTTTAAAACTAGCCAGAAACAGACCCTTCACAAATAAGTGTACAAATGTCAAAGCAGCACATGAAGAGATGCTTAGCACCATCATCAGGGGAAATCCAAATTATAACCACAATGAACACCAAATAAGACAGTTCAACACACAACACCAAGTTTGGCCAGAGTGTGAAGAAGAGGCAGCTCTCACCTGCTGCAGTGGGGGCATACGATGGTGTAACCGCTGCGGGGAACAGGCAGCTTCTCACAAGAGTTAAACACACATCTGCCTCGTGACCTGGAAACTGTTTACAATACCCAACACGAATGGAAACCCAGATCCACAAGAAGATTTGTACACTAACTTCATAACAGCTCTATTTATCAGAGCCAAAACCGAGAAAACCATGCGAATGTAAATCAGTAAGTAAACGGATACACAAATTGTGGTACAGCCGTACGGTGAGATCCGTACTCGGCAATAAAAGGGAACAGACTGAACAGAAACAAACAGACCTGCCTCAGCACAGAGGGAGCGCATGGCATGGGAAGCCAAATACATTTCCACTCACACAAAGTAGTGGGACAGGAAGGCTGACCCGTGGGGACGGGAAGGAGGTCAATGGCTACTGGAGGAGACCGACTGCAAAGGGGCCCGGGGGACTCTGAAGGGAACAGAAAATGTGCTCTATTTCAACTGGTGTAGTAGTTACTCACGTGTGTATCTTAGTCAAGCTCCAATGGTAAACCTAATATCCTGGCACTTTACTGTATGCAAATTATACCTCCATACAATCAATTTCTTAAAAGTTTAAAAAAAAACTTGGTTTATTATTTTTGCAAACAGACTATAGTTATTCTAGCTTTAAGGTGCTATGATACAAGATATTAACAGTACGATATGACTTAAAGTGTTAAAATAATTAATTTTCGTGTCATACTCAGACTCAGGCAACCAAGCAATGATGCTAAAAAAAACACCAATATGCAAACTGGCCCTGCCATGTATTCACCGTTTCCAACCTCAGCCAAGCACAAACTCACCTTACCAGAATGGCCTCACACGTCCTCTCACACCCTGAACTAGACCCTCAATGCCTTTACAAAAAGCTTCGTGTGACTAACTCCACTGCATTCCTTAAGACCCACCTCAAGTGTCACCTCCTCCAGAAAGCCTTTCCTGATTACCCTCCACACTCTTCTAAACTCCCAGACGGCTAAGGAGCCCTTTCTGCTGGGGTGTAACATGCTCTGCCTATCTTTACTACTTGTACTCACCACAGGGTGTTTAAAAAGTCCTCTGTTTTATGTTGGTCCTCCCCCCACCCCCACCGCCCCGTACAGAGGTCTTTGAGGATGGGTGTTTGCCTAGCTTCGTATCTCCAACATCTTAGCACAGAAGCTGGGACAAGGCTGGCATCCAGCAGATGATCTGGGGTTAATAAGCATGTCTTCCCTATGCAGATTTCCAGGCAGTGAGACACTGAAATGGATCCCAGACTAGGAGAGTCAGGCAATCTGGCCTCTTCATATTTCAGATCCCAAACTGCCGACTTATACGACCGTCATCATCTACTTACCCTCCCCCAGACGAAAACCACCCCTTCCACCTGGTATCCTGCCTGCCCTACGGGTACACCGAGCTTTGGAAGCAATGGCACTGAACTTCAACGGCAATGCAGCTTTTTGAGAACGTGAGAAAACTGTGTGGCTTTCATACTTGATCCAGTTAATAAAGTCAGAGATATGTTCGCTGAGAAAAATATTACTCAAAGCACAGTCGTTCAACTGATTTGTTTTCAAAAGAAAACACGGAGAATGCGAGTAATTGGTTTTCTATCCAGATGACCATTTGCTATCTCAAACTAAGGTGGCGGGGGGGGGGGGGGGTCGGCGCAGTGAATCCCTCCCCAACACTTGGGAGCATGGCTGTGTTCTCCTAGGGTTCACATCTTGGGGAATTATTTCCTGCTACTCCTCAGTTACACCATAACAGTTATTTCTGTTTTCTCAACGGTTAATATTTTCCCATTTCAAAATCACAATGCTTTATAGCTCTGAGTAAGAAATTAAGCCCACTATTAAAGAAAAAAGCATATTAAAGGAAACCGGGCTAAGTCTGGCAAAGTCATGCTATAAAGACGCATCTCGCACAAATTCTTGGTCAGGCTAGTGAGTTCCACGGATCAAACTTCCCATAAATACTTCATCGTATTCCTATTCCAATACAGGCCAATGTATGGATGGACCAAATTAAAATACGGGTATGCACAGATATTCTTCTCCTAACGAGAGAACATAAATCTCAAGTGCGCATCAGCAGGACCGTCCCAGCTCAGAAGCGACCAGTATTGATGTAAAGCCGTGCTGAACTTCTGCGCTTCACGAGACTTTTCTGAGAAATGCCTATATTTTATGATATAAATATTGATACATTATTCCTGAAATATCTGCTACTTATTTAGATAAGTCACCATTATTCAATCCATACTACTTAAGCAAACCAATAATGCTGTCCCACATACTCTCTACTTCAAACCTGAGCTCACAGCAACGTAGGCTGGGACGGGACAGTTTTGTTATTTCAAAAGCAGGCTATTCTAACAACTCCATTTATTTTCTCTGTTGTCACGTGCTTCGGTTAGTAAGAACAACAGACCTTTAACACCGTGCGACAGGCACGAAGCTAAATATTTAACGCTCACCATCTTATTCAATCTTCATTTTTACAACTGATGCTACATCTATTACTTGGATTCTACCAGCAAAGAAACAGAGGCGTGGAGAAAGAACGTGCCCGGAGCCACACAACCAGGACAAGAGAACCGAGATGCAAACCCCGAGCCCGGGCCCCGCACCGCCAGGCCGCACCCCTCTGAAGCACCACGTGGTCGTGCACCTTGAACGAGTGTGCCCAAGAGGTGCCAGCCAGGTTTTACACAGCCGAGTCAACGCAAAACCCGCAATAATTTGATGGGATGCTTGCTAAAACACGGCAAAGTGCATTTCTTTATGTTTTTCCACAAATCTCTGCTGCGTGTGATCTCTTTAGGTACCAATTTAGTGATCTGCCACTCTGCCCAGGGCAGTAGGAATTCTCTTCCAGGTGCTGCGGTTAAGACAAAACCGCTCATGGGCGCCTGGGTGGCTCAGTCAGTTAAACGTCCCGCTTTGGCTCCGGTCATCATCTCGAAGGTTCTTGAGCTCGAGCCCCGCATGGGGCTCTGTGTCACCAGCTCAGAGCCTGGTACCGGCTTCAGATTCTGCGTCTCCTTCTCTCTGCCCCTCCCCCACTGATGCTCTATTTCTCTCTCAAAAATGAATAAACATTAAAAAAAAAATTTAATTAAAAAAAAATAAAAAAGACACAACCGCTCTTTTCTTTTTTTTTTTTTTTTTTTTTTTAAATTTTTTTTTTCAACGTTTATTTATTTTTGGGACAGAGAGAGACAGAGCATGAATGGGAGAGGGGCAGAGAGAGAGGGAGACACAGAATCGGAAACAGGCTCCAGGCTCTGAGCCATCAGCCCAGAGCCCGACGCGGGGCTCGAACTCCCGGACCGCGAGATCGTGACCTGGCTGAAGTCGGACGCTTAACCGACTGCGCCACCCAGGCGCCCCGCGCTCTTATCTTTCAATCACAGATAGGAGTCCTTTAACACTCCCTGAAAACACCCGTTTACCTGCACAAGCGTGTGTACGTGAGGATGAGAGCGTGGGAAGCAGGTACTCAGTGCTGCGGCACGCACGCGACGAGGAGACAGGGAATAACATCGAATGTTTACCCACCAACAGAGCAGGTCCCAAACGCCTAATGAGTCCGCCCTGCTCCTCACCAGCAGAACTCTGCTTCAGCTACGCAACTTCCGTAAAAGTGAAATCGTAAACATTTTAATTCTCCTAAATTGAACCTCTTCTTCCGGATGCGGGACATTTTTAAAATCTCAACTCCCTCAAGAATGTTTGCGGTACAAACCTGATCAATATTGAGGCGAAGTGGCATCAGTGACACTCTTAGGCAGCATTCCTGCGGTGACCTGCCAGACTCCGGGCGCACATGTAACGCTTTCACTGTCAACTACGAGAGGAGAAAAACATTCCCCCCCCCCCCCATGACATTACAACCTCGTTTTCATTTAAAAAGGACAAACAGAAAAGAAAAGAAAAAAAAAAATCCCATTTCTCTTTCTGACACGAGAACTAGAAGTGGAGTTGTTGACCTTTTCCCTTAGGAGCCTGACTCAGACTTTTCTGGGTCACACGCTCCCTGAAGAATCTCATGAGAGGTATGGATTCTCCTTAGTGGACAAGATGCGGGTGACGGTGTCGTCTCCCGGGGGTTTGCTGGGTCCCTGAAGCTGACTACAGCCATACTCCAAAGACGGCTGCTATGACGTTTTCTTCCAGCGAGCCTGAGCGAATCATTTCTATTCCACTAAAACTTGCAAACTGTTCGAAATCTGGAACATTTCCAGCTTCCAGCAACACTAAGTATTCTGTGTAGATCACTATGGACTTCTGGTTTTCCTCAGGCATCAATATACTGGCAATT
This sequence comes from Puma concolor, assembly GCF_028749965.1. Taxonomy (NCBI): domain Eukaryota; kingdom Metazoa; phylum Chordata; class Mammalia; order Carnivora; family Felidae; genus Puma; species Puma concolor. The sequence continues at coordinate 9,475,535 of NC_141672.1, read as the reverse complement.
ATAATTAACGGACCCTCCAACTGACGTGTAAAATAATTTTTAAAACATAAAACTTTAAGCAGCATATTTAAAAGGGATTTTCATGTTAAAATGAAAAAAAAAAAAAAAAACCAACCCAGCAATTTTCCCCAGTCTAAATCTGCAGTTAGATACAATAAAAACACTTTTCCAAAACTAATATAATGACAGAAAATAGGAGGCCTTGAATCTTACCATGTTGGAATGAGCTTTTCGGGGCATCTCTTTACTGCAATACAGGTACAAAAACTTATTCATTTGTGATGTTGCCAGACGATCTCGAATTTCAAGATCCTGCACGATGAACACCTGCCGGGAGACTGGGTGCTCTAAGAGGCTGGACTCGCATTCCGGCTTGCAAGGGGGGTAGACCTCGTGCTGAAACTTCACCTTCACAGCCAAGAAGGAACACACAGCAATTTTTACTTTTTATTCAAATTAGAATTCCTCTTTCAAACGCAAAATATCCCTCACCATTTTTTGAATTCTCACTTTCGGAGAACATAACAGTTCTTTATTTGTTCACGTATTTATTGATCTATGTGTCCCCGACAAGGATAAGCTTGAGTGACATTTCTTATTTGATCTTGGCAAACTCCCTATCCTTTTCAGGCAAAACCCTCAACAGGAGTAATACACACGATCAGCACCTTGCGTACCTATGAAATTGCTTGAAAGGGAATCGATGCATGCAGGGTTCAAGTCCCAAAGAGGGAGGCGGGGGGGACGATCCTCACTACAATATTCCTATGTTAAGTACCCCAATATATGACACTGGGCACAATCCCAGACAAGCTGAAAGGATTAAATGCATATAATGTCATTGGTGGCCTGAACATACTGGTCCCTGACATTCATGAGGGACCGACAGAGGTGCCATCCAACGGCAGGCCCTCTCACATAGACAGACACTCAAAGGCAGTGGTTCCCCAAGTGTGGGCCTGGAAAAGGGAGTTATCAGAATCGCCTGGGGACTCATTAAAAATGCAAATTCACGGGCCCCACCTCAGACCTACTGGATCAGAAACGCTGGGGCCCAGCAACCTGTGTTTTAACAAGCCCTCAAGGTGCTTCTGACCCCTGCTCAACTCTGAGAGACACTCCTCTAGGGAAAGCCTGGGAAAACACAAAACCCCCTCAAACTTCTCAGAACACTTAAGAAAGAAAAAGAGGTAAAAGTTTTACAGGACCCCTTGCACTTGTCCAATCCAGAGGCGTGGGGCTGGTGGCTCAAGACCACAAGGTGGGGGCGTGACTCCAAACCCCCATCAGTGCTCCCACTTCAGGGGCTTTTTTCCTTCAAACTGCCATCTCACCTTGCTTAACTGTATTTCCATTAAAAAGTCATGGTTTCTTCCTTTTCCCCCACACACCATGTTACGTCCATGCCTCGTGGGTGTGTGAGAAGGTGAGCTGTGAGGACTGCTATAAATGGAGAAAAAACAAACAACAACAACAACAACAACAAAACCTTTTGTTGCAGGAATATTCAAAGAAAGGCAATGAATGACCTCAGGAAAAACAGTAAGATAAAAAGAGAAAATTAAGATTATAGAACCATCAACATGTTGCCACAAACTGTATTTCTATGTGTCAAAGCCAAACACACATTGAACAAGTACTTCAGGAGCCTCGAGCCCTAGCCTAGCACCCAGCGGGATGCCCGAGAGAGTCAAGGGCACACATGGTCCCTGCCTCCTGAGGCACAGGCTTTACTGCACTGCCCTCACCTGCTCACATAATGGTCCTTCTGAATGGAGGCCAGGGCCTGGGTCTTACTCATTTTGGTGAACGTGCCTCTAACACAGGCTCTGGCACAGGGTAGGTGCCCCAAAATTGTGCTGAATGGAAATCACTTAAGTTGCCTTAGTTTGGTAAACATACAAACAATGCGAATAAGTTTACAAATGAAGAGCTTTTATATTAAAGGAGTAACTTAAATTACATAGTTTTCAATACTCCTTTATTAATACTCCTTAAAATGACAAATTCTACGTATGCTGTGAAAAGAACATAGTGGCCTGTAAAAAAAAACAAAACAAAAAACTTCTAGTAAGTTTTTGTAGAAACTTGTAGAAACAAGAAAACTTCTTGTAGAAATCAACTTACATATAACTTTTAGCCGGAGAAGTAGGAGGGACCGTTCCAAAATCCTTTCCTCCATAAAGATGCCAAACAAGAGAGACTTCTTTAACAACATACCGGACGACAGGGATGGGAAAGTGCAATGGGGCTTTGCTTGTATCTGTCTTCTTAATGGGCTGACTAAAATAATTCTCTCTTATTACAATTGCATCATCAACCATTATTTTTACAATTGGTTCTTCTTCCTTCTCCTACAACAAAGAAAGAGGGAACACATCCTATCTTGTCGCAGTACAAACCACTGATTACGCTGCTTATCTCAAGATTTCTTGATTCTGCATTCTTTTTAACAATAATTTCAATGTACAAAACGGGGCTAGTTACAATGTAGTAATCACCACGCTGGATACTCTGCATTAACCATAAACTGGACTTTCTGTTCTACGTAAATCATTCCATAAAAAATTTTTATAGTCTTCAGTTTGGCTTTTACTATTTGTTTGATAATAAAAAAGGCACAGATATAGCAAGTGTCTATCTGTGTGTATGTGGAGGGGGCTGTATAGTTCTCTAATTCAAAGTCAATATTACATTTCAAACTTAACGTACTTCAACATGCTGACCAAATTACCATGATCCTCATAATGAACTTGTTGAGAGTTTGACTGCTTTTTAGTTTCCCAGGATGTAGTAAAACAAATACACATACCTGCCAAGTCACTACTGAGCAGTTTAACACATATATACACTAAATGGTGATGCATAAAGTTCCATTTCAGCACCAATGCTTACCCATTTTAGTAAACTGTGGATTCATTAAATCCAGACCATCCTTTTTAAATATGAGCATGACTCTCTGGGGCACATGGGTGGCTCAGTCACTTAAGCCTATGACTCTCGATTTCGGCTCAGGTCATGATTTCATGGTTCGTGAGATCAAGCCCCACATTAGGCTCTGAGCTAACAGTGCAGAGCCTGCTTGGGATTCTCTCTCTCTCTCTCTCTCTCTCTCTCTCTCTCTGCCCCTCCCCAACTCGTTCCCTCTCTTTCAAAATAAACAAACATTAAAAATAAATACATTAATGTGAGCATGAGTCTAACATGGAAATGATACGTGTCAACCATCCATCAGCCTTCACACAAACCAGATCTTATCTTTCCCAATTCTTGGACTAGCAACTCTAGACAGCACTCTTTTCTGCCACTTTAATACTCTGAAGAGCTATCTTACTACCCACAACATCTGCAGCTTAATAATCTATGTGGAAAATTTTGCAAACATAGAGCGTTCTTCTCTGAGTTTCTGAGAAACGTGTCATAGAAATAGTAAAGTATAGCAGACATTTGCAAAGCCTCCATAATAAATTACAAAATGAAGTCATTCTCAACTACAAAGAGTTAAAATAAAACCTAAAGACTCTTTTTCAGGTACCCTTTGGTCAATTTTACTTGTAACACTACCTTAAGGCCTCAGTTACATGATCCATTTATTACCTGAATAGTTGCTCTTGGTGCAAAAAGAATGCAAAAGTCGTCATTCTCAGTGGGAGCACCTGTCATTGCATCACTGATCAGGTGGTGTGTGAATGAGGTGTAAGCAGGGCCGGGCTCCTGAGACATGTTCCCACTCTCATCTGGAAACAGGAAGAGGTCTGAACAACATGGCTCCTGGACCTGAGATTTTTCACTCAAAACACCTAGGTAAAACAAACAAAAACCAAAAAAAAAACAAAAACCACTCAATTTTGGCACATTTTGAAACATCGACAGTAATGCTTGGTAACCATTTTAACCACATGTCAGCTGCACACTGTGTTGAATGTTTTCACCGGCCATATCTCATTTCTGTCTGACAATAACCCTCTGGCCACTACTAAGGAAACTGACAATAAGTTTGATGTTCTCCAAGCAAACAGTGAACGACGGTCTCATAAAGTCATAGAGACTCTCCTCTCAGTTATTTGGCATCAGTGAAGCTCAGAAATTCGGCAGCAGCTGATTAGTGTTGACTGGAGGTTCCTTAAAGCCAGATTTTCATATGAACAGCTCTGTCCTGTGGGTGGAGCTCTGGAAGAAGCTTCTGGGACAATAACGCAAGGGGAGGGAAAGTGGTTACGTGTGGCCGTCCCTCCCCTAAAGACTACAGGAAATCTCTGCTTCTGGAGGGGGATGGGTTGGAAACAGCGGCCACGCGGTTTTCGGCCAGGGAGTGGTGCCGTGTGACGGACGGGCTACTTCATCCGGTGCTGGATAGCCCAACGGGACACCTGTTCTCAGGTAGCCCTGTCAACGTGAAGTTCACAAAAGACCGCACGTGTGCCAAACCTGAATGTGAACGTACGTTTTTATGCATTTCTCCCACGTGTCTTTCTCCATTCAGTCATTCCAACCACTGGATGGATGGAGAACGCGAAGATGGAGAAAGTGCCATTTTAGCCTCAAGAGGCTCCCAGACCAGATTTTAAATTCTTCTAAGTTACTCATCCCTTGTAAGTGCCTGGTGCACCAGAATACTGAAGCTGTCCAGTAAATATTCGTGAAATATTCTTTCCCACATAAGGAGGTTAGCTGCTAATGTTTATTACAGATAATGTAGCACACACAGGAAGCTAAAAGTTCCTGTTTGTTTCCTGAGTTCTAATTTATTCTAAATTAGAACCAAAGCAACATTTAACGCTAAACTTTTCTAACACCAGGAGATAATCTTTTAAAATTAAGATTTTAGAATATGTAGAAATGACTACGTTCATCCAATTAGAAAACAAACACTTTTTAGATGGATGCTTCAAAGTATTTAGATGCTTCAGTCTGGCTATCAAGGCTCTCTCACCGGCTGGTTCCTCCCCGCCTCTCCACCTTTACTGGCCAATTCTTTTCAATGAGAAGGGAGCTTGCGCTCCAGTAACCGCCTGGGCTGTGAGATAATTAAGGCTTGTGCATGCTTCCGTGCCTCTGTCAACGTTCATGATCCTGCCAAGATTACCTCCTGTCCCTTCCACATACCTAAACCCTATCCACTCTTGAAAAGCCAATTCATGTCACTTGCATTGAAGTCTAATGAGATGGTTCCCATCCCTCCTGAACAGCAGTTGGGGGATGGTGACACTTTCTGAAGCTCTTTCTCATGTCGTTTCTCAATCGTTCTAAGTAAGAGCATCAGTTTGATTTAGTGCCGATCTGTTTTATGAAACTCTATGCCAACAGAAAAGATAAGCTCCGTTTTCCGTTTAATCTGTGTCCCCCACAACACCCCGGCCAGTGTCGTTTATCTACTAGACACTCGATAAACACAAGCTGATTGACTAATAAATATCCACCCAAACTCAGACTTGTCTTTTCGTTACTAAGTTACTTGCTGAAGAATGTATATGCGTACAAATAACGTAAGGCTCAACTACGGCCCCGAAGCTCCCGGGGGAAGAAGGCCGGGCCCATCCTACCGTTAGACTGGCCTTGTGCAGACGCAGTGGCCTGCTGCAGGTCAAGCTCCTCCATAGCATCACTCATCAAATCCCGTAGCATCTGTTGATCTGCTTCTGGAAGTACTGGGCCTCGTGAGGATGAGCGGCCACCAGAATCTACCTACAGCCAAAAAGCCTAATTAAAAATAACCGAAAATGCTCTAAGAAGCAAATGACTTAGCATGATTTTGTCCCGGAAATACACTACATTTTACAAACACACCGGAAGCAGGAACGCAGGCAGTGTTCCACATTCTGCTCGGCAGCGCTTACGTCTTACGTTTTTAGCATCATCACCATCACCCTGACAACTACTGGCAAACAGAAATAAATACGCCATCACGTCCCAGCCAGCACAGTGAACTGGGGTCGTGAAGAGACAGCACATTAGAAGAGACAGGATAAAAATACTGCAGTGAGGCTGGGGGAGAGGGAGTCTCTCTGCAGAGTTAGATCTGCTCAGATCTGGCAGCTACAACAAGGCTCGCCCCTTTGACACCAAAAGCCGCTGCAGATCAGAGCCTCAGGTCTTGGGATGAATGGACATCTGTCCAAGGACCGCAGGGGGCACACAGGAGGGGAAACCTACTGAATGGGGATTCTGGGGGCTCATCTCCCCAGCAGGGAGCTTAACCATTTTGGTCAGTGAACTGTGCATTCATTACATCCAGATCACGCTTTTCAAATGGGAGCAGGACTCTGAACTGGAAAGATCTCATTTGAAAGGGATAATTTAAAGTAACTTTAAGTAAACCGGAGAATGTTTTTAAAAAGAGAATAAACAGTAGAGAGGGAGTGTCACGAATCACCTTCTTATCGGTGGGAATATAGCAGGAGCAAGGAGTCAAAAACAGAAGTGTAACACAAATGAAGGGTAGAAGCATCCCCTGAACAAAAGAATGCAAGGTCCATCAGGCCCTTACTAGAGGCTCCATCACCAAAGAGACAGAATTCTGTTCACAGACCAGACCATGAAAAAGAATGAGAAAACACTGAACACTTAAAAATGCTAAACACACTCGACACTGTTCACTCTAGACATGAGCGAGGACAGAGAGGTAATGTACGGGGGCATAAGAAAGCACTGAACCGGAAATCCAAATACCTGAATCTTGTTGCCATTTTGGCTGCTAGTTTGGGCGAATCACCTAATTCTCTGGGTTTTAATTTATTCACCTATGAAACAGAGGTGATAATCTTTACCCTGTCACACTGGGTTAAGGGAAATCACACAGGAGAACATAGACTGAAAACTGAACAGAATCCCACGTAACAAACATGAAGGAGAACAGAGGCCTCTGGAAACAATATGAACACCTGCATCTCCCCCTCTCAGAAGCAGTTTTACACACGACTTGCACATCGCAAGCTCTTACATGCTAAATGTTTTCTTTCTTCCTGGAGGTGAGATGAAAATAACTCAAGTCTGGAAAAAAGTATTATGTTGGCCGAGAAGATTAAGGTTTTGAAACAAAGAATATCAGACAGCAGAACGGTTTTCCAAAAAGGCCCCTGGAACCACCTTTCCAGACCTCATCACTCTGACGGTAAATAATAGAGGATTTTTCAAAGTTTCTTTTCTACCTCGTGACGGTCACGAAGACCTCACTGACTACACCTGTCACTCGTGTGGCTGCAACGGGTCAGGGTGAGTTAGTTGTAATGCACGATACCGCTGGCTGTACCTTTGTCTTTCTTTCAGGGGCTCCAGGCTCCGTCTCCGCCTTGTTAGCCGCATGTAAGTCCCCATAGCTTGCGATGTACTGAATGAGATTCATTAACGCAGCACAAGAGTCCGAGCATGTTCTGATATGGACAATGTCACTCGAACAGTGTAGCTCAAAGCGCGGCTCAGTCTGGGCGCACACAAGGGAAAATGGATGAAAACATTTTCCAGGGGCGCCTGGGTGGCTCAATCAGTTGAGCGTCCAACTCTTGGGTTTCAGTTCAGGTCATGAGCTGACGGTTTGTGAGTTCGAGTCCCGCATAGCACAGAGCCTGCTTGGGATTCTCTCTCTCCCTCTCTCTCTGCCCCATCCCTGCTCGAGCTTATGCTCTTTCTCAAAAATAAATAAACTTAAAAAAAAAAAAAATTTAAGAAAACGTTTTCCAAACGAGATAAGAATTTCTTTTGTTGCATAGGTTTACATCAAAAAAAGTAGAATATAATTATTCTTGCCACAGGAAATGTGTATTTATAATGACTAAATCCCAATTTTAAAACATTTTATCTACTTCCAACCAAAACAATTTTTACAGTAAATTCAATACTTCTTTTTAGTCTCTCCTATAAAAAGGACTTAGATAAAAATTTCCATTTATTTTAATAACTTACTTGCTCTCCATCAGAATCAGATTTCACTGCAGTTATGGTTAATTCCAAAAGCCCCATATCCATCACACGAACATAATCTAAAATTTTTTAAATTAACAAAATATCTGAGCAAAGCTTTCAAAAAATGCTGATCCAACCAACATGTATTAAAACTAGCATCTCTTTAAAATTCATGGCAGTTGGTGCTAAAAATATTTAAAATGCAATGGAAATATAGTTTCATCCTTTAAAAGTCCTACAATTCCCTTTATTTAGAAACAAAATTAATCTTTTACTAAGTAAAGAGTACATATAACTTGATGCACTTAACTGACATTCTAAGGACATTACAACTTCAAACTGGTATTTAACAAGATCCTTAGTTCAATGGCATCATTTCAGAGTTCAAATGCTTTAAAATATTCATGTACAAAAAATAAAGAGCATTCATCTAACCCCAGATTTTGTTTTTCAACTCTTACCTCTGTTCAGATTTATAGTAACAGTATTACACTTGTCAGACAGATGCAAAGCAGCTTCATCCAAGATTATTCTGAGGAAAAAAGATAAAATCAACCTCTAAGCACTTAACTTGGAATACCTAACACGTGATCACGGCACACTTAGGTGTATCGTTCTTCTGATACACAAGTCATCAAAGTCATCTACAGTTTCTTACAAGTGTCATCTGACATTTCTTTAAAACTCACTGCTTCTGAGTGCTAGAAATACTTAATTTGTGTAAAGAGTAAGACTGAATCATCTGCTCAAATTGTAAATTTTCAGCATGTTTTAATAGATGCCCAAATTCACAAGACCTAAATTATGAAAATAAAGTGTATTAGGTCATATGGGAAGTTTATATTCTGCTTTAAGAAGTAAACTACCAATCTCAAGAATTCATTTCCTCCCTAAAAATAAAAAACAGTGATAAATAGAAGAGATGGGACAAATCATCTGAAATCTCAAAGTTGAAAACCTGGACAGAGAGACAGGACTATGAGTAAAAGAATGCTGGTTTTAACAAAAGATTGGGACTTGAATCGAGTTTAGCTAAGTATCAGTCAGCATGTTTGGACCAGCTGAATTTAGTAGTCAGCAAAGTTCACATAGACACCTGAGTGTAGATGATGATTTATCCAAGGCCACACTACTCGATACACTGAATGTTTCCACAGTGAGAAGAGATCGGATCGGCAAATAAAGAGGCCTAATACCGAAAAGAAACAAAAAACATCAGTTGGCTACAACAACAGAAACTCCCTTAAAAGAGCAGCGTGAACCTTAATTTGAATTACGTATTTTTTCAAAACTCAGTACCTACTTTGAATAGAATTTTATTTAGTCCATCTGTGAACTAACCTATAATCAAGTGCACAGCTCCAGAGATGAACGTGAAAAGTTGTAAATGAAGTTGGAGGATTATATCCCAGGACAGGTTCATCAGCAATATTCAAGAAGTATAAAATCTATAATCACAAAAATATTAAATGCCCTGCTTTAGAGGAAAAAAAAAAAAAAGTTTTGATAGGATATCCTTAATACCAATGTAAAATAAAATATCTCACAGAAAAAGCAACCGTTTATTGGAAAAATCAAAGCTAAAAGTAGAAAATCATCATTTTGAAGAAATTCATTTCAAAAAAGTATTTGCAAAACTAGGGTCTGAAATGATGAGAGAGGCCCATCTGACAACTGCAATGCTACAGAAGTCTTGGGAAAATCCTATCTTATGAAACTGAAGTACGTATGATATACTTTTACATTATTTTGCCAGGGACAATTCTCGAAAAAAATAAATTTTGCTAAAGATTGCTTACGCTCCACCTGGTTTTCTACATAATCCATTTTTGGGAAAAGTTATTTTTCCCTACATTATACCTCACTCAGTCTCAGTCTCTCTTACTGACATCCATTCTCCCATATTTCTATCTAAATAGGGTTAGACTAACCTCTCCCTTACAACCGAGTTCAGCGTTCACCCCAACTCTTTCCCCTCACCACACTGTTCTAAGCCTCCTTGTGTTCCCTAAATGCTTTTATGAAAGCTCTCTGAAAACTTTCGAGTATGAACTAATTTATTATTTTCAGAGGAAAGGAAAAAGTTCCCCTTTCTAAGGAAAATGAACAAGAATCATTGTACAATTCTCACATAGAAAAGAAATTAACCAACTGTATTTCATTAATCAAACAGTTGTTGCACTGGAAATTAATTACAAAAATCATTCTAAATGAATGTTAGAGCATTCTCAAAGCATGTTACTGGCCTAGGGAATCACTCTGAAATCACTCTGAAATATACCTTAAGGAATACAGGGTTAGAAGTGCAAGTCAATACACCATTCATCTTAGGTGCTCTAAGATTCTGGGTCACAGAATCCCTTCCCTTAAGTGACATACACGATAACTCTGTCTGTGGGAGATTTAGGGTCCAAACTTTAAGGTAAAAACAATCAATTTCATTCTGGAGTGGTGATAATATTCCACTTCCTGACCTGAGAGGTGGTTATTTGGGAGTGTTTACTCCAGGGAAAACTCAGTGAGCACTCCTCCTTTATGATCTGTGACTTCACAGTGTGTGTACTACATGTCAGTATGAAGTCAGAAGGAAACCAATACGCACGTAACAACTCTCTTACCTGTTCGTGCCAGCTAAGCCCAGAAGGAAGCATCCTGTGCTGGAGTGTGGCTCCTTTCAATCCTACAGCAATGAGAAATTCCTACACACAACAACACGAAGAACTCCATTTACCACCTATGTAATCCTCTAAATCAAAACTTGAAAAGTTTTTCTAAGGGAAAAAATGTGTTGCCTTTTATGCAATCACTTGGAGCTAGGAATCAAAGAAATGGCAAGTACATAATGGTACAAAAATACAAAAGACAAACCTTTGTATTGGACTCCGATTTATCAGACAGTATTTTAACTGCAACAGAGAGCATATTCGAAGTGTCACCTCCGACACCATCTGAAGCAGCTCTACTGAGGCCATCTTCTTCAGAGGAATAAATAGTTGGTTCCAACCAATGCGGGCGGGTTGAACTGGGCAGTCGTGTTTCTGTGGGAAGACTCACTCCATCCACTATGCCTACATCCACAACGAGATGACGACATAACGAAATGATCATCTGAAATTAGTTCAGACTTTCACAACTCAAAACAAAACTCTATATACTTCCATTGACTATAATGACCAAGAACCAGCTTGACATCAATAATCTGTATGTCTCTGCTAATGTTGGTATGAATGACGGTACTCAAGAAAAAAATTAAAATAGGAAATGCTAGGAAAATTAAATTTAAACAGAAAAATCTGATAAACATTAAGACTGTCCAAGTACTGTTTTCTACACTTAGAAGAAAAAAAAAAAAAAAAAGAATGTTGCAAATATCTTCTATTCACAAGGTAACAGGGAATGTGCTCACAGGATGGTAAATTCTATATTTGTTACCACAAGGAGATACTGTTTAAGAGAGTAACGACCATAAAGTCTTATCAACTCATCGGTGGATAATAAGGTACGGTATATCCATAAAATGGAGTGTTATTCAGCAATGAAAAAGGATAAAACACCGTCACACCTGGATGAGGCCTGGAAACATCACGACAAATGAAAGAAGCCAGTCACAAAAGACCGCATACTGAATGATTCCATAAACATACAGAATACATAAATCCACAAAGTAGATCAGAGGTTATTTAGTGCTGGGCAGGGTGAAGGCTATGGGAGGGGTACAGCTAAGGGGTACCCAGTTTCTTTTAGGGGTGATTAAAACATTCTAAAGTTGACTGTGATGATGGTGGCAACAATTCTGTGAAATAGTAAAAGCCAATGAAATGTAGAGTTTAAATGGGTGAAGTGTATAGTACATGAATTGTATCTCAATAAAGTTGTTGCCCCAAAAAACATGAAGTCAACTCCTAATGTACAATAAGCATCACTTTGCCAATGGAATCAGAACACCCCACGGAAAATAATTTCTATTATCAGAGTTCTGTTCTCAATAGATTTTGTGAAATAAAATTTAAACCGGTCTAAACAGAAGCGAACAACACACACATGAAACGTGTCCTACCTTTGTGGTAAAGACTGAAACTGCTAGAATGAAGGCAGATGTAGTGCTTGTCATCAAAACCTTCGTATTTTGTCACACAAAACAAGGAACCACTATTGAACTCTAACCAGAATTCACCATGCTTGTTCTCCAACAGATCTCCATTATCTTGCTAAAAAAAAAAAAAAACAAAAACAAAAAACAACAACAACAACAAAAAAAAAGATCAGAAAAACACAGAAGTCATTATTTACATGCAGAAAAGGAAGAATGACCCTTGGGTTGCTCCTTCCTGATTCAGCTTCGAAGTTCCTCCCATGTGGTGGCAAACTGGTCTGATTCTGGAACCACCCACCACAGTGGTATTAAAAACTGAATAATTAAATGCTGGTGGGGCCTCTTCTGCCAAATGAATCCCTGTCCTTCATCCGCCTTTGTAACAGATAAAATTTCTAGCGATCACTGCAGGAGCAGAACCAGCATTTTTGCCAAAAGGACCATGTAACACTTGTCTTCTGATCTACAGTGACAGCTCGTTCCCCAAAGCTGCGGTCACCAGGTCACCGCGGAGTGAGTGCCTCACAACACTGATCTTCCCCAGGCCCAAGACAACCTCCCACTCCCTCGATGACTGCATGTATGGATCAGGGGAGATTTGAAGTAAGATACACTTGAAACACTTTGCATTTGCAAATCCTCACCTTTACTTCTGTGAACACTGCCATTAATCCATGATTAACACTCAGAAGAACTGAGAGAAAACTTTGTGAGTTCTTGTTCTGAGAGTCTAGTTTTTTTTTCCTACGGGAACGATAGTTGGGATCAAGGGTAGAGAAATACTGCAACGTCTCCTCCTCGGATCCACTTTCCTCATCTGCGAGAAACAAATGTCATAATTCTACAGTTCTGACAGTTATTAAAATAAAACAGTAACTGGAACATTATCACAATTCTTATCTTACAACCTGTTTTGTTCTTTTGTTTTTTTTACCAAGAATCTGGCCTCACAATAAGAACGTACTTACTATATTGCTCTCTTTCCCAATGAACTTAGGACAACGTGTATGGTGGCACTATAAAGGCAACACGTTTCATTGATAATATTCTCAATATATAGATGAAAGTGGGGAAATACTGTAAGTTACTAAAAGATATTATAAAATACATTACGAGTAGAAAACAGCCAAGAAATATTTTAATGCCAATTGAGAAAGGGTTGCTAATTTACTGATAAACCAGGCATTTTAATTCCAAACAAATTTAAAATACATTACCATAGTGAACTGTAGATTTAAATTGACTACAACTATCTTTGTTGAAGGTATTAATCAGTTGACTGGCTACGGAAAGACCAATACCATATGAAATATTCTCAAATGTCTCCACTGGCGAAGGGGCAGTTGGTTCCCAGAGCAGCAAGTCGTTAAAGATCCTATTATAGACAGAAGTTGAAAAATAAGGACATCACTCGTAGTTCCACTGAAGGTACACAACAGAACATGCCTTTAAGAAGTCACGTGAATAATAATTTTTCTAAATGGTGACACAGAAATTAGACCCTACAAAAAAAAAAGTTTTGTTTTTTGTTTTTTTTAAACATCCATTACGTTCTTTCAAAGGAAAAAGCACTGGTATGGCGCTAGTGGGGGGCCGTGAGAAAGGAATCCGTACGATGAGATAACCTCATCAGCTATCTGCCTAGTTTTACCTGTGTGGTGTGCATACATCTAAATGCACTTTAAAGGAGGCAGTTAATTAAAAAACCCATGAGGAACAAGGGAAAACTGCTCCCACAGGAGAGCACTCTGCAAGCTGCAACACAGCACGCTCTGTCTCGTGTGATGCCCCCCAATCCCACGGAGCAGCCAAGGAAGAACCATCACCCTCACTTCACGCTCGGAGACGCTGCCTCCCACAGGCCACACAGCTGATCTGCAGGGGAACTGGGGCCACAGCCCACATCTCGTCCGGCTCTCTCCTCCATCGCTCACCGTCCCTAGATAAGTGCGTTCCCTCCCACAGAAAGAGCAGCTTCATTGGGGAGTGTGCAGGAGACCAAGAGTGCAAGCGAAACGTGAGACCCTCTCACGAGCTGCGCAGCCAAGTCAAGACCGGTGACTAACGGGTTGATACGTGTCAAGCCAGGCGACCAACACATCCTCCTTTTTCAAAGAAATCTCTGTCCCTACTCTGATGCCCTTCTGTTCCTCCCCCCACCCTCATCACCCACGCTCTACATTTCCACGAAAACTCAGACTTTACAACATCCTCTCTGAAGCCTTCTGATCGATTTGGACCCCCAGCAAATCCTTCACAGATGTAACTCAATCATGGCGCCTACAACGCTCTATTCTCTTGCTTCCCCTTCCTAGACTGCAGCCTCTCGGAGAGAGGGACGTAGGTCTTGGGCACCCTTCTATGTGCCTCACACAATGACTGTCACGTAACAGGCACCAAGGGTTTGAGGACTCACATGGAAGGACTGCCAAAAGCACAGACTGATCGTAAAGCCCAGTGTGAATGCCAGCTAAGGTGCCAAGCCATGATGGAGCCCTGGCCCTTCCTGCGGGAAACCACTGGTCTAGGAATGTTCTGAGCCAATTCCTGAGCTTCTGCAGCCCTAGAAAGTATACACCAGGATGGAGTACTGTGACCCTCAGTAGACTGAAATCCCCACCCTGAAAGCTCTCCATCTGGGAAGCGTCATAGGTGAAGAACACCAGTGACACAGGCCAGAAATAGGTCTCATCCCAGACACAATGACAGCTGTGCCCCAAAACTGTGTGGTACTCATTGGCTTGCTGGCTTCTCTTGGGTATATTACTTATAGGACAAAGAAATGAAAGAGTCTAAACCCTGACCTTACTTTGAACTCCTATGTAAATAAATAACAAAGATATAAAAGGGAAAAAAAAAAACAAAATGAAGAATCTTCTCGGGAAATAACTCTTCTCTTATTCCCCACAACTATTCTCTTATCTTCATAGGTTAAAGAGAATCCATCACTTTATCTAAAACCTGGAGTTCCTGGGAGGTGACCTGTAAAGATAAGTTTCATATGACTTTACATTTTCCTTAATTTACACGTTGGTCTAAACACAGTCTTGGTACCATTAATACTGCAAAACACGGGTGATGTTTCTAATACCAAGAAAGAAGACGCCTAAGATATTTAAGGACATATCACCATGGTCCTGTGGCTGTGAGCTTAAAATATAAGATGCTCAATAAAGCTAGTGAAAATTCTTTTTTTTACATTCTATTCTATTTTTTATTTTATTTTATTTTTTTTTTTTTAATTTTTTTTTCAACGTTTATTTATTTTTGGGACAGAGAGAGACAGAGCATGAACGGGGGAGGGGCAGAGAGAGAGGGAGACACAGAATCGGAAACAGGCTCCAGGCTCTGAGCCATCAGCCCAGAGCCCGACGCGGGGCTCGAACTCACGGACCGCGAGATCGTGACCTGGCTGAAGTCGGACGCTTAACCAACTGCGCCACCCAGGCGCCCCTACATTCTATTCTAAAGGACTTTTGAAATAGAAAAAACAGTCCTGTACCTGAGACTGTGTGTCTAAACAGGGCCAGATGACCCAGGCACTGAGGGAATAAACCAAGATCTTAAATGTGTGAAGTTAAGGCAAAGTTGGTTATAACTCCTGGTCAGAGTTATGTTTTTAGATGTACAAAAATTAAAAATAAGAATAAAAGTTATACTATATAATATATAATAATACACATTATATAATACATTATATTATATAATATATATGTATTTTATGTTATATATTATAGAATACATAACACTATAATACAGAACATATAATTATATAATTAAAAGGGCAATATTGAAACATTTAGCAAAACTCAAATGGGGTCTGAGGACTAGGTAGCGCCAAGTATCAATTTTCTCACTTTGATGGCTGAGTTACAGTTATGTAGAAGAATGTCCTTGTTTGTGGGCAGTACACACCCAAGTGCTCAGAGAGCCTCAGGCCAGCAGCTCAGTCTCAAAGGATTCAGGAGAAAAAAAAAAGCTCTTTGTGCCATTTTCTGTTAAGCTGGAGAATATTTGAAAACTTTGATATTAACTTCAAAATAAAAATATACATATTCACAGCCAAACAAGGAGCAAAGAATTCACAGCCTGGAGAGCTTCGATATGTGACTTATAAGATCCACAAGGTAAGGGTACACTTCAGTATTTACATAACTGTAGGCATCTGACAGCAGAAGTGGGCAGAGTGAGGCACGACAGAAATGCTCTTCAGCAACCCCCCATGTAACCCATCCTCAGAAGAACAGAGACTCTCTAGCACCCCGATGGGAGCAGTCACCTGCCCCACGTGCCATGCTGACTGATGTCCCCCGTATGCTGACTGCTGGCTCCCTGGGGCTGCTCTCCAGCACACCGGAGAATGCTGCTCCCACCAGGCGAGCTCGACGTTCTGTGTATTCACCAAGCGTCACTGTGTCTGGCCTCAAATGTGCTCATCCCAGCTGTATTTATTGCTGTAAGTAGATTTTAATAAAATATTGTGCTAGCAGATGACTTTTAAGTATATAGACTGAAAAAATCTTAAAATCCAAGAAGGATTTTGCACTCAGATTACTTTGAAACTGTTCAGAAATTAAAAACTGCAGACAAAACCTTTTGGGCTATACTTATGTAAATCCTCCAACCAAGGACTCATGTTAAAAAAAAAAACAAAAAACCTGGTCTTGTATTTAAAATGTGGTAAATGAACAGATTTATAAATTGAATTTGTTTAAGATGCATATTTCTGTTCTGATCTCCCAATTTAACCAACAGCCACCTGCTTGAGCAAATGCAGAAAGTGTAAGAAATGGACTAAGCCCTCTGACCTCTGGGCTGGACTTTGAACTAATCTTTCATTTTTCTGTCTCAGCCTTACACATCCGTGAGCTCTTAGTTATTTCGCAACTATAAAAGAATGGTTGAGAGATCAGTGGTTTCCAAACCTTAGATCATGTGTAAACCCCTAACAGCTAAAAGAAAAACCTGTAAAAGCCTTCTGATGTGTCTATAAATTATATGCTTCAATTTATACATTATGAATATTATAAAGCAAATATATAAATTTTATAAGACTTTTTAAAAAGTTAAACAGAAGAACATTCTCTTCCTGCATCTCAATGGACTGTCCTGTGAATCTATCTCATCATCAAGACAACTGAACTTGGTGGATCTTTCTTGAACTTAAATTTTCTAAGATCAACAGTCTTGGTCACGGGTAGGCAATAAGGAGATCCAGAGCATATTATTAGTAACAGTTAAGGAATAAAGGGCCAGGGATATCTGATAGCAAGTAAATGTACAGCAGAAACAAAGGTGGCGCTTCTGAAAATAAAATAGTAAAAATGAGAATAGCATGTTTACATATGGGAAGCTAGTGATGACAGACACTAAGAACATCTTTTTCTAGACCATCTTTCAGGTATGCTATAGAAGAGATTCCTTCAGTGTATAGAAACGAGGACAGTGACAAGAGGACTACTGAGTGCTTACTATATGCTAGGCAGTATTCTCAGAACTTTCCAAATACTGTATCATCTAATCCTCTAAACAACGCTTTGAGACAGGTATAGGTATCACCCACTTTTTTTTTTTTTTTTTTTTAATAGATGAGGAAACTGAGCTTGGGGAGGCCAGGTAAGCTAGGAAGGTCTTCAGAGGCTAGGATATTTCAACTCTAGAATCCCATTTACTTCAACGTATTTGCTTGGTATGTACATTTAAGGATATTTATAATTAATTTAAATTGTTACATGCAAACTGACAAGTTTGAAGTGTAGAATTCTAACAAGATGCTTTTTTAAACTCTGAAAAAAGATGCTCCTTACACAAAGATTCTAGGATTCTGACTCCACCCTAGCACCTGCTGGCCCTCCATCCAGGACCTCCCAACTCTTTTCATGTCACTGCACACACAGAAGACATATTTTCTCAGTACCCTGTGGTAAGGTGACAGAGAGCAGCCAGCTAACGACGGTGGAGGAAATAAACATTTCACACACAAGTAACCGAGTTACCAGGCACACTGGTTAGGAAACTCTGCTATGACAACAGCCCACTGTAACGTTAAGTTTCATAATCAACAGCACACAAGGTACCCAGAGACGGTAGATAATATTAAAGCAAGGAAAGAAAAGGGGGAAGTGGGGAAACAGGGAGGCAGTGAGGCAGAAACGTCCAATCCCAAAGACTCCACTGAATGCGTTTAAACTCACCGATTATACAGCTTCTCATAAAAACTTTTATTAGGTAGTGTTATATGAGTGCTGGGTAATGTAAGTTCCAGCACATAGTGAGAATTGCTGATCGCTTTATCCTGAAACTCTGTCATTTCCACAGGGTCTCCTGGCATCACCATCTAAAATAGAATAGTTGGGTGCAAAAAAAGCATCAAATGACCATTTCGTATTTAGAATTAAGAGTAGCATCTTCTCACCCTATCCATAGGACTTGGTATGTGAGCAAGTAAACAAACACATAATCACTTTTAACCAAGAAAGAAATAGGTATTATTCAGTCTTGGCGTTAGAAACCTAGTAAGCGTAGTATACAAAGTACTTTTTAAAAATAAAGAATGAAAATGATTGGTACGTGATGGAGGATAATCCCTTCATTGCCTGCTCACTTTTATTTTACCTGCTCATTTTCAAACATGACTCTGCGAGAAGAAAAGGGAGATGGGGCTGGTCTTCGCAGATCACAAACATCCTTTAGGGAATGAGCACCTCCTTCCTCTTCTTCCTGATAGCGGCCATCACTCTCTTCTTCCTCGGCTGCTATCCTCTCCAAAATGGAATGCATGGCTGGCGGATTTATTTTCAGTACAATTCTGACAGCAAAGACAATTTAAAAACTCAAGGTCTCAGTGGAAACGGCAAAGCTTTAACTTTTCTGCACACTGACACAAAAACCACTGACAATAGGATTCAGCTTCTCTACCAAGTCTAGTTATTGACACGTAACCACTTCGGAGTGTGTTGTAACTTCGAAGTACAGAAGTAAATAAAACAGGGGCATTACCATTTTATACTCGGCTAACAGAAAAATCTGATCTTTTGAGGACACAAGGTGATCTGTAAATTTCACTAAGAGCCAACGAATTTTACCTAAGAAGTCTATTTAGTATCACGAAACCAAATGCTTCTGGGGTTCTGCTATCATGGAATACTTGCTTACCTAAGAGACCTTATGTTCTAGAAACTGTTCAAATGGAAAAGGAGATGATAAGGGAATAACCTAGAACTGCAACGATGAAGTAATTCTTTCCTTCAGGAATTTCAATCATGAAAGGCTTGCAGGGTTGCCGTTGTATGGAAGCTACAAACCTGGAATAAAGGAGCTGATGCCCTCAGCCCCTCCTTTCCTCCTCCCTGCTCGTCACTAGTAAAGGATCTGCAGTCTGCCCTTCAACACCGCTGTGAGGAGGCCTGACGCGCTCAAGCAAAACAGCTGTCGTGCATCTATAATGGGTTTTCCCCTAAGTAGGTGGTGCCCCCGTTGGCTCTAGTGACGAACAGTGACCAATGTTTCCTAATTTTGATATTCTAATAGAAAATGTGCTTCCAAATTAACTGAGGTAGATCCATTTCTTATGCTGGAAACTCATACAGTAAACTGCTCATTACCAGGCACGAACTGATCATGCCTAAGAGTCTGCAAGGCCTGATATACTGGGGGCAGGTAAAAATGGTGCTAAAGAAAGACCGCTTTAATTCTCAGGTTTCAATATAATAAAAAGTCATTATTTGAAGTAAATGACATCCTTTCAAACATATCAAAGCCCACTATCAGGCCATTAAGTTAAATAATCTCGTTCTAATATCTACTAACAAGTGTGTTAAGGAATAATCAGTAGCCTATAATAAATATAATTATTTTATTAATTCTAAGAAATCCTGAAGTAATTTTTGACATCCACCTGTACACTAGAATCACCTGATGTAATTTTGGACTATCCTGATGCCCACACTCCATCCCAAAATCTCAGGGTGGAGTCCATGAATCAGTATCTTGTAAAAGCTCCCCAGATTTGTAAAACACTGGCACGGACTTTTTTTGAAAAAAAGAGATCACGGACTAGAAGATTCATCTGACGACTAACCAAATGATGCCACATGACTCTTCGCCTGTAGCCCTGAACGGTTTTTAGAACAGTTAAGGATTCTTCTGTCCCTCTACTTAAACTGGGTAACTTGAGACCAGGGAATACACTTTAAACTTCATCTCTCACAATAAAGACAGACACCTTTCATCATAGAGTAATACACTCAATATGGATTTTTATTTTTTTTATTATTTTTTTAACATTTATTTGCTTTTGAGACAGAGAGAGACAGAGCATGAACAGGGGAGAGGCAGAGAGAGAGGGAGACACAGAATCTGAAACAGGCTCCAGGCTCTAAGCTGTCAGCACCGAGCCTGACGTGGGGCTCAAGCTCACGGACCGTGAGATCATGACCTGAGCCGAAGTCGGACGCTTAACCAACCAAGCCACCCAGGCGCCCCTCAGTATGGATTTTTAAATTGATTTTGTCCATCTTCCTCTGAGTTCTCGCATTAAGGGAGAGTATTTTTAAATTCATAGCCAAAATGTCAATTAAAAGTGCTACAGCAATTTATTCTAGAAACAATAGTCTCACTAAATGTCTATCATATACATCTGGTACTCACCGTGGCCAGTCAAAGTCATCTGATGATGCTGTATCTCCATCTACCCCACTAGACACATGGAAAAACTTAACAGATGATTCTCCTTTATCTTCCTGGAATGACCCTAATAAAACAAGACTGATTCACTAAAATGCATTTCTTTTCAAGTGCTAAGAGAAAAAGTAGTTTCCTCCTTACATAAGCAAAGGTCCTCTGGATGAGGGACACAGTGCAACATTAAGCTGTACAGCACTTATTCTTTTGTCCCTGTTTCATGGGTACATGTGGGGAGACAGGATGAGCAGATGAACTAAAGATGATGTTTTCTGCCCAAACTCAAATTCTTAAGGCACCAGGTTTAATGTGTAAGGTACATAATCATGACAGTAAATACAGCAGGTGCCACTTAGTGAGTGTCACTCAATGATTATTCTACACAAAAGTTTATGCAGCTCATCTAGGAACACAGGGATAATAACTATATTTCTTAAACGCTTTGTACCAAGCATTGTAAGAATTCCCTCCGTTCACAATAACCAATGCGTGATTTTTCAGTCCATTTTACAAAGAATGACTTTCCTCCAGAATACTGAGTTTCCTACCACTGTCGATTAGATCAGATAACGCCTAAAGGCCCTTTAATGAAGTCATAATCAGCAAATCAACTGTAAATATCTGTAAAGATGTGTAAAACTCAGAACAAGGGAAAAGAAACTTTACAACATTCCCCTGTAGAAAAGTACTTTAACGAAGTGAATAATCATGCTTAGTAACTAAAACAAAAAAATAATTGTATCCCATATTGGTATACAACACTGGAAAAAAGCCATTCCTCTTGTTTTCTAATGGTGTCTAATGTTACTAATATTGTGGACTATCAGACTTTTTCATGTTTGTTTCAGTAGTGGTTATTTCTGGTCTGGCTCTTACAGGCACATTCAATCTTACCAACTAGTTCTCTAAAGGTAAGTTCCAATTTAATCTGTTCTGGGGTTGATCCTCCTATAAATTCAGTCTTAAATTCTAGATCTGTGAATGCTAAATGAAGGATCTCCTTCTGAAGCGACTTCTTGAACCATGGTCCTCTTTCCTGATCTGACCGAAGATCGGGTATTGGGAAGCGGACAGAAAGGTTTAATGCCGGTGTGGCAACCTGGACTGATATCCGACAATTTGCAGGACTGTGTGAATCATCCAGAAATACTTCGGTGAAAGCCTTGTGCTAAAACACAAAATATCAAAAATACGCCAAAATGTCAAATTAAGTAAATAAGCACAAATGATGTTAGTATTCAACAATATGTATAATCACTACTTCCTCATTCAGTATAAAGCATTAAAATAAAATTCAAATTAACTACTACCATGTTAATTTAGAGTAATGGAATTTTATAAAGTAACAGCTATTGACAAAATTCCAAATTACTGGCAAAAGTTAAATCCTCATATAAAATCAGTCAAAATAAAAACTGAACCAAAGACACAGGTGCTATAGATGCATACACATATTAGTACAGACTAAAAAAGGACAGTGTGTAAAGTAGGTTATCAATAAGTCCAATACAGTTAAAAATCAACTTAACTTCCAATACGAAGAATCTGTCTACCACTATGCTACTTCAAAGGCTCAATGTGAAATTAGATACATTGAGCCAAATGCAAAGGCCTATCCATCCCTGACTCAATTCTGTATTTCCAGGCCGAAGCCCAGAGCCTGGCACAGTGTAAGTTCTAAATATTCACCAGATGACTCACTCTGAGCTCCCATCCAACCCAAGTGTATAAGCCCATCAGATGGCTCTTAGAAACCAAGACATGTGTGTACCCTTTACTCAAAATCATGTTACAACAAAAGTATCAAAGAACATGCCCTTCAGATAAAAGTCTGTTTTTTTTTGTTTTTTTTTTCCTAAAATGCATTGAAGCTTATAAAGCTTTAGTCCAGGGGTGCCTGGGTGGCTCAGTCAGTTGAGCATCCAACTTCGGCTCAGGTCATGACCTTGTGGTTTTTGAGTTCAAGTCCCACATCGGGCTCTGTGCTGACAGCCCAGAGCCTGGATCCCACTTCGGATTCTGTGTCTCCCTCTCTCTCTGTTCCTCCCCCACTTGCATTTCTGTCTCACTGTCTCTCAAAAATAAAGAATAAAAAGAAAAAAAAAAAGCTTTAGTCCAGACTACACTGCAGGTGAGAACACTCCCCTCTACTAGTCTAACCTCCCAGATTAGAAAGTCCCCTTTTTACCCTAGACTTGGATTTTTTAATTTTTTTTTTAATGTTTGTTTATTTTTGAGACAGAGAGAGACAGAGCATGAATGGGGGAGGGGCAAAGAGAGAGGGAGACACAATCGGAAGCAGGCTCCAGGCTCTGAGCCATCAGCCCAGAGCCTGATGCAGGGCTCGAACTCACGAACCGTGAGATCATGACCTGAGCCGAAGTCGGACGCTCAACCAACTGAGCCACCCAGGTGCCCCTAGACTTGGATTTTTAACACACCTATCCTTTCTCTCCCCTATTGGACTTTGTAATACTAACCCCTATTCTCAGCAAAAATAACCCAAGAGATTAAGCCATCATCTTGGTACATCTACGGCCAACAGTAAACACGCACACTAGCCCCACAGAACTTCAAATAATTAGCAATTGGTGACAACAAAAATTAAAGAACGCTGATTTAATGCGAATGCCCACCACTAACTGAGGGAGAAACAAGTAAGTGGAAAAATAGCTTTTCCCTTTTCTTTTTAAACCAAAGTTGTCTATATCTGTTCCCGGTCCTTATAGCGCCCGAATTCCAGCCCCAAAATTCCTAACGGATTTCTTGCAAATCTGACTTACTTGCTTAGAAAAGACACCAAGCACCAGACAGATCTAAGTAAAGGTGACCTAATGCGATGCCCAATAACCCAATACTATAAATTAAATTCCCACCTTCACAAGTGTATCTTTCATCATATGGGCTACATTTTACAGGTAGACCAAGTAGTTTGCTAAATGCGTGAATGAGTTTTGCACAGATATTGTAACTGAAATTTATAAAATTTGGGCAAACACAGAAAAGGAAAGGGAATCTAATGCCACACTCTAACATAATCAATGCTACCAACTGGTTCAGTTCTATCCATTCTTTTTCTATACCTCAAGTTTATTTGCACAGTGGTCACAAAAGTTTATGTGGAGTAACACGTTCCACTTTTAATACTCCTTCATGAGCTTTCTTCATGTGGCCCGTCTTTATAACCATCATTCAAAATGGCCACGAAAGTATTTGACTCCATATATTAGCAAAGCGTATTGAGCTAGTCTATCACCTAGGCATTCAAGTCTTCATTTTTCATTATTATGAATGATGCTGTTTTAATAATAGGTGCTATTTAAGCTATTAAGAATACTTAAGCCCAGAAATGATCCCAATAAGCCCATTAGCTAGCTATACTTACGATTAGTATTTGCAACGTTCTGAATACTTACCAGACTAATAGGTTTATTGTAGGACGTATACATGTGAGATGCCATCATTTCCACTGTAGTAAGTTTCTGTGGTTGAAGCAAGGAATTTAATCTGTCCACAATACTGATATCCAGCTCGCAGAACACTGGACTTAACTTAATTTGTAATTCTGCCTTCTGAGGAACAGAACTAAGTCTTGCTTGATTACCCTTAAAAAAAAAAAAAAAAAAAAAGGAAAACATTAACCACTAATACCACAAAATGAAGTGAAAACCTTATGACTGTGACAAAATATATATCAAATGAAAATTTACAGGTGGTAATCACATAAAAAGGCCTCTTACCTGGGGTCCTTTATTCTCAGAATGCTTATAATGAAGCTGAAGACACACAGGGAGATGGGAATCAGTCCGCTCTTTGGAATGAAACATTAAAAGCTTACAAAGAAAGACAAAGATAAATTAAATGTAAGATATTAAACTATCATTAATTTCATGAATTAACAGAGGTGCTAATATAATAGTGGGAAAAGTGTAAGCTTTTTGAAGTCAAGAAAGAGGAGTTTACATTTCATTTTGGGCTCTTACAAGCAGCGTGAATCCTAGACAAGTTAGTTCACTCCTGGGATACTTAGGATCTCATCTGCAAAATGTACCTGAGAATTCAAGTAAATTAATGCCCAAGAAAGTACTCTGAAAATAAAACGTACAAAGTAACAACAATAAATGTTATCATGAATAACTTTGAAAAGTTTCTCTAGAACAGGTTTTAGAATTAGAAAAAAAAAAAATCAGACTACTAATAAATGAACAAAAGACATTTTGCTGGTATTAAACAGTGCTTTTAGCACACTGCAGGCATTCAGTATTTGTTGAATGGCAGAAATCTTCTGAAATTAATGGTACTTGGAAAGTTAGTGAAATGAAATCATCAGTCTCATAATCTGTCTGCCACTTTAAAACAAGTCAACTCTAAATTAAAAGGTCTAACAGACTCTTACAATGACCTTGACTGCCGTACATTAAAATGTTCAACAGGGACACCTGGGTGGCTCAGTCGATTAAGCATCCGACTCTTGGTTTCAGCTCAGGTTACGATCTCACAGTTTGGGAGACTGAGCCCTATGCGTTGTCCGCATGGAGCCTGCTTCAGATGCTCTCCCTCCTCTCTCTCTGCCCCTCCCCTGCTCGTGCTCTCTCACCCTCTCTCTCAAACTTTAAGGAAAAAAAAAAAGGAAGAATCTAAAGAAAAAGTATCTAGCATTTACCTCTGTGTAGTGAGGAGGAACAGAATGAAAATCAGTTGGAAACAGGCACTCCAAAAGTTCCATCTGCCCAATGGACATATCCGTACTAAAATATCGGGAAGCTGATCTTTGTCTTTGTTCATAGGACACTTTGATGCCAGTACCTATAAATCTATTACAAAAAATGAAGCATTTAAGAGTATTCACGTACTTCTAGATTAACCAACGTGTTAAAGAAGAGTACACAAGTGTTGCTAAAGCACAATTATCCACCTATTCTGACAGGTTCAAGTTGCTAGTGATAACTAATATTCCTAAGGGTATTAACCAGCAAGACTGCTTCAAATTTCCCATTCCCTGACATAAGAAAGCAGTTCCGTCAATAGGAAATTATCCAGGATATATTTATTTCCCAACACTGACCTTTGTTCTTTGACATTTTAAAATTTACACTGCAGTGGACAAAAACTTTCATATCTGTAAAATATACGTAATAGATTCTTAAAATTGTCTAAAAGCCTCATGCAATATTTTTAAAACTTCAGTCAGTGGATCTCAAGTGTAAGCTCGTTTCCAGTTGTTGCTGCTTTTCTTATACTTCCTACTGGCATATATTTGAAACCCTGTCAAAAATGGGGGTGGGGAGAGGTTTTTACAATTTTATTATAAATACTATGGTCCTTACCATAGAGTTTCTTTTGCTATGTATAAAAACTACTCTGTGTAGTAACTGTTAACACTTAAAGTTAAAATAAAAGGCCAAACTGTTTTCTAAAAATATTAATGTATGTGCCTAAACTATCATCTACAATATGAAAGATCACTTTGTTAAACAATATTTACATATTAAGAATATCATACTTACAAATTTAATCATCTCCTCACCTAGTAGGACTCAACTCATGAAAAGATCATTGGCTATTTGGACGGCTTTAATTTTTTAAAGCAGAAGTTGAAAGTGCAGGATCCAGGCTCAAGATTCGCCTTGGTGCTGTCCCCCTCCCCACGGCAGAGGACTGGGGCACATCCCTTCTCGTGAACTCACTCCACTCCTACCACCACTGCCATCTCTGCTGAGCCACAGTAAGAACTATTTTTAGGATTATAATGGTGTCACTATCTTAACTGGCCAAATGTGGTCGAAAAAACTTGTCAAGAGCAGAGAAAACTCCAGATTATCTCAATCTTCTATGTGAATTGTTTCACGTGGCAACTAACCTGAACGAGAGATTCTATGGTAAGCATGTCTGCAGCACTGAAAGAAACCTCACTCATTCCCTCGTTTCCAAGTAAAATGGGAATTAGAAAAACAAATGGTGATAGGTAGACACAAAAGCCCACATCATCCGGTTCTTTTCCAAGGAGCATTAATAAATACGAGAGAATATACCTAAGGTGATCGTGTTTGCAAGCTTCGGCAAATACTGCTCGGAAAGACTTCAAATCATCTGCTGAAAATCTTGCTGGGTCAATCTTTTCTATGCAAGTAAAAAAAGCTATCGCCAAAGGTGTCAATGGATTAAGGTTCAATGACGTTTCAGGTGGAGACAAAGGATCGATGTGAAGCACAGAGATGGAGAAGGTTCCCACAGCTAGTCTAAAAATAAGTTCAGGCCTGGATTCATCCACTGAAACAGATCTAGATGGGAGAGCTGGAACACATGGGTTAAAATGAGATACATAAAATACTTAAAAATAATCCATTGTACCAAAATTATAAAACATTTACTCATGTTAGTTTATTTTTAAAATTTTTTTTTTCAACACTTTTTTTATTTTTGGGACAGAGAGAGACAGAGCATGAACGGGGGAGGGGCAGAGAGAGAGGGAGACACAGAATCGGAAACAGGCTCCAGGCTCTGAGCCATCAGCCCAGAGCCTGACGTGGGGCTCGAACTCATGGACCACGAGATCATGACCTGGCTGAAGTCGGACGCTTAACTGACTGCGCCACCCAGGCGCCCCTACTTGTGTTAGTTTAAAAAATTTTTTTAATGTTTATTTTTTGAGAGACAGAGAGTGGGGGAGGGGCAGAGACAGTAGGAGACACAGAACCCAAAGCAGGTTCCAGTCTCTGAACTGTCAGCACAGAGCCCGAATGCGAGGCTCGAACTCACAAACCATGAGATCATGACCTGAGCCAAAGTCGGACGCTTAACCGACTGAGC
The DNA here is from genome assembly GCF_028749965.1 of Puma concolor. NCBI lineage: Eukaryota > Metazoa > Chordata > Mammalia > Carnivora > Felidae > Puma > Puma concolor. The sequence goes on along the minus strand of NC_141672.1, from coordinate 9,448,051 downwards.
CACCCAGGCTCCCCTACTTGTGTTAGTTTTAAAAAGCAGGTGATCACACGACAGTTTGAATGATATTTGATGTTAAACAAGATAAACTGTTAACTCTCTGCATTTTATATCCTGGATCCTTGATACACAGATGGAGATGCCTGGCTGGCTCAGTCGGTAGAGCACGGGACTCAATCTCAGGTTTATGAGTTCAAGCCTCACGCTGTGCAGAGATTAAATAAAACTTAAAAACAACAACAATGGGGAGTCTGGGTGTCTCAGTCCGTTAAGCAGCTGGCTCTTGATCCTGGCTCAGGTTATGACCTCACGGTTGTGAGACTGAGCCTGGCATCAGGCTCAGTGGAGCCTGCTTGGGATTCTCTCTTCTCTCTCTCTCTCTGCTCCACCCTTGCTCGTGCTCTAAGTAAATAAATAAATCTTAAAAAAAAAAAAAATACACACACATGGAAACAAAACTTTTGCAGTGATAAAACTGTATTGGAAAAGTCACAGATCAACCACAAGTTGCTCAAATTTTCCTGTAAGCCTCGTGTCTATTTCAAACCTGAGGTTCTCTTTCAAGAAAAGCGTCAGATGGTGGGTGAGACGCCTAAGCTGCGATAATAATATGAAACTTACACGCACTTTTTAATAAAAATATTTAAATACACAAAGACTACAAGTTCACATTTTCTTTCTAAATTTGGTTAAATGGCCTAGATCAAAAGAAAATCTTCTGAAGGGAAAGAAAAGCAGCGGCAGAATGGCATTTTCCAGAAAGAAACAATGTGTTTTAATTTTTAAATTTTTTAAAATTCTAGTGGCACTATCAACAAATGTCTTATGCTACGTACAAGTTTTCTGTAAAGCTGGTGGGGGCGCCAGGTTGGATGGCAATGCTGACCCTCTTACTGGCTGTTCTTTATGATGATCAAGGAAATCTCCCCACGTTGGCTGAAGCTGTAAAAGAATTTTTTTTTAATCACATGAATAAAGCGTAGAATTTTAGAAGCCACTTTTCAAGCCGAGAGTAACAATTAAATAATACTTTACCACAGTAGCACTTAATGGAGATCCTGCTGGAGTATTTGTATATGTACTAGTTAACGACAACTCAAGGTCCACATTTGGAGGGTCTCCAAGGGGTGGAAGAGAAGAGAGACTATGGGACATGTCCATATCAGCCATGGAGAAGAAAACTTCTTCTTCTAGAGAGAATTAAACCTTGTCAATGGTGTAATTCATGTCTTTATAGTAAGTTAACATGTATTAATATCATATTCTTCCTTCAGATTATCTGCAATACGGCGATGCCCCAAAGTTTACATTACTTCCAGTAGGGTACTTTATTTGGATCCAAGATATAAATGGCATAATAAAAACTCGACCAAATACAAGTTAACAAAAGTTATGCTATCCTACTGGGGAACTTGTTTTGTGGTTTTTTGTTTTTTTTCCAAATATATGACATGTACTACATGGTATATTTTTAGGTGTCATGTGACAGTTTAGGAGTTAAAACCCAACTTTAAAATAGTATGAAGATCTTGCGATATCTGGTTTCATATGGATACAGCTTTTTCTTTAAAAACAAACCTGAATATATCATTTGGAATTCTATTTACCTTTCACTTTCTTCTTTCTGGAGGTTGTTTCACCCTGAGGCGAATGAAGTTTGTTATGGCCAAAATTGCTTGAATACACTTTAATTTCTTAGTTTTTAATTTATTTAGTTCAACATTCTGTATTTAAAGTGATTCTTATTATTTAAGGTATTAGTGCTTAAATAAACATTGTAAAACACCTATAAATGCCAGGTTTACTTGGTAAAGACTATATTTACATATAATTGATAGAAGAGTAGAGAAAGGTTCCTAAAGGAATCTGCCATAAGTCATTATACAAGTATGTAAGAATTTGACAAAATGAATAATTATCCCCAATTTATCTTTTGTGTGTGCATTTTTGTGAAATGACTATCCTTAGAATAAAAAAAACAGAATCAATCATGACTTATGAAACAAGATTGCACAATCAAAAAAAAGGTCCATGTGCCAGTGCATCACTGTAATTAATGACATGGTTAGATCAACTTACTAACTGAAACCTTCTCATAGCACAGCTCTTTGGTTCTTTCATTACTAAACTCCATTTCACAACAGCCAAATTGTTTACTCTGCTCTTTGATGACATCGTAGGAATCTAGTGTCAACGGTTTTAGTTGCTTACCACGGCTAGAAGGTGTCCGAGCAGATTCTGTCTCATAAAAGCTTTGCTCTGAAGATACACCCACGGAGAGGGAATCTTTTCTCAAATAATACCGGTTTAATTCCATCTGAATTCGATATTCGTCTTCCTGCTGCATAGGTCGGCTTTTTCTATCTTTATTACCTAATCCTATTTTGCTAGAATTTTCTGGAAGTATAGAAAGGAAAGCAAAGGAAAGCAAAACAGTAATTAAATCTGGAGTTAATCATCTCTCTCCCAAAACCCACTTGTTCAATACTAACAGCAACTTCATGCCAGTCAATTCAGAACTACCACTATTTAATATTAATCAGAGACCTATGCAGTAGTTTTAAGCAGCTAGCTAGAAATCATAGAATCTTTGATCTTAACTAAAAAATTTCAAAGTTAAAAATAATAACAGAGTAACCCGTTGCCATACTTGCCTGGTCCGGCAATAGCTGCTAACATATCCAAAAGCAAGTGCACCTGCCTCGGTGACAGGAATAGGTGAATAGAGTCTATCTGTCCATCAATATCCAACTTCAAAACAAAAAACAAAAACAAAACCACTCAGGATAAACACTCTTAAAACCTCATCACCACAAACCCCAGTATACTTTAATGCACAGAGATCAATACAGATTAGTCAGTCTTAAATTCTTTTACCTAAGATTCCATCCACAAATTCACACAATCTAAATAAAAAGACTTATAGGCCATCAAACCGTTGTTCTAAGAGGGGAAATCCTCCCGAGAAATTCCATGTTGGCAAGTCCAACGTCACACTTTTTGTCTCTGTAAGCTTACTATAGAGTATTTAAGGTATTTGAGGCCTTAAGACACAGCCACTAAGAAAGAATATCAAGTTAGTAGTACAGTTTTCCTTCCCAGCAGGACGTCAAGACTCGAGTCGTAATCCTCAAAGCTGGAGTCACACCAATAGCAAATAAAGTTGGCTTTCCCAAGTTTGCCCACTTGCTAGCACAGCACTTGGGGACACTTCCCTATCAGCAGCGTGCCTCTCCAGATGCCCCGTATTCCACAAAGCCCACTCCCCCCCGCTAGGTAGGAAAGCATAAGCCACAGCAGAGATGCCAATGGAGTTGGGCGATCAGGTGAACTGCCTTGCTCTTTTCCAAGTCTTTGTCCAATTTTCCTCCTAGAAATAAGAGCCCACCCAGTCCCGTCTTGATTCCCGTGGAGTATATTCTGACAAAAACAATTATTCCACTCTCTACACCACATTCTAAAAAGTTGAATATGCTATGGCCGCCTTACTTTTCATTCACCTCCTCTTAGTCCTAATGCTAACACTCCCATTATCTTTATGCCATTTTGCAATTTAAAAGGAATTCAATTAATAAAATACATTTATATCTGGAAAATGGCACCTTCCCCAGGGGAAAAAACAAATTTCCTCTGATTCTAAAAACAAAAAATATTGTATTATATAGTAACTCTGAGAAATGTCCATGATCTGAGAATATAATAACATTCTCCAATAATAACAATCATCGCTATCACTTTTTGTTTTTGCTTTTTTAAGTGCTGGGGCACTATGCCCCAACCAGCATGGGATTCTGGCTCTCTGCCCCTCCCCCACTCATGCTTTTTCTCTCTCTCCGAATAAACAAACTTTAACAAAAGTTAAAAAATAAAGTCAAATAATTTCAAACTCCATATGACACGGTAACTGAAATGAAATCTCTATAAATTCAATACATACAAGTCCTCTATGTTCTTAGATAGCACATTCCTGAAAGTACATGCTAAAACTGAGTATGTGAACCATAAGGCTTACACCCTATTTGGGGTGGGTACCAGTCTCAGAGAACTTAAATAAATAAATAAATAAATAAATAAATAAATAAATAAATAAATAAATAAATAATAAAATAACATAAAATATCTTTCATAACATTTTGAACTCACAGTTGAAAGACGTGGGTCTAATGAACATCAGAGGGACTAAAGATCGGGCACTTTGAGCACCCCTAACCGATGCCATCTTTGTCTACACTGTATTGTTCATGAGATTTACATTTCTCAATGCTAACATCTAGAACTTTTATTTCTCCATTTAGTCTTCATTTTCATTAAATAAGAACAATATGTACTCAAAAATCAAGTTACTACCGCAAAAACAATTACCATATAGGCGAGGAGAGTAAGATCCCCAAATATCACACACTGGTTGGCAATCATACCCTCATGCAGTGATTCCAGGTGTTATTTGTCACCTAATACACAGATGTCCAAAAGCAACATCGAAAAGGAACTTATGCAAATCAACACATAGTGTGCAAAAGTCTGGGTCTGCCCAAAGATCAAGTATATAAATGCTGAAAACTATATTTAATCAAAACAGAACTATAAAAGTTACTATGGTTCTCCCTTCTTAGGGAAAGAATAAATGCACCCCCCCCACCCCTCCCAGAGGCAGGAGTGTGTTAGTTTCCCAAGGGTTTTAGCACATCGGGGGATTCCCTGAGGGTTTAAACACACCTACAGCTTTCTCGTGTTATTTTATGAAGAGGCTTTTAAGAACTGGAGAAAGGAGGTCCTAGCACCTAGGGTAGGACGGAGCACTAAACAAAGGAGAGGGAGTCCTCAGAAATAGGAAGGCTGAGGTTCTGATTATCCCCTTCCCCTGCCTCCACCTCTAGCCAGGAGTGCCAACCCAAGGACGGGTTGCTGGAGATCCTTCAATCCTCTGAAAATCCTACGTGCATTCACGTGCACTCAGTTGCTCCCTCTCCCATGCCCCTCCCCCCAGCAATCTCTATAGCTCTCATTATACGCTGTATTAAGGTGAAGACAGTATTCCACTCTTCTTTGCATCTCCCCGAGCAGTTGCACAGGGCCTGGCACACAGCACTCAAACACCTACAGCTAGTTAGCACAGTGAGTAAAATGACTAAATCCTGACATCTTCTTAATTTAAACTACATTTTACACAGATTATATAGCAAATTAGCTTTCAAAGTTTGAAAATAACATGCCACAAATACGTTTTTAACCAGCTACACAAACACAAGCTTCCTGATTCCCCAGCAGACCGCCCAATACTGCTCCCTACAAAACAGGTGTTGTCTTTACAAGCTCTACAAAAGCCATGAGTTACCATGGGGGGGGGGGGGGGGGGAATCAATCTCTTTTCATAAATATTCCACAACATAAAAACAGTCATTCTGTTCAAAACGCACAAAGGTGGGCATTTTTACATGCATACAATTAAGCACCTTCTACAGTCAACTTCTTGCTTTCCAAATCTCTTCTCCTAAACTTAATTTTGTGATAACAGATTCCTTAATAAATTGCTAGTTTCTGAACTAACGAATGTTTCTGAACCGCTCGAGTGCAGGAAAGTGAGTGTAGGAGACAGTGCTAAACCCAAGCAGCAGCAGAAGGGCAAAGGCAGTCCTCACGTGAGTCTTAAGACGGGAGGACAGAGGCCCCAGCGGAGAGTAAGAATGCTGACTCCAGGACAGTGGGCACCCTAGTTACAGGACAATCCAGTGACCAATCGGTGAGACCACTGCACAGATTAAAGAATGCTTGTACTTTTGTTTTGTTTTACTATAGAAAATAAAACAAACACTTACCTTAGCTCCAGGAAGTACTTCATTCTGTTTCAACGTGAGACTCAACTCCAACCTACCGATCAGCCCTCCAATCTGCACTGGGTCAGAGGGTGCCATCTCTGGTAAATTTCTAGTTAGTTGTGGGTGTGGCTCATAGACAATTTTGGGATTCCAGCTAGGTGACAGCTTTGGCTCAGTTTCCTACAATGAGGCAATAAGAATAAAATAATTCTTGGGAATGCAAGCTGGTGCAGCCACTCTGGAAAACAGTATGGAGGTTCCTCAAAAAACTAAAACTAAAACTACCCTAACGAACCAGCAATTGCACTACTAGGCATTTATCCAAGGGATACAGGTGTGCTGCTTCGAAGGGACACATGCACCCCCATGTTTATAGCAGCCCTATTGACAATAGCCAAAGTCTGGAAAGAGCCCAAATGTCCACCTATGGATGGGTGGATAAAGAAGATGTGGTGTGTGTGTGTATATATATATATATACATATACACACATATACACATATATATATATATACACATACACACAATGGAGTATTACTCAGCCATCAAAAAGAATGAAATCTTGCCATTTGCAACTACGTGGATGGAACTGGAGGGTATTATGCTAAGTGAAATTAGAGAAAAACAAAAATCATACGACTTCACTAATATGAAGACTTTAACAGACAAAAGAGATGAACATAAGGGAAGGGAAACAAAAACAATATAAAAACAGGGAGGGGGACAAAGCATAAGAGACTCATAAATATGGAGAACAAACTGAGGGTTTCTGGAGGGGTGGTGGGAGGGGGAATGGGCTAAATGGGGAAGGGGCACTAAGGAATCTACTCCTGAAATCATCGTTTCACTAGATGCTAACTAATTTGGATGTAAGTTTTAAAAAACAAAAAATAAAATTAAAGAAAAGAATAAAGTAATTCTTTAAAATACCTTAGTGTAAATAAACTGAAATGCAAAATACAAATGTCAGCATAAGAGTAAAATATTTGACATGAAAAACTTATTACGTGACCATGAATAAGCCAGTATCTTATAGCTAGCATGAAACAGTAGTAATAAAGGCAAATCATGGAAAAGGACTTCATGGAAAAAAAGCACAGTATCTATTCAAATTATAGCAATAAGAAAAAATAGACATTCTGTAATCATGAAAATCTGAAACAATGCAAAAGATGAATTATGGAAGGACTGATTTATGAAAGGACTCTCTACTCTCAGAAAGGATTAATAAAAAGTTCTTAATTATAAAACCCTTTTAAGCTGTAAGTTTTCAGCACTATTCATTATGTGAGGTAATGTGAACACCGCTTGGGATTTTATCATAAAAGGGTATTCGCGGTCATCATACCACTTTCCCCCAAAACACAGTATCCTATGTTATATACCTCACAGGTAGGAAAGGCATCAATCGTAAATAGGAGTATTTTAAAAACCCCAAAAGGTAGGCATCACTGAATATTTGTGTTAACTTCCAGATCAGATGGATCTGTATACCCCAGCAAAACCTAATAGCCCCCATTTAAACCTTTTACAAATCCAGGATTTAGCGTTTGGTTTTTTGTTTGGTTTTTCTTACCACTGGTGCAGTTGAACACACTGGGGAGGATTTTGCTGACGCAGAAAACTCATCCCAGAAGAGGGCCACTCCGGAGAGCTGCAGCAACTTGTGCGCAAACGCTGTAGGCTGATGCACGTTCATTCCTGCGGACTCGTCAGCAGCTTCGTCACAGTACACGGTCCTGCACGTTCAAAACAAGAGCATTTGCACAACACTCTGGAGAAAACCTACTTGCGAGCCTAAGAAACACACACAGCCTTTTCACTTAAAGGATTGTTCAAGTGTTAGCACAACTGAGAAAATGAGAAAAGGTAACGTGGTCAGCATTACGGTGCTTTACTACGGGAAAACGTTTTCACCAAGAGACCTCAGCCACAGGAAGGGTAATTTTAGGGGGTCCTAAGCTGGCGGGGGGTGGGCGGGGGGGAGACGGGATTAATAACTGCCTAAAGTTCGCCTCCAGGAAAACAATCCCTGTGCTCCCTCACAAACCCATCTTGGCTCCAAGGCACGTGTCTGACATGAATGGCATTTCTTGAACTCTTCCGACTGTTCATTCCAGGAGTTCAGTTTAAACGAAATACAGAAAGTAGTTCTACGTGTGTGAGATTTCAGTAGCTTTTTAATGTACCATTTCAGGGAAATGCAACCTAATTTCAAAATTCTGTTGACAAGAACTTTCACGGGACACCTGGGTGGCTCGGTGGGTTAAGCGTCCAATTCCTGATTAACGGCTCAGGTCATGGACTCACAGTAGGCAAGATCGAGTCCCACATCAGGCTCTACACGGACAGCGTGGAGCCTGCTTGGGATTCTCTCTCTGTGCCTCTCTCTCTGCCTTTCCCCTGCTCAAGCTCGCTCTCTCTCAAAAATAAATGAATATTAAAAAAAAAATAACCGTTTCACTAATACGTATGATGTTTTGTGAAAGACAGAAACCGTATCTGCTCAAAATCTGGCAAAAGCCCCCAGCAGATCTGTATACGACAGAGCCGTATACTGAGCACTAAGTGTCTTTGGTGCTCGGTGTATATATTTCATCCCGTGTGTTTCTGCAGGCATTCGTAGCACATTAAAACACACACGAACAGTGACAACCTCAAATCAACACTCAAAAGTGTGTACATGAATCAATCTCTGTTTCAGAGCTGCTTAGAAAGTTCCAAGTGGGCAAAAACACAAAACTAAGTGCTGGTTTCTATATTTATAAGGAAATCACTATCACACATATTGACTTTAAGCTACTCTCACAGAATCCTCAAAGAAAACAGCAGCAGCTTTTTCATGCAAAGCAGCACTTAGACCAAGCAAAGGAAAGCAAAAAAGCCCCTCATACTAATGAGACATGCCAAAAAAACACATCGCTCACATGAAAAAACTCCAACAGGAGTGCCTTAAATTCAGCAGCGCTCAACTATTCATGATTTTTATTTGATACTAACTAAAAAGAGAACCATTTGCTTTGAATTCAGTATTATATACAAATTATACCCCAAATGGCATTTTAAGTTTTCAATAATGGGATTAGAACATATCTTGGAGAGCAGTGCTTTACTGTGAAATCATACAATGTATTAACAGCATCACCTCTAATCTCTAAAAGCATCATAAAATCTAATGCAAGACTTAGATCTTACCATTTATACAAGAAAAGAATAGGGTCATTTATTCTCAGAGATAAGAAGTCTTACCTTTCTATTCGAATTTCAAGTGCAGTTCCAGTTTTGGAATTTTCTGGCACGTGTTCGATTCTCAAGACAGTGTCTATAAAAGTGACTTTTACTCTTCTTAGCACTAGAGTAAACAGGTCACCGTCAACATGAGACCATATGTATACTCAATAAAAACTTCTAATGAAAGGAATACAAAATAAAAAAGTTGTATTTCTTTCCTTAAAGATCCCCAAACCTTAAGTTTGGTAATAAATATTTTGTCTTACTGAGCACCTACTATGTCATATCTCAACAGACACTTGGGTACAGCTAACACTCTCCGTTGAATTAAAATCCCTTACGCAAGCACAATAAAATAAACAGGAGAAACTAGGACACAAAGGACATGAAATTAAATCAGATACAATATTTAAAATAACCTCAATTCTAAAGTTTTGAAGTGAGAACAGTAATTCTGTTTAAAAACAAATCACTCCAGGGGCGCCTGGGTGGCTCAGTCGGTTAAGTGTCCGACTTCAGCTCAGGTCACGATCTCGCGGTCCGTGAGTTCGAGCCCCGCGTCGGGCTCTGGGCTGATGGCTCAAAGCCTGGAGCCTGCTTCCGATTCTGTGTCTCCCTCTCTCTGTCCCTCCCCCATTCATGCTCTGTCTCTCTCTGTCTCAAAAATAAATAAACGTTAAAAAATAAAATAAAATTAAAAAAAAATAAAAACAAATCACTCCAACGGATTTACCTTATGTGAGACTTACTAAATAAAAGGTACTAATATACTAAAAACAAAACAAAAATCTAAAATTTTTGAAAATATTCAATAATGCCAAACCTGTTTCAATGGTTTCAGCAAACTTTTCAAGTCCTTCAAAAGGCTGGGATCCTTCTCCTTGTTCATCCGTTAATTTCTGGCTAAGACATTCTTTTGCCAACTGCATACTGCTGGTCATGAAACTTGACCAATACATAGGCTCAGAACCAGTTGCTGCAGAAAATATAGATGAATTCTAAATATCTTCTCATAGTTCCAACAAAGCCATTTCGTAAAATGCCACATTTGAAATAAGTGAATTCTTAATCCTCTAAGAGATATTTAGCATCATGATGTTCCCTAGGCATAAATACTCTAGAAATCACTCTTGCAAGAGATTCAACCACCACCTTATAATAACTGGGAAGAAAAAATAAAAGATCACAGAACACATGTCCAGAGACCTGTGTTCTCATTAAATGATACACATCTGCCAAATGTTAATTCGCGAATTCGTTCAACAAGTATTTAATGCATGCATGGTACTGTTTAAAAGTCTATAGAATAGAGGTCAGCAAACTTCTTTGGCAAGGGTCAGACGGTACAGATTTCAGGTTTTGTGGGTCCTTTGGTCTCCACCGTGATGACTCAACTCTCTCACTCTGGTGCAAAAGCAGCAGAGAGAATAAATGAACGAGTATGGTAGTGTTCCTACACCAATTTACAAAAATAAGACAGACCAAATTTGGCCTACAGGCCAGAGTTAGCTGACCCTGCTGTAAGGGATCCAAAAAATATTAATTCTGCCCTCCCAGAGCCTACAATATAATAGAAGAAATATGTTGCGGTTAAGATGAATTAGTAAGCAACTATGCAGTGTCAACAGAAAACACAGCTGAATCGAGAGGTTAATTCTTCTCACTGACAGAATGTAACAAGAAATCTGGCAGAGCTGGTACTCGGCCGAGGCTCTGGAAGGGGAGTAGAAATGTAGACAAGATAGAAAAGCATCCTTGGAGGGATAGATGAACTGGGAAAAATCCTTTCTAGATCTTCCCTCATCAGAGAGCTGCACCACACTCTCTTACGTTATCCAAAACAAAGTGACAGAGATCACTAGAATTCTTGCCTTCCAAAAATGGAATTTAAAAGCCCTTCTCATGGAATATTTTTAAAGTAAGGGAGAATATTTGACTTTCCACAGGGAAAGTACTATTATATCTAGTCATCATGGTTAAAAAAATATTACTGTTAATTAAATGCCATTATCAAGGAGGACTTCCATGCACAGACTACCAATTTTCAAACTACAGGTGCCACTGATTCCAGGAAGTACACTTTAAACTTTGGTGTTCCGGACAGCACTTGGGCTTATAATCCGCCAGGTATATCTTGTTAAACATCACTTGCCACTGAAAGAATTTAAATTCAGAATTTAAGATGATTCACGTCACGACTCTATTGGTTTAGAAAATACACATACGCCACACACACACTCCGAAGTAGAAAATCTTAAGCTACAACATCACACGGTGGTTCAGAACAGGGACTCCACAACTAGGTTGCCTGGGTTCAGATCCCATCTTCCCACTTAACTAGCCGTGACCTTGGACAAGTCTGGAATCTACCTCTGCTTCAATTCCCTGTTCTGTAAAATGGAGATAATAAAAAATATCTATTTCAAAGAGCTATTATAAAATAATATTTGTACAGCATTTAGAACAGTATGTGGCATCTAAGAAGCACTATACACGTTGGATACATCAGAAAACATCACGCAGGTAATTAAAGCTATACCACACACGCGTACTTGTAAATAATGACTTACTACCACTTTAAAGCTTTTCCCTCCCCAAGTTTTCTTTTGAAAATTTTCAATCCTAAGAAAGAGGTGAAAGAATGGTACCATGAACACCCACACAGCCTTCACTTAGACTCATCATGACTGTGTCACACACACACAAATACACACAAACTCTCATCCTTTTGCTGAACTATCTGAAGGTAAACCTCAGGCATCCTAACACTCACTCCTAAATATTTGAGCATACAACTCCTAAGAATACAATGAACATTCCCCAGCAAAAGCTCAGTAAGGATAACACTCCCAAGAAACATAACCCTGGCAAAACATTATCTTCCTTACAGGCCACACCCAAATTTCCCTAGCTGTCTCAGTAACATCCTTCGTAGCAAAAGCAAAAACACAGGATTAACTATTGCAGTTATTTGTGTCTTAGTCTTTTTAATCTGGAACAATTCCTCCACCTTTCTTGTCTTTCGTGATACGGATACTTCTAAAGACTACCAACCAGTGAGTCTGTAGAATTTCCTTATTTTGGATTTGTCTGCCTTCTTCCTTATAATCTGATTCAGATTAAGCACTTTTAACAGGAACGGTACATATATGATGTGTCCTCCTCAGCCATCACATCAGGACACACATGATGTCGGTTTGATCCACTACCAATGAGATTAAGTTTGATCACTAGGTTGTTGTGATGACTGTCAATTTCTTTCATTGTGAAAGAAACATTTTTCTCTTTGTAAATAATATGTAATCGATGGGAGGTATGCTGATACCATCTAAATATAAAGCTCCTCAACAACTTTCACCAAACGATGTTAGAATTCATTGATGATTATCACCTGTATCAAGTGCTTTTTTTTTTGTTTTTTTTTTGTTTTTTTGTTTTTTTGCCATGGTGGCCAAAAACATGGTTATGGTCTATCATCTTTTTCTACTCTATGAACTAGGTATCCTACTGCAATAAAGACCTTTCCCTTCTTCCTGCCTCTCTTACATACTGATTACTTATTTATAACAATATAAACTTAAAGAGAAATTTTGTTTTAATTTAGTGTGCTATAATCCATTATTGCCATTATTCTTTGTTTACTCAAGTATTCCCAGATTTGGCCAATGAGAGCCCCTAAAGCCCAATCCTGTGTCCTTTTAACATTTCTCCATCAATCTTTGAGCAATTCCTTTCTTTCTGGCACAATACTCCGAATCTTTAAAACACGAGTCACTTTAGATAATCAGTAACAAATAATTAAACCAAATCATCATTATACCAAAGTTCCTGCAGGTAAATAGGGCGAGAAGTAATCCTAAAGGTAAAATCACACACACCCAAGTCCTAATATTTTTATCTACTGAAAAGCTCACAAATACAATGCTAAGTAATAAATTAAATACTGAATTTAATACAATTAGGTTACTTTCCCAATCTCTGAGGAATACAAATAGAAACAAATCAAACAAACACAACACACGTACCTAGGCGAGGTCTAGGCCGGAAGACCATTTCTAGCCCTTTCACTTCCAGTGCACAATTATCCTGTAGCAAGGAGCCCCATGGAACTGACAGAGAAATGGACTGTATGAATCCTTCAGTGACTTCTAAAGGCGCATCTGCCGACTCCAGGATCTCATTGAGACACTAAAAAGAAAAAACATGTACATTTTGAAATCACAGGGACAAGAATTCCAAATTGGTAACTTACTCAAAGATGCTAAATATGCTCATATAGGTGTCAGACACCAGGGATTAAGAAAGCAGAGTCGAGGGGGCACCTGGGTGGTTCAGTCGATTAAGCGTCCACCTGCAGCTGAGGTTATGATCTCACGGCTCAGGAGTTCGATCCCCATATCAGGCTATGTGCTGACAGCTCAGAGCCTGGAGTCTGCTTCAGATTCTGCGTCTCCCTCTCTCTCTGCCCCTCCCCTGCTCGTGCTCGCTCACTCAAAAATAAAATTTAAAAACTATTTTTAAAAAAATGAAAAGAAAAAGAAAGCAGAGTCCAAGATAAAGACTCCCCATCCTCACGAAATTTACTGAATAGCTTACCATGGAAGACACACATAATTAAGATGTGATGAGCTACATGAAAGAGGAAATACACTGTAGTATTTGAGCATATAATAGAACCCAACCTGGCACCAGAGGAAGTACTATTGCAAAGTGAGACCAGAGAAGGCTGAGGAGTTAACCAAAGGGGTCCACACAGACTACGGCGTGTGCAAGGATTCAGAGAAGGCAGAGGTCAGAGACGCAAGACTTTTTGAAAAGGAAAAGTTACTCTAGACTCTAGTGCAGTGTGCTAGGGAGAGGAGCCAAAGATAAAGCTACATAGATAAGGGAGAGGGAGTCCAAACAGCCTTGTAATTCATGTTCAAGAGTCTGACATTTATCTCAAGAGCAGAGTGAAACCATTGAAAGATTTTAAGCAGGGGACCAAGATGAGATTGGAACTTTTAGCGAACCACTTCTGCCACCACACCAAGCATGTATTGGAGGAAAGCAAAATTCAGGCAGAAAGGTTGTTATGAGTAAGAGAAGCCAGGGAAATTGGTTTGGCGAGGACAGTGACACTGAGGGTGGTTAGAAGTGGACAGATTTTTGTAGTATATTAGGAAGTAGAATTGGCATCATGAGAAATAAAAAAAAAAAAAAAAAAAAAAAAAAGGACTGAAGGATGACTCCCAGGGTGCTGACCTGGGCAACTGGTTAGACAGTGCTATTTACATTGAAAAAACCTGGAGAAGCAGGTTAGAGGAAGCGGAGAAGTTCAGTTTCCAAGAGCAGACATCTAGGTGGAGACGTCGAAGAGGCAGCTGGCTATTCTGGTCTCGATATCAGACGAGCCACCTGGGCTGAAGCCCTAGGGTGATGAGAGACGGCCTTTGGAAACTTAGGTAGAGTTAGATGATAAGAGGCCTACAACAGAATCCTGATAAGCACCCCAACATTTAAGAACTAAGAACTGGTTTATGAAAGAGGCACCTGCAAAGCAAACTAGAAAAAAGCAAACAGAAGTAGAAGGAAAATCAAGTCTTACGTTCCCAGAAAATCACGGAAAGACCATTATAAAAAGAGGGCTCCCGGGCAACAAAAGGTAACAAGAGGCCAAACATTTTTAAATGTCCACCGGATTCTGTGATATTTAGGCCACTGGTGATCCCAGTGAGAGCAATTTCAATAGCGTGGTAAGGCAAACCAGATTACAACAGAAGGAAGACAGGATGGATGTAAATATAGGTAGCAGAATAATTAAATGTATTTCTTGATAATGTACTTTTTAAATTAAATTAAAATAACACACGTTCACTAAATGCCAGTTTATACATGTGGTATTTCCTGCGTGCCATGGTAACCGCAGTGTCATAATTCTTTGCTACCAACCTAACACTGAATGTTGAGATTTGGACTGGCTCGTGTTTTGTCATCGGAGGTTACCACTTTAAAAGGCTTTCTCCATGCTGGTGTTTGTGTAATCTTACAGACTTTCTGAAGAGTACTTGGGCATGGATTGTTTTTAATTTTTTTTTCAACGTTTATTTATTTTTGGGGGGACATAGAGAGACAGAGCATGAACGGGGGAGGGGCAGAGAGAGAGGGAGACACAAAATCGGAAACAGGCTCCAGGCTCTGAGCCATCAGCCCAGAGCCTGACGCGGGGCTCGAACTCACGGACCTCGAGATGGTGACCTGGCTGAAGTCGGACGCTTAACCGACTGCGCCACCCAGGCACCCCGGGCATGGATTGTTTTAAGGTAAACACATCCAGGTGCTCACATTCCAAATATATTCTGTTCTAAAGCTGATTGATCTTCCTGAGAAGAGTACTTAACGGTGGCACCATGTTGGATCGCCTCTCCTGTATTCCCTTGTACAATCTCCCTGCCCCGACTTAGCCAAAAAGGCCTACCTTTTCCCTTCCTGAATCCTCCTTCGTGCACCGCCCAGGGTATAAAAATCTCCAGGCAGGACCAGCATTAAGTTTGCTATTGTTTCCCTATCTTATACATATTTTTGGTATGGCACTCAAAGAACTAAGCGATGTTGCTACTGCAAAATCCCTTCAAGTCTCATCTATTTCTTTATGACATCAGCATTTGTCAAGCTTATAACTATTTCAAAAACTTGGAATGAAATTTATAATGAGCCCTATCAAATTCTAGTTAAGTATATTCATCTATAGATGCATAAGCTAATCAGGGAAGAGGAGGAAAACCACCTAGCCACATCATTAAGAAAGGTATTTCCAAGAGAAATTTTTAAGTTTAATTTTTCAAACATATTCATATCGTTTTGATCAACTGCACACTTATAACAACACAATCCAAAGGAAAAATCTTAACACTTAAAGCCTAAGGATTACCTGAAGGAAATACTGATAAGATTAATATGGTAAGGCCTAGAGAACTACTAAGAAGACCACTCTAAAACTCAAAAAACAGAAAGTGAAGAAATCATTAAAGGAATTAAAATGGGAATTAAAAGGAATAAGGAGGGGCACCTAGATGGCTCAGTCAGTTAGGCATCTGACTTCAGCTCAGGTCATGTTGTTCCGATTCGTGAGTTCGAGCCCCACACTGGGCTCTGTGCTGACAGCTCAGAGCCTGGAGCCTGCTTCAGATTCTGCATCTCCCTCTCTCTCTGGCCCTCCTCCTCGCACGGTCTGTCTCTGTCTCTCTCTCTCTCCCTCTCAAAAATAAATATTTAAAAAACAGGAATAAGGAAATATTTACTTAATGCAAAAGAAAGCTTGATAGCAAGTTTTAAAATATGATCTCTTTCAGTTTAGTTACATGTTTTTACTGTAGAGAAATTACAGCATGATCAATAAAAGACTGAAGCATAAAATACATAAGTTATGATAAAATTTTGCAGAAGATGAACATAAGAGTTCAATGGGAAAAAATACAATGTTAAATTTCCAACTATTAATGAAGAGCTTGTTCAAGCATTTTCAAATGCATAATGGTAGATATTTAGATCCTACTGGGTGAAAAAATATATTTTTTATATCAATATTTACAACACAGGATTACTCTCTACAACTATTTAAGCTGTTAAGAAAACGAAGGGCCAAGGTGGCGTCACTAGCCCACCAGGACAGCAAATCAAGACTTAACTGCAGTTTCAACCTCTCCAAGAGTGAAATTTTAAGCCAATCAATCTGGATTTTCTGGTTGGAACCAAGGAGGTAATCCTCTCCCCTAGAGGAAGATGAGGTAATCCACCTAAGACTCTCCCTTCTTCTCCCCTAAGGAAAGAAGTTCTGGCCCGAAACAATCTTTTCTTTTGCTAATAACTTCTTGCCCCAACCTCCTCCCTCCTTCCCATAAAAACCTTACCTTTTGCACAACTTTGGAGCTCCCCATACAAGCTAGGTGTGGTGCTGACTGATTCACGTATTGATTAAAAAAGCCAATTAGATTTTCAAATGTTCTTGGGTGAATTGCTTTTTTGTTTTAATCAAAATTTATAATGAAAACCTTTTAACTCAATTTTACTTTAATATTTATTTTGAGAGACCGCGCGTGCGCACACGCGCGCGCGCGCACACACACACACACACACACACGCACGCAGAGTGGAGAGAGAGAATCCGTGCTGTCAAAACAGAGCCCAACATGGGGTTCGACCTCAGGACCATGAGATCATGACCTAAGCCAAAAATCAAAAGTCAGACGCATAACCGTTAAGTCAATTTTAATTTTTTTTTAATGTTTACTTTAGAGAGGGACAGAGTGCAAGCGGGGGAGGGGAGGGAGGGGAGAGAGGGAGACACAGAATCCAAAGCAGGCTCCAGGCTCAAAGCTGTCAGCACAGAGCCCGACGCAGGGCTTGAACTCTCGAGCCATGGGATTGCGACCTGAGCCGACGTCAGACGATTAACCGATAAGCCACCCAGGGGACTCAAACTGTTAGGTCAGTTTTAAAATGCACAAGGAATATGGTAAATTTTCAAAAATTTTAAGAGAAAATTGGGCAAATGTTTGAAGGACACTCTTTTAAAAGAGCATGTGTTCTGGTCCTAGCTCAATCACTTACTAGTTGGGTGGTCTTGGACAAGTTCTTGAATCTCAATTTCCTCATCCATAAAATGGGATAGTATCTACTTCATACACTTATTGTGAGCATAAATGAGGTAATAACATGGAAAGCTACCAACACAGTTCCTGATACCAAGTACACACCTTATAAATGTTGACTATTGTTCTTTATCTTCCACAGTGCCTACCTAGCACAATGATGAGCACTCTTAGGGATTCCAAGGTGTTTGACAGTATGCAGACAGAAAAACATCAAGTTATGTTTTTCTTTAATACCATAAGACTAGGAAGTATATCCTTATTAGTTTAAACCAAGGCATCAGAATTCAAAGAGATAAAATAGAGCATAAAAATTAGCAAGACCCAACTTGGACCAATTAACACTTGATTAGCACTTATTACATACAGGATACTGCACTATACTATCTCATACCCACGTTATTCCATTAACTCATCACAATAGCCCTCTGAACTAGGTATTTTTGTGCCCGTTTTACAGATATGGCAACTGAGATCAGAAAAGTTAACTTTCAAAAGCTCTTCAATTAATCATTCCAGAAACTATAAAAAAGAAATACAAAATTTTCCATTGTGAAAATATGTAAGAGGCAAATCAAAACGATGTAGTAACATCAGTAAGTCTCAAAAAAACAGCACATGGGCTTAGGAGCTGGCTTATAGAACAAACTTTCTATGATAGAAAACTTCTCAATCCCTTTGTACCAGTTTTTCAAATTTCAGTCAAGAACGATATGTGTCAGACTCCCGTAGGATGCTTCCTAAAAATGCAGATTCTTGGGTTTTTAGAACAAGAATCTATAGGCAAGCGGCCACAAGTCTGCATGTTACCAAAGATCCCAGGTGAACCCAGTGCTGCTAGTGTTTTTAGAAGCTCTGCTTTCTTGAATCTTTTGAACCAGTGTGATGTACAAAAAGCATATAGGAGTTGAAAAGACTTAGGTTTAAAATCTCGCCGCACTGCGAATCCTAAACCTGAGTAAGTTACTTAACCTCATGGTAAAATGGAAACGGTTGCACCCAACTTAGAGCAAGAAAACCTACGTAAAAGCACCCACTACAGTATACAGAGATGGAAGGTGCTTAATAAACGGTCGCTATTATCTTCAGAAGCAGAATAAAATCCCCCACCTTGACTCCCTATGCCCTCTAGTCATCCTCTCTGGGTAGCCAAGGCAGCCATGTCCTCACCACCAACTACTACCTGCCTTCTAACCCTCAGCTCCTGTGACACCGCTCTTAACTCTGCCAAAAAGAACTGCCAACAACAATGAACAATACGCAGTCCTCCCCTCCCCGTGAGTTCTCAGCTCTAACTCCTATGGCCACTTCCCTTTTTGGGATTCTAACTTTACTTCGCTTCTTTACCACTCTTCATGCTTCCTCTCATCTTCTCTCCAGCCCTTCACCACTCAATGTCGGTATTCGCCTAAGTTTCATCTTCGGCCTTTTTGGTTTCTCAGTCTAGTCTACAGACTAACCATGCACCTTGTGTGCTGTTTTAGTCACTACTGATACTCTGATAACGTCCAAATCTTTGGCCCCGGCTCTTCCTCAGCTCCCTACTATCCATATTGTGAAAAGAAATAAAAGGAAACCTCGTTTAAAATGGAGCCGGGAGGCCAGCAGGGAGAGTTCTCAAGTCCCTACTGCTGGCGGTCAGCTGCAGACCCAACAAGAAGAGACCTACCTTCCAGGTCCATTCTGCCTGAGCTACTAAGTCCTGTCCCAACAGGAGGTAGGAAATTTTCCTCCTTTCCCCGCCCCCACAACAGCCCAGCCAGGAAGAGACTTCACAGCTCAGCCAAAGAAGGGCCACTCCACCTTGAACTTCCAGTTTACTACAATGGACTTCTGGTTTATAAAGGCCCTCCCAACTTCCCTCTTTCCTCTGTAAAACAGCTTACTCCTCCTTTGTTCTCCAGACTTGCCTAGGGTTTTAATGTAGCTTACAGAAACAATTTTTGTTGGTAAAGTAACTGGCAGTTTTATTTTTAAGGTTAACAATACACAGCTCCCACCGCCTGCTGAGCATCTCTGTCTGGATGCTCCAAAGTTCCCTTAAAATCAGTGTTAAAACTTATTCTCCCCCCAATTTCAATTTTCTTTCCTCTCCCATCTGCTCCTCACCCCTACAGGGACAGGGTGGGAAGGAGGAACACAACCTTCCCTACTATTTCCTATTAAACTAATAAACTAGTGCAGGAAGCGATGGTCATTCAAGATTCATGCCTCTACTCATGTTTTTCATATATTCATAACAATTCTAAGAGAAAAATTTAGAATGTGTGACTCTAAAGAGGCCCATCATATAAGACCAAAAAAAGTTCAGAATGGCTTATTTCATGGGTTATTTCCATAATTAAAAGTTTGAAATTTGCGTACCATATTGTTATCTCTGGGAGAGATGAGATTAAGGGCTGTTCATACTTAATATATTTTACATACATATGTATATTTCATCTTTATTTCTTTCCCATTTGAATTTTTCACAATTAGCATGTAAGCTATATAATAAAAGTAAACAACTTAAAATATACCAAAATTTTTAAACTGTATACAGGCAATGACAGCCTCTGTAACATGGGCATCTGTCAACATTAGACAACTATCTAGGAAATGGATTTTGATAGAATTCTCTTCCCAATAAACACCAAGTTTTCATTTGTCTTGATTTTGTTTTAAATAGAACAGGAAGTTTTATTACGGCACTGAAGAATGGTATTAAAAGAAATCTGGTTAAGGAAATAGTTCTAGAGAGAGTAAACAGTTCAAGAATTTAAACAGTGCCACTAAGGTACAAAATAATATCCCTAAAAATAAGATGTTTTAAATAGATCACACTTCTACAGTCTTAGATGCACTTGGGCAAAATCCTCTATATCTAATATCATAAGGTACTTAGAAATTCACTCATTCTATGCAACTCCAAGGTCTACTACAGTATACAACTAGGACAAAATTCTTAGATAACGGAATCAGTTTGGCCAGGTAGGCTATCTACTCAGGCAATATTTTCCTCATTAGCCCATAGAAGTATATCCTTGAGACTGAATTCTTAACCTAAAAGCAGAGACCTGAAGTGCTAAGCAAGTGTCTTATAGAATACCTTAGAGTTTCTCTGATCTTAAAGGCCATTTAGCTTTTAGTTATCAATGAGTTTCATGCATATAGATAAAGGGAAGGTAACACTGGTCTACTGGACCATCTGGCAAAGAATTAGTAACCAATATTGCTTGAACTGAAGATTAATTTTATTCTTTATACCAGTATAAGTAGGAAAGCAAAAGAAAGATTATTAGGTTGAAATTCAAAGGCTTCAAAGTCTTAATGTCTACCCTCCAGGACATACTGACCTTCCGTGAGGAAAGGGTCTTTATCTAGTTCACTGCTCCACCCCCAGCTCCTCATAGTGGCACATGCTAAGAACTCCAGAAGTGTAACAAACCAACTGAAGAAAACACTTTAATTTAAAAAAAATATGGGGCGCCTGGGTGGCTCAGTTGGTTAACCGTTGTCCAACTTTGGCTCAGGTCATGATCTCACAGTCTGTGAGTTCGAGCCCAGCATCGGGCTCTGTGCTGACAGCTCAGAGCCTGGAGCCTGCTTGAGATTCTGTGTCTCCCTCTCTCTCTGCCCCTCCCCTGCTCATGCTCTCTCTCCCTCTATTAAAAAAAAAATATATATATATATATATATATATATATATATAATAAATAAATAGGGCACCTGGGTGGATCAGTCGGTTGGGTGTCTGACTCTTGATTTCGGTTCAGGTCATAATCTCACAGTTAGTGGGATCAAGCCCCAAGCCAGATCCTGCTTGGGATTCTCTCTGCCCCTCTCGCACCCAAGTACTCTCTCAAAATAAACAAACATTTTAAAAAAAGAAGAAGAAAGTCAGGGTTTTTTTATTTTTAATGTTTATTTTTGAGAGACAGGGTGAGAGTGGGGGAGGGGCAGAGAGTGAGGGAGACACAGAATCAGAAGCAGGCTCCAGGCTCGAAGCTGTCAGCACAGAGCCCGACATGGGGCTCAAACTCACGAACCATGAGATCATGACCTGAGCCAAAGTCGGACGCTCAACCAACTGAGCCACCCAGGTGCCCCAATAAAGTCAGTCTTAAAGAGTTGGAAAACAATGAGTCATCAAATCCCAACCTCCTCCCCACATAGAATTTCCTTCTTTCAACATTTTACATTTCCAAACACCTCCTTGGGGAACTCATGAACTTAGGAGCACATTACAGTTGTGGAATAGATCCAAACCCCCTGCTTCTATTTCTCCCTCCCACTTCAAGCCCTTCTAAGGTCATGATCTCCCAAGTGGGGTGTATGAATACCAGAGAGTTTAAGAGTTGATCTATAGGTATGTTAGAAGAAAATTAGGCATTCCATTTGCAATTTCTCACAGTTTTAGATTTAAAAGTTATACCACTACTTAATACACAAATGGGCACTGGCACGCTCACTCAGGCCAGGCATCCGAATGGCACAAAGGGAAGAACAGTAGTCCCACAATGGGGAAAAGCCAAGAGTGGCGCCCTCACCTGGATATTCATTCCATGTCAGCATCCTGAAATATATTTGGGCATACGTTCTACATAATAAAAACAGACCTAAACACAGAATCCTTTTAAAGAGAACATGACAATAACTTTCTGATTTCCTGGCAGTTTTCTTCTACAGAAAGGGTTCCAAATAGACTAATCATTTATAAGATGACCCATGGCTATCAGCAGTATATGCTACCTAGCAGGTATCTTCCAAAAAACAAAACACGTTTTATATTTGCAAAGTAAAGACATTACTTTTTTTTTTTTTTTTTAGAGACTTTATTTTTAAGTAATCTCTACACCCAACGTGGGGCTCAGAGTCACAACCACTCGATCAAGAGTCACATGCTCCTCTGACTGAGCTAGCCAGGTGCCCCGAGGTATCGCTTTAATAATGAGAAAATAACTGATCCTGGGAACGTGAGTTCGAGCTCCGCATTGGGCTCCATGCTGGGTGGGGAGTCTACTTAAATAAAAAAAATTTTTAGGGGCACCTGGGTGGCTCAGTCAGTTAAGTGTCCGGTTTTGGCTCAGGTCATGATCTCGCAGTTCATGGGTTCGAGCCCTGCATCAGGCTCTGTGCTGACAGCTCAGAGCCCGGAGCCTGCTTCGGATTCTGTCTCTCTCTCTCTCTCTGCCCCATCCCCGCTCATTCTCTGTCTCTCAAAGGTGAATAAACGTTAAAAAAAAAAAAAACAAAAAACAAATTTTTAAAATAAACAAAATAGGTTAAAAAAAATTTTTTTAATATTTTTTTATGAGAGAAAGAGAAATGGAACGTGAGCAGGGGAGGGGCAGAGAGCGAGGGAGATACAGAATCCAAAGCAGGCTCCAGGCTCCGAGCTGTCAGCACAGAGCCCCACGCAGGGCTCGAATTCATGAACCGTGAGATTAAGGCCTGAGCTGAAGTCAGATGCTTAACCCACTGAGCACCCCCCCAGGTGCCCCAATAAAATAGCTTTTAAAGTTAATTTATATATATGTGTATATATATGTGCATATATGTGTATGTACATATATATAAATGCAACAACTTCAATTAACTATCAAGAAAAACTGAGATCAAGGAAGAAAGGAATGTCACAGCCCACTGCAACACAACCCTGTGCATAATTGATGGCAGAGAATTAAAACATTACTAATGTCACTAATGACATGATTCTTCCATTTAAACCTATAAATCTTCGTGAGGTATCTTTTATTTTTTCAGAGACAACGTGATTAAAATCAAAAGCCAAAAGCAACTGAATTTGGAATCAGAACTTTGAAGAGTTATTATCTAAGTGTCACATCAAAATTTATCCTAGTTCATACACAGCACACTCTAATAAATAAATCGACATCACATGTTTACTGGATGCTTCGACAAATTCTTCCCCTTCAAGGAACAGAACCATAATCTTCAGATCAAGTCTAGCCATAAATCATTTTGTCAGCAATCCTGAAGTCAAACTGTAAATTCAAATACCACCACCTCTGACTTCCCATGAAGATTAAAACTACACATGGGGTGCCTGGGTGGCGCAGTCGGTTGAGCGTCCGACTTCAGCCAGGTCACGATCTCGCGGTCCGTGAGTTCGAGCCCCGCGTCAGGCTCTGGGCTGATGGCTCAGAGCCTGGAGCCTGTTTCCGATTCTGTGTCTCCCTCTCTCTCTGCCCCTCCCCCGTTCATGTTCTGTCTCTCTCTGTCCCAAAAATAAATAAAAAAAAAACGTTGAAAAAAAAAAAAAACTACACAAATAAAGTGCCTAGCACGGTGTCTGAAATAAACAGATGCTCAATAAACATTAACAGCTCTTTCCCTGGCTTGAAGCCATGTGATTAGTGAAGAAATAGGGGCTTAAGATTTAGGTTTGGATTCTCATGGTACCACTTGCTAGCTGTGTAACATATTATTTAACTCCAACTTTAAAATGGAAATAATAATACCCATCTTATAAGATCAATGTGAAAAGTCATTAAAGAATAATTCATACAGTTATTCAACCCACAAAAGAATTAATAAATATCCAATCCAGGGCACCTGGGTGGCTCAGTCAGTTAAGCGTCTGACTTAAGGCTCAGGTCATGATCTCACTGTTTGTGAGTTCGAGCCCCACGTGGGGCTCCTGTGCTGACAGCACAGAGTCTGAAGCCTGCTTCATATTCTGTGTCTCCAGCTCTCTCTGCCCCTCCCCCACTTGTGCTTGCACTCTCTCTCTCTCTCTCCCTCTTGCTCAAAACTAAATATCTAAAAGAATTTTAATAAAATAAATAAGTGCCCAATACTCCTCCTTTAAGATAGCTTACTCATATCTATACCAAAAGTATAGATTCATGGGTCACCAAACTTAAAACTATCCATCACAATCCTTACCTTCTGCTAAGAATTACAGCAATATTGTACCCTGACACAGTGCATAGCATGGAATGTATACTCCGTTAATGTTTACTAAATTCAGGTGAATGACCATGTCCACAGGCACTTAGCTAACTGGCAGCCTGGGCTAGCCTGATCTAGTCAGGTGTGGGGCTGGGTCTACTGAAACCAGGGCTCTTTCCACTACCATTTGAACTCTCCCTAGTTAAGTCATCTACTCACCGAAAAAAATTATATGTTTATCCATACTAGTACAAATTAATTGAAGGGTCATAATAAGGTGTTACCCATAATTTGAATTTTTCAGGTTTCTGTGGCTAAAGAAGTCATTACTCTATTAAAATACTTTTATATAAAAGGAAAAAAAAACCATTTGTTGTTGTTTTTACACAGCTTCTATGGGGGGGGGGGTTCCCTTTTGTTTTGCACAACTACCACCGGAAAGTCACCTATGTTCCTTTCTCCTAAATGTCACCTGCGTAGGATTCAAATGCTAGCAGCAAACTGTAGCGCAGCAAATAAAGGGCTGGGGGAAGGAGAAAAGCCGTCCCATTCGTGTTCGACTCCGGACTGAATACAGTGTAAGCAGACTACCATGCCCTGAACATACAAATGCAGGCACATCTGCACGTGGGGAGTTTAACCATACGTGAAGTACCTGTAAGACACACGGAGTCAACTCACAGCCTAGGGATGACAAGCCGACAACAGGTTTTTTTAAAGGGTCTGAAACTCGCAGCTTCAGCCCTCTCGCAACACCTGTTTGCGATCTGTCACGTGAAGCAAATAGGCGTAATTCAACGGCACCACCCGGGCCACACAACCACTCGCAGGGTGGCCCTGTAGACGTACCATCAGGCAAAAAAAAACCAGGCAAACCGGCAAGAGGCCTTCGCCTAACTTGCCTTCCAGATAGCAAACGCCGTACCGACAGACCGCGGGGTTCAAACAGCCCACCCAGAATAAATAAAGGAATACGAATTGTGACATCCCCAAAGGTCCTCCCTCATCCTTCAGCTTTCCAGAGTGTCATCCCATGAAATAGGATTTGTTTGCCACAGAACCCCGCGACCCCTGCTACGCCAGGGACAGCGAGGGTCGCCTCCTTCCAGGGACCCGTTGCGGCCAGCGTCAAAGACCCCAAAACCACTGACGCAACTGCTTCCCTCAGTGGAGACTCCATCACGTCTGTTAAGTTTCAGAAACACGTGATTTGGGGACGCAAACTTGCTAGAAACGGGCTAAACACTTGAACACGTTTCTGTGAGCCCCTGGCACACTCCACTTGGATCCCAACCATTCCCAGGGAGGGGCTGCCCGTCACCAATCCTGGGTGACACGCGTTCAAACCGCCCCAAGGAGGGCAGCGAGACCCTCCGGGCCGGCCGCCGGCCGCTCTTACCCATTTGTCCAAAGGGACTTGGGCGAGGGACCCGGTGCCCTGGTACAGGTCCAGGCTGAGCTGCTCCAAGCTCAGCTTCTCCTGAAGGAAGTGGCCCAGGTACCTCTGCAGGAGGTACCGACAGGCCCTCTTCTTGATGGACTCCGAAAACGGCCAAGGCATGACGAGGGCTGGCCGCGGGGCCCGTGGGGACTGCAGGCGGCGGCTCCGGCCCTGGGGCCCAGGCTCCGGCTCCAGGCCGCGGCGGCGGCGCCTCGGGTCCCGGCCGGCGTCCCCGGTCCGCGGCGGGGCCTAAGCCCGGGACGACCCCTCCATGCCCGCTCGGCGCCGGGCGTCCCTCAGGGCGACCCCATCGCCGGCGCCGCGTCGCTCGCGCTAGGCCCGGCAGGGACAAGGCGCGGGGGAGCCCCCGTCGCCCCGGGCCCGGGACACCTCCGGGAGGATCCTACTCGGCACAGAGAGGGGATGCAAGAGAACACGCGGGGAGGCGGCAGGGCCCGAGGCAGGTACTTAGGCACCCTCCTCCACCGCCGCCGCCGCCGCGCGTCGAATTTGTTGTCATCCGCGGGGCGCGCTCCCGGCTCTGGGGCGCTCCCGGCTCTGGGACGCTCCCGGCGCGTTCGCGAGACCCACGCTCGCTGCGCGCCGCCGGTCGCTGGCGGAAGTGACGCCACACTAGGGCTAAGGAGGCGGGGAGAAGGGCCCTGAAGGGAGCGGTTCCGGCTCTGAGGGGGCGGGGCGAGGGCGGGAGGCGGGACGGCGCCGCGGGGCCGCTCCAGAAGCCCCGGGAGGGAGGAAGAGGAGGACGCCGGGCGCGCGCAGGTGAGCTGTCGCGGGGCCGGATGCGGATGGGTGGCCGCCGAGAGGGGCTCGGGGCCGCCCTGGGGCCCTGCGAGCGGGCCGGGCCGTGGGGGGCGACGGCGGAAGGGGCCCGGTGGCCGCGTTGACAGGGGTCTGAGGGTGCGTTTGGCCTGGGCCGTGCGGTCACCCGGGACCCCGACCCCGGAAACGGGCGCTCCGAGCTCCGCGGGCCCCACGCGAAGGGCTGCAGCACCTCCACGTCCTTCCCGCCCCCGGTATGGACCGGTGCCCATTGTCAGCAAGTTATGCGTCCCCCGCCTCTTTCAGGTATTGTTTCCCAAGCTTCGCCCTCGGTACTGTTTGGCTAGCGGCTGGCAGTTTCCAGAGCGCTGCCTTCGTGCGGGGTGTGCTGCACCGGCGACCGGGAAACTTGAGTTTGGGAGGCATCTGTGGGCAGAACTGCTTTCTCTGACCGATGCCAGAGCCTCCGGACCCCGCCGAAACCTGGGCGAAGTACTTGTGCTGCTCTGGGAATCTGCGCAATCGTATTTCTGCCTTCATTTGGGGGGAAACTCCTGCAGAGGCCGAGCCGGCCGTTAACTTGGTCAACCCCCCCCCCCCCCCCCCCACCGAAAGGCCTGCGTGCGGGTGTTCGGTGTCCTGGAGGCCAGATGCCCGGGGTTAGGATCCAGACTAGCCGAGCTTGCAATTGGGGGCGAACCTAAACAGAGCCGCGATACACAACGGTTTCATTAGGGATAGCGAATGAAGTCGACCGGTTTAAGGAGATTTCACTGATGTGTGGGTAACTTTCACAAATGCCTTAGAAACACCGAGACAGCCCGGAAGTGTTGACAGATGAGAAAGCGGAAAAACCCCTTTCCACAACCACCTTTTCATTTGAGAACCAGAGTGTTCTCTGGTATACGTAGTTGCTTGGATTGTTGGTTCCCCTCCTTCTTTGTAGACTTGTCCCAAGCATCCTCGGTAACTTCATTCCCCTTGCTCTTCATTCATTCAAAAACATTCGTTAAGGGTCTATGAAATCTAGGTCTCCGCAGTTGGTGATGTGGAGAAGGTAGAAAAGAATCCAAGGAGTTTGTGTTCTATAGTGAAAGGGCCATTACTGTCTTCAGTGAGTATTGATTTATTGAGTGCTATGTGCCAGGGACTGTTCTCGGTGCTGGGACAGCAGTGAACGGATTAAGTGTCTGGCCTCATGGAGCTTCACATTTCACTGAAAGGAAGGGAAACAGTAATTAAATAGTATATCATATGCCCTGTGCTGGTAAGTGCTGTAGAAAAAACATAAAGCGATATAATGAAGAAGGAAGAGATTTACCACTTTTACGTAGAGGGGTGAGAGAAGGCCTGTCTTATTTAATAAGATGGTGGGGCTTTTTTTTAATTTTTTTTAATATTTTCTTTTTAATTTATTTTTGAAAGCAAGAGAGACAGATCATGAGCGGGGGAAAGGCGGAGAGAGGGAGGAAGACAGAATACAAAACAGGCTCCAGGCTCCTAGCTGTCAGCACAGAGCCCTACGGGGGGGGGGGGGGGGGGGGGGCCTAGAACTCACAGAACGCGAAACCGTGACCTGAGCCACCCAGGTACCCCAATAAGGTGATGTTTTAAAAGAGACCGAGAAAACTGGGAAGGAAGGCATGGGGATACCTGGAAGAGTTGTTTCCCGGGGCAGGGGAACAGCAGGTGCAGACCCTATGGCAAGGGCATGCTTGGTGAGTTCAGAGAACATCAGCGGCGAATGAAGGGGAGTTGAAGCTGGGGCTAGAGAGTAGGCAGTCTTACAGAGCCCCACAAGGACTTTGGCCTTTTACTCGGGGTGGGTGAATGGGTTAGAGGAGAGGAATGACATAATGTGGCCTAATTTTCCACAGGGTCATGCTAACTGCGTTCTGGAGGTGGGAGGACCGCAGGAGAAAAAGCCAGACCCGTTAGAGAGAGGCATTGCAGTAATCCAAGCAACAGAAGGCAGTATCTTGGACTAGAGTAGTAGTGGTAAAGGTAGTAAGTAGCAGTTAGTTTCTGGGTGTATTTTGAAGATGGTAAGTAAGATGTGTGTACGAATGATAATTATGTTTGCCATAAAAAGAGTATAAACAAAGTGATGAAAAAGTGAGATCTCATCTGGCTGGCAATCAGAATAGGCCTTGGAAGATTTGAACTGGACTTTTGACAAATGGATACAGTTGACTTCTTTCAAGTCCGAGTGACATGTGACTCCTTTTGGAATACAGAATTGCCTTCAGGCTGTCCGTGAAACCCCTGAAATTTCCATCAGTAAAGAAAAATAAAAATCGGAAGATTTTACAACTTACATGCTCCCTTTGAGTGTTAAGGGTGTTGCCTTGTGCATGCTATGTTTTCTAGGAGAAATTCAGCATAAATGTTAAGGCTTAGGACATAGCATTATTACACCTTTAGCTCAAATAGGGTATGAACTCACCGTAAATCCCAGTGCTATTTTCGTGTTTTCATCATCGCAAAATGTTAACACCTAGTGCTAATTAAATGAGGAAAGTGAAGAAACACCATCAACTGAACACTGTCAACTTTTTAAGAATTCTGTAAAAGGCTTTGAAGTGACGGGTTAGAAGCTGTATACCAGAGCTACGTACATCCTTCAAAGAAATCCGTGTTAATGTGTGAAGCAAAAGGAAAGCGGATGAAATGCTCTTGGCCTTTTGAGACTTGCACTTGAGGTAGGATTATTGGCCATAGGGCTCCCACGTCGCATGGTCCTGGGAGTTGTACAAGACAGCAACGGCCACGGCACTTTACATGGTGTGAAGAGGACCAAACTCAGAGTTAAGTGGCTTGAGTTTCAGGGTCAGGTCTTTAGCTATCTTTTTAATATGTATATTAAAAAGATATATATCATATATCAGATATATTAGATATAATATCTAATATATCAGATATATGATATATATCTTTTTATATATATAATAATTGACAGTATTTCCTGAGCTTAGCACCATGCTAAGCACTTTCCATAAACTCACTCATTTAGTACTCGGGGTATCCCTCTAGGTAGGGGCTGTGGTTAGCTCTGTTTAGAGAGGAAGGACTGTGTGACTAGAGAGATTCAAGTATCTTGCCCCAAGTCTCAGAGTAAGTGGCAGAGCTCAGATTGCTGCCCTTTTCAAGACCCTTTAACCACCGCACCATACTGGCCACTTCTTGTCCATGTTGAGAGGATTTGCCAGGCTGAAAATCAAATAAAAGTAATCATGATTAAGATACTGCGTTCCAGCCCTCTGTGGACTTTTGCAATGTCAAACTCTCAAAGTGAAAATATGAACTCTATATACTGCTCTTGAAATCATGCTGCCTCTATTCTTTTATGCCGTATGTATGCACTGTGTTTTGTCATCAAGGACAAATCCACAGTCTTTTTTCAGCTCTTTGATGCTGTAAATTTGTGTTGAAACGCAGCAAAGCCTACTAAATTAAGTAGAGAATGAACTTAGTGATAAATACCTTGGTAACCAGTTCATAAATCCTCCAAAACACTAACATAGCACAAAGATTATACCAACGGACGAAGTAAGAGCTTGTTCCTAAATAATTGGTGTATGATGTTATAAGGAATGATTTTGGAAACTTTATACAAGGTGACACAATCTACCAGAATAACTGATAGCACCAGTAAGGTATTCCAATTTTTTGAAGGTGCTGGTGATGGCATATTGCTCAGAACCTGGTAGAGAGCCAATTCAGAGTTGAAATGGAAAGCAGAAAGGTTTTCTATTTTATATCTCTTTGGATATTGATTTCTCTTATGTTGCTTATACTGTACTTTATATTAAGTGTAGACCAAATCCTCTGCATAACCTAGAGGATTACGTGGAAACAAACTAATGCTGGGAGGATT
Organism: Puma concolor; assembly: GCF_028749965.1. NCBI lineage: Eukaryota > Metazoa > Chordata > Mammalia > Carnivora > Felidae > Puma > Puma concolor. The sequence goes on along the minus strand of NC_141672.1, from coordinate 9,417,383 downwards.
TTTATTTTAAGCGTTTGGTATTTGAGACTTTTCTTAGAATTTCATTTGTAATTTCTGGTTTTGAAGGAAAGGTTGTTTATGGGGGTATAGTGCTGATGCTTATTTACAGTTTTTTTTTTTTAATATGAACTTTATTGTCCAGTTGGTTTCCATACAACACCCAGTGCTCATCCCAACAGGTGCCCTCCTCAGTGCCCATCACCCACCTCCCCTCCCTCCCACCCCCCATCAACCCTGTTTGTTCTCAGTTTTTTTTTTAAGTTTTTTTTAATGCTTATTTGTTTTTCAGAGAGAGACAGAGACAGAGTATGAGCAGGGGAAGGGCAGAGAGAGAGTGAGACAGAATCTGAAGCAGGCTCCAGGCTCTGAGCTGTCATCACAGAGCCTGACATGGGGCTCGAACTCACAAACCGTGAGATCATGCCCTGAGCCAAAGTTGGAGACTTAATGGACTGAGCCACCCAGGTGCCCCTCTTCTCAGTTTTTAAGAGTCTCTTATATTTTGGCTCCCTCCCTCTCTAACCTCTTTTTTTTTTCTTCCCCTCCCCCATGGTCTTCTGTTAAGTTTCTCAGGATCCACGTAAGAGTGAAAACATATGGTATCTGTCTTTCTCCGTATGACTTATTTCACTCAGCATCACACTCTCCACTTCCATCCACGTTGCTACAAAAGGCCAGATTTCATTCTTTCTCATTGCCAAGTAGTATTCCATTGTGTATATAAACTGCAGTTTCTTTATCCATTCACCAGTTGATGGACATTTAGGCTCTTTCCATAATTTGGCTATTGTTGTAAGTGCCGCTATAAACATTGGGGTCCAAGTGCCCCTATGCATCAGCACTCCTGGATCCCTTGGGTGAATTGCTAGCAGTGCTATTGCTGGGTCATAGGGTAGATCTATTTATAATTTTTTGAAGAACCTCCACACTGTTTTCCAGAGCAGCTGCACCAGTCTGCATTCCCACCAACAGTGCAAGAGGGTTCCCATTTCTCCGCATCCTCGCCAGCATCTATAGTCTCCTGATTTGTTCATTTCAGCCACTCTGACTGGCGTGAGGTGATATCTCAGTGTGGTTTTGATTTGTATTTCCCTGATGAGGAGCGATGTTGAGCATCTTTTCACGTGCCTGTTGGCCATCCGGATGTCTTCTTTAGAGAAGTGTCTATTCATGTTTTCTGCCCATTTCTTCACTGGATTATTTGTTTTTCAGGTGTGGAGTTTGGTGAGCTCTTTATAGATTTTGGATACTAGCCCTTTGTCCGATATGTCATTTGCAGATATCTTTTCCCATTCCGTTGGTTGCTTTTTAGTTTTGTTGATTGTGTCCTTTGTGGTGCAGAAGCTTTTTATCTTCATGAGGTCCCAATAGTTCATTTTTGCTTTTAATTCCCTTGCCTTTGGAGACGTGTCAAGTAAGAAATTGCTGTGGCTGAGGTCAGAGAGGTTTTTTCCTGCTTTCTCCTCTAGGGTTTTGATAGTTTCCTGTCTCACATTCAGGTCCTTTATCCATTTTGAGTTTATTTTTGTGAATGGTGTAAGAATGTGGTCTAGTTTCATCCTTCTTCATGTTGCTGTCCAGTTCACCCAGCACCATTTGTTAAAGAGACTGTCTTTTGTCCATTGGATATTCTTTCCTGCTTTGTCAAAGATTAGTTGGCCATACTTTTGTGGGTCTAATTCTGGGGTTTCTATTCTATTCCATTGGTCTATGTGTCTGTGTTTGTGCCAATACCATGCTGTCTTGATGATTACAGCTTTGTAGTAGAGGCTAAAGTCTGGGATTGTGATGCCTCCTGCTTTGGTCTTCTTCTTCAAAATTACTTTGGCTCTTCAGGGCCTTTTGTGATTCCATACAAATTTCTAGCTTCGAGGAGAATGCTGGTACAGTTTTGATTGGGATTGCATTGAATGTGTAGATAGCTTTGGGTAGTATTGACATTTTAACAATATTCTTCCAATCCATGAGCACGGAATGTTTTTCTTTATATCTTCTTCAGTTTCCTTCATAAGCTGTCTATAGTTTTCAGCATACAGATATTTTACATCTTTGGTTAGGTTTATTCCTAGGTATTTTATGCTTCTTGGTGCAATTGTGAATGGGATCTGTTTCTTTGTCTTTCTGTTGCTTCATTATTAGTGTATAAGAATGCAACTGATTTCTGTACATTGATTTTGTATCCTGCGACTTTGCTGAATTCATGTATCAGTTCTAGCAGACTTTTGGTGGAGTCTGTCAGGTTTTCCGTGTATAATATCATGTCATCTGCAAAATGAAAGCTTGACTTCATCTTTGCCAATTTTGATGCCTTTGATTTCCTTTTGTTGTCTGATTGCTGATGCTAGAACTTCCAACACTATGTTAAACAACCGCAGTGAGAGTGGACATCCCTGTCGTGTTCCTGATCTCAGGGAGAAAGCTCCCAGTTTTTCCCCATTGAGGATGATGTTAGCTGTGGGCTTTTCATAAATGGCTTTTATGATGTTAAAGTATGTTCCTTCTATCCTGACTTTCTTGAGGGTTTTTATTAAGAAAGGATGCTGAATTTTGTCAAATGCTTTTTCTGCATCGATTGACAGGATCATATGGTTCTTATCTTTTCTTTTATTAATGTGATGTATCACATTGATAGATTTGCGAATGGTGAACCAGCCCTGTAGCCCAGGAATGAATCCCACTTGATCATGGTGAACAATTCTTATTATATGCTGTTGAATTCGATTTGCTAGTATCTTATTGAGAAATTTTGCATCCATATTCACCAGGGATATTGGCCTATAGTTCTCTTTTTTTGCTGGGTCTCTGTCTGGTTTAGGAATCAAAGTAATACTGGCTTCATAGAATGAGTCTGGAAGTTTTCCTTCCCTTTTTATTTTTTGGAACAGCTTGAGAAGGATAGGTATTATCTCTGCTTTACATGTCTGGTAGAATTCCCCAGGGAAGCCATCTGGTCCTGGATTCTTATTTGTTGGGAGATTTTTGATAACTGATTCAATTTCTTCACTGGTTATGGGTCCATTCAAGTTTTCTATTTCTTCCTGATTGAGTTTTGGAAGTATGTGGGTGCTTAGGAATTTGTCCATTTCTTCCAGGTTGTCCAGTTTGTTGGCATATAATTTTTCATAGTATTCCCTGATAATTGCTTTTATTTCTGAGGGATTGGTTGTAATAATTCTATTTTCATTCATGATTTTATCTATTTGGGTCATCTCCCTTTTCTTTTTGAGAAGCCTGGCTAGAGGTTTATCAATTTTGTTTATTTTTTCAAAAAACCAACTCTTGTTTTCATTTATCTGCTCTACAGTTTTTTTAGATTCTATATTGTTTATTTCTGCTCTGATCTTTATTATTTCTCTTCTTCTGGGTTTGGGGTGTCTTTGCTGTTCTGCTTCTGTTTTCCTTTATGTGTGCTGTTAGATTTTGTATTTGGGATTTTTCTTGTTTCTTGAGATAGGCCTGGATTGCAATGTATTTTCCTCTCAGGACTGCCTTCGCTGCATCCCAAGGTGTTTGGATTGTTGTATTTTCATTTTCATTTGTTTCCATATATTTTTTAATATCTTCTCAATTGCCTGGGTGACCCATTCATCCTTTAGTAGGGTGTTCTTTAACCTCCATGGTTTTGGAGGTTTTCCAGACTTTTTCCTGTGGTTGATTTCAAGCTTCATAGCATTGTGGTCTGAAAGTGTGCATGGTATGATCTCAATTCTTGTATACTTATGAAGGGCTGTTTTGTGACCCAGTATGTTATCTATTTTGGAAAAATGTTCCATGTGCACTTGAGAAGAAAGTATATTCTGTTGCTTTGGGATGCAGAGTTCTAAATGTGTCTGTCAAGTCCATCTGATCCAATGTATCATTCAGGGCCCTTGTTTCTTTATTGATCCTGTGTCTAGATGATCTATTCTTGTTGTAAATGGAGTATTAAAGTCCCCTGCAATTACCACATTCTTATCAATAAAGTTGCTTATGTTTGTGATTAATTGTTTTATATGTTTGGGGGCTTCCGTATTCGGGGCATAGACATTTATAATTGTTAGCTCTTCCTGATGGATAGACCCTGTAATTATTATATAATGCCCTTCTTCACCTCTTGTTACAGCCTTTAATTTAAAGTCTAGTTTGTCTGATGTAAGTATGGCTACTCCAGCTTTCTTTTGGCTTCCAGTGGCATGATAAATAGTTCTCCATCCCCTCACTTTCAATCTGAAGGTGTCCTCAGGTCTAAAATGAGTCTCTTGTAGACAGCAAATAGATGGGTCTTGTTTTTTTTTATCCATTCCGATACCCTATGTCTTTTGGTTGGAGCATTTAGTCTATTTACATTCGGTGTTATAGAAAGATATGGGTTTAGGGTCATTGTGATGTATGTAGGTTTCATGCTTGTAGTGATGTCTCTGGTACTTTGTGGTCCTTGCAACATTTCACTCACAGAATCCCCCTTAGGATCTCTTGTAGGGCCGGTTTAGTGGTGATGAATTCCTTCAGTTTTTGTTTGTTTGGGAAGACCTTTATCTCTCCTTCTATTCTAAATGACAGACTTGCTGGATAAAGGATTCTCGGCTGCATATTTTTTCTGTTCATTACATTGAAGATTTCCTGCCATTCCTTTCTGGCCTGCCAAGTTTCAGTAGATAAATCCGTCACTAGTCTTATCGGTCTCCCTTTATATGTTAGAGCATGTTTATCCCTCGCTGCTTTCAGAATTTTCTCTTTATCCTTGTATTTTGCCAGTTTCACTATGCTATGTCATGCAGAAGATCGATTGAAGTTATGTCTCAAGGGAGTTCTCTGTGCCTCTTGGATTTCAATGCCTTTTTCCTTCCCCAGATCAGGGAAGTTCTCAGCTATGATTTGTTCAAGTACACCTTCAGCCCCTTTCTCTCTCTCTTCCTCTTCTAGAATTCCTATTATACGGACATTGTTCCATTTCATTGCATCACTTAGTTCTCTAATTCTCCCCTCATATTCTTGGATTTTTTTCTCTCTCTTTTTCTCAGCTTCCTCTTTGTCTCCATAATTTTATCTTCTAATTCACCTATTCTCTCCTCTGCCTCTTCAGTCCCAGCTGTGGTCGCATCCATTTTATTTTGCACCTCATTTATAGCATTTTTTAGTTCCTCATGACTGTTTCTTAGTCCCTTGATCTCTGTAGCAATAGATTCTCTGCGGTCTATAATTTTTTCAAGCCCAGCAATTAATTTTATGACCATTATTCTAAATTCTTGTTCTGTTATATTGCTTAAATCGTTTTTGATCAATTCGTTAGCTGTCGCTACTTCCTGGAGTTTCTTTTGAGAGTTCTTCTGTTTTGTCATTTTGGATAGTCCCTGGGGCGGCAGAACCGCACGGCACTTCCCCCGTGGTCTGGAGTAACTTGTGTTGGTGGGCGGGCCGCAGTCAGAGCCGATGTCTGTCCCCAGCCCACTGCTGGGGCCACAGTCAGACTGGTGTCTACCTTATCTTCCCCAGGGGCAGGACTCACTGTGGAGTGGTGTGGCCCTGTCTGGGCTACTTGCACACTGCCAGGCTTGTGGTGCTGCTTTGAATGGGATCTGGCGTATTAGCCGGGGTGGATCCGCAAGGTGCACAGGGGCAGGAGGGGCAGACTCAGCTTGCTTTGCCCTTGGTGGTCCCCTGCGGGGGGGGCCCTGCAGCCCTGGGAGGGAGGCAGACCCCTCGGAGGGATGGATCCACAGAAGCACAGTGTTGGGTGTTTGCACCGTGCAAGCAAGGTCAGTGACGGGAACTGGTTCCCTTTGGGATTTCAGCTGGGAGATGGCGCTGGCCAGCATCTTTGTTCCCCGCCTAGCTGAGCTCTGTTTTCCGGGGCTCAACACCTCTCCCTCCCAGTGTCCTCTTGCCCTCCCGCTTTCTGAGTAGAGCTGTTGACTTTTAACATTTCAGATGTTAAGTCCCGCTGGCTGTCAGAACTCACTTAGGCCGGCCCCTCCGCTTTTGCAGGCCAGACTGGGGGGCTCTGCCTGGCCAGGCGGGCTGCCCCTCCACCGCCCCGGCTCCCTCCCGCCAGTCCGTGTAGCGCGCACCGCCTCTCCGCCCCTTCCTACCCTCTTCCGTGGGCCTCTTGTCTGCGCCTGGCTCCGGAGAGTCCGTTCTGCTAGTCTTCTGCCGGTTTTCTGGGTTATTTAGGCCAGTGTGGGTGGAATCTAGGTGATCAGCAGAACGCGGTGAGGCCAGCGTCCTCCTATGCCACCATCTTCTCCGCTTATTTGCAGTTTAAAAGGCCTCTCAAATTAATGCTATCTGTATATTTCTTCACTGTTAGCTCCCTCCATAATCAGCAAAAGTACCGTACAATTCTGTTGGCTTGATTCGTTATTACTCAGTTGTGTATGTGTGTCTCTGCCATTGTTGGAAATGGGGTGCAGAGTAATTTTATAAATCAGTGTACAAATGGAAAAATAGGCCATTTTCATTTGAATTGCAAATACCATGGGGGTGCCTGGGTGGCTCAGTCGGTTAAGTGTCCAACTCAGGTCATGATCTCATGGTTCTGGAATTCGAGCTCCGCTTCGAGCTCTGTGCTGACAGCTCAGAGCCTGGTGACTGCTTTAGATTCTGTGTCGCCCTCTCTCTCTGCCCCTCCTCTGCTTGCTTTCTGTCTCTCTGTCTCTCTCTCTCTCTCTCAAAAATAAACAAACATTAAAAATATTTTTTAATAAAATTCTGTATATTTGTAATACTATAAATGATTCTGATTTTAATTTCAAAACACACATATATCTTAGAAAACACACAAAATGTTATGTGTTAACAGAAAACAAAGATTAAACTAGCTTTGGCTGATTCCTGAATGTTGCTAATTATAATGAATCAACTTTATTCATCTTTACTTTCAAAACACTTGTTTGAAGTGCAGATAAATTCAAACCTCTCAAGCTACCAGTTACTTTATCTCAACAGCTTAGCTTCTCTAAGGAGTGTTTCCGCTTCTATACCTTGTACTTCCCAATATATCATGTTTTCAAAGCAGGTTTGTCTTATTGCAAACATAATATATTTCCTTTTTGCCATAGAAAAAGTAGAAGATAAAAAGTTAAGAGGTTGGGAATAAAGGCCTTAGTAGTCAATATGTTGATAACCAGTTTCCTGCATCTTCCAAAAACGCTACCAGAGCTCCAAAAGCATACCACCAGATGGAGTAAGAGCTATCAAGAATTACCTTGGCTGTTTGCAAAACACAGTATCCTAACTGCAGTGGGAGGAGATATAAAGACTTAGAGAGGTCTAACTCGATACTAACCTGCTACCCTTCTACTAGCTTCCACCTCTGCTCACTAATTTTATACCCCTAGCTAGATCCAGTGCCTGGAATTTTAAGCCTTTTGAGTTAATTTCTAAGATTAGAGCAGCATTTCTTTTATTTTTCACTCAAATATTTTTATCAGAAGCAAACTCTAGGGGTATGGAGGCATAACCTGAAGAGGATATGGCCTAAGACCTCCGTGTGCTTTAAAGTTCTAGGCAATTTTGCATCGTGCTACTTAATACTGTTACTATAGCAGTGACGTGTATTTGAGGGGAATGTCTACAGTGTTTATCCGGTGGCTTTGTATGCCCCTTGTCACAGGGCCAAGTATCACAGCTTGAGAAGCAGAGAGTTAGAGTTTTTTCTTTGGTTTATTCATTCGGAAAATATTCAGTGAGAAGCACCTGTCTGGCTTAGTCAGTGGAGTGTGTGACTCTTGATCTCGGGATTGTGAGTTCGAGCCGCACATTGGGTGTAGAGATTATAAATAAATAAACTTAAGTATATATATATATATATATATATATACACACACACACATATGTATACATATATACATATGTATATATATATACACATATATATGTGTGTGTATACATATGTATATATAGATATATATATATTCAGTAAAGATCTGCCTTATGGGAGATGTGCTGATGCTGTAGACATCACGGACCCTGATTTGCAATGAAGTATGAAAACTTGCAGCAATACTGATGCAAAGGAAGAAGGACATAGTGATTTACCCTCTCTTGAGATCAGATACAGAATCCTGAAATAAATGTGTCTGAGCTGAATTTTGAAGAATTAAAAGTCTGAAAGTACAGCTCAACTTGGAAAAATGCAGGCACCAACCCCCATGCAGTTGAAAGTCCAGATATAACTTTTGACTCCCCAAACTCTGAACCAATAGCCTACTGTTGACCTGAAGTCATACCAATGATATGAACAGTTAACATATATTTTGTATGTTGCATGCATTATGTGCTTTATTTTTAACAATCAGTGGAGAAAAGGCATTACTAAATAAGTCACAAAGAAGAGAAAATCGATTTGTAGTACATTATTTTAAAAACCTGCATGTTGGGGCGCCTGGGTGGCGCAGTCGGTTAAGCGTCCGACTTCAGCCAGGTTGCGATCTCGCGGTCCGTGAGTTCGAGCCCCGCGTCGGGCTCTGGGCTGATGGCTCAGAGCCTGGAGCCTGTTTCCGATTCTGTGTCTCCCTCTCTCTCTGCCCCTCCCCCGTTCATGCTCTGTCTCTCTCTGTCCCAAAAATAAATAAACGTTGAAAAAAAAAAAAAATTAAAAACCTGCATGTAAGCGGAACTATGCATATCGAACCCATGTTGTTCAAGGGTCACCTGCAGTGTCAAAATACAGTGGTTTTTAAGTTTGAAACACGAGTCTCATACAAATTTAGCGAGCATGTGTCAGAAATGTATTTCCCTCCACAGAGTGACGCATGAGAATAGAAGGCACAGTCTAAGAACTACAGTTAATGATGTTGTAATAGCTGTGCAGCGGGACAGGTGGTAGCCACACTCGGGGTGAACACGCGTTAACGTATGAGCTTGTCGAGTCATTAAGTTGCATACCTGAGACTAGCATCGTGTGTCAACTGTACTCAAATTTGTGTAATGTATGTGATTCATTAATGAAGGAACTGGCAAGATGGTAAAGCTGATCCAAAGTAATATGGGAAAGGAGTGCCTGGTTGGCTTGGTTGCTGGACAGTACAACTCTTGACCTTGGGGTCATGAGTTTGAGCCCCCATGTTTGGTGTAGAGATTACTTTAAACCTTTTAAAATATATATATATATATATATATATATATATATATATATATATATATATATATGTATGTATGTATGGGATTGTCCAAAATCGCTGAAAGAAAAACAGAAATGAGATCACGAAGTTAGCTCAAAACTGGCTACTGGGATATGCACTTGTAGCGAAGGCAGAGGGACAGGGCTCAGATTTCCCCTTCTATCTGAAACAGTGAGAAAGTGGGCAAAAGTATATGGGAGAAAAAGGCTTTTAAGACTTAGAGCATCAGACAGTGAAGAACACTGATCCCTGAGAGGCAAGATACAAATGAGATGAGCCCAGGGGCGCCTGGGTGGCTCCGTCAGTTAAGTGGCCGACTTCGGCTCAAGGTCATGATCTCTCAGTCTGTGAGTTTAAGCCCCGTGTCGGGCTCTGTGCTGACAGCTCAGAGACTGGAACCTGCTTCAGATTCTGTGTCTCCTCTTCTCTGCCCCTCTCCCGCTCATACTCTGTCTCTCTGTCTCAAAAATAAATAAATATTAAAAAAAAGAAAATGAGATGAGCCCATTGCCCCAGCTTATTGCTTCAAGAGAATTTCTAGCCATGGCACCAGGAGAAGAAGCCCATGTGGAGCCCAGTAGTCTCCCTTCCCTTAATTGAGGATATTGAGCTAGGAGTTCGGAAAGGCGAAGCCAGCTAGGGGGGAATACTAGAAAGTAGAGAACTTCACGGAAAGCAAGAAATACACAGAGGATCCTTCTCCGGCCTGCAGCTGAGTGCTGATCAACATGTAGGTGTGAGGAAACTACCCAAAAGAATTAGAGGACTTTTCAGAACTCAGACAGGACCAGGGATGTTCCTGTTCCTATCACCCTTAATGGAAAACCTCATAATCCCTAGGACATCAGAATGTTCAGAAAGGTTTTTGACTCTATAGTTGTGTCAAAATTAACCAGAAGTGAAGTGTAGCTTTGATACTGCCTTGAAAAGTCTAAAAGCAAGACCCAAAAGGACCAAGCTGTTTCCAGATAACTATACCCCAGAAGAATGCTCAATAATAATTATAGGAGTATTAAAATAGCCAAGACCATACAAGGTAAAATACACATTGTCTGGCATCCAATAAAAAATTACCAGGCATGCAAAGCAGGTTTACTCTAGGTTTACAACCTATAGTAAGAAAAATCTATAAGTTGAAATTAACCCAGAAATAGCAAATCAGTAGACAGGGACATTAAAACTCTATTGCATATGTTTAAAAAGCTAGAGAAAAGACTGAACAAATTAAGCAGAGACATGGAAAATATGTATTTTTTTAAGACTCAAGTTGAAGAGATTGGATACAGCAAAAGAAAAGATTCGTGAATTTGAAGACATAGCAATAAAAGCTCTTCAAAGTGAAACACAAAGAGAAAGAGACTAAAAACATGAAAAAAGGAGTAGGACAACTTCACTTAGACTAATGTTTATTAAATTGTGGCGTCCCTGAAGAGGGGAGGAACAGATCAATGTTTGAAGAAATAATAGCCAAGGGACACCTGGGTGGTTCATTCGGTTGAACATCCAACTCTTGGTTTTAGCTCAGGCCATGATCTCATGATTTGTGAGTTGAAGCCCTGTGCCTGTCTCTGCCCTGATAGTGCAGAGCCTGCTTGGGATTCACTCTCTCCCTCTCTTTGCCCCTCCCCCACTCATGCATGCTCACACTCTCTCTCAAATAAATAAAAACTTAAAAAAAAGAATTTCCAAATTGTTCCAAATTTGTTAAAAACTATATAAACCCACAGATGCAAGAGACTCAGTGAACCCCAAGTAAAAGAAACAAGGAAAACTACACCAAGAGGAACAGAGGTAACAGTGACATTAGATTTCTCATAGGAAATCACGTAAGCAAGAAAATAGAGAAACATCTTTAAAGTCTTGAAAGGCGGGGTGGGGGGGAGCCCTGTTAACCTAGGATTCTATACCCGGCAAAACTATCTTTGAAAAATGAAGGTAAAAGGAAGACTTACTTAAATAAAAGCTGAAAGAATTTATTAATAGCGGGTCTGCACTACAGGAATGTTAAAGGAAATGTTCAGGCAGAGAAATATGATACAAATCATAGACACAAATGTAGACAAACAGGAAGGAATGCGGAACACCAGAGATGGAACTATCTGGTTAAATATAAAATACTTGTTTTCTTATTATCTAAACTCTGAAAAATTATTGACTGTTTAAAACAAAAGTAGTATGTACTATCAAGTTTCTGACACGTAGAAGTAAAATAAGACAAAAATAGCACAAAGGCTACATAGTATACTTTTGTAAAGTTCTTATACTGTACATGAAGTGGTATATCACTTCAAGGTTGAAGGTAGATGATGATAATTAAAGATGTATAGAGTAAAGTAACCACTAAAAACACACAAAGAGTTCTAGTTAATAAGCCACCAAACGATATAAAATAGAATCCTAAAAAGTGGTCAGTCCAAAAGTAGGCAGAAAAAGAAGGAAAAAGGAAGAGAGTATAAATCGCATAAAGAAAAAACAAGGTAAATAATAACCATATCAATAGTTATAGTAATGTTAAATATAAGTGGTCTAAACACTACGATTAAAAGGTAAAGATTGTCAGATTGGATAAAAAGGCAGGACCAAACTATATGCTGCCTAAAAGAAACCCACTTTAAATATAAAGACGTTGTTATTACCATTCTCAAAGCTTAAAACTATTATATCAAAATCAAATTTTCCTGTCTGGGCATCAGCACCCATCAAATTGGGCCATCTGTATCTATTATTACTCTCCTAACATTGTCCTTGTATTAGACTAGTTAGACTAGTCTCCTCAGAATTCCTGCCACACCCCATGCAGATTTTTGCTTATGCTCTGTTCCCTATGAAGAATTCTTCACAGCTCTAAGGTTCTTTCTGCTTTACCCATAATTTCATCTGTGCTCATTCAAGACCAGTTTTGACTGACCTGTTCCATGAGTCAAAGTCAAGCCGCATCATAAATGACAATTGCATCATAGATCACAGAATGTCAGAGCTCTCAAGAGCAGTAAAGAATTTGTCTATTTCCCTTATTTTATAGGTGAGAAAACCATGAGTCCAGTGAGGTTACGTGACCAGCCCAAGTTCGTACAAGTTTAGTGGTAAGTTTGTAGTAGGACAAAAACATTGCTTTCTCTAATTATCTGCCACTCACGATTAAGTACATTTCTTAGGTTGTAATTATGATGCATGTGCGTAGCGTTAATATTTATGTACGTATTTCATGTGTTTGTCTTATTCCCCAAACTAAGCTACCAGTAGAAACCTCTAATTAGTATTCTAATGCTTAGAAAAATGCTGCATATATAGATGCACAGTGGATTACGGTATTCAATTAATAAACGTAGAGTCTAAATTGACAAGATCACAAAACGTAAAAATAATTCATTACTTTTTACCATTTGAAACAAAATGGTTAATTACCCTCCATAGGGTAGCTAAGATTCAAAATGTTTTTTCTAACATGTATTTCTAAATCTTGCTACTCCTATATAAAATAAGTTTCCTTTAGTACTTTTCTATCTACTGATTTTTTTCAACCATAGTATAAACTCAGTTAATCATGTTAATCATTTTACTCATGAGTATTCACAAAGGTCTATACGTGTGCTGTCTGCTACAGGAACCACTATTTAAACTTAGATGAATGAAAATGAAATAAAATTTGAAATTCAGTTCCTCAGTCACTCTAACCAAGCTTGCTGGTAGCTATTGTATTCTGTGCTGACAAAGAATGTTTCTGTCATTGCACAAAGTTCTGTCGGGTCTAGAATTTGTTATATGATGATAAATTGTTTTGCCTGCAGAAAGGGAAACCAAAGATTTTTACCAGATTCTCATACTGATGAGAGAACCATTCTGGTAACCAGACTGCAGCTCCAAGGTGTCAGTAGTAATCCCAGTAGTGTCCCTTCACCGAAACGGACATGCATCCCCTCATCCTGTGTGGTGCAGGCCTCCACAGCCAGGTACACGAGATAATCCATTGAGAAGTAAGAGAAAATAGTTTAAATTCATATTTGTGTGTTTGTAATATTTTAATTGTAGTAGAATATGTGTCTAAGTAGACATATACCAAGGTGTCTGCTCAAAGTATTTTTGTTCCTGGAATGCGTAATCAGAAATGTAGAAACCATTTCCTTAGTGTCCCAGTGATAAAGCCACCCTATTGCTCCCTGGTCTCTCTGCTGTAGCTCCTGCACTGTCCCCACCAACCGACTTCCTGTTTTTTGGCTCTGTGTTCAATCTACTCATGAGAGGATCTGTTTGGATAGGCCACTCGCCATCCAGAGTCCAGTAGTTGGACAGAGCTCTTGACTCAGGATACTTTATAAACCCCTTGCCAGCCTTGAGATGGTACCTTTAATTGAAACACCATCCCCAGTATTTTGCTGTGATCATGGTCCTGGAGTGACAGAGTACAAAGCATGAGCCTGTAATTAAGGAACCTTTCCAAAGAAAGCACTAAGCTTGGCAGGTGCTCTGAGCCTTCTTTTAAGAGAACCATGTAAACTGCCTAGTACTTTACATTGCCCATCCAGTGTGTGTATTAAAAATAAATTATAACTTCCAAAAAAGAAAGTCAGAAAATGAAGTCTCTTTGACTGTCTTCATACTCCTTTCCTGCCAATAGGGTACAGACACTGTGGTGGACAGAATAATGGCCCCCAAAGATGTCTGTGTTCTAATCTCCAGAAACTGAGTATGTTACCTTATATGATAAAAGGAACTTTGCAGGTTTGATTAACTCTAGGGCCGTGGGTCTGGGACATATCCTTGATTGTCCGGGTAGGCCCAGTGTAAGTACGAGGCTCCTTGTAAGAGGGGTGCCCATGTCAAGAGTCAGGAAAGGAAGGTGTCACTGCAGAACCGGAGGGTGGAGTGATGTGTTCTGAAGGTACAGGAAGGGACCACGAGCCAAGGAATACCGCCAACTTCTAGAAGCTAGAAAAGACAAGAAAACAGATTCTCCTTTGAAGGTTCCAGGAGTATTACATCCCTGCTGATACCTGGATTTTAGATTTCTCTCCTTCAGAATTATAGGAAAAGAAACGTGTTGTTTTAAGCCACTAGATTTGCGGTCATTTGTTACATCAGCAATAGGAAGCTAATACAGATGCATACTTCTATTCACGTTTTACAGAGCTTTTATTAGGCACTTTCTGCGTGACAGGCACAAAAATATCAGAGTTTAATTTTTTATTTTTTTAAAGTTTATTTATTTTGAGAAAGAGCACATGCATGCGCAAGGTGGGGGCGAAAAGAGAGGGAGAGAGAGAATCCCAAACAGTCTCCGTGCTGTCAGTGCGGAGCCCGATGCAAGGCTCGCAAGACTCGATCCGAAGGCCCCATTTTTATTTTTTAAAAAATTTTTTTTTTCAACGTTTATTTATTTTTGGGACAGAGAGAGACAGAGCATGAATAGGCAAGGGGCAGAGAGAGAGGGAGACACAGAATCGGAAACAGGCTCCAGGTTCTGAGCCATCCGCCCAGAGCCCGATGCGGGGCTCGAACTCCCGGACCGCGAGATCGTGACCTGGCTGAAGTCGGACGCTTAACCGACTGCGCCACCCAGGCGCCCCAAAGGCCCCATTTTTAAAATCTCTTTACTTTTATAAAACCAGTGAAGAGCTAGGGACACCTGGGTGGTTCAGTCAGTTTAGCATCCAACTCTTGATTTCAGCTCAGGTCATGATCTCACGGTTCGTGGGATTGAGCCCCACATGCTTAGCATGGAGCCTGCTTGGGATTCTCTTTCTCTGTCTCTCCCTCTCGGCCCCTTCCCCCCACCCCCAAATAAATAACAAATAAATATAAAAAACCGTTGACAAGCTAGATCAGTCACTGCTTTTCATTTTGGGTAGACTTGTATATCAGTTAGGATGCTTTCAGTTGCCTGTAAAGAATGGGAAATTGTTGGATTCAGTAACTGAAAATGTGAAGGTCGGACAGCTGTCAGGACTTTGGCCCCATTTCCCTCTGTATCTCTTAGCTCTGTTCTTCCCCACTGTCAGGATCATGCTTGGGCTAGTTTCCTGTCTCAGGATGGCCACCGGGAACAACTGGGGCTGTGCGCTCAAACTGTTCTGGATTGAAGTGACTGGAAAGAATTCATGCATTGATTAGGACAGTCTTTAGCCAGGACTGGAGTCAGTCTCACTCATGTTGCTTGGTTACCTGACTCAGTAGGAGAAGGAAGTGTTGCTAGGAAAAGGAAAGTGTATCGATAAGCAAGAACCTGTTAAAAACAACAAAAGATAAAATTGTAATATCTTGAATACTGCTTCAATATCGTTTCATGTATATATATCATCACCAGCAGTTCTGAACATGTCTATTTTATGCATCATGTAAAGACATTCTAGGAAAAACTCTTCTAAAAGATTGTAGTTAGGAAAGTTGTGTCTTTTTTGTCCACTGGTGATAATTATTACAGAACAGTTGGATGACTAACTTTATTGACCTGTGAGGATGTCTTCATTCTGCTGTTGGATTCTTCATCTTTCTCCATCATTAAAGTCCTAATTACAATGAATTACACTCTTGCTTTAAAAGCTTGTCAAGATTTCTCATATAAACATCTTTTTTATGTGATGATTATCATTTCTGACATCCACAATTGAGGTACCTGTAGAAAAAGAGCTGGAATTTTTAAGATAGTAGAAAAATTATATAAATATTCATAACAAGTTGGAGAATCAATCATACTATATTCAGGACAATGGATGCTTATTCTAGCTCAGAGAAATGAAATCTTAACTGACTTTTAAAGCCTGCGGGTAAAAAGAAACCATATTTTCTTCTAAAGAAGCCTCCCTACGTTCCAACGCAATCTGACATTCATTAACTTTTCTCATTTGTGTATTTCAAATTTTAACAATGCTCACTGCTACCCCAGTCACAGAAGAGAAGCTAGAACTACATAGCAGCCGGCAGTAATGTTGGATTGAGTTCGCCTGAGAAATAATATTTTTCAAATTATAATCTTTGGATCAGTTCAAAGAAGTGGTGAAAACATGAGTCATTCAATAAATGTTGTTGGGACAGTAAGCCATCCATTTCAAAAATAAAGCTACACAAAATAAATTCCAGCTGGATCAGAGAATTAACTACACATACAGAGAATGAGAGCTCAGAAGAGTGCTTAAGAGGTTTTTAAAATGTGATCATCGGATGGGGAAGGCCTTCTTAAAACCCCAAATCCAAAAGTCATAAAAGGAGCTATTGAGAGTAGTGTAGTGTAGTGGGTCAGAATTTGTATTCTGATTTCAGAGACGAGCTCAGTTCATTTCCATTTCTGTTTTTTACAGCTGTATGATCTCGGAACTAAGAATACCCTGTAAATATTCAGAAAGATGTTTAATCGAAAAAATGTATACTCACTGGGGCCTCATTCTGCCTCTCAAATGGGTAAATATTAGAAAAGATTGTCAAGAGGGTAGTGAAAAAGAGTATAGTCCTTCATATTCTATTCACAGGGTATAAATGAATACAGCCTGTTTTTTGAAGGTGAATCAGCAGTCTGTTGAAAGTTAAAATGAGCATACACTTTGACTCAGCAATTCCAATTTTAAATACCTACACTAGAAAAATAATTACACATTAGAAAGAAGAATGTACTAGGATTTTTATTGAGACATTGTTTGAAATAGCTAAAAACTAATATTCTGAATTAGTGTCACTGTGGGGGAGGAGTGGAAAACCTAGGTCTTTTCTTTTTTGAAAATCTGTACATGTCTGTGAAAAACAATCAAAAATGGTTTTAAATTTTTTTAACGTTTATTCATTTTTGAGAGACAGAGAGCGAGGGGGGAGGGGCAGAGAGAGGGGAAGACACAGAATCCAAAGCAGGCTCCAGGCTCTGAGCTGTCAGCACAGAGCCCGACGCGGGGCTCGAACCCACGAACCGTGAGATCATGACCTGAGCCGAAGTCGGACGCTTAACCGACTGAGCCACCCCAGCACCCCCCAAAAATGGTTTTAGACAGTATTTTCCCTAAAAGTTGTTATTAATTCATTACTGTTTTCTATTGGGCCGTAGCTACTTTTCATCAAACAATAATATTTGGCATGTCCGTCTGTAAACACGTTTTATATCTGCTTCTTTGCAGAGTGGAAACAGACTGTAATCCCATGGAGCTAAGTAGCATGTCAGGATTTGAAGAAGATGCGCAGCTTAATGGTTTTGAAGAAGCTGATATGAAAGATATGAAGCTAGAAGCTGAAGCAGTTGTCAACGATGTTCTCTTTGCTGTTAACAACATGTTTGTCTCAAAAAACTTGCGCTGTGCAGATGATGTGGCCTATATCAATGTGGAAACAAGAGAGAGGAACAGATACTGCCTGGAGCTGACTGAAGCAGGGCTCAGGGTAAGTCACCTTTCTTTTTAGGGAAAAAAAAAAAACTTTATTGCCGTCTTTACCGTTTTAGGGGTCGGGGAGCGGGAGGGGTGTTAACTGAGGACACTCAGCAGTTCCAAGACTTTTGTAAGGAAACTTTTTTCCCTACGAATTCTTACTGATTCTAAAGTCTTTGGGTCAACATGGGGAAGTTGGATTTTTTGAAAAAGAAAAACCATTTGATTTGCAGAGTGTTACTTTGCTTTGATCATCACCCCCCCACCCCACCCCAAAGTAACTTATTTCTTGTCTGTAGCTAAATATGCCCGCCAAAATCAGGCATTCTCTACACTGGATGAGTTTTGCGATCATTGTGTTAAGAGGACCTTTTCCCACCTCTCATAAAATGTCTCTTCTGGGGCACCTGGGTGGCTCAGTCTGTTGAGCATCTGACTCTTGATTTCGGCTCAGGTCCTGATCCCAGGGTCGTGGGATTGAGGTCTGCATTAGGCTCTGTGCTGGGCGTGGAGCCTGCTTGGGACTCTCTCTCTCCCTCTCACTCTATCTGCCCCTCCCCTGCTCCCTGCTCACATGCTCGCTCGCTCACTCCCTCAATAAATAAATAAACTTAAAAAAAAAAAAAAAACAAATAGGCAAATGAAGAGTAGAGATACATGACCCTGCATAAATTAATGTGATCTTACATGGATTAATTCCAAGGTGACAGTGTGAAGGTAGGAAGGATTCTGATCAGAGTGAGAAGCCAGTGTGAATTTGAGTCATCTTGGGTGAGTCATTCTGCCTCTCTGAGTCCTTGCTTCTTTATAACCTAGAGACTAGAAAAGGAAGGAAGGAAGGAAGGAAGGAAGGAAGGAAGGAAGGAAGGAAGGAAGGAAGGAGGTAAGAAAACTAAAGAGGATGGGGGGATGATTATATGAATAGCTTGCAGAAAGGTCTAGATCACTTACAAACCTGGCACATAGATATCCAAATATTTGTTTTTGCACTTTTACTCAGTTAAGTTACTGAGCAGCTGTCCTGTGTCAGGAATTGAAAATCAAACCATGAGTAAGACATGATCCCCATCCACTAGGAAAACTACCGTCTAGCAAGGAAGAGAGGGGCAAACGCAACTGTAATCCAAGCAGACGGTGCTGCGGCCCGGCGGTTCTGAAGAGGGGTGACTCGTCGTCTGTAGATGCCTGCCTCTGCCTTTCATTTAAAGCAAAAACAGTGCCACTGCCAACATAAACTTGCATCTTCTATGACTTGAGTAGATGCCATAAAAAATTAGAATTCATATACGGAATTCACACGCTTTGGTCAAGTCAACAAAAACTAAATTGATTTCCCCCTACCCTGTGCTGGTGAACCCGGATTCATCTTGTTGGGGAAAAAAGCTCTCATTGTGTTTAAAGACAACGCACACACAGAATAGCATTCCTTTTATCTCACAGGGCTGAGCACATGTTTCCCTGACAGATAAGTAACTTGCTTATAACGTTAAACTAGTAATGTAACTAATTGTAAAGCATGATCAATAGAGATTCTTTAAAGATAAGATCTTCTAAAAAATTTTGAAAAAGGAATAAGTGAAAAATAATTTTTGTAAATCTTTAAAATATGGACTGATATATGTATTATCTATGATGTGCCTTTAATTAATGATCCTTAATATATGTCAGATTAAATAGAAGGACATTCCAGTCTATGAAAATGAAATACTGGTTCTGTGTAGCTTTCTACATTACTTTTTAAGATCAGGAGTAGGTAAATTAAACTTTTACATTTTGAGACAAGAATGATAAAGAGGGCATTTTAAAGCTGGTGGTGTTCCCAGGTTTCAGACTGATTAGAAATATGCATATTCTAGGGGCACCCGGGTGGCTCAGTCGGTTAAGCGTCCAACTCTTGGTTTCGGCTCAGATCGCGATCTCATGGTTTCGTGAGATCGAGCCCTGCATCGCACTCTGTGCTGGCAGCACGGAGCCTGCTTGAGATACTCTCCCTCCCTCTCTCTGCCCCTCCCCCATCACACTGTCTCTGTCTCTCAAATAAGATGAAATAAAACTTAAAAAAGAAATCTGCATATTCTGACTATTGATTGAGAAATCATGTCGTTGGGGAATGGCCTGTGTAAACCCTTGGTTTTTGCTTTCTGTACCGAGATGAAGTCTGGTTCTTTAATTCACTGTTGCATTTCTCTTGTAGGTGGTAGGTTATGCTTTTGACCAAGTGGACGATCACTTACACACCCCCTATCATGAAACAGTCTACTCTTTGCTGGATACCCTCAGCCCTGCCTACCGGGAAGCATTTGGAAACGCACTCCTTCAAAGACTGGAAGCTTTGAAAAGGGATGGACAGTCATGACTAAGCTTTTTCCTTCTAGAGGGAGCTGCTGCTGGTACAAAATGTTGACATAAAGCTTGAAATTCTTACATATTGTCATAGTGGAAAACGCATCTTTGGTTTTAGGTCTATCATTTCTTGCTTCAAATTTAGGCTTTTGACTCATATTATTATTGACTAATGGATTCTCTTAGTTTTGGATTCATTAAGGGAATCCTGAGGCCATTGCTGTGACAGCATCATTAAGACCTTCAAATTTCTTCATATAGTATCTCTGCGTTTCAAAACCTAATCAGTATTTCATTCTGTTGTTTCAGGATTTCAATGCTGCCAGCACTGTCTTTTACATAGGAAATTCTAGGTTTGCACAGTAATAGACAGGAATTAAAATGACCTAACTTCAGACTTTGATTCAGCTTGCTGAATCAGGGGTCTGCTACTAGCTTGGACTGACTTTGTAGTAATTATTTTGCTACTAGCCTTATCGGAAACAAATTATCAACTAGTTTCCCCTGCACAAATTTTGGAATTCACTGCTTCACCTAATCTATTTATATTACTAATATGGACTGATAAAGATGAATTAATTATATATATTACTTCACTAGTATTAAATGGGAAACAGGTACTGAAATGATAGTTCTGTATTCCTTGTTTGCAACAGCCAGCCAACTAAGAGGACAAACCGTTAGCAAATGAATGTAGTAATCACTTGTTTCCAAGATATTGAAGCACATAAGCAAATATAGGAACAGGCTCCATTTTTCTTAACAAAAAAACATCTTCAGTGTGTGTGAGATTGAAAAGGATGAAGATTCTGATGTCCTAGAAGACAATATTTTGGCCTGTGTTGATTCTTATTATGAATGTTTGTTTACATAATGTACAGTATATATTCAGAAAGTATTTTTGCTTCTACGTTTGCTTTCTCTAATGCAGTGCTCTGGTATTCCCGCAGCTCCCCCCACCCCCCGCCCTTTCCCAACAGATGCACAGTGTGCCGTCTCCATGCTAAATCTGAATGTAATGTGAGTGCATCGTGTGGGTTTGAAACCAAAGGATGAGTGGAACATTCAGAAGCTTAATATTTAAAAGAGGGAGACTTGGTTTTTATATTTGATTACAGGTACTAATATTTATAAAAAATAAACTGTGCCATGCTGCTACATGGTTTCAAGTACACGTGGGATACGAAGGATCGGGGAGTCGACTTTTTAGTAGCAATCTAAAGCAGCAGCTGTGGAAATGTCGAACTACATTCTGCATCTGGACGCACCTTCGTAATTTGTCATCTGGGGACCTTTTTGAATCATGATTAGGCAAGAGGTACTTTTAGGCTCTGAAGGTCATGTAGACCAGATTGAAGTTTGGTTTGTATCAGTATTCATTGTCAAAGGTCACCGCAAGGCTCTACCTATGTTTGCTAAATGCGTGTTCATTCACAACTTTATTTTCAGATGCTAACTGTTTGGGCAGTGAAGTCCAACTGCAGGTCGGATTTTCTCACGCTACTCTCAGGCTAAATAAATGTAAAGGAGATTTGTAAAGTTTGAATAAAATTCTGTTTACTCATTCTGAGCTAAGTATGAACAAAAGTGATTGTATGTTCGAAAATTGACATTGTCCGTTTTGTGATAAGTGGCTGGTTCCAGGAGCTTTTGTGTCCATTTTTGAATTCCATATTGTTACATTTTGTTGTCAAGTGATTTGCTCTTTTTATTATTATGAAAGAGGAACACAGAGAGAAGACATTAATAAAGCTATACAGACACTAAAACTATTTCATCTAGGTTGTTTAAAGAATTTAGTAAGACAAAGTAACAAGTAAAAGATAAAGGAAGCCTTGATTTCACTCCCCCAAAAAGGGGGAGGAAAAAAAGAAAAACCTCTAAATAAGTAACTCTTACAAGTCAACAAGAAAAAAAGGAAACAGTGGGCATGTAATATGATCAGACAACTCTGGAAAACATACAGATGTTCAGGAACCACTTGAAAGATATTCAACCTGACCAGAAGAAAGGAAAGGAAAGGAAAATAGGGTTAGCTGTGTATTTCACCTAATAATTTAATAACTTCTCTTATTTAAATATAATCATTTCAATAAGGATTTAGTGAGGGGCACTCTTACATTCTATCAGAGGGTATATTGAAACCTTTCTGGAAAACACTGGTAATAGAGCCTTTATAAAAAGCTTTTAACTTAGGGACTGGTAGTATCTTAGCTATCTAGCATAGGGAAATGATTCAGCAGAAGATACACTACAAGGATATTCATTTTCTCTAACGAAACATTGGAAAGGCTCTAAAAAGTGGTGGTTATGCTACATCCTCCTGATGGAAAAATGTGCGGCCGTTAAAAATCATGAAGAAAGGGGCGCCTGGGTGGCTAGTCAGTGGAGCATCCCACTTCGGCTCAGGTCATGCTCTCACGATCTGTGAGTTCGAGCCACACATCAGGCTCTCTGCTGTCAGCACAGAGCCCCCTTCAGTTCCTCTGTCCACCCTTCCCCACGTCAACCCCCCCCCCCCCGCTCATGCGCTCTCAAAAATGAACTTCAAAAAATAATGAAAAAAAATGGCAACGGGAAAAAATTATACCACGTGAAAAAAAGATATCTAAAACTGTGATCTGTTTTCGAACAACGGGAAGAATAAAATGTCTGCAGTGTTAACACGAGCTATCAGTAGGTGATAAGATTGGTGATTTTCGTCGTCTTCATACTTTTTCACAGTTTCTTCGTTAGCTTCTAGGCGATAATTCGGCGAGATCTGGATGGTGCTTCAGCGGCCGAAGAACATTTTCCTCGCGAAAGCACCAAGCTGCACTGCATCGTGCTCACTCCCAGGACCCTTGAAGAGGCAGCTTGACTGCGAAGCCAGGACTGCCCGCCCACCCCCTTGCCCAGGACGACAGCCTTCCTCCCACCTTTCCTCCAGGTCAGCAGTGAATCGGCCGCTAGTGGTGTCCTTAGCCGCCTCCATCACACCCCGCTCTTCCCTGTCTGGTGTTCAAACACCCAGGATGTGCTGTTTGTCACGGGGAACGGGGTGAAACACAGATCCTGACGTGTGCCACGTGGACCTCCAAACTCTGCCCTCGGCCCCTTTGTTTTGGGGATGGCTTGGCCGAGAGGTGGACAGAGGGAGGGCCTTGCTCAGCAGTCCACCTGTGAGCACGTGTGGGGTCAGAACCCCGTCTTCCGTCTCCACCAACTGTCCCCATCCAGTGACACAAGCGTCACCTGAACTCCGTGGCTGCAGGCTTACTTCATTTTATTGCACTTCACAGATAATGCAGGGGAGGGGGGAGGCGGGGCGGACAGTTCCCACAAATTAAAGGTATATTTGTGTGGTCACCTGTGATCAGTGATCTTTGATGTTACTATTATCATTGTTATGGGTGCCACAAAGCACACCCATACAGGACGGTGAACCTTATTGATAAACTGTGTTCTGACAGCTCCAGCGACCAGCTGTTCCCCCCCCATCTCTCTCCCTCTCCTTGCACCTCCCGATTCCCCGAGCCACAATATTGAAATTAGGCCATTTAATAACCCTACAGTGGCCTCTTAAGTGTGCAAGTAAAGAAGAGTTGCACATCTCTCATTTAAAAATTTTTTTTTAACGTTCATTCATTTTTGAGACAGAGACAGCATGAACGGGAAGGTCAGAGAGAGAGGGAGACACAGAATCTGAAACAGGCTCCAGGCTCTGAGCTGTCAGCACGGAGCCTGATGCGGGGCTCGAACCCATGAACTGCGAGATCATGACCCGAGCCAAAGGTGGACACGCCACGACTGAACCACTCAGACATCCCGCACATCTCTCATTTTAAACCAAAAGCTAGAAATGTTTAGCGAGGAACACATGGAAAGCCAAGGTAGGCCAAAAGTGAGGCCTCTTGCACCAGTTAGCTGAGATGTGAACGCAAAGGGAAAGTTCTTGAAGGAAACTAAGAGTGCCGCTCCAGTGAACACACAAATGATAAAGCAAAACAGCCTTACTGCGCGTGTGGAGGAAGCCGTGGTCTAGATAGATCATCAGCCAACCACCACATTTCCTTATACGAGGAAACCTCAGCCAGAGCAAGGCCTTAATTCTTCAATCCTGTGAAGGGTGGGAAAGGTGAGCAAGCTGCAGAAGAGAAGTTCAAAGCTGCCAGAGGTTAGTCAGGAGGTTTAAGGAAAGACGTTGTCTCCATATCATAAAAGTCCAATTCAAAGCAAGCTATCTAGAAGATACAGCCAAGCTAACTAATGAAGGCAGCCACACTAAACATTTTCCATGTGAATGAAACAGCCTTCTACTGGAAGAAGATGCCTTCTAGGACTGTGACAGCTAGAGAACAGTCCATGCCTGGCTTCAAAGGACGGGCTGACTTGTTAGGAGCTAATGTAGCAGTGACTTTAATTGGAAGCCAATGCTCATTTACCATTCCCCAAATCCCAGGGCCCTTGAGAATTACGCTAAATCCACTGTGTGCTCTATAAAATGGAACAGCTAAGCCTGGGTGACGGCACATCTGTTTACAACATAATCTGCTAAATATTTTAAGCCCCTGTTGAGACCTGTTCAGAAAAAAAAAAAATCATTTCAAAATATTACCGCTTATCGACAATGTATACCCGATGAAGACGTGCAATGAGATGAATGTTACTTTCATGCCTGTTAACAACAGGCAGGTCTGTTCTCTAGCCCACGGATCAAGGAGTAATTTCGACTTTGGAGTCTTATTTAAGAAATACATTTTGAAAAGCTGTAGCTGTCTCATAATTCCTCTGATGGATTTGGGCAAGGTAAATTGAAAACCTAAAAAGGATTCACCATTCTAGACGCCATGAAAACATTCATGATTTATGAGAAGAGGTCAAAATACCAACATGGAGTTTGGAAGAAGTTCATTCCAGCCCTCATGGATGATGTGGGGGGTTTCAAGACATCAGTGGAGGAAGTCACTGCAGATGTGATAGAAACAGCAGGAGAGTTAGAATTGGAAGGGCAGCCTGAAGACGGGACTGATTTGCTACAATCTCACAATAAAACTTGAACGGGTGGGCAGTTGCTTCTTCTGGATGAGCTAAGAAAGTGAGTTTCTCAAGATGGAATCTACTGGTGAAGATTGTTGAAATGACAAGGTTTAGAATATCTCATAAATTTAGCTCACAAAGCAGGAGTAGAGGTTGAGAGGATTCACTCCAATTTTGAAAGAAGTTCTACTGTGGGTAAAACACTACCAAACATTATCACATGCTAGAGAAATGATTCCTGAAAGGAATGGTCAATCAATGGTGTGCAATTCATTGTGGTCTTATTTTAAGAAACTGCCCCAGCCACCCCAACCCTCAGCAAACACCACACTGATTAACCAACCAGCAGCCATCAACACTGAGGCAAGACCCTGCACCAACAAAAAGATTAAAACTCACCGAGCACTCAAATAATGGTTAGCATTTTTTAGCAATAAAGTATTTTTTAATTATGGTGCATCGATTTTTTTTTTTTTTAGACATAATCCTATAGCACACTTAATCGACTACACTGTAGGGTAAACACAACTTTCATATGCACTGGGAAACCAAGAAATTCACTCGCTTTGTTGCAATATTCTCTTCATTGTAGTGGTCTGGAAACCAAAATTCTCCAAGATATGCCTATATATGAAAGCTGATTCTAAAAAAAGAATAACAGACAAAGAAAGGGACATTACTTGTTGACATAATAGAATTAATCAATAGACCCTCCTTCCCTCACCTACCAACATGACAGCTGTAAAATAAATGCTCTGGAAGCCATCCACTTAGAACTATGGCACCAGGTCGCTTACCGGTTAGCAGGAGGAGAAACGATAAGAAAGAAACAAAGCTGAGCTATTATATAGTAAGACGACCAGTTGAATCACTTTCAAAATACTCACCTGCTTAGCTGCATATCATTAGGGACAAACTAAAATCGAAATGAGGCATCTAGTGAATTCTAGAATATTTGGACTAAAGTCATTTGAAAGAATGCTGAAGAATATTTACTCCATAAAGTTTTGCACTGGTCTTGCATGAATA
Organism: Puma concolor; assembly: GCF_028749965.1. Lineage (NCBI taxonomy): Eukaryota > Metazoa > Chordata > Mammalia > Carnivora > Felidae > Puma > Puma concolor. Next base: position 9,391,552 of record NC_141672.1, on the reverse strand, counting down.
TTTTTACATCTTGTTGATAACTTTTAAAAAAATGTTGCTGTGAGCAAGCTGTTCCCAAAGTGAGTGCAAAATTTCAAGGTGTTAATTATTGTATCAAAACAAGCTTTAGTGAGACGTATATAAAAAAGGAAAGGGGGTGGAGACAAAGAAAGAAAAGAGACAAAGAGAAAGAAAGAAAAAGAGAAAAAAAAAAAAAAAAAAAAGAAAGGCTCCCATTTGCAGACCTGTGCCTTAGCCTTGCAGAAAAATAAAAGGCGATTTCACCTTTGGACACCGCTTCAGAAAATGCTGTCGTCTATATATTAATCCTAACAGCCCTGTTAGGCTGGTGATTTCACTCCTGTTTTACAGCCAATTTAACAGCTGAGGTAAGGTTAAAACATTATCCCAATCTCCCACAAATGGCTGCAGAGCTGGGATTCAAGGCCAAATCTGCTGAGTGCCCAGAACCTCCAAGTTGTATGAAGCTCCTGGGTCACATCCATTTTTGAGGCAATTAAATACACACACACACACACACACACACACACACACACACACACACACACACACACACACACGGCGCCTGGGTGGCTCAGTCAGCTAAGCTGCCATCTCTTGATTTCTGTTGGGGTCACGAGTTCAAGCCCCGGAGACTGGCTCGGATTCCGACTCCCCCGTCTCCCCTGCCCTCTGCCCCTCCCCTGTCTGCCCCTCCCCCATGCTCTCTCTCTAAATAAATACAGTGTGTATAAAAAAAAATGCTGCATGGGTTAAATATCTACATTTAACAAGTTATTGTGTAGAACACAAAGCATTTCAATAGAATCAGACTGCTCCAAGACAAGGGCAGGATACATAGTCCACAAGGTCATTTGTGGTCCTGTGATAAGACAAACTGAATGTCATCTTTTAATTTGTAGGTTTAGCTGGGCACCTGCATGTATAATCTCATTTGGAAAGGTCAAAAGCCTTTCACTGGGAATGTGGATGACACCCCTGCCAGCCCCCAGGTCTCCCGGAACTGCTACCAAACAGCCCCTAAAGCCAGCTGAGCCCCATGAATCAAGCAGCAGCTGGACAGTGAGGACCACACGCGCTGTCGTTCCAGCGTCCTGGACACGAAACTCCATGGCCACAGCTGCTCTTTGCGCTGCAGGATTGTCACGTCCTGGTCAGACCATCCCACAGGGCAACGTGTGTGTGAGCTTTCCTGGATCAGCGGATTCAGCAGTATTTCCAGTGGTCTGCGTCAGGTGACCCCTGGGGGGTGTTTCCAGTTTCGGAATCAAAGAGAGGAAAGGGAGCAGGGGTCGTCTGGCCCCTGTGTCAAGTCCTCAGGAGGCCTCGAAAGAGAACCCGCCCTGCACGAGAGCACAGGGCGCGGACGCAAGCACAGCGGGCACATCACCCTGGCCCCACGGCCCGGCAGAGCCCGCCCCGCGCAGGAAACCGGCGGCCCCGCCCCCGCCCCAGGAACGCTCCGCCCCGCGCCCGAGGCCACGCCCCTGAAGGGTCCGCTCCTGCCCCAACTCCTTGGCAACCAGAGGGACGCTTTCTCCTTAGCTACCGGTGCGGCTGCCACCAAGGGTGAGGAAGAGGAAGTTACGGCACCCATGGAGAAAGTTATCCGGATCCAGAGGGTGTTTATAAACCTGCTGGATTCATACAGCAGCGGGAACATCGGGAAGGTGAGCAGCGGAGGGTCAGAGTGGAGTCCCAGACCCCAGCTCCCGGTCCCCCGCCCCGGGCTCCCGAACCCCCGAACCCAGCGAGGGTCTGTGCCACGGGGCGCTGTCAGAGGCTCCCCTTAAGAGGGGGGTCCTGGTCCTGGGCACCAGTCTGCACGCAGAGCTCCAGCTGGAAGCCCAGGTGTTTGCAGGAGGGAGTCCGAGGGCAGAGAGGTGAGGGTGCAGGGAACCAGGCCGCAGGGCAGCATGCAGGGAGCCCAGGGCCCGCGAGACTTGGCGACTGACAAAAATGTTTCTTTCTTTCTTTCTTTTTTAAAATGTTGTATTTATTTTTGAGAAAGCCAGAGAGAACGTGAGCAGGGGAGGGTGAGAGACAGAGGGAGACAGAGAATCTGAAGCAGGCTCCAGGCTCTGAGCTGTCAGCACAGAGCCTGACATGGGGCTCAAACTCACAACCTGTGAGATCATGACCTGAGCTGAAGTCGGACCCTTAACTGACTGAGCCACCCAGGCGCCCCCAGAAATGTTTCTTTTAAAATCAGAAGGAACCAAATGAAACGTTAGAGTCAAAGATTGTGGGTCTTTATGGCAATACAGTCATGAAATATAATTTTTCATTTTTTGGGGGGGGGAGGAAAAGGCCCATGAAAGTCAGAAGGTGGGCCTGTTCAGCAGTCAAATGGTGCCTCAGGCGTGCTCAGCACTCCACTGATATTTGTTGCATAAATTAAAGCAGAATCCAACACAAAGGCCCACATCTGGGGGCAGGGAGGGGGTGGAGGTCAGGCTCTTGGTTTATATTCCAAATCCAATGAAAGCTACTGGATTATTGTACAAAGAGAGGCGAACCTGACTGAGATTAGGAGAGTGGGAGGGAAGGGAATTTAGGTTTTTACTTTACCCCCCTTTTGAGCTCTGATTATTTTTTTACAGTATAATATTTTTAGAGCAAATTTTCTTTTCTTTCCATTTGTAGAGATCTTTTGCAAAAGCTTATCAGTAACAGAATTTTCAGTTATTCCTTAATTCACCTGGACCTCTAGCTCTGGCCTTTTAGGTAATTGCTGTTCTCTGTACCAAGCACCATGTGAGTGGGAATAAGAAGTCTATAAAAGAAATGAAGGCCAGGTCTCTGGTCTTCAGGTTCCCGGCCCAGCTGGGCACCGCCACCCGCTCCCCACAGCCCCTGCTCCCCCCTCTCTGTCCCAGGGATAGAGCAGTGTGGCGGGCGTGGTATGCGTGCAGCCTTGAGATCCCAGGGTCCATCTGTACCCCTCCCTGCCCGTGCAATCTTGGGCAAGTTACTTCCAGCTGGGCATCTCTTTCCTCATCTGTGAAATGAGATAATAAAATTGAATATGTATGTTTGAGAGAGAAATGAAAATATACATGACATACTTGGAAGAATTATCTTTCAGTAAGAGGTTGAACCTGCTAATCTTGCATTACTAACTCAAAGTGACGTTTATCAAAATAAATGAGGTGGGACTTCCTGTTTGTTTCGTTTTGGTTTGCTTTTCCTCCCACGGTGTAATAATATAGTGATTACATACATGTTTAATATGTAAATTAAAACCATTCTTTTTTTTTTAATTTTTTAACATTTACTTATTTTTGAGACAGAAAGAGACAGAGCATGAACGGGGGAGGGGCAGAGAGAGAGGGAGACACAGAATCGGAAGCAGGCTCCAGGCTCTGAGCCATCGGCCCAGAGCCTGACGCGGGGCTCGAACTCACAGACCACGAGATCGTGACCTGAGCCGAAGTCGGACGCTCAACCGACTGAGCCACCCAGGCGCCCCTAAAACCATTCTTATAAAGTATACATACATATTATATATACATACATATACATTTGTGTATACACACACACACACACACACACACACACACACACACACACACGTATATATGAAACTCTTTAACATTTCATAAGCCACTCCCAAGGATAACTTCTGTAAAATAAAAAGCGAAACTTCGCCAACTTCATTCTATTTCATTACTTGTAAAGGTAGCCACTGGCCACATGTGGATATTGAACGTTTCAATGTGGCGAATCCAAATGGAGATTAGCCTACGGTCAGTGTAAAATGCACATCGAATTTCAAAGACTTAGTGTGAACAAAAAGGAACATAAAAGATCTCATTAATAATTTTTTTCCACTGATTACATGTTAAAGTGATAATATTTTGAATCTGTTGGGTAAAGAAAACATTATTTAAATTAGTTACACTGGTTTCTTTTTACTGCTGTTAATGTGGCAACTAGCCAGTTTAACTTACCTGAGTTGATCACATTACACTGCTACGTTTCTATTAGACAAGATCATCGTGGTGACCCCAGCCCTGCTCTGCCCATTGCCAGAGCAGGGCAATATTCTTAACACCTTCTTTAAGTTCTCTGGGCCTGGCTTCCTCATCTATAAAAGAGAGTGCCATTGGGGCACCTGGGTGGCTCAGTCGGTTGAGCATCTGACTCTTGATTTCGGCTCAGGTCATCATCTCCAGGATGGGGAGGTCAAGCCCTGCATCAGGCTCTGCACTGACAGTGCGGAGCCTGCTTGAGATTCTCCCTCTCTCTCTGCCCCTCCCTTGCATGCACTCTCTCTTTCTCAAAAATAAATAATAAACTTTAAAAACGCTTTAAAATTAGAGTGCCATTATAGTACCCACTTGGCCGTGTTACTGGGGTCATTGTTAGTTTCAGCAAACCACCAGGGTAAAACGCATCGGCTATACACGTGGGGTACCTCTAGCAAGCCCTCAAGAATGGTCAGTGTTTAGAATCATTCCAACTGTCTACCCTTTCTCTAAGTTGTCCTTAGTATTTTCTTAGCAAGTTTGTGTTTTCTTGCAGTTCCTGTCTAACTGTGTAGTCGGGGCTTCACTTGAAGAAATCACAGAAGAAGAGGAAGAAGAAGAAAGGAAGTCAACCATGGAAGCCTCATCCACACTGAAGGACGGCACGTTCCAGATCGTGGGTACGCTTTCCAAGCTCGAAGGCGTTCGGCCCAACTTTGCCGTGGAGACATACAGCGTAAGTCCAGGTGGCTTTTGCTAAGTGTTGACCAAGGGCAGAGTCACCTTGCTCTCCAACACCTTCACAATATGCTGTTATTCTCTGCTTCTCCTTCTCTCTTCCGCACACATGGGGGTGCAGGAAGGTGTGGGACAGGTGGAGGCAGGTCTTTCTCCCCTGACGGAGAACAACCATTGTCTCCACTTTAAATGTGTGCCTGGAGCAAAGAATTTAAATTAGATACTCCTGGAAGGGATGGATCTAATTTGGACTTGCAGACTCACAGAATCTTCTAAAATGTGTTCAAAATGCGTGCTGCCCCTCACTACCCAACTATGGTGGGCATTTTCTGGGAGGGAGAAACCTCCTTTGGTAATAAGCCACTAGGAAATAACATATCATTACGTTGCTGTCTTACTGAGAAACTGTGCGGCCATTGTTGAACCCAACTCTGTGCTCGGGAGTTAAATATAACACGAAGACAGTGTGGGGATAAAGAGGAACGATAGTTTTATTACTTTGCCAGGCAAAGGAGGCTACAGCAGGCTAATGCCTTCAAAACTGCAGACCCTTCCGGTTAAAAGGAGACACGAACAGACATTTTTCCAACAAGACATCCAGATGGCTGACACATGGAAAGATGCTCAACATCACGCATCATCAGGGAAATACGAATCAAAATCACATTGAGATACCGCCTCACACCTGCCAGAATGGCTAAAATCAACAACACAGGAAAAAAAAAATAAAATAAAATCAACAACACGGGAAACAACAGGGGTTGGTGAGGATGTGGAGAAAGGGGAGCCCTCTTACACTGCTGGTGGGAATGCTGATAGCACGGAGGCTGCTCGGATTCTCTCTCTCCCTCTCTCTCTGCCCCTCCCTCCTCTCTCTCTCTCTCTCTCAAAAATAAATAAATAACCTTAAAAAAAAAAAGTTAAAAATAAGAACTACCCTACAAGCCAGCAATTGCACTACTAGGTTTTTACCCACAGGATACAAAACTACTGATTCAAAGGACTATATGAACCCTGATGTTTATAGCAGCTTCATCAACAGTAGCCAAATTATGGATAGAGCCCAAAGTCCGCTGACTGATGAACAGATAAGAAGATGTGGTGTGTGTGTGTGTGTGTGTGTGTGTGTGTGTGTGTGTGTGCGCGCGCGTGTGTGTGTGTATACGTACATATATATATATAATGGAATATTACTCGGCCATTAGAAAGAATGAAATCTTGCCATTTGCAACGATGTGTGGATGGAGCTAGAGATTTTTATGCTAAGTGAAATAAGTCAGAGAAAGACAAATACCGTATGATGTCACTCATATGAAAACAGATGAGGGGCACCTGGGGGGCTCAGTCGGTTGAGCGTCCGACTTTGGCTCAGGTCATGATCTCGCAGTTCAGGAGTTCGAGCCCCACATCAGACTAGCTCCTGTCAGCCTGTCAGCACAGAGCCTGCTTCAGATTCTCTGTCCCCCTCTCTCTGCTCCTCCCCCCGCTTGCACTCTCCCAAAAATAAATATTTTTTTTAAAATAAATAAAACAGATGAATATAGGGGGGAAAGAGAGAGAGAGAGAGACAAAGAGAGAGAGAGAGAGAGACAGAGAGAGAGAGAGAGAAGTAAACCAGGAAACAGACTCTTAACTATCGAGAACAGTTACCAGAGGGGTGCAGTGGGGGTGCATGGGCTAACTGGGTGATGGGCATTAAGGAGGACGCTTGCCGTGTTGATCAACAGGTGTTGTATGTAAGCGACGAACCACTAAATTCTACGTCTGAAACTAATATTACACTGTACGTTACGTAACTGGCATTTAAACAGAAACTTGAAAACAACAACAACAACAGCAAACTGCAGACCCACCCTTCAGGGTGGTCTCAGGGCTGGCACCTGCCATCCAAGTCTGGTTACTAAGTGTACATTGAGGTCAGTGGGATGTCAGAATCCATACCGTGTTCCTGGAGCAAAGGATTCTACAGAGAAACAAGTGAAGAGGAGAGGGGGGCTTCAAGAACAAAGAGGAGAAGCATCTGTTCCCTTTCGAGTCAAGCCTTGCTGAACCACCAGTGTGTCCAACTTAACTTCCCACCATCTTCACCTTTCTCTATCAGTTTCACTGCCCCCGCATGACAAATTCTACACACACAACCTGAGACATTTGAATGCCTCCAGTAGGGGTGTCAGCCTCTCATCAGCCTGCCTGCCGCTCTTCAGACCCTGCTATACAGCTCTGCACACGCCGTACCCTGGAACAGACTTTCCTCTGCCAACCCCACCCAGCCCTGTTCGTTCCGCAAGACTTAACTCAGGATGTCATCTCCTCCAGGAAGCCCTCGGTGATTCCCACTTCTTCCCCACTCCCCGTTTGGAATCTGAGCTCTTTTCTTGGACTCCCACAGCATCTTTACCTGCCTACATCATCCCACTTTTCCCACTCCATTGTTATTATCTGTCTGTTGTGGGTCACACTGCCCCTGATGGTTAGCCTTAAGAATAGACTGAGCCTCACTTATTCCCCTGTTTATCCGTGCGTCTTTGGCACGTAGCACATTAACTGGCTGAAAGCAGCCCTCAATAAACACTCGTGAAATGAACGAAAGAGTCCTCTCCCCCCAACCTGCCATCTTAGGGAACTTTCTCCACCACTTACCCCCTTTCACCCTCTCCTGGGTCTTCAGTCACCACTGGCTTCTTTCTTTCTGCCTATGCATGTGTTCAGTGCGCACATCTTTTGAACTTCATTCGGCCTTCCTGGTGGCTACCAGCCTTTCTCCGCCCCTGGCCCCTGCCCCCTCAGAGAGGGTCCAGCCACAGAAAATACCCTGACCCGTGTCACTGGTCTAATTCCCGGCTGGCCTAATTCCCAAAGTCCTATCTTACCTGGCTTCCCAGGAGAAAGTCTCCTTCCCTCTTCTGCGGTCTTTACCCCCTGACTTCCCTCGTGCATCTGAACACTCCTTGTTTCACTGGCTCCTTTTCCTCTTTCTGTCCTTTAAATGCGCTTTTCCCCAGAACTCCCTCCTTTCTCGTAATGGATGTCCCTCCTCAAGCTTCTCTGGTCCTATGGCTCCAGCTCCCCCATACGAGCCAATGCCTTTCAAATCTGTCTCCAGCCCTGTTGACCAGCAAATCCAACTGCCCCCTGGTGCACTCCCCCAGATGTCCTGCTGGCACTTCTAGTTCAATAGGCCCCCAAATGAAATTTATTTTCCTCCTCTACAAAACCACTCTGCCTTTCAGCCTCCTAATTTTGATTAAGGACCTAGATATGTTTGGGCTGTTTGGGGCTGCAAGTCATAGGGGGAAAAGGCAAGGCAAACTGCCTTAGTAAAGAAGGAAATTCTCCAGTTTATGTGGCTGGTTGTCTCAGGGAAGATGCAGCTTCAGGGCTGGCGTGATCCAGGGGCTGCAGCTCCTTTTTCTGCCCCTTCCTGGCCTCTCCCTTCCTTTAAGGATGACGTCACTCTTGGGCTGGGAGCAAGGCGGCAACGGTCCAGGGTCTCAACGTTCACACACAGCAACACCGAGGTGAAGGGAACTTCCGGAAGTCCTCAGAGAAAGGAGGATGAACAATCCCGCGGTCCCCTGCAGGCATCTCCTTGAATCTCACGGTTTGGAAGTGAGTCACATGCCCATTCCTGAACGGATCACTGTACCCTGAGATCAATAAAGCCCAGCCCTGAAGCTAGGGAGTGGAGTTCAGATCCCCAGGCTGAGAAGGGAGCACCTGAACAAAATCGGGGTTCTGTCGGGAAAGGGGAAGAGGAAATGGACGTTTGTGTCCTCCGGACCGTCCATCACGCGCTCCCCGCTACCGCAGCTGTGGGCTCGTGGCGCCCCCTCTTGGTCACGAGGTCCTCACCTGGGCGCCTCACAGCCTCTCCACGAGGTGCCCCCTTCCCCTTAGCGTGGCCATTTGCGTTAGTTCAGATCTTTACCGGCGCCCACCATTTACACTGGAGTTCGGATCCGTGAACGTGTCTCGAGCGTCCTAAGGATCCACAGAGGCGCGTGGAGCTCACACCTCGCAGGGACTCGCACACAAACACGCAGCCCCACGGCAGTGCAGTGGGCACGACCGCAGAGGTGTGGGCACAGCAGCATCTGAAAAGGGCAGTTGATGAGCGCTCGGTCTTAGGTACGGAGCCAGGCAGATGTAGCTGCACACCCTTCCTACCACACAGATCAACCCCCCCGCCCCCCACCCCCGCCCGCCTCAGCTCCTCTGGTCTGGAGATCCCGGAGCCTCCATCCGGGATGGAGGATGGTCCGCTACTGGGAGAAGCTGGGACTGAGGCCCGGCCTCTAGGGCTGAGTAGAGACTGCCAGGCAGATAAGGGAGCAAGGAAATGTCACACAAGGCGGGAACACATGGGGAAGCGTGTGGTATGCTTTAGAATAGGAAAAACATCAGCATAGCTAGAGCATGGGTTGCAGGGAACCAAGGAGAAGAGGCAAGGGTGGCATGTAAGGTGAGAGAGAGCAGAGGATGGAAAACATTAGGCTGCTCTAGTTTGTGGAAGGTGCCTCTGCCTGGCTCAGCAAACCATCTACTATTCCAGGCTCTGCTGAATGAGCTCATATTCACTCTTCAGTCCAACTCGAATGTCACCTCCCAGGAGCCTTAATCACATATTCCTCCTGGTCTATCAAACCTCAGATGTACCTCTATGATAGCCCTTTCTATATTGGGGGCTGCCATGTAAGGCTGGGCAGGTTGCACACTGTGCAAGGGTGCCTGCCTAAGGACATGAGTAGGAGTTGTGTTCTGCTGGGTTCAGAGTGCCCCAGAGTAGGTGCCGCCTTATAATTTCCCCACAAAGAGCAGATTGCCTTTTTCTAATTTGTTCAAAGGCTTCTTATGTCCTTAGACATGTCCTTGTCTGCATTAGACTATAATTTGCTATAAGTTTTCCCAACAAAACACACACACACACACACACACACACACAATGCTCCTCAGTGTAAACAACCAGACATTATTCATTTTGCCTCTATCCTTGGGGTCAAACACAAGGCCCCCAAATGTTGGATGGGTAAACAAATGAATGCCCAAATGTGGTCACGCAACGTCTGATCAGGGTGGCCATCCTCTTGGAAACGTGCCTGTTTCACCCGAAATCCAGCTATGATTTCACATGCGTGTGCGTGTTTCTTTGGACGCCGCTCTCACACGCTGTCACGGGCTGGAATCATAGATGCTTTCTCTTCTTTCTCTTGGGCAGCATCTGGAGCACACGCCTTCCATTTGTCCAGTGACTTTCTTCCTTCCTTTCCCACGTCATTTCTGAATCTAGATCGGTCTCAGGTGCGTTGGGAGAGCACGGTCGTCCTGTGTCGTCTCACTATTGAAAAATTAAAAACTGATGTTTGGATTGGCATTTTCAGAGTGTCTTCCCTTCTGCCCATTCAGCCCAGAAAAGAAACACAATGGAGTGTATTATGGATTGAACTGTGTCTCCCCGAAAAAAGATCTGTTGAAGCCCTAACCCCAGAAAGCTCACGATGTGACCTATTTGGAGATAGGTCTTCACAGAGGAAATTGAGTTAAAAGGAGGTCATTGGGGTGGACCCCTCATCCAATACGACCGACATCCTTACCAAAAGGATGGATGGGAAAACTTGGACCCAGACACGTATACAGGGAGAACTCCTGGGAAGAGGAAGGCGGAGATGTGGTTGATGCATTAACCAGCCAAGGAATCCCAGAGATTTCCTGAGAGGCACCAGAAGCTAGGAGAGAGCCACGGAGCTGAATCTCCGTCACAGCCTTCTGAAGGGACCGGCCCTGCCGACACCTCGATCTTGGACTTGTGGCCTCCAGACCGTGGGACATGAATTTCTGTGGTTTAAGCCACTCAGTTTGTGGCCAGGAAGGAACAGCTACCTAAAACACATGATCGCCGAAGTTACTTTTGTCTAATGTAAGCACTTTTATATTTCCACCCATTAAAAGTTCCTGTGTTTTCGAAATATTCCCAACTGTCGACTGTAATAAGGCACCTTGCATGTACGAAGAGAATGGATGAATGCCATCGTGAGGGTTCTGAAACCATCCACATTCATCACTCATCAGCACTTCTGAGCGATTCAGGATATATAATGGCTCAAGTAATCTTGCATAGAGTTTGCATTAGTTTCAAATGCCTCACACATTTTTCTTCCAGTATGTTCTAATTCTTCCCTTCTGAATTGGGGTTTAAACAGCCTGCAGAAATAGTACCTAAAATCATTATGCAATTTTTTAATCATCTGTTCCCAGCTATTTTCATAAACTTATTTGTTACTTGGAAACTACACACAGAAGAGAGCCAAAATTTCATTTTAAATAGAAACCCTGCAAATGTTTCCTGTAGGACACTTCATCTGCCGTATATCTAATTTGGAAATTGTCATTCCAGCGAAATATTAAGGTTAGCGCCTTGCAACAAATGACTGTCACATCTCTTTTTCAGAACATCTCTCGGGAGGACCTTCTCATGCGCCTCCTGGAGTGTGACATCATCATTTATAACATCACCGAGAACCCACAGCAAGCAGAGGAGGCCATCTGGGCAGTCTCTGGTCAGTGAACTTCTTTCTTTTGTCTCCAGGGATGCTGCTTTTGTGCAACTTACTTAACCCAAGAGTCATCTAATGAACACGAGGCGAATTAGGACCGTGGGAAAACTGACCTGAGACTTACCTAAAACATGAAATGAAATTAGGCTAATGAGGGGCATCTGGGTGGCTCAGTCGGCTGAGCGTTCAACTTTTGATTTAGGCTCAGGTCATGATCCCAGAGTCGTAGGATCAAGCCCCGTGTTGGGCTCTGAGCGTGCAGCCTACTTAAGATTCTCTCTCTCTCCCTCTGCCCCTCTCCCCCATTTGTGTGTGCGTGCCCTCTCTCTCTCTCTCTCTCTCTCTCTCCCTCTTTCTCTGATAAAAAAAAAGCTGATGAATATTCATCAGCCTTTGGAAGTGTTAAAAGATAAACCGAGGCATATGAGAATCTTTAAGAGTTTATTTGAGCAAAACTCGATTCACGAGAGCACACCATGCCGTAAGTGGCTTGGAGAGCTTCACCAACAGGGGCCAGGGGAAAGACTTACAGAGCAAAGGCAGAGCAAAGTGAGGAAGTTATTTGATTGGCTATAGTGTACTCAGCTGGCTTACCTGGAAGAGGCTAGTTGACTGTGACTGGTTGTCCTTAGGTGTTGGTTTCCGAACCTTGCAGCCTGTAACAGACTTAGGTTTCGATTTGTTCATGTGGACTAACTACTATGGCCTTAGAGTCAGCTGAGACTTCATGGCCCCCTTGTTTGATTAAACAATGGGTGGGGCGCCTGAGGGGCTCATTTGGTTGGGCATCCCACTCTTGACTTCGGCTCAGGTCATGATCACACAGTTCGTGAGTTCGAGCCCCACGTTGGGCTGTGCGCTGACAGTGTGGAGCCTGCTTGAGATTCTCTCTCTCTCCTCTCTGTCCCCTCACCTTAAAATAAATAAACAAACTTAAAAAGCAACTTTGATAAATAAATAAATAAATAAATAAATAAATAAATAAATATATAAAATAAGCAATGGGTGCTTCCAAAGGATAGAACATTTTTTTTAAATGTTTATTTTTTGAGAGAGAGAGAGAGCACAAGCAGGGGCAGGACAGAGAGAGAGACAGAGAGAGAGAGGGAATCCCAAGCAGGCTCCATGCTGTCCATGCAGAGCCCGACGCGGGGCTCGAACCCAGGAGCCATGAGATCGTGACTTGAGCCGAAGTCAGACGCTTCACCAACCGGGCCACCCAGGCACCCCAAGGATAGAACGTTTTTAATCATGAAAGGAAACAGCTTTCAAAATTCAACGTGTATTCATTCTACAGGCACTGCTTAAGGAGGCGCGGTTGAAGGTACTGGGGAGATACGAAGACAAATAAGAAAAAGATTATACCCTCAAGGCCCCTGTAGCCCCACAGGAGAGCTAAGGCACACGTGAGGAACTCTGATGCAGGACAGAGAATGGCATGTTTATCAGACAGGTATCACAAGGGGGATGTGACTTTAAGAGGAGAGGAGTTATTTCTTAGGTTCCAATAAAACTTCATTTATAAAAACAGGTGCTGGGGCGCCTGGGTGGCGCAGTCGGTTAAGCGTCCGACTTCAGCCAGGTCACGATCTTGCGGTCCGTGAGTTCGAGCCCCGCGTCGGGCTCTGGGCTGATGGCTCAGAGCCTGGAGCCTGTTTCCGATTCTGTGTCTCCCTCTCTCTCTGCCCCTCACCCGTTCATGCTCTGTCTCTCTCTGTCCGAAAAATAAATAAACGTTGAAAAAAAAAAAAAAAAAAAACAGGTGCTATGTTGCCAACCGTCGAATAAGATGAACAGCAAAGTGACATTTTGGCTTAAATGAAAAGAAATGGGACGGAGCCTCGCGAATGACCGTACCATACTCAGGGAAATGATGGAGAAGTACTGTCCGCGGATGTGTGAGATTCCTCAGGAGCTTAGAGCGTTTGATTTCTCTGTTTTAACTGTGCCTACATTTCATCCAGTAGGGAACAAATCAAAAGCAGGAACATTGTGTCATCTTTTGAAACAGATTCTTTGAAAGCCTACTTTCTGCATTTTGTCCCTTTGCAAACATTTACAGATGATGTGTAACTGCGCCTTCTGAAATAATTGCACCACTTAAAAATCATAATTAGAGCTAACATGTAATGAATCCTTATTTTGTGTCAGGCTTTGAACATTGATTTTTCTATATAATGTATTCTTGTAATTAATTTTTTTTTTTTTCTGAAATGAAACCTGGACATGTTTGGGGGCGTTTGGGTGACTCAGTTGGTTAAGCGTCTGACTTCGGCTCAGGTCATGATCTCACAGTTGGTGAGTTCGAGCCCGTGTCAGGTTCAGTGCTGACAGCTCAGAGCCTGGAGCCTGCTTTAGATTCTGTGTCTCTGTTTCCTTCTGCCTCTCGCCTGCTCTCTCTCTCTCTCTCAATCTCCCAAAAATAAACAGACATTAAAAAACTAAAACAAACCTGAACATGTTTGGAAAATTAAGAAGCACAGTAGGGCTTAGAATAAAAAGTTATGATGCCCTGAATACCCTTTCAACTCTATCCCTATACCCCAAGAGAAACCTCATTTAACCCACTTGTGCTTTTTTTCCTGCATAAAAATACCAGCATTGATGTCCTGTGATTATGAATTTTAGACGTTAACCACTGCCCTCCAGCTGTGACAGATGGGTTTTAGCTCCTCATAGGACCCCCCCACCCTGTTCCTCAAGAGACCATAATCATTTCTCAAACGTGGACACTGTATCTCCTTCCATGAGCCTCAAAACGTAGAATGTGTGTTATTGCTTCCTCCTTCGTTCTAATAAGGAGATTTAATGTACGTTCGTTTGTTTATTTTAAATATAATTTATTGTCAAACTGGTTTCCATACAACACCCAGTGCTCATCCCAACAGGTGGCCTCCTCATTGCCCATCACCCACTTTCCCCTCCCTCCCACCTCCCATCAACCCTCAGTTTATTCTCAGTTTTTAAGAGTCTCTTATGGTTTGGCTCTCTCCCTCTTTTTATTTCTTTCCCCTCCATCATGGTCTTCTGTTAAGTTTCTCAAGTTCCACATATGAGTGAAAACATATGGTATCTGTCTTTCTTGACTTATTTCACTTAGCATAATACCCTCCAGTTCTATCCAAGTTGTTGCAAATGGCAGGATTTCATGCTTGCTCATTGCCAAGTAGTATTCCATGGTATATATAAACCACATCTTCTTTATCCATTCATCAGTTGATGGACATTTAGGCTCTTTCCATAATTTGGCTATTGTTGAAAGTGCTGCTATAAACATTGGGGTCCAAGTGCCCCTATGCATCAGCACTTCTGCCTGTATCCCTTGGGTAAATTCCTAGCAGTGCTATTGCTGGGTCATAGGGTAGATCTATTTTTAATTTTTTGCGGAACCTCCACACTATTTTCCAGACCGGCTGCACCAGTTTGCATTCCCACCAACAGTGCAACAGGGTTCCTGTTTCTCTACATCCTCGCCAGCATCTATAGTCTCCTGAGTTGTTCATTTTAGCCACTCTGACCGGTATGAGGTGGTATCTCAGTGTAGTTTTGATTTCTATTTCCCCGATGATGAATAATGTTGAGCATCTTTTCATGTCTGTTGGCCATCTGGATGTCTTCTTTGGAAAAGTGTCTATTCGTGTCTTCTGCCCATTTCTTCACTGGGTTATTTGTTTTTTGGGTGTGGAGTTTGGTGAGTTCTTTATATAGATTTTAGATACTAGCCCTTTATCTGATATGTCACTTGCAAATATCTTTTCCCATTCCGTTGGTTGCCTTTTAGTTTTGTTGATTGTTTCCTTCGCAGTGCAGAAGCTTTTTATCTTGATGAGGTCCCAATAGTTCATTTTTGCTTTTAATTCTCCTTTGGAGACATGTCGAGTAAAAAATTGCTATGGCTGAGATCAAAGAGGTTGTTGCCCACTTTCTCCTCTAGAGTTTTGATGGCTTCCTGTCTAACATTCAAGTCCTTTATCCATTTGAGTTTATTTTTGTGAATGGTGTAAGAAAGTGGTCTAGTTTCATTCTTCTGCATATTGCTGTCCAGTTCTCCCAGCACCATTTGTTAAAGAGACTGTCTTTGGGGCGCCTGGGTGGCTTAATCGGTTAAGTGGCCGACTTCGGCCCAGGTCATGATCTCACGGCCTGTGAGTTCGAGCCCCGCGTCGGGCTCTGTGCTGACAGCTCGGAGCCTGGAGCCTGTTTCAGATTCTGTGTCTCCCTCCCTCTGACCCTCCCCCGTTCATGCTCTGTCTCTCTCTGTCTCAAAAATAAATAAACGTTAAAAAAAAAATTTTTTTTAAAAAAGAGACTGTCTTTTTTCCATTGGATATTCTTTCCTGCTTTGTCAAAGATTAGTTGGCCATATATTTGTGGGTCCAATTCTGGAATCTCTATTCCATTGGTCTGTGTCTGCTTTTGTGCCAATACCATACTGTCTTGATGATTACAGGTTTGCAGTAGAGGCTAAAGTCCAGGATTGTGATGCCCCCCACTTTGTTTTTCTTCTTCAGTATTACTTTGGCTATTCGGGGGTCTTTTGTAGTTCCATACAAATTTTGAGATTGTTTGTTCTAGCTTTGAGAAGAATGCTGGTGCAATTTTGACTGGTATTGCACTGAATCTGTAGATTGCTTTGGGTAGTATTGACATTTTAACAATGTTTATTTATTTTTGAGAGAGAGATAGAGCACAAGTAGGGGAGGGGCAGAGCGAGAGGGAGACACAGAATCGGAAGCAGGCTCCAGGCTCTGAGCTGTCAGCACAGAGCCTGACACGGGGCTCGAACTCACCAACTGTGAGATCATGACCTGAGCCGAAGTTGGAAGCTTAACCGACCGAGCCACCAGGCGCCCCAAGAGATTTAAATAATTAAGAAAATGTTACTTCTCTGTTTTCTGGAAAGGTTTTAGCTGTGCTGCCAGGCTTCTGAGATACAGAGCGTTCATGTCTGCAAGAAAGGACAGTCAGAGGCCTCCCGTCTGCCATCAGCGTCACCCGGGGGGGGTGGGGATGGGGTCAGTGGGGCTTTGAGAATTTTGTCATTTTACCTGATGTGCATATTCTTAGATTTGGGACCTGTTTTCCACTTGGGTTTTTTTTTTTTTTTTGTATGTTTGTTAGTTTTGCGTGTGTTTGCAATGACTATATATTACTTCTTAATAATGTTTTATTAAGTAATTTTAAAATGTCTCAATATAAAAAGATTCTCCTACCTTGCCTTTCAGAGGAAGGCAAAATGACACAGGAAAAGGGAATAAAGTATTAGAAATGAGAGAAAACATTTGCACATAAGGGTAAAGTGGGGGCGCCTGGGTGGTTCAGTCACCCAGAGCATCTAACTCTTGATCTCAGAGTCATGAGTTCAAGCCCCACACTGGGCATGCAGCCTACTTAAAAAAAAGCGGGGGTGGGGGGGGGATAAAATGTGCTTGTTCACCAGTGAAAAAGCAGATTATTTTAGACCCATTAAAATAATCATAAATGTGGGGCGCCTGGGTGGCGCAGTCGGTTAAGCGTCCGACTTCAGCCAGGTCACGATCTCGCGGTCCGTGGGTTCGGGCCCCGCGTCAGGCTCTGGGCTGATGGCTCGGAGCCTGGAGCCTGTTTCCGATTCTGTGCCTCCCTCTCTCTCTGCCCCTCCCCCATTCATGCTCTGTCTCTCTCTGTCCCAAAAATAAATAAACGTTGAAAAAAAAAATTTAAAATAATCATAAATGAAAGGCTAACCCACTTCGAGGATGTCTAAGTGTGCCAGGGAGTCACAAAATAGGCCAGCCGAAAGCACAGGAGGACAGAAAGGGGAAAAGGGCAAAATTAAATTGAAGCGGCAATTTTTGTTAATAGAATAAAAATGGAAACTAAAGTGAACGCTTGAGTTAGGGATTAATATGTGGACACAGTGTTCTCCTACTTAATTCTGTAACGTTGTCTCACCTCGGGCTCAGAATCCGCACGTTTATTAGATTCAGGATATCAGCACTTTATTGTTTTGCTTCTTTAGGGAATCAGCTCATGAGACTAAAAATGTACCATGACAACCGTGTCACTTAGATCCTCTGACAGTGTAATGAGACCTCCCTTTAGCAGATTTCTTTCCTTCTGGAAAATTCTACTTCACGAAAAATATTTTAGCAGCATCCCATGCTCAAAGTATTTAAGAGGTTCAATGCTTAAATGTGCAGAGAGCCCCCCTGGGGAGGGACAAAGCCTTTAGAAATCAAATGTTTACCTTTCCACCCACCACTGTTCTAAATTCGGATTCCTACAGAACGTTCCCACTCAGCTAGTCCTGCTGAACCAAAGGCCCTCCAGCCATGGCCCACAGCACCTGCTGCATGGGCCGCCCTCCCCCCGCCAGGTAGAGTGGGAAGGGTGGGCACACCCCAAATTGCTTCCTTCCACAAGGGCGCAAGCTACACAGGAATGCTCTGTGTGTGATCAGAAGGGGGCCTTGCCTTTTGACTGGGGGCCCTCGCAACCCCCAGACCTAACCTTGATGGGGCTTCCTGCTCCACACAGCTGGCTGGCTCTGGGGCATAGTGGGGAGAGCACAGGCCTTGCAAGCATGCTGCTTGGATCGGACCCCGCCCAGCCCTCTTCCATGACTCTGGGCAAACCGCACCTCTGTTCCCCCATCTGTAAGACAGAGTTGATAGCAATACCTATCTCGTAATGGTAAGGATTCGGTAAAGCTCGTGAACTGTTCCAATCGAACCAGCTATGATCCTTACTACCACTGGCACTCCATGAAAGTGAAAGCACGTTGCTAGAGGCCAGGAGACAGGAACGGGGGTTCAGGTTGCAAGCTGGGCTCAGAAGAGGTCAGGTGGCTGGAGGGAGAATGCCAAGAACATGCTAGGGACATGTGGGGGCGGGGGGGGGGGGGAACAGGCCAGTGGAGCAGAGAGGTGACACTCGTCTTAACGTGCTCCCTGAAAAAAGGAGTAATTTCAAGTCCCACACATGATTTGGAAAACCAGGTCTTTGTGGATCTGAATAACTGTCCTGCTTTTTGGCCCCACAGCACTGAATGAAGAAGTCAGCCACTTCGAGAAGCGAAAGCTATTTATTTTGGTATCCACGGTGATGACCTGGGCACGCTCCAAACTCCTGGACCCCGTAAGTAGAGCACTAGCTTTTCCTTTCTGCGACATCCCACCCTTGAGACCCCCTGATGTGTGTGTGGAGAGAACTTTCTCTAGGGCACTGTGTCTTCTTACACACTCCTGAAGCCCATCCCGGAATAAGCGTTCAACAGAAATCACGGACCCCAAGCACGCTGAATTCTAGGGGGCCTCGTTGTGCTATGTGCCCCTGAGAAAGGAAAAGGAAACTCTACAAATGACACTCAACCATAACCATGCTTACGTATCACTTACACTTCTTATTTGAAGAAGCTCTTTCAGATTTAGACCTGTGTTTCTGCCCCATACCTTCTTGCGCATAGACAGAAAGGAGAATATAAGCAACATGCCGTTGTGATAACAACACCCAACTTGTTCATATTCGGAGTCCAGACGTCTGACTCACGCCTACCTTCTTTGTCCGCACGGTAACTCAGTATGAACCCTGCCTCGCGGCATTTATTTCCTTTTCTGTGAAGCCCATAGTTCTTACTTTGCAAGAAAATGTGAAACGACAGCCATCCTCCCAGGGGCTGCTTGTTTTCTTTACCGATATCAGGTTTACATTCGCGGCTCTGCCCCAGTGCCTTTGTGCCATGAACTGCCTTTTAGTTTCAGCGCCGAATCACGACGTGATCTTTTTTAAAGAGACATTTAGGAAGGCAATTAAATGATCGCATGCGGTACCTAATTCCATCTGGAAGGATGCTAGTATGAACAGCTGTGCTCAAGGTCACCCTCAGGCACCAGCAAGGACAGAGTCAATGCCCCTGGCTGAGAACGGCTGTAATCAGCCGTTGATCCCGAGGCGCATTCTAACGTCAGGGATGTCAGGATGTCAGGGGGAAATGCACACGTTAGAATCAGTGGGATACATTACCTATAACAAGGAGATATTTAGGGATTTATCACACATCGCCTCAAACGCCATTTGTTTAACTGTCTCTCCCTTGGTGAAGCAGGACATGCTTGACGTAGGGCCCTGAGGGTTTCAGTCCTTTTCTGAAAAGTAAAGTTCACTCACCCACTCCATTTGGTTGCCCCCACCTCAAGGGCCAAGCCAGTCGTTGGACCCTGTCGTGGTTCTTTCCCTCAGCATGTCCAGCGAAGTGTCTGCTGCAACACAATTATTGGTCACTCGACTGGCTGCAGGCCTGGTTGACCGTGCTCAATGAGTGAGAAACCGCTCGCACTGACTTAAGCAAAACGGGAATGTATTGACTCATAGCTGGTAAGTCCAATGGTGGACTTCAGGCACAGCTGGAACTGGAGGCTTAAACACAATGTCTTCAGACCTCGCTATGCTCTTTCTCTCTTCCGTGGCTTCTTTGGTCCCGAGTAGGCTTTGCTCTCACGTAAGCTCCCCTCCTGTTGGGCCCCAGCAGCTCCCAGGCTTACGTCCCCTGGAGCTTCAATTCTCTTTTCCACTTCCGTTTTGTCTCATCCCAGGTCTTGAGCCTCAACCTGAGCCGGTCACAGTGGCCAGGGGAACACAGAACTCGGGGTGGGCAGGCCTGGGGTTCTATACTTGCTTCTAGAGGCGGGGGTGACTGGCCCCCAAACTACAGGGGCTGAGAGTGGAGAAGAGATGGGTCCTCCAAAGAAAATAGGGGGAAATGGCTGCTGTGTTAGTTCCTATGCCCTGTGGCACGTCCCCATCCTCCCATTATGGCTCTAACTTATATGTCCGTAAACAGCTCATGATGGACTGACGTGAGGCTTATTAAGGTATAAGGTACATAGAGTACCCATCACCCTCTTCCTCGCGCAGCTCTGTGAGTTTTGACAAATGCATATGGTTGTGTAACCACCACAGCAACCAAGATAGAGGACATCTCCATCACCCCCTGAAATTGTCTACCTTGCACCATACAAAAGCTCAGTTCCAGATGGATCACAGAATTCAAAGTGAAGACCAAAACTTTCATTTTTTGAGAAATATTAATAGAATCTATACAGGGAGTCTCTTAAACAGGACCTAGTAATGCGAAATATGAAAATAAAATGAATAAATTCAATTGCAATGAAGTGAATGAGGCATTTATGGATGAAACGATGCTATGTGTGAGATTTCCTTCGAAATCATCCAGTGGATGAAGAGGTAGATGGGGGTAGAGAGGAAACCAGTTTCGCTATGTAGGAATCTGAATCGAATCAAACGTAAACATCACACAGACCCCAATGGAAGGGTGTTCTATTCAATAACTGGCCTATATTCTTTAAAGATGGCAATGAGAGAGAGAATTGAAACACTGTTCCAAATAAAGACGATTGAGGCATGGTGGCTCAGGGCCAAACGTGATCCTGGATTGGCGTCTGTACCAGAGGAAAAGCGCTATACAGAACATTACTGGGACAGTTGACAAAGTTGGGGCATGGACTGCAGATTGGATAGAATTATCCTATCAGTATGAAATTTCCTGAATTTTGTCACCGTACTCCGGTTTCATAGGAGAATGTTCTTAGGAGATACACACTGAAAAGTAAAGAGAAAAGGGGTGCGGTGTATGCAATCTGCTCTCAAATGGTTCAGAAAAAAATAAATAATTTTAATAATTAAAAGCAAAATCTTCACCCAGCCTAGCAAATCCCTCCACAAGGCAGGAGAGAAAAGAAATAGCTTTATTACGGAACAAGCATTAAAATGGAATGTCACGGGGCGCCTGGGTGGCGCAGTCGGTTAAGCGTCCGACTTCAGCCAGGTCACGATCTCGCGGTCCGTGAGTTCGAGCCCCGTGTCGGGCTCTGGGCTGATGGCTCGGAGCCTGGAGCCTGTTTCCGATTCTGTGTCTCCCTCTCTCTCTGCCCCTCCCCCGTTCATGCTCTGTCTCTCTCTGTCCCAAAAATAAATAAAAAACGTTGGAAAAAAAAATTAAAAAAAATAAAATGGAATGTCACGCTTGGCGTAGGTGATCCGCTAAGAGGTTGCAGACGTAGAAGGAAATCTCACCTTTTTCTAGAGTCAACCAGATACAATCCATTGCATACATGTTTCCTGGTCAACAACAATTAGCTCTTGAGTGAGAGGCCTTGACATCACCATCTGTCACAAGTAGTTTGTCCCAGAGTCACCTCGTAATTTGGGTGGCCATCTGTGTTAGCTAATTGGCTTTATCCAGAGGAAAAACAAACCTTTCGTAGCTTTATGACAGGAGGTAGTTTCGGAGCTTAGAGCAAGGCTTCCAGCAAAGTGAGGCTCCTACCTGCCCACCAAAACTGGAAGACAGGGGTCCTCTCTCCGCTGATGTTTACATTACAATTTTTTAAAATTTATCTATTTTGAGAGAGACAGAGACAGCATGAGTTGGGGAGGGGCAGAGAGAGAGGGAGGCAGAGAATCCCAAGCAGGCTCTGCGTTGTCAGTGTGGAGCCCGACTCAGCTCGACCCCATGACCTGAGGCAAAGTTAAGAGTCAGATGCGCTTAACCCACTGAGCCACCCAGGCACCCCGGGGAAAGTTTATCTCTTATTCATATAGAACATATGACAAGTGTCCCAGATGAATGAGTACGTGTCCTCCCAACTCTGATTCGAGACCCAGACTCCTTCCATTGGATGGCTTGACCATCTCCCAGAATGGCCTCCAGAGCCATGATGCAAATCTATATCAAGCCAGGGAGCCCCCCCGGGGAGAAGTCACAAAAGATCATGCTTGGAGGAACCTTTGCAAGCCAGGCCTGAAGACATGTGCGTCCTTTCTCTAAATCCCTTGGGCTAAAACCCAGTCACATGGCCACACCCAACCGCAAGAGAGGCTGGGAGGTGTAATCTCACTTTGTGCCCAGGAAAATCAAGGTGGTCCGGTCTTTGGCACAGAGAGAAGTCTGCCAGGAGACCCCTGGGAAGGGCTCATCTCTGATAAAGAGAGCCTTCAAGGAAGATGCAACCTTCTTCCCTCTGGGAATATTACTGACTGTGGATATGACACTTGGGACTGCTGTTGCCAGTGTTGCTTATAAGCCTGAAGAGGAGGGCCACACAGCGAGTAAGGTAGAGCTCAGAGGGCATCAGAGGAGCAGAGAGGCCCATCACGGGGCACCTGGAGCCACCGGGGTTTTGAATGTTATTTATCGGAGGTCATGAATCCCATCAGTGTTGGGGCCATTTTGAATTTGACTTTCTGTTACTTGTAGCCAAAAGCAACCAAACGGACATAAAACTGTATAAGGAACATTTTTAATACAAAAGAAGTGTAAATATAGTAGAATATTTTCATTTGTATTTATTTTGACAAGTAGGAAAATCTTAATGTTTCTGGGGCTTTCTTCTTTATTTTATTTTATTTTATTTTATTTTATTTTATTTTAGTTTAGTTTAGTTTAGTTTAGTTTAGTTTAGTTTAGTTATTTATTTTGAGAGAGCAAGAGAGTGGGAGAGGAGCAGAGGGAGGGAAAGACAGAAACCCCAAGCAGGCTTTGCACTGTCAGCATGGAGCCCGATGCGGGGCTCGATCTCACAAACCTGAGCCGAAATCAAGAGTCCAATGGTCAACCAGCTGAGCCACCCAGGTGCCCCAGTATCTGTTTTAAAAGTATAGCTATGTGTTTGCTTTTTTTTTTTTTATGTGTGAGTTAAGAGGGGTGAACTTTACTCAACCAAATAATCCAGAGGAAGAAACTGGTGCATTCTGATAGTCACACGGAATAACCAGCTGGGAAAAGGAGTCCAGCAGGTGGGTAGTCCACACACGCAGTGAAACACAACGACCAACTAAAGAGTGGGTCCAACGCCATATTCCAAGACAACAGATTTCACCCAATATCCTAAACAAAAAGGGGGAGATCACTCTGCAGAGTCAGCTTTTCACCTCCTGGAAGGACGAAGCCTCTAAACAAGCTTATTGATTGCAGTGAGATGCCCAGGAGACAGGCTACGTTTCCAGAAATGCTACCAGACATCGATATGTATCAATTATAGGATAATGGATATAATGCCGACCCAGAGTCGACTCGTCATTGATTGGAAAAGCAGAGATGCAAATAGTTGCAAGGATCTAAAACCTATATGAAAGATACAGGTTATCTATCTATCTATATATAAAATATATATATATATATATATATATATATATAAAAATATATTTTACTGGTGTATTTGTAACACGTGACATTTAAGGACTAGAAGGAACACAGTCAGGTGATAGTAGCAAAGGTTCATAATGTGAAAGCCAGGTCTCTGTCCCAACCAGGAATCGGGAGGACAACTCAGAAGCTGAAGCCCAGGTTGTTGACATTCATGGGCGACCGTGCAGCTGGCCAGGGAGGGGGTGATCTTGCTTGTCCGTCAGTCCCAGTCTCAGAATGTTAAGGACAAGTTTGACTGGCCATCAAAACCTGAGCACCAGGGATGTGACCGTCTCTGCAGTAGCCGTGAGGACTGAAGGAAAGACAAATTCTACTAGAAGAGGGATGCTGGGCACCCAGTCACAGGGAGCAGGAGGGTCCATGAGGCAGGGTCCTATCATGACAGCCTGGGGCCGTAGGGATGCCGGGACTCCATTCATCCCAGAGGGAAAGCTGATAGTGAGTAGGATGGCCAGATTTAACAAATACAAGTACAGGATGCCCGGTTAAATTCTAATTTCGTGTAAATGGTGAGTAATGTTTAGCTTAAGTCTATCCCGTGAGATATTTAAGACATATTTACACTAAAAATTATTTGGTGGTTTATCTGAAATTCAAATTTAGCTGGGTGCCCTGTAGTTCTTCTAGCTACCCTTTATGTGAGCCACTGGACATGCTTTAGAGGTCAGCTTATCCCGTAACATGTACTCATTGAGTGCCTACCATGGACCCAGAATTGTTCCCCTTGAACACTAACTCTCCCCCCGTTTTACTCCCCATGCCAAAACCCCCAATCCACCTGCCCTAGCCTCACTCCCTTCCCCCCACCCAACAACCCATCGTACATCCTGTCAACTCATCACCCAAAATGTGCCATAATCATCTTGCTTTCTTTGTATCCATGGCGATGTCCTAGACCAAGCCTCAGCCGTTACCACCTTCCATTGTGAAAGCATCCCGGGAACTGGTGCCTCCGTCACCTCCTTCCAATGCAATCTTCAAGGGACAGCCTAAGTGATCTTAAAATATAATTCAGATCATGACTTAGTGCTGCTTAAAATGCTCAAAACCCTTCAATGCTTCCTTATGCTCTTAGTATAAATCTAAACTCCTCCACATGGCCCACAAGCCCTGGTAAACTGCCTCACCCTCCACCAGTTCCCAGCTTGGTCCCCCATCATTTGGGCCCTTCCTCCCGTTTCTCCAACCTGCCAACAATCGGGGTCCTCAACCCTGTGTTTCTTCTGTTTCTCTGATTCATTCCTTGTAAACTCAGGGCTCCAATGTTTTGGGTTGATTATGTAACTTGGACCACTGTGAAGTGGTTGAAAGTCTCCTATTGAACAATGTGTTTTAAAAATCCCCCTCCAGGAGTGCCTGGGTGGGTGAGTCCATTAAGCTTCCGACTTCAGCTCAGGTCACGATCTCACGGTTCGTGAGTTCAAGCCCCGTGTCGGGCTCTGTGCTAACAGCGTGGAGCCTGCTTGGGATTCTCTCTCTCTCCCCTTCTCTCTGCCCCTCCTCCACTCTCCCTATCTCAAAAGTAGATAAAATAAGCATTTGAAAAAATAAAAAAATAAAATCCTCATCCAACTACTAGGACCTCTAAATCTGGATGGATTTAGAGAAGCCACTCTGTACCATGGGTCTCAGTCTCCTCCTTTGAGTCTCTGTAAGTTTCCATTTTGTGGTTCTGGAAGAATCCTTCTATGCGGACTGGGCAGGAGGGTGAGCTGTGGGAGGACTGGACACAATGTGCAGCCCAGCGGACTGCCAAGAAATATTTTTCATCCCTGATTCGCAATGCAAATTGATATTTCACCTTATCTGATGAAGCCTGACATAGAAATTTGCACATGGAATGTTCTTATGAGGTTGATTTGAGGGGAAAGGGCAGTGTGGAAGAGAAAGAAAAACCCATGATTTAGATTAAAACATGAAACTATGTAAGTTGCAAGAACTATTAAGAAATGGGTTATTGAGGGGCGCCTGGGTGGCTCAGTTGGTTAAGCATCTGACTTCGGCTCAGGTCATGATCTTGTGGTTCGTAAGTTCAAGCCCTGTGTCGGGCTCTGTGCAGACAGCTCGGAGCCTGGAACCTACTTCTGGTTCTGTGTCTCTCTCTCTGCCCCTTCCCTGCTTGCACTCTCTTTCTCTCTCTCTCTCAAAAATAAATAAGCATTAAAAAAATAATTTAAAAAAATCAAAGAAATGGGTTACTGAAGGTCTTGATGGAATCCCAGAGACAACCTGACGCTGTCTCTACAAAATAAAAGAAAGACATTTGAATTTTTATTTTGTTTCAATTAAGTATAAATGATAACATTTGGCCAGCTAAAGCATTTTCAAGGAAGTCAAATCACTGTAAAAATAAGCAGTAACTTTTCAGATGCTTTATCTGAGCTCTTTGGAACATAGCCGAGCCAGCATCTGGGGCTTAGATGTTTTATGTAGCTCTTAAGTTTCACCCATCCAATCTGGATTTTTTTCTTTCACAGGATGATTCTGAGATCCCGTTTACTGAGGAGGATTATCGAAGAAGAAAGCAACATCCTAATTTTCTGGACCACATCAATGCCGAAAAAATGGTTCTCAAATTTGGAAAAAATGTAGGTCTGGAGTAGTAAGGCATTTAGGGTAAGAGAAGTCCTTTCTGAGGCAGCGCTCAACGCACGTGGCCGGGACTGTTCTCCGTGCCTTACGGACGTCATCTCAGCTCGTTAAACGCCTCTTTCCTTGTCCTCACACCCACAGGTCTCTGAGCTTCAGGCTCATCCCAAGATGAGCCTTACTTCTGGTTCTGGCTTTGGTCCAGTCCACTAAGTTGAGAGCCTTGTGTTAGGCCCCAGCAGAGCTCAAGCCCTTATCCACTAAGGTGTGGGTCCAAAGAGTCCCTTAGCCCAGAAGAGGCAAATAACTCAGAGTTGGAGTGGGGAAGAGGGGAGCCACATTTCCCCTTTTTCCAGAATCTATCTCATTTGTTTCTTATAACCGAAAAGTGCCCATTAACCTTCCCTTACAAATAAGGCGGAGAGGACATCCGGCAGTTAAATAAGTGGCTCAAGTTCACACAACTGGGATTTGCTGAGCACCGTTCTGCGCGCACAATTCTTGGCCTTGTCTGATCCACTCCTTACAACAACGGTCTTGAATCTGTACATCATTATCCCCATTTCCCGGATGCGGGCACTTCAGGAAAGAGGCATCAAGTGGTACAGCTGTGGTTCAGAACTAGATCCATCAGACTGTGGGGTTTCTTTAATTTTTCTTGATTTCAAAGCTCAGTCTTGCAGTAGAGTTGATCTTGACACAGGCCTGGCCACCAGTTATTAAGATCGACCCATAGCTGAGAAACTCTTGTAAATAATAACACTTGTTAGCCTTCTGTTGCAGCAAAATTTATCATTTGGATACTATACAACTATACTATACTATACTATACTATATACTATATATATATAATATATATATATACTATATATATATACTATATATATATATATACTATATATATATATACTATATATATATATATACTATATATATATATATACTATACTATATATATATATATATATACTATATATATATATATATATACTATACTATATATATACTATACTATATACTATACTATACATACTATAAAACTATTATATTTCCTATCTTTTGTCAAAATAGATGGTAGGAGTGCCTTGGTGATGAATAAGTTTACTACACCTAAGAATTATCAAGGGTTTGCTTACTATGTGCCAGGCACTGTGCTAAATGTTTTACTTCTGGTAATCCTCATGGGTTTACTTCTGGTACATCCTATATAATCCTCAAAATTCTGTGAACCAGGTGCTGGTAACTTCATCCTCCTTTAACTTAGGTAGAATTTATATAGAACCCCCAAACTTCTAAAGGTTCCATCCACTATGTTTTTCCCAGGAGCAGAACACCCACAGTAGGGATATGTAACAATGGTTCCAAGGTGACACCTAGTGGGCTCAGAGGATATTACAACGGGAACTTTGTCCCCACCTTCTGTCCTATTAAAACCAAAAAAAAATAAATAAATAAATAAAATAATTTTTTTTTATTCTGGCAATGCAAACACCACAAGTATAAAATATTTGAAGAAAATAATATAGGAGTCAAAGTTCTAGCCCCTTTTCTGCCATTAATTTATGACCTTAGCTAAGTCATTAACACTTTGGAGTTAAAATAAATGAATAAAGGCACTGGACTAGACAGGTCTAAATTTCTTCCACTTCCAAATCTTGTGAGTATATTATTTTATTGAGCTTTGAGCTTTGCCCCAGGTAGATAATCCATGATTTCTTTTTTTTATATTAAAAAAAATTTTTAATGTTTATTTTTGAGAGAGAGAGAGACAGACAGAGAGTGAGTGGAGGAGGAACAGAGAGAGAGGGAAACACAGAATCCAAAACAGGCTCCAGGCTCTGAGCTGTCAGCACATGACCTGAGCCGAAGTCTGACGCTTAACCGACTGAGCCTCCCAGGTGCCCCAAGAATCCATGATTTCTTGATTATTTATGCCAAATTATGTAGAAGAAAACACACATAAACATAATTGATGTGACTAAAAGTGTAAAATGGAGAAATACTATCATTTTAATATCTGTTTTCTTATAGAAACATTAAATTTATTTCATGCTCTAAATAAAACAATCAAAACTTTATTGAAAAAATTTATTCTAGGGGCGCCCAGGTGGCTCAGCTGAGCACCCAGCTCTTGATTTCACCTCAGGTCATGATCTCACGGTTTGCAGAATCAAGCCCCGAGTCAGGCTCCGTGCTAGGTGGCAACTGCTTGGGATTCATTCTCTCCCTCTGCCCCTCCCCCACCACCTTGCTCTCTCTTGCTCTCTAAAAATAATTTTTTATTTTTATATAAAATATATTTTTATATAAAAATATATTTTAATATATTTATATTTAAAATATATTTATATTTTATATAAAACATATTATATATGTGTATATATATTATATATATATATATAGTATTCCCAGCTTTCTTAATTAGTCTTTACTTAACAATTAATAAAATCAGGTTGATCTGGCCAACTTGGTCATCTCAATGACACTATTTAAAAAAAAATTTTTTTTTTTAATTTTAGAGAGAGAAAGAGTGCATGAGCAGGGGAGGGGGAAAAGAGAGAGAGAGAGAGAGAGAGAGAGAATCTTAAGTAGGCTCCCTGTTCATCTCGGAGTCCGATGTGAGTCCCTGTTCCATGACCCCGGGATCATGACCTGAGCCAAAATCATGAGTCAGACGCTCAACTGACTGAGCCACCCAGGCGCCTCTCAATGACTCTATTTTAAACCTAGTGCTTTGCATTGGGTCGATTGAACCTTAGAAGTAAACTTTAACCCATTCATTTAACACATGTCCTTTTAGATCCTACTGTGTACCAGGCACCGTGGCTAAGAGCTGGCCTCCCGGCCGTGAACAAGCAGTTGAGGTCTTGGCGCTCCTGAGGCTGGTTGTCCAATGCTCTTCTGCTGACCACACCTGCAGCCATCACATTCATATTTATGTACCACCTAAATATATGTAGTAATATATGTAGTCCCCCTGAAGGCGGACTTATTTAGTTTTCTGAGACAAAGGGGGAGCCCTGATAATTATACAAGTTGCTTAAATAGTTGTGATTTGCCTAACACTAAACATGGCTTGAACTGGGTGCCTCCATCTTTAAATGAGTCACACTGATTATTTAGAATATTTTAGGGGCACCTGGGTGGTTCAGTCGGTTCAGCGTCAGACTTCGGCTCAGGTCACGATCTCATGGTTTGTGAATTTGAGCCCCGCATCGGGCTCTGTGCTGACAGCTCAGAGCCTGGAGCCTGCTTTGGATTCTGTGTCTCCCTCTCTCTCGCTCTCTCTCTCTGCCCCTCCCTGCTCATGCTTGTTTCTCTCTCAAAAATAAATACACATTAAAAACTTTTAAAAATATTTTAAAATATTGTTAAAAATGCAAGTATATTGACTTTAATTAGTATTTTAAATTAACCAGAATTGCCTGTCTATCTTGCAAATTACTTCAATCATTAAGTCGTCCCTGAATACCACTTAATTGCGGGGTATTGTGTACATAGTCCCTGAAAAAATGGTCACCTGTCAGATCTCGATGGCAATTTATGAAATTTATTGTAATAATTTGTGTACCACACTGACTTTTGATGCTTGTATTCTCTGGCGAACCCAAGTTGCCTATGATAATTTTTTAATAAAAAATATTTCCAGGGCTGCTTGACTGGCTCAGTCAGTAGAGCATGAATAACTCTTGACCTCAGGGTTGTGAGATCAAGCCCTACATTGGATGTAGAGCTCACTTAAAAAAAAAAAAAGTTTCTGGATTTGCTTTGATAATGCCATATTGGAGATTTTTGCACTTAGATTCAAGATGATAAGTGAAAATGGCTTATAGTCTGCCTTTGTCATACTGTCTCTTTACTGTTTTAGTTTCCTGGTTTTACTATTCCCATACAAATTGAAAACAAAATTTACTGTTTTCTTGTAATTTATATGAAATTGGGCATATCTCTTGAATATTTGGTACAATTTGCCTATAAAACGATCTTGGACTGGGGGAAGGCAGTCGTGGGTTTTGGGGGCAAGAAACTAGCCCTTTAGGCTAAGTTTTCAAATTAACTGGCAAAAGTTGCCCATAAGTCTCTCCTAAGATGTTTTTTAAATTTCTATTTGTAGTTTAGTCTCCCTTTTCAGGACGAATATTGTGAGGGGGCATCACTGCTTTCCCACTCTTTTGGTGCCCATGAGGAAGAGCCTGGGTATCCTCTCCAAAGGCTGTCTTCATGCCTGCACCTGTTACCCCGCGGCTTGAAGCTCAATCGGGTTACGTGATTGGTGGCTGTGTCAGGGGCGTGGTCACGTCATGTCGACCCCACCTCCCTCTCGTTGCTCTGGGTTACAGCTGTAACGTAGCTGCATTCAGCATTGCTGAATTCAATGTTGCTGTGCCTGCATTCAGCGTTCAGCGTCTTCATGCCCTAAGTGTTGCAGGGGCAGCCCCCCAGGGGAGAACCAACCCATAGTTTTCTGGTGCTGCCTGTGCCTGGTTGGGAAAATTTGTCTTATTCTGGAGTCCAGGATTAGGAAGCCCCTCATCCCTGCTCAGCTAAGTAATGTCCTCTAGCCTAAACCACACCAGTAATAACGTTGTGACTTGGAGATCCATCTGCCTTTTTACAAAGTTTTAATCTCTTTAATCTTAAAAAAAAAATTGTGTTTAATTTTTATTTTTGAGAGAGAGAGAGAGAGAGCAAGCAGGGGAGGTGCAGAGAGACAGGTGGGGCAGAGCATTCAAAGTGGGCTTGGTGCTGACAGCAGAGAGCCTGATACAGGGCTCGAACTCACAAACCCACGAACCACGAGATCATGACCTGAGCAGAGTCAGACACTTAACCAACTGAGCCACCCAGGCACCCCAAATATTTTTAAATGTTTATTTTTATTTATTTATTTTGAGAGAGAGAGAGAGTGAATTAGGGAGGGGTAGAGAGAGAGGGGGAGAGAATCCCAAGCAGGCTCTGAGCTATCAGTGTAGAGCCCAACAGGGGGCTCGATTCCATGAATGGGGAGTTCATGACCTGAGCTGAAATCAAGAGTTGGACGCCTAATCAACTGAGCCATCCATGTGTCCGTAAATCTTTTTTAAATCTTCAGAACTCCAAAAGGAAAAAGTGTCTGTTTCAGCAACTCAAACTCCAATGTTGCTGTTTATTTGTCTTACCCTTCTTTTCTTCATCAATCTGAATCAATTTTTTTTACATTTTAATGTTTATTTATTTTTGAGAGAGAGAGACAGAGCATGAGCAGAGGAGGGGCAGAGAGAGAGGGAGACACAGAATTGGAAGCAGGCTCCAGGCTCCAGGCTCCAAGCTGTCAGCACAGAGCCTGATGCAGGGCTCGAACTCACAAGCTGCGAGATCATGACCTGAGTGGAAGTCGGACACTTAACCAACTGAGCCACCCAGGCACCCCTGAATCAATTTTTCAATTTTATTATTCTTATCAAAGAGGTAGTTTTTGCTGTGTTCTGCTATTTCTTTGTTTTTTAATAAATCAATTTCTCTGTCTTTATTATTCTTCTTTCTAATTTGCGTTTATGCTGTTTTGTTTTAGAAGCTAAGTTTATTAATATTCAGTCTTTGTTTTTCTAATATAACCACTTAATGCCACAAATTTGCTACCAAGTATAATTTTAACAGCTTTCAAGTTTTGAAGTGCCATAAATGGTATTTGTATTATTATTAATTTCTACAAATTTTCTATAGTCTATTAGAACTTGGGAAGCTGTGCTGTGAATTATTGAGAAATGGTTTCTTAAATTTCCAGATATCTAGAAAAGGTGTTATCTTTTTGTTGTTCATTTCTAACTTAATTGCTTTTTGGTCAGAGAATGTGGTCTGGGGTGGTCAGAGAATGTGGTCAGAGAATTTGGTCATGAGATTCTTTGCTACATAGTACATGGCCTGTGTTGTTTTTATTTTAATTTCCACATGGACTTGAAAAACCTGTGTATTTCAAACTGTGTGGAGTTTCTATATATGTCTACTTAGGTCAAGTTTCTTAACGGTGTTTTGCATATCTTACTAGTTTGGGGTCTCCTGAGTTTATCGATTACTGACAGGGATATACTATGGAGTACATTTATCCATATCTCCTTGATATCATGTTAGATTTTTGGCGTGCTCATTTCAAGGCACAGTCTTGTAACCCCTTCACAGTGTTTGACATTGCCAGAATGAAACTATAAAATCTGTTTATTTTTTCTTAATAATTGAGAGCAGGACAATATCTCCAGCCAAGTCCACAGCTTTCCAGACCATTCTCAGGTATTAATGGAGTCTCTTCTAGTTCTTACAAAGGCTCAGACAAGTTTAATACTAAAGCCATCAGTCTACCATTTAATTTTAAACTTCTCTCCTGCTAGCTCAGCCTGACTCAGGCTCTGATGAATGCAGTGGGGAGGGAGGCTAGGATGTGGTCAACTCTCTTCCTCCACCTTAAATCAGCAACCTTGACTCCTCTCTGTTCCTTACTCTACACCTGCCTGTTCTTTATCATCATCTCTGTTGTCACCACCCTCATCATTGTGTCCGTTTCCTTTGTTTCCCATGTCTTTATTTTTTCATCAGTACAAACATATTTATTCCACAATCTCTGCTCATTTCTACTCTTTCTTTTTTTTAATGCTTATTTATTTTTGAGAGTGAGAGAGAGACACAGAGCATGAGCAGGAGAGGAGCAGAGAAAGGAAGACACAGAATCCGAAGCAGGCTCCAGGCTCCGAGCTGTCGGCACAGAGCCCGACGTGGGGCTCAAACTCAGGAACCGTGAGATCACGACCTGAGCTGAAGTCGGACGTGTAACCGACTGAGCCATCCAGGCGCCCCTCTGCTAATTTATTTTCTGAAGGCAGTGCAAGTCTGATTTCATTTGTGGTGGATTGTTTGTTCCCTCATAAGTTTTGTAATTTTGGTTTGTGAGCTCATTTTCAGTAAGGTCTTTTTCTACAAAGTCACTATTTTTTTTTTTAATTTTTTTTTTCAACGTTTATTTATTTTTGGGACAGAGAGAGACAGAGCATGAACGGGGGAGGGGCAGAGAGAGAGGGAGACACAGAGTCGGAAACAGGCTCCAGGCTCTGAGCCATCAGCCCAGAGCCTGACGCGGGGCTCGAACTCACGGACCGTGAGATCGTGACCTGCCTGAAGTCGGACGCTTAACCGACTGCGCCACCCAGGCGCCCCCAAAGTCACTATTAATAAACATATTTTCTGGCGATTTATGGAACTCCAATTATAAAAATAATCCTGTAATTTGACATGGATTTTTTTTTTTTAAATAGCATCTCTTTAAATTGTCGACGTTGGTTATTTAATAGCTCATCGACCCTAAAAACCTCATGTAGATGAGTTCTCAGGGGAAAGGGAGCTAATGCGAAGTCTGTGCTCACCAAAAGTGCTGCTATAAAAGTCTCAAGGATGTTCATGAGTTGGGTGCCTTCAGGATTCATCATGGTCAGTGGGAAATGGGAATTCACCATGTGAACATGCCTTACAGTTTGTTATTGGCTTCACGGTCAATGCTGTGCCCTCAAACCAGCACACCTCTGCTACCATAAGTCACCACTCTTGCCCCAGCGTTGTCCCTTTACTGGGGCTTTAAGGGACAAGGGAGGTCCCTGGGTGGGGGTAGCATGGGCTTTGTATCTGCCTCTCTGAAGTGCTCTAAAGAGTCTCACTGCCTAAAATGCTTTTTATGTTACTTTTTGACTCTGGAATATCTGGATTAAGCAGGGAATTTAAATGTGAAAGACAAACCTTTGAAAAGTACAAGGCCAAGGTTAAAATTCTCCAGGGAGCGTTTTTCCTTCCAAAGCCTTGGCTAGGTTGGACATGATTCTTTCTCTCCGTCTTCTGTCGCAGGGAGGACTTCCTTCTAAGGTCACCCTTTTGTTGTGAATGCACCCTTCATACTGTGGCCCAACTCTCTGCTCTCCCCACTCTTGTTTTCACTTCTGGTTTGTTTTTTTTTTTAAGTTTTTATTTATTTATTTTGAGAGAGAGAGAGAGAGAGCGAGCACGTGCACACATGAGCAGGGGAGGCAGAGAGGGAGAGAGAGAATCCCAAGCAGGCTCCGCCCTGTCAGCTCAGAGCCCAATGAGGGGCTTGAACCCACAAACTGTGAGACCACGACCTGAGCTGACATCAAGAGTCGGACACTCAACCCACTGAGTCACTTCTGTTTTTGGTTCCTAGCGGGCAGCTCTTATTTCCTTGAGAATTCTGCCTTGCTGGCAGGATATGAGTGGCATCTTATTTGGCATTTTTTGGTATTCGCGCTAGGAGGCTTTAGATTTTTTAATCCACCACCTGGAGCAGAAGAGACTCATTTTCCGAACAGAGTTTCTGGACCCAGTTCCAACGTGTGCGCACGCACACCCTGGGAGGGGTTTTCCACGAGGCAAAGACAGTCTCGGCACCAGCTGGGTGTCCTACATTTCAACTCAATTCTGACACTATCTTCCTAGAGGTGACGTCAGTTCCCGCTAGGGCTCAGCCCTGCAAGCCTGCCCCTTGCCTCTTCAGACACCAGTTGTGTTGTGGGGTCGTCGAGCGCAACGGTCAAGAAAGAATTCTTGAGACGGTGTATGTAACAACTTAGTAAGTTCATTTAAGTAGCATGGGGACAGGATCCGTGGGCAGAAAGGGCTGCACTTTTTCTGTACGAAGCTGGTGGTTATATGCTGAGTGCTCAAGGGGGTAGGGACGCGCAAGAAGTATGAGATCAGAAATGCTGCTTTGAATTTCTACTGGTGAAACTACTTTCACGAGATTTCTCTGGTGCGTATCATTCAGTTCAATATTAACTGTCAGTGAAATACACGGGGAGTCATGAGACCCTAGAAGAATGTAGCAACCCGTATGTATTTGATCCTTATCAAAACTATGCAGGCTATAGGTCAGCCTTCTGAGCTAAAGGTGAACATTTTTCTGCTTCTACCCTCTTCAGTTGCAAGCCCAAGTTGTCACCTGTGCTTCTGACCAACCCATATGGGTCGGAGGTTCCAATGACCCCACTCACCTCCCCCACCTTAGGTTTGAATAGTTTGCTAGAGTGGCTCACAGAATTCAGAGAAACATTTTACATACTAGATTACCAGTTTGCTATAATAAAAGAATATAACTCAGGGGCACCTGGGTGGCTCAGTTGGTTAAATGCCCAACTCTGGATTTCGGCTCAGGTCACCATCCTACGGTTCATGAATTCGAGCCCCATGTTGGACTCTGTGCTGACAACGCAGAGCTTGCTTGAGATTCTCTCTCTCCCTCTCTCTCTGCCCCTCCCCTGTTCACTCTCTTGCCCTCACTCGCTCTCTCTTTCTTTCTCAAAAATAAATAAATACACTTTTAAGAATATAACTCCAGGGGCGCCCGGGTGGCGCAGTCGGTTAAGCGTCCGACTTCAGCCAGGTCACGATCTCGCGGTCCGTGAGTTCGAGCCCCGCGTCGGGCTCTGGGCTGATGGCTCGGAGCCTGGAGCCTGTTTCCGATTCTGTGTCTCCCTCTCTCTCTGCCCCTCCCCCGTTCATGCTCTGTCTCTCTCTGTCCCAAAAATAAATAAATCTTGAAAAAAAAAAAAAAAAAAAAGAATATAACTCCAGAAGAGCCAGATGGAAGAGATCCACAGGGCAAGGGATAGGGAAAGTCATGGAGTTTCCTTACTCTTCCCGAGTCTGCACACATTTCACCAATCTAGAAGCTATCCAAGCCTCCTTTTGGGCTTTTATGGAGACTTCATCATGGTGGCCATTGGTGACTGAACTCCTCTCCACCCCTCACCCCTCCCTGGAGGTGGTACAGGAGTTGGAAGTTCTGACCTTCTGGTCACAAGCTTGGCGCTTCAGGCAATCAACCCACATCTCCAGATTGGGTCCAAAAGTCACCTGATTGACATAACAAAAGACACCTTGATCACTCTATTGCTTAGGACATTCCTGTAGTTGTAGGAACTCAGTGCCAGATATGGAGATGAAAACCGAATATATGTATCTTGTTATGAATCACAATATCACATGTTGTAGTGTGGCCCGTTCCTAGAAACTCCGTATGTGTGTCCGCCTCCCCTACTGGGTAAGTAAAGATCGTCATGGAAGGACCCATTTTTATATCTCCCTTCTTCTGTAGGTGCCAGTATAGTGCATGGAGGTGTTAAGGTGTCACACATAATCGTCTCTGGCTTTTAGTTAAAAGTCCCAGGGGCGCCTGGGTGGCTCAGTCGGTTAAGCGTCCGACTTCGGCTCAGGTCATGATCTCGCGGTCCACGAGTTTGAGCCCCGCGTCGGGCTCTGGGCCGATGGCTCAGAGCCTGGAGCCTGCTTCCGATTCTGTGTCTCCCTCTCTCTCTGCCCCTCCCCCGTTCATGCTCTGTCTCTCTCTGTCTCAAAAATAAATAAACGTTAAAAAAAAAAAATTAAAAAAAAAAAAAGTCCCAGAGCACCTGGGTGGCTCAGTCGGTTAAGCATCTGATTCTTGTTTTGGCTCAGGTCATGATCTCCTAGTTCGTGAGGCTCTGTGCTGACAGTGTGGAGCCTGCTTGGGATTCTCTATCTCTGTCTCTATCTCTGTCTCTGTCTCTGTCTCTCTCTGTCTTTGCTCCTCCCCTGCTCACGCTCGATCTCTCTCTTTCTCAAAATAAATAAATAAACTTAAAAAAATGTACCACATCAATTTTAATAGTGGTCAGAAGCATTCATATAGTACTCATTCTAACCACGAAAATAATCTGGTTTGGTATGATTAATAATATTACATTTAGCTTTTCTCCTGTACTTTATCTAATAGGTCAAAAAATTCGCGACTTACGTGGTTGCTGCTGGACTTCAGTATGGAGTGGAAGGAGGCATCTTACATTATTTTTTCAAGGTATGAGTTTTCAATGACTGAAGTTTTTTTTTTAAAGCATTTTACCGTAAGGTTATACAATTTGAAGATTTTTTCTTTTTCTATTTTCCTTTCCTGTTACTAACAACTCGTATTTACCACACTCTTGGCATAATAAGGGAACAAGATGGATCTCCTTTCATTCATGAGACAAACGTCGATGCCTCCCATGGGCCGGAAACCATTGTAGATTCGGGGAATCCGATGCCGTAATAAAATCCCTGCGTTTGTGGGGCTTGGATTCCAGTGGGGAAGAGGAGGAGAGTAGTAGACAAGGGCCAAATTAGCCAGTACACGTTGAGTATTTCAGCTGTTGAAAAACAAAATGGAAAGCAACAACGCAGAGAAAGGCAGAAAGAGAGCCGGCGGTAGGGCTAGGAGGTTGTATCTTGGATATGATGGTCGGGGAAAGCCTTTCTCATGAGGGGACATGTGAGCAGGAAGTGAAAAGGGAGGCGGCTCCTTCGCTTTCTGGGGGAAAGGCAGCGGGAACTGTAAGCACGAAGACCGGAGGCAGCAATGTGTGGGCTGTGTTAAGGGACAGCAAGAAGCTGCGTGGGGCCGAAGTGTGGGACAATGGTAGGTGATGATGTCCATTTGTAGTCTCTCCTTATCGGTTCTCAGCTACCCCTCACCCACCTGACCACTGAATGTTGGCTTTCTCAGGTTCCTGCCCCAGACCCTCTGGTCTTCTCTGTCTACACTCTTTCCCTGGGTGGGTCTGTCCATTCCCGTGACTGGGGCCAATGACTCTCAAACATAAGTTTCTCCAGCAGGGCTCTCTCCCTAGTCCTAGCTCTGTACATCTGGCTGCCTATTTATTCGACACCTCACTTTGGATGGTTCACAAACCCAAACTCCACCTACGGTCACCCCCAAACCTGCCGTTCCTCTAGGACCTCATCTCCGAAAATGGGACCTTCTTCCACCCAGCCGCACCAACCACACCCAACCCCTCCCTCCTCCTCATCCATCACGAAACCCCCCAGTACTGTAGAGCCAACCTCCCCAGTATCTCCCTTCTCTCCAACCGCGCTCCCCCAGTCCTCCACCCACGGGCTGGGGAGGGCAGACATCTCTTGTCTGCACAACTGTCCTGACCTCCACCTTCCCGTTTCAACTCTTAATCCCCATCATTCTTTCTAGTGGCGACAAAAGCAAATCTGATGTCAATTCTTCGGTGGTTTACTGCTTCAAATTCAACGGTCTACTGCTTAAAGTTCTTCAGTGGTTTTGCAGAGTCCAAAATATCTTACAAGATCCAGTGGTTTGCTGTGGCCCCCACGCCTACCTCTTTGACTGTTTAAAAGTCACTTAAGGGGCTCCTGGGTGGCTCAGTCGGTTAAGTGTCTGACTCTCAATTTCAGCTCAGGTCATGATCTCGGGGTCGTGAGATTAAGGCCCACATTGGGCTCTGCAATGACAGCTTGGAGCCTGCTTTGGATTCTGTCTCTCCCTCTCTCTGTCCTTCCCCTGCTCTTTTGCTCATGTGCTCTCTCTCTTTCAAAATAAATAGACTTTGAAAAAATAAAAGCAATTTAAAATAATCTAGTACCTGACAGCTGAACAATACCCAGACTGTCTGTTTACTGAAATACCTAATGCAGGGAAAAGACAAGGACTTGGACCCTGAAGACCAGAGTTCAAATCCAGGCTCCCTAACTCATCAGAAATGTAGCCTCCTGCAGAATACTTTATCAACTAAGCATTTCATCTTAGTTGATGATACTAATACTGATACTGATACTGATACTAATTATCCCTGGCCCTGTGGGAGGAATTTTAGACTTGAATTCACATTTTTTGGTAAGAGTGGAAGGTGTCACGCATATGAAAACGTTTCCTTTCTGTATAGACGCCACGCAGATGACTCCTGAAGAGAGCCAGGAAAGAGATTTCTTGTGAAGTATTTCAGCCCTGAGGTTACACTATTTCTCTTAATAGGACTCGATCAGCAACTAAATCCCATCAGAACTGGTTTTCAGGGGCGCCTGGGTGGCTCAGTCTGTTGAGCGTCCAGCTTCAGCTCAGGTTATGATCACACAGCTTGTGACTTCAAGACCCCATCAGGCTCCATGCTGACAGCTCAGAGCCTGGAGCCTGCTGCTTCGGATTCTGTGTCTCCCTGTCTCTCTGCCCCTCCCCTGCTCTCTCACTCTCTCTCTCTCTCTCTCTCTCTCTCTCTCAAAAATAAATAAACATTAAAACAATTTTTTTTAATAAAAAAAAGAAAGAACTGATTTTCAAAACATCCCCTTAGGCGATGACTTCATCAGATAAGTGGGTCTTTCGGATGCCCCTGACTATGGCTGTGTGTGTGAGCCATAATAGTTATGTATAACCAGGGAAAATACGCTTTTGCTTTTCTTTTAGATGGCTTGGTTGGGTGAGGTCCCTGCGTTGCCAGTGTTTGGAGATGGAACAAATGTAATCCCAACAATCCATGTTCTTGATCTAGCAGGGTAAGTATCGTCCTAGAGATACGACTTCCCTAGAAGTAATTGACTAACGTGCTGGTGTTGGAGTGAGCCTGGAGTGAGCACTTACACACGCCACAACCCTCACATGTGTTATTGTATTTATTCTTGGCAACGACCCTATGCAGAAGGTGTGGTTATTATCTCCAGTTTGCATCTGGTGGAATAGGGTCCACCATCTAAAAGTGCTCTACTTTGGGGGCACCTGGGTGGCTCAGTCGGTTAAGCATCCGACTTCGGCTCAGGACATGATCTCGTGGTCCGTGAGTTCGAGCCCCGCGTCGGGCTCTGTGCTGACAGCTCAGAGCCTGGAGCCCGCTTTGGATTCTGTGTCTCCCTCTCTCTCTCTGACCCTCCCCCATCATGGGGGGAGAACAGAGGGGATTAAGAACAGAGCTCTGTCTCTCTCCGTCTCAAAAATAAATAAACGTAAAAAAAAAAAAATTTTAAGTGCTGCACTTTGGATGACAAGTTCAAGGTCATCTTTTAGACTGTTCTCCCACAGAACAGCATGCCTTCCAATTCGGGAAAAGGTAAGACTGTGTTATGTGCATTCTGGGGACCTACTCTTTTGTTCCTCTGTCTCAGGTGAGAGTGTTGTGTCCAGCCTACCAACTTAATTAAGTTCCAGAAATCAGATCGCAAATTCTAAACCTGAAGCAGGTGTTTTTGGCAATTGTAGGCCACTTGAGCACACGTGTTTCACACTCACACTGTATCCCAGCGCTAGGCTCCAGACACGTCTGGAGAGCCTTCCTCTTTGCAGACCCTGACTTGGACGCTGGGGTCAGAGAGAGGGTTCACTGTATGGTTTATCACTTCTACATTTTAGGTTCCGGGGGCTTTATTCTACTGCCCTGTTGCACCCCCCTCCACCCACCCTCCCACCCACCCCCCGCCAGGAGTGAGCAGTTTCAGCCCTTCCCTGAGACTCTGGCTTCTAGATTCCAGTGGTCATTTAGGCAATTAGTCGTAATCCCGGGTGGGTTTACAAATTTACTGGGAAACCATGAAGCTTAGATTTCAAGACCCCCACCGCTACGTGGGTCTCTTCCAAGGTCCTAAATTTAAGTTTTATTATTTTTCTCAAAGACGCATCCTCCAAATTATATCAACTCCAGACTGCGTGCAAAACCTAGATCTGTTCTAGCCAACATGTAACACTGGACATGGAAACGCTGAAACGTACCCTTCTTTCCAGTGGACACTTTACATTATTACATTATTAGGTTTTAAAGATGTGAAAGAATCCTTTACATTATGAACACAAAATACAGGAGCGCCTGGGTGGCCCAGTCAGTTGGGTGTCCGACTCTTGATTTCGGCTCAGGTTATGATCCCAGGGTCGTGAGACTGAGCCCTGAGTCAGGTTCTGCGCTAAGCATGGAGCCTGCTTCAGGTTCTGTGTCTCCCTCTCTCTCTGCCCCTCCCCTGCTTGCACTCTGTCTCTCTCAAAAACAAATAGACATTAAAAAATAATAATATGGGGGTGCCTGGGTGGCTCAGTCGGTTAAGCGTCTGACTTCAGCTCAGGTCGTGATATCACGGTTCGTGAGTTCAAGCCCCGCATCAGGCTCTGTGCTGATGGCTCAGAGCCTGGAGCCTGTTTCCGATTCTGTGTCTCCCTTTCTCTCTCTGACCCTCCCCTGTTCATGCTGTGTCTCTCTCTGTCTCAAAAATAAATAAACGTTAAAAAACAAAACAAAAAAAAAAAAAGAAAAAATAATAAGATGGGGATAGCAACGGTACCCGCCTGGTAGACTTGTGAGAAGTCAGGGAGGGAACACCCAGAAAGCCCACGGCACAGCCTTCGCCCAGAGGCGGGCCCTTGGATGTTGGCAATCGTGACTGACCCAGGGCAGGAAATCTTAGCCCCTGACCTGCCTCTTAGCGCCACGCAGTTCCCCAAAGACAGCCACGGCTTCTCTGAATCTGTGTCTGACTTTGTGAAACCCCCTCTCCGGAGCACTTGAGAGACTCCCAGGAGCCCCTGGGTGAGCAGATTTCACAAACTGAAGTCCTGCTGGTCGTCAGGTGCCCTTTGTTGCGCACCGAGAGAATCTGGAGGCAGACGGATGGCCCCTCAACTCCTGGCCTTTCTACTTTCCCAGCGGCTCTTCAGCCCCGGGAGTGTCACTGGACTTTACCCGCTTCCCCGTCCGTAGAGACTGCCATCCCTCCCTCCCACCGCCCCCAGCCGACCACATTAGCCATGGAGGGAGATGCTGGCTGGCCCATGGCGGCGGTGGACGGTGAACCCTACTTGACCACATCTCTTTCGCTTCCTCCCCTCTGGCGATGGCTTCTCCTGGTGGGCGGCAGAGTGATTCAAAACATAATAGACCACGTGCCCAAGCTTCACTACCTGGTTGCTGTGGACGAGTCCATTCACACCCTGGAAGACTTGGTCAAGGTACAGCTGTTTCATCCCATATTTGACGGCATTTCTTAAATTGTCTCACCCCCTGACGTATAGCCATGGAATCGGGTGCGCCGGCAAGACTGGGGGCTCCCCAAACGGAAGAGCCTTAAAACCAGAGTCACTATCTGCGTTTGCCATGTGTGTGCTGGGAAATTTACCATCAAGATGGCCTCTCTCCAGTCTGCACGGAAGAAAGTAGGAGAGGCCACTGTGGGGACAAGACACACACGAATCACACACGGGGTCACTAAAATGTTTCTGGGACACTTGCCCCAAAGTACTGACATGGTCGGGTTCCTCAAACCTACTAGCAGCTTCCAGAGGCCCTAGGTCTGGGGCGGGGAGGGGTTCCCCTCTCCGAGCCAGGCCGCTTGTCAACCTGGAGCCCAGCTAGCACAGTGAGTGTGGCCTTCCTCCACCACCCCCTGCTCCTCTTTAACATTCAGCTCAGATCTCCTCCTCTGCACCCTCCCTGCCTCCTTCCCACCTCCCCCAACTGGCCAGGCACCTCTTTTCCCAGCACCCCCTCCTCCAACTGCAGACTTTCCACATAATCTTCTGTGTACGTGTTTGCCACCCCCCCGCCCCCCGCCGCCCACAGACTGAGAGCCCCTTGAGAGCAGGGATCCGGCCTCACTCACCTCTGTCTCCAGTCCCTGGCCGGTAGTGGTGAACGTTGAATACTTGAATACTTGTTAACAAATGAATCAGTGAATACCCTCAGTGCACTCCCCTCTGCTTTGCAAAAAAAAAAAAAAAAAAATATATATATATATATATACACACACACACACACACACATATACATATATATTCACTTATGTTTACATTCATTTGAGAAATTTTATATGAAAATCTTATAGGCAAGCCAAATAATATCCCTGTTTTTCTCTAACAGTGCATCAGTAAAAATACTGGCCCTGGGAAAATCCAGAGACTCCCCAAAGAAAATGCTTTCCTAACCAAGGACTTAACAGTAAGTACTGAAGAGAGTCTTTCCCAAAATGCATCGGTTCTCGGGGGATTTGGAGTCAGAACGCCTGACTTCCGGTTCCGCTTTGCCCCTCCTGCACAGCCGAACAGTGCACCCCAAAGCAACTTCCCTTTCTCTTGTTTCCCGAAAAACCCTCAGAGGTCCTGGTCAGAAAATGTATTTGAGGGGCGCCTGGGTGGCGCAGTCGGTTAAGCGTCCGACTTCAACCAGGTCACGATCTCACAGTCCATGAGTTCGAGCCCCGCGTCAGGCTCTGGGCTGATGGCTCGGAGCCTGGAGCCTGTTTCCGATTCTGTGTCTCCCTCTCTCTCTGCCCCTTGCCCGTTCATGCTCTGTCTCTCTCTGTCCCAAAAATAAATAAACGTTGAAAAAAAAAATTAAAAAAAAAAATAAATTAATTAAAAAAAAAAAAAAAAAGAAAATGTATTTGAGACATCTGATCCATAAATGCTTTACAGACACCCACTGTCCTTTTGCTCTGGCCTCTTTGTGCAATTCACACAGGAACCTGGGATTTCTGATCCCGTC
Organism: Puma concolor; assembly: GCF_028749965.1. Lineage (NCBI taxonomy): Eukaryota > Metazoa > Chordata > Mammalia > Carnivora > Felidae > Puma > Puma concolor. The sequence continues at coordinate 9,348,195 of NC_141672.1, read as the reverse complement.
ACCACAAAAACCTACACATCCTTAGTCAGCGGTGTGCTCTTGGAGCTTGCTCTAGGATATACTTCATTTTAGGAATAAATTGCATCAAAACACTACATTCGAGAATGTTTCCGAAGGGGCTGGTATCTCTGGCGGCCTCTGGGGAGCAGAGCTGGGTGGGTGGGGATGGGGGTCAAAGGGAGTGCTTTCCTCTACATTTGTTCTTTCGGATCTTGAGCCATGGGATTGCGCTGTTCAAAGAATGGATCCAATTACAATTGGTGCGGGGAAAAAGAAAAAGAAACCTTTTCCTGGGGCTTCTAGTATCTCTCTACTTCTTTGAGCTGCTAGACTAAGAGCCAGGATGCTGCCTGTCCCTGAGGGCAGACACGGGAAGAGTTTAGAAGTGCCAGGGAGGGCCACAGAGGGCGCTCTGTCCACACTGAGGGCCGCCATTAATTGACATCCAGGTTTTGTGAATGTATATATATTTTCCCTGTGATGACAGTGATTTGGGCCTGTTATGACTGTCAAAATGAAAGGCAAAGAAAAGGACAAATCTCTAATATTCCTTTATCCTGTAGCAAGTGTGTCTTGATCATTTACTGGTCAACCTGAGAATGGAAGCACTTTTTGTGAAGGAGAATTTTAACATTCGATGGCTTGCCCAAACGGGATTTGTGGACAATATCAGCAATATCCTCAAAGAGTACAAGCAAAGCAGAGGATTATTGGTAACTATAACAATTTCCTGTTCCAACTTCTTTTTTTTTTTTTTTTTTAATGTTTATTTGATTTTGAGAAAGAGAGAGAGAGCGCATGAGCAGGGAAGGGGGCGGAGAGAGAGGGAGACACAGAATCTGAAGCAGGTTCCAGGCTCTGAGCTGTCAGTACAGAGTCTGACACGGGGCTCGAACCCACGAACTATTAGATCATGACCTGAACTGAAGTTGAACGCTTAACCGACTGAGCCATCCAGGAGCTCCTTCCTGTTCCAACTTCTAATTTGAGCGAAGTAAATGAAACGTTTGGTATGATTACACCAGTGAAAGTATTTTCTTTCTCAGATGTCCCAATTTCTAAATTCAAGCTCTTTTTCAAATTTGACCGACTTGTCCACGTCTGACAATCTAGGTGTCTATTAATTCTTGTCAATTAAGTATTAAAGAGTTTAAAGTTAGACAGATTAATGACTGTTACGCTTGACACAAATTGAACACGATAGTAAGCTCAAGACTGATGGCCACAGCACTGCCTATAAACGGAAAAATGGCAGGGGCTTCCTGGCTTGTCTGTTTCAGCCCTGGGTTGCCTACGGGAGACGGTAGGAGAAATGGAAAATGGGAGAAGTCCAGTTGTTACTTTGATCTCTTCCTTTTGGCCAGGGGGTTCACTGGTCGTTTTAATCACCACAGGTAGGGCTTCAAGGTAGATATTCTTATCTCCACATTAGAGATGAGGAAACTGAGGCTCAGAGAGTTTAAGCATTTCTTCAACGTCACACAGCTAGTCAGAGATTCAAACTAGCTAGGATGCAAACTTAGCTAGAATGGCCTAACGGTGGCATCTCCACACCACCCTCCCCGAAATCGGGCGTATGTAGCCCTTGCCCGGATCCTTGGATTTATGCCAGGGAAGCATCCCAAAGACGATAGTGGGTAATACATGAGAACGTGTTGTGAAAACTGTAGGGTAGCACAGGAGGAGCAGGTGCCATCATACCCATAGTTACCACTGAGGGTGGGAACACTCCAGAAAAGCAAGAATGGTATCCCCATTGTATCCGAAGAACCGCCTTCTCCTGACAAGCATGCCCAGTTAAGAGTACGTAGGAGATGTGCGTCTTAGCGAAAGAAACGACAATCCCGTTAAGCATGTGAGATACGCAGGGCGGCTGTACTCGGAGCCTATCCTGAGGCACCCAAGAACCCAGCTCAAATCGTTAAACTAGTGTTATTCTCTGGGTCAAAGGTAAAACAACGCAGTCAGAGTAGAGGTAGGACAAGACGCCTTGAAGAGATCACATGGTTCCCGATCAGCAAGACTGGACGGAAGGGGATAGAGGGACTAAGCGTATCCCACACTTGAACCGTCTAGCCGTCCCTGGGGGCGTTGGTCCGCGTGGCTCAGGAAACTACCGAGGGCAGCATAGACCGTGGCAGGCCAGTGGCATCCCAAAAGGTGGAGTCTTAAGCCAAAGGCTCCCGTGATTCCAGTCCCTTTCGCAAGGCAAAGTTGTCCCTGCTGCGGACAGGTGCCTCAAGCCCCCGGGACCAGATGCCATGAAGTAGCTCATTCACCTAACTCTTCATGCTTCAAACGCTGCTCATCGACGGCCCTCCGTGCCTGTCTGCTCTGAGGGAGCAAATGCCCCAGACACGTGTACTTGGAGTTCTGAGTTCAGTGGCAGCCATACGTCTCATTATTAAACGAATAAGCTGCCGTTCTGGTTTTTCACCCGGAGGAGGTGCGCCTTCCCCGGGAGCTCTGCCGCTGGTGGGTGGACAACACGTTAACACGCTCCGTTGACAGCTAGACCTCAGACCCACCCAGGGGAGCAGCCCTGCCCAGCAAGACTCAGCTCGAGTCGCTCCCTGGGACCCCTGCCCCTCCGCCGCCTGCTGTCTTGGTTGCCACCTCCGTCCTAACAGACTTGGCCTTCTTGCCTGGCGAGGGGTCACATAATATGATGGCATAATAACTGTGGCCAATTTTGTGGCTGCAATTACAAAACCTTTAAGCACATGGACGCTCTGCCACTGAAAATGCTCCCCATCAGCCTGACTTTGGTTACTAATCGCCTCACAAAATATGAAGCCTCGGTTGCACGAGTGTTGTTTGGACCATTTTGGAAGAAACGACTGCCGCTGATATTTCGACTTCTGTTGCAAATAAACATTTACTCACTGGTTATGAATGTCACACAGCTTCTGTAGCATATTCGAGCAAGTTTCAGCAGCAGAAATTGTGAGGCTTTTTTTTTTCCCCAAATGAGCATATTTTTTAAAAACTAGAATAAGTTAACTGTGTTAAAAAGTAAAGGATACTTAGAGACCAAGCCAGTCCAGAGACAGTACTCATGAGGCGATAAACTAAGCACCCGCACATTAGACCAGAAATTCTCTTTCTTTGTTGTCTTTTTTTTTTTTTTTTTTTAATTTATTTTTGGGACAGAGAGAGACAGAGCATGAACGGGGGAGGGGCAGAGAGAGAGGGAGACACAAAATCGGAAACAGGCTCCAGGCTCTGAGCTATCAGCCCAGAGCCCGATGCGGGGCTCGAACTCCCGGACCGCGAGATCGTGACCTGGCTGAAGTCGGACGCTTAACCGACTGCGCCACCCAGGCGCCCCTCTTTGTTGTCTTTTTAAAAAAAAATTTAAAGTTTATTTATTTTGGGAGAGGGAGAGAGAGAGAAGGCCAAGCAGGCTCCGCGTTGTCAGCACAGAGCCCGATGTGGGGCTCGAAGTCACAAACCATGAGACCGTGACCTGAGCTGAAATCAAGAGGCAGACATTTAACCCAGTGAACCCCCCCCCGGGGCGCCCCAGTCTTTGTTGTCTTTAATGAGTAATATGGTAGCCTGTGACGCTCAAGTACTTTGTTCTTTAATAATTTTGAGGTGTTCCTGAGTACATCTTTGTTGAGCGCCGTGTCCCCCATGTTGGTCACATAGTAGTGGCTCACTAAACACCCGCTCAATGAATTAGCATGAACGGCCACTCCCATCGGAGAGCAGCGCCGTCAGGATGATGTGGCGCTGACCGCAAGGCCAGCAGCGGAGGAAGTGACTCTGGAGTCTCGGCAGAGAAGAGTTAGCCTGCAGGATCCAGAGACGTTCAAAAAAAGGCACCCCCCCCCCCCAAAATTAAAAACCAAAAAACCACTCCCGTCTAGCCACGGATCGTCCAAAGCTCACCGTGTGATTCTTATTCTCCTTTTTCAGCCGATCAAGATTTGCATTCTCGGTCCCCCCGCTGTGGGAAAATCTAGTATTGCTGAAGCCTTGTCTAAACACTACAAACTGCATCACATTAAATTGAAGGATGTCATTTCTGAAGCCATAGCAAGACTGGTAACGTTTCTAACTACTTCACTGGGAATTCTCATATCTTAAAAATGCTTCCCTTCATCTCGTAACAAGGAAGCCACTAATTTTACGTGGCATCCTACGGTGAGATTTGTCATTTCAATTGGATTTTGTTGTTGGCCCCAGTTATGAAAGCACAGAATCCCGCGGGACTTTCCTCTGTGAGATAGAAGCTTCTTTCATGGGGTTGCCCTTGAAATTCAGTCTGTCGCCAGCTGTTGCTTAAAAATATATCTTGTATTTTCTCTGTTGACTGGAACATCTTTAGGTTTTCTTATTCTTGATGTATGTTTCCCAGAGTATTACCAGACTATTTATTCATTAACTGCTCTTAAAAAAAGGACTATTTTCTTAGAGCAGTTTTTTTCATGTTTATTTATTTATTTTATGAGAGAGAGCATAAGTAGGGCAGGGGGAGAGAGAGGGAAGGAGGGGGAGAGAGAGAGAGAGAGAGAGAGAGAGAGAGAGAGAGAGAGAGAATCCTAAGCAGGCTCTACACTCAGCACAGAGCCTGACACGGGGCTCGGTCCCACGACCCTGGGATCATGACCTGAGCCGAAATCAAGAGTTGGATGCTCAACCAACTAAGCCATCAGGCGCCCCTTAGATTTTCCATGTATCCCCTCCCTCTTACACGTATAGCCTGCCCCTCCCCATTACCAACATCCCCACCAGAGTGATTCCATGAGTCACAGCTGATGAACTTGTGTTAACACCTCATTACTACCCAATGTCCACTGTTGACTTTAGGGTTTGCCCTCGGTGTTGCACACCCTGCGGGTCTGAACAAACGTATAATGACATGTGTTTACCGGTGCCCTAAAAATCCTCTGTGCTCTGCCTGTTTATCCCACCTCCCCCACCGCCAACTAACTGCTCTTCATCGTAAGTAAGATACAACCTGACACGGAGGGAAATGTTGACTCTTAAGCGGTTCTGGCGTTAACACAGAAATGGATTCTTCTCCTAAAACAGAGAGAAACCTCAAGGCTCTCACCCACCTCTGTAGACACATGCATCCCAACTTCTTGCATGATGGCTGTGGGTGGGCGTGGTCCCTACTTGGGCCCCAGTCTTTTCCGGGACCACCTGCCAGATGGTTTGTGAGCAGCGGGTCCGTGGAGGGCGTCCTCCGACCCGAATATCCCTGTGGTCTGTAGGAGACGATCGTCACGCCTAAGGATGAAGAGGAGGAAGAGGAAGAAGGCGAAGAGGAGGAGGAGGAGGAGGAGAACGTGGACGAAGCTCAGGAGCTCTTGGACGGCATCAAGGAAAGCATGGAGCAGAACGCAGGTATCGTGCACCGCACGGCGCTGCTCGTGGTGACAGGTTTTGTTTCCTTGTGAGAAAAGACTGCCTGCTTGCTATTAAAAGCAGAGTACGGAAAACATGACAACAAAGAAATCTCATTCATAATATTACCCCACCCCTGGAGGGAAAAATAACCATTAACATTAAAAAAAATTTGTTAACGTTTGTTTATTTTTGAGAGAAAGAGAGTATGAGCAGAGGAGGGGCAGAGAGGGAGACACAGAATCCCAAGCAGGCTCCGGGCTCCGAGCCATCAGCACAGAGCCCGATGCAGGGCTTGAACTCACGAGCGGTGAGACCGTGACCTGAGCCGAAGTTGGACGCCCAACCAACTAAGCCACCCAGGCGCCCCAAAAATCACCATTAACATTTTGGTGACTCTGTGATCACAGGATGGGAAAGAACTACCTATGATCATGATGATGATGATGAGGATGAGATCAAATGGATAGTCATAAATATTTTATAAACATCAAAAGTCATTAATTAAAAGGCAAAGGACATGGGCGCCTGACCAGCTGATTCGGAAAAGTGTGTGACTCTTGATCTCGGGGTCGTGAGTTTGAGCCCCACGTTGGGTGTAGAGATTAGTTAAATAAATACAACTTTAAAAAAATGATTAAAAGGCAAAGGACAGGGCACCTGGGTGTCTCAGTCCGTTGAGCATCCGACTTCAGCTTACGTTATGATCTCAGGTTCGTGGGTTTGAGCCCTAAATAGGGCTTTGCACCGACAGCGCGGAGCCTGCTTCGGATTCTCCGTCTCCTTCTCTTTCTGCCTCTCTCCTGCTTGTGCACTCACTCTTTCAAAAATAAATAAACATTTAAAAAAAAAAGCAAAGGACAAACAAGGAAAGTATATTTGCCACTAATATGATAAAGGCTTAATATCCTTAATATATAAAATGCTCAGGCAAGCCAATAAGAAAATCATTAGCTCTTTAATAGAACAAAATGGATGAATAATGTGGAGCCATAATCCATGCAGGAAGAAATACAAATACATGGAAAACTATCCTTACCCACTTGGTAACCTTAAGCAGTTTGCTGAACAAGCCGATCGTGGTAAACCGTCACTTTGAACTCAAATTCTGGACTCATTCTTTCGTCACCCCTGGACAGAGTTTCAGGCTGGGTCCATTGCAACTCCTCAATAATAAATAGGTAGAGTTTCTGGGTTTTCATGCTTTAAGAAGCCCATCCTGATCAAATAAGTGCAAGCTGGGTTTTGAACGTAGACATCTCCAAGGGACTTAGCTATTTGGCAGAAAAGCAACCTGTAGAAGTTATCTGGAAACCAGAACCATTTCATTTTCGTACATTGATGGTCACGATCTTCCATCAGACTGGTTTTACTGGTATCATTTATAGACCAGTCCAATGTGTGGCCATTGGGCGCTTACCCAACAGAGTTTCTCCCCTCACCACCTCTCAAGCACATTTGGCTTCTTTCCTCTTACCTCCTGCTCTCATCTTGCTGGTCTGATCCTCCCGGGTTGGGGTTGGGCTGGGCAGGTGGGAAGCAGGGAAGGACGGAGGAGTCAGCCCCTGGTGACAGACAGCTCCTTCCTAGGGTTGCCCTTCCCAGACCCTCCCACTGAGGACCGCCCACTGCATCCCTTGGGGCACCTCTCTTGACTGGCCTCCCCACCTCTGGTCTTCCGGCACCCCCTTTTGCCCCTGCAGGGGGGTCCTCTCCCCCAGACACTCCTCTTCAAGGATTCTAGTCCGTCCACACCTTCCTCTGAAGTCAGAGTACCCCTCTCCCTCCTCCCCTTCTCCCAGGCCACTCAAGTCTGTTTTTTTTAAGACGTGGAGAACACGGTCTTATGTACACACACTGGATGCCCACTTAGAGCAGGTAGCTGATTATCTGTGCGTTGGTTTCTGCTTTGGTGTCAGCCAGGCCGGGAGGAAATGGAATTTAGAATCCCAGGGCTGTCCCGGAGGAAAAGGAAGGCACACGGAGAGCCCAGTTTGATACTTTGAGAGAAAACACCGCCCCTTCCTTGCCGGTGAGACGCTTGGGAGTCAACATGCTGGTGTTAGAGAGACTTACCGACATCCTGGTGCCCACCACTTGGGAGAGAGGAAACAACCCGAACTAAGATGTTCCGTTGTGAGGATACCCGCGGAAGGAAATCTGGCAAGGCACATTAGAGGGCGGAGGGCTGGGATTTTAAAGGATCTACAGGGGTACGTGACCACGTGCACATGCACTGTAAGCCTGGGGTGTAAGGCCGGAGCAGGGCGCTGGGAGCAGTGAACAGCGCCACCCCAGGAGGGGAGGGAGGATCCGGGCTAACGGGATGCGACAGACCCTAGACAATACTTATGGACAGAGACTTATGAATTGGTCTTTGCAAGAACCCAAAAATCGTAGCCAAAATGTGTAACAGGATGGGGGGAGGTACCGACTGGGTTCTCTTCATGCCCAGGGGGGAGACCCCGCCCAGCAAGAATGTCAGGGAGGAGCTGAGAACAGTCAGTGCATTGCTCAAGGGCCTGTCCTTGGCGGGGACTCAGTTCTTTTCCCAGATGTCAAGAGAGGCCAAACTGGGTCAGTGGCCTCTGTGTAGAGGGGCACTGGAAGGGAGCAGAGGACGTGGTCTTTAGCCAGCCACCTACTCACTTCCTACAAGACTGGAATAGTTCATTCAATCCTCTTTGACCTTAGGAAGGTGTTTTTGGTGTTTGTTTGTTTGTTCGTTTTTTTCCCTTCCTGAAGTGTGTCCCCGAATCCTTCCTATTCATATTTAGCTGAAACTGGGACATGGACCTTGATTATGTTTGGACAAAACAAGACCTCTGAGCTCATTGCACAGACCTACATAGAAATTTCCCAGCACGAGCAAGGGCACAGAGGTTAGCTGACTCTTCCCTTACATGACCTAATTTGTTATTATGTGATTCTAACGATTCCCGTGAGGCAAATTTCACAGTCCTGCAGTGGTCACCTCTGTGTCCTGCTAATTCCACTCCAGTTGGCCCCTGATGGTGCAGCCAGAATAGGGGCTTAGTTAAACCAGAATGCACTGGCTACAGATTCTTAGTGCTTGCTTTCGGTATTTCAAAAGCATTGTGGGACTATTGAATCTAGCTGGTGGGATTCCGGGTGATCACTGGACTAGTCTTTCCACTTTTCTGTGAGTTTGAAAATAAATATTGGGGACGGGGTGGGGTGGAAAGGATGTATGTAAATGTGTCAACTTCCTAGTGTCTATCCCGAGCATGGATTATTATTATTTTTTTTAACGTTTATTTATTTTTGAGACAGAGAGAGACAGAGCATGAACGGGGGAGGGTCAGAGAGAGAGGGAGACACAGAATCTGAAACAGGCTCCAGGCTCTGAGCTGTCAGCACAGAGCCCGACGCGGGGCTCGAACTCACGGACCGCGAGATTGTGACCTGAGCTGAAGCCGGACGCTTAACTGACTGAGCCACCCAGGCGCCCCTGGATTATTTTTTTTTTAACATTTATTTTTGAGAAAGAGAGAGAGAGTGAGCACAAGTGGGGGGGGAGCAGAGAGAGAGACAGAGGATCCAAAGTGGTCTCTGTGCTGACAGCAAAGAGCCCAATGTGGGACTCGAACCCACGAACTGTCATGACCTGAGCCAAAGTCAGATGCCTAACTGACTGAGCCACCCATGGGCCCCTGCATGGATTCTTTAAAACCCTGGATGCAGCTATCTATTTTTGAACCGTGTTTTAGTAGTTATGAATATGGATTAATACGAACATTTTAAATATTATGTGAATGTGAAAGATACTTATAATTAAAAAAAAAAAAAAAAGCAGGTGGTGTTTTAAAGGCTGTCCAGTAGGCTGTGTTCATTCCTTTCAAAGCGGAAGTGATAATCCTCTGACAAGGAGCTCCACATTGCCAAGGTCGTGGGTGTATCTCTAGGAGGTAACAGTTCTCTGGAGAGAGGCACTTGGGCTTGCCCCTTTGTGTCCTCACATTCCACAATTAGCAGAAACTGCTGCGAGAGGTCCCTTCTTGCATACTGAACACTCCTGGTTCTGAAATAAACAGAAATGAATGGCAAGGCTCACTGCCTGAAGTAAACCCAGGCATGCATGGAGGGGACTGAAGCCAGGTTTCTGAGGTACGTATGTGCCCCTGCCTGAGCAACAAAGCCTTTGAAAACCAGGAATAGACCACTCAGATAAAGCTCGTCTTTGAATTTGGCTGAGTCCCTCGACATTTTTTTATTTGGCTTTATTTCTTTGCACCAGTGTGAACCTTACTGGGAGATAATGTCAAATCATTTCGAGGAATTTCATTACGCAAAATAATGCCTTTGATTTTTTTTTTTTTTTTTTTTTTGGTGTCAGCCCTAACACTGAAATTTCTGGAAGACTCCATTAGTTTTGAATCAGTTACTGCCTAATGAGTCGTGCGGCGATGAAAGGTAGAAGAAAGAAGGGGTGTTTTAATTACATCATTTCACTGTCATTAATACGGTGCTTAAAAGAGACCAAAAACTATTTTATATTGTAGACCCACTGATAAACTAAGAGTATGGGAGAAAGAGCTTTGGAGATCAATGACTCAAACTTGCCAAACTCACGGGTACTGAAATGCATACATTAAGCAATATAAGGGCAGGGCCATGTCTCAGAAATGGTAGCTGTTCTATAATTAACAATAGAATAATAAGCGAATATCACAGTAAAGCTGCATCAAATTGTCCTTTAACTATTGGACAGCTACGCCACGCAATCACATTCGCAGGAAACCAGCATCCAAGGCTTGAGAGGGAATTGTTCAGTGGGGCCAAGGTCAGGAATGCCAATTGGAGAGATGGGTGGGGAGGGCATTCTTTCCTTTCCTAAATCCTGCAGATTTAAAGAGAATAATGCCTTTAAGAGTCAGATCAAACTTGATTTTTATTTTTATTTATTTATTTTTAAAGTAATCTCTACGCCCAACGTGGGGCTCGAACTCACAACCCCAAGATCAAGAGTCGCACTGTCTACCAACTGAGCCAGCCAGGAGCCCAAGCTTGATGTTTATTCCAGTGCAGCAAATATTTACTGATCACCTGTTATTAATAAGTCATGTGTCAACAGCACACGTGGATACTATCTCACTTAAATCTCACAACAGAAACCTTTATTACTATGTATCAAGGCTATAAGGCTATGTATTAAGGAATAATATCAAAACAGAATTGAGGGAACCCTGCTGGCAAGTGGGAGCACTCTGGATGTCTCCACTTCTCCTTCAGCTTCACCCACACGCTGTCACTGCGGAAGAACACTTGGGAAATGCAGACATGGCCTTTGCTTCTGTTCTTTATTGCAGCCAAGCTCATTGGGTTCTCCTATTTTATTGTGTGTTAAAATGCACATCATGTTGAAAATACAAAACCACCTATTTTTACCTGTAAGGGAACTTTGACTACACAACAATTTTTTTTAAGTTCATTTATCTTGAGAGAGAGAGAGAATACGAGCAGGGGAGAGGCAGGGAGAGAGGGAAAGAGAGAATCCCAAGCAGGCTCGGAGCCTGACATGGGGCTCGAACTCATGAACATGAGATCATGACCTGAGCTGAAATCAAGAGTCCGTTGCTTAACTGACCGAGCCACCCAGGCGTCCCCTATACAACAGTTTGTGAGATGACTTTGGAATGTAACCCCCATGTAGAATGTGACTCCCCTAGTAATATTTTTTTTCTTTTTACCAGGCCGACTAGAAGATCAATATGTAATTCGATTTGTCAAAGAAAAGTTGAAATCTATGCCTTGCAGGAATCAAGGTTATATTTTGGATGGGTTCCCGGAGACCTATGATCAAGCTAAAGACCTATTCAATCGTAAGTTTGAATGTTCCCTGTATCTTTTTTTCAAAGCTTTTCTTTCTTACTTTATATAAACTCTACCTCTAATGTGGGGCTCGAACTCACGACCCTGAGATCAAGAGCCACGTGCACTGCAGACTGAGCCAGCCAGGTGCCCCTCCTTCATTTATTTTGAGTGTTTATATTCAGGTAAGTTGCAACATATCATAATAATAGTCGCTTCGTTAAAATTTAAAATTCAGACAGACTATGTCTAAAATACACACTTTTCTATTTATGGTTAGTTTTCATTAGTGACTTCTAGTTAAAATATTTTTAATTTTCTTGCCAAGCTGTCCATAGTAGTAATACGTAATAAACGCAACAATGTATATTTTGTTTTATTAGAAGAAGATGAGGAGGAAGAAGAAGAAGTCAGAGGCAAAATGTTGCCCTTTGATAAATCAATCATACCTGGTAAGTTTATTTATTTATTTATCTATTAATTATTAAAAAAAATTTTAATGTTTATTTTTGAGAGAGAGAGAGAGAGAGAGAGACACACGGAGTGCAAGTGGGGGAGGGGCAGATAAAGAGGGAGACAACAGAATCCGAAACAGGCTCCAGGCTCTGAGCTGTCAGCACAGAGCCCGACATGGGGCTCAAACTCATGAACCACAAGATTATGACCTGAGCAGAAGTCATATGCTCAACCGAATGAGCCACCCAGGCACCCCCTGGTAAGTTTAAAACAATTCTCCAAGGTCATATTTAAAGGAATGCCATTCAAGATCTCTTTTGTACCCAAACCATCTTTTTGATGTTAATAAAGCAGATCTCTCTATGTCTCTCTCTTGTTTGTTTGTTTGTTTGTTTATTTTCAGGATAAAAGGTAAAATGATACACTTACACTCTCAAACTAGAGACTGTATGGGAGGCAGACATCAGGAAAATCAAGTTCTGATGGCGCACCTGGGGGGCTCGGTCGGTTGAGCGTCTGACTCTTGATTTAGGTTCAGGTCATGATCCCAAGGTTCTGGGATCAAGCCCCTTGTTGGGCTCTGTGCTGAATGTGGAACCGGCTTGGGATTCTCCCCCTCTCTGTCTTTCTCTCTCTCTCTGTCCCTCTGCCCCTCTCTCCCACTTGTGCTCTTTTTCTCTCTCTCAAATGAAAAAAAAAGGGACTATCAAGTTCTGAAATGGACAGAAGTCCCTTTGAGAATGTTTGTCTGCTGCTCCCTCTGGGAACAAAGCCCAAGGTGGCCAGTCCGCTGATGCCCTGACTTCTGAGTCAGCTGGCAAGACCCCCAGGGACTGGACCCTTCCTACCCTCCTAGGTGCCAGCCATGCCGTCATCTTTCCTGTCTTTTCCAAATCCAGAACTGAGCCTGGGGAAGGCACAGAGCTTTTCAGTTCAATGTTCACACATTGGCACCGAAGTTTCACGATGTACTCTTGGAAGTAAAGCGTAAACAACTTATTCCCCGAAAAAAAAAAAAAAAGGTTTGTTGAGTACCCAGCAGGCCTTTCTCGGGACCTTGCCCTGAACTTTTAAACTTGTTATTTTTAATCAATTTGCATGCAGTGTCATCATAGGAAATAATTTTCGGTCATGTGGTAACCACAAGAATAGCTATTTTCAGCAACTGGGCCTGAGGCTGGAACTCAAGGAGCCCTGCTCACTTGTGTCAAAGCCCCCACGGGAGTCAGTTTGTGGCTGTAACCCTCTCCTCTAGGTCCAGGCACAGTTTGCATGCGATGAAGCTTCTGGAACCACTAGGGCCACCAGAATGCAGTCGTCCTCAGGGCTGGGTGTTCACCGTTTCCCCGAGGGCCCTGAAACCTGGGGCAGGAATCCGCAAGGCCAAAGGGGTGGGTGGTCTGGGATTTTCCATGAATGAGTGCCTCCGGATCAGAAAAGTTAAAAAGTAAAATCGATTAAATAACCACGTCTGTCTAGTTGATGAGAGTTTATCACTTCTGGGCAATATTTTTTTTTATTTTTTTTTTAATGTTTTACTTATTTTTGAGAGACAGAGAGAAACAGAGCACGAGCAGGGGAGGGGCAGGGGGAGAGGGAGACACAGAATCCAAACAGGCTCCAGGCTCTGAGCTGTCAGCACAGAGCCCAATGCAGGGCTCAAACCCATAAGCCGTGAGATCTTGAGCTAAGCTGAAGTTGGATGCTTAACCCACTGAGCCACCCAGGTACCCCAATGTTTTATTTATTTTTGAGAGAAAGAGAGAGAGACAGAGTGTGAGCAAGGGAGGGGCAGAGAGAGAGGGAGACACAGAATCCGAAGCAGGCTCCAGGCTCTGAGCTGTCAGCACCGAGCCCGACACGGGGCTCGAACTCATGAACCGTGAGATCATGACCTGAGCTGAAGTCGGACACTTAACCGACTGAGCCACCCAGGCGCCCCCGGTGAAAGAGTCTTAACCATGCACCACTGGGCTGCCCTCTCTCTGCTGGACGTAGTCCAAATGCGTCAAACATGTAATCTATTTGGAATGTTTAGTCTGTTCTTAGTAAACCATCTTTCTGGAAATTGTGTCATTTGTATCTAGGGGATTTTTTTTAATTTTTTTTTTTTTTTTTAACGTTTATTTATTTTGGAGACAGAGAGAGACAGAGCATGAACGGGGGAGGGGCAGAGAGAGAGGGAGACACAGAATCGGAAACAGGCTCCAGGCTCTGAGCTATCAGCCCAGAGCCCGATGCGGGGCTCGAACTCCCGGACCGCGAGATCGTGACCTGGCTGAAGTCGGACGCTTAACCGACTGCGCCACCCAGGCGCCCCAGTATCTAGGGGATTTTAATGCAGGGAGGTGGTTGAGTGAGGACACGAGAGGTTAATGCCATTGAAAGAAGAGTACCCAGCGCAGGGGGTGTGCCTCACCACGCTGGGTCGCATGGGGAAGCACCAGGCTTGGTCAGGAGGCAGGAAGGAGGGAGGGGGATGTCTAGGCCACAGCCTCAATTGGGGTTTCCATGGGAAAGGGCGAGGCAGCGTCAGGCAAACAGCTGCTTTTAGAGGATTGGCTAGTTTGAGCCAATTCCAATGGGTTTTGCTCCCTAGTTGCCTGGTACCTGGCTGTGGGATGAATTAAGGCAAGGGGAATATTGGCTCGGTGTGCGAAAGTTATAAAAAGGCGGTGGTCATGTATATGTATATGGCGGCATGCTCCCAAGCAAGCGGTTGACTGTCTTTAGGAATTAGCCAGCCCTGAAAGAGGCTGTCTCTCTCCAGGTCGGTAAGGCCTCCCGGAGATGTCAAAACATCATTAGATGCAGAAAACAACAAACATGATAAATACAAGTCTCCGTGCCTGATTTGGGCGCTAAAACATTTGAACCTGTCGTGATCCAGTCAAATGTGGTATTCTCTCTCCTTGGTAAATCATTGCATTTTACAGCTGCTGCGGGCAGATCTTTTCAGATCTCCTCATTGAAGGAGACACGTTTAAAGTTGCATCTGCTTGAGGAATATAGAAACATGTTTTTATTTTTTATCTTTTTTTTAAATGTATGTTTATGTTGGGAACAAGAGCATGCGTTGGGGAGGGGCAGAGAGAGATTCCCAAGCAGGTTGACAGTGGGGAGCCCGACATGGGGCTCGAACTCATAAACCACAAGATTATGACCTGAGCTGAGATCGAGTCAGAGCTTGACCGGCTGAGCCACCCAGGTGCCCCTGGAAATTTTTTTTTTAGATACAGGTTTTCATATGACTCAAGATAGCCAAACACAGTAACCTCCTTGTTAGTACAATCTTTTTTTTTTCTTTTTAAAAATTTTAACTTGTTTCATTTTATTTTTTTAAAATTTACATCCAAATTAGTTAGCATCTAGTGCAACAATGATTTCAGGAGTAGATTCCTTAGTGCCCCTTCCCCATTTAGCCCATCCCCCCTCCCACCACCCCTCCCGTAACCCTCAATTTGTTCTCCATATTTATGAGTCTCTTGTTTTGTCCCCCTCCCTGTTTTTATATTATTTTTGTTTCCCTTCCCTCATGTGCATTGGTTTTGTCTCTTAAAGTCCTCATATGAGTGAAGTCATATGATATTTGTCTTCCTCTGACTAATTTCACTTAGTATAATACCCTCCAGTTCCATCCACGTAGTTGCAAATGGCAAGATTTCATTCTTTTTGATGGCCGAGTAATACTCCATTGTATATGTGTGTGTGTGTGTATATATATATATATACCACATCTTTACCCACTCATCCATCGATGGACATTTGGGCTCTTTCCATACTTTGGCTATTGCTGATAGTGCTGCTAAAAACATGGGGGTGCATGTGTCCCTTTGAAACAGCACACCTGTGTCCGGTGGAGAAATGCCTCGTAGTGCCATTGCTGGGTCGTAGGGTAGTTCTATTTTTAGTTTTTTGAGGAACCTCCAAGCTGTTTTCCAGAGTGGCTGCACCCGCTGGCATTCGCATTGTTAGTACAATCTTAAGCTAGCAAAATCCTGAAGTTCTATCTGACTCATCACAAGAGAAAGGACTTTAAAAAATATCATCTGGGGGTGCCTGCCTGGTGAAGTCAGTAGAGCATGTATGTGACTCAGGGTTGTGAGTTCAAGCCCTAGTTTGGGTGTAGAGTTCACTAAAAAAAAAAAAAAAAAATCATCTTGTGGGAAATATATTTCATCACACTAAAATTCTTTGAAAGTTTGTAGTCAAGTGTATCACTCACTGTTCATGGTATTTGATTAACTGGAATCTTCCTTTTCCCGGTCACTGGGAAAAAAGATACAGCATCATATTTAAAAATTCTTACATTACTAACAGAATTATTAACTTTTCATCTAGATGCCTAACGTATGGAGCTTAACAAGATTCAACCTCCAGTGAATTTACTGACGTACTTTTGATTTAAGTACTATACCAGCATTTGGAGGTCCACCTGTCTCCTCTCCTTTCTTTCAATATATTTTTAAGTTTGTTTGTTTACTTATTTATTTATTTAGAATTTATTTATGTATTTATTTATGTATTTATTTATTTATTTATTTATTTATTTATTTATTTATTTATTTATTTAGAGAGGGAGAGAGAGAATCCCAAGCAGACTCCGCACTGTCAGCACAGACCCCAGTGTGGGGTTCGATCTCACGAACTGTGTGAGATCATGACATAAGCCGAAACCAAGAATCGGACGCTTAACCGACTGAGCCACCCAGGTGCCACCTCTTTTAACATATAGCCACTAATGTAAATCAAATGATCAAAGATGAGCACCTGAGCTAAATTAAAATCAGTCAGAATAGTGGCAGTCTCAGACCTCAGCCTTTCTTTTCACTGTTAACGCACGAAGCAGACGATGTTCAAAAGGGTTCCGCTGCCCCACTGCTGAGCACACTTACCTTGCTCTCGCTCGGGAAGCCTTATCAGAATGCAGTTAGGTGCCAATGGCATGATTACGCGGCAAACCAATACAATGAATCAATTAGTTAATTAATTTTTAAAAGTTCCAATAAAACTTTCATTACAAAATCAGGTGATGGGCCAGATTTGGCCCACAGGGCAGCAATACAAGTTTAGAATGCAAATTTAACCATTTCCAGGCTTTGCCAGGCTCTTACAGGGAGCCAGTTGTTGGCAATGCACCTGGCTAATGATCTGGGCACCTGTGTGCTCTGACCGCGTTGAGAACATCTGAGAACAGTAACTCACCTAGAAAGTCCATTTCACTGATATGCATTTGAATCATTCATTCACTCAACAAATATCTACTGAAGTTATACTAGGAGTTGGAGGAACAGCTGTTTTCATAGTTTAAAAGAAAATCCCAGGGGGGCGAAATGATCCCCATCATTAATATAACTCAAACATAAGATGAGCACCGGGTTGTAGTGGACCCAATTGTTTCCCAGCCGATCGCATTGAGAAAAGAACTGCATCCTTGGGAAATTAAAATCCCAAAGCAGGGCGCCTCGGTGGCTCAGTCTGTTGAGCATCTGAGACTCTTAATTTTGGCTCAGGTCACGACCTCGCTGTTCTGGAGTTCGAGCCCGGGATCCAGCTCCACACCGACAGTGTAGAATCAGCCCGAGATTCTCTCTGTCTATCTCTCTCTGTCCCTCCCCTGCTCTCACTCACTCTCTCTCAAAATAAATAAATACGCTTTAAAAAATAAGAAATAAAATCCCAAGGGGTGTCCACGTTTTTATTAATTTGCTAAATTGGCCATCATTTCAGTCAGCTGCTTAGCCTCTTTGGGAGCCCATGACGCCCTTGCTGGGAAAGAGGCAGGGGGCAGGGGGGGCGGCTGGGAGCCTAACGATGTCTCAGGGTCATCAGAGATGCGCTCATTCCAATTCTTCTGCTTTTTGTCATCGGTTTTGTTTTTAGTCCACGATTAGATTTGCTGCTCTTTGCTATCAGATTTGCTATTATTTATCATTAGAGATTTTCTGTTTCCAATTTCGGCTGCTTTTATTAAAAGGAGAAGGAAGGAAAGAAAGAAGAAGGAAGAAAGGGGGGAAATAGGAAAATAACAGCTCTCACAAAAGACCAGCTGGTCGGGCCTCGTAGGGTGGTCTCTGGAAATGCCAGGGATTTGTATCTATTTGTCCTCGAGAGAGGCGGCGAGAAGGCCAATCTTGTCAAGCGGTCCAGGCTGGTCACCAGACACCACGGTGAGGCGTTGGCTCAGCCTCCAGTGCCCTCCACTCAGCCCTTTCGTCCTTGGGTTGACTCAGGAGGCTCCTTGTCTCCCCAGAATTCGTTTGTGCGCTGGACGCGTCAGATGAGTTCCTGAAAGAGCGGGTGATGAACCTTCCCGAGAGCATCGTGGCGGGGACCCACTACAGCCAGGACCGCTTCCTCCGGTCTCTGGGCAGCTACCGCAACATCAATACGGAAGACGAGACCGTCTTCAACTACTTTGATGAAATTGAGATCTACCCGATCCACATCGGTATGACGTGGGCTCCAGACGAACGGGAACGTGGAGAACCACCACCAAGGGTCAGGACCCCTGGGCAACCCCGGTGCCTGTCTCTCATGGGGCCGTGGGAGGACAGGGGAGCATCGCTATGTCCCTGGGCCGGGAAGTCACAGGATAAACAGGGCCATCCTCCTGGGGAGTCTTACGCTCGCGGATTTGGTCAGGAGAGGGAGGTGTTATATGAAAACATATGGATATATTATGAAATCAAATACCGAATCGGCACTTTTTAAAACTAAAAAACATTTTTGTAATGTTTTTATTTATTTATTTACTTTGAGAGAGAGAGAGAGAGAGAGAGAGAGAGAGCTTGCACATGTGTGAGCAGGGAAGTAGAGAGGGAGGGAGAGAATCCCAAGCATGCTCTGTGCTCTCACCGCAGGTGCCTCGGTTAGTTAAGCATCTGACTCTTGGTTTCGGCTCAGGTCATGATCTCACAGTCCAAGAGTTCGAGCCCTGTGTCGGGCTCTGTGCTCACAGTGGGGAGCCTCCTTGGGATTCTCTCTTTCCCTCTCTCTCTCTCTGCCCACTCCCCTCCTTCACATGGCACACACTCTGTCTCTCTCTCTCAAAATAAATAAACAAACATTTAAAGGACACTTCAAAGGTATGTGTATTTGCTGCCAGCTGCTCTGGGCCATCCTCTTCCTTGGGGCAGCGTTTTGTCCCCATAGCACCGCAGGCATGCCGTCAACTAGGGCCTGCCATCCACCTCATCATCATCATCATCATCATCGTTTCTGGCTCCAAATCCCTGCTGTCATAGGTGTTTCCACTGCCCTTGGCTTGCTGAACCCCTGACCTTCCTGTCTGGTTGCCTGGATGTTGACATTTCTTCTGCCCCTGGGTTTGGTGAGAAACCCCTAGCCTGGCGGAAGCTTGGTGGCCAGGCTGACCACGTGGGTCAGTCTCCCAGGGCCTCTCTTCACCCCCAGGAGCCCGATGGGACAGCACGTGGACCCTGCTGTACAGGGCGGTATAGAGCTAAGGAACGATGTCAGCATGAGACAGGAGAGCTGATTATCAGGTCTGGCTCTGCTTCTGTTTACTCACCTGTGAAATAGAAAGCTGATCCGTGGCTCATAGAGTTGTTACACACAGACAGATAAGAGACAGGAAGTGCCCGGTGTGCCCGAAAGTTCACCAAGCGGCCACTAATTTTGTTATTACCACCAGTATGAAGGCAAAAAATAATGTGCTGTGAAGCCATGAAAAGAGAACACAGTTTATAAAGCTGCAAAATCTGTTCTGCACCCGCGGAAGTGATGGGGTTTTGTCCTCACCTGGATGTGTCTGTATATACTGGACACACGTTTTACATGTAAAAGCCCAGGGTTTGAACCTACTGATGTGGAAAAAAGAGTTTACCCTGTTTGGTTGGAGAACCAGGAAGGAACAGTGGGCACGTTTCAAAAACCTAAACAGTGATTGTCATCTTTTCAGTAAAGCTCGAAAAGTTATTTACAGAAAACTCTGGAGGGGGGGGGGGATGGGGGGAGAAATGTTGAGAAAGAAACGAGTGGGAGGAATGGACCAGCGGGTCACTGCGTTCCTGTCTCATTCTGTGCCCACACATTTGGCCTGGTCCCCACCCTGACCCGCAGGAGATGACGTCAAAGCAAAGGGAGGAATGGATCTTAGGGATGGGTGTGGGGGAGGGTGTCAAGGTCAGGAATGCAGACCGGCCTCAGAAGGATCCAGAAGGGGGCCGACACCTGCGTTCTCTCTCTGCACCTCTGGACTCCTCTTCTCCCTTGGAGTCTCTTTCTCTCTGGCTCTTTGGACCAGAATGTCTCCTCCCTCGCCCCCCGGGGTGAGCTGCGGCTGCCCCACAGCCTGGGAGTTTCCGCATTACACTGGGAGCTAGACTTTCCGGCCTAGCTCCACAGCCCTAGAAGGGCAAATCCAAGGTCCCGGGTTTGGGCAGGTGCCCCCCCCCCCCCCCCCCGACGTTCCCCTGGTCCAGGGTCAGGGCAGAAGTACTGCTTTGGGCAGCACTGGTCTCCAAAAGTCGGCCTCTTCAAAAGTGTTTCAGGGGCGCCTGGGTGGCTCCGTGGGTTAAGCATCCGACTGGATTTGGGCTCAGGTCATGATCTCACAGTTTCTGAGTTCGAGACCCACATCAGGCTTGTGCTGATAGTGTGGCGCCTGCTTGGGATCTTCTCTCTCTCTCCCTCTCTCTCTGCCCCCCCCCCGCCCCAAAATAAATAAGCATTTTTTTTTTAAGTGTTTCAGAGCACTTTCAAGTGCATCAAGTTGCACTTACTCTGTTCGAGAAATCTGGGAGAAATACTTTTTAAAAATGTTTACTTATTTTTGAGGGGGGAGGGGCAAAGAGAGGGGGCCAAAGGACTGAAGCAGGGCTTCAGGGCCTCAGGGCTCGAACTCACGGACCCTGAGATCAGAACCCGAGCCGTAAGCGGACACTTAACCGACTGAGCCTCCCAGGCGCCCGGGGGGAGAAACACTTCTAAATGTCAGAGCTCAGGCCACTCGTGGAATATATGAGTTTGGTTTTGTTTTGGTTTTGATTTTTGTTTGTTGGGGGGGGGGGGGGCGGGGCTTGCTTCCACCAACTGCTACATCGGCCCCCTTCTTCCCCTGCTCCTGTGCCGCACAGAGCGGCGCCTCTAGTCTGGGTCAAGGTCATACTGCGTGAACGCAGAGAGGGGGGCGCAGCAGTGGTCGTGCCTGGGGCCAGGGTGAGAGGAAGGTCCTCAGCCCTAGGAAGGCCTGCGGGCGCTCAGGCCCAGAATCGTCCGCCGCACACCCCCCTACGCAGGTACCTTCCAGGCAAACCCAAGAGACGGGTATAGAACTGACTATTCGGGGACTTTGTGGAGAAACTCATCTTTTACCAAAAGCTGCTGCGGCTGCCTTTTTTTTTTTTTTTTTTTTCCTTTTTTTTCTTTCCGGTCTTGAGATTAACAGTAGTCAGACATTCTGGACTTTGGGCTTCTCCCTATTCGGCTGGGCTAGCTGGAATGGTTCGTTTTTCTTATGAATTGAAAACTGTATCCCAGAATCCTCGGTTCTCCGAAGCACAACACACAGGGAACGCGGAGAAGCCTGCCCGGCTGCCGGCAAGCGCGCGGCTGCCTTCCGGGGGGACCCCACGGCGTCCCGGTCTCTGCCCGGAGGCTTCCGGGGAACCCTTTCTGGAGAAGCCCGGTCCTCCCCCTCCCCCCCCCGCCCCAAACTCGGGGCGGTCGGGCCCTCCCCCCCCCCTCCCCCCGCCCCCCCGCCTCCCCCCACCTTCCCCCCCCCGCCCCCCCCCCTCCCCCCCCCCCCCCCCCCCGGCGTGGCTCCCGGACACCACGCTGGACACTTACCAGTGAGACGGGACATCCCGGCCGCTGCCGGCCCCGGGGCGGAAAAGCCCGGCGCGGTCCCTCAGGTCGGCCGCCCTCGCACGCTTGGGGCAACAAGGAATTTTCCCGAATACCGTGTCGGGAACGTGTGGCGGGCGGGCCCCGGAACGGAAGTGGGCGCCGACCTTCCTCTCTCCTGGTGTCTCCAGATGTCGGAAAACTCGAGGACCCGCAGAACAGACTTGCCGTCAAGCAGCTCGTCAAAGAGATCGGGGAGCCTCGAAATTACGGCCTGACGGACGAAGAAAAGGCGGCAGAGGAGCGGAAGGCCGCGGAGGAGCGGCTGGCCCGGGAGGCTCGGGAGGAAGCGGAACGTGAGCGCCGGGAGGCGGCGGAGACGGCAGAGAAGATGGCACGCTGGGAGGAGTGGGTGAGTGTGGCTGAGTGTGGCTGAGTGCGTGAGCGTGCGAGCGGGGTGCGCGAGGGAGAGTGTGCGTGTGTGTGAATGAGTGTGAGTGCGTGTGTGCGCGAGTGTGGGGGGTGTGAGGGCGAGTGTGCGCGCGTGAGTGTGTAAGGGCAAGTGTGTGCGTGCGTGTGAATGTGTGTGAGGGTGAGGGTGTGCGTGAGTGTGTGAGGGAGTGTGAGAGTGAGTAGGGGTGTGAGGGTGTGTGTGAGGGCGAGTGTGTGTCTGTGAGTGTGTGACCGAGTATGATGAGTGTGAGCGAGTGTGTGAATGTGGGTGAGGGTGTGTGGGTGAGGGAGTGTGAGAGTGAGTGTGAGTGAGTGGTGGTGTGAGGGGGTGTGTGTGAGGGTATGTGAGCGCGTGTGTGTGAGCAAGTATGTGTGTAAGCGAGTGTGTGACTGAGTGTTAGCGAGTATGTGTGTGTGTGAGTGGGTGAGCGAGTATATGTGCGAGTGAGTGTGTGTGCGTGTGTGCGTGTGTGCGTCTGGGGGTGGAGGCGGCAAGCCATTTAGGCCAGCTCCATCTCCAGTCCTGCGCACAGAGCATTGTCCCGGAAATACACCCTCTGCTGTTGGTTTTTTTGGTTTTTGTGTGTTTTGTCTTATGACCATTTAAACGGCTTTTTCTAACGTTGATTTATTTTGGAGAGACAGAGAGAGACAGAGGGCGAGTGGGGCGGGGACCGAGAGAGAGAGAGAGAGAGAGAGAGAGAGAGAGAGAGACGGGGGAGGACACAGAATGCGAAACGGCCTGCGGGGTCTCAGCTGTCAGCACGGAGCGCGGCGCGGGGCTCGAACCCCCGACCCGAGAGCTCGTGACCTGAGCCGAAGTCGGACGCTAACCCGCCTGAGCCGATTTTTAGAAGGTGCCCGGGGTCTTCCGCTTGGTGTAAATAATACCGGTAATAAAAACCAGCCGTCGCCAGGAGTAGTGATGACACGCAGCCCTGACAACGTGTAACACTGTGCCACGCGCGCGCGCCAGCCTTGGGACGACATTGGACTTTGCGCCGTTTAGCCACGTGACCCGGGCGGTCGGCCTCCTTCACCCGCCCGACTCCCCAGGTCACCGACGCCTCCCTGTTCGGCCTCCTGAAACCGCGCTCAGATCCGTCCACCGCTCCTCACTCGCTCACATACCCTCACACCCTCGCCCTCACACACACCCTCACACTCACACACTCACACACACACCCACTCACACTCCCTCACACTCACATACACCCTCACACGCATTCACGTACACACGCGCACACTTGCCCTCACATGTGCGCACTCACCGTCACATTCACACACTCACGCACACACTCACACCTTCACACTCACGCACACTCGCACTCCTCACACACGCACACCCTCACCCTCACACACTGACGCGCACACTTGCCCTTACACACTCACGCGCGCACACTCACCCTCATCCACACACACGCGCTCTCACACTCCCTCACACACACACGCACACACGCACACACTCTCCCTCGCGCACACGCTCGCACACTCTGCTCGGACACATCTGCTATTCCCCGATGTGTTTAAACAACGCATCATCAGGCGTCTGGGTGGCTCAGTCAGTAGAACGTCTGACTTCAGCTTGAGGTTCAGGAGTTCGAGCCCCGAAACCGGCTTGCTGCTGCTGCCAGCCTGTCCGCGCAGAGCCAGCTTCGGATCCTCCGCCCCCCTCTCTCTGCCCCTCCCCCAAATAAATAAATATTAAAACAACGCTCGCCCCCAAATAAATATTAAAACAACGAACAACGCATCATCTGAGTAAATAACTTCCTCGCTTGCTTTGAGTCTTTCCTAAAAGTCGTCTTTCCCGGACACCATAGTTGAAGTGTCAACCCCCCGGGGCGCCTGGGCGGCTCAGTCGTTAAGCATCCGACCTGGGCTCAGCTCGTGATCTCATGGCTCGTGAGTTTGAGCCCCGCGTGGTCGGGCTCTGTGCCCACGGCTCGGAGCCCGGGACCTGCTTCGGATTCTGTGTCTCCCTCTCCCTCTGCCTCTCCCCCACTTGTGCTGTCTCTCTCTCTCTCTCTCTTTCAAAAATAAATACACATTAAAAAAAGCAAAATAAAATTTCAACCCTGCCACTCCCCACAACATGTCATCTCCCCTCTTACACTTTTCTTTTTAAAGACTTTATTTTTCAGTAACCTCTACCCCAATGTGGGGCTCGAACTCACAACCCCGAGATCAAGAGTCTCACGCTCCACTGACTGCCTTCCCTTTTATACTTTGTAATTTCCTTCTTTGCACGTATTCTAATGGACTATATATTTTACACGTTTATCTTGTTTATTGTCTTCTCCCTGCGTAGAATTTAAATTACGTGAGGACGAGGATTTTGGTCTATGTTGTTCGCTACTCTGTTTCCATAGCAGACGCTCAACAAATATTTGTGGAAGGAAGGGGCAGTGGGAGGAAGGCTGTCCTTACGGACACGTGTTTGGATGCCTGGTTACCTCCTTGGCTTGAATGCCTGAATTTTGGTAGGTGAGACTATACCTGGTCCAATTGTTGACACTTATTTCTAAACTACCTTCCAGCAAGGGTAAAGCAGGGCACACGTTGTCTACCAGCCTGCTTTCTCAATTTTGCTCACAAAGTCTCAACCTGATAAACAAAACCCCCGTCTCCCGGCCCTCACGTCCATTTCTGTGATCAGAGCTTTACCAGCTTTTCCGAGGCAGCTGGCATCGGTCTCTCGTAAGTTGCGTGTCTTCTCTGCCCACGTTGGGGCCGTGTGTCCCTTTCTGAGTGTTTTGCAACCGCAGCTGGCGAGAAGGCAGTGTGATGGAAGCAGGAACGGCCTCGGGAGACAACGGTGTGTGTCCCGAGCTGTGTGCTGTGAGAGCCCAGATTCCGCTCCTTCTCCCGGTACGTGTGTGACTCTGCACCAGCCACTCTGTGCCTCAGTCTCTCCATCTGTAAGACGGGGGTGATGACAGTGCCGGCTTCATACAGCCACGGGGGTGACGAAAGAGTCCGTTTATGTAGAAGAACACCGCCAATGCCTGGCAAATTCCATGCATCTCACGATAGCCTACCTTATTTTTTTTTTAGGTTTATTTGTTTTGAGAGAGATGCGTGTGTATGTGTGAGTGGCATGCGTGAGCCAGGGAAGGGCAGAGAGGAGGAGACAAGAGACGCCCAAGCAGGCTCCACACAGAGCCTGACTCAGGGCTCGATCCCACGGACTGTGAGATCGTGACCTGAGCCGAAATCAAGAGTTGGATGCTTAACTGACTGAGCCCCCCAGGCTCCGCCCATGATAGCCTAGCTTTTTATGCTATGTTGCAAATAGTTTTTCTCATCATTTATCTTTTGACAGCATGTATGGTGTTTCTTCTGGACATAAGGAAGTTTTATGTTTGCATGTAGTCAAATCCATCAATCTTTTTCCCGTGTTGGTTTCTGGATTTGCTGTCTTGCTGGGAAAGACTCTTTTTGAACAAATAATACCAGTTACGACTCTTTATCTTGCAAGTGACAGAAAAGCAAACTGAAAATGGCTTAGAAACTAAAAAAAAACAAAACAAACAAAAAAAAAACTTATGGAAAAAAAAGAAATAAAAAAACTTACGAGTTTACCTAACAGAAAAGTCCAGGGGTAGGGCTGGCTTCAGGCAAGGCTTGATAGAGCTGCTCAGATGATGTCACCAGGGACCTGGGGTCCTTGTCTCTGCTCTGCCTTCCACATTGCTGATGTGTTTATCCTTAATTAAGGTTCATAACCAGCAGGCGGGCTGGACTGATGGGCTTAAGTCCCACTGAAACCACCAGGCTAAGACGGGACATTTTCTCAAAGGAAACCTGGAATTTCTATTCCCAAGAGAGGGGGGACCTGTATGGTGAGCGAGGAATAACGGGTGTCCACCAGACGAGTACCTTCTAGACTTTCTATTAGCACTCCTGTGATTCTTTCCTTCGTTCCTTCCTTCCTACCCTCCCACGCTTATCTAGGCATCTAGGAATTACCTTGACTTAAGGATCCAGTTTATTATTTTCTAGATTACTAAGCAGTTGTTGTAACACCATTTACATCTTTTCTCTGCTGTTTGAAATGGCATCTTTATCATAACGTGGTGAACACTTACAGCAGTATCTATCTTGTTCTAAAGTACTCCAGGACGAGTTGGGTGGAAATGCTCTCCCCTTTCTGTTTACCCCAACCCCCCAATGTTCTGTTTGTAGAATAAACGACTAGAGGAAGTGAAAAGAGAAGAAAGAGAATTATTAGAGGCCCAGTCGATTCCCCTGAGAAACTATTTAATGACCCACGTGATGCCAACACTTATGCAGGGTCTGAATGAATGTTGTAAGGTCCGACCGGACGATCCTGTTGATTTTCTGGTAAGAGACTTTTTTTATAAGCTTTTTAAAAATGTTTATTATTTTTTTATTTTTTAAAACGTCAGCACGGAGCCCGGTTTGGGGCTCGAACCCACAAACTGTGAGATCGTGACCTGAGCCAAAGTCGGACACTTAACTGACTAAACCACCCAGGCGCCCTTTTCTTTATTTATTTTTGAGAGAGCGAGAGAGAGCAAGGGAGGGACAGACAGGGGATGGGGAGAGAATCCCAAGCAGACCCCTCCCTGTCAGCACAGAGCCCGACATGGAGCTCGATCTCACAAACTGTGAGATCATGATCTGAGCTAAAACCAAGAGTCAGACACTTAACTGACTGAGCCACCCAGGAGCCCCTACAGTAAGATTTTATTACTCATTTGAGAGTAAAGATTTAGGTACTTTTATTTTTATTTAATTTTTATGATTATTATTTTTAATGTTTTATTCATTTTTGAGAGAGAGAGAGAGAGAGAGAGAGACGGAGTGCGAGCGGGGGAAGGGCAGAGAGAGAGGGAGACACAGAATCCGAAGCAGGCTCCGGGCTCTGAGCTGTCAGCACAGAGCCCGATGCGGGGCTCGAACTCACGAACCGTGAATCATGACCCGAGCCGAAGTCAATGCCTAACTGACTGAGCCACCCAGGTGCCCCTTTGTACGTTTATTTTTAAACTGTAATCATTAGTAGCAATGTCTTCTAAATTACTGACTTGTCTTTTTTTCTTTCTTTCAATTATAGGCAGAGTATCTCTTCAAGAACAATCCTGAAATACAGTGAAACTTTACAGATCGCGTATGATATACCTTTATGGAGTTAGAGTTTAACATTGTAATTTGAAAAATTTGCTTTAAAAAAAAATGCGTTTCCAGTTTTTGGAAAGTTCCTTGTCTTCCCCACAAGCAAATACTTTATTATGTAGAAGCATTATAAAAAGCTGTATGGCAATGAGTGACATCATTAAAGAACTTTATTTGCAAGGTAATGATAAAGTATGCATAGTTCATGGGACAAATACTGATTTTATATTGTATTCATAGTCAAGGTATTCTGCACACTGGGATATACGGTAATTTTTAGCATGAAGAAAATCAGACTATCTATTATTTGAACACGTAGGCTAATGACTTTACACAATTTGCTATGGCCCGGATGCCAATGGTGTCAGAAAGAAATGAAAATGGTTTATGCTTTGTTGACTCACACTTTGTCAGATGTGATTTGTTTCCACTGGGTTAATTTTTGAGTTCGGGGTCAGTATCCTAGGCAATGAGTCAGAGAGAGAATGATAAACCTCTTGGTAGAAAAATTCTCGTAACAGAATGAATAATCCTGATATTTGTGGTAATTAAAAGCTGCCGAATATTTTCAACAAACTTTACAATGCAGGCATAGGCAATCAAGCCCTATGGTCTTTTCCAGCTTGAAAAGCCCTGTAATTTCCAGAATGACACGGAATGAGAAAATTAAACTAATCAACTAGGTTTATTTTAATGGAGCATATTTCGTCTCTTTAAATAACGTAATCTGGGGGCGCCTGGGTGGCTCAGTCGGTTGAGCATCTGACTTCAGCTCAGGTCATGATCTCACGGTTCGTGGTTTGAGTCCTTCCTGCATTTGGTTCCATGCTGTCAACACAGAGCCCGCTTCAGATCTTCTGCCCCCCCTTCTCTCTCTGCTCCTCCCCCGTTCATTCTCTTCCTCTCTCCCTCTCTCTCTCTCTCACACTCGCTCTCTCTGAAAAGAAATAAACTGAAATAGATCTACATATATAATGTAGTCTGAATATAACTGCACTTTTTTTTTATTGAGGTAAAATACACACTACATAAAATATACCATCGTGACCACTTAAAAGTGTACAATTCGGGGGCGTCTGAGCGGCTCAGTTGGTTAAGCGTCCCGACTCTTGATTTCGGCTCGGGTCGGGATCTCTCGGTCGTGAGATCAAGCCCCGCCTCAGGCTTTGCGCTGAGTGTGGCGCCTGCTTGGGATTCTCTCCCTCTGCCTCTCCCCACCCCTCTCAAAGATAAATAAATAAACTTTAAAGCATACAGTTCAGTGGCACTAAGCACATTCACTATGAAAGGGAGGTGTGTGCAAAACGACCTCCAAAGCCCAAAGGGCCAGTAAGACGGAAGAAAAAGGCTGACAAATCGAGCTTGATAAGAAATGGCTTATTAAGGGGACTTGCCAGACTCCAGCTCCAGCAGGTCCAGGGGTTCCCCAAGGATGAACGGGCGTTGGCAAAAAAGTGAAAAAAAAAAAATAAAAAAAATAAAAACGGACACAGACCACAGCAGTGCGTGGAACTGGCCGCCTTATTGTGGCAAACGTGGCATGATGTTTGTTCGCAATTTCCTTGTAGCGTGCGTCATCTGTTTTCTGGCATTACCTGATTCTAAAAATGTTCCTACGTGTAATCACCCTTTACGGAATAACATGGTTATTTTTTCACAACGTTCCCTCCTGCCCGTTGCGGATTGATTAATTTCTTACATCATTTTCATGATGTATCTACGTTTATCTATCATCTATGAAGCATTTGCTCTGCTGCTTTCATGAAAGGTCATCTATCTCTCAACCCCTCAGGCGGAACAGTTACAGGGACATGACCTCTTAGTTGTTTCCCCGAACCATTTGTGGTTTGAGGAACAAGTGTTTGCCTCGGTCCGAGGTGCCAGGAGGGGGCCAAGAGGGCCTTAGGAACCCACGCCTTATACAGTCTCAGAGAGACAATGCACCTAGGAACTAATGAACCATTCTGTACTTTAGCCGACTAGGTTCAGTCATCATCTGGAATGCCTCCGGGGGGCCAGGTGGGCCTAGGGGTTGGGGTAACTTGTGCCCATAGATACGCTCCTTAGTTACCGGCGTGGGGCTTTCAAATCCATTTGTTCCTTCCTTGGCTGGGAAATGTATGAGGCTATCCTTCCTCTGGGTAGAGGAGTCTTTATAGGGGGTGGCAAGGGCTAAATGTAGGGCCGCACGATCTCCTTGCGGAACCTTCTTTCTCTCCCCAATGGTTCTTTTCCCAGGGGGCCTGTCGAGGGCAATCTCCCAACAGACGATTCCCCAGGTACTTTTATTAAGGCCAAATTACATAAAAGCGGGAGTACAAGCAGCTTCGCTGTCGCTGGGCCGCCCGCCTGTATAGCCCTAGGGGCTGGGAGTCCACCCAGTGGGAGAATGGTTAAAAATAAGTGTGTGTAATAGTCCGATTTTGGGGACAGATCAAGAACGGTTACGCCCCGAGGGTGCATTTAAGGGTGTGGTTGAACAAAAGGAGAGAATGTGAGGGGAGGGCTGTGCTTGCTCGTGAAAGCTTCGGGTCACCGAGCTGTCATCAGGGCACATTTGCCCCAGATGGGGTTAGTCTGTTCCAGCCGATGTCGGATACTCGTCACCACTACCTGGCCTCAGAACCTTTCCATCGCCCCAAATGGAACTCCTGTATCCTGTACTAGCCCTTCAACCCAGCTCCTGGCGGCCACCAATCTGCTTTCTGTCTCTCTGGATTGGTTTCTTCTGGATATTTTATGTAAACGGAATCATACAGCGTGTGGCCTTTTGTGTCTTCTCTCGCTGGCATGTGTTCAAAGCTCACGTTGTGGCACGGGTTCCTTTTTGTGGCTGAATACTATTCCCGCGTACGGACACGCCACCGGTCTAATCGTTCATTCGCTGATGGACAATTTGGGTTGTCTCCACCTTTCAGGTAATTGTGAATAGTGCTGCTGTGAACATTTGTGTACAAGTTCTTGCCTGAACAACCGTTGTCAGTTTTGGTGGGGGGCTTGCTCCCTTCGTACTTGGGTTGACTGTCTTTTTGCCATTGAATTGTAAGAGTCCTCTCTATATTCTGGATGTAAGACCCTTATCAGATAGAGGATTTGCAAATATTTCCTCTATTCTGTGGCTGGTGTTTTCTTTCTTTTTTTTTAAATTTTTTTTAATGTTTTTATTTATTTTTGAGACAGAGAGAGACAGAGCATGAGCAGGGGAGGGGCAGAGCGAGAGGGAGACACAGAATCTGAAGCAGGCTCCAGGCTCGGAGCTGTCAGCACAGAGCCCAACGCGGGGCTCGAACTCAGACTGTGAGATCATGACCTGAGCTAAAGTCTAGATGCTCAACCGACTGAGCCACCCAAGTGCCCCTGTGGCTGGTGTTTTCACTCTCTTGATGGTGCCCTTTCATGCCAAAACTCGCCATTTTGATGACATCCAATTTACCTATATTTTTCTTTTGCTTCACTGCACTATTTTTGACCCTTATACTTCAAGTTGCAAGTCATGAGCCCTCGTGACAGTTACCTTAATCCTAGAGCCTTAATCACAGTCACCTTTTCGTGCCTTCCCACGATGGTTACATTTCGGGACCTTGCTTCTTAGTTCGCTGAGAAAACCCAAGCAATCAAAAGGGCTGTTCTCTTCTCCCTACTGCAAACTGGCTGTTTCACTTCTGTGCTCCCATCCGAGACCAACTCCTGACTCCCTGGGTGCATCCCTGCTCACGTCATCAGATTCTGTTCCTAGGGTGGTCTCTTCTCTCCCACAGCCTGACTTTCCCCTCCTTTCTGGATCATCACTCTTAGCTTTGAACTTAATGTACTAGCTCCCACGCTTCCAAACAAAACAGGAGAGGGGTACTGTTTGTGAGTTCGAACCCCGCGTTGGGCTCTGTGCCGACAGCGTGGAGCCTGCTTGGGATTCTCTCTCTCCCTCTCTCTCTCTGCCCCTTCCCCACTCATGTGCATACACACGCGTGCTCTCTCTCTCAAATAAATAAGCATTAAAAAAACCTACACAGGACAAAAGCTGATTAAAATGCAAAAGCCTTCCTAGACTTTGGTGTCCCCCTCCAGCCAGGGTCCCAAGATCCTGCTCCCCTTTAGGTCAAGGTTACAGTGACCTCCACATTTCTAAATCCCTTGGCCAAATTTGGGTCCTCATCTTACTTGACCTCTGCGAGCATCTTATCATTTCCTCCCTGAAACCCCCTCTTCCTTCCACCCGAGTGTCTAAAGCGGGGCCAGTCCAATTCCTATCGCTCTCCCCCCTCCTCCCCGCCCCCTGCCCACCATCTCAGGGACCCTCAATTCCATCCTTCCAAAGCTTGGTGTCACCTGCAACTCTTATCTACAGTCAGTTCACCAGCGCATCCTATGGGCCCGGCTTCTGCCACATGTTCCAAGTCCCCTGCTCCTCACCCCTCCGACGCGACTGTCCTGCCCCAGACACCTCCATCTCCCACCTGGCGGGCTGCTGTCACCCATGACCGGGCTGCTACTTCCTGTGACTGCTCTCCACATACCGGCAGGGGGATCCTGTTCAAACAGAAGTCCGATCCGCTCCGAGCCCTCCGGGGCCTTGCAATCCCACATTGGGCGGGGGGGAGGCGAAGTCCTGACCTTGCCTAGGAGGCCTGACACAGCCTGACCCCTCGTGCCCTCACTGCCCCCTCACTTCACTCTTCACTGGCAAGTATGGTCTGCTGTGGGGCCGTCGCCTGGAATCCTCGGCCCACACATCTCCCTGTGGCTCACTGTGCTTCGTCCTTGGCTTGGATCCAATATCCTGTCCCCAGAGGGGCCTCCACCGCCCGTCCTGTCCACGGCGCCCCACTCCGTTCTTGTTCTCTGCTTATGTTGACGTTCTGTGTGTTTCTTGTCTCTCTCCCCCACTAAAATGTAAGCTCCACAGAGGTGGGGGTTTCGGTTTTTTCCTGGGTCTTCAGAGATGAAGAAAGTACATAGCTTCATGGTAGACGTGTAATAAATATGAGTGAATGAGAGCTATGCAGCTGAAATTTTGTTACAGCTATTGTGATTTTTTTTACATATAACCGATTCCAGTCTCCAGTCCTTTGCGGAAGTCCATAATATACATTTCCACACGGCTGTGATGGGTTACTCAAGTAACTCTGGGGGTCACTACGAGGCTTCACTAATGGCACTGATTTTGGTGAATTCCCCATGGAGTCCAGCCCTCAGCCATGCTCTCAGGATAGGTAGGACCCTGAGACGCTGACTTACCTTAAGTCTCCTAGGAGACAAGACAGGTCAGGGTGCCGACTTACTTACAACGGGACGCCATAGTTGTTGTTTTCTTTTCAAAAAAATTCTTTTTTAACGTTTTCTTATTATGGAGAGACAGAGCATGAGCAGGGGAAGGGCAGAGAGAGGAGGAGACACAGAATCCGAAGCAGGCTCCGGGCTCTGAGCTGTCAGCACAGAGCCCGGCACGGGGCTCGAACTCATGAACTGGGAGATCACGACCTGAGCCAAAGTCGGACGCTTAACTGACTGAGCCACCCAGGCGCCCCACGGCAGGACACCATAGTTGTTGGGTGGGAAGGTGCTCACACCCATTTCGCCAAGGCATTCTCTTCCCGGAAGCAGATTTTCTGAGTAGCCAGACGGTCACAACTGCTTGGTGAACGCAAAACCAGGACGAGGCATTGGCCTCGGCTAGTGTGGTCTGTCCACCCCCGCCAGACCTGTCACGTGTTCTGGTTCTTCCTGACAAGGTGCACTTGCCTAGACTTTTGGATGGGCGGTGAATTTTTACCTCTGTGATTCTCCTTGACACATTCGCACTTCAGAGATGTTAATATATTCATCCTTTCAGGTCTAAGGTTGGGAGGCGCTCTAAGGTGACTTCTTATTTTTCTGTCACTTTATAATTAAAGTCTCTGAAGGCGATTTTCCCTAAAATCTGAGCAGGCCAGCTCCTCACTGCTAAGCATCCTCTCTCTATAACTGTAATTTGGATAGACATATACACCTATAGTTTGGATAGACATATTTCCATATTACTTAAAAGAGCTGGTGCCATTTACAATACAATGCCCAGGTACAATCTAAAAAAGATGTGTAAAACCTCTACACTGAAAATTATAAAACACTGCTGATGGTATTTAAAAATGAAATAAATGGAGGGATAAACTATGTCAATGGCTTGTAAAGCTCAATATTGTTAATATTTCAATTCTTCCCCCAGTAATGATCTAGAGAGTCAATGCAACCCTAATAAAGTCCCCAGTGTTTTTTTTTGTTTGTTTCATGGGAATTGATCATCTGATTCTGAAAAGTATTTGGTAATGCAGGGGACCTAGAATCATCAGAGCAGTCTTTTTTTTTTTTTAATTTTTAATGTATGTTTATTTCTGAGACAGAGAGAGACTGAGCATGAGTGGGGGAGGGGCAGAGAGAGAGGGAGAGGGAGAGAGAATCCCAAGCAGGCTCCATACTGTCAGCACGGACCTCAACATGACAGGGGCCAAAATCAAGAGTCGGGTGCTTACCTGCTTAACCCGCCGAGCCACCCAGGTGCCCCCAGAGCAGGCTTAAAGAATGACAAGGAACCTGAAGGACTTCACTCTCCAGATATCAAGGCTTATTATAAAACTACAGTAATTAAGATCAATGGAACAGAAAATATGGTCTTTCCTATAAATGGGGCAGGTCGTTTTAGAGGGTCATACGTTTAAAAAAAAATCAACCAAAAAACCAAAAAAACCCCCCAAACCAAAAAAAACCCAAACCCTTGACCTCTAACTCACACTATATGCAATATTATTTTAGGATGCCTTGTGGACCTAAACAGCAAAGTCAAAGCAATAAAGCTTCTACAATAGAATAAAACATAAGAGGAGTTCTTCATAACCCAGGGGTGGGTGAAGATTTCTCAAGGTAATATTAAAAGAGTAAAAAGGGGGTGCCTGGGTGGCTCAGTTGGTTAAACATCCGACTTCGGCTCAGGTCAGGATCTCACAGTTTGTGAGTTTGAGCCCTGCATCGGGCTCTGTGCTGACAGCTCAGAGCCTGGAGCCCGTTTCGGATTCTGTCTCATTCTCTTTCTGCCCCTCCCCCACTTGTGCTCTGTCTCTCTCTGTCTCTCAAAAATAAATAAAAATGTAAAAAATAAAAATAAAAAAAAAGAGTAAAAAGTCATGCTTCAGAATTAGGAAGATACTTGCAATGGATATACATTGATACCCACTGAAGATACAGGACAGAGGACTTGTACTCAGAATATATTAAAAATTCCTTCCAAGTCAATAAAACTGACAGCCCAGTGTATTTATTTATTGACAATCCAATTTAAAAATAGAAGAGGGGCGCCCAGGTGGCTCAGTTGGTTAAGCCACCACGTCTTGGTTTTGGCTCAGGTCATGATCTCGCTGTTCGTGGGTTCGAGCCCTGCCTCGGGCTCCACACTGGCAGTGCGGAGCCTGCTTGGGATCTCTCTCTCCTTCTCTCTCTCTGCCCCTCCCCTACTCACTTTCTGTCTCTCTCACTCTGATTAAATTAATTTTAATTCAAATTAAAAATAAAATAAAAACAGGCAGGAGACTTGAGAAACCACTTCATAAAGAGGATATGTGAGTGGACAATTAGCATATTAACAAGTGCTCAAAGCCATTACTCATTACTCATCAGAGAAATACAAATGAAAACCGCAGG
Organism: Puma concolor; assembly: GCF_028749965.1. Lineage (NCBI taxonomy): Eukaryota > Metazoa > Chordata > Mammalia > Carnivora > Felidae > Puma > Puma concolor. Next base: position 9,313,473 of record NC_141672.1, on the reverse strand, counting down.
GGGATTCCACCCCAATGCCGCCAGATGGCTGAAATCAAGTGGACTGTTTCCATCAAGGGTCGAGGGGGGATGTGGAGCCTCTGAAACACTCACATACTGCTGGTGGGAGTACAGACTGATGCTATCCCGGTGAAAACCTTTGGGAGCACTTACTAAAGCGGAGTATGGGGACACACATGACCCAGCAATTCCATTCTTGGGTATATACCCAAGAAGGATGAGTACTTACGTCTACAAAAAGGCACGTACCAGAATGTTCAAGCAACGTTACTCATAAAAGCCCCAAACTGGAAAAAACAAAAACAAACAAACAAACCCCAAATGTCCATCAATAGGAGAAAGATCTATGGTGATATTTACAATAGGAGAAAGATATTGTGATAGCAGAGAATACCACACAGCAATGAAAAAGAATGGTCAGTCTGACAAAGTCTCACAGACATAATGCTGCATGAAAGAAGTTATAAACGAGGGGGAAGACTCTGTGATTCCATATGTGGGAAGCTGAAAAGTAAATATAACTGGTCCATGGCGAGAGAGGTTAAAATAGTGGTTATCTGGCAACGGTGGTGGTAATGATAGAGGGTTATTCGCTGGGAGGGAGTCTGCCGGGGCACGGAACATTTTCTGTATCTTGATTTAAGTGATAGTTACATGGGAGCGTACACAGGATAAAAATTCATACAGCTTGGGGCGTCTGGGTGGCTCAGTCGGTTGAGCATCGGAGTCTTGATTTCGGCTCGGGTTCGTGATCTCACGTTTCGCGAGATCGAGCCTTGTGTCAGGCTCCACGCTGACAGTGCAGAGCCTGCTTGGGATTCTCTCTCTCTCTCTCTCTCTCTCTCTCTCTCTCTGCCCCTCCCCCACTGGTGCTCTCTCTGTCTCTCTCTCAAAATAAATAAACTTAAAAAAAATTCATACGGGTCAATAGGGAGTCTTACAGAGAGGGAAACCATAAAAGGCTTCGTACTGGTACAGAGTACCGTATAATCGGACTTTAATAATCTTTTAAAAAGGAACTGGTGCTCTACCTTGAAAAAATACTGAAGTGGGGGGCCTGGGTGGCTCAGTCGGTTAAGCCTCTAACTTCAGCTCATGTCATGATCTCACGGTTTGTGAGTTCAAACCCCGTGTTGGGCTCTGTGCTGACAGCTCAGAACCTGGAGCCTGCTTCAGATTCTGTGTCCCCCTGTCTTTCTGCTCCTCCCCCACCCACTCATGCTGTCTCTCAAAAATAAATAAATGTTAAAAAAAATTTTTTTTTTAAAAAGTGAAGTATAGCATGTGTTCTTAAAAGCTAAAAACAAAACAAAACAACTCCTTAAAATGCAGACCTGTTCATCGTCATGGAATTCCTTACAGCCCCTTCAGGAAAAAAAATACTATTTGAATTCCCAGTAAGGAATTTAGTCTTTTATATTTAAAAACATTTTTTTAATGTTTATTTATTTCTGAGAGAGAGAGAGAGAGAGGCAGAGTGTGAGTGGGGGAGGGGCAGAGAGAGAAGGAGACACAGAACCTGAAGCAGGCCCCAGGCTCTGAGCTGTCAGCACAGAGCCCGATGCGGGGCTCGAACCCATGAACCATGAGATCATGACCTGAGCTGAAGTTGGACGCTTAACGAACTGAGCCACCCAGGCACCCCTAGTCTTTTATAATGAAAAAATAGAAATGAATCAAAATGCCATTCAAATTATTTAGAGTGTTTTTGGGTGTGGCACAATATTAGGTGTTATACAAAATGAGTTTAGTTGAGAGGGAAGGCAGGCTCTGAGATGGCTCCCAATGATCTCTGCCTGTTAGTATTCGTGCTTTTGTGTAATCTCCTCTGACTGTGGGTGCAACCTGTGACTTGCTTCTATCCAACGGAATACATCGAATCGTAGGCTCCACAAGACTGCGCATGAGATCACGCTAGCAGAATTTGCCTTCTGGGCTTAGGTGCTTTGATAAAGCAAGCCGCTCCATCGGACCGACGCACCTGGCTGAGAACTGAGAGGGCCCTTTGCAAACAGCCAGCAAGACACCGACACCTTCAATCCAACAGCTTCCAAGACCTGAATCTCCCCAACAGACGTGCGTGGGAGTAAATCCCTCCACAGTCGAGCCTTCAGATGAGACCCCGGGCCCACCGTGAATGTAAGTCTTGTTAGAGATGCCGAATCAGAGGACCCAGCTAAGCCATCTCCAGACTCCTGACCCACAGAAACTGTTCAATAATAAATGTGTGTTTTCCGTAGTTTAAAATGTGTGGCAAACTGTCACACAGCACTAAAGAACTAGTATCGTTGAACAGGTATCATTATGTTCTAGGTGTTAGCGACCAGGGATGATCATTGTTATGGATTGAATGAATGTCCTCAGATTCGTATGTTGAAGCACTAACCCCGTCCATGTGACTGTATTTGGAGATGGGGCCTCTAAGGAAATAACTAGGACTAGGGTTAAATGGGACCACCCCATAAGGGTGGGGCCATGATCCAACAGGACTAATCTCATTTTTTTTAAGTTTATTTCTATTTATTTATTTTGAGACAGACACGGTGTGAGCCGAGGAGGGGCAGACAGAGAGAATCCCAAGCAGACTCTGTGCTGCCAGCACAGAGCCCCACGTAGGGCTCGAACCCACAAAACCGCAAGATCGTGACCTGAGCCGAAAACCAACAGTCGGGAGCTTAACTGACTGTGCCACCCAGGCACCCACGGGACCAGTCTCCTTAGAAGAGACACCAGGGCCTTGCTCTCTGTCTCTCCTTCCCCTCCCTCACACCACCTCTCTCTCTCCTCCTCCCTGCCTGGTGAGGACCCAGTGAGAAAGCTGCTATCTACAAGACAGGAAGAGTGTCTTCAAAACCTGGCCAGGCTGGCACCTTCATCTTGGACTTCCCAGCCTCCAGCACTGTGAGAAATAAATTTCTATTGTTTAAGCCACCAATTCCGTGGTACTTTGTTACGGCAGCTCATGCTAATTACCCACTGTTTTTGTTTGTTTTAGCCAGATTAATTACATAAGTGAAAATAACTGAATGGAAATATTGGGCAAATCTGAGTTGTCTTTAAAGAATCAGAAATGATTCTTTTTTTTTTTAATTTTTTTTTCAACGTTTTTTATTTATTTATTTATTTATTTTTTTTTTTTAATTTATTTTTTTTTTTTTAATTTTTTTTTTTCAACGTTTATTTATTTTTGGGACAGAGAGAGACAGAGCATGAATGGGGGAGGGGTAGAGAGAGAGGGAGACATAGAATCGGAAACAGGCTCCAGGCTCTGAGCCATCAGCCCAGAGCCTGACGCGGGGCTCGAACTCACAGACCGCGAGATCGTGACCTGGCTGAAGTCGGACGCTTAACCGACTGTGCCACCCAGGCGCCCCCGTTTTTTATTTATTTTTGGGACGGAGAGAGACAGAGCATGAATGGGCGAGGGGCAGAGAGAGAGGGAGACACAGAATCGGAAACAGGCTCCAGGCTCCGAGCCATCAGCCCAGAGCCCGACGTGGGGCTCGAACTCACGGACCGTGAGATCGTGACCTGGCTGAAGTCGGACGCTTAACCGACTGCGCCACCCAGGCGCCCCCTTTTTTTTTTTTTTTAATGTCTATTTGAGAGAGAGAAAGAGAGTGAGCAGGGGAGAGGCAGAGAGAGGGAGACAGAGGATCCGAAGCAGGCTCCATGCTGACAGCAGAGAGCCTGATTGTGGGGCTTGAACTCACGAACTGTGAGATCATGACCTGAGCCAAAGACAGATGCTTAACCGACTGAGCCACCCAGGTGCCCCCAGGAAGAATCTGATTCTTAAGTACCAATATTCACCAGGCACTGTTTTAATGCTTTGGGCTAGGGTAGTTTGAACAACACAGGGCTGCTATCTTCATGGAGCTTAGATTTTAGTGAGGATGACAGAATACATAATAATAAAGAAATTAGATGGGGCGCCTGGGTGGCTGAGTCAGTTAAGCGTCCGACTTAGGCTCAGGTCATGGTCTCAGGGTTCGTGGGTTCGAGCCCCGCATCGCGCTCTGTGCTGAGAGCTCAGAGCCCGGAGCCTGCTTCGGATTCTGTGTCTCCCTCTCTCTCTGCCCCTCCCCCACTCGCACTCTGTCTCCCTCTGTCTCAAAAAATAAATAAACGTTAAAAAAATAAAAAAAATAAAGAAATTAGCAAGGAAGTGCCGGTTATGCAAGAAGGATGCTAATGCAAGGAAGCAGTTTAGACGAGGTGGTCCGGGAAGGCGTCCAGGAGGCAGTGACACTGGGCTTTGACAGGCTGAGCACAAGCCAGCTGCGGGAAGGGCCAGGGCGGCAGCGCAGAGGGGACAAGCATGGAGGCTCCGAGGCAGCAAGGCGCTGAGCACGTTTAAGGGAAGACTAGAGGCCGGTGGGGTTGAGGCACAGTGAGGAAAGGGGTGGGGCCTGAGATGAGGTTAGAGGGAAAAATTGAGAGCCAGATCACGAAAGGCCTTGTAAGCCACTTTGGCTTGACTTTCCATTTTGTTTTGTTTTTTTAAATTTTATTTGGGGGGGGAGGGGGGGGAGAGAGAGAGAGAGAGAGAGAGAGAGCGAGCGAGTGGGGGAGAGGCCGAAAGAGAAGGGGAGAGAATCTCAGGCAGGCTCAGCACTGTCAGCATGGAGCCCACGAACCAGAACATCATGACTCGATCTGAAATCAAGAGTCAGATGCTTAACCGCCTGGGCCATCCAGGCGCCCCTTGACTTTGTAAGTCAAGTTTGGTTTTATTCTAAGAGCAATGGGAAGCCATTAAACTGGGTTTCCTGTGGGAGCGTCATAAAAGCTGAGTTATGCTTTCAAAGCCCAGCTGCTGTCTGGAAAACGACCGGAAGGAAAGCACTGCCACAATCATCCAAGCCAGACGAGACAGTGGTGGACGGGACGGAGCAGGGGGTGATTTCTGATGGATTCGATGGATAGGAGTTGATGATGGGTTGGCGATTTTGCTTCAGTGTGGAAGACCATCGTGCTGCTGACCAAAGGCAGGGGCTCCAGGAGGCACAGGTCTGGGGCCAGTTATAATCAACATGCTACTGTGGTTCTTCCTTTCATGCAAACGGTGGGGGACATGGTCTCTAAAACATAAACTAATAGGGGCACCTGGGTGACCCACTCCTGCTTTCAGCTCAGGTCATGATCTCAGGATTTGTGGGTTCGAGCCCCATTTCGGGCTCTGCGCTGAGAGCGGGGAGCCTACTTGGGACTCTGTCTCCCCCTCTCTCTGCCCCAACCCCGCTCACTTGGGAGGGCACGCTCTCTCTCTCTCTCTCTCTCTCTCTCTCAAAATAAACAAACATTCAGAAAACACATAAACTAGGGGGCGTCTGGGTGGCTCAGTCGGTTAAGCGTCCGACTTCGGCTCAGGCCGTGATCTTGCAGTTTGTGAGTTTGAGACCTGCATCGGACTCTGTGCTGACAGCTCGGAGCCTGGAGCCTGCTTCTTTGGATTCTGTGTCTCCCTCTTTCTGCCCCTTCCCTGCTTGTGCTCTGTCTCTCTCTGTCTCTCAAAAATGAATAAATGTACATAAATAAATAAAACCACATAAACTAATCAACACCTACAGGAAATTTTAAAAGAAAAGAATTTAAAGAAAATACAGCTCAAGTGTACAATACTCATTAGATGAAAGTGTTTATGTTACTACTTTTACTTTAGTGACTCAGAAATCTGGTTAATCTTGGTTAAAAAAATTTAAAACTTACGCACCATTAGTAGCCAAATGAAATCATTGTAGTTTGTTAATTGCATAAAAAACCTCCATATCAACATAGCATCTCCAATCGCCACCTCCTAAATGACACTGAAAAAAAAAATCTAGCTAGTTTCAATAGGTCAAGAGGCTCTGCTCTCAAAAACATTTTTGTGCATTTTTTTTAGGTTTCCTTATTTATGTATTATTATGAGACAGAGCGAGAGAGAGAGAGAGAGAGAGAGAGAGAATGCAGGAGGGGCAGAGAGAGAATCCCAAGCAAGCTCTGCACCCGATGCGGGGCTCGAACTCATGAACCATGAGATCATGATCTGGGCTGAAATCAAGAGCCGGCCGCTTAACCCAATGAGCCACCTAGGCGCCCCCCCCTCCCATTTCTGTGCATTTCTTAAACTGGAATGTACTGTGGACCTAGGAGAACCAGAAGACGTCTTCCCCCATCTGGGTAGTCAGTAGAAACAGGCACTGTGGTAGGGCGAGGGCCGAAGCCATGGGGTGGCAGCTGGAGGACCGACCGGGCAGGGCTCGGAGGACAAGGCAAAGACAAACAGCAGGGTTACCGCCTCCGCCAGCACACTGGAGACTGGTTCTATCGGACTGTCCCCTCTGCTTGGCTCAAGTTATGTCCTTAAGTGGGTCCTAAACACTGGGGATATGGGAGCACCTAGCTCATCACACACGTGTGAACTTTCGGGTGGATTAGACTGTAGTTACTGGGTGTGTGTAAGGCGCTTCCTAACATGCTGAGCTGAAACAGAACTCTGAGATCCAATTCTTGCTCTCAGAGTTTAAAATCTTTATCTCCAGCCCTGGCTTCTCTCCTCAGCTCCTGAGACGTGTTTTCGATCGCCTGGTAGACATTTCTAAAGGTCCCACCGGCGTTTCAAAAAACTCCTACCAAAGTACTCTCATGACATTGTGCAGTCTCCCAATCATCCTCCTGTTTCTCCCTCTGTTCTGTCACCTTCCCTAGAACCTTTGAAATCATGTGTCTTCTTCCCCTCCCTCACCTTTCACATTCAGGATTAACTACATCTCCTGAATCTCTCTGAAATCAGTCCCTTCTTTACCTTTTTTAAAAAAAAAAAAACCTTATCTTGAGAGAGAGAGATAGAGTGAGCAGGGGAGGGGCAGAGAGAGGAACACACAAAGAATCCCAAGCATGCTTTGCACTGTCAGCACAGAGCCTGATGCGGGGCTAGAACTCACGAACCAGGAGATCATGACCTGAGCTGAAACCAAGAGTTGGATGCTTAACTGACTGAGCCACCCAGGTGCCCCTAACCTTTTTTCTTAAAAGTTTACTTATTTATTTTGAGAGAGAGAGAGAGAGGGAGTCCCAGAATCCGAACCAGGCTCCAGGCTCTGAGTTGTCAGCAACAGAGCCCGATGCGGGGCTCGAACTCACCAAGTGTGAGATCATGACCTGAGCCAAAGTCGGACAGTTAACCGACTTGAGCCACCCAGGCGCCCATGGATCTCAAAATTTCAAGCTTTCAAGGACGGGTGTGCTACTGGGCCCTCAACCCAAACCACCTTGATGACAAGAGGGTAAGGGAGTAAGTAGAATTGAGAATCAAGTTCAAGTCCGTCTCCCAATCAGCCCTGTTCAATAGAAATGAGGGCCACGTATAGAATTTAAAATGTCCTGGTAGCCACATTTTAAAAACAAACAGATGAAATTCATTTTAAACAATTTTTTTTATATATCCAAAGTACTATTTCAGTATGTAATGAATATAATAAGTATCAGTTAGGTATCTCATTATTTTGTTCCCACTAGGACCCCTGAAATCTGTATTTTGCACTTAGAGAAGATCTTAAATGAACTAGCCTCATTCCCAGGGCTCAAAAGTCACAGGTGACAAACGACTATAGTGTCGGAGATTGCAGGTTTAGGTCCTGGGCTTCTCCCATTGAGCCTTTAGTCCTAGATGGCTCTTCCTGCTAGACAGATGTCCTGTGAAAACAGGGAAGTCCTTTGCCAAATTTCCCCAGGCTCCAGGAGTCCACTACTAATCTACTTAAATAATTTAGAACTTCATCCTCCCCGTATTTATTTCCTTCCCGACCCTCCATAAGCCTTCGGTGGGACACTTTTGATAGCATTCTAATTCGAAGAGAGAAGGAGTATCCGATCGGCTTCAGGCACTTCTCTTTCAACCGTTGCTCCGGGGGAGGAGGGAGGGGTACGCTGCCGGGTCCCACCCCCAGGGATAGATCAGGGCCGCACAACACAGTCCTTGCTAAAATCCCAACGGTTACTGCCAGCGATCTTTCCACTTAAGTGCAGCAGCTTTATCAGTAAGTTCCAGGGCACCACTTGTTTGTAACGATGAGCTCGTGCTCCAGAACTCGCCGTCATCACAGTCCTGCCCCGCAAATGGATTCATTCCACAAAGACTTCTCAAGCGCCTGCGTGCACACACTCTAGGGGGCAGGGGAGCCGAAAAGCTCGCCTAGGGGGACCCCGGTCTAGTAGGGGAGGGGAGTGTCCCAACAACCAGCCCGTGCCAAGCACCCCTCCGGCGCCAACACACGCAGCAATCGCCACAAGCCTCGGGGGCAGATCTTACTGTCGCCTGGCAGAACAGTACGAAGAGGCCGAGCAACTTGCGGCCACCCAAGGCACCGACCCGAGCGGCCCCGTCCTGAGCCCCGCGCGCTCGGGCGGCCCATGGCACACCCGTGGGCGCCTCGGTCTCCGCCAAGCGCCGCTCGAGGGGAAGCGCGGCCGCCGTGACCTCGGACGGCGAGAACGGCGGCACCTCACAATGCGCTGGAAGCGGAGCCTCGCGCTCGGGCCCTTCCTCAGTCGTCGGGGTCGCGTCCGCGTCGTGCCCTCCGGCGTCCTCGCTCGAGGAACGGCCCGCGGCCGGGAGCCTCCCGCACCGCTCCCACCAGACCCCCGACCCTCGCCGCGGAAGCGCGACGGCCCCGGGGCGGAAATTGCCGGCCCGCCGGCTGCCCCACGAACTACAGTTCCCGTGAGGCTGCGCGGGGCCGGGCGGCCTCGGCGCAGGCGCGCGCACGGCGTGCGTGGCGGCGTCAGCAGTTCTAGAACGTTGCTGTGGTAGCGCTCGGGCGCCATGTTAGGACGAAGGGGAAGGAGGAGAAGCGCTTAAAGCGGCGGGAGCGGTGCGGGAGTGGGGTTGGACCCAGGGCTGAGGCAGGCCCCCCCCTCCCTCCCGCCTCAGTGGATCATGCCCAGGGCGGCAGCGGCGGCGGTTGCGGGGGGGAAGTGACTGGGCGGTGCCGGCGCAGGAGACGATGCCGTTGTGAGTGATTTGTATTCTGTTTTCTCTAGCACGCCGGCGGGGCCTTGGGGGCGTCGGGGGGGAGGGGGAGGGGGTGGCGCGAGAGCCGGGCCCTCGGCCCGGGGAGGGGGGCGGGAGGCAGGCGGGAACGGGGCTCTTCCTGTTTCCTCACCCGTTCGCCGCCGCACTTCCCCTAGTGCTCGGTTCCCGCTTCCCCCCACCCCTTCCTGGCTCCGCGGCCGTCGGGCCGGGGGCCTTCCCCTTCCGGAACGGCCGGGGGAACCCGAACCTTACTGCGCTCCCGCTTCTCCGCCCCGTCCGAAAAAAGGAAAAGAGAAACAAAACAAAACAAAACAAAAAAGCCAATGCCTGGCGGCGGGGAAGGAAGGCCCTGCTGGTCGCGGGGTCGGCACACGGGGTTCAGGTTCGCTCTCGGCGTCTCCCAGGCTCGTTTCGATGCTCTCTTCCTGGTCTGCCTCCGCCGCGTCCCTCTCTTCCTCCCGTTTCCAGGATGCCCAAATCGTGCGCCAGAGTTAACCCACTTCCACGTCCCAGCTTGCACGAGCACTAGCTAAAAGCGCAGTTTCGAGCGTCGAGCCTTGCTTGCTCTGTGTTTGGACCCCCCCCCTCCCCCCGCCCCCAGGCTTTCCCCCACTCGGCTAAGGGGCACTCGCCAGGGTGTGTGTCCTCCGCAGCGCGTTTTGTTAGGTGTTGCTCTGTTTTGTTTTGATAGGGCAGTCGGATTCATTCTGCTTGCCTTCTCCCTCCCGTCTCTAGTGGTGCTTTAAATTTTTCTCATTGTGGACTTAACGCCAGTCCATCCCCGCCTTTCTGGTCTCTCGAGGGCTGCGTCTTCTCCCTTGCTTCCCTTGTCGGGCGTTTTAAAAAGTTTCTATTTTCTTTCTCTTTCAAAGAATGAGATGTAATCTGCGAGCTCATTGTTGGGGTCGGAAGTCGCTTACAGTTGTTGTGTTTTGTTTTGTTTGTTTTTCCATTCTGCGTATATACAGCGGTGTCGAGGCCTAAATAGTGAGACTGCATTTCTTCCATTTATGAAGGTTCAAGTGTGAGAGTGCTCCTCTGAGACTAGACTGAATTTTCTTCTTTGTGGTCCCCAAATGAAGCATGTAATTGACACTGGAAGTTTTACTTAAATGCAAAATAAAGGTCTTCTGATTTCTAGACACTTAATACAGCACCATAGGTTTATTTTATTTATTTATTTTTTAAGTAAAGACCATTTCTTTTTCGCAAACATCACTGATTACAGTTTTACAAGTTTATGGGTCTGTGTACTTGTGTGCGTGTGTGTCTCTCTACAGCCGAGGCCCTAACTTTGACACAGGCTTTAAGACGTCTATTGCTTTTTATACAGTATTTTTAAAAAGAATTTCATGCTCCTTCTCACCCGCTCCTGTCATTTTTAATGGACCTGTCAACATTTCTGTAATGAGAATATTTGCTAGTTTTAATTAAATATGCAGACCTAAAATCTTAGAATCTGCAAGATCCCTGTTAATTGATTCATTCATCCTTTTAATGAAATGGTGGAAAGAGGCACTAGGAGCACTGATTTTTGTGGTATTTTCCAGATCAGCAATTAAATGTTTTTAGTGATGCCATGTGACTTCTTTGTGTTAGCTCACGTCTTATTGCTGTGCTTGAAAAGCAACTTTATGATAATCATGGCAGTGTTACAAATTGGTCAGTGATAGGAAATGTATGCCTTGAAAGGTTTTAATTAGAAATAACATAGTTGTGTCTTTCTCTTTAGAAAATAAAAATACTTTTACACCTACTTTTTCCCAGCATTCTTTGAGGAAGGGAGGTGTACGTTTTCTTTAAAGACCTCAGAGCAAAAATGTTTTTGGAAGTAAGTTCAAATGTATAAAATGGAAGACAGAGTTAAGGCAGCAGATTCATACATGGATGATTAGCTTCCCAGTGTGTTTTTTGAAATGCTAACAATATGGCCAGCTTTTCATTAGCTGTCCCTTTCATTTTTAACCATAAGCGTAGTATACATTTAAGTAAACAACAGAAAGACCAGACTGCTTAGTTAAATACGCCTTTTTCCACATTGATTGGCTTTCTTTGTTTTTCATGTTCTGGTGTCACACTGTCTTTCATTTCATTTCTTTGAAGCTGTGAATTGTGATTTCAGACTAGATCTTGTTTGATTTCCACTTGCAGTTTAGGGATGCCTGTCCTGTTAAATTTGGGTGGGTGGGAGTGTGTATAGACCTTACGTGAGTTGTCAGAATGGGTTAAATCAAAGAGTATTGAAGTTCGTTATAAAGCATTGTGAACAAGTGTTCCTGTTTTGTCTAAAAAGCATATGTAATAGCGTGTGTAACTTTGAAAGGCTGGTCCAAGTTAAGAGTCATGGTGATGGGGCACCTGGGTGGCTGAGTCGGTTAAGCGTCCGACTTCGGCTCAGGTCATGATCTCATGGTTCCTGGATGTTAGGGCTCTGGTCTGACAGAGCAGAGCTTGCTTGGGATTCTTCTCTCTCTGCCCCTCCCCTGCTTGAGTGCACTTGTTCGCGCGCGCGCGCGCTCTCTCTCTCTCTCTCTCTCAAAACAAATAAATAAATTAAAAAAAAAAGCCATGGTGATGAAGCTTCCAGAAATTTTGGTAATCTTAGGATCCATCAATACAGTGTTTCCCTGGTAGGTATTGTTGACATTTATGGCCAGATAATTCTTTGGAGGGGTCTGTCTTGTGTGTTGTAAGGTGTCTGTTTGCGTATTTATTTATTTTTAAATGTTTTTATTCATTTTTGAGAGAGAGAGAGAGAGAGAGAGAATGTGAGTGGGGGAGGAGCAGGGAGAGGGAGACACAGAATCTCCCAGGCTCTGAGCTGTCAGCACAGAGCCCTACACGGGGCTCAAAATCACGAACTGTGAGATCATGACCTGAGCTGAAGTCGGACGCTCAACTGACTGAACCACCCAGGCGCCCCCCAATTTTTTTTTTTTTTTTTACAACAAATTTTTGAGAGACAGAGCCACAAGCGGGGGATGGGCAGAGAGAGAAGGAGTCGAAGAATCCGAAGCAGGCTCCAGGCTCTGAGCTGTCAGCACAGAGCCCTTCGCGGGGCTCAAACTGATGAACCATGAGATCATGACTTGAGCCGAAATAGGACGCTCAACTGACTGAACCACCCAGGCGCCCCTGTTGTAAGGTGTTTAACAGCATCCCTGGCTTCAACCTGCTGGATTTCGGGAGCCCTACCCCCCATCTCTCCAGTAGTGACAACCGAAAATGTCTCTAGATGTTGCATATGTACCCTGGCAAGGTTCTTCCATTGCATTAATAGAATATAATGCCCTTCTGGAAACTATATTTTGATTTCTGCCCTACCCTGTGATGGGCAGATCATTATTTGCATGAGCTCAGTTCTGGCTGTCACACTTACAATAAAAAGATTTTGAGGAGAGTAACCATTGTCAGTGGCCTAGCCTTCATAAAACATTTAGAGAATGTTGTTGAAGTTACTGGAGGAGATATTTAACAAGATTTGGGGGAGACCATAGCTTTTCTCCCACCTATTGGGGGCTGTCAAAAAGGTCCATGAAGTTCTAACGGATAGGTCGGGGGCCGCCTGGTGGATGGTAGTGCCAGCGATTCTCACAGTGGGAGCTGGGGGAAGGGGTGTCTCTGAGATCCTTTCAGGGAGTACGTAAGATTCAAATGATTTTCATCATAGTGCTGGAACGTTGTGTGTCTTACTCTGTTGACATTTGCACTGACGGTGCGAAAGCTCTAGTGGGGAATGTTGTTCGTGCCTTAGGAAAAATCAAGGCAGAGAGAGGCACCGTATTGTACTAGGAGTTCTTACATTTCTTCATCACACACGTACATTTCAAAATTTCTTGATGAAACGCTTAAAACACGTTCATTTTAATCTTGACTCAAGTTTATGTCTTATATATGCCGTGGTAACAGAGGAAGTACACATGTATACTAAAAAGTTGCACACGTATGATCGATTTGTGAACTGCACTAGTGTTTTTCCTCACAGAGCTCTTTTATCTGAAAAAACAGATGATGAACCATGGGTTTTGACGTTTAACTTGACCGTGAAGTGATCCTGTCTCTTTAAGGAAAACAGCTGACAGCTTTGGTGGCCAAATGATAAATTTGAACTTTGTGACAAAAGCTAGAATTTTGGAAATCTTGTTTGTGTCATCGTGAGCTTGACAGTTTCCCCCAAATTAAAAAAAATGTTTCTGACTAGATTGGTGGTGATATTAACGATAGTTTTTTTAATTTTGTGTAATGTGTCGACGTTTAGAAGATCTGCAGAATTTTGTTGTAATAAAATTGTACATTGGTAAAAAGTTCATTCAAAGGACAGGGTAGACCGATGCATTTTTTTTTTGTTAAGATTTTATTTTTAAGTAATCTCTACACCCAACAGAGCGCTCGAACTCACAACCCTGAGATCAAGAGTGGCACACTGCACAGACCGAGCCAGCCAGGCACCCCTAGACTCATGGATTTTAATACATTAGAGTACAGGTGGTTTATTGATAATAGTTTGAGCTTTCATACCGTAATCTTTCATAAGTTACCACTTGTGGAGTTTTGGTGTAGTATCAAAGAAGAATATCCACAATTATTTAAAAAAGCTGTTAAAATACTCTTCTCCAGTGAGGATGGTGTGATGCCAGGTTTTCTTCATAGGTGTGTTACCAGAACAACCTATCAAAGGGATTAAATGAAGAAGCAGATGGGCGAATCCAGCTGTCTTTGATTGGGCCAGAATTAAAGAGTCTTGCAAAAATATAAAATAGTGGGATTGTCTCACTAAATTTTTTGTTTTGTAGAACAGTTTTAAACAACTATGTTAATGTGTAATAGGTTTCTTGCTACTTAAATAAACATTAAAAAACATATCCCAGTTATAATTCCAGTGCAGTAAATATTGGCAGACATAATCCATATAAGCGAAAGTTCTTTGGGGTCCTCAGTAAATCTTAAGACTTATAAAAGAAGTCTGTAACCAGAAAGTTTGAGAACTTACAAATTGCTGCTGTACAGCAACAGCTAATAGCTTCTCGTCTGCTGTTTCCAATGGCGGTGCCATTGTAGCATCTCTGGGTGGCTTTTGGGCAGTCTGGAGGGATGGACACAGTGGTTTAAAGACTTTTTTGTTGTCCTGGGAAACAATGCATAGATAACCTTTAGGGAAGATAACTTAAAAAAAAAAAATTTTTTTTAATGTTTATTTTTGAGAGACCCAGAGAGTGTGAGCGGGGGTGGGGCAGAGAGAGAGGGAGACACACAATCTGAAGCAGGCTCCAGGATCCAAGCTGTCAGCGCAGAGCCCGATGCAGGGTTCCAGCCCGTGAACCATGAGATTATGACCTGAGCTGAAGTTGGACACTTAACCGGCTGAGCCACCCAGGCACCCCTAGGGAAGATAACTTCTAACTTGGAGAGATTTTAGTTTTCAGATTTTAGGATTTAGAGATTTTTCTAATGAATTGCTTGCTGCCTAATAAATGTTGACTGTGGTTTTGAAATGTGGTATTTTACCTTAGGCCTGTTTTCAATTCATGCTTTTTGATGGGGAAGTTAGGAGATAAGGTGTGAGAATTGAGTAAATCAGTTCCTCTTCCCTGATCATTCCCACCTCCAGAGGTGAAAGTCTTCTGGCCAGAATGAAGCCATTTGGATTCCTAGCTATTTCCCATTTTGATGGGGTGGGAGGCATGTTTTTTATTCTGTATGTTCATTGTTCTGATTATTCGGTAGCTTTTAAATAATTGCACATTCTCAGTTTATGATTCACAAAACAGCAACGTTACAGGGGGTATTAATTCCCTATAAATAAATTGAGGCTTGAAGTAGTTACTTATCCAGGGTCTTAAGGGTGCTTACATTGTAAATTGGGACTTAATTCAGCTTTGGGTTCCGTGTTCTGTTCTCATTCTGGTACTATACCATCTCCTCAGAAACTGTTTGATCAGCTCAGTTGGGATCTATTCAGATGTCTTAAGTAGAGTTAATTTTCAAGATCATATTTCTTGCGTGTAGAATATTTGAACCTCAAATTTTTTTTACTGCCGACATGTATTTGTTGTATTTGTGTATTATACATAAACTGTAATATACTACAGAACCTAAGATCTTAGTATGTATTTTTAGTGTTATTTATTTAAAGCTACGTACAGCTTTACCACTCTACAGGCTCCTATTTTGTGACGACTGCCTTCTGTGGAAAGTGTTACTTATTTTTTTTTATGTTTGTTTATTTTTGAGGCACACAGAGCATGAGCAGGGGAGGGACAGAGAGAGAGAAGGAGACACAGAATCTGAAGAAGGCTCAAGGCTCTGAGCTGTCAGCCCAGAGCCTGACACAGGGCTCGAACCTATGAACTGTGAGATCTTAACTTGCCCGAATTGGGATGCTTAGCTGACTTTCTAGGTGTTACTTTTTAATCCTTGAATTGTAGGTCTTCAGAATTATATAACATTCTCAATTGTGGAAATTTAAGGATTTGGGAAAGGAAAAAGTGTAGGGATTTTGCTAGGTAGCTTTATTTTCTTCCTCTTCTGTCACAGAATTATCTTTCAAATTTATATTCCATCTATACTTTGTCCAGAAATCAGCTCTGGCATTTTATGATGGCTTTTACAGTTTATGGGTTAAGAATAGTATTCCTGTCATTTTGGTCATCAAAAACATTTTGTATTTCCTGCAGTTAATGTTTTATGCTATGACTGTACACATACACACACACACACTTCTATGTATAAGTACCTATGTGTGTTATAATACTGTTATAATACTGTATATTATATAGTATGTACTATAAAACTATGATTATATATGTGAACATATATGTATATATACGTTTAAGTTTATTTATTTTGAGAGAGAGAGAATCCCAAGCAGGCCCTGTGCTGTTGGCATAGAGCACAGTGCAGGGCTCCATCCCTCCAACCGGGAGACCATGTCCTGAGCTGAGATCAAGAGTCAGAAGTTTAACCAACTGAGCCACACAGGGGCCCCAACAGTATATTTTTGACTATTCTTTTCTTAAAAAAATTTTTTTTCAACATTTATTTATTTTTGGGACAGAGAGAGACAGAGCATGAACAGGGGAGGGGCAGAGAGAGAGGGAGACACAGAATTGGAAACAGGCTCCAGGCTCTGAGCCATCAGCCCAGAGCCCGACGCGGGGCTCGAACTCACGGACCGCGAGATCGTGACCTGGCTGAAGTCGGACGCTTAACCGACTGCGCCACCCAGGCGCCCCTTGACTATTCTTTTCTAATACATCTTTATACTTTTTCAAATTCTGTTATATTTACATTGTCTTCATTTTCAAGTTGTACTTGGAAAACTGATGCATGAGTACTGTGGTCTGGCTATTTAAAAAAAACATTTTTTTTAATATTTATTTTTGAGAGACAGAGAGAGAGAGAGAGAGAGAGACAGGAGATGGAATGTGAGCATGGGAGGGGCAGAGAGAGGGGGACACAGAATCTGAAGCAGGCTCCAGGCTCTGAGCTGTCAGCACAGAGCCCGACGTAGGGCTCAAACTCAAAAACTGTGAGATCGTGACCTGAGCCAAACTTGGATGCTCAACCGACTGAGCCATGCAGGTGCCCCAGGTCTGGCTATTTTTTTTTTTACTTCTCCTAGTCTGTTGGGAGAGGGGGCAAGAAGGCAGTTGGAGGTGCCCTTAGGAAGGAAGAATAACTTGGCTATTATAATTGAGTAACAAGTACCTGCATAATCAGCCTTGCATTTCCAAAGTTTGCCTTTGGGATTCATCATAATTTAGTCCCTTGAGCATGAACTTACTGGACCCTGTACTTACTAAATATTGGCTGATTCACTTGGAATACATATTTTAAGAACATAACAAGTAGTTCTAGATATGTTTGGTACCGCTTAACAAAGAACACATGGCAGATAAATTAGTGATTCTTAGTATAATTTCTTAGTGATCAAGTACATTGTCTTGTCTGTATGCTTGACTAAGCTACTACTAAAATCAAAACGTTCAATGTTAGGGGCGCCTGGGTGGCTTAGTCGGTTAAGCATCCGATTTTGACTCAGATCATGATCTCATGGTTCATGAGTTGGAGCCCCGCGTCGGGCTCTGTGCTGACAGCTCAGAGCCTGGAGCCTGCTTCGGATTTTGTGTCTCTGCCTCTCCCATGCTCTCTCTTTCTCTCTGTCTCTCTCTCTCTAAAAAAAAAAAAATTAAATTAAATTAAATTAAAAAAAATTAAAGCATTCCACATTAGACTTCTTGTGAAAGTAATTGTAATATTTCTGCTAAGGATTAATATTGAGTGCACATTGAGACATTTTAGAAAGATCCCTTATTCCTTTTCTGTCTGGTGTCCTTTTCTTCCTGTGTAATCCGGATGGGCACATTTTGTTATGTTTAAGGCTAAAGCCTCTTTACAGCAAATCACACTGTGGTGAAATGTTACGTTGAGTAAGTTTTCGTGATTTACCGATTGCTTCCAAAGAAGACTATTAAACAAGTTAAGCTTTCGATTTTAGCTCAAATAACTAAAACTAGGAAGAAATGCTAAAGTGTTTTCTATTGGCTAGTAGCTTTGGATTTGGAGGCAGTTGACTTTGTTGGTACCATACGCCACAACATATTCCACATGCTCAGTATGAGGAAGCAGGGATTCATCAGTAGTATGAGCTTTGTTTAAATTGGGATGCAGTCATTACACATTAACCATTTGGGAAAACACCATTGGTGACTTGTCCTTTCCTTTTCTGTGTTCGTCATCTGCCTAGACTGCCTCCCCCCACCCCATCAAAGTCATTCAGAGTGCACACACCTCCTTAACGATTTTCTTTGGCATAGCTTCGATTCTTTGTTTCTGTAGTATTTATTTTAAGCTTTTACTTTGCACTTGTTTTTTAAGGATCCCAGACCAAATTTGAGATTGTCACCCAGAGCAGAGACAATTTTTATATTCCTGATTTTAGTGTTGTATTTCATAACATATTTAGGAATTCAGTAAATTCAGCCTAATAAATATTATGCTTTCTGGCAAAATTAAGGTAAATGAGAAAAAGAAGCTTTTAGAAAAACTGGATTGATACAAAGTTTTATAAACTTGAACGCTTTAGCAGTTTTCTGGAGCAAGAAAATGGAGCATGATTTTCTTTGTATTTACTATTTCTAATCACAGTATTGCACTGAAAAATCCATTTTTTAAAATGTTATTTATTTAAAAAAAATTTTTTTTTTCAACATTTATTTATTTTAGGGACAGAGAGAGACAGAGCATGAATGGGGGAGGGGCAGAGAGAGAGGGAGACACAGAATTGGAAACAGGCTCCAGGCTCTGAGCCATCAGCCCAGAGCCTGACGCGGGGCTCGAACCCACTGACCGCGAGATCGTGACCTGGCTGAAGTCGGAGTCTTAACTGACTGTGCCACCCAGGCGCCCCGAAAATGTTATTTATTTTTGAGAGAGAGATGAAGCGCAGTGGGAGAGGGGCAGCGAGAGAGGGAGACACAGAATCCAAAGCAGGCTCCAGGCTCCGAGCTGTCAGCACAGAGCCGGATGTAGGGGTGTGAACCATTGAACCCCGAGATCATGACTGGAACCAAAGTCCGACTGACTGAGGCACCCACATGCCCTATGAAAAATTCGTTTTTTGAAACTTTGTTTATTTCACTTTAAAATAATGTGCTTTGATTAGCATAAACTGATTTTAAAAATCTAATAATCAAAATGCTAATGATTGTTTTCAATTAAACATTTGCTTGGTGTTCCTTGCTGCCAGGGAAAAATTTTAGGGGATGATTTTGGCCTTCTTACTATCACTAACTTAATTTTATGGTGAATAGTAGAATTAGATGATTTTGCCTTTTGTAGGACATCATTAAATTTGTTTTTAAAAATAATTTCACAGTGCTGAAATCTTTAGAAAGTGCAAAGTGAAATTCTATCTTAGTTCTTTTTGGTGTGTTTTTATGCGTTTATAGACATAATAAATTTTTCAATATATAAAACTGTGTTTTGTGAAAGATGTAGAAAGACAACTCAGCATAAAGGTTACAATTATAGTTAAATGCCTGGGTTCTTATCCTGGCCCAGTGAATTTAGGTAAGCCGGTGTATTTGTTTGTTTCTTCTTTCCTTTCTTTTATGTTTATGTATTTTGAGAGAGAGAGAGAGAGAGAGAGAAAGAGAGAAAGAGAAAGAGACCGACCGTGAGCAGGGAAGGGGCAGAGAGAGGGAGAGAGAGAATCCCAAGCAAGCTCATTGTCAGTGCTGAGCCCAACTGTCACACGAATTGAATCGTTGAGGTCAGGACCTGAGCCAAAATCAAGAGTCTGACACTTAACCAACTAAGCCACCTGGGCGCCCCTACTTTCTTCCTCTGTAATATGGAGACAGATACAGTAGAGTTGCTAGGAACAATTGGGAATATTGTAAAGTGCTTGACCCTGGAATATATTGAGGTTTCAATAAATCCTATTATCATAATTATATTCCACAGTTTATTTCACCTGATATAGTGTGACCATTTTTTGCATGCTACTACGTGTAATAATCACCTTTTTCTTTTTATATGGCATTGTATTACATTGTAAGAATGTAGTGCAATTAATCAGTCCTATATTATGTTAATAGATATTTAGGTGGTTTCCAGTTAGTGCATTGTATACAGTGCTCCACCGAACAGCCTTGGATATCTTTTTGTATTATTCCTATGAGGAAGGTCAAATTCTGGAAGCTGTGGGGTCAAGGAGGTATTTAGATACCAAGCATTCCCCCCCCTCCATAGGGTATAACCCTGGGATAGACACTGTTCATTTCAAGTTTATTGTTGCTGTACAGGAGTTTGGACCCATATTTGGCCTGTCTTATAATCCATTGTACCCCTATCCTAAAGTGGGTGGAAATTTGGATTTTTATGTTCTATTTCATATACTAAAACTGTGTTGTGAGTTAAAGAGAACGTGTCTCACAATTTCAGGGCCTTTTCTTTGAGTCTTGTGTCCTGGTATCCCTAGTATTGCTAAAGGTGAAGTTGCTGGATACAAACTTTTTTTTATTTTTTTATTTATTTTTATTTATTATTATTATTTTTTAATGTTTATTTTTGAGACAGAGAGAGACAGAGCATGAACGGGGGAGGGCCAGAGAGAGAGGGGGACACAGAATCCGAAGCAGGCTCCAGGCTCTGAGCTGTCAGCACAGAGCCCGACGCGGGGCTTGAACTCACGGACCGCGAGATCATGACCTGAGCCGAAGTCGGGCGCTTAACCGACTGAGCCACCCAGGCGCCCCTGGATACAAACTTTTAAAGTTGATACATGCATCTTTTATTTTAATGAACATTGCCATATTGCTTTTTAAGATGATGTTCACTTCCTCTGTGATTGTGAGGAGTGCTCATTTTCTTACAACATTACCAATATTGTAGGTTTGTAATAAGTCTTTCATTTTTACCAGATGTATATCGTTGTTTTTCTGCAGTCTGACAGAAGAATGTTTGTCCTGATTTACTTGCCTGATTTGCAGTGAAACTTTTTAGTTGATTTAAAAAAAAAAAAAAAAAAAAAAAAACTCTTTATGCATTATGACTCCGCATAGGTTGCATGTATTTTCCTCACTTAATTGTTTTAACTTTATGATACATTTTTGTTATATAAAAGCTAGAATATTTTTACGTAGGTAAATCTTTTTGTGCATTTTTGAGTTTTGTGTATCTTAAGCATGGCTCTGAAAATAGTGTTCTTAATTTTTTTAACTTTGAAGTATCTCTAATTTTTCAATATTTTGAAATAATGGCATCTGAAATATACATTTTACAATGAGTAACCGAACCCATTTGAATATTCCATACTTTCCTCACTGACTTGAAATGGTTATTCGTATGATTTGTACAAAGATTGATCAGACTTCGGATATATGGGCACAAAACAAGTTAACAAATCATACTATACTATATACTTAACACTATTTGAGTTAGCTTTACAATCATGTACCCTAGTGGTTGTTGATATTTCAGTGTGTACTGATTAAGTCAGATGTCTAAACTTTAGAAATAAATATATAGCTGAAATAAGCAACCTATAGTCCTATGCTAGTTTCACAAAAATGTTGATATTCTTTCTAAGTACCTAAATATTCTAATTAGAACCCTGTCTTGGATAGCCTAGCATTGGGAAAGGATGGACTTTTGAGTATTGGTTTAAAACTTCCTATGCTTGGAAACCGTTCTTTAGTGTTGTAGGTGTGTTATAGTTTTTAAATTTCTAGTCTGCCATCCAATGTAGAGAAGAGAGGTCCAGCTTACTGGTAATGTAACTAGTGGCAGAAGTGAAACGAGTGATCTGTAACTAGTAGCTGTGAAATCAGCCCTGCTTTTTATTTCTATTTATCAGATTGCTTCTGAGTTGAGAGCAGACTTTGTAGACAGAGTTTTGGATTCTATTGTCTGGGATTCTATTGTCTGAAGTCCTAGAGGTTTTTAAGGAAGCTGTGTTTTAGGAAGATATGCTTGGTAATAGTGTGGATGGTGGACTGGCATGGCAAGGGAGAAAGGGGCAGGACAAGGTGCCAAGAGTCAGAACGAGAATAGTTGGAGTGGAATTGTTACACAGAACGTTAGAACAAAAAGTCAAAAGGAAAGGTGGGCGTGTGTCCTGTGTAAGCTTTGCCTTGATGAAAAGATTTTAACTATTGTGAAGGAAATATCCCATGTCCTAAGGGAGAAAAAAATTGTGAACATTCTTACCGCTGTGCTCCCCCACACCCTCAGTGCGCCGCTCTGGTGCTCACCAAAACAAGCGGGGTAGGGGAAGTAATGTTTTGTTGTCTTTTGTGATTTTGAGAGGGGTCAAAATTTGTAAATGTACTGTAAGTACATATACAAGTATGAATTTATACCTTGCTCCGATCCAGAAAGAATTAAGACGGAATGCTTTAGTTACATGTGAAAAACCAGCAAGATGTTTGCATTAAAGATTGGGTGAAAAGCGGGGTGCCTGGGGTCATGATCTCATGGTTCGTGAGTTCGAGCTCCATGTTCGGCTCTGAGAGCTTGGAGCCTCCTTCAGATTCTGTGTCTCCCTCTCTCTGCCCCTCCCCTGCTTGGGCTGTCTCTCTCTGTCTCTCAAAAATAAATAAACATTAAAAAAAAAAAAAAAGATTGGGTAAAAAGGTAAAGTAAGGATAGAGATCTAAAACAGCAAGAAATTAGGATAAACTTCTTACAAACAGTGATACTTGGCTCATTGTAGAGAACTTGCTGAATGGCCACCAGTTTCACTCTCAGAATTCAGTGTGTCCTAAAGGTAAAGATAAATCACATTCCTGAGATGAAAATAAACTGCTCTTTAGGAAAAGCATAAGTGTTCTTGATAGTAACAACCTGAAAGAAATATTAATGAATCACAAATACTGTGGCTCTGTATCTAATGTGGTTTTTTCCTCTTTGTTTTCATAATTGTAGAATTTTTATTTTTTTAAATTTTATTTAGTTTGAGAGCGAGAGCACGCACGCGCTCAGGCATATGCAGGGGAGGGGCAGAGAGAGGAGAGAGAGGATCCCCCAAAGCAGGCTCCACCTGTTGGTGCAGACCTGATGTGGGGCTCCATCCTGTGAACTGTGAGATCATGACCTGAACCGAAATCAAGAGTCGGATGCTTAACTGAGTTGCGCCCCTAGAATTTTATTTTTAAAATAGAATAATGTCTGAAGAAAATTAAGTACTGGCAAAAATGTCTCTAGAAAGTGATAGATAATGGGCAGATGTCTAATGTGTTCGAGAATGGGAGGAAGAGCTTTGTGTTCTGGGGATTGGTAGCTGTCCGGTGAATTGTTCCAGGAGAGTGTGTATTTTTGTTTTGTTAGAAACAGAACAGCAAATAAAGGATCCTTTAAATTGTTTTATCAGTCTACTTGATTTCTAATTTAAAATTGAATGGCAAACTCCACTTTCTCCATTTACGGTACAGTCATGGCTAATGTTTCTGCTTGGGACATTTTGGACATTCAAAGCATATGGCAGCCTGGAACTCCCTAGTCTAGCTACTTAAGCTAAGATTAAGTCATTTTTATTGGAGGCACAGGTGTCTTGTAACTTTCATAACATATTTCTTCTTTTCCTTTTATTTGGTTGTGATTTATTTTTATTTATGCGTTCTTGAATTAGTATTATGTTCTATATGTATACATGTATAGATATATACGTTTTTTCCTGAATTAGATGGGATAAATAAATGTGATTTTATTTTAGATGATGCGACTGTATTTTGAATAGAGTAAATAAAAAGTTATAATTTGCATCTGATATGTTTCCCTATCAAAATGTTAATGTGGAAACTAATATAGAAATCAACATTTTTTTTCAAATTAGGGTGAGCAAACTTGATGTGAATTTAGAAATATGAGTCTATATCCTAATGTTCTGTTGATACTGTTGATGTAGACAGGGCCTTTCCAAGCATTGTTTTTTTTGTATGAGAATGAAAAACCTTAATATTGAGAAAGAAAAACATGGGAAAGATAAGTGAGCCTTAACCTCACAGAGAATGGGTACTCATAGTTTGTTGATGATCCCAAACTCAGCTGGTAATGGATTTCACCCCTTCAGACAGGAATGAATGCAAGAAACCTATTACTTGCTCAAAACAAAAAACAATACAATAGAGGCTTATTACCTGAAGTTTTGAAAACATGAATTCCGTTCAGACTTGACGCGAAATCTCTCCTTACTTGAATCAAGTCTAGCTAAAATGAACTTTATACTTATTTTCATTTCTGGCTCTACTCATCTTAAAATCTTTTTTTTTTTTTAATTTCTATTTTTATTTTATTTTTTTAATTTACATCCAAGTGAGTTAGCATATAGTGCAATAATGATTTCAGGAGTAGATTCCAGTGATTCATCCTCTATGTATAACACCCAGTGCTCATCCCTACAAGTGTCTTCCTTAATGCCCCTTGTGCATTTAGCCCATCCCCCCACCTACAACCCCTCCAGCAACCCTGTTTGTGTTCTATATTTAAGAGTCTCTTATGTTTTGTCCCCTCCCTGTTTTTGTATTATTTTTACTTCCCTTCTAAAATCGTTTATAAAAGTATTTTTGATCCTGGGGTCGTCATGAAGGGTGCTAGTTTGCTTGGAGAAACTCCTAGGAAGCAAGAAAAATATGAGAGTGAATATATATAATCTCTTTGGGATATGTGGTTAAGTGTGCTGTTTTTTCATTTAATATGTAATTTACTGGAAATCAGAGTAGTGTGTGAAGGAGAATTCTCAAATGGTTACACAGTTTTGAGGGCTACCTTTTTGTTGTCAGTTTTGTGGAATCTGATGATAACAATTTGTTTATTGACAAAAACATACACTAACCAGGACATGATGAATGCATTTATTGGGTTAATTTTGTATATTTTAATCATATGAGATGCTACATAAGTTTGGAAAATAGAACATTAATGTAAGGTATTCGTGCTTGGTACTCAGGTGAATCCCCAGCTCTGTGAATTAACATGGCTTTTGCATAGGTCTGCAGTTTAGGTTACAAGAGTAGGGAGAAGGATCTGACATGAATTAGTTGCTCTAACAGGTATTATATCTGACATACTTATTTAGTAAATGTTACTATAAAACCTGAGTTAAAATTGAGACAGTGCATAACTGGACCAGGAAACATTGACTAGATGATACACAGACCAATGGCTAACTTAGAAACAATCAGGATGGCTGTCCTGGCATCCTTAGGTCTGTGTTGGTATCAGAAGACAAAGTATAGAACACAGCCCAGCGTTCACAGTATAAGCCAGAACCCAGTGGACAAGTATTAAATGCATAACGGAGCTTCCTGCATGGGACTCTTGCATTTGGCATGTTGCTGCTTAAGTATAGTACTTCAATTTTTCTTTTTTGAACTTCAGTTTTTTTTTGAATTTCAATTTAAAAAATACATATTTAGAACTTGGAAAGAAAAGGAGAGGTGTGTATGTGTGTAAAACGAACACTTAGTTTTTTAGTGAACAGAGTTTGGAAAAATAATTGATCCAGATGTTATGTTCTTTCCTTAGCCCTTTCCTCATTTTGTATGTTATTCGATTTTTTTCCCCCTAAGGTTTATTTATTTATTTTGAAAGTGAGCGAGCTCTTACATGCAAGCCGGGGAGGAGCAGAGAGAGTGGGAGAGAGGGAATCCCAAGCAGGCTCCTTACTGCCAGCACGGAGCCTGATGGAGGGGTCGGGGGAGGGCCCAAACCCACGAACTGTGAGATCATGACCTGAGCCGAAGTCGGACACTTGGCGGTCTGAAGTCAGCACTTAACTGACTGAGGCACCCAGGCGCCCTGGACTTGTTAGTTTTTAAGTAATAATTGTGTTACTTACCTTTAGAGCTGTTGTCCATTGACTTAGAATTATTTTAACAAAAAGAATAAAAAACCACTGGTTTCATTGAAAAATTACTGGAGTCGAATTAATTTCTGAAAGCATTTCAAGCATGCCATGCCTTTTTTTTTTAAAACCAGTTATATTAAAGTCCTACTGATTGTAAAAATTGGGAATTCCTCTTAAAATGGAAAAAACTTTTAGACTAGCATCACTGTGGAAGTGTGAGCCTCTTATCACAGATGTGTAAGGTTTAGTGTGAATATAGTGCCTCCCACTCCACAAGTTATGTTTGTTATTTGCCCTGTATTTTCTGAATTTTATTCATTGTGAGCCAGGTACTAAGTTCTGTTTGTGGGGAGTCTCTTGTATTGGTTAAATGGTGTTTTTGTAGCTTGTTAATCGTTGCTTTAGAAATAACTGTGTATAACAGATTTTGGCTCCTTTTCCCGAAGTAAAATTTTTTTCAGAAATTCACTATATTCCAGATTGTATTTTCTCTACCAGTATGTTTGATCTGGATTTTTCCAGCTTATTTAGATACTTAGGTAGTGGCAAAGTTAAACTCTTTGGAGTGGGAAGAGAAATAAAGTTTTCTTTTTTGCTCACTTGCTTTTGGTTGGTTACTTTCTGTGGTGAGATGTCTTTGAGAGGAAGCTTTTCGGGTGGGCAGGGAACCATCTATGTTTAGCAATGCGTTTTACGAAAGCGGTTCTAGTCAAGCGATTTGTTTCAAATTGTAGAACTTCTTTGGCAGTAATCGTATCCAATTCTGTTTGCAGTCCAGTTACAACGCAGGGATCACAACAAACACAGCCGCCACAGAAGCACTATGGCATTACCTCTCCTATCAGCTTAGCAGCCCCCAAGGAGACTGACTGCCTCCTTACACAGAAACTCATCGAGACTCTGAAGCCCTTTGGGGTGTTTGAAGAGGAAGAGGAACTGCAGCGCAGGTGAACTCACCCGCCCGCGTGTGTTTCTTTTCGTGTATAATTTTTTTATTACTGTAATAAACTAGTTTTGAGGCCTTAACCTACTCAGAAAGCCAGAATTCTCCTCTGAAATTTATCTTTTTCAGACAGCAGCAATACTTAGCAAAACCTTTTCTTTCTACATAGAATTTTATTCCCTTAATTTTGAATTTTGATGCTTTTGGGTTATTACAGTACAGATTTGTCAGAAGGGGAGTGGCTGACTCAGCTGAACGAACGTCTTGGCCAGTGTGACGTTGCCTGCCTGCATGTCGTTCCCCACCGTGTGCTTACTTTTTGGAACTTAAAAACTGGTTACAGTCTGGGGAGCCGCCTATTGAGCACCGATTCTCATTTGAGTTAGTAATGAAACAACTTGATACTTGATTGATATTTGCTCTTTTCAACAGGATTTTAATTTTGGGCAAATTAAATAACCTGGTAAAAGAGTGGATACGAGAAATCAGTGAAAGCAAGGTAAGGTGACGTATTCGTATGTGAAATAATTTGCCAGCTGAACACAGCGGTAGTCTTAAGTAACCCCGTTCTTCCTAGAATGGACTTAGTCTTCACTGCAGAGTTTGTTTTAGACCATTGGTTTGATATTTTGTTTCTAGTTATTTTGAAAGCTGGGAAAACAACTGAATTCAGTGACTTATAAGTACTGTCTGGTTGCCATATTTAAAACTGAAACTCAGTAATTACTTATGCTTCACAGAAATAATAGATGTTTCCCTGAAGAGGTGCTTTAAAAATGTATATTAAGGGGCGCCTGGGTGGCGCAGTCGGTTAAGCGTCCGACTTCAGCCAGGTCACGATCTCGCGGTCCGTGAGTTCGAGCCCCGCGTCGGGCTCTGGGCTGATGGCTCAGAGCCTGGAGCCTGTTTCCGATTCTGTGTCTCCCTCTCTCTGCCCCTCCCCCGTTCATGCTCTGTCTCTCTCTGTCCCCCAAAAAATAAATAAACGTTGAAAAAAAAATTAAAAAAAAAAATGTATATTAAGTATTTGAGAATCTTGTTACCTTTTAAGCAATCCTACAGCAACGAACAGTTTTTAGGTTTTCGGATAGTATACTCTCAAACTGAGTATGTTTAGTTTTTTATAACATTCTCTGAATTCCTAAAACTTCATTATGAAAAATCATATATATATATATATATATATGGTGGTTGTATCCATGATGGGGCTTCTGGTAAAGGAAATAAATATATTCTCAGAGTTGTGTGGGGAATTCATTTGACCCATTTTTACAAGTTGCATAGGGGTGCCTGGCTGGCTTAGTCAGTGAAGTATGTGACTCTTGATCTCAGGGTTGTGAGTCTGAGCCCCACATTGGGGGTAAAGATTATTAAAAAAAAAAATTGCATAGATAGTGGTAATTTTCCCAGGGCAGTACAAAATGCATATTTAATGTATAACAACTGTAAAATTGATGGAAAGAGAACCAAGAGTAAAGAAAACCTGAGAGAGATGTTAACATAGAAGAAAGTCTTGGTTTTGGTCAAGTTTATAATATTGTTTTCTTGAAACCACGTGTATATATTTCAAGTAACTGATTAAAACTTCAGCACTGGGAGTATTGTAAATAGGAGATTCCGTGTAGCACATGTTTCTCATTGATAGAATTCCTGATACGAATGAGATTTTTTTTTTTTCATCAAAAAACTTTTTTTAAAATATTTACTTTTGAGAGAGGGAGACAGACAGAGCGTGAGCAGGGGAGGGGCGGAGAGAGACACAGAATTGGAAGCAGGCTCCAGGCTCCTAGCTGTCAGCACAGAGCCCGATGAGGGGCTCAAACTCACAAACCGTGAATTCGTGACCTGAGCCGAAGGCGGACGCTTAACCGACTGAGCCACCCAGGTGACACCCCACGAAGGAGATTTTTAAAAGGAAGTTCTTTTTGAGCTGAGCAGAAGATGTCCAAACTTAAGTATTTTTTCCTCCTTTATCGAACTTCGTGTTTCCTTAACCTTCTGAGGGAAATATCTATGTTTTAATGGCATTGTCTTAGATGTTTAAAACCGCAGCCAAGTAGACAAAGCCAGGACTTAGATTTATTTGATGTGAAAAATGCATATTGCTTCATTGATAGTTTTGTTTCATCTACTTCCTCAAGTGCCTCCTCGTAAGTTTCTTTAACCAGTAATTCTTGATAGAGTTCTTCCTGCTGGTTTTTCTGAGGGTAGAAATTTTGTTTGGGTTAATGAAATTAATGCTCATTCCTGTTCAAATTTATTGGTGTCCTTTTCTGTATAGCTTAACTGCAAGTATTAAGTTGGTTAGAGAATGGGACTGAGGTTAGGCTTCATAAATTTTGATCTTTTGTGTTTGCCTTTTGTAGAGAGAATTTCTTCCTCAGTTTTAAGACTTGATATAGGATTTCTTGATGTTGACACTGTTGGTATTTTTGGATCAGATAGTTCTTTTTTAAGGTTGCTATCTATCCCTGGCCCCATTTTTACTAGATACACCGCCCCTGTCCTCCCTCCCCCCATCTCTCCAAATTATGACCCAAAATATTTCCAGATGTTGCCATATGTTCCTTGAGGAGCAGAATCATCCCTGGTTGAGAAACAGTGATTTAATATATAGTTCCAAATCATTTTTAGTCTTTTGGGAGGGGGGGAATTATATAAAATTTTAATTTTACTTCAGTTGTCTTGTTTGCCATCTATATCCTAAGACTTAAAAAAAAAAAAAAAAAAAAAAAAAAGACTTGCAACTTAAAATACTTTTCTGTGCCCCGAATTAAGGAATCTTCATTCTTCATTTCTGGGTAACAATTATTATTTTTTAAATTATTATTATTATTATTTTTAATGTTTATTTATTTTTGAGAGAGACAGAGACAGAATGAGAGTGGGTTGGGGCAGAGAGAGGGGGAGGCACAGAATCTGAAGCAGGCTCCGAGCTGTCAGCACAGAGCCCAACGCGGGGCTCGAACTCACAAGCTGTGAGACCATGACCTGAGCTGAAGTCGGATGCTCCCCCAACTGAGCCACCCAGGCGCCCCATGGGTAACGATGATTGAAATAGCTATAAACATGTTAATGTCTAAATGTGTACTAATACAGTAGCCACTAGCCACGTGTGGGTATTTCAGTTTAAATGAAGTAGAATTAAATATTCAGTTCCTCAGCCAAGCTAGCTGTGTTTTCAAGGGCTTAATAGTGAAGTGAAGCTGATGGCTACTATATTGGACAGTTCTTTAGAGCTTGCTCGTCCAGAAGATTCGTGTTTTACTAGGAAGTCAGTGTTCTCAGGTAGCTTCTTCCTAATTCCCTTTGTAGACCTATTTCAGCAGCATCTTACTGGGTTAATTTAAATAACCAGGCCATCTTTGCATGTGAGGTTTTTAGTTTTCAAAATATAGGAGGACAAAAAAATGTAATATTTTACATACAGATCGTCTGTTTTCTGTAGGTGATGATTAAAAGTGTCCTTAAAAAACAAGGGAGTCCCTGAATCTTTATGATTGATTGTTAGGGTTTTGGAGTATGAAGTAACACTGTTTATGTTATTTGGGGGAGGTGAGGAATGATTTGGGGTTTGGTAGTGAATCAGACTTTACTGAGGAATTAGAAAGTGAAGAGAAACATTGACCTGGCACACGTTAAAATTGTTTTTTGTTTGGGCATGTATTATCCTTACTTCCAGTGGCATTAAATACTCACCATAGTGAGTACCGTGGGTCAGGAAGATGAGTACCAGGGTCAGGAAGATGATTTTTAAATGCTTTCCTTTCCTTTTTCTGGATGTTTCTCCTCTAAGAAACTGTCAGTAAGTTTTCTGTTCAGTCATCCCACCAAAACCTTTTGAGAATCTGAACTATTATGTAGCCATATTGGCCTTAAAGTCACTTTTGATATGGTAAAATTATACTGTGATGTACTATGGGGTATTCAATATGATCATTGAATGTAATCTTCTAAGCAGTCAGAATATGTGTTTTTTTAAATATTCTAACATTCATGATGGGTGCAACATCTTAGTCATGAATAAAAATGAGTAAAAATCTGCTTCTAACACGGCTCCTATGGAATTGCACACTCTCAGTCCTCTTTTATAGCAGTTTCCAGAAATGTGGCAAAATTCTAAAGTGGTTTGGGTCACTAAAGAATGCTCATTAAAAGTTGGAAATTGCCTGAATTTCAAGATTGGTTGATATATGAAGGCCTGGTATTTTGTAGAGCTTATAGAGTTTGTTTTGCCTCCATAAATGTGCACTGAATTCTTACTTGGAGTTGTTTTTTGTTTTTTTTTTTTCTTTTTTCATATATAGTGCTGTTTGCAATAATTTCCTTTGTACTCCCCTGACAAAATACCCATTTTTTTGTTTGTTTCTTTAAACAGAATCTTCCACAATCTGTAATTGAAAATGTTGGAGGAAAAATTTTTACATTTGGATCTTACAGATTAGGAGTACATACAAAAGGTAAATACTGTTTTAATTATCTTGAGACGGAGTACTTGTTTTAGTTCTTAAACATCATAATGACACATTCGTCTCAGTTACCTCTGTATCATACAGCTTAGGTTTGCGTGGGAGATAGAGTACTTCAAGGGGCCTAAAGTTGGTTAAGAAGATAAAGATGCCTTCTAAACCTACACTGTCCAATACAGTATTAAGTAAATGAAAAAATTCAGTTCTGTACAGCATAGGGAATATAGTCAGTAGTATTGCAGTGACGTTGTATAGTAATATGGTGACTGAGAGTGGTGAGCACAGCATAATGTATATATAATGTTGTTGAGTCACTATGTTGTACACCTGAAACTAATACAAGATTGTATGTCAACTGTACTTCAATTAAAAAAAAAAATGCAGTGCCTCCCGTGTTGCAGAGTGCGGATGTAGAACATTTTTCTCATTGGAAAGTTCTTTTTTGGACAGTGCTGTTCTCTACATCATTTCCTCTACCTGAAGAAAATGAAGTTGGGAGATGAGAACAAAAATGAATTAAAGCTTTTAAAAAAGACCTGTGGATTTTCTTTTCTGCTTGCTTTTTTTTTTTTCTCTTCCCCATGCTTTTTTTCCCCCCACAGTTGTAAAATACAGTTAAGCAAAAAAACGAGCCAAAACAGTGTGTATCTGCAGCCACTGGTAATCACTGGCAGTATTTTCTCACTTGCGCTTGTAGTTTTTTCCTACCCAGTGAAAATGTTGTCATGGCAGAGAGCATTTATGGGCTCCTTAATAATAAGCTCTCGCCTTCATGATCTTATTTATTCCTCAGTACTCTTATTCTCAGCTAACAAATAGAAGTCTGAGACTTAAAGAGGCAATAGGCTTGGACAGTTTCTCCCAGTCATGTCTTGGCGGAACCAGGATTTTTCAGCCATTAACCACAGGCTTCTGTGTTAAAAGTGTCTGCCAGTGTAGTGTTCTCTTTGTTCTGGCCTCCTTCCACCCCATCTCCCGCTGCTCCGTGCCAGTGGTAGTTGGTGCATTTGCTTCTGATGTGTCCTGTACGGGTACGCTTTTCTCTTTCATGTATGTGCTAAATATACAGCCTTCAGAGTAATGCCTTAGCTATTGAGGCTTCTAGGAGAATGACTGTGTTGACCTGATTCCACATTGATCTCTCCCTTTTAGGATCCTGGTTCTTGATTTAAGTCATCTCTTTTGTGTTTCCCCTATGTACTACTCTGTGCTGGCCTACTATCAGGCACTGAATTTGTAACAGATATCTTACATTGGTCTGCCTCTTTGATTCTTGCCAGTGATCCTTTTTGAAGTTTATTCTATAGGTCCCATTTAGGGTCCAGATAGAGGCCTGTAAGTACCAGTCACAGAATGTGTAGAAGAAAACTGTGTGTGTGTGTGTGTGTGTGTGTGTGTGTGTGTGTGTGTGTGTGTGTGTGTGTGTGGTTTGCTAATGAACATGGCTATGACCAGCAACATCAGGATGTTGGGTGTATTCTTGAATAGTTCCCCCTCTTCACCATTAAAGTCCTATCTGAGTCCCCTTTGTTTGACTCCCAGGTCACCTGGGCCGCTATAAATAGGATGCTGTAGGAAAAAAGATATCCCATCAATTAAGATGACGTTTTCCCTATATTGACCAGTACTTTCTTTAAGGGGAAGGGCACATTTTTAGAGGCTCACCGGTATAATGTTAACAGAATCTCAACATCAAGTACTGCCATGATAAGATGTAAAATAATTTTCTTGTAATAGTAATTAGTGGTTGATGGGCTTAATTTTTTTTAGGTGCCGATATTGATGCGTTGTGTGTTGCACCAAGACATGTTGATCGAAGTGACTTTTTCACCTCATTCTATGATAAGTTGAAATTACAGGAAGAAGTAAAAGATTTAAGAGTGCGTAAATGTTTGGGGTGAAAGGGGAGGAGTTATAAACATCAGTGAACTGAGTGAATTTTATGGTGTAGCCATCATTTATTGAGCTCTTGCAGTTTGCCAGACCCTTTCAAGTGCTTAACATGTATGCTTGCATTTTACTCTTTACAACAAGTCTGAAATCATAAATTTAATCCCATGAACAGAGTAGGAAATAAGGCAAACAAAATAAACATTAAACGATGTAGCCACAATGACATATCTGAGTGGCAGAAATCAAGGATTTGAACCTAGGTTTGTCTGATTCAAGAGCCTAGTGTCTTAAAGCTAGTTGCTGAGAACCTAGTCTTTGTCAGGCATTTTGCTAAATTATGTATAAGCAGTTTCAAATAATCCCATTCACTTACAATTGCTAAAACTAGTATAGGTCTAATCTGTACTTGGCAGCGACACTGAGTTTATTTAATTTTCTTACAGGCTGTTGAAGAGGCATTTGTACCAGTTATCAAACTGTGTTTTGATGGGATAGAGGTAAGGCAGTTCTTGCTGTGTGTAATTTTGATTGGGGTAGGCTGAAAGTTTATTTTAATTGCTGAGTTGGTATGATACTAAAATTTTTTTGGGGCGGTGCCTAGGTGGCTCAGTCGGTTAAGCGTCCGACTTCAGCTCAGGTCACGATCTCACAGTTCGTGAGTTTGGGCCCCGCATCGGGCTCTGTGCTGACAGCTTAGAGCCTGGAGCCTGCCTCGAATTCTGTGACTCCCTGTCTCTCTGTTCCTCCCCCGCCCATGCTCTGTCACTCTCTCTCCTTCAAAAATAAATAAAAACATAAAAATTAAAATTTTTTAACGGAATTGACTCCCGGTTCTTTGTACAATATCAGTTTTAGTCTTTTAAAAAGAGCCTCATGAAATTGAGAGCTAAAATATAGGCAGCAATAATGCAACATTGACTTTGAAATGCTTCTGTGGAACCATTTACTTGGTAGGTTCTCCACATGCAAATTTTATAGACTTTTAGTCTCATTAAGGCAATAACACAGTCTATTTTTGCAGCTAGAACTTTGCCTTGACCTCATTTAAATGAAATATTTAAGAAGTTTAGAGAAAACTGTGACCTGATATTGTGTATGCAGAGAGATTTTCTGGGAGGGGAGGATTTAGGAGTTCAAATTCTTGAGATGACACTCATTTCTGTCTGCTACTTTCCACATTTGTAGAGAAGGCAGTTGGAACAAAGCTGATAAGACAGTGAAGCGCCTTCAGTTACCTGTGTCACTTCTGCCGTATGTAATGGTGCTGGGAAGCCACTGGTAGTCATAGTGCAGATTGTAAAATTCTGAAAACTGGAAGGGTAATGCTTTATTGTTTACAAAAAAAGCGACTTCTGTAATTGCTACATAAAATGCCCAGCTCCATCGTCCTTGAAAAATAGATATAAAATAAGTACACGTTAAATGTTAAATTTAGTAAAGGTCCTTAATAAGTTGACATAAGATGTTAAATTGAGTAAAGGTTTGTCAGGTTTAGATAGATTTGTTGTCAATGTTTAAATAAATATAAAACCGTCTGTAACGTATAGCAGTGCCCTGTTTTCCCCAAAGGAACGTTATCAAAAGATAGGAGGTTGTGTTTTGGTGGAAGACCCAACTCAATTGTGTAAACTTTTCAAGATGGAGATGAAAATCAAATAGTTACTCAAAATATTTAATGTATTCATTTTCTGTCCATACGTTATATAAAAAAAACAGTTTTAGGGAATGTGTTTACATTGCAACATTTTAAAAATCATTTTATCCTAACTTTTTTTTTTTAAGTTTATTTTTATTAGAGAGAGAGTGAGAGCGCATGTGCGCCATGCACCAGTCGGGGAGGGGCAGAGAGGTGAGAGAGACAGTCAGTCCCAAGTAGGGTCCACGCTCAGCGCAGAGCCCAACACGGGGACACGGGGCTTAATCCCATGATCGGGAGATCATCTTAATGGACTGAGCCAGCTGGCCACCCCCATTTTATCCTAACTTTAATTGGCAGTCTCCTTGAGTTGCTTTTTGAGGTATCTGTTTTTGTAAGCACATGATCATTATTTCTGTCTATATTGGAGGAGCTATTTGGATGTTGGAATTTGTTTCAATGGAACTTTTTTTTTAATTGTTTTTAATGTTTGTTTATTCTTGAGAGAGAGACAGAGCATGAGCAGGGGAGGGGCAGAGAAAGAGAGAGAGAGAGGGAGACACAGAATCTGAAGCACGTTCCAGGCTCTGAGCTGTCAGCCTAGAGCCCGAAGCGGGGCTTGAACTCACAAGCCGTGAGATCATAACTTGAGCTGAAGGTTGTACGCCTAACCGACTCAGCCACCCAGGCGCCCCTCATTGGAACTTTTATCCTGTGCCACGAGGAATTATTTATAAAAGTGTACAGCTGTTTTTCTGGTCTATAGGTGCATGTTTGAGTGATTTTTCACAATAAGCTCTTAAAATACTGCTTTTTAAATTGATACTCTAAGAGGCTTATTTTAGACATAGACAGCATCCGAAGTTTTAGAACCATGAAATCATGCCCTCAGGAATAACAACCAAATCCATGCCGTTTCTTCGTGCTCTCACCTTTTCTTGAGGAAAAGGGAAAAAGTGTTGTCCGTTTCATTCTCTAAGCCTTCAGAATTAGCTAGTGGTTTTTTTTTTTTTTTTGGGTTGTTTCTATTTAGTCAAAACTAAGTTGGGGAAACATAGTGTAATGTTACAGATATGTAAGTTCTTAAACATAAGGAGCCCCCTTTTTACTGGCAGCTGTATTTGGGCTAAATGTAGGGATACTGGCCTTGTATTTGGGCACTGTATTGTTTCATATATGATCAATTCACAGTTCATATAGAGGGAGAACTAAACAGTTAATTTTTGCGTTAATGAACTTTAGTAAATAAAACTTAGTAAGCATGACTAAAATGACAAGTAGGTATTTATTCAAGTTCTCTTTCATAGTGCTATGTTTTAACATCTGATTAAAATACCTGTGGTACAGGGGCGCCTGGGTGGCTCAGTCGGTTAAGCGTCTGACTTCGGCTCAGGTCATGATCTCGCAGTTCGTGAGTTCAAGCCCCGCGTCAGGCTCTGTGCTGATGGCTCAGAGCCTGGAGCCTGTTTCAGATTCTGTGTCTCCCTCTCTCTCTTACCCTCTCCCCATTCATGCTCTGTCTCTCTCTGTCTCAAAAATAAGTAAACATTAAAAAAAAAATTAAAAAAAAAAATACCTGTGGTACAGATTCGTGTTGTTTGGCCTTTTGGAGGCATTGTCATGTTTATAGTTGATGAGAAGATCCTGGCTTTAAAGAGTATTAAGTGTTTTGTTTTTTTAAAGAAATGCCTTAAAAATAGTTTGCTGTATATGGAACATTGAGTTTTGTTTTTGTTCTAGATTGATATTTTGTTTGCAAGATTAGCACTGCAGACTATTCCGGAAGACTTGGACTTACGAGATGACAGTCTGCTTAAGAATTTAGACATAAGATGCATAAGAAGTCTTAACGGTATGTTAAAACCCACTTCCATTTGTGTAGTAGCTGTTCTTGTCAAATATGAA
The DNA here is from genome assembly GCF_028749965.1 of Puma concolor. Taxonomy (NCBI): domain Eukaryota; kingdom Metazoa; phylum Chordata; class Mammalia; order Carnivora; family Felidae; genus Puma; species Puma concolor. Next base: position 9,277,257 of record NC_141672.1, on the reverse strand, counting down.
ATCGTTTTTAACTCAGATTTTATAATGGAGCTTTTTATAGCCATGCTATTTACCCATAGCAATAAAATACACGCTAAAATACAGATACACAGATAAAATACACGTTACTTAATAGCTAGACTGCCAGAGGGAATTTATTTTATTCACTGGTATCTTGAACTGTTAATGTGTTTTCTTTCTGGGACATTTAAAGACTGACATCTGTACTCTGTTGCTAGTGGTGTCGGTTTCACTGTATAACCGAATTAGTTGTGATGACGATGATCCTTTGTAACCTTTTCAGATGTTGTGTTTAAAGGGGTTAATTTTGAACACTGTTGTATTTACGTTGCTTGTTGCCTTTTGCTGTCAAAGAATAATTCTTGGAAACTTAGGGGGAGGAAACCCTTCTCAGCATATCTGGACTGGAAGACGTTTTAATTTATCTGATGAAAGTTTGAGATGAGGTAGATTATAGTTCAGACTCTTTGGTTTATGGTAATACTTGTGATAGGAGATACAAGTTTTAGGTTTTTTATTTGCTTTTTAAATCAGTTAATGTTACTGATTCTGTGAAATGTTTTTATTTAAGTTTGACATCAGTCTTAGAAAATTGAAAAGAAATATGGTCATTAAACTTTTGATGATTTAATGTTCTGTTTTTTCACTCCCTGTTAATCAGGTTGCAGGGTAACCGATGAAATTTTACATCTAGTACCAAACATTGACAACTTCAGGTTAACTCTGAGAGCTATCAAACTGTGGGCCAAACGTGAGTTCAGAATTTGTTGGCTAGCTTATTAAAAATGTTTAAACTTTTGTTCAACACTAACTTTTCTTTTTGCTTTTCCCTTATCAACAGGCCACAACATCTATTCCAATATATTAGGTTTCCTCGGTGGTGTTTCCTGGGCTATGCTAGTAGCAAGAACTTGCCAGCTTTATCCAAATGCAATAGCGTCAACTCTTGTACATAAATTTTTCTTGGTATTTTCTAAATGGTATGTGTTTAGATTATATTAAAATAAAATTGATTGTAGACACTGAAGTTTAGTCTTATTTCTATGACATTTCTGCAGCTGGTTTCAGATTGAAATTTTAGTTCATGATGTAGCCATTTAGGTAGACTTGGGGAGATCATATTGTGTAGAAAATGGCAAGCCTAAATTCCGTTCCTTTTCCCTGGCTTTCCCAGGATAGTAAGGCAGGTGCTTTTTGTGCTTCCTTATCCTGCAAATAAACCCTGAATTTTAGCTGTCATGTCTGCTAAAATCCAATGAATGGTATCCGTTTCAGGAACTTGGGATAAAATTTATATATACCACTTCTTTTACTCTTTGGATTCTTCTAAACCTATAGGTCATTAGTTTTGGGAATTGTTTTTTGTTTCAGTTGCCCATTTATCTTTGGCGCAAAGCATTAAAAATGTAATTGTATGTAAAAAGCTTTTAAGAATATAAATGTGTAAAAAATGGCAATTTGTCATCCCTCGGAGATTAGTCATTGACCCAGGAGAGTTTTTTTTTTTTCCCTTAAAGCTTCCTCATTTCATTATGTTCACATTTGTCAAACATTATTTCTTTTAGAACAGTAAGATAAAAAATTATTGCCAATTCATATTAGTTGCTTTGGCCTAAAAGATTCAGTTTCTTGATTTTTAATCAAATTGGTATCAGAGATTTGTCTTCCCACTCTATACCTACGAACCCCTGTACCTACTCCCTCTGCAAAAACAGTTCTTTTTAATTACTTTTATAAAAATTTGAGTTATTGGAAATATAATTGAGAACTATGCCACACTTTTCAGTACACATTCTGTTATTTACAGATTTGATAGCACTGAATCACATATAATCAATTTTGAGGAGATTGACTACAGGATGTCAGGATTTCTGTAATGTTACACATACATAGCAAACAATATTTCTAAAAAGCTAAGCTTGATACTAAGGGTGGCAAATGTTTTCCAATTTTTAAACACTTCCATAAAGGACTGAGGTAGCTAACTCATAGAATGCGTCTTGAAAACAACGTATTTGCGTCACAAGGTTTCATTACACATATTCATGTTAACAACTTTTAAGTTGTGAGATAGAGAAAAGTTTTCCAAATCAATTTCTGTAATTCATATTCCTTTGCCTAAATGAGTGAACTTTTTCATCCTCACTTGTCTTTGAACATAGCTAGTATAAAGAGAGGATTTTTATCTTTCAAGAGGGATTTATCCTGTTGAAGGTTGAGGTGAACACATCAAATGTCCTGGGATAGTACTGAAAAAAAAAAAAAGAATAACGCTTTATCAGTTCTTTGAGAGTCAGAGAAGATGTTTTGACTTCAGCCTAAGAAAGCTACCAAATGGTTTAAGTTAATTTCATAGAGGAAAAGTATTTTGAGTGGTGTTAACATCAACAGAAAGGAGTAAGAGATTTTATATATCAAGAGGGCAAAATGAATGAAGAAGGATCACATTCACAAATGCTGTATGTTTAACAAAATACGTTTAGATGGTAATATCCAATAGTCTTATCAAGTGCTACAATCTTTTTAAACAGGGAATGGCCAAATCCAGTGCTATTGAAACAGCCTGAAGAATGCAATCTTAATTTGCCTGTATGGGACCCAAGGGTTAGTGTATTATTTTTTCCCCTACAAATTCGCACTGTGCAATAACAAGTAAAAATCATCTGCATAATCTTCAGGGAGATTTCCCATCCTTTTACGTATGAGTGGACATGTCCGTATTACACTTTTTTTTTTTTTTTTAGATAACATCAACTATAATTGTCCTCTGATGTGAGAAGCATAATTATGTACCCTGTAAACTCCATTTAATTGTACATAGTTTATAATATCAAGTTCACTAACATTTTAATTTATTCTATATAGAACTACCTTGTAAGTCAAAGTTGTGTGGGCATTTGTGCTTAAAAAAAAAAAATAAAAGATACTCAAAATCCCTGTATTTTTTTATTTGATCTAAATGTTAAAATTGGGTTGTGGTAGGAGAACTGTCTAATGTTTACGTGTGGCAGATAACTTCTAAGCAGTATCGCTCTGATTATTATGATGTAATTTTAAAAATTGGTTGGGATATTTCAGATTACAAAAACCTGGTTGGGCTAAAAGAAGAGCTTCTTTTCTGCTTTATGGGAAATTACGACCTTTATCGCTTACTCAGTTTAAATGTTAACAAGCAATTTTTTAATTGATAAAAGAAACATAGGTTTCAATAAGACTTTAAGGTCTATAGATTCGATTTTCTACATTAATTTGCTGTCTTATTGCAGTATTGAAAATAATGTCAGTTTTAAATTCTGTTAATTACATCAAGCTATGTATTTTCAAGTTTTCCAAACCCCAAGCATTTAATTTTAGAAGGATGTGAGTTTACCATTTCCTTTGTGGAAATATGTCACGTATCATTAGTATACAGATTAAGTTATTAAGTCATTTCATTTTTATCTTAAAATGGTACCACCATGGGTAACCTAGTCTCCGCATGTGTTAATAAGTTTATACGTCCTTTAAGTTAACGGTACATTAAAAACTATGTTTCCATCTTGTTTAAAATTTGTTTTGCACAGAACACTGTTAGGACGTTTCCGAAAAGTATAATTATGTGTGCATCCCCATTTCTGTTGTTGAAAAAAGAAAAACTAAACATCAGTAGATGCCCAACTAGAACTTTTTTTGCTCGACAGGTACACTATTTAAGGTTGCCAGAATAGTCATGCCCAAATGATTGAAGCAAACCTTTAGTTTAGACCAAATCTCTAAAGATTCTATAAAGAAATTCTGTAAAAACAATGTCTCCTTACATGGTTTTTCTTTCTCAACTCCAGCTATGAGTGAACTAAAATTTAATCATTGGTTCAGTTTAACAAGGGGTAAAAAGTCCAAGTATCTGTTGCATATGTACTTGAAGAAACTGATTGGCTGTTGTTGTATGTAGGTAAACCCCAGTGATAGGTACCATCTTATGCCTATAATTACACCAGCATACCCACAACAGAACTCCACGTACAATGTGTCCGTTTCAACACGGATGGTCATGGTTGAGGAGTTTAAACAAGGTAAGTGTTTATCCTTATGCTCTCCTTTATACACGAAGGATTTACATACCATTGTAGACCCAGTTATACAGTTGAAATTGAAGAAAGCATTCACTGAAGTGGGTTTTGGTGTTTATTGATTGATTACAGTATGTATTTGAGAAGTGACTTGAAAAGCTCCATTCAATTCCTTTGAGGCAAATTATGTTTGATTATATACTGGAAAGTTAACCAGTTTAAAGCTGTCTCCTTGGCTGTGCCTTTACGGGCTGCTTTAGTGCCATACCATTGCCATGTACAGTTTTAAATGCTACCTACCAGTTTGTCTCCACTGGGTGACGTGAGAGATGCTTTTTACCAGGCACTGTATATACTTGGAAAGAGCTTTGAGCAGGATTGGGGCCAAAGTGCCTATGATTTTGGAAAAACCTCTAAACTTCCATTTGCAGCAGTACTGTTAATTTCATTGCCTAAAAAGGTCTTTGAGGGAAGTAGCTGAAACAGGATTGTTTGATTTGCTTGATAATAGTCAAGGACACAGAATTAGCTGTACCACTACCGGCTTCAAACTCAGAAGTGTAAGATTCTTTTCTGTAGTCTGAAGAGGCTCTTCATGGGAGGATGTCGCTTAGGAACATCAGGAAGCTTGTTTTTAGAAAGGCAAGAATCAGAGCTTTGGGGAAATTTTTCTTTCTTGGTTAACGACAGTGCTTCAGTTTTTGGAGAGAGTCCTCCTATGAGCATGGCATTTAGAGTAATGGTAATTTACCAGAAACCTGGCTCTCAAAAAATCCTCCAGCTTTTTGAAAAGTGTGTACGTATGTAAGAGTCTCTGTGCTATAAAGTCGATAGACCAAAATTTTTATTTGTTAAAGTTCTGATTTTAGGATCATAGTGAATGCATGTGGTATGTTTAAGATCTTTAAAATTTTAGATTGTTAGACCGAAGCATGCCAACATTTTAATATGTTTTTAATTTAGGTCTTGCTATCACAGATGAAATTTTGCTGAGTAAGGCAGAGTGGTCCAAACTTTTTGAAGCTCCAAACTTCTTTCAAAAGTACAAGTATGTATTTTAAGGCATGTCAGACATGTTACTCTCTTAAGTAATGGTTTAATGGTAGCATATGTGACCTCTCTTCTTGCTAGGCTAATGTAGTTTAAATTTTCCTTCCTGTCACAAAGGTTGTATTGATTTTAGTAAACCCCTTATTTTTTCTTTGTTGAGGTGAAGTGTAGCCCCTACCGTTTGCTACCTGGTGTAACCCAACTCCCACGTATGTAGCAACATCCATTCTGTAGGCGTCTCAGTCGTCACCTGAACTCTCAATCTGTATGCTTTGGCAAAGGAGTGAGCAGTTGAAATCTGTAGTTACTGTTCTCTCTTAGGAAACTATTTCCAGCCAGCTCTGGAAACTTACCATTGAGATCCTATATGAACATAGGCAGAGCTAATAAAATGTCAACATAGAGTCAGGAAAGGGTTTCTAGTAAGTAAAGCACATGATTGGCCTACCATTTCCCCCTAATGTTAATAAAGCCCCTTCCGACATTGCTACAAATAATTATCTTGGGATCTAAGTGGGTGTAATATTTTTTACTAATGGTTTTAATATAATGATAATACCATAGTACAGGTTAAAAGCCTGATTGTGTTGGTTTTGATGAAAATTGTAAGTTATAATAAATCTTACTTTTTAAAACGAAAAAAACGGACTTGCACTTTTATTTGCCCTGAGCTGAAAACTTGCCAAAGTCCCACTTAAAATTTTTTTTTTCTTTAATGCTTGAAACTTTCCTGACCATTTGATCTTGTGTTGGATTGTGTTTTGTAATAATCTAAGCAAGGTTGCTTTATGCTATTTCCCCAATTAAAAACAAGAATGATGACCTTCATGATGTCTCTGTGTTTTGTTTCTGTATCTTTTGCATGAAAAAGCAATATGGAGCCAGCTTAATTGTTGTGTTCTGGGAGCACTGCGTTGTCAGTAAAAAACTTAAATAGCATAACATTGAATGCTCATGTTTATTATTCCCCGTAAGTTTGTGCTTTTCCATTTGGCAGATTTTTTTTTGGTTTTTTTTTGTTTTTGTTTTTATTTTAACCAATGTTGAGGAAGTACCTTTTGAACATTTAAACTAATAAACATATATTATTCTGATACTTTAAAAACTACAACATCAAAGTACTTAATTACTTGTATGGAGAATAAGGAAGAAACTGGTTTTGTAGAAAAGTATCAGCATCTCTTAATCCCTGAGAATCAAAGACGAAATTAGATTCATTCTTCCTATCACTTCCTGGTAGAACTCGAGGTGGGTAGAATGAGGTTTCTGAAATGGCTTCCTTCACTTGAAGAAAGATTAATTGTTGAAATGGAAACCTTGATAGTGTCATCTATTTGAATAAATTTGCATTACTAGAGCTTTGAAGGTTTTTTTTTTTTTTCTAAACCTTGCTTAATCTTTTTTCTTTTACAAGTTTTGAGCTGTCCTTTAACTGACACCAAATGGTCCCTATAAGGTCTTCAATGGACTGATTAAAAGGTTACAGATTATTTACTGAATTCTCTTGAAACAAATCATTTTAGGTGATCAAAAATGACTTCAAGCATGATGAGATATGAGGAAGTAGCAACAAATAGAGGGCATTCTATCTGAAAAATTTAAGTTTTAGCTGTGAGTCCTGGGAAAACAGATTTGAAAGCATGACAATAATGGGCTAGTTTCATCTTCCAAATCCTATTTGTATTTTTAACTTCTCCCAAAATGTTCTTCTTTAGAATAGTCTAGTGCTTACTATCATTAGAACGTGCAGGTAGTCACAGGTTTGAAGTTTTCCTTTTAACGTATCATGTGTAATACCCCCCAAGTGGGCTGTACAACTGAATCGAAATCCTTAGTTGTCTCTTGAGTCAGAGTTGGCTTAGTGTGTCCTGAAACCAGGGCCGTTGGTTATGTATTGGATCTTAGGTTGTAATATCCCTGCCTGTTGTTCTTGGAAGGGTGGGAACCATGGGGGAAATTTCATTTGTCTGACGAAGCAGACAAGTCCATCTTCCAGATGATCTCAGTGTTCTCTGAGAAAAAGGGATAACCTCGCTCTGTTCAATTTTAAATAGCTACAAGAAGATAATTCTCATGTTTTTCCTTTAAGATTATTCAGGTTGACACATAGCAATAAAGGTAATCATCGTTGACATAGGAAATGTGAATACTTCATTCAGGTGTTCCATTTCAATTGGAAAAAGGAGGAGAGGTAACAGGGAGGGGCCAACATGTTCTCTAGGGCGTAGGATTATAATTGCAAGGTGTATGTGTGAATAGAATAATTAGCCTTAAAATGTTTTAAAAACTTAAAATACTAAACTGTAAACTTTTGTTTCTGAATTAAAGATGGAATTGTGAGGAGTTTTCTCTAAGATGATTATATTTTTCAGTGCACATATCTGAGTTGTAGTTTACCCAAGTACAATATTCTGATGAAATGGCCAGGAAACCTACTTACATACTATATTTTGGTTGGAAATAGTTATTAGGTAATAAAAGCAACGAAATTGTTCTTAGGAATTTTTAAATAGGTTTTAATTCATTTGGGATACATTTTTATAGTGAAAAAAATTTTTTTGGGGGGAAACATACTTTAAGTTCGGGTCAAGTTAATGACCATTGCATTAAGGCTTCAAAAGTGTCTCCTGAAAGCATTTGAACATCTTAAGCAAATTCTAGTAGCAGTTGGAAATAGGGGATCACATTCTTTAGGACAGCAATAAGAAAATATATGTAGTCTAAATTTTGAAGTACTTCTTGGTTTTTCTATTCTCTGGTACAGATCTTAGGAATTGAATACCAGTTTTGGTTTTTAAAACTTTGTTAACAAACTCGGTTGGGATTTGGTTTCTGTTTCTTAGTTGGATGAGTCTTTGTTTTATAAATGGATTCCTAATGGCAGGTTATTTCTGTTGAATGTAATTACTGTATTTAATATCTTCTACTTTAAATTTGCTTAAATGTGGCTGAGTGAAGGATATAACAAGAGTAGATTACCACGCCCCCCCCCCCCCCCGCATTGCAATAAGAACCAGTTTGAACTCTTTAAACTTTGAAATTTTAAACTTTAAGTTGCCAACAAAATTATGTTCCAATGGATTGTATGTTTTGCCTCTGTAAATAGAGAACATTTGTTGTACTGAAGACTAAGGTGGTGATTAAGAACATCCATTTTAATAGTGTTGTAAGAGTAGTTTAGAGACTGAGAGTTTTGTCCCCTGTACTAGGTGAATGCAGACATCTTTGCTTTTTTTGTTTTTGTGTACATGCCTGCTTTTATAGTTTGTTGTCTCCTGTTGTAAGTTGTTAGACTTCTGTGAGCTCTTTCTCCATCTTCTCTCCCACCCCCCCACCCCCAAAACTGTTGCCCATTTCCAGCCTCCCAGGGACTGGAAATAAGGTGACTGAGCTTGTTAGGATTTTAGTGGACTTAAGAGCATTTAAGGGCTCTGAGTGGGTTTCTGTGTTCGTAAGATGCATGAGCTTTTAGTGCTTTTATGTGACATTTATTAACTTTTATTTACTTAGGCCATCTGTGTTTGTCCTATTTGGTTTGATCCAAATGATGCAGAACAAAGTAAACTGGTGGTGAAGGAAGTACTGGTCTGTATGGTTTGAACTGCGTATTCACGTACCTGTCTCCGTGTTTCCACATTTACATATGCTGCCTGTGTTCCCTTAAGTTTATAAGTATTTGAAGCCAACTCATTTGAACCTCACAGTTCCCCTGCCAGTAAGAGATGTTATTTTTCAGAGGACGCACACAAGTCTCGCACCTGGGTCACATAGCGATGAAGAATCGTGACTAGTTTTTAAATACTTAATGAGCGTAAATAATAAGCAAACAAATGGAATATTTTAAGGAAGAATGGTTAAAAAATGTTTTTTAACTTCCCAAATTTTCTCTATCCCCTGCCTAAATGTTTTTTCTCTCTCGCTCTCTTTTTTTTTTTTTCCAGATGACTAATTTGAACTGGGGTTAGTAGGTTTTTTTTCCTGGCCTAGGTCAGGCGTTCCGCTTTTGGCCCGAAAACCTCATTCGTCAGATGTGAACGATAAGGGGTTCAGCCTTTTAAAAGAGTAAACTAATTTAAAAATTTTCATCATACCCCAGCTTTCCAAACTAGTAACTGTCCTTGGTAATGGTGTAAGTTTGCTTTTTGTGAGGTAGTTTCTGGTGACAAGTTTGGCTTCTAGCACCTCTGAGATGGGTTCTGTAGAAGAGTATATTGGATGAAAGTTTTTTGGTATTATAAAATTATATGGATTATACTCTAGTTGTAAATAGTTTGATTTAAAAAGATTAAAAATAGGTGTTTAGTTCTGATGGTATTTTGTGAAATGAAAACTTGCCTTTTCTCTGATGGAATTGGATTCCGCATAAAAATCAGGTTTCTGTGTTGATCTCACGTTAGTGAAGTCTGCTTTTTTTTTTTTTTTTTAATAGAAGTTTACACTCTTCCTTGAATAAAATCCTGAGGCCTACCTTCAGTATTCAGTTTAATTTTTGCTACCTTTTAATTTGAGTTAAAAAGCATGATGTGTTTGAACTGTTTTGAACTTACTGATAGAATATGTGTATTTAGTGATCCTGTTTTTGTGTCCAAAGCCATGGTGCGTTACTTCAATTAAAACAATTTTGTTTTAATATATTTTAGTGAGCAGCTTATAGATAGAAAGCACTCCATCAGAGTCTTTGGACCAAACCCATCAGTTCATGTTTATTCAATGTCCTTGAATTAAGCTGCTTTGGGGTAATTATTTATAAAATCACTTTTTTTTTTTTTTTAGAAGAATTAAACTCACCAGTAGTTAGAAACTTGTGAAAATTAGCTTTTATGATTTTATGGACATACTGAGATTGCGATCCCCCCTTGCTAAATTGATGCTGATCTGTAACTGTCGCAAAGCTATTACATTATGGTATTAATATCCAGCACAAAGCAGTTAAATAAAATAAATAGCATGTTGTCTTTATCTCCAAAGGCATTATATTGTACTTCTAGCAAGTGCGCCAACAGAAAAACAGCGCCTAGAATGGTGAGTATAAGATTAGACTTTACAGAAAAAATAAGCAAAAATCAGATAGCTACAGAGCACAGTAGGAGATGGGAGGAGGTTGTGCTCCCATCCAGTTTGGTTTGATTCATAAGCCGAGCTTTACTACTTGAAATGGAAGTAGAGGAATTTGGGGATCCATACACCATTTCCGTTTTTATTTCCCTTATGGAGATCCACGTATCGTTAACTGTATATTTAAGGTGCTTTGTTTTAGTGTCCTGATTTTTATCCTTTAAATATTTGCGGGGGTGTCTTTTGTAACCTTCTTAGTTTGAAATGTGGCTTGGTTCTCCTTCCTCAGTTTTTGCATCAGCATTTTTGGTTAGAGCATGAGACTGGTTTTATCTGTGGACGTTCAGATGGTTGAACTGCTCTCACGTGTGTTTAAGTGTGAACTTGCTGTTACTGCTTTGCATAAACATACTTGACTTTGTGCATTTTATTTTATTTTTTAAATTAACCAGAATTTTCATTAATACTAAGTGACATTTGTTCAGGGTGGGCTTGGTGGAATCAAAAATCCGAATCCTGGTTGGAAGTTTGGAGAAGAATGAATTTATTACACTGGCTCATGTGAATCCCCAGTCATTTCCAGCACCCAAAGAAAATCCTGACAAGTAAGCAGTCTTCTAACTTAATCTAGTTTCCTCCTCTCCCTTTCAGCTTTTACTCATAGAAACTTTTTATAGTCGATTTTTAATAACTAGAGTCCCTATTCCGTTGATCAGATAAGGCACAAAACCAATTTGAGATTTATAGTTTAGGTTTTCCGCATCAGAAACCTTGAAGAGAAAAACTATTTCTTGAGAAAAACCAATGCTAAAATAAATTGTTTTTTTCTGATAATAGTCTAATGATGAGGTACCTATTAACTAATTAGAGTTCAAATTATGCAGATCTGCCTTTTAGCATTTCTTTACATTCCCCCCCCCCCCCCCCCACCTTACTGTGCGGTGCTTGTTAGAATAGCTGCTATACCAAATATGTCTTGCTGTTCATCTTAATTTTTTAAAAAAGAACATGCTTTCATTTGACCTCGCAAAAATCCGATTTGTGATGGATTCTGGAACATTGAGAAGATCTGTTAATAAAAGGCTCATGTTTTTCTTTTAAGAATCTTTTATAGGTCAGTTTCTGGTTCAGTGGTTGCTGTATTATTACTCATACAAAATCTACTTTGCTTTATACTTTGTTGCATTTGGAACGTGAAGGGAGTTTGAGTAGCAAGCTTTAAAAAAATAAAGTAGCATTAAAGAAAGATTGAAAAATAGAAATAATTGATCATTTGAGATTATGTTGCAGTGGTTTAGCTGTTATTCTGATTTGTTTATACAGGTTATTTCCTGTTGCAGTCCTGTAAATGAGTTGTATATTTGAGCTTTTTATAATTTTTTGTTGCTGTAATCTAAATTACTAAAAGACTGATATTTTCAGTAGATTATTAAGTCTACTGATAGAGATTCAAAAGTAGCTGAATCACCCATTGTTCCTGTTGTTATGCTGTAGTCACATTTTTGTCCGTGCCCCGTTTTTGACTGAGTTGTAACATTTTAAGGAATGTATGTTAAGTTCTAGTTAAATTTTTATATCTAGAATCACCTTTTTTGTTTCAGATTTTTCTAAAATGCATTATTCCTTTTCCCTCTTCAGTTTGAACATAGTTTTTGTACTTTGGTACTTTCGGGTCATTTTTTTGTACTTTGGTACTTTCGGGTCGTTAACGATGGTCGTCAGCACCCTGTTTATATAGGCTCAGGGTTAGGGGCGGGAATGACAGGCATGGGGGAGGGCTTGGAGTAGTGATCGGGTTCGGGTTTAGAACTTAGTTTGCTTATACATTTGTATCCTGTTTTCCCACGTACCTCAGATTGTAACCACATTGATAACATTTTCATGAAATAAACTAGTAACGCTTTTCTTACTTTGCAGGGAAGAATTTCGCACGATGTGGGTGATTGGGTTAGTGTTTAAAAAAACAGAAAACTCTGAAAATCTCAGTGTTGATCTCACCTATGATATTCAGTCTTTCACAGATACAGGTATATCTCTACTTGGATGATCAAAACCCATAACTTGCATATTTGAATTTGTCTTCATGTATACCATAGCGATATTTGCAGTAACTGTTAATTTACTTGGGAATGTTGAACAGTGGTTATCAAAATAATCTTAATGTTTTTGGATTAGGTATTACTTTTTGGTCATGTCGAAGATAAAAATGATTTTTTCGTATTGTAGATTTAAAGTTAAGGAGGACCATTTAAAATTTGTTCACAATTGCTTATAAAATTGGATGCCACTTGAGTATTGATTGTGTGAAGGACTGAGTCTGTGTCTGACTGCCTCAGTGATCTTGAACTTTAGACATTTTGAAAGCTAGACATCTGGTAACTTGAGGAAATTTTATTCTCTGTGTCAAATAATAGACTCCAGTGTTGATTCATGGGTAGAGAATAGGGTGACTAGAGCTACATTTCACATTAACCTATACCCTCAGATAGAAGGTAGTCCAGTTTAACTAAAGTGCACATGGTGGGTGTAGTTCACAGAACCTAAGGCTGTTCTGTGTGTGTGTGTGTGTGTGTGTGTGTGTGTGTGTGTGTGTGTGTGTATAGGTGCACAACTTTCCAAGAGGATGGTGAATACACATGGAGGGAGTGATGAGTAGGGACTAACTCTTTTTTTCCTCTTACACATCTCCTTTTCTCCCCATTAAAAAAAAAGTTTAGTGTATGTCATTTTCACCTGTCCCCAATAAGGAGTTTTCCCCTAAGAACCTTTAGCTGTAACATTAAACATTTTGTACCTCCTTAGAGGAGAGACAGAAATCGGTCCAGTTTGTTAAAAAGTCAGTATCGTACACTAAGTGTGAAGAAATGAAAGGAAAAGAGTGTGTCTTTCGGTGTGTAAATGCTCAGGTGCGGTGACTAGGAGGCAGACTCAAGTAGTCAGGTGATTACACGTATGTGTAGAATCGCCAGCAGCGTGACATCTGTGAGTTCCTGCAGGTGCTCTCTGTTGTGACCCAAGAGACCGCCAGCGGCAGGATTGCCATTGGTGACACAGCGGCTAAAGTTTCCAGTAAATTGAAAGGTGAACTCTAAATGAGACACCTGGTAGTTGTCTTCTTGAAAAATTCAGATTAAAAACACTCTGTTTCTTACGTAAAATTGAGCTGATTTCTTGGTTCAAATAATTGGTAAGCAAGTTTTTCATCTCTAGGGATGTAAGTGGGATGTGGCACATTTCTTTATTGTGGGAACATTGAAGGGTATTTAGTGTCCCTGGCAGTGGTAACCCTTAATTGCTGTGACAACGAAAACATTCCTCCACATTTCTTAGCATGTGCTTTGGAGGGTGATAACTTCACTTGCTGAACACCACAGAATGTTTTTTTCCAAAGTAAAAATTCTGATGTCGACTTAAACTATTTATAAACTAACAAATCACGTAGAGATACTTGAATTAGAAAATTGGTTTTGTGCATTTCATCTAAGTTTAGCTGTTTATCAAAGATTGTGCTAATGAACCATCAAGATTTTAAAGGACTTGTAGTTATTTTGGGAAGGAAGTGTTTAGTTTTCCTGTATCTTGAAACATTTTAATGGAATACTTGGTGAGATTTTCTCAGAAAACAAGTTTAATATGTTCACTACTCCAATTCTTAACTTCCAGTCTCTTCCACCTTCTCTTCAGATCTTTTTAATCTCAGGTATTGGCAACTATATCCCTGTATTTGTGCAAGCTAGAAATCTTGGAGTCCTCCAGGGCTCCTGTTTTTCTCATACTTGATACTGATGCATTAAAAAATCCTTTTGCCTCTACTTGTAGTATTCATTGAGATTCCTGCTACTAATTGCTATCTCTGTTGCCATCACATCAGTCCAGGCCCTTTGTCATTGCTCTGTTGTATTACTGCTGTTACTACAGTTTCCCCGGCCTGACCTCGCCCAGCTATTAATAGAATAATAGCTATTTTCAGTAAGCGTCCAAAATGATACTAAGCCAGATCATGTCTCACCAGCTTAAAACCTATAATGGCTACCCGTCTCATTTGGAATAAAAGTCTCAGGCCTTCCTTTCTGTGGTTTGCAAGCTTTTACCTGATCTGGCCTTCTCACTATGCCTCTGGCCTCGTTTCCTGTTGTAAGTTCAGAATCCTTTATCCACATATCTCAGGGCCAGGAAGGTAATAAAGTTAGTAAGTAAGATTCCGAGTGGGGACTGGACGATGCCTGGTATTTGGTGGTCCGAGACAGGAACATTTCTGCAGGGAACTGTTTGGTATTTGCATTAAGTAAGCGAAGGTAGAGACCAAACAGCCACACGTTGGTAGTTTAGATCAGGGTGTGTTGTTGCCACGTGACTTCTGATGCCCATTTTAGGAAAAACTTCTGTGTTGGGCGCTTTGGGGATTTTAGAACTGCTGTTAAAGGACTTTAACTTTTCCTTTACTTTTCCTTCCCTCCAGTGGCCTTTTTGTGGTTCCCCAGACATTCCCAAAGTGAGTCCTTGACATGGGCTCTTCCTGGAATGAATGCTGGTCCGCCAGTTACTTCTTACTTTCACTTCGGTTTCCAGGCTCGTGTCCTCTCGCTTTCCAGGCCCAGCTTCTCTCCTTGTCTTCCCTACTCCGTTTCCCTTGTAGCACTATCATCATCTGATACGAAATATTTGTCACTTGCTTTCTTTCCTATTTATTGTATTGTCACTATGAGAATGTAGACTCCATAAAGTTCTTTTGGTCTCTTAACTCTTTTCTATGTCCCCCATGTCCAGAACAGTGGGATACAGTGTAGGTGCTCAGTAAATACTCGTTGTATGACTGAGTGAATTGATTTTTCCATTTTGGGATTCTCTGGAACTTAGGTGGATTAATTTATTTGTAGCATTTTGTTTTTGTTCCTGTGACCTCTATTCAGTTATTTCTATAACAGAACATGTTGCTACTTAAAGTCTTTTTTCTGCAGATTCTTGAAACGCTGTGTTTAGGTGTAGTTAATAAGCTTGACTTTTGCTACATTTGTTACATAATTGGGCTAGCGTTGTAAATTATACTGGTAGCACAAAAGGGTATGGGTTTTAGAAACTCCTTTTGTCCAGTTCTGCTGTTTCTTAGAGTTGCTATTTTAAAGTTCTTTAAAGTTACTATTTTAAGGGCCGCCTGGGTGGCTCAGTCGGTTAAGCATCCGATTTCGGCTCAGGTCATGATCTCGTGGCTCGTGGGTTCCAGCCCCGCATCAGGCTCTGTGCTGACAGCTCAGCGCCTGGAGCCTGCTTCCGATTCTGTCTCCCTCTCTCTGCCCCTCCCCCGACTCATACTCTGTCTCTCTCTCTCTCTCTCAAAAATAAACAAACATAGGGGCGCCTGGGTGGCTCAGTCGGTTAAGCATCTGACTTTGGCTCAGGTCATGATCTTGTGGTTCGTGGGTTCGAGCCCCGTGTCGGGCGCTGTGCTGACAGCTCAGAACCTGGAGCCTGTTTTGGATTCTGTGTCTCCCTCTCTCTCTGACCCTCCCCTGCTCCCACTCTGTTGTGCGCTTGCTCGCTCTCTCGCTCTCTCAAAAATAAATAAACATTAAAAAAAATTTTAAAACTAAACATAAAAATAAAATTATTTTAAGAGTTATTGCACTGGAAGAATTAGTATACTTTGTGCTTTTATTCTTTATATACACCTTGTGGTGATAGAGTTTGCTCAGGCAATGGAATTTGTCAGATCATTTTTTTGCCTGATGGTTTTGAAGTTTTATGTACAGTATTGGTAGAAGAAGATCCCTACTTAGAATAGCTTCTGCTGGGGGAGTTTAACTGCCTTTATTAAAATGTTGCTATTTCTTGTAACAATTTCCTAATTGTGTAGTTTATAGGCAAGCAATAAACAGCAAGATGTTTGAGGTGGACATGAAAATTGCTGCAATGCATGTAAAAAGAAAGCAACTCCATCAACTACTACCTAATCATGTTCTTCAGAAAAAGAAAAAGGTAAATTTAGCAAGTACTTAACAAAAGCGTTACTGACATAATGTTTTTACTGTATTCAGCCTATCAGTTACTCAGCGTTTAGACTCAGTAAGTCACACACATGAAGTAGATCACAGCAGGTGAAAAATCTGTTCTAGGGAGCAGCTCCATTATGTGAAACCTTGTTTCCAATCAATTTTCTTGCATGTACTTGATTCAGACCTCACACAGACATGGAGATGCTTCTTCACCCTTATTTGATATAAACGTATATTCTCTTTTCAAAATTTTCTACTGTCCATTTACTATCCCACCTGTAGCAGTACCTGATTTCTTTTCCTTTAAAAAGTAGACAAATTAGGTAAATTGTGGATCAAGTAAATTCTGTGGCTTGTTATAAAAATGGCTTTATTTTGTTAAGAATTATATACGTATATTGCTTAAAAATTAAGTTGTGGAGTATGAGAATCACAAGCAGAGCTGACCAGAATTAATGTTTTGTAGTTTATTGTTCTGGGAATGCTGCTTCCTGTTGAATAACTTATAGCTGTGTTTTTCTCGTTTGGACTTCTAGAGAATATATTAGAATTTTAGTGCAGAGATGACAATTAGATTTTTAACGTTATATGATTTCAAAAATAGACGGCTTATTTCTGTAACGGAATACTTAACACACTGCCGTGAAAATAATTGGACTAGAGCTATATGATATTAATATGTTTAGTTAGATGCAGATGAATATGTACTATTTAATAATTTTATCTAAAGTTTGCAAGTTTAAAAATGTAAAATGACATATTTTTTAAGAGAGAATAGGAAAGAAAAGTCTGTTAGAGAACGATGGCCACCACTTTTCAGGGTGATGGTTGGTCATCTGGGGCTGGGGCTGGGACAGAGGACGAAGGTAACACACAAAGGGCTTCAGCATCATAAGGTTTTGTGTCTTAGAGCATAGCGTTTATTATGGTACAAGCATCTGAGCCAAGGACGAGACTTTGTGGGTCAGCTGGCTCGATTTCAGGTTTCACGGCCTCCCAGCTGGGAGACTCGGGCCAATTCTGGACCAAACGTCATGTTCTTGATTCGCTTTTTCTCTAAAATGGAGATAATATTTGTATCTACCTCGTTAGGTATTTTGTAAGGATATTATAGGTACTCTGCGCTTGGCACATAGTGCGTGCTCATACTTGTTTCTGGTGTTCTCGTCGTAACTTTGGGGCAGAGGTACTTACTTGCCTTTTTATTTTGGTCTAAAATGCAGGTGTAAAAGGCATTTTCATTTTTAAAATGGCTTACCACAGTAAAGCCTTTATACGGCTTGTCATTCTCTTCTCAACCTGATGCTTTTTTATGAGTTAACTAAGTAATATGTAGAAAGTGATAAAATGTACTGCTGTTATTTCAAGCCATTTTATTTAATTGTTATAAAGCATACATAAAGTTTACCAGTGAACAATTTTATTTTTAAACTAAAGTGTCAAGTCAGACATTTGTCTTCTAATTGTCCCTTGGTGTTATTAATGAGTTTAAACAACTGCACTTAAATATGTATTTACTGCATGTAAAAATATGTAAACATTTTACGCATTTTCAGAAGTGAATGTAAATATAAATAGATATTTATATTGTTCTTTAACACTTACTTCCATTAAAACAGCTATTTATAACTGAGGTAATTAGATTTTCCAGGACCCTTGGTTCAGATTACCTTTTAAATTAAAATTCCTATCTAGGGGTGCCTGGGTGGCTCAGTTCGTTGAGTGTCGGACTCTTGATCTCAGCTTAGGTCTTGCTGTTAGTGTCGTAATAAGTTCATGCCCATGTTGGGCTCCGGGTTGGGCATGAAGCCTACTTTAAAAAAAAAAACCGAAAAACCAAAAACCCTCCTACATTGATACTTGGAGCAACTAAAGTATAGTTTAAGTAAATTTTTTTCTACTGCTTAAAGTTTTATCGACTTACACATAATCATCTGGAATTTGAAAAGAATTCTGAATGATCAGAAATTTATTATTTAGTCCAGACATTGTATTTATCAAATAAAGCTTAACTATAATCTTATCACCCAGTAACAGCTACTCTTCAGCATTTCAGTTTTATTTCTATATAGACCTTTCAGTGCACATAGGTAACCTATACATATGTATTTTTAAAAGGTTTTTGGTGATACTTGCCTTTTGTGACCTCCTCTTTGGGTGCTTATTATGTATCCAGATTACATTACATTACAAATACTATGTGGCTGCTTAGTATTTCTTTGTATAGCTATGGTATGCTTATATCTGTCCTTGATTTGACATCATTTGGATTATTTCTAGCCACTAGTAAAATAGTATTTTCTTGTTTTTAGAAGTATCTAGAAATCTAGATCCATGAAGCTTTTCTTTTAGACTCTTATTAATACCATCCTTTTATAAACTGCTATTTGCAAAGCACTGTACAAGTGTTTTTCTGTATTGAATACTACAACAGTCTACAAGTATGTCTTTTATAGGAGAAACAGAGTGGCTAAAAAACTTGCCCAAGGTTGTAGAGTAAGCAACATGACTTGAACCTAGGTTTCTCTCTTTAGTATGTTCTGTCTTTATCTCTTATTGGAAAGTTTCGATAGAACCTTTATGATTTCTTGGCATTGAAGTCTCTTGCCAAATTTGGTATAGATACAGAGGCAAAGCAGAGCAGCCGTTTTGTGTTCAGACCAACCAGTTAAAACCTCCACGTTCACAGATCATCCTCAGCAGTGGCCTGTTGTCTCATAGGTATTTTGATCACCTGGTCAGGCTGGTAACTGTAGAATTGAGTGTAATTTACTTCCTGTACAAATGTTTGGTGGAGAGTGAAATTGGTAGCATTTTTGTGTAGGAAAGATGCTCATTAGAAGATTTGTTTCACAACGCAACTGACTACGTGAACAAGTGGCATTACTTTCTCTTCCTCTCCCTTCTGCCAAATCTCATCTTCCCCGTTTGATCAGTAACTAGAGAGCACGCGCACATATGCACATACACGTAAATGGTGTATGGGTTTTTGTCAACAGTGCAATCCTTTCCATTAAAATGTTTCTGTAGAGGGTGCCTTGGGTGCCACAGTCTGTTAAGCATCCGACTGTTGAGTTTGGCTCAGGTCATGGTCTCATGGTTTGTGAGCTCAAGCCCTGCATCAGGCTCTGTGCTAATAGCTAATAGATTTTTCTGTCTGTCTCGCTCTGTCCCTGTCCTGCTTGAGCGTGTTCTCTCAAAATAAGTAAATAATACCTTTTTAAAAAAGAAGGAAAGGAAAAACAATTTAATAAAATGTTCCTGTAGGTAAATGAGCACCAAGGTTAAAAAGTATTCTGGAAAAAAAAAGAAGCTGAAGAAACTCCATTTGATATTGCAATACTATTGATTGTAGAAAGAGAAACCTAAGTTGTTTAGAAATCAATTTTCATCCCATATAACCATTCATAGTTTAAGTTTTATTTTGGCTTTCCTATATTAAATAACCTTTTTGAGTGCTTTGATTTTTGAGAAGCAAGACTAGCATTAGGATTTACATGTGGATATTAGCTTTCACTTTCACAAAATTTATTTTCACAGGAAAATTTATACTAGTGGATGTATCATGTTAAAATTCTAAGTTGGCGGTCAGAGCACCAGAAGTTCTTGCTTTGAGAGAAGCTCATTTATTTACAAATGTTTAGAAGTGGCGCTACACTGTACTTAGTTGATAATTTTTTTGAAATTACACTATTTTATATTCATTTCAGAATAATTAAAAATTGATTTAAAAATTGCTCATAAACCCAATAACCAGAGATCCTCGTTGCTAGTATTGTTTATCATCTAGACTGTTTTCCTAATACAGATGTCTATGTGTCTGTGTATATTCATAGTCCTCTGATTTAAGGTCCATCTGTTGCCACACGAGAGTGCTTTTTAGTGCGCAGCGTGTCTTAAAGACAGTGTGTACGTTTAGTTTTGCACCGTTTCTCCTGTTTTCTCCCGTGGAGGAACTGTCTTGTGGTCCGAGGCCTCTTGGAGGCCAGCAAGTGTACATCTCCCAAATGTTTGCCTTGTAAGTCAGCATGACACTTCTGGTTTTTCCGGACCTCATTCCTTTGTACTTTCTAATAGAAATCATTTATCAGAGTAAAAGATGTTGGTGTTTCAGAGATCTGGCTAAAATAAAGATACGTTTGAAATATATTTCAAATATTTAATTTATCTAATATTTAATTTAAAATAAAATTAAAAGTATTTAATTTTACTAATTGCAGCATTCAACGGAAGGTGTCAGATTGACACCTCTCAATGACAGCAGCCTCGACTTGTCTATGGACAGTGACAACAGCATGTCTGTGCCTTCACCTACTAGTGCTATGAAGACCAGTCCATTGAACAGTTCTGGCAGCTCTCAGGGGTAAGGCAGACGAGGGGATGAAGTGGAGTGGCTGTTGACTAAACACATTTGATGGATTCTCTCGTTAAAGTCATCTGTTTATTTTTCCCCATCTTCTGACTTTTTTAAAAACAGCAATTAAACTTATTTTGGGGAGGAAGTAATTATTTTTGTCCTGTTGTGTCGTACTTGTATTCCGTTTTTGGAACAGGTATGTCTTCATTCAGATACGAATGAATGTTAGCGCCGTAATCCCTCAAGTTTCCGACACAGATAGTTCCTGACTTTCGTGGTTTGACATTTTTTGACTTTATAATGATGCAAAAGCAGGACAAAGTCAGGAAAAACCATGCTTCGCATTTTGAATTTTGACCCTTTCTGGGACTAGCAACATACTGTGTACGATAGTCCCCGATGCCTGGCACCAGCAGAGAGCCCCGAGTCACAGGGTCAACGGCCGGTACCCAGACAGCCATTCTGCACCCATGCAACCATTCTGTTTTCCCTTTGGTACAGTATTCAGTAAATTACAAGAGGTATTCAGCACTTTATTATAAAGTAGGCTTTGTGTTAGGTGGTTTTGTCCAATTACAGGCTAACGTAAGTGTCCCGAGCATGTTTAAGGTAGGCTAGGCTAAGCTATGACGTTTGGTAGTTGGTTATGTGTATTAAATAGATTTTCGACTTAAGATATTTTCAACTTATGATGGCTTTAGTGGGATGTAATCCCAACTTAATCCAGAAGGAGCTGTATTGAGATATCTGCTAACCTTCAGTGAACTGTGTGGTGTGCTAAGGAGAACGGACAAGAGAGAAAACCACCTTTCTGTCCTGGAGCTGCTTCTATATGTGCAGCAGGAGAACATATCTATGAAAATATTAGGGGTCTCCTGAAGGAGGTGAAGATCTCTGTGGGCTGGTTTTAGTTACAGGAAACTTTTTTTTTATATATAAGTGGGAGAGGGGCAGAGAGAGAGAGAGAGAGAGAGAAAATCTCAAGCAGGCTGTGCTCTGTGAGCACAGAGCCCAGCACGGGACTTGATCCCGCTAACTAACTGTGAGATCGTGACCTGAGCTGAAATCAAGAGTCTGGTGCTCAACCAACTGAGCCACCCATGCACCCCTAAATATTTTTCTTACGAAAGAAAGACATGGCTATGGTGGCAAAAATTAGAACACAAAAAGCCATATTTATTTTTACTTCTGTAAATTCTTACGGTATATCCTTGCAGAGTCTTTTTTTGTTTGTTTTAATGGAAATAACTAGGGTATCTTCGAAGTGAGCTGTTTATGGTAGACTTCTCAGGTGCTGCTAATATTTTTAGTTGTGCCGATCATTTTGTTAATTAATGAGTTGATACTTAAAACTTGAGCAGTTTTGTGAATGCGTGTTATATTTCATATTTCGTATTTTAAGAAGCAGTTTTAAATATCGGATTGCTAGTTAAAATATAACCAATGGCAGAGGTGGAGGTTAGGATGATTCTTTGGACAAATACGCAGTAGGGGAAATGTAGATGTACAGTCAGATAGGGTCACTTTTCTTCTCTTGGCCTTTGAATGCGTGCTGTGTTTTTAGGCTAATTGTGCACAGTCTGAAGACTTCAGGCACGAACATGGATTCTAAATCTTGTAGTTTTTTTTAAATTTTTTTTTTTTTTAATGTTTTTATTTATTTTTGAGACAGAGAGAGGCAGAGCATGAGCAGGGGAGGGGCAGAGAGAGAGGGAGACACAGAATCCGAAGCAGGCTCCAGGCTCTGCGCTGTCAGCACAGAGCCCGACGCAGGGCTTGAACTCACAGACTGTGAGATCATGACCTGAGCCGAAGCCAGACGCTTAACCGACTGAGCCACCCAGGCACCCCTAAATCTTGTAGTTTTAAAAGCACTTCCCCATTTGTAGAGTCTTAATTTCTAGGGATTTTTTTTTCTTTTTTTTAAGTTTGAGTGTTCTTCCCCCCCCCCCGCCACAAAGAAGCAGACGTTTTAATAAGAGGTTTGGGGTTTGTATAGAAGCTTTTGTACTTTGAGTTTGTGCACATGTATGTAAATAGGCATACATGCTAGGTAACTTCAGAAGTTTTAATACTAGTTTCTTACATAATAGTAATCTTCTGTAAGTAACTTCTGGATTTTAAGTTATAATTGTGTATTTGCTTAGCAAACTTGGAGTATTTATTATACACTAGCCATTTTGCTAGCTATTTCTGGGTTTCTCCTGCATCTGTGGTGCTCCTCTGGCCAGCTGTCCCTTTCTGTTTAAGACACTAGATGTGTGTGCCCTCTCCACAGTCCTGTGTCCTTGTCGTCTTCCTCGGTGGGGGGAGGGGGGAACGGGGAACCCCTGTGCTTGTTGATGTCTGGGCTTCCCTGTACCGGTGAACTCTCCAGAGCTTTAGTGAGCTGACTGCTCTGGTTGCACCTGAATGTCATGCAGGCACTGAAACACAAAGTCCTTTTCTGTTGCCGCCTTGTCCTGGCGTCGTTGTTCCACGGTTGGCAGAGAGAGTGACAGTCTTTACAGAGGACTTTGTGCTTTGGTTTTTCTTCGGGGGGGGGGGGGAAGTAATTAAGATGAGATTATTTAACTACGATAGGATTGATTTGAGACAGAAAAGTTGAAGAGATAGGAAAGTAAAGGATGAAGGGTTTGAGTTTGCTGAGATGACAGGAGGCAGTGGGATCCAGAACCTAGAAGAGGAGGGATGGCTTTGAAAGCCTTTGTTGTTTACCTGGGTCACTGGGTGGTCTTTTAGGGTGTTATGAACCCTTAGATTTTGTAGGCAGAAACTACAAAGTTTCTACCTTTGTAGAAAGGTAGAAATAAGAAATTTCTTATTTCTTATTTATAGCGTTTGACAGAGTTTTCTTATACCCCACATCAGTTAAGTCTGTTTCCCCAAATCAGATACGATCAGGTTTGTTGTTGTTGTTGTTGTTGTTGTTGTTGTTTAAAACTACCCTGTCTAGGGGCACCTGGGTGGCTTAGTTGGTTAAGGGTCCGACTTCGGCTCAGGTCATGATCCCGCGGTTTGTTAAGTGTGAAGCCCGTGTCAGGTTCTGTACTGGCAGCTTGGGGCCTGGAGCCTGCTTTGGATTCTGTGTCTCCTCTCTCTGCCCCTCCCCCACTCTTGCTCTCGCGTGCTCTCTCTCTGTCTCTCTCAAAAATAAACATTAAAAAAAGAACTGTCCTATCTAATATGCTAGTCACTAGCCACAAGTAGAGATTTAAATTTATTAAAATCATATAAAATTATTCCTTGTTTTGCCAGCCATGTTTCAAGTGCAGAGTAGCTACATGTGAACAGTGATTCCCGTAATGGACAGCACAGCTCTAAGAGTTCTGTGGGACAGCACTGCTCTAGAATGTCTGTGTGCTTTTGGTTGTTGGCTACATTTTATCAAAGTCAGTTACTGATGTATATGTAGAAGTAAAACTAAAGAATCATTTCCTTTAGAAAATAACTTCGCATATTAAATTTTGTTATAGAATTTTATTTTATATTTCACTGTTTTGTTTTTCTTTCTTTCTTTCTTTTCTTTTCTTTTCTTTTCTTTTCTTTTCTTTTCTTTCTTTTCTTTCTTTTCTTTCTTTTCTTTCTTTTAGCAGAAACAGTCCTGCTCCAGCTGTAACAGCAGCATCTGTGACCAACATACAGGCTACTGAAGTTTCTGTGCCACAAGTAAATTCCAGTGAAAGCTCAGGGGGTAAGGTGATGGGGTTGACAGGCTTGAGAATATTTACACTGTATTTGGTTTTATCCTTCGTTTTGCAAGATGGCTTTATTTGTTGATTAAGTTGCCTGAATTCAGTTGTTTGACACTGTCGTATCAGTGAAATAAAATTCAGAGACCTAAATAAAGCTTTACTTGTACCTTGCTGTTAATATGATTTATTGTAATTTTTGTGTGTTCATGTACTTGACCTTCTTAGGTACATCGAGTGAAAGCATTCCTCAAACTGCCACACAGCCAGCCATTTCACCACCACCAAAGCCTACGGTCTCCAGAGTTGTTTCTTCAACACGTCTGGTAAACCCACCACCTAGACCTTCAGGAAATGCAGCAACAAAAATACCTAATCCTATAGTAGGAGTCAAGAGGACATCCTCACCTCATAAAGAAGAGAGCCCCAAGAAAACCAAAACAGAAGAGGTATCTATATATTAGTTAGCCATGGGAATACCAGCCTGCGTATTTTAAAATCCAGTGGAAGAAAATCTTTGTGAGCCAAAATTGAGAAGCAGCAAGGAAGAATGCTTTAGAAAATCTTTACATAGCACTTTAGGGCCATAGTCTCTCTTCACCCTTCCTACTCCTCCCCGTGACAACCTCTTCCATAAAGCTGTGCCTCTCATTTACAAGTAGCTTGTCTCGTCCATAATACAGTGTAGCATGGGCTTCCACGTCAGTCATCCTCATTTATTATTCTCTTGTAACTCTGTCTTTTGTGTGCGCTAATCCTTCGATAGCGCCTTTGGACACAGTTCTGTGATTGAAATGGGTTTTGGAGCTTCTTACACTGTACTCGGGATTATAGGGTTACTAAATTTGAGAGGTTTTCAGGGAATTCTTAGTGAATGAGTAACCAAAAGTTGCCAAGTCCGATTAACTTTGAGACCTTGGATGACTGCTTCCTCTAACCTTCAGGAAATTTTCTAGCAGTACTCTCATTTTTTTGTAAGTGGCCAGTTTACCTTGTCAGGGTCTCCGTTTAGGAAAACCATTGAAGTGCACATTGTTTTGGTGTGGGTCTGAAAATATGAAATAGAAGTAAGTAGCCTCGTTACACAATTTTGTTGCTCCCTGGAGTCACTCTATTGTTGTTTTGCTATTAGCGAGACAAGTCATCAATGCCCCCAGAGGTGACACTCCAGAAACTCCCAATTTCATTGTGACTTTTGGCTGATAAGTTGTTACTTAGGAGTTTACTCATTTCACCAAAGTTTCTTTAGAAGGAGGAGTGGGGTGGGGGGGGGGGGGTGGGGATCTGGATTTTCTCATGGGAATGTTTTAATCTGTACTAGTGAAAAATGATTGTCTCTAATTTGTAAGTGTTCTGTTCCCCAGCTTACTCTGAAACCTTTTGTTTTAGGTTTTTGTTTTTTTTTCTTTTTGAAATAGTCATTATTAAGTAAATATGAATAATGTGATGAATTTTGTCACCCTAATGATGCTAAATGAAGAGTGAATATATTATATCCTATCTTACAACATGCATTCCGAAAACCCATCTGCATACTTACTTCTCAAGGCAGTGATTTTCGGTGTTGGTTGTACATCAGAATTTTTCAGCGTTTTTTCCCCCCCTCCTGGTATAGATTTTATGGAGGCCTCCAGATACCCTGAATCAGAGATTCCGGGGGTTAGGCCCTGGAATCTTTTCAGGAAAGCCCGAGTGCTCCAGGACTGTCGTGCAGCAACCTGAAAATGTGCCAGTTCTGGTCGCTCCACGTTCTGTCTGTTGGTGCTTGTTTGCAGTTGGCAGAGCATTTCAGAATTCATGTTTCTTTTTATCTTAGTAAAGTATATTAAGCATAACTCTAGATGCCTGCTCATTCTGTGCCCTTACTGTTAATGGTTTAATTCTTTTAATGGCTCCCTGAGAGCTCTGACTCCCTGTGTCTTGGCACAGTGTTTGTACTTCGGTTTGCACTTACCTTGGTAGAAAACACTCATGTTTCCCGTCTAGTTAGAGAGGCAGTAGGAATATAGAATTATCGCACTTGGTATGGAAAATTCTGAATACATACCCAAGAGAATCATTTCGTGTACCCATTATGTGGCTTCAGGTATAAGGGACTCTGCCAGTTCCTATACCCTTAATTCTTCATCCTTTTCCATTTCCCTTTGTACTTGGGTTATTTAGATTCAAAATCCAGACATCCTGTCACTTCAGTAGTATTTTTAAAATCCTCTAAAAGGTAAGGATTACAAAAAACAGCTTAAAATAAACCTAACCCGCCTAGAAAAATGAAATTCATTAATACCGTATATCTAGTCAGTGCTCACATGCCCCTGATTGCCTCATCATTGATTTTTTTTTTTTTTTTTTTCTTTAAAAGTCTTTATTTGTTCCAGTCTGGAACTAAGTAAGATCTCTGTGTAGCTATTGAATGATGTCCCTTAAGTATTCTTTAAAATACAGATTTCCCTCCCTTTTTTCCTTGCAGTTTTTGGTTTTTGTTTTTGTTTTGTTTTCTTAGGTTTTCTCACAGTCTAGGTTTTGCTTATGGAAACTCCATGGAGTTGACTAACAAAAACAATTTTACAATATAAAAGAGATTTTAGGTTATCTCCTAGACTGATCTCATTTCCTGGAAGAGGAACTTGAGTTTCAGTGGCTTTTCCGTTTATAAAGCTAATTAAAGTCAGGGTTGGGGTTAGAACCCAGGGCTAAGTCTCACGGTGCTAAAGCAGAGGATTGTTATGAATATACTAATTTTGAAGCTCTCCTAAACCGGGTGTTTTATTCTCTGTTAGTGAGTACTTGATATTAGAAATTTTAGCAAACCAGAAAGAAACCACAGGTCTTAATAGTATACTAACATGCATTGAGACGGGAGGGTTTCAGGAATTGTCAGGGAGTTTACGTCTGCTTAATTTGCATCATATGCAAAGGCTTTACAAATACATATAAATGGTAAGAATGGAATGTAAGATAAAAATAGAAAAATGTTTGACCCAGATTATATGGTTCAGTGATGCTATATATGTATTTTTAAACTTACGGAAAATTTCAAACATGAACAAAATTACAATGAACAGTCCTGTTTATATCACTTAGCTTCAGCAGTTGAGCACCTCATGGCCAGCCCTCTTCATCCACACATCTGATTCCTTTCCCATTGTTATGAGGCAAATCCCAGGCATATCATTTCAGCCAGAAATATTTCTGTGTATAGTAAAGGTCAAGACTTCTAAAAACACAACTACAGTATATTATTACCACATGTGTGCGTGTATTTGTATGTGTACACACACACACACACACACACACACACACACACACACACACCAGTATAGTTGCCAATATTAGCAATAATTCTGAAGTGTTAACATATCCAGTCAGTGTTGAAATTTGCCCAGTTGTGGCACATTACTGTTCTTTAAGTTTGTAATGTTTGCAGGATGCAGATAAGGTCCTTATTGGAATTGGTTTATATTGTTGTTAAATCTCTCCCACTCATAGAAGCTCTGTGGTTTCTATGTCTTGTTTTAAAGCCACATTTAAAATTAAAAGTTCGGCCAGTAAATACAGCAGAGAAGTTAGTGTTAAAAAATAGTTTTTCTTAAGAAAGTGACATTAATTGCAAGTGACTGCAGGAACGGGAAAGTAGAGTAACTTTTGACTCCTCCTTTCCCTCCTTTACCAGAAACGAGTTGGTTTTGAATAGAATTATAATAAATTAAAAAATTAAGACCAGAAGAAAGCACTCTTCTTCAGGATGTTAATAAGTTTTACTAAGCCAGGGGGATTGTGTGGTTAATTAAGTTTGGGAAAGCTAAAGAGGTATTCCTTCTTGAACTTCTCAGAATCTTTTATGTGCCAATATATGCGTGAATCTCCTAAAAAGGGGGCGGAGGTGGTGTGATAGTGTTCAAGTTTGTAAATTATTTGATCAAAGAACTCTTTTTTTTCTCTTCCTTACAAAAAGTATTTTCTGAAACTCGTGGTTTTGGGGAATGTACTTAGGTGGTATTGATCAACAGTAACAGTTTTCTTCGTATTCTTTTTAAGTTTGGAAGATACTGAAGCCAAATTAAATATGTTACATTAAAATTTTTTTTCAAGTGAGCGAGTAATCTATTTTAAGGCCATAATGGATCTTACAGGTTAAATTATTTTATAATTTATTTTATAATTTATAATTTATTTGAATTTTAAAAAATTAAATTTTTTTTATCAATTAAAGCATTGATTGGCAAGTAATCTAAATTTTTCATTTTAGAGAATAAAGCTTTTTTTTTCAAAAACAGGATGAAACAAGCGAAGATGCTAACTGTCTTGCTTTGAGTGGACATGATAAAACAGAAACAAAGGTATATTAATTTAGCCTTGGAATACATACACGATTAAGAGTACAGAAGATGTGCTAAAAATGTCTCTAGAATATTGTACTGTCTTTTGTTCTGTAGGCTTTAGGTTGTTTGCAGTATTGTTTTTAGAGAAGTGTTTGTCCCTTTTGAATGTTAATTTATAGTGCTGAAATTGAATTTTTCAAATGTGTGAGCTCCTTACTGAAGGCACAGTAATCTGGGTGGACCCTGAGTGGAACAGCAGGACGAGTGAGACATGTTCGGTACCTTTAAAAGAACTTATAATCAAGCAGAGAAGATAGGAGGTAGATGCAACTAATCACATTACCAGAGAAGATCAAAGTAATGGAGGCTGCAGGCGTGGGGAGGGCAGGAGGGCAGGAACGGTGGGCAAGAGGCTTCGTAGAAGGACCACGTATGAAGTGTTTGAGGCGGTTCTTGAAGGGTATATAGGATTGGGGGCATGACGAGAAGTGAGAAGGTCATTTCACGATTGGGGTGTGTGCGTTTAGAGAATGTCTTTGGCAGAACGTTTTAGTCTGAGCCTTCTGGGGTGCGTGGGGCTTGAGGTGAGGTAGATGAGGTGAGAGAGAGTGGTTTAGCCAAGCCACATTAGACTTCGAACATCTTTTTTTTTTTGAAATTGGAATGTACTGAAGGCTTTTAACTTTTTCCTTGTATTGTAGAAAATTTGGAAATACTTTCCCCAAATTATTCCCATAATTGATATTTTAGCGTGTGTTCTTTTGATGTCTTTATAGAATTTATTTGGGCATACGTGCCAGTGCCTTCTACCTTCCAACCTTTACTCTGTAAACCAGGAAAAACTGTTCCTGTGATTACATAATTCACAAAATATTAACGGCTGTTTAGAATGCTGTCTCAAAGCCATTACTATATTTTATTCAACCAGTTCCCTATTTTTAGCGATTGTTTCTGTTAAAAAAAAATTGTTCTTTTCTATTGTCATATTGACTGTAGCTAAATACCTGGCATCCATTTATGTTTATTAGAATAAATTAACGAAAGGAATTACTGAGGCAGATCATACACTTACTTTTAAGACTTACAACATTTTGCCAGTTTGTCCTTCGGAAAGCCTGCACTTCTTCCATTTCTGTTACCTACACCCTGTTTACCCCTTTCTGTTTCGTAAGAGAAAATTGCCATTTCATTGTTTTTTTGTATATGTTGTTTTGTAGAAATTCAAATATTTATGTTTATTTTCATCTTTGTGTGTATGTATGTATTATTTTGCTTTGTGCACACCTTTAAAAAAGTTCAGAGGAATGACATGGTTTGCCCTGTCTTTTCTGATAATAGAGTAGATCAGTGCATTGATTATTGAGGAGGGGAGGAGAAACCAAAAAAAAAAAAAAAAGAGAGAGAGAGAGAGAAATGTTCTAGGGACTTTTTTTTTACTTTTAATTAAAGGTGTGGGAGCAGTTTTTGTCCTTTTGGGTAATTTTATTTAATAATAGTAACTGGGTTTTTTTCACATAGCCAAGAGCTTGGGTTTGTATTATGTTAATTACTGTCTAGGCAACATTTCGTAATGTGCCTGTGTGTATCTTTAGTGATTATTTTCTTCAGATGCCCAAGTTGGAGGTAGTTGGAAAGTCATGAGAGATTCTGACCATGCCTATAGAATTTAAGTAGGCAAGTAGAAATTTATGTGTATCTGACATGATGAAAGAGCCTACGGCGAGGCTTACTAGATGAGTTTGTAATGTAGTCCCATCTTTCTCTTGACCCTCTTGTCTTCCAATTTGTCTTCTTTATTAGCCACCAAACCCAGTTGTGTTCTTTTATTCTTTTTTAAGTCTCTTTCCTCCCCCGTCCTCTTTGTCTCACAGGAACAACTTGATACAGAGACAAGTACAACTCAATCAGAAACTATTCAGACAGCGGCTTCTCTGTTGGCCTCTCAGGTACTAAGTGCAAAAAGCAAGGAGAGTTTTATAAATGTTGTTAAGATTAGTGGGGTATAATGAACTAAAATGAGCATATGCCAAAGACCCTTAAGATTATCTTTGTGACAGTAACTACTTGTATCGTAGTATAAAGCTAGAGCACTGGATTTAATGGGACCGTCTTTGCACTGTCCAGATGCCGACTCCTCCCTCTGTGTATTATTTGATACTGCAAATCATTTAAATCCTCAGTAGTCACAGGATGCAGTATTCTTACAGAGGTTTTCTTTATAGGTCAGAGTGAATTTTAAATTACGGTAGAACCGAAAACCATTCTTTGTGGATCTTTTTGTGAGGTTGATAAGTTTTTTTTTTTTTAATTTTTTTTATTTTTAAAATGTGTTTCTGTCTCACATTTTACTTCTGATTTTCAATTATTAATTTAATGTAACCCATAATTCTTTAAAATTATTTTTTCATTTGTCCTAGAAATTCTCTCCGTGGTAGTCCCTTGCATACAGTAGGCACCTGGAATCTTTTTTTAAATAGTGATTTGGGAACCTTCATTTTGTTTGTGAAACAGTTGTTCAGATTGATTCTACTTCAACGTCTGGGTCACACTCTGACACGAAGTAAATATTTTCTTTACGTGCACATTGAGCTGGTGACCCTCGGGAGGTCGGTGTTGCTCACAGCAAAGCTGCTGAGCTGAGGCAGTGGTATTTCGCTGCTTTGTGAGGTTCGGGGTTATTTTAACGTGATGATGTTAAAATGTGTTTTTGCTGACCATTAGCCCTCATAGCCTCTAAAGAGAGAACCGTCGTGTTCACTTTCTGGAATGTCTTTTATTTCCATAACTTTTATCTAATAAAAAGTCGGGGTGGAGGAAGTAACTAAAACAGCATTAGGAAATGTGCTTGGTACTGATCCGTGGACAAAGCTGTTCAGCAGTCGTGAACTCCTGGGATGCGATTTGCATGTCTTTTGGCCTCTGCCGCACTACTCTGGAGAACGGTTCTCATAGTTGTGCCTTACCAATAAGTTCATCCCTATCGTGATCAGTACTCGTGGGTGTTTGCCTTTTTGGGTACATTTAGGAGGGAGTAAAACTTACATTCTAATGTAAACATTCCTAGAGCCATTGAGAGAGAAAACACCCAGTTATAAAAAGAGTGATTGTGTAGATGACAAGCAAGTACATCCCTTTATTTGGTAATAGAAGCGGTGTCTGTCTTTCTGGGGAGAGGATTATAATATTGTAGCTGTGTGTAACAAAGAGTCCTTACGCTTTGAGATAAACTTGAAATACAAAATGTTAGGATCTCTGGGATCTGCTTCCAAGGAAGCTGGGGGTGAAGGTGAGAGAGGGGTGGTTGGCTCTGGTTGGGCCACCGGCGAAGGTAACGGCCAAGTGGGGATTCATCAGCTAATGTGCTCTGCTTGTGTGGATGCCTGGAATTTCCCATAATAAAACACTTAAACATTTATCTCTGTTTTTGAATGTTAACAGAGGCGTGTGATTTAATCCTTTTTTGACATGAAACTTTGCTAAAATTTAGAGTAATTAAATTCTGGCTCAGCTGTATCGATTTTTACAATTTTTACGGTCAGAAAATGATAAATTGGTAACTGCTGCTCCTGTGTAGAAGGTGAATTTTAAGTGTTCTCCCACATGGGGGTGCTCCAATACCAGTTAATGCTACAGCTCTTAGTGCTGTTGCGAGTAAATATAGTTCAACGTGAATTTAATAACGATATGACAGGTCATTCTTAGAGCAGCGTGTTTATAAATCTGTGTTTTAAATTACTTAGGAGTTTTCTGTGTATTGCTAAAATATGCCTCCTTTATTATTTGAAAATTTCTACAAGTGTGGAACAAATCATTTCACAGTAATAGTCGTGTTTATTTTCACCTCATTTTTGTTTCTCTTAAAATTTTTAATACGTCTATGGTAAGGTCCCATCCATTTCTTAGAAAGTAAAGCAGTGGAAAGTAAATCTCGTTTTTAAGTTACAGTGCTTTGAACAATGTTGTGTTCTTTGCTTTCGTTCTCAGAAAACATCCAGTACAGACCTTTCTGATATCCCTGCTCTCCCTGCAAATCCTATTCCTGTTATCAAGAATTCAATAAAACTGAGATTGAATCGGTAAAAACAACCTCAGGGGTCCATAAACAATATCTGCCAACTCAACCTGTTGTCTTCAAATGCTAAAAAAGGAGAATGGAGGGTACAAGACTAGACATGACTGAAAATGGATTTAGGTTTTTTTTGTGACCTCCCTTACTGGGCTAATCGGCACTTGATCGGAAGTCCAGGTTAGTATGTGAAGCCAGGAGTACTATTATTATTGTGTTAGCAACAGTTACATTAACGATTTCAAAAAATTACTGCCTTTAAAAAAAAGAAAAAAAAACACCTCAAGCTATATTTGTATCCATAATTGACATCTGGATTGGGTTTATGTTTGATGCATTGTTTGGAAAATTTGCAATACAAACTGGCATAAGAATTCCTTGTTCGATGATGCACTTTTATGTAATTTTTTTATTAGAAAGGAGAACTAATTTTAGATTTTCGGCCTGATGGATTTTCATTTTTTTCCTGAAAACTTTCCTTTACCATTAGTCTGCAAACTGGATACTGTCGTGCAGCGGTATCCTGTTCTACTTGAGGGAAAGGGTAAGAGTACGTCTCGTTCAGTCCCTGTGCGGGAGCTCGAACCCTTACAAATGAAATGTCAATCCTAGGGTATATATTTGACATGGAGAGAATAATTAGGAAATAGTTGGTTTTGATGGGGTCATGATTAAGAAATGATATATTGGTTTTATTTATAGAATTGTTCAGAGTGCATACAAATCAGCGATCAGCCAGCGACTGTGTTTCTTTGAGCTTGTTAAAGCTCCACGTTTCTTTTGCCTTCAACCTGTTTGTCTTTGAAACAAAGCTTTTTGCTCCCCGCCCCTTTTCTTTTCCCTTTCTGCTTGTACGCAGTAAGGTAGAACTTGATTTCATAAAAAACAAAATGCCAGTATTTTCTTAAGCCATGATGTGAAACCAATGATCCTGTGGCCACATGGCACAGAACACTAAATTTTGGTCCCGTGGCTGAGACTTGAGGGTGACTAGAAGTCATGCCTGTGGACTGTGACGACCTGTCTCGGAAGGCCATTTGATCTCTGAGTATGCGGAATTTTGTACACTCCACGGAACTCTTCTCTGTAGTGAAGTTGATTTTCAATTTTAGACATGTGGGCAAAAAGGCATTTTCTCCAAGAATTTTAAACTAATTTTTATTTTTAAATGGTTGACCGAAATTTGTCAGTAAATTTTACATGTAGAAACATTTTAAAAATCATTTCTAGCAAGCACTTGGCATCTAGTCAGCCCTCTACTCCTTTTTCATTTTGTCTCATCCGATCAGTAGATTAGGAACTCCTTTCTTTAAAGAAAACAAATCCTCATAATTAAGCAGCAGAATATCCGTCTTCACGAAGTATGAGGGATGCCAGATGTTGATAAACTTAGTTACACTTTTCTTAATCTGGACAAAGCAAACCTAACAGATTTTTCTGATGAGCATGTTTTATGAATCTTCCATTGTGCTCCATTCTATCACATGTGCATTTTTCATGTTAAACTGCAGTTACTTAAACTCTTCCCCTATCCTTCTAAATTAATTTTCCAAAGTTGGAGTGTAGTCTTTCCCCTTAGGCTATGCATTAATGGAGGCTTTCTTTTCACCGTACCTTATAACGTCTAGTAGACCGTGTTTCCGCTTCCCACATCTTCGCTCCGCACAGTCACCTTGCCCTTCCTCCCACGCCACCTAAGGAAAAAAAAAAAAAAAAAAAAGATGGTCATGCTAACAGGTGAAGTGTACAAGGTGTCTGTGTGTTTTGTGTAGCTTCAGAGTTAGACTGAAATTGCCAGGCACAGATTTAGTCTTGTCATTTTGTTTACACATCGGGGGAAAACAATTCAGTTTATTAAACGTTTCATGTAACTGCACCCAAGTTTTGCCAAGCTGGAAACTTGGACCTTTTCTGTGTAGTGACTTTTTAATTCTAGTTTTCATAACCTGGAGGTCAGACTGTTGCTTTCGCATGATGTATGTAGTGTCTCATGACTGGAGTTTGCTTTGTTTTATAGTATCTGTACTCCTTGTATTTTTCAAGAGCTATTTTGTAAACAGATGATGTATTTCTCCATTGAAAACACAATAAAAAAAAAAAACAGCACAATCCCACAGTTGGCTGGTTTCTTCGGACTGACTTGATTTCTTTTGTTTTTTCAGCGGTACATTGGTTATACTTACAACTTTATGGGACGGCTGTCAGCGAAGATTGGCAAAGGAGTTTACTTAGGTTACCTTGACAAAGGATTTGCTTCTTGTTAACGTATGCTTAGCAGTGGCAGTCTAGTAATGATCGGTACCTTATATAATCAGTATTTTTCCTATACATGATCATTATAAGGAGGAAAATGTGAATATAGTTACTATTAATTCACTCTCAGCTGCCCCACTGGCTACAGTATTTGTGTACGTAGACACTATACCTCTTCTGCATATTTGTCTCAATCGTGTGGACCGTGTACTGCTGATGCGTTTCTTTTCCAAAGCTGTTGGTGTTCCATGCGATCGGTCCTCTGTCTCTCGTGTCAGCAGGTGGCGCTGTTGTTTTTCAGTGACTTGAGGATTCTAGACCACAACCAGCTGAGATCTCCTGTTTCTCATTTTGCTAAACCCAAACCAGATACTGCTTCTCTTAACCCCCCCAAATGCTCAACGTTGCATACTGAAGTCGTGGGGAAAGAGGGAACTGCTTCATATGTTTGTAGTGGCCCGCTCTCGAGTATGGCTATCTTAAGTGCTTCTAGGGGAGGGGCGGACCTCCCGAGGTAAAAGCCGTTGTTCTCCCGGACACGCATTTGTGTGTATTTCGTTCCTGAAATTCCAAATCCTTATACCTTTATTATATACATCTATACATCTTATGTGTGTGTATAACAATTTACGACTGCAACACGGGATAACTTCTTATTAAACTTCCGGGGCTGTTCAGTAAAAGGGAAAATACTGTAAAAATTATCCTTGACTCCGTTGTTCACACCTACAGAATTGAACTTGCTGGACTTCTTCTACCTAGACAGACACTTAAACATGGGACTGAATATCACACTTTCTGACTTTGGTCACCTACGTGGTCTTTGGGCTTTTCATGCATCTTGCTGAATTAGCAAAATACGTGAAAGTTGTGTGTTTTGTGGCTCTGGGTATATTCTGGAATAAAGTTTGTATTTTTCTAATTAACACCTCTGTGTTTTTCTCCACACAGAAAAATGTTTTAGAGCTCTCTGCGTAGTATTAGTTCTGGCTGCAGTCAAGGTGGCAATAAGTGATCAGCAGCTCCAAGTAGCAATTGGTGTATGAAAGGGTAAATCGTTAATATACACAAGTTTGTAGACCGAGCCCTGGGAGTACTAACTGCCTGTGCACTTAAATGCATTTGCCCAAAAAGAGAAACGGTTTCTCTAAAAAGGCATTGAATAACCTTGTGGATAGACTTTTGCCTATTTTAATTCTAATTCTAATAAAAGAACAGCACAAGGAAAATTAGTTGCTTTTAGCCTGAATTGCATGTTTTGTTTTAAATTCTCCACCTTACTCCTTTCCTGGTAGTTTTTCTTCAAACCAGAATCACAAATGGATGCTGTCTTCACTTAGACCTGAACTTGGTACCCGAGGTGTTAAGTGTGCTCTGTAATAAACGTGACTTTGAGTCATACCGTGACAAGTGGCCTGTTTAATTCTGTGCAGTGTGTGTTTTGTATTGGTCTGATCCATTTATTCATCCTTTCTCTGTACGTACCAGTTGAAACATTCTCGTGACATTTTATGTGGCTTTATTGGCATCAGTATTTCTGAGCCGTGTATTTTACAAGTGGTTGTATATACTTCATCCTAGAAGTGATTTCGTGTACTTGGGAGTCTTCAGCCCCTGTTCCTCTTCCTCAGAGACACACTTTTGTCTCCGGGGCCTGTGGACATCACTGCGGCTGATCGGCGACCAAGCGTATATGATTTCGTCGAAAGGGATGGAGTTTGAAGCACACTACCTGCCCCCCCCCCCCCCCCCGCCATCTCCTAGTTCACAGGCCTTTCCTTGAAAATGTAGAATTAAGGCTCTGCTCAGGTTCACATTTCAGAAAGATCACATGCGGGTGAAAGGTGGTAATTTTGGCTCCTGTGCTTTTTTTCCACAGTGAACCTTCTTTAAAGGCTTCCCATTCTCAGAAAGCGAAAAATCCTATCGACAGGGCAGAGTGTTGTTGAGGGCTTAGAGTTTAACCAGCTGTTTAAAATGTGAACTTTTAAATGAGGCACTGCATTCCCTTTCGTTCTGTTCTGGGTATCTATGTGCTGCACTCGTAGGATGGGAAATGGGTCATCTTTCGAAATGAAAAATAGAAATCTGTTGTGTGCTTGAATAGAAGCTTTACATTTTTTGCTATATTTCTAAGGTACAGGATAATCCCTTAATCAAAAATTGTTTTCTCCTTGCCACCCCACTTAGAGTTTCTGTTTACCTGTGTTATTTTTTAGTCGGGACAATGGATTTATGCTGCACCTTCCACACTCCCGCTTTCTGAGGTGCCAGAATTGACCAGGGAAAGCCTCCGAATGTGTGGGTTTTGTTTTACATTGTGAAATAAACAGCCAGGGGCTAGAAGCCCCTGAGCTGATTGACCCTGGGCTTGAACTTGCCACTGACGCTTGGACTTAGCAGAGTTCTTTTTCCCAGCTGAGCACAGACCCCACAGCCATAAGGCCTACCTGAGACCTACCACAGCAAAAACACATTATTTGGAACAGTATAGATTCAGTTACATAGTATCCTAGCCCTTCGGTACATTTCATACCCATTGTTTTATCTGTACTTGAATATTTTTCAAACTGCTGCATCAATGGTTTGAAATAGATTAACGAGAAAGCCATTAAGTTTAAGGTTTAAGTCTCAGGCTGAGTATAATGTAATTAACAGTTAAAGTGACAACGCATCACCTCGTGTAAGTCTCCGGCATCTCAGTATTTGGAAGTATCCAGACCGTATACTCTGTTCTCACCTAAAGTGGATGTTTTTTAATTTCATGTCCGTCATTATGACCTGATTTTTTTTTTTTAAATCTCTTTCTCAGAAATACTTTGTAAGCCCTTTAGAAGCATTTCTTTTAATTAATTTGTATGATGCTATTTTCTGATTCAACAGATTTCAATCTGAAAATACGTATTTTGAATAATTCAAGAATTTTAGTTTTATGGGTTTCTTACAGCTCATTGCAGTTAGTTCAGTCTTGTGTGTTTTCTAATAATGTCAGAGTCCCTAAGATCGTTAAAACATTTTTTTTAAACAATTTTTCCTTTAAGAAGACTTACGTCAATGCAAAATAACAGTTATTTCTGGGGAGTAAAATGATCTCGTGCCACGGCCGTTCCCCTCTGCATCCCCATATATACATGCATATGTGGGTGTCTGGGTTCTTTTCAAATTTCAGGCATAAGAAAGTAGGTGTATGTATTTTACTGTAATAATGCAAAATGTCCCAACTTTGTGCCTGTTCCTTGTGGATGCTGTCTCTCTCTTGGCACGACACCCTCCTTACAAACTTTCACACTGTGTGGTGCCTGGTGCTATGTGATTTCCAGAAATCTGGCATGAGAATTGGTCCTTGTTTGCGTTTTCTGACTGCAGTGGAGCTGTTAATAAAGAGATTGATGATAAAGTTGTTGAAAAGAGACAGTTGGGCAGAACTGCTCCCCATGAGTGACAGAGGGCATGATCCGCCTTCACAGCCAAGAAGGCTGCCCCCAGCAGAGAACCGACCGTGCCTGCACACTGTGCCAACACTATTAGAAGAGCTTTGCTCCCCTATTAGGCTACTACGTCTTTTTAATCTAGACTGGCCTCCCATTCCCACTTTTATCCTAAAGTTCGTGGAATGAGTGCTCAGGACGTATTCTTTGCAAATAGGACACACATACTTCCCAATGTAAAGTAATTATCTTTGCAGATTCTTAAGAACACTTAATCATAGGGGCGCCTGGGTGGCGCAGTCGGTTAAGCGTCCGACTTCAGCCAGGTCACGATCTCGCGGTCCGTGAGTTCGAGCCCCGCGTCGGGCTCTGGGCTGATGGCTCAGAGCCTGGAGCCTGTTTCCGATTCTGTGTCTCCCTCTCTCTCTGCCCCTCCCCCGTTCATGCTCTGTCTCTCTCTGTCCCAAAAATAAAATAAACATTGAAAAAAAAAAAAAAAAAAAAAAATAAAAAGAACACTTAATCATCCATCCGAATTTGGCTTTGTAAAACTAAGTTTTATTTAGAAACGAGGACTACAGTTTTTGCAGAAAGCCTATTTTCTTCCAGACAGCAGCCTCCTCAAAATCTTTAGTTTGACAGTCTCAAGAATGAGCTTTGGCCGGAGTAAGTATTGATTAGTGTATGGGTTGTTAAATACCTTAGTCAATAGCGATTATAATTGTGTGTGTGTTTCACCTATCACTGTTAGGAAGCTTAGGTTGCTGGCATTCAAGTAAGCTGTTGCGTTTTGTGTGGTCTCCTTGATAGTCCACTAGAATTTTTGACACTCTTAATATTGATCTTAAAGATACAGATTTTGCCTAAAATTTTTTAGCCGTCCTAGGTTATGTGAGCATTATTTTACTGGTCCGATGTCTTTTAAGGAAACTACTGTATCATTGTGGCTTTTGTCTTATAAAGTGACCCAGATGTGGACACTTCAGTTTCTTGACGATGAAAGTTCTTGCATGATTTTGCATGTATGTTTTTTGCCATCTGCCAAGACTGTTGGGTGGATGGACACACACACGCACACAGACACACACATTTCGCAAGCTTTTTTTTTTTTTTTTTTTAACTTGAAAAATCTGTTCCTGAGATCTCAAAGTTAGAAGGTACCCATTGAAACATCTAGTTCATTGTATCCATGACCACCTCAACCATTCCCATTGATGGGGTTGGGGGGGGGGGGGTCCAACAAATCTCATGGTTTCCTTGATTACAGTAGTTTCACTGTTCTTTTAGAAATAAATTCTGTTTCCTTTAACATGAGCTTTAAAACAGATTTCTGAATTTTTACTCCTTGTTTTTCTTATCAGCAGTAAAATTACATGCTGGCAGGTGTTCTATGGCTAGAGTGCATTAAGACTGAAGCCAGACCAGACCACAGGACATTACCATGTCACTCGATCCCTGTACTTTGAGTATTGGTGATCTAACCTCTAACATGCATTCTCCAAGAGCTGGACAACCGGAGGGGAATTAGATCAAACTCCTACCTTTGAGTGTATACTTCCTCCAAGTGAAGCAGTACTTTGGGGAGTAATGGGGCAACTTGTCGTTAGATCAGGTTCTTTTAAGTAGGCATTTTTTGAGGTTAATGGTAAGCATGAGCTGTTCCTAAGTTGGGAATCCGTTGATAACAGGGATAATGAAGAGCATGGATATACACCAGTAATTTACAATTAGATAAATTAGCTTAAGTAATTTGTCAAAGATCATGCAATTTCTCTCCGCATCTGTCTGACTCTAAAGGGTTTTTTTCCTGCCATTCTACATTGTTTGTTCTCAACTTACCTTAGATTTAGGAGGAAATAAAATGGAACATTTGCAGGATTGTCGTGTAGTGAGCCTTCCTGGTTGTCACGGAGTTGTATAGCATGTTTCAGAGCCTGTTTTCTGCTGGTTGGTTGTCCTCTTCCCAAGAAGATTTATTGGACACACTCCCCAGGTTGGTTTCCCACGGTTGATTCTAATCACAGACCTGTAAATTGTAATCCCTACAAAACGGGCTTGGGTACTGTGGTGGGTGGAAGAGAGGTGAGCTGCCACGACTCCTGGTGTTTTCCATCCGCTCCCTCTCACCCTTGCGGTACTTTCAATGAAGAGTTTTGGGATTGGCGATTGTCAAACAACGTTGGAAAGCGTGAAAGTTCTCCCTTTCCAGAAGGGTTTGAAATGGCTTAGATTTGAAATGGGCTGAGGATGAACTTAAGTGTCGATGACACACAACGTTACGTTAGTTTCAGATGTGCAGCATAGGGATTCAACATCTAGTTGTGCTGTGCTCGCGGGAAGCGCCACCGCCACCTGTCACCACACCACACCGTTCCATGGCACTGGCTGTACACCCTGTGTTGTAGTTTTTATCCCCACGACTGACTTAGTAACAGACCTCCCATCTCTCCCTCCCCTTCACCCGTTTTGCCCATTCTCCCTCCCCGCTGGCAACCATCAGTTTGTTGTCTGTACTTACAGGTCTACTTCTGTTTTTTGTGTACTCTGTTTTTTTAGATTCCACACGTAAGTGAAATTGTATAGTATTTATCTTTCTCTGACTTTGTCACAGCATAGTACCCTACAGGGGTAGGGTATTTGAAACATTTAGCAACATCCACGCTGTTGCAAACGTAAAAAATCTCATCCTGTTACTGTTGCTGTGTAATATTCCTCACGTACGTGTATGCACATCTTAAGAATGAAGTTTCTAAAAAGAGTCACGCAGACGGTGCCTGGCTGGCTTAGTCAGTAGGGTGTGTGACTCTTGATCTCAGGGTTTTAGACTTGGGCCCCACGTTGGGTGTAGAGATTAAAATCTTAAAAAAAAAAAAATGTAGTTGGGATAAAGGGGAAATGTTGTAACGTGAGGCCAGAAACCTAGAGAAAATAATGCCGACCTCCCCTTATTTACTCGACCAAGTGTTTTCAAAATCTGCATCACCACTTCCAAATCTAGTTGATGGCTTCATGGGATTTACATTCCAGTGGAAGTTGTTTGTTGTTGTTTTTTTCCATTACCTTTTTACTAGTAATGGCTAATTGCTAAACTGTAAGAGATTATGAAAACTTTTAAATTGAGAATCACTTGGGAATTCTCATTTGTAGCTTTTGGTCACCACTCAAGATTATAACATCCAAAACCATGGAGTTTCCATGAATGAAGGATTTGAAGTAAAAGCATTTTTAAGGGGCTCTGACTCGTGTGGTGTTTTACTTGAAACATGCCATATTGGTTACCAGGAGGAAAAGACGGGAAGGAGAATCCCATCTGAGTGTCTGAGGCGTGAACAGACACACGCCAACTGGAAGGTTGGGGCTCTCTGGAGAGTAAGAGATGAGTGCTAGGCTTTTTGTTCAGTGAAAGACTTGAGCTGCCACTTTAGGGGGCGGTGGCGTCGTGGTAGGGGTGCCTCGTCCCTCGTGTAAGAGTTCCATGGGTTCCTGGGGCATCTGTGTCAGGCTTGGCACATGCTAGAATCAGTAGTGAGCAAAATTGCCCATTAAGCCTTCCATCTTGACTGCCATTTTATCACATTAGCCAATTTGAAACATTTAGCAAACACCTTTTCTGTGCGGTAGTGGAAAGAGTGCCTGTTTTTATGTCACTGCTGCTTTCAGACCTAGGCTTTAGCACGTCGACATTCACTCTGGAAAGCTCATCAGCCTGAAAAGTTTTGACTAACAATTTCTAACGATTTTGCATTCTTAGTTGGCTTAGCCAAAATGGTGGATGGCAATTTGAGCGTTGGTCCAAGCTAGGATTTAGGAAATCCAACATTGGAAGGCGGTTGAATGTTTGAGATTCCATTCAAGTGTAAAGTTTGTGTCAGATCAACTTGATGGTGAATTTTGTTTGTAAATAATTACTTCAGCCGAATACTGTCACCAATTTCTTGAAATTATGTATGTAGTTGGTGTGAGTGGCCACCAACTGAAGGTCCCTCAATAAGATGAGGGAAACCCCCCAAAACTCTGTTAGGTCATTTTTTCTGATTTCTAAGTTGAATATTGCCAAACCTCGCCTTTGGCCTTTTAGTTCAGTTATGCTCCATTTTGCATCAGGTTTTGTGCCTTAGGCTTCTGAGGCCGCCGTCAGTGTGTGTGATGTTTAATTAGCACTAAGAGGTGAAGCTGGTCAGTGATGAGAGGAAAAAGCGCAGGTCTCTGGAAGGACAGATCCCCTCTCTTCGCCCATCAGGGCCTGGGGACCGTGGGCAGGTTGTTTAACGCTGAGTTTCTGAGCAAAACATAACACGTTTTTTTTATTTCTGTGGGTTTTATTTTTTAATCATTGGTTCAGATGTTATTTTTTTCATGTTTAAAATTTTGTTATACACATAAAATATTTGAGTCTCAGCAATCAAATTTGTATTAAAATACATACTCAGAATCGCTACTCCAATTCTGCCTTATCTATTTCCTGCTTCTAATCAGGAACTATTTGCGTTCTTTACAGTTATTTATTTGTTTATTTATTTTCTAATTTTTTAATTTTTATTAAAATTTGTTTATGTTTGTTTATTTTTGAAAGAGAGGTAGAGTGCAGGTGGGGGAGGGGCAGAGAAAGAGGGAGACACAGAATCCGAAGCAGGCTCCAGGCTCTGAGCTGTCAGCACAGAGCCTGACGCAGGGCTTGGACTCACAAGCCGTGAGATCATGACCTGAGCTGAAGTCAGATGCTTAACCGACCGAACCACTAATTAATTTTCCTTTAATTCCAGTATAGCTAACATGTAGTGTTAATTTAGGTTCAGATTTACAATATAGTGATTTCAGCAATTCCATTTATTACTCAGTGCTCATCAGGATAAGTGTGCTTTTATTAACCCCATCCCCTTTTCCCCCACCACCCACCCCACCTCCCCTCTGGTGACCCATCAGTGTGTTCTCTATAGAGTTAAGAGTCTGGTTTTTGGTTTGTCTCTTTTTTTCCTTTGTTTTGTTCCTTTTTTCTTTTTTTTTTTTTTAATATAATTTATTGTCCAGTTGGCTAACATACAGTGTATACAGCATGCTCTTGGTTTCGGGGGTAGATTCTCATGATTTATCGCTTACATACAACACCCAGTGCTCATCCCAACAAGTGCCCTCCTCAAGGCCCATCCCCCATTTTCCCCTCTCCCCTATCGTGCCCCACCTCCCCATCAACCCTCAGTTTGTTCTCTGTATTTAAGAGTGTTTTATGGTTTGCCTCCCTCCCTCTCTGTAACTTTTTTCCCCCTTCCCCTCCCCCATGGGCTTCTGTTAAGTTTCCCAGGATCCACATATGAGTGGAAACATACGGTATCTGTCTTTCTCTGCCTGACTTACTGCACTCAGCATAATACCCTCCAGTTCCATCCACGTTGTTGCAAATGGCAGGATTTCATTCTTTCTCATTGCC
The DNA here is from genome assembly GCF_028749965.1 of Puma concolor. Classification (NCBI taxonomy): domain Eukaryota; kingdom Metazoa; phylum Chordata; class Mammalia; order Carnivora; family Felidae; genus Puma; species Puma concolor. Next base: position 9,233,573 of record NC_141672.1, on the reverse strand, counting down.
ACATAGTATTCCATTGTGTATATAAACCACATCTTCTTTATCCATTTGTCAGTTGATGGACATTTAGGCTCTTTCCATAATTTGGCTATTGTTGAATAATAACGCTGCTATAGACATTGGGGTACATGTGCCCCTATGAAAAAACACTCCTGTACCTTGTTTTGTTTCTGAAATTCCACGTATGCGTGAGATCATATGGTATCTTTCTCTGCCTGACTTATTTCACTCAGCATAATACTCTCTAGCTCCATCCATGTTGTTGCAAATGACAAGATTTCATTCTTTTTTTATGGCTGAGTAATATTCCATTGTATATTTATACCACATGTTCTTTATCCATTCATCGGTCAATGGACACTTGGGCTGCTTCCATAATTTGGCTGTTGCAAATAACGCTGCAATAAACATAGGAGTGCATGTATCTTTTTGAATTAGTGTTTTCGTAATCTGTGGGTAAATACCCAGTAGAGGAATTACTGGATCATATGCTAATCCTGTTTTTAACTTTTTGAGGAACCTTCCATACCGTTTGCCACAGTGAATGCACCAGTCTGCATTCACACCAAGAGTGCGCGAGGCTTCCTTTTTCTCCACGTCCTCGCCAACACGTGTTTCTCGTGCTGTTCATTTTAGCCATTCTGACAGGTGTGATTTGTATCTCATGGTGGTTTTGATCTGCATTTCCCTGATGATGAGTGATGTTGAGCATCTTTTCATGTGTCTGTTGGCCATCTGGATGTCTCCGGAGAAATGTCTGTTCATGTCTAACGCCCAGTTTTAATTGGATTATTTATTTTTGGGGGGTGGGTGTTGAGCTGTATAAATTTTTTATATGTTCTATATACTCTTTATCAAATGTCATTCGCAAATATCTTTTCCCATCCCCTAGGTTCTGTTTTTGTTTTTTGGGTTTTTTTGGTGTTCTCCTTTACGGTGCAGAAGCTTTTCATTTTGATGTCCCAATAGTTTATTTTTGCTTTTGTTTCCCTCACCTCAGGAGACACATCTAGAAAAGTGTTGCGATGACTGATGTCAGAGAAATTACTGCCTGTGCTCTCTTCTAGGATTTTTATGATTTCAGGTCTCACACTTAGGTCCTCAATTCATTTTGAGTTTATTTGTGTGTGTGGTGTAAGAAAATGGTCTGGTTTCATTCTGCATGTTGCTGGCCAGTTGCCGCGACACCGTTTGTTGAAGAGACTGTGTTTTTTTCCGTTGCATATTCTTTCCTCCTTTGCCAAGGATTAATTGATCGTATAATTGTGGGTTTATTTCTGGGCTCTCTCTTCTGTTCCTCTGATCTGTGTGCGTGTTTTTGTGCCAGTACCACACTGTTCTGATCACTACAGCTTTGTAGTATATCTGGAAATCCAGGATTGTGATACCTCCAGTTTTGTTGTTCTTTTGCAAGATTGCTTTGGCCATTCGGGGTATTTCGTGGTTCCAGACGAATTTTGGGATTGTTTGTTTATTTCTTTGTTTCGTGTTGGAATCTTAAATAGGTTAGCAAGTAAGTAACGTGTAAAGAGAATCATAGATTTTTCCTTGTTTAAGTGCTGGTTAAATATAATTTGGATTTGTTAAGAGGGTGGACACGTAGGCCTCTTGCAGATTGTACAGGAGTATCTGTCTGCAGACCCCTTCTCCTGATTCCCAAAGCTGTCTTCCAGATAGAAACTTTGGGCGGGACCAGAGTAAGGGAAAAAAATCTGGACCCAGGCAAAGTCCTTGTTATTTTTCAAATGACTGTGGGGTGGGGCAGACAGATCTCTCCTTCAGGAAAGTTCCTCTGCCTTAGCGCCAACACAAACGCAGTGCACAGCTTCTGGCGGGGGTGGGCAGTGAGGGGGCTCAGACACTGAGGTGAGGGGGAAAATTCCTCACGGAGCTGGTGTAAGCCTAACGTTACAGCTGGTGCCCACAGGGTAAATGGAGTCCCCATTCACAGAGGAGAAAAACCGTTAGCTTGTGAAACACCTTGCCCGAGGTCACGCAGGAAATTGGAACTTGAAGCCGCTTTACTCCAAAACGTAGTCTTGAAATGTCGCCTTGCATTTTCCCCCTCTACAGTGTTACTTTTTTTAGTATTTCTGTTTGGAAATCAGCACTGGCAAGGACAGAGTTATTCGCTCTTTTTTGCACAGGCTTCTGGTTTCAGAATAGCTGAGTGGCCTTTGTGCTGTTTGGATGCCCGGAGAGCTGGCTGGGCTTCATTGAGGCTGCAGGAAAAGCATGTGTGTTCCGTCATGTTGGGAAGGCTCGGCTGTGGCCAGTTCAGGTGAACAGACCCATTCGCACTCCATCAGTTTGCCTAAAATTTGGATTTTTAAAATATGTTAATTTTTCATATCGGTTAGGATATTTACTTTCGTATCAATAGTTTTCTTTTTTAAATTATTTTTATTGATATTTTTTAACATTTATTCATTTTTTGAGAGACCAAGAGACAGCACGAGGAGGGGCGGAGAGAGAGGGAGACACAGAATCCGAAGCAGGCTCCGGGCTCTGAGCCGTCAGCACAGAGCCCCATGCGGGGCTCGAACCCATGAACTGTGAGATCGTGCCCCGAGCTGAAGTCGGACGCTTAACTGACTGAGCCACCCAGGCGCCCCTGAATATTTTTCTTTTTAAACCAATTACGACAAGAATACCTAGAAGGAAAGGTTAAAATTTTTAAACTCATCAGTAGAGCAAGTAGAAATATCAACACTGATACCTTCCTGATAGATTGCTCAGGGGGTGCTATAACTACTTTATCTTATCTGAAGATATTTGTTTGAAAACATCTCACTGAAAACACAAAATTAAGGCAGAAGTACCCTTAGAAGAATGAGATAAAAACGATAATTTAAAAAAAAAATTTTTTTTTTCAACGTTTTTTATTTATTTTTGGGACAGAGAGAGACAGAGCATGAACGGGGGAGGGGCAGAGAGAGAGGGAGACACAGAATCGGAAACAGGCTCCAGGCTCCGAGCCATCAGCCCAGAGCCTGACGCGGGGCTCGAACTCACGGACTGCGAGATCGTGACCTGGCTGAAGTCGGACGCTTAACCGACTGCGCCACCCAGGCGCCCCGATAATTTTGTTTTAAATAAAGGAGGTAAAAATAAAAATCAGTATCTAAAAATGAATGTTTTGTGCCGAGTACATTGTATATAAAATGCCACACATTGTTTTCAGAGTGGATGGTGTGTGAACATGTCCCTTAGCAAATTCATTATTAGGCGAACTGGATTTTAGGCAGATTTGATGCCTGATCTAGAATTTGTTAATGTCCGTTTTTTTCCTGATCATGATAGGAATATATATGCATTGTAACACTAGAAAGGTAAAAGAAAGTATAAAGAAGAAAATAAAAATCATCCATAATCCTATGGATTTTCCATAATCCATAATCAGAGTTAGTGGTTTAAATCTCTTATGTTCATATATATATATATGTGTGTGTGTGTGTATATATATACGTGTATATATATATATACGTATATATATATACACACATACATATATATACACATATATATATACGTGTGTGTATATATATATATATATACACACATACATATATATATACACATATATACATATATATGTGTGTGTATATATATATATATATATATACACACACACACACACACACACATTTTTTTAACATAGCCCAGCTCCCACTAGATAAGCACTTCTGTGTTCTAAGCGTCTTCCCTCCACACTGTCCCGGCTGTTGCACAGGCTGAATGAAGAACTCAGGACCGTCTCCCGAACGCATCCCCAGGAACCACCCTCTGGAGTGTGGCTTGAAGCCCTGGAGAAATGGGTGGTGTCTAGACCCAGGAGGGGGGCAGAGAGGAGGGCAGGCTGTGCAGGGGGGAGGGACTCCGGAATTCTTCGGGATAGGACTGGATCTTGGCAGCTCCCCCTGGAGACAGGCATCATGCTGAGATGAATACCCCTATCAGATAGTTGGAAAAACCAAATAAACACATTCAGAAAGTCTTCTGGACTTAGGCTCTGCCCTCTCGGCCCCCTCCCTGCTTTATCTTTGCCACCTGGTAATGTACTTCTGCTTCCTGGGAACTGGTCCCCCTGGTGTAGGGTGTTGTTACAGGGAGGGAATCAGGCCAGCAGGGGCTCCACTGGGACTCAGTGTCCACAGTGCAAGACCCTTTGGGGCCCTGGGTGACATCACACTTGGCTGCCGTGACAAGTCGTGGTAGCCGAGGAGCCACTGAGCCGGTCCTAGATCAAACCTGTCGGGTTCCGAAGCCAAGGTCCTTTCTCTGTTGAGACCTCAGCTCATGTGTTCGGCAGTTCCTCCGCATTTGACCCTCCGTCAGCCCCAAGAAGGCAGATGAAGACCCCTGTCCGTTCAGGGAGCTGGAGCGCGGGGCTCAGTGTGGAGCCACGGCACGTGCAGTGACGGCTCCCCCTACCCCCTTTCTGGGCCCTTTGGCTCTGGCCCCCGGGACTATCCTAGTAGCACCTCACCCCCGGCTGCTGTGGGCCCCGGGTCCCTGAAACACAAGTTCATCTGGCTTGCAGAGCGAGAAGGAGCAGTTCGTCACTGAAGCCAGCGGAGGCCGTGAGTAACGTGCCCTTTCCTTTCCGGCACGTGTGTGGGGGCCACGGTGTGCCCTTTTAGGGTGGGGGCCTGTGTCTCTGCAGAGTCCTCCCCCAGAAAACCTTCTAGTCCTTGACATCCATCACTGGGGGTGGGGGGGGGTGGGGCTCAGCTTTGCTAGGCTGAATGTGGATGAGTCTTTATTTAATGAAGGCTAGAAACAGCTCTATGTTCGTAGAGATTACAGCAGGCACCCCTCACCCTCGCCACCTCCACCCAGCCACCGGCCCACAGGGCTTGTGGCCCAGGCTCCGCTGCCCGCTGCCCTCCTCCAGCCCCCCTCGCCCACCCACTCCGTATTCCAAGAGATCAAGGCTGGATTCTTCTCAGTGCCTCTGAGTCGGGGGTGGGGGGAGGGGGGCGGGGAGCTCAGGAGAGACGTTTGCCCTCACTACTGATGGGAGATGCTGCAGTCTGACCAAAGGCCACCCCCGTCCCCAGGCATTTGGCAACTTGTGACCTGAATGGAAGACCCTGGAAAAACAACCTAACAGGCGTCTGGGGACAAGCCCGTCCTCTTGACGCTGCTTGTCTGTCTGCTGGTTCTAATTACAGCCTTCACTGGAGGCTGAAGCGGAGGGTACAGCAGCGAACAATGAACATCTCAGCCTGGAGAGGAGCTTTTGAGGGGGTGTAGCCGTGGGGGGCTGGGGCAGGGCCCGTGGGAAGGGGAGAAGTGAGGACAAAGTGCTGGGCACCTTTGCCGGAAAGAGGTGATGGGAGTGTGGCCAAAGGCAAGAACCTGCACCTGCTGGCCCCTGATTACCCAAGTACGTGCCTCCCCTGTCCCGTCCCCCCCCCAGCAAGCCGGCCACGACCTGGGCTCTTTTACCCCTTGGATGTGAGGCAGACTGGGGGGGAGGGGGGTGGGCACTGACCATGTGCATCAGGCTGGCTACTTGCCCTCCTGAGCACTTCTGAGCCCTGGATGCCTGGTGAGGGTTCTGGGTGGGTCAGAGGAGGGAGACCGAGAGAACCCCCTTGTGTGGCTTCCTTAGGCTCGGTGACTCTTGTCCGCCTGCTCACTGCCCATCCCCCTTTGTGCCTGGCACCTGCCACTCACCGTGCAGACTGTAGCTGAGAGAGAGAGCATCTTCTCCTCGGGCTGGCATAGACACCCCTCCCCCACCCCAGCCCCAGCCCCAAAGCACTGCAGTAAGTCTCCCTTAGCACCTGCTCTATTGCCCTGTCGCCCCACCTGGAAACCGAGCTCTTCAAAGCCGGGGCCATGTCCTGACACCTGTCTGTGGCCGCAGCCCCTGATGAGTGGTAGTGCTTGTCAGTGTAAGTTCTGGGAGTGAGGGACTGATCGAGTCCTGGCCTGAGGAGCTCCCGATGTTCTTGGGGGCGGGGCGGGGGGGTTTCCAGCTAACACTTAGGAAGACTTGATGTGTCTGGGTGCTACCGAGTGCCTTACATGGAGGAGCTCGCTGAATCTTGTAAGCAGAGAATATCGTTCCCATTTGATCGACAATGAAACTGAGGCACGGGGCGCCTAAATACGTGTCCGAGGTCCCACACCTTCTAGATGATGGAGCCCATCACTATGGAGTGGTTAGGGCAATGCAGCTTTCATTGAGTTCTCAAAACACCCCCGTGGGGCTGGTGTCGTTGCCTGGAACCTAAGCGTTCGGGGAAATTCAGCGTCTCGTTCAAAGGGCACCAGCAAGGAAGCATTCGGGTCAGAATTCAAACCCTCTGACCAGTCCTGAGCAGACAGACTCCGAAGAGAGGACCCTGAAGGCCAAGGGGGCCCCTCCAGGCAGGAGCCGTTTCCGCCCATGGTCTGTCCCACCTGACTGGGAAGAGACCCCGAAGTGACAGCTCTTACTGTCATTTAGTGAATAAACCATGCCAGGGAGCCCAGCTAATGGGGATGTGGTTGGTAACTAGAAGGTCCTCATAGATCACAGGGGTCACCGTCAAAACCCTTCCCTTGGACCAGGACTAACTGCCGGTTACCTGAAGTCTTCTAGTTCAGCCCCTCACTGTCCATGGCAGGTTTTTTGGAACGAAGGGACGGGCTACACAGGTTTGCAAGTATGGCCAAGGCCAGCGCGACCGACATAGGACTTGCCGGTGCGGTAAAGGAAATTCCGCTGTGATTTATGTGATGGTAAACAACCGGTCTTGGCCTGGAATTCATTTTTAGGCAAAAAGATGAATGTGGTATCACTGCCCTAATGCTGATTTCTTCACCTAGATGCTAAGCGCGTTCAAGAGAGAGCCCTGCCAAGATTCACGTTCAGCCTTAGCGGTTTGTCCTTCCCGGGAGCACAGGCTGACTCGAGAGTAATTCCTGGGATCGTCCCAAGTGGAGTTGGCGGAAGAGGGTGTAGGGCAGACTCGGGAGGGAGGGAGGGCAGAGCATCTTTGCTACCGCTAGAGGCCTGGGCACCCGGGCCTCTGGCTGGCAGACACTCTCTCCCTCTGGAGCCGCCCGGAATCTCTGAACAGAGCCATGAGCAGAAAAGCCTTCTGGGCTCTGGGAAGGAAAGTTGCACGGCCCACGCGCCAAGGGGCCCTGTCTAGTATCGGGGGCTCTCAGGTGGCATTCACGGCTGACCCCCGCCCTGACAACACCTGTTTCCGCAGCTCACCCCGGGTTACCCTAGATGCCTGTACCTGCAGCTAACTTCAGTCCACCAGGTCCTGGACTCAGGCGGAGCCCGCGAAATAGACTCTCTTAGCTGCGTGTTACAGACTAACTAGGAAACCGGTTGAGAAAAGAGGTTTCTAGCTCGTAATTGCGTGTACCCAGCACAGATAGCTGCTTTGCCAGTCGATTAGCCAATTGTGTGGGGGGAGGAGGGGAGAGCAGCTTTTTGGCCTCAGTTGCCTCTTTAAGAGCGTCGTCTCTGCTCTGCATCCATCCGTGTGGGCCGGTGAGCTTTCTGCACATCTCTTTCTTCCGGAAACCCCGACGAAGGGGATTTGGGGCGAGGAGCCAGAGCAGGGCTCAGAGGGAAGTGGGAGGAAGGTGGAGGTTGGCGTGGAGCTATGGGGTGACTGCTAAGTCCTCCCTGGGCCCTGAGATGATGTGGACCAGACAGATCCTCCTCGGGCATGCCGCGAACCCGGCACGAGCCCGTGTTCATGTCACGTCTCCCAAGAACACTCAGAGCATTCCAGACTTTAAGTTCTTCCAGTTTGCTTTGTGTTGTTCTGAACAGGAGCCGGCCTTTTTATTCCCAAACAGTACGTACGCGTCTTGAGGGCAAGGACCACGTTCTAGACTTCATTTTTTTTTTTTCCCCTCCTCAACCCAGGGTGTAGCAGAAAAAGCCTGGCTTTGACATGATTGACCTTCTAGGGACCTCCTGGATCTTTCTGTACCCGTACGAACAAAAGTTAGGGTAAACGCAAATGTATTTGCATATATACTAAATAAACAAATAAATAAAACTGGCTGTGTGCCTCTCGGAAAAGTACTTGTCTTCTCTGGGCCTCAGTTTTTCCATTGATAAAATGAGGTCGTTTGACTGGGGTTCTTGGGGGAGATTCTGGTTCCAAGCTCCGTTGGGCTCCGAGTCTCCTCTTGGATCACGAATGTTTTTCCTCTGAAAACTGTGATTTGATGAAGATTTGGTCTCTCCTCCCGAAGCAATGGCCTCTTCTTTCCCACCTGGCTCTTGCCTGCCAGCCTGACCCCCTGGCATTCCCCCCCCCCGCTCTCTTTGTTTGCTGGGCCCTGGAGCTGGAGAAGGAGCCTGCCCCTCCTGGCTTCTCAGAGGGAGTCCTGATGAATACAGATATCGCCTCTTTTGCATATTAGCACCGGTGCCAGTCTGAACCCAGCTGTGTGCAGCGTAAGGTGAAATATAGATTCTCCAACCCGGCCACGGCTTCTCCACGCGGCTAATCGCAAAGCTTTCTGAGTGGGCCCACGATGCATATGCATAAGCTCTCCTTTGGCTGCAGGGTGGGCGGAGGGTGAGTTCACTCTCTTTTCCACTGGCACTCTCTGTGCCTCTTCGGGTTTCCTTCAAGAGCAGCAGGCCGTCTGGGCTGAACACTGACTTGAAGTGAACTGGCCGGGCCCTGGACAGGCCTCTCGGGATCTCTGGGACTTGCGTCTGGAACAGGATCCGCCCGCTCGGCCTGGCGGCAGGAGCCCTGGTTTGTCAGCAGTACCCCGAGGGAACAGGCCTGGATCTTCTGTAGGACACAGATCAACTCCTTTCCTGGTGCTGGAGGCCCTTCCGCAGCTGCCTTCTGGACTTCCCTGCCGGCTCCAGACAGAACAGCTCTTCCTGTGTCTCTGAGCCTCTGCACTGGCTTTTCCTCTGCCTTCTCCCTGGCCTGGGGGAGGGTGGGGGCGGAGGGTCCGTGTCCCTGTAGCCCAGGGTCTGCCTCTGCCACACATCTGCACTTGGAGCTCATGTCTGTCCCCACTGGCCCCTGAGGCGTCCCTGGCCCCTTCACACAGTGAAGAAGGCCCAGGGCCAACGCTCTTGGAACTCCCTTGTTCAAGAATTCAGTTTTTATTTTTTAATTAAAAATCCTTTTCTTTCTCAACGTTTATTTTTTGGAGAGTGGGAGAGAGGGAAAGTGCCCAAGTGGGGGAGGGGCAGAGAGAGGGAGACGGAATCCGAAGCAGGCTCCCGGGCTCCGAGCCGTCAGCACAGAGCCGGACGCGGGGCTACAACCCACGAACCGCGAGATCATGTCCTGAGCTGAAGTCGGATGCTCAACCGACTGAGCCACCCAAGCGCCCCACGAATTCGGTTTTAATACCTTGCTGGATCTTGCCACAGGTGTATATCTTGCAGAGGCCGAGATGAGGAAGAAAAGCCAACCTGAGGGGATCATCTCGGCACCTTTAACGGGAAACAAATCAACGGCGAGGATTTTGGCTGGTGCAGGATGTTACCGCTTTTGCTGTAGACACCAGCGAAGCTCCTTTCCGGGAAACCCGTCAGATCCCTGTGTGGACACGGCCGGGAAGTCGGGCCGCTGGTCACCCGGAGGAGGCGGTGGGCACCGCGGGTCGTGCGCTGCCCTCCATCCGCGCCCCTGCCAGGTCTCCTGGGTGGCCACTCTCCCTCCACTCCTCAGTTCGGATAGCTAGAAGAGCGGAGGGGCTAATGGAGTTTATATAGCTTCCCCTGTATATATTTAGAGATAAGAAGTTCATTTAGGGATTAGGGGCTGCTTCTTGTCTATGCATCATTAAGCATACCACATCTGCTACTGAGCTAGCAATCAGCAGAATATTGAGAAAAGTTATAAAGAAATCTTTGCGACGCTTCATTTTCATTCCCAGCTCCCCGGGTCCTGGCTCAGACTCTTGCGAAGGCGCGGACGGGCGGCAGTGGAGCCGGGCGCTGGATTCAGAGAAGCAGAAGCGATTCACCTTTGGCCCGCCGCCCTCACGCAGCGTGTGCGTGTGCGTGTGCGTGCGCATGTGCGCGCGGAGGGGCGGGGGGGGGGGGGCAGCGGATGATGGCAGAGGGGTGACACCCCTGACAAGGCTCCATGTGCATTTTCCCGCGGTGGCCACATCGGAAGTCGAGGGGCCCACGGGAGTCCCGAGCACTGCTCTGTGGTCAGAGGCTGGAGACCAGACTTAGATACCATTTGTCTGGGTGACCTTGACCAAGCCGTTTCCCCCCTGCGATCCTCAGTCTCCTTATCTGTGAAATGGGTGTTTGCCGGCCCAGCAAGTACCTCTGGCCTTGGCTTGCCCAGATGGGTGGCGGAGGGCGGCCTGCTGGGGCGCTGGTCGTGGGGGAGACCAGAAGCGCCATCCTGGGTTCTGGAGGCTCAGAGCTGAGAAGTGGGGGGCAGCAGGTGGGTGTCCAGCCTCCCTGGCTCCTTCACCAGGCCTGGAGAACTGAGTCACCTCGCCCCCTCCCTGGGGACCCCTGGCCAGCCTGGGCGGTTTGCAGGCCCCCCCGGGGGTGGTGATGTGGTGGCCGGAGGCCTCTCCCAGGCGCCTGTCGGCCAGCGTGACATGCGGCGCGTTAAACTGCAGGTGTCACTGTTAGCCCTGTAATGGGGGCTGGCTCTCCAGCCCCAGGGCGGCCACAAAGGAACCTGCTCCTCCTGGCCGGCGGGCTCCGCCACCAGCGGCTCGGCCAGGGGCCCAGAAGTGCGTTGTCCCCTCCTACGGCCGCCCCTCGGGGCCCGCAGCCCCCGGGAAGTGACGGGCCCCCAGAGAGTCGTGGGGGGGGGGGGAGCAGTCCCCCGCGGGGCTCGTGGGCTGGGCCTCGCTCGGCCTCCGCGACCTCCCGGGAAAGAGGGGCGGCAACGGGCGGGGAGCCGCACGCAGCCGCGTCCACGCGGTCAGCCGGACGGTCGGGGACTGCGTCCACGCCGCCGGCTGCGCGCCCGGAGGCCTCGCGGACCCGGGGTCCAGGGTGAGCGGGGACCCTGAGCAGAAGTCACCGAGCGAGTTTCCCTTTATAGAGCAGCCAGCAAGGGAGGAGAGTATAGAGGGGTGGCCCCGCCGAGGGGGTGGGGGGGCTGTAGCTCAGATGGTGACCCCTCCCCCCGCACGTGCCGCCAACTTCGTGCTTCCGGATGTAAAAGGCCCCTTCTTAGAGGTCTGTTTTTCAGAAATGACCAGGTGGGTGCTGTTTTTCTGGAGAATTCACGCCAGAAACCATATCCTGGCCTGTCCTGGCCTGTCTGGTCCCTGCAGGTGCCCAGCGAAGCCCCCCCCCCCCCCCACCCCTACGTCTTTGGGGTCTGCTGAGCCCCCCCGCATACCCTCTCCCATTTATTTTTGCTCCCTTCTTTTTCATTCTGCATTTCGTCCTGGACACAAAAATGACTGCTGGAACCAGGTTTTGGGGGCGGGGGGTCTCTACCTGGGAGCTGGAGGTCCCCCATGTCCAGAAGCTGGAGGGGCGAGGCTTCGGGGGCTCTGGGCTCCCTTAATTTCTGTTTAAAGAAAACATAGAAAAAAGGGCGTGTGTGTGTGTGCGTGTGTGTGTGTGTGTGTGTGTGTGTGTGTGTTGGTGGGGAGTGAGGGCACAGAATATTTCCAGGCCTTAAAAAACGAAGAAAAATAAATTTTTGAATAAGAATGGTCCATGTACTGTGACCGCAGGGCAAATGCAAATGTCTGTTTTCAAACACAGACTCGTGAATTCTTATTACGAGTTCGTGACTGCGCCTCCAAGCAGGACATTACATATTCATAAGTGTGAGGCACCTCACTCCCCTCTTCAGGTGTGGCCTTCCCAGCACCCATGTCCCTTTAATCATGGGTGGGGTTGGGGGGGAAAAAGAAGGAGAAAACAAGGAAGACCGTGACCGGCCGCATTTGGTCTGTTTCCTTCAGTTCCTAAAGCGTTAAGGGAATAGGAGATAAAAAGAAGCGTGCGGAAAAAGAAGCAGCCACAGCGATCCTCCACAAAGATCTTTTTAGTGTCAACTTAAATGTACACAAATAGCAGATGATGATCTCTTTTATTGGGCTAACATTTATCCAGTAATATCCACACACTTTTAAAACCATTGAGGCCTCCTCTCAGGTGTTCATTTGAATAGAAATAGCTGAATGAGTGTTTTTATAATTGATCCCCTGAGAACTGAACGTCTAGAGCTGCATAACTAACATTTTCCCATGGCTGGGGTTTTTTTTTTTTTTTCCCCCAAATTGCCACTCTGCAAAATTAGGATTTTGTACAGTTTCGATAAGAGAATTAACCTCCCGCGTGCCGAGCTCCCCGAGTGTGAGAGGGTCCCAGGGAGTCGGCCTGTGCAGGGGGGGCGTCAGCTCCCACGCCAGCTCGCTGCTGGGGGTTCTGTTGCTTCTTGGTTTCAGCGAGAAAACTTCCAGGATCCGGTGGGAGGTGGTCTGGGCCCGGGAATGCCGACTTCCTGCTTCCACCTGCGCGTTCAGCAGGATAAGCTCTGTGCTCCGGGGCCACTCCCGAATGGCTGCGTTGGCCCCGTGTGGCCCCGGTGGGTGCCTGGAGCCCCCCGCACCTTGCGGAGAACAGAAGACTTTTCTCTCCTTCCGGTGCTTGCTTGGAGTACTGCCAGGGGCTTCCTTGTTCCACTTAGTTTGGGGGTTATAGTCCAAATGTATGCTCATTGTAGAAAACTTGAAAACTATGTAGGGATATAAAGTTTGGAAAAAAAAGCATCATCCTCGATTCTACCACCGAGGGCTAGACATTGTTGGATTTCCTGCCAGCCCTTTCCTACGTGTGTGTATTATATATACGTATGTGAAATTGGGATCACACTGTACATACAGTTTTGTGTCCTTTTTTTCCCTTTGGGTGGTTCGTACAAAGCATCTCCTGTGCATTTATGTATGTATGTATTCATTTTTTTTAATGTTTGTTTTTGTGTGTGAGAGAGAGAGAGAGACAGAGCGCAAGCAGGGGAGGGGCAGAGAGAGAAAGGGAGACGCAGAATCTGAAGCAGGCTCCAGGCTCCGAGCTGTCAGCACAGAGCCGGACGCGGGGCTCGAACCCACAAACCACAAGATCGTGACCTGAGCCGAAGTCGGACGCCCAGCCAACTGAGCACCCCCGACGCCCCTCTCCTGTGTCTTTAACACATTTGTCAGCATCAGCATCAGTGTTGTAGTTGAATGAATTTAATTGCCCCTGTTGATAGGTGAGAGCTTTTTTTTTTTTTTTTTTTTTTGAGCGCATATAAAAGAAACATCCCTGGCCCTTCTGGGGGAGGCTTTATTTAAAGCAGAGCAAGAAAGTTACGTAGGAAAAAAAATTTCCCTTTTGTGGCCCAGAGGTGATGGAAAATGCAGATTCTTCACCTGAGCGGTGAAAGGTGTCTCCAAGAAGACGAGCCCCCGGTGATCAGAGCGCGCGGCAGTGGCCAGGACGCTGTCCTGGGGTGGCCAGGGTCCTGGGGTCACCCCCTCCCTCCTGGGCCGTGCTGCTCTCAGCCTCACACGTCCCTTCCGGCTCTGAGTCAAGTGGCGTCAGCTCTGTATTCGGTGGGCTGCTTTACCCTGCAGGGAACAAACCCCCCAGCTCAGCTAGCTTCAAGTGCAGGGACACCGACCCTGTCACATGACAGATTCCCCGAGGTGGCGGCTCCAGGTTGGGGGATTCAGCCAGTTGTGCCACATCGCCGAAGACCCACGACTCTCCGCGGCCACCCTCAGTGTGGCAGCTCCCGCCCCAGTCCAGGCAGGCCATCCACACGTGATGAAGTCCAGTGCTGGAAAAGGGACTTCAAAGGGGATTCTTTTTGCTTGTTTGCAGCAAGGACAACCTTTTCCAGAAGGCCAGACCTCATTCCATATCCAGCCTCCCTCGCCTCCCATTGGCTAGAACCACATGCCCAGGCCTAAGCCAGCCATTGGCAGGAAGGGGATTCATCCTTCCCGAGGCTGAGGCTAACAGACACTGGGAAGGGGTGCGGGGGGTGGGGGGGACTGTGGGTGTCTTGGGATGTGCATTTTGCCCTTCTGGGCTTAGAATCCCGGGCCCCTGAGCCCCGCCTTCCCCAGGCCCCTCCAGGCTTCCGGCATTGACCTCTTCAAGCTGCAGATTCACTCAGAACCCAAGGCAGCCTCACCAAGTGACTAGAGTGTTAACTGTCCCAGCCTCAGCGTTTGGGGGAGGGACACTTGGGATCCTGCAGTCCACGGTGAGACTTGGGGCGGCCTCAGTGGCAGTGTCCCCGAATCCCAGTGTGCCCCAAGAGCCTCCGTGGTGGCCCTGCTTGGGTGGGCCCTAAAAGACAGCCTCACTGTCGTGGATCCCCTCCCCTGCCCTCCCTCCCCTGCCCTCTCTGTCTGCCACCCCACTGTGTTGTTCTGCCTTCTCAGTTCCACCCCTCCCACTTCTAGAAACAGAAGGTTAACTGTCCTATGGAGAATACCTCCTCTACAGGCAGCCCATCTGGATTGAAAAAGGGCCAACCCCACTCCAATCCAGTGCCTCGATGGGTTCAGGGTGCTGGATAGCCAGCCATAGCATTACACCCCAGCTCAGTCTGATTGGTTAGTATGGGGATGGGCACACGATCCAAAATTGTTTCAGTAAGAGCTGCTCTCAGGATGTCTGATGAGATTTATGGGAAAGAAGTGTGCTTCCTTCTTGTGAGGTCTCCAGGATGTGAGATCAGAGCTCTGGTCATCCCCAACTCACTACCACGGCGGGGAGTCTACTTGACAATGAACCCAACATAGAAGGAAGCAGAGTTAGGAGGTGGAGAGAGACTAGGTCCTGATGGCATCTGTTGAACCCCTAGATCCAGCCATACCTGAAGCAGTACTACCCCTGAAAAGATCATTTATGGAAGCCAGTAATTTTTCTTTTCACGTGAACTGGATTGAGTTGGGTTTTTGTTACAACTGAAAAGAGTCTTGATTAAAACACCTACCCAACAGGCTATTCTTCCAAAACCAGAATCCTGTGGCCATGTTTTGGTAACCAGCCCAGATCCTGGGACAGACCGGACCCCAGTGATCCTGACTGGGCCATTTCCTTTGGGTGCTAAAGACTGAAGCTAAATCCTGGTGATCCCTCCCGGGCCCACTTCCTCCAGGTTCCAGAGCATCTCTGAAGGAAGGCTGCCTCCCCCGTGCCTGCTGAAAGGCCTGATGTCCGCTTTTGAGAAGAAGTCAGGCAGGAACAGGAAAGGCATTTCCTTCCATCTCCACAGTGACTCTGCCCAGGCTTTGACAACTCCGGGGATGGTTTCCTGATAATTCAGCTGAAAATTCCCGTGGCTCAGTTTCTGCCTCGCTGGGTTGTCCCCTCAGGCTCCTCTAAGGACTCAGCTCCTTCCCGAGGCCCGTGGTCGGAGCGCATCTCTGGCCACGTCACTGTTCAGCCAAGCTTGGCACATTTCCTGTGTTCACCGTTCTTCATAAATCATGTCTCCGGCCTGCTAATCACCACATACACATTTCAAGGGATGCTTTGCAATTTTTATCAGCTCTTGTGTCGAGAGGCTTCCCTCCTAAGGGGCAAGGGACGTCCTCTCCAAAAGGCGGCACGTCCCTGTGTCCGAGTGCTTGTGAGGCCAGAAGGGAAAGGAAATGGGGAGAAAGAGACCCGGGATATTTGGGGGGACCCGGAAAAGTAGGGTCTGTGACCCTGCCCAGATGGGGCGTCTGCCTCTCAGGGCCAGCCGGCTGTCACCATGTAGGAATCAGGCTCAGCATTTGTAGAGGTTATGATTTCTCGGGGGGAAGGTGGAAATCTTTGTGATTTTTTTGTAAATGTTTCTTTATTCTGAGAGAGAGTGAGACAGGGTGAGTGGGGGGAGGGGCAGAGAGAGAGAATCCCAAGCAGGTTCCGTGCTGTCAGCGCAGAGCCCCGACGCAGGGCTCGATCCCACGGCCCTGGGGTCATGACCTGAGCCAACATCAAGTCAGATGCTTTACGGACTGAGCTACCCAGGCGCCCCCGGAGATCTATGCTGTTATGTGAAATTTCCCATTTTTTTAAACCGCTGGCAACAAAGTGAAATAATTTCAATGCTGTGAAGGCAGTCTCTGAGACCACCAGTTTGTGACTCCTGTCTCAGCGGACAAAGTGACAGGGTGTCCGAGAGCAGGGTGGCCCGGTGGACAGACACAGGCTGGGGATGGGAGGCCTGAGTTCTGGTCCTACCCCACGTACTGTGTAAGCTTGGGCACTTTACTTAGTCTCTAAGAACTTCTGGCTGTTTTTCTAACCTGTGCCACCACGGTCCTATACGATGGGTTCCATTTTTTCTCATTTTGCCGAAGAGAAAACCCAGCTCAGGCTGGTGAAACATCCCATCCGAGGGCGCAGCTGGAAAGGGGCGGAGGCTGTGCTCTGGGGGGGGGGGGGGGGGTGGGTGCTGGGCCCACTGGGTCACATGGCCAGCTCAGGGCTCCAGCCCCGGCACATCCCCGGGGCGCCCAGGAACCTGCCACCCGGGTGAGGAAGAGCCCGGAATGTCTTCAGCAGGCTCAGGCTGGTTGTGGAGTCTGGAAGCCTGCAGGATCACAGGCAGCTTCCATCGCTGAGGACGCGGCATTTTCCGCCCCGTGTCCCCTCCCCTCCGGGCTGTCCTGTCCCTCCATGTTCTCGGCACACTTCATTCCTTGGCCCCGTTTTCTTCCCATGTGCCTGGTTCTGGGTGACGTTTCAAAGACCGTTGGTACTGGGTTAGGATGTCATTATCTCGGTCGGGAAAACTCTAGGAGCAGCGCTGTGTGTGAGCGCGTCCTCCCGGGAGCTCACCTCACCCGGCTTGTGCCTGGGGCCGCGGTGGCCCGGTCCTCACTGCCTTCTGGTCCTCAGCGGCCCCTCCTCCACCCAGGACGACAGTTTCTGAGAGGAGGGAGATTCCCAACGCCGAGGCCAAGCTTGCTTGTATTTACTGGCTCAGTAAGACTACATAGCAAAGCAGCAGGTCAAATGCACCTGGTCTACAGGGACACCCCAGTGGCTCAGTTGGTAGAGCGTGCGGCTCTTGATCTCAGGCTCGTGAGTTCAAGCCCCCCCCCCCCCCCCATTGGGCTTGGAGCCTACTTAAAATAAACTTTAAAAATTGAAAAAAACAAAACGCACCCGGTCTGCATTTCTGACCTCAAGGTCTAAGGTGGCGCCGTCCCTGGCCCAACCCTCCGGCCCTTGTCTGTGTTGGGCACGTGGCTTCAGAAGCAGAGCCGGTATGTTTCCAGAACCTGTTTAGTCCCTGTTTGCCTTCGTTCTCTCTTCCCCGTCTCCTCTCCGGGAGCTGTTCTCCCTGGAATATTAATGTCAGGAGTGCGCTAGGGAGATAGCGTGTCTTTGGGCGGCCCCCACCACGTGCCTCGGACTGGGCACCTGAAACAGTTTATAATGTACGCTTAATAGCATGGTGAGACTAGCCTTTCCTACGAGTCCCTAAGGCTACCCAGTGTGGTGGGCACCAAGCGCTCCCCGCGGGCCAGCCGCCGTCCCCCTCACTTGGAGCGGAGCCCCTTCCGCGCTCACGACCGCCTCTGAGGTGGACCTCACCGCCATCCCCGTATTCCGGATGAGGAAACTGAGGCACGTGCAGGTAGACTGACTCCCCCAAGGTCACACAACTAGTCGGCCGCAGAGACCGGGCTCCCCCGCAGGCCTGCGGTCTGTGAAGCGCTTTCCCCAGCGCCACAGAAGCCTCTGGAGGGCCAGCCCTTTCTCCCTCTTTGGGGGCGGGAGGGGGGAGACTTCGGGACCTTGAGCTCGGCCCACGCACTGGTCTGTGCAGATGCAGCACACGAGGCTCTTCCTCGGGCTCCGGGGACGCTGGCCCAGATGGGTTCTGAGCCCGGGTTCCCCGGCCCGGGTTCTGCTGTGTTCCCTCTGCTACGAACTGGGAGCGGTCACCACCCGTGCTGAGGTGACCGTAAGCCTGGTACACAAGCTGCGCCCCCCAGTGTTTCTCAGAACACCAGGCTTGGCTCTGTCCAGGCACTGATCCCGGTGGCCCCTCTTCAGGCCCCAGAAGGCCTCCCTGCCCTTCCAGGCCCAGCCAGCGTCCTCCCAGCACCCGATGGGGCCTCCTGGCTTCTCTTGATCTGTGCAGCCCAGGAAGCAGACGCTTGGATGACAGGACGCCTCTCTGTGGCTCTCGGGCCGCCTCGCACACGGAGGGCGGAACAGGAAGAGTGGAAAGGCAGGGGGAGCCGTGGGGGAACGCACCAAGTCCCAGAGCGAGAGGCGAGAAGAGGTTAACCAGCCCTCCTCCTGCTCCAAACCCTCCTCGGACCCCACAGCGTCCCGCCCATAGGTGCCCAGAGGCACCTATTTGGATGCCGTGGAAAGCTGTCCAAGGTCAGGACCCTGACAGAGGCCGGGCTGCGGAGAAGTGACCTCTCCTCCCAGCTTGCCCGCTAGCCATGAGAACCAGACCCACATTCCTGTCTACTGGCCCCTGGTCTTTATCTCAGTCCTCAGGAGAGCTTACCCAACCCATCTGGCTTAGTAGCCTTTTCCCTGGCGTGTGGGGACTCTCCTGTCCACAGAGAACCTGGGAGAACAGCCCTCTTGGTGAGCAAGGGGCCTCACCTCCGTGGGAATCCCCTCCCGAATTTATTCCCTCATTCCTGTCTCAACAGGGCGGTCCTTTGCCGAGAGGGGTGTCAGAGTTTCAGGTCTTGGGAGATGAGGCACTGAGTTTGGGATGGAAAGAGCTGATCTGCCTTAGAAAATTGGAGGAAGAGACTGTGCTCCTGTGAGGCCAGGAGGGAGGCGCTGGCCTCCCCCCTCCCGCATAGCCTGCAAGGGGGTGCCCCACATCTCAGCAATCAAGAGAAATAGTATTTAAAATTTTTTAAATGTTTATTTTATTTTTGAGAGAGGTAGAGCAAGCAGGGGAGGGGCAGAGACAGAGGGGGACACAGGCTCCAGGCTCTGAGCTGTCAGCACAGGGCCCGACGCGGGGCTCAAACCCATGGACTACGACAAGATCATGACCTGAACCAAAGTCGGATGCTCAACTGAGCCACCCAGGTGCCCCAAGAGAAGTGGTATTTTTAATGCCATATTTTAAAACTCAGAATTGCGGAAAAACCCACGATGAACCAAATATCAAAATTTCAAAGACAAGATCAACCGTGCCGAGCCATATTGGCGCCTGAGGCAAAAGGAAAAAATCAGCAAGAATGATCTTGTCTCTGTTTAAAATGTTGAGTTTTGTTCATCGTGCATTCCACAACCCCCCCCCCCCCCCAGATACTTTTTGCATTAAAATATTAATCTTGATTTGGGGCGTCCTCTTAAATTCCGTGTCCGAGGCGAGTACCGTGTTCGCCTCACCCTGATCCCAGCCCTGGGAGGACGGTGGTCCCCGAGCACACGAGGCCCCCACGGGACCTGCAGCTGGTTCCCGACTTTAGTAGAATCCCTCGCTTAGACAAAGTCTTCACTCGGTGACTGTTTTCTTGTGGAAATTAAGTGAAAGCTGCTTTCGACATCTGGATAGAGGCCGATAGAGCGAAGGTGGCCTGTGCGAGGTGCCCCAGACACTGGGCTGAAGTTTTATCTTCCTCCCTGTTGGCCATTGCGCATCTCTGGCTGTGGCCACCCCAGCTAACAGGGCACCTATAGTTCCAGAAGCTCTTTGGGGCAAGCGGACTCCGGCTCCTTTACAGCAGAGGGCACTTAAGTCTGGTCACAGATCCCAAACTAAAACTCATTTCTTAAAAAAAAATTTTTTTTAAATATTTAGTTATTTAGTTAGTTTTATTTTTTTTTTTAATTTGCATCCGAGTGCGTTAGCATCTAGTGCAACAATGATTTCAGGAGTAGATTCCTTAGTTCCTCTTTCCCATTTAGCCCATCCCCTCTCCCCACAACCCCTCCAGTAACCCTCAGTTTGTTCTCCAGATTTATGACTCTCTTCTGTTGTGTCTCCCTCCCTGTTTTTATATTATTTTTGTTTCCCTTCCCTTATGTTCATCTGTTTTGTCTCTTAAAGTCCTCATATGAGTGAAGTCATATGATTTTTGTCTTTCTCTGACTAATTTCATTTAGCATCATACCCTCCAGTTCCATCCACGTAGAAATGACAAGATTTCTTCTTTTTGATCGCCGAGTAATACTCCATTGTATATATATGCCACATCTTTATCCATTCATCCATCGAGGGACATTGGGCTCTTTCCATACTTTGGCTATTGTCGATAGGGCTGCTATAAACATGGGGGTGCGTGTGTCCCTTCGAAACAGCACCCCTGTATCCCGTGGATAAATGCCTAGTAGTGCAATTGCTGGGTCTTAGGGTAGTTCTATTTTTAGCTTTTTGAGAGCCCTCCATACTGTTTTCCAGAGTGGCTGCACCAGCTTGCATTCCCCCCTCCCAGTTTTTTTAAATGTTTATTTTTGAGACACACACACACACAGAGTGAGCGGGGGAGGGGCAGAGAGAGAGGGAGACACAGAATCCGAAGCAGGCTCCAGGCTCCGAGCTGTCAGCACAGAGCCCGACGCGGGTCTCGAACCCACGAGGCGTGAGATCATGACCTGAGCCGAAGTCGGATGCTCAACCGACTGAGCCACCCAGGCGTCCCCTAAAACTCATTTCTGTAGTGGAGGGCCATCCTTCTGGTTTGTCTCTGCTTTTTCCAGGGGCTGACGGATACCTGCCAGGGATCCTGCCTCTCCTCCTTCCCTGCGTCTGGGGGCAGGCGTTGCTAACAGACCTCAGCTGCCAAGCCTAGAGCCTCGTCTAATACAGGACTTCGGGATGTCACGGCCAACTTACGGGAGTTGGCAAAAAAAGACGCGATTTGTCCCCCAGCTATGTCATTCTTTCTCTCTCCTCTCTTGATGGTGATGGGTTTGTGCTTGAGAGCCTCCTGGAGGGAGAAGTGGAGGCCGACGAACTCACGGGGAAATGTGCATTAAGGCCGGCAAGGTCACAAGTGAGCTGAATCTGTGGATACACAATTGGTCCTCAGACAACATGGTTTTGAACAGCGTGGTCCGCTTATGTGTAGGTTTTTTTTCTCCCAATAAATACAGCACAGCATAGTGGATGTATTTTCCTTATGATTTTCTTTTTACAGCTTTTATTTATTTATTTTGAGAGACACAGAGACAGTGCGAGTTGGGGTGGGGGGGGGCAGACAGGAAGAGAGGGAGAGAGAATCCCAAGCGGGCTCTGTGCTGACGCAGGGCTCGAACTCATGAAACCGTGAGATCATGACCTGAGCCGAAATCGAGAGGCGGACGCTTAACTGCCTGAGCCACATGGATGCCCCCTCCTTACGATTTTCTTAATGACGTCCTTTTTCTTGAGTTTATTGTAAGAATACTGGATAAATACGTATAACATACAGAATGTGTGTTAATCCACTGTTTAGGTGGTCAGTAAGGCTTCCGGTCAACAGTAGTTAAGTTTTTGGGGGAAGTGGTTAAGTTACTGGTTAAATGTTTGGGGAAGCAAAGTTATACTCAGATTTTGACAACGAGG
The DNA here is from genome assembly GCF_028749965.1 of Puma concolor. Taxonomy (NCBI): domain Eukaryota; kingdom Metazoa; phylum Chordata; class Mammalia; order Carnivora; family Felidae; genus Puma; species Puma concolor. Next base: position 9,212,088 of record NC_141672.1, on the reverse strand, counting down.
GGGGTTGGTGCCCCTAACCTCTGTGTCATTCAAGGGGCAACTATAAATACATTTCTATGGTAAAAAAAAAAACAAAAACTAAAACAAAACCAGAATAGCCCAGCAGGCTAACTAATGAGACTACCAAAGTCATTGGACAGGTCGTAATTAGTCACGAAATGTACCATACTGTTAATTTCTAGGTACAACTCACTTGAGAAATGTTTCAGGGTCATTGAGGCCAGTGGTTTCAACAGATCGCAGGCATTCGCTCCGCCTCCCCCCAGCTCCCGTGCACGTTCAAGCTCATGCTTCGTAGGAGAAGCATAGCCCTGGAAGCCCGCAGGCCTGACCTTGAGTCCCATCTCCGCTCTGGGACCACGTACGCCTTTGAGGCCCAAACTTCCTACCTGCAGGATGGGAGCACGGCTTTGGGAAAATCAGACAAGATCATGACTTCAGCGGCACCTTAGGTGGCTCAGTCACATAAGCGTCTGGCTCTTGGTTTCGGCTCTGGTCATGATCTCACGGTGCGTGGGATCGAGCCCCACGTGGGGCTCTGTGCTGACAGCGTGGAGCCTGCTTGGGATTCTCAATCTCTTTCTCTGCTCCTCTCCCACTGGCACACGCTTTCTCTCTCTCTTTCAAAAATATCAATAAGTAAACCCGAAAAAGAAAAGAAAAGAAATCATGATTTCAAGTGTTTAACACGGTGCACTCATTAGGTGCTTCATGGATGCTGACCCCTCTCTTCCTGTCGCCCTCCCTGCCCCTCTCCGTGTGGTCCTGCATCCAAAGCTGATGCCTTTCTGGTTTTCACACCTGGCCTCTGCCACTCGCACCTTAGACTCCCTCTTCATTTCAGTGTCCGGATCCCAAACCTCAGTGTGGATGAAAAGATGTTGAGAATTTATGCCCAGGTAGAATCAGGGGTTTTTTTTTGGCGGGGGGAGGGGGGAGCGGGGGTTGGTCCGGAGCTTATAACATTTGGGGTCTCCCCTCACAAAACTATGCATTCTGAATCGGACGCAGGACCACTGGAAAGGGCCTGGGCACATGAGGGGGCTGGAGGCTGAGGCTGTGCTAGCTTTGCAGCCAATCCCCGTTGATCCGCAATCAGAATCTCACAGACAGTGAGGGTGGGGGGAGCTCAGGGACCACTGCGTGCTGGTGCCTGTGGGCCTAGACCGGATCCAGAGTGGGACCTGGGGAGGGGGGAAGGAGGGGGAGAAGGGAGAGGTGGGTTGCCCAGACCAGCCCCGCCCCCGACCCTGCCGGGTTTGTCAGCTCAGGACAGCCCCGCTCCGCCCTCAAAATGTGGCCTAAGTCCCTCCTGGAGTTCCCCTGAATGTCCTCTGCCCTCGGAGGCTGTCTGGACGCATCGGCAGAGCCAAACGCATGAAGCTTGGGATCCAGGCTGGGCCCTGCCTGCCGGGCCTTCCTGAGCGTGCCCAGCTCAGAGATGCGGCTCCCGCACGGGGCCCTGGGCCTCCACCGGGCTCCGCTCCCTCTCGTTGCCACCCCCCACCCCCTGTCCCCACCCCTCCTCCCTCTCCTCCTCCTGCAGCCTCCTCCCTGCCCCGTCTCTCCGGCGTCCCTCCTCCCCTCCCTCCTCTCCCTTCTCACCCCTGCTTCCTCCTCCTCTGGAGGTGTCGGCTCAAGTCTACCGGACCCCCCCCCCCCACCCATCCCGGGGCCCAGCCGGGACGTGGGTGATGATGCAGCCGTTCAGTTGCCTGGAAAGGGCCGACAGCAGACACAGCCCTGGTCGGGCAGAGCAAGTCCCCAGCCAGCTGGTGAGGGGATGGGCCCGAGCCAGGTAATTATTGCTTGGTGCAGAGGTCGAGAGCCGCAGAGCGGCTGATGTACTAATGAAACACAAATGGGACATCTGTGTTCAGGAGTTCAGCAAACCATGGAAAGCCCAACTTTGCCAGGAGGTTATGTACTACTGGAGGCAGACTCGCTCCTTCCGGCTAAGGGAGCAGTAAACACTCCAGAAGCCATTTCCCTGCTTCTCCGCACGTTCTCTCTCAGGGGGCGTCACGGCCCTTGTCACCCCCGGGGAAACGGCTGGACCGGAGGTGTGTGGGCGCGGAGGGGACGGGAGGTGGTGAGACGGGGTCCCTCCCCCGGGGCTCCCCTCTGGGCTCGCTGATGAGCCAGGCCAGGCCCTTCCTCCCGCAGCCCATGGTGTGGGGGCCCACTGAGGCCGGGGAGTGCCGAGTCCCCCGTGATTTGCACAACGTTAGGGAGGGCGGGGGGGGGGGTTGCTGAGAAGCCTGGGGTCTCTCTGACCTGCCATTTGCTCCCTGGGCAGCCCCTGGCCGATCACGTGACCTCCTGGGCCTCAGTTTCCTCGCCTGCAAAGTGAGGGTATGGCTAAGCACCGCCCCCTCCCCGCCCCCGCCGTGTTTATTAAGATCATTTTGGAAGCGAGCCACGCACACTGACCCTGACTGTCTTGTCCGAGAAAAGAGCATTTACCATAGGAAGGGGGTTTTTGTGAATGGGAGGATGCGCTGGCTCAGGAAGAAGGGGAACCAGGGCAGCCATGGGGACCCGGCAGCGGGAGGGGGGGCTTGCCCTTACGCGACTTGCTCCAGTGCCCACCCCGCACCACTGGAGGGGCACCACTGTGCCTCAGTTTCCATATCCTGGGGTGGGGGCAGAGTCTTTGGGCTGGCTACCCAGACGAGTCTCTCCTGGGAGTGGGTGGGCACCACACGATGTGGCCTCTCAGAGTCAGCCCCTGCACGGGGGGCCACTTCCAGAAGGGGACAACCACAGAGCGCCAGTGGCCACGATGCGGCCGTCATAACGCTGTAACGTGCAGGTATGAAGTGGACACACCTGTGCTCTTATGGCCGGAACCTAGGACGGTCTGGGGCCTGACTCTTGGCCTCACTTCAAGCTTCTCACTCACCTCCAGGACCCCCACTTGAGCAGGTCCTGCTGGGGACACACCTTGACCGCAGTCCACATTTGCCCTCGGGATCCTATTGCTTCTGTCACCATGTATATGGTATGTAGTTGGTGCTTACTGGGTGCCAAGCCCTGGACCCCCCCAGATTGTTCTCTGGGCGGCGGCTGCCGAGCTGGGGCCTCAGCTGACTGCTGCTGGAGCTCCGGGCAGTGGCGTGGGGACTGCCCCCGTTAATGGAGGCCGGGCAGGGCTGGGGGTGGGTCCTGGGCTAAGGCCTGGGCCGTGCGGCCAGAGAGCCAAACTATGCCGAGCCGGTCCCACGAGTGGGGCTTGTGCAAGAGCCAGTCTTAAGGGGACAGGGAGCGGACACCAGTCAGAGGCATGGGGCTGAGAGGGAGTCACTGGGGGATGGGCCACAGCAGAGGCACACCAGGAGGAGGGGAGGGAGGGTCCCCGAAGGCCTCTCTCTCCCAGGTGACTCCTTTCCCAGGCAGTGGAATCCCTGCGCCGGAGGAGAAGGACTCTGGAGACCAACTTCCACATTTTCCAGCACAACAACTCTGCCACACAAAGAGCGTGACGGGGGCCCTGTGGGGGGCAGGGGGGTAAAGGCCGCTTCCCTCCGAGTAGACGTGCGCCCTGGCTCTCGGGTGTGAAGCATCCTTTCCAATCCAGGTTTTACCGATTGTTCTTCCTCATTTTGTCAACATCAGGAGGAAATGCCAAGAATGCTTTGCAAGTGGATGAAGATGTTCGCGCTCCAAGGTCTTGTGTGAGCAGGTGCGACGGACGCCCTTGTGGCTTGCCCAGAACCCGTGCCTCCCGTCCCTGCCGGCGGATTCCCACCTTCTCCACCGGCCACGGCTTTGTGGGTTGCCATTGGTCTAAGGTTCCCAGAACCCGTGCCTCCCGTCCCTGCCGGCGGATTCCCACCTTCTCCACCGGCCACGGCTTTGTGGGTTGCCATTGGTCTAAGGTTCCCAGTCCCCTCGCCTCGGAGGCCGGTCAGCGGACATCCCAGGCCGGAAGCGGGGGCTTTTGTTCGGGAAGCAACAAGAGGTGGTTTGAACCGCTTCGAGTCAGTGTTTCTGTTATTTGCAGCCCAGAACCTCCCAGCTGATCCTGCACGTGGAAAGTGGCTTTCTGCCTTCGGGGAACACGGGCTCTGTCTTCACGAAACCCTTCACGGCACGACAGGTTGCGTGGAGGCCGTCGCGTTCGGTCCTCACGGCAGCCCTGAGGCGGGCGGGGTGTGGCATCCGATGAAGCCGCGTGTTTCGGGAGGGGATCCATCCCCAAGGCCACGGGTAGAGCTCAGACTCAGGAGGGAGGGCTTGGAGGACAGCAGAGGACAGACCGTCCCCGTAAGAGTCTTTATTGTTCCCATTGTCACCTGAGAAGCCCGAGGCACAGGGACGCGAGGGCATCTGAGCCGGGACTCCATCCTCCCACAGATTGTCAACATCGTGCTACACTAAAACCGTGACCTCTCCACGCGGAAAGCGAGCCAATAAAGGGCACGGAATGGAGCTGTGGCCGGTCAGGGCCAGGAGGACAGAAGCCGATTTGTAAGTTCAGCCGCCCCTGCCAGGCTGGCCCAAGGAGCGCCCGGGGTCCTGGATGGCGAGTGGCTCATGGCGGGACCTGGTCGCGCCTGCGGCACCCCCGGGGCTAGCACAGTGCACGTCACACGGGAGATGCCAGGCCGCTGTGGTTGAATGAGCGACTAAATGTCTGGGTCGCTGGCCACGTTTTCCAGTCGCTTGGAATGAGAAAATCAGTCATGGAACCACGGGGGCCTTAGACAAGACCAGGAGCTGCCGCCCCTCTCAGGGCCTCGGTGACGGGGAGCCCTGGCGGACGGGACCCTCCTCTGGGCGCCTGGCAGTGGGGTTGCTGTCAGTGCCCAGCCCCTCGGGCAGACGAACCAAGGGGATGTCAGGAGGAGGAACATTTACCGGACCTCCTTCTCGTCCCAAGATGCCAGGCTGCAGGGGTCTTGGGATTCCAGCTGGAGCCCAGAGACGTTCTGACGGTCTTGCCCTGGGGTGGAGGCAGGGGGACCAGCTGGGAACAGTGGTCCGCGGACTTTCCCTGCCCCCCGGGAGCCCCCCGGCAGCCCTCTGAGCGGGCAGCAACAACGTGGAAGCCTCTATGGGCCGCGACTTTGTACTGCCAGCGATGAACTTTGCTCAAAAGTGCTCTGTAGGCAGAAAAGAGGAGAAGCAGAAAGGCTTTCATGCACTATTTCAGGATTGCTGGCCCTGAACATTTATCACTTACTGATGCATATAATTTGCCTGATGACTCAGTTTCATATATTTTAGTTTCCAAAGATAAACAGTTTTTGCATATTTCCTGCAAATGGGAGTTATATTTAATAATCTCAGGGTAGGAGGGTTGGATGCTGGGACAGGCAGTTCGAGGAAGGCAGGGGACTTGAGACAACCTGGGAACAGCAGTCTGGGCTCCCGGCTCATGCTTCCAATTTTGACAGGACATTGCTTCAGCCCCGAAGACCTACAGGAGGGGCAGAAGGCTGGCCCAAAGATGGGCCGGTTTTAGAGGTGGTTGAATGGAGTGAATACAGCCTTCAGGGCCTGTTTCTGAGGTCCAGGGGTATTCGATCAGGGGGCAAGCCTGGGCTGGAGATGCAGTGGGGAGCCCTGACCCAAGGCAAAGGGGCTTACCTCCTGCCCACAGAGTCCAGACTGGCCCTGGCTGGTCTCCTCGTTGCCCCTGGTCATGGCAGGTCAGCCCGGGAGGAATGACGTGTCCCCTTTACTACAGCCAGAACCCTAAGTTGGAGCCTAACGAGATGAGCGGAAGGCCCAGGAGCCAATGGCACCGACAGCCTGGGCCGATGGCACCGGCTCGAGCTGTTACTGGCTTGGGAGCGACGTGGACAGAGTTTGATCATTTTGAACGTTGACGGTACTATGCGCCTTACAGGTTTCCCCGAAGGTCGGGATGACATACGTCACGTAAAAGTGCCTAGCACGACGCCCGGCACCGAGCAAACGCTCCATAAATTCTCCCCCAAATGTGTGCTTCGCTGTGTGTTAGACGCTCAGGGCGATTGGAAATGCGTGCTGTGGGTTTCTATCCTTGAGGAGTTCACGTCTAGTTAGAGACGCAAAGCACACCCTCCGGGAAGTTCAGCTGTTGTAGTCGAAGAGAGGGTCTGATTAGACCGTGCTGTTCATTAGGACTCTTGGTGGCGAGTGACAGAAAGCCCGCTCGAAAGGCCTGAGCGCATTCTCGTAACCAGACAGACCGAGGGTGGCTTCCTTCAGCAGCGGCCGCAGGGCCCCGAGGGAGGTGGGGAGCTGGCCTCGCCCTTGTCTCTGGGAGGGCTCCGTCCTCACGCAGGCTGTCCTCACGCGCTTCCAAGACGGTTGCCCGAGGGCGCCAGGCTCACATCCGCCTTCTCAGAAGCGCCCCCACGGGAATAGGTGCTTCTGTTTCCCGTGAGCCTAAAAGAGAGGCTTAGAGATGAATCTCGCGGACTCAGTTGGCCTGGCTCGGATCACGTGCCTGTCCTTGAACCCACCCCCGTGGCGAAGGTTACCGGGTGAAAGGGGGGGAAGGTGGCCTCACGGCCATCAGCCCCTGCTGGTCCTCTCCCGTCAGAGGATTCCACGTCTCCTTCTAAGCCACCTGACTGCCAGTGCCTCGCATCCCCCTGAGCTCGGGCCCGGCGTGGGACTTGCCGGGTGACTGCCACGTGAGCAGGTGTGAAGGATGCCACGTGAGGAGGCGCGTTAAGAGCTTCGACATCGCAGGTTTCCGCCAGCTCTCTCCCTCTCCTCCCTCTGCCTCCGGAAGGAGCTGTCACATACAGAGGCTGGACCTGAAAACGAAGAAGACGCAGCCGTCGGAAGCCAGGGAGATACGCTGCGTAGAGCCCCTGAGGCCTGCGTGAAACGAACGGGAGAAATAAATACTTGTTGGTGTGAGTCCCCGAGCTCTGGGGCTCGCTGGTTACTGCAGCGCCGTCCGGTGAGAGCTGACGGATCCAAAGACAGAGTGGGTGCCCGGAGGACAGAAACCACAGGCGGGTCCCCGAGAGGCAAGAAGGTGAGAGAATCCCAGAGCTCGGTGAATCTGCAGAGAAAGTCACTGTGACCGGGGTAGGGCTCGAAGCAGCGGGTGGCCCGTTGGCATTATGGTCAATTTACAGAACCCCAGGAGACGGCTGGGTGCCTGGTTCTCACGGCCATTACCACCCAGGTCAGATTGAGTCTTGTCCTAGATTCCATATTCTCAGAGGGTCCCCTTTATTTATTTATTTATTAAGTTTGTTCTCATTTGTTTATTTATGGCACAAGCTGGGGAGGGGCAGAGAGAGAGAGAGAGGGAGAGAGAGAATCTTAAGCAGGTTCCCCTGTTGTCTGTGGGGAGCCCGACACAGGGCTCGATCTCACGAACCATGAGATCCCGGCCGGAGCTGAAATCAAGAGTCGGGTGGTTAACTGACTGAGCCACCCAGGCACCGCTCAGAAGATTCCCTTTAAAACACACTCCTGACTGGGGCGCCTGGGTGGCTCAGGAGGTTAAGCGTCCGACTTCGGCTCAGGTCATAATCTTTCAGTTCGTGGGTTCGGGCCCTGCATCAGGCTCTGCGTTGACAGCTCAGAGAGCCTGCTTCGGATTCTGTGTCTCCTCTCTGCCCCTCACCTGCTCACACTCTGTCTCTCTCTCAAAAATAAACATTTTAAAAAATACTTTAAGGGGCGCCTGGGTGGCTCAGTCGGTTGGGCGTCCGACTTCAGCTCAGGTCATGATCTCACAGTCCGTGGGTTCGAGCCCCGCGTCGGGCTCTTTGCTGACAGCTCAGAGCCTGGAGCCTGCTTCGGATTCTGTGTCTCCCTCTGTCTCTGCCCCTCCCCTGCTCATGGTCTGTCTCTCTCTGTCAAAAATAAATAAACATTAAAAAAAAGTTAAAAAAACAACTTTAAAACACACCCCTGATCATATTACTTCCTGGCTTAATGCCCCAGGACAAAATCTAGACCCCCAAACACATCACGCATGGCCCACCTTGACCCGTCAGAGTCAGGTCAGTACATGTGCCAGTAAAAGGAACTGTGTACATTTCCTGGGGTTCCCTGTGTCCACTGCTTGCTCCGGGGTACGGCCTCCAGCGTCTCTCCGCTGAACTATGGCCATCGCCTCCTAACTGCTTCCACTCAGCCCCTCCACCCGCCCTCCCCCAGCAGCCCACCTGATCTTCTAAAAATGTAAATTCAGTCACGTGGCCATCCCACAGTGTGCTGTCACATGTACAGCAAAACCCAGACTGCTTCCCGGCGTTGGGGGGGGGGGCTTGTATTTTCCCAAACTGACCATAAGCCTCCCCCCACCTCCTGCCCCCGACCATGGCTTCCAGGGTGAGCCTGGCTCTCGTCTCCTGAGAGGTAGAACTTCTGTCGGTTTGGATGGACTTGGAAGGAAAGACACTCCTGAGGCTCGATCATGTACCGGGTGGCCCGGTTCCTGCTTGGTTTTCTTGGGATGCTCACTGTTGGAATGCAGCCACCGCCCTGGGGGAAGCTGAGCAGTCCGAGAAAGGCTCGTGTGGAAAGGCTCACGCGGAAAGGCACGGCTGAAGCCAACCTCGTGGGTCATCTTGGAGGTGAGCTCTCCAGACCCCGTCCTCGTGGAGCCGAGACCAGCCCCGGCCAAGTGGCACATCCATGAGCAAAATTCATGAGTGTCGTCGTTTCAAGTCACCAAGTTTCGGGCTGTTTTGTTACGCAGCGCCAGTGACTGATGCGCATGGCTGCGAGGCCCGAGGAGTGCGACCCCTACCAGCTCCCCCTCCCTCCACTCATTCTCATGTTCTGTGCACTGATGTCTTCTCAGACAAGCCAGGCACAGTCCTGTCTCAGGACCTTTGTCTCTGCTATTTTCTTTTTTTTTAATTAAAAAAATTGTTTAATGTTTTATTTATTTTTAAGACAGAGAGAGACAGAGCATGAGTGGGGATGGGGCAGAGAGAGAGGGAGACGCAGGATCGGAAGCAGGCTCCAGGCTCTGAGCTGTGAGCACAGAGCCCGACGTGGGGCTCGAACTCACACACTGTGAGATCATGACCTGAGCCGAAGTTGGACACTTAACCAACTGAGCCACCCAGGTGCCCCATTTTTAAACAATTTTTTTTTTATTTAAAAAAGCTTTTTTTTAATCTTTATTTTTGAGAGACAGAGTGTGAGCAGGGAGAAGCAGAGAGGGAGGGAGACACAGAACGCGAAACAGGCTCCAGGCTCTGAGATGTCAGCACAGAGCCGGACGCGGGGCCCAAACTCACGAACTGTGAGATCATGACCTGAGCCAAAGTTGGACCCTCAACCGACTGAGCCACCCAGGCACCCCTTTTCTTAAAAATTTTTAAACAGTGTTTTATTTGTTATTTTTGAGAGAGAGAGAGAGAGAAGAGAGACAGAGCGTGAGCAGGGGAGGGGCAGAGAGAGGAGACACAGAATCTGAAGCAGGCTCCTTCCAGGCTCTGAGCTTTCAGCACAGAGCCCGACACAGGGCTCTAACTCACAAACTCAAATCATGACCTGAGCTGAAGTCAGACGCTTAAGTGACTGAGCCACCCAGGCGCCCTGTCCCTGCTATTTTCTCTGCATGGTACCTTCCTCCTCCCGTGCCAGCCGACTAGCTCTGTCTCGTCCTTCACGAACCTTGAGTGTCACCTCAGAGAAAGCTTCCCTGGCCACCCTGGCTGAAGAAACTCCTGACCCCACTTAGATCCCCTGTCAAGTGTTTGTTTTATTTTTTCCAAACCACTTCTCACTATCTGAAATGATCTTGCTTATGTGTTTCCATATTGTCTGTCTCTCCCCCCTAGACTATAAGCTGTAGGAAGGCAGGGCAAGTCTTTTTTTTTTTTTTTTTTTTTTTTAATTGGGACAGAATCAATACACAATTATTATATATTAGTTTCGGGTGGACATTAGTGATTCGATATTTGGATGTATTGTGAAATGGTCACCCCAGTAAGTGGTTAACACCCATCACCACACACAGTTACGTTCTTTCCTTTCTGACGAGATACACTCCCTCCGCAGCTTTCAAATACACAAAAAAGTTCTATTAACTGTAGTCACCATGCTGTACGTCACAACCCCACGGCTTTTCGATTTTGTAATTGGAAGTTTGCACCTTTTGACCCCCTTCACCTATTTCGCCCACCTCCAACTCCCGCCTCTGGCAACCGCTGATCTATTGTCTGTGTCTATAAATTCTGGGGTTTTTTGGTTTGGGTTTTATTTTTTAGATTCCATATATACGTGAGATCATACAGCAGTCTTTGTCTTCCTCTGTCTGACGTCTTTCCCTGAGCATAGTGCCCTCAAAGTTCGCCCAGGCGGTTGCAAACAGCAAGATCTCCCTTTTTTAGTGGCTGAGTAATATTCCATCGTATGTTCATACCACATGTTCTTATCCGCTCCTCTGCCGACGGACCCTCGGGTTGTCGAAGTCATTCTTGGTCACCGTGTGTGATGGTTAATTCTTTGTCAACCTGCCTGGGGCTTAGGGTGTCCAGATTAAACGTTATTTCTGTGTGTGTCCGTGAGAGCGTTTCTGGATGATGTTAGCAACTGAACTGATGGGCTGTGAGTACGGCAGGTGGCCTCCCCTGTGCGGGGTGGGGGGGACGTTGGGGGGGGGCGGGGCGCTGACACAATCGGTTGGGGGCTGGGGCAGAGGAGGGGGGAGTTCACTCTCTCTGCCTGACTGCGGAGCTGGGACACCGGTCTCCTGCCCTCGGCCGGAACTTAACACCGCTGGCCTTCTGGTTCTCGGAACAATGAACTGGCTCCCCTAGGTCTCCAGCCTGCAGACGGCAGGTCGGGGAACTTCTCGGCCTCCTTACTCCCATGAGCCAATTCCTTAAAACACATCCTCTCTGTCTCTGTCTCTTTCTTTGTCCCTGTCCCTCCCTCTCTATCTCTTCCTTCCTCTCTATCTCTCCCTTCCCTGGCCCTATATCGATCTATTGGTTCTGTTTCTCCGGAGAACGCACACTAACACACTGTGTCTCCTTGGCATTTGAAGGGGTGCCGGAAACACAGTAGGGTGGTGCCACCCTGTGCAGGCTCTGAGGCCTGGGCTGCCCCCTCTCCATAAGGCTCCAGACCTTCCTCCCTCCTGCCAGGGTGCATCCATAAAGACTCCGCTCAGGCACACCCTCCACCGGGGACACTCAGCCCTCCTGGCAGGCCAGTTACTGTCCCAGCACCTTCCAGATGCTACACTGCCCGTCTTCCACAGGCGGTAGGCTCCCTGGATGTGGAGCATCTCGACCCGGGTGGGACCAGATTGGACCTACAGAATAGCACTCAGGCAAGGGCAGTGGAGAACCTGGGGATATAGCCAGCTCTACGGGGTCAGGACCCTGCACTGGCTTAGATGGACCCAATTCCTACCCCTCGGGCTCCTGTGTTTATTTCCCTCGTGTCCTCCCTTTGTAGTTAGGGCTCTGGAGAAGGTTTTTGGCAGATTCGGGCGTGATCCGGGAAGCAAGAGAAGGAGTTAAGTCTCCCAGAGTCCATTGCGGTGGGCCATGGGAGGCAGGCCAAGGGCCCCCAAGGGCAAGGTCAGAGAGTCACGGGTCAGCGTGAGGGTCACTCGGTCACCCAGACTTTGTCTTTTCAGGGGTAAGGGTGGGGGCTTCTGGGGTGTGCTGTGATTAGGGACAGTCATCCCCAGGCTGCCGGGGGCCCGTGGGCAGCCGGGAAGGTGGTGCCGCCTGGACCGCACATCTGCGGCCACTCTTCCACCTGCAGAGATCAGGGAAGCCTTCTGGGCTGACGTGACTCCTACCGGTGCGCGTGCCTTGCTCCATGACTTCGCCATGCACCTCTGCCATGCTGCCAAGCACACTTTGGCCAACAGCGGGCACTTCGGTAAACGCTCCTTCACTTTTATGACCGCCTTCTCGTGACATCCTGCTGGTGGGCATCATTAGTCCCGTTTTCCAGATGAGGAAACCGAGGTTAAGAAAAATCTGCTAGTGGGGTCGGAGCCAGGACTGCAGCCGGGCCCGGCCCACCCTGCGTTCCCGTAGCTGCCCTTCCGGCCTCCGGTCTGCAGGCTGGGGCCCTTCTCATCTGTGCAGCGGTGGGGGTGCTGGTGGGGTGGCGGCTGGCTTCTTCCTCCAGTGCTGACAGCGCATCCCTGCGGTTCGGTTGCTCATTTGCGGGATGGAAATAGCTACTGTGCTCGTGTCTATTTGACACGTGAGGACATTAAGACCCAGAGAGGCTTTGAAAAAGGATTTGTCAGGGTCACTGGGTGACCGCGGCTCCTGATTCCAAACCCCAGGGTGTGAAAAGCCCAAACCCGCGCGGCAGGACAGCCAAAGCCTGGCGGCCTGGCTCCAGGTTGCTGTCCCCCCCCTTCCCCCCCACCCCCGGCGGGTCGCACCTCCCCGGCCCGGTTGCTTTTTTTCTGTGGCAGCTCTTTCCACCTCGGAACGTGAGCACGTCCTTTTCCCCTCTGCCCGGAGAAGTCCCTTCTCGTTGCCCCGTCCTGCCCTCTGGCTGCTCCTGGGGGTCCGTTTTGCCAGTTTCACGGACTGTTCCTTGCTCCGAGCATCCTTCCCTGGCTCCCCCGGACCAGATCTGGCCTTGGCCTGTAAAGCCCTCATCACGAGAGCCGTTACTCGTGTCACACCCGCCCTGCCCCGTACAGGTCGTCTCCGTGAGAGCAGGGACCGGCAGGCTGGTGGCCACCTCTGTCCTGTCCTGGCCCGGGTGGCTCTGAGAGGTGATCAGCACGCCTGTGAGGGTGGATGGGTGGCTGTTTCCATTCTTTTAGCGAGGCCCTGAAACCAGCCATGGTGGGGTCAGATCCCGGGACGGTCCCCCAGAAGCCTCCTCTGCACTGAGGGGAGAGCCTTCCTTCTTGTGCATCTTGCTCATTTCTACTTCAGAAGCCACAGTGGATAAAATGGCCTGATGTCCCTAGGGCCATTCAAGGGCCAGTATGACAAGTTTGTGCCCCCTGCCCTGGGATGGGTGTGTGTGTGTGTGTGTGTGCAGAGGGGCTGTAAGGGGGCCCTGGAGCTCAGAGGGACCCGTATAGGCAGGGGGTCAGTTCTCACTGGGAAGGTGACTGTTGTTCTTTTGTGAACCTGACATCAGCCTTCTCACTCACGGGTGCCCCATGGTGGGGAGGGCACCACAGGTAAATGTCAGCCAGAGGGGCCGGGGCAGCTGGAGCTCTGTGAGGGGGAAGCCCCGACCCGGTCTCGGCCCCTCTCAGAGATGCTGGGACCGGCCAAGGACAGAGTGGGGCGTGGTCCAGAACAGAGTGGGGCATGGTCAAGGACAGAGTGGGGCGTGGTCAAGGACAGAGCGGGGTGTGGCCCAGGACAAAGCAGGGTGTGGTTCAGGACAGAGTGGGGCGTGGTCCAGGACAGAGTGGGCGTGGTCCAGGACAGAGTGGGGCGTGGCCAAGAACAAAGCAGGACGTGGTGAAGGACAGAATGGGGCGTGGTCAAGGACCGAGGGGGTGTGGTCCCCAAAGGAGTGGGGCGTGGCCAAGAAAAGCTTCTGACAAAAGCTGCCTTCCAGAAGGAAAAAAGGCAGTGGGGCAGGGGGGTGGCTGGGCATAAAATGGCGTTGGCTATGCCCTTACCACGTGTCAGGCAGCTTGAACACAAGATGCCTTTCTCATGAGAAACAAGGAGGCTCTAAGAAGCCACTTCTCTTCTTTGTGGCCACAGAGCTGGCGAGAGGGTGCCAGAAGCCGGGGACAATAAAAAGAGGGACACACCCATGGGGAATCCAGTAGGTCCCATTTCACACGTGGAGGACCCCCTCTTTCCGCCTGTTTCCACCCTTCCCTTCCTCTGGAGACCCTGGACCCAGAGAGCAGCTCAGCTGCCTTGTCAACTGGCGAGTGACTTCTTTCCTCCAGGGACCTCTTGGACCCTTTCTTCTTGGGGCGTTACTGCTAACAGGGCCCTGTGGGAGGGGGCTGTGTGGTAGGACACGTGGGGATGCTAGCCCCCACCAGCCAACTTGGCCCACATTCAGATTCCTGCGGAGAGTGGGGTGCGTGCGTATTCTCCTCAGGGATGGGGCTCAGGTTCTCCGTCTAAGGCCGGAAGTGTGGGGGAGAGGAAGAGCCTGAGGTCCAAGTGTCTCCATGGCAGCGAGACCATTGAGGAAGGGAGATGGCTCTGGAGCTCCCATCATTCATTAGCCTCTCAGGGAGGGGGAGAGAGGGCTGGCTGGCGAGGCCCTTGCTCACCCCATTTTCACTGAGTGGCTTTAACCCACCAAGAACCGTGTTGAGCTCTGGAAATCCAAATGGAAATAAGATCCATTGCTGCGGTCACAGAGCCCCTCGTCCGGTCCAGGAGACACATCACTAGTGGGACAAGGGGGTGCTCAGAGGCCATGGCAAAGCACCCCAACCCTCTCTGGTCATCCAGCAAGGCTTCTCAGAGGAGAAACTCTGGGGGTCAGAGAGACCCCTCAGGAGCAAAGTCCAGAGGTGGGAGAGATCGTGGCTGCTCAGGAGTATTGGGCCATCCAGTCCAAAGGGTGTGTCGGCAGGAGACCGGGGTGGGGGTGGGGGGATGGCCCTCGATCACGGGGTGGCAGGAGCCATCTGGGCCATCTGGGTTTGGACAAGGTGTGATCTTCAGCCCGAGACTGGTGCCTGCCTCCCTGTGCGTCTGCAAACCCGAAAGATAGGTCAGGCTGCAGTGGGTTTCTGCTCCTTGAGAAGAGCCCTCAGCAGGACAGACCCTCGGGATCCACCAGCCACTCTGATTCCAGCCCATGTTAAAGAACCATGGGGACGTTTGCAGTCTGCTCGAAAGATTTACACTTGCTTCTGGGATCCTCTTCCGTCTTGCGGACCCCCAAGGTGGGTGGTGTCTCCTTCTCCCCTCAGAGGACGCTTGCAGAAATTGAGCAGAGAGTCCCAAATGGGGGCAGTGTGGCCTCCTTGCTTCTGGCTTTGGCTGTCCCAGGGTCGCTGTGGGACTCGATGGGAGGGGCCAGGGAAGGGGGTTCCAGGCCCACATGCCCAGCCGGGTAGGCACTCGGAGACAGGGGCAGCAATGTGACAGGGCAGAAGAGGAGCCATGTCTCTGCCTCCCCCACCCCCACCCCCCCCCCCCCCCGGGCAGGTGAAAGTCCAGGCGTGTGTTTCCACACTGATGTCTGCTGGCCCCTCCATCCGTGGCCTCCATGGGTCATCTGTAGGGTCCCCGAGGAAGTGGGAAGTGGCGGACGGGAGGTTGGGAGCCTGGCAGGTGGGATGTGGCTGGCCCGGGGTTGGGAGTCTTCCCACATTGCAGCTGGGCCTCTCGGGCGCATTGCCTCCACTCTCTGAGCCCCGGGTTTCCCTACTGACTGGTGGAGGTCGGTGGGGGAAGGAAGAGAAGGTGACAGGCCTCCCGGTGGCTATGAGAAGCACGAGGGCGCCTCCTACAGGCACTACCATTGTCTTGCCCCGGGGAACCGTTATTCATGGCAGCCAAGGTCATCGCCACCTTTCACCTCCGCAGTGGTTTTCAAGATACTTGCTTGCCTAACGGAACCATCAGAGGTACTGAAGCCCTGTCCTCTAATTTTGTGAGCGTCCGGCAACCCCTGCTCAACGTGGGTTCGTTAGGATACCTGGGGCTTACTTAGGACGAGGTGGCCCAGCCCTCCGCTTGCGGCCGGTGAGACCTTAACGTTAGGCGTGTCCCTGCCGGCGAGGGCCGGGCACGGACAGGTGTTTGGTTAAGGCCTGCTGAGTGAAGGCAGGAACAGACGTCTCCGTGCGTGGTGAGACCTTACCTGGAGGGACCTCTAACTGTTCTTCCCAGCTGGCAGGTGCCTCCCGAGCACACATCGCACTTGGTCCTCTGCAGACACGGAGAAAAGTGGCCCGTCTCATGGAAATCTGGGCTCTTGCTCCCCTCTCAGCGCCTGTCCGATGCGCCGGCCCTCACCAGCCTCCTGTGGGCCCAGCCCGGGGTCGGGGGGGGGGGGGGCGGCAAGCTTCAGGGAACCCCGTTCCCTGCTGTGCATGCATCCGGGTGCTGCGGGGAAAGCGGGGCTCCCCAGTGCATCCCAGGCCCCCTCCCCCAGCAAGCTCCCAGCGTGCTGCCTACTGCGTGGTCACGGGATTTTGACCGTGTCATCTTTCTATATTTTTTTCTCCTGACTATAAAATTCACACGTGTCCATTGTGGGAAATTTGGAAAACCTACAAAATGACCAAGGGGGAAAAAGAGCGTGTTGCCGGCCGGCTTGTCGGGTTGGTTCCGTGGCTTTATCCCGGGGCTTCTCCTCTGTCTCTTTTTGATAGAGGTTGCCTCGGCTTCGTCCTCTGGGCCGTCTGCCGAGTGTACAATTTCCTCGGCCACGTTTTTAAACTTCTTGGGTCCCTTTCTTGTTCCCGGCTTGTTCTTTCTATTGCATTAGCGACCGATTTTCTTCGGCAGAGGCAGTCGTGTCTACGTCTGTCTCTGTTTCTGTAAATAGTTTTTTCTTTTCCCACCTTTCTGTTCAACGGCTTTTCTCCAGGTCTGGCGATCAAGTGCGGTGATCTTCAGCTGTCAGGCCGACTTGCTTCCAGAGCAAGAGCGGGGCACTGGAAGCAGGGTGGAGGCTCTGGGTGCAGGGGTGGGGCCTGCGGGCAGGGGCTTCTCCCTGGAGGATGGCTGGGTGGCCACCGGGTCATTCCCCTGGGTGAGTTCCCAGATCTCAGTATCTGTTGGACAGTCTCCTCGAATGGGGAATCTCCAAACCTACTGGGAGGGGGGCTGTGTGTGGAGGGGGGCTGGGGTCTCAGCCCAGCTGCCAAGATTCTACCACGTGAGGAGAGGGGGCCACGGATCCCGCCATACTGTCCTGGCAAATTTTCTCTTAACCCCCCATTTGCAGTCGGGTCTTCACTGTGCCTGGTGTCGCTGAATACATGACCTGGTTCATTGTCACCACAAGGCGAACTTTATTCCAGTCTTTCTCGGGGGGTGGGAGAGGCAGTTCCGTAGGAGCACATGGTGGTGGGGGCGGGGGATGGTGGGGGGGGAGCCCAACTCGCGTGCCTGCGACCGCAAGTCCCACATCCTGGGGAGCCCCTCAGGTCCAGGCGACCGGGACAGCTGGTCCTCCCACCCGGTGGTCGCGCTGTCCTCACGCCAATTCTCCGCCAGTCCTCCTGTCTTTAGTCCTCTCTTATCCTCTAGCCTGCAGACGTCCTTGGTCCTTCTGGCTCCCCAGCCGGGCCGGGCTTCTGTCGGGGGGAGCTGGCTTGCTTCTTGCTGCCCACCCTCCTCTAATTAAATTTTAGCTCTCTGGTGTGCTAAGTCATTTCCCACGGACCTATCAACTGCCCATCTTCCAAAATTTTGTTGACATCCCTCATCCACTGTGTTGTCACCGCCGTGTTCTTTGTTCTTGTGGGTGCGTAGCTATTTTGTCCTGTTACCATCATTTGGTTGAGGGCCCTGAACCCGGCGAGCGCGTGTGCCCCAGCTGTCCTGCTCAGCTGTACGCCCCTCCGTGCTTTCCTCCATTGGACTCCCCGCTCCGAGGCTGACGCCCACGCCACCTCCCACCTCCACCCCGAGTTCTGTATTTATAATTCGAAGTCTCTTTTAAAATCATGATCGTGCAATTGTTGAATTTTAGTTCTATACTTAAATGGGTCCAGTCCCTGCCACGGGTCTTTCTCCATACTTCTTCCTTTCGTGGATCTTTGAACTGGTTGATTTCAATGACAAGTTACTTTTTTTTTGAGGTCTTGGGTACCATAATCCTGGAATTTAATCGTGTTTGGGCATATCTCTGGTTTCCACTATACTCAAATAGCATCTTTTCAGGTTGTAATTCTCTTGGTGATTCTAGCACCTCAGAGCTGGTGGTCCGGTGCTTCCTGACATTGAACATGGCTGCAGGCCAATCTTTGGCCAACTAGGTAGGTATTTTTCTCCTTGAGGGTGATTTGCTTTTTCCACCTTGGTCTTCAAAGAGCTCATTTTTATCCTTGACATTCCAGAATTCAGCCATGCAATGTTTCCATGTTCATGGCTCTGAGTTAAGCTTTTCTGGAACACTGTATTTAGAGTTTTTGTGATCTGTTGCAAAAGTTGTCCATTTATGAGAAATTTTCTTGTATTATTTCTTTAAATGCATCTTTAGTTCCGTTTGTTGGATTGCTTACCCTAGGGATACACATTTCTTTTCTTAAATTTTTTTTAATGTTTATTATTTACTTTTGAGAGAGAGAGAAAGAGACATAGCATGAGCAGGAGAGGGGCAGAGAGAGAGGGAGATGCAGAATCCGAAGCCCCTCCAGGTTCTGAGCTGTCAGCACAGAGCCCGACGTGGGGCTCGAACTCACAAACTGCAAGATCATGACCTGAGCTGAAGTCAGACGCTCAACCCACTGAGCCACAACTTATTTATAATTACTTCAATGTCTTTATTTCATCTGCATTCCCCGATTTTTCTCAAGCTTTTCCATTATGGCACAAGTTTGTGTGTGTGTGTGTGTGTGTGTGTGTGTGTGTGTGTGTGTGTTTTCCCTTTTATTTTTTTACTTTAGAGAGAGTGTGAGTGGAGGTGGGGAGCAGAGGGAGAGCAATAGAGAAAATCCTAAGCTGGCTCCACACTTGACGTGGAACCCAATGCAGGGTTCGATCCCACAACCCTGGGATCACGACCTGAGCCGAAATCAAGAATCAGATGCTGAAACCACTGAGTCACCCAGGCACCCGGGCACCGGTTTTGGTTTTAAGCATGTCTTCTGTTCCTCATCTAAAAGTTAGTTGTTACTCTTGTAGAAATGTTTTGACTTCAGTCTTTCCCCTTAGATCTGAGCAGTGTCCCTTTTCATCTATTCTCGTTGTTTGATGATCTTGCCTCTCGGCTTTTGTTTGGCTGAGTTACTAAACGTACTAGTTGTTCAGTAATGAGGGATTTCCTTCTCTTCTGGGACTTAGGCTTTGCTGTAGGTCGGGATTTTTGTCTCTCTCTCTCTGTCTCTGTCTCCCCTCCCCTCCCCCCCCCCCCGGCCGACTACTACATGGGTGACAAGTTAATATCGTCAGGTTGCCTCTACTGGGACATCTCTGCCCAGGCGTCGTGTGCTGTGTTGGAACGGACTTAGGAAGTTGCTCGTGGGTATGTGGGTGACTCCCTGGGCTGCTTTCCCATCGAACTTGAGATGGGTTAGTGTTCCCTCCCAAGCTGCAGTCTGAAGACATATGGAGTTCTGGCCACTTTTCTCCAACTGTGGGATGGTTGGGGGTGGTGAGGACCGTTCAGCTGGGAGGCTGGGAGGTCTTTGTCAGGATGCAGGGTCTCCACTCCCTCATCTGAGATTTTTTTATAGGTCCTCTGCTAGGATTTGCTTCCTTGGTTGCGAGACAGACACCTTCCCACAATGGTTCCCCTGTTGGGAGTGGCCCTGAGGACTTCCCTTCTGTTGAGCTGTGGGGGCCTTCCGATACTGTTCCCTGTGGGCCATTAAGGATCAGGGCCAAGGAAAGGAGACGCCTGTGGGGTGAGGGCCTAAAGAGAGATGGGGACGAGACGAGGGGCCTGGGGCCGGACGTTTGCATCCTTGGGCCAGAGGTGATGTCCAGTTGGCAGGAATAAATATTTTCAATATCCCCCTCTTTGGGCCCCCCGTCTGAGAGTGGTCCATGGGTGGTCAGTGGCCTGGCATGTTCTCGGTCTAAGAAGAGAATTTCCTTGAGGGATATCATTTGGATTCAGGGGAGCTGTTGGGGAGCAGAGGGCTGACCCCAGCCAGTGGCTGAGGGGTGATGTGCTGGGTAGACAGTGCTCTGAGACCTGTCCTCCACAAGCCCTTTCCTGGAGCTCTTAGACCTCAAGGCCACGACACCCATCACCCCGTGAGAACTAGTCGCTCCTCTGAAATCCTGAGACCTCTGCAGACCCAAGGGGACTACGGGCCACCAGTGGGTTGGAGGAAAAGACTGTCCACCCCCTCTGCATTGGACAGAGGGGAACGGTCACCCCAGGTATACCCCATTCGGACCCCAGTTGCCCAGAGCGGCCAGGGATATGGCGAACGCCCCCCTCCTCTGAGAGCAGACTCTGGACTTCTATGCTTCTACTGGGAACTGATTCCAGACCCTCAAAGTGAATGGGACCCCCCGTCGTCAGTGTCCCTTTCTCCTGTTTTTATCTCCTCCATAGCACCCATTGCTCTGGGCTCTAAACACCTGTCTACATGTCTACACCTCATCTGTGTGTGTGAGCTTCTCCAGTGCAGGTGCCATGTCTCATTCTCCCGGTGCCTGGCACATAGTAGGTGCTCACTAAATGCCTCTCGAATGGACGAAAGATTCATGAGAAGGGATGTCTTCTTCGCCGGTGCCTTTTCCCAGCTCCACCCACGCCACAGACCACATACACAGGGGCGCACCTTTAGCGAGCGGGCGATTTTAAGGCTAACAGGATTCCTTCATAATTACATAGTTAAGTAAAATTTATGTTTGGCGGAATTAGCCGGGCTCCCCGAGGGCAGCATAAACCAGAGAGACGCTCCGTTTCAAAGTCCCGTCTCCCCGTTTAAAATAGTTTGTCATTCTTTTGTGGCAATGGTTAAGAGCTCCTGGAGGCACACGGATGCTTATTTACTGATCCACAGATGACGGATGGTATATCCCTGCTTTGTTTGGAAGGGAAAACTTGAACAGCTTGTCTGCACCTCTCCACTCGGACATTAAATCAACATGGCTCTATTAGTGGCCTTGGGATGCCAGCTGAGCTGTCTCTGAGCCTGTCACCGTGATGTCTTCATCTGTAACCAGAGCAGACGTGAGCTCCTGGCAGCTTCAGGAGGTGACAACAAATCCAATTAGCTCCTCTCCACGGCGCCACAGTACCACCGCGAAACGGCCTGACAGCAAAGGGTGGCTGCCTTACCCCGCACAGTGGGACGTGGCATTCGCAGAAAGGAGAGAGAGAGAGAGAGAGAGAGAGAGAGAGAAGGGGGGAGAGAAGGAGAGGGAGAGAGAGAGGGTGGGAGAGAGAGAAAGAGAGAGAGAAGGGGGGAGAGAAGGAGAGGGAGAGAGAGAGGGAGGGAGAGAGGGAGGGAGAGAGGGAGGGAGAGGGGAGGGGAAACAAAGGGACCCAGCTTAATGGTTGCAGTGACTTTCTGCGTGAGTGGCGGGAGCTGATGCTGGACGGCCTGAACCGGGCCAGCCCCTCCGGTTCCTGGACGGCTGACGAGGCCACCAGAAGCCCAGCTGATAGAGAGGCGGCCCCTACTTTGAAACCTTGCTTGATTTTGACGCTGGTTTTCTCGGGGGACCGTTCAGTCTCACATTCCCCTTCCTCCCCTCCCTCCTTCCCCACATCTCTCCTGGTTCCTGAGCTCCGTGCACAGTCCAGGAAAAAACCCAGAACGTTTGGTGCTGGTGGGAGGTGAACATTTGGTATTTCTCTTGGTCAAGGTGGGTGCCCAAAGACAGCCTGTCTCTGCCTCGGAAGTGACGGGCGGCGGGGCGGGGTGTGCGGTGAGGGTGGCAGAGCAAGGGGAGAAGGTTCCGGAAGGAGGCTTTGGAGGATGAGCTCACACTTCCAGCGCCCAGCGGCCGCGGGGGACGGAGAAGCTGGGTGGCGAATCCTGGCTGTTTGCTCGGTGTGGAGATAGTGGGGGTGTGTGTCGGGGGCGGGGGGGGGGTTGTGGAGGGAAAAGGAAGCAGAAAGAAGAAAAAGCAACCTTCGTGAGAAGCGCAAACTGAAGCCGGCTCGCCAGTCTGAGAGTTCACTCAAGTTTCTGCGTTCCTGAGAGGATCGCGACATTAACAGTTTCTTGGGTCATTTATTTCCTAGGAATGGGGTCCCCTGCCGGCTCTGGGTCTTTTCCAGCATCTACCAGGCCCGGGGGCGGGGGGAGTGGGGGGCCCTTTCCGGAGTGAGTCGGGCTTCCTCCGCTCTGAGAATGGCCAGGAAAGGAAGGGCAAGCATGGTCACTGGGACAGTCGCACAAGGGGACCCCTGAGGCCCCGGGCCCAGAACGTGAGGGTTTGGAGGAGAGAGGCCAAGAAAAGCGGGAGGGAGAGGGAGGTGTCCGCGGGCCTCCGAATACTGTCACGGATGTAGACGTAGACCGCTGGCCTCCGTGGTAGGGGTTGGGGGGGGGGTGGTGATGGGGTCAAGGGGCCCAGCCTGAGGTCGCCGACGAGCCGGGGGGCTTCACACGCCATGCTCACCCTCGCCCGGCTTCCACTTGGCCCACCAGCCAAGAAGAGCAGGGTCTCCCCACGCTGCTGGGAGGGTGACAGTGAGAACAGCCAACAGTACCCGGGGACATTCTTTTCCTGTTAATGCCTCTCATCTTTCTGGTTCTTTCGGGACCTAAGGGGGGGTGTGGAAACAGGTCCCTGCCCACATACGCCAGGACTCAGGAATGCCTCTGGAGTTTTGACCGCGTGAAATGGGCCACAGTCCCTTCCAAGAAAGGGCTCAGCGCACGGACCCCTTCCCTGGAGAGGCAGGGAGCAGGGATTTGCCACCGCCCTCTGCTGGAGCCGGCAGGACCGGAGTCGGTGGCCAGTGGCTGACAGCTGGCCGGTGGGGCTGCTGCTTTCGGCCACAACCTGGTCTTCTACCTGTGGGGGGCTGGCAGCCGCGGGGCCCTCCAGTGAGGGAGGCGGGGAGGGGGTGGGGAAGAGGCTGGCGGGAGGCTTTGTGGTCCCTCTCTCCGAAGCAGGTTGTCGCGAATGTACGTGATCACGGTCCAACTCATTCCAGATTAATTGGGCAGGGTATGGAGGCATCTGGCTGTTGCACGGATCGACCGAAGATTCCGCGTGTGCTGGAGCACCGGACCGCTCTTGGAACCGGCCCAGCGCTGCCAGGCACAATTATTTTCAGCAATGTCTTTCTGCCACCGAAACTTAGGACTGTGGACTTTGGCATGCAAGCTAAGTGCCGATTTGCGAGCTCACAAATTGACATGATCCTTGATGCAAGATGCTGTACCGGGGCCCGCACGGCAGGGAGAGGGACCCCCGCCCGCCGGCACGCGGTGGCTGGGCCAGTTGGAAGCGAGCTCTTTGTGTGTGTGTGTGTGTGTGTGTGCGCGTGCGTGCGCGTGTGTGGTGGGGGGTTGAATGAGGCTGGGGGGCCAGCTCACAAAGGGTCCTGCAGGCCAGCAGGAGGGTCTGACTTTCAGCGGTGACAGGGAGGAGGGCCGCGCTCATCTCAGCCCTCAGAGCTGCCCCAAAGTCACGCACGGCCACCTGAGACAGGGTCGAGGGGTCCTGCGTGCGCTCGCTTCGCCGCTGGCTGCCGTGCTTTGTCACTTGCATGGCAATTCTGACCCTCCTTGCTGCCGCTTTTGAGCTCGTTGCAAAAAAGAACCGTGTTTGGCCCCGTCGGTTCCCGACACCCAGCACGGTGCAGACACACGTGAGACCCCCCCTGCTTGTCGGTGGTGGGGCCGGCTACCCCTGGTGGGAGGAATACGACCAGGGCGTCAGCCACAGGTTAGGGGACCCGGACAAGGAAACCTCCTGGGATAAAACCTCAGGGGTCCAGGTAGAGACGGGGAGTCTTGAGCTTTAGAAGAGACGGGAGGAGGTAACGTGTGAGGAAGACGATTAAGAGGTTAACAGGATTTGGCCACTCTGGCAATGTGAGGCTCCAGAAGGAAGGCGTCCAGGAAGACTCCAGATTTCCGTTCTGGGGGGGGTGGGGTGGGGCACACAGGCGGGGGAGGGGCAGGCGTCTGGGACAGAGAGCAGGTCCGCAGTCGTGGGCACGGTAAGGCGGTGGCAGGGACGGCTGTGGACATCCAGCTGGAGGATTTCCATTGGATCCATGGGCCTGGACCTCCAGGGGCTGCCTGGGCGGGAGACCCACGGGTCATGACCTGTGGCCATGGATGAGCACGGACGGGAACACCGGGGGAGAGGCTCAGAGTTGGGGACAGAGGCGACGGGTTTAAGCCAGCGTTGAAGGCTGTAGAGGGGAGCCTGCAGGCAGTCCGAGGAGGCATCGTGGGGCGGGCAGGGGCGCAGGTGCCTCAGTGGCCGCTCAGGAGCCTATGAGCGGCGGGTTCAGGGGCCGTGGATGGGAGAGGCCCAAACGGCCGCCTTTGGGTTTGGCTACGAGGTGGTCCCTGGAGGACTGGGTGTGAGCCGTGTGGGTGGGGGCCAGGTGGGGCACAGCCAGATGGCAGTGGACAGGCGAGTGCTGGACATCGCTTCCTGACCAGTGTCCTGCCCCTGAGAGCCACTGATCACAGTTGTGTCCGGAGGCATGACGGAAGAAGAGGGGGCTCCAGAGCCTGCCTGGGGGAGGTGAGGAGGGTCCCCTTCCTGGGACCCCTCTTTTCTCCAGGGCCAACAGAAGAGCTGGGTCTCAATCCTGGCTTGTCCACCTGCTGGCTGGAGACCTGGGTGCCTTGTAACCTCTTCGAGCCTCAACTTCCCACAGGCTGGGAATGAAACAGGGATTTAGGGAGATAAGGCACATAAAGCCAACAGTCAGAGCCCCACTGATGTGGCTTTTGGGTTCTATTATTCCTCACACTTTCCAGTTGAGAACCGGAGGCCACAGTCACGCAGCCAGGAAGTGGCAGGATTTGATTCTAGGCAGCCCGACTCCAGAGCCCGGCACTGAATGAACCCTGTGAAAGAACTCCTCCGGGGTCTTGGCCATGCTGTTGTAAATAGATGAATACTGAATCAGTAATATTCACAATGTCCACACTATGGAGCGTGTGGGAAGGAAGACAACCACTGCCATGCTGGGAGGGCCGGAGGGTTGCATGAGCCACGGGGTCCCGGCAGGAATCTTTCTCCCCGTGGGCTCTGGCATGCCCTTTGGTCCTGCAGATAAAGTCACACGGTCTGCTCTGCCCGAGGGGCCTTGTGGCTATGACCGTAGCCTTCAGGGTCCTGCCCGTTCCCCGAGACGTATGAGGGTGTGACCGAAGCCACACCATTCTCTGGGGATTTCACACTGAGTGGCCAGTGTCGCCTCACCTCTCCATTCTCCCACGCTTCTCTTCTCCCTCTTCTTTCGAGAACCAGCACTTAATTACTGCCCTCCTCCATTCCTTCCCTCTGGGTGGCGGTGCTGGGTGAACAGCCTGGTGGAGAGGAAGAGGCTCGTGCCCTCGCGTTGTGTGCGCTAAGAGCCGGAGGAGGTGGGGGCGTGCAGGGGCCGGACGGTGTGGAGGAGGGTCTTAGCTCAGCCTGGGGTAACATGAAGGGTCCCAGGAGGCTCCCCAGAGAAGGTGACATTTGGACTGGGTCACCTATTCCCAAGGTGGGGGCACAGTCCAGGTGGCAAACTCACCATGAGCAAGAGTATGGAAGGGGCAGGCCTGTGGGATATGTTTGGGGGCCGAGAGCCTTTAGGACAGGTGTGGCCTCCTTTAGACTCCTCCTGCACCCCCGGTCAAGGCTCGCCACCCTCACGGCTCGGAACAAGGACCGTGTTCATGCCAGCCCCTCTGCCTTCCAACCCACCCCTCCCAAAGAACCCCACAGGATCGTTGTCAAGAGAATGCCAACACATTCCCAGTCCCCTCCATGTCTGGTTTAACACAGATAGGAAGGCAACGGGGAAAGGTGGACCCAGAAGCCCTGGGTTCCAAAGTAGCCTGGACACTGCGGTGGATCCTGGCAAGAAATGGCTCAGAGTCCCAGAGGTCAGAGAGAGAGAGCCGCAGGAGACGCCAAAGGCGGGATCAGACCTAGGGCAGGGAAGGCGTGCCCTCTCCACACTTTCTTTCAGCCTGCTCTCAGTGGATCTGAGCTGGGTCTGTGGATATTAACTGTGTTCGGGAGAAGATAGGAGTCTTAACACCACAGCAGATTGGATAATTCGAGGCAGGAGAGAAATTTCCAAGAGCAACTTCTCATTGGATGGAATGATTCCACATGTAAGCTCTTTCATGGCAGGAACCATGAATGGCCAAGGTCACTGGTGTGTCCCCAGTGCACCAGACACGTACGAGGTACTCGATAAATACTGACCGAATGAATGAATCAATGAATGAGTGGGACCCATTGAGCCACAGTCACCCATTCGGAGGATGGCAGTAGCTATTTTGCCCATAAAATGGCAATAATTTATCCAGATGATGGAAAAAAAATTGCCCGTAAATACTAACTTTATCCAGGCGACGGAAGCAGCCTGGCCTCTCTGACAAGGGGGTACACAGCAAGAATAAACAAGACGTGAGCAACAATAAAAAAAAAAAAACAGCAGCGTGCAGGGTATTAATGCTCTGTGGGGAGGGGGGCTCCCATGGGAAGGCGGGTCCCACCTCGGTGCTAATCTGCCTTCAACTTTCTACAACCCCTCCCCCTCACCGCTGGCCTTCTCCATGGATCCTCTTGTCAAGTTTCTATTTATTGTGAAGTTATTCTGTGGGTGGGATCTCTAGTGCGGAGAATGGACCCATCTATTCACTCGCCTTTCTCTTTAGTTAGAGACCCGGTGGAAGCTTTGGTGAAGCCAAAGTGGCTCATGCCACTCCCTGAAGCCTCTGAACCCCATCCAGTTAATGTATATCCCTTTGATTTCCTGCTATGCTTTTATGTGCACATGTCCATGCAAATAACATATGGTATTATTATTTTATTTTATTTTATTTTATTTTATTTTATTTTACTCTACTCTTATTTTATTTTTGAGACACAGATAGAGAGGGAAAGCAAGTGCATGAGCAGGGGAGGGGCAGAGGGAGAGGGAGACAGAGAATCTTAAGCAGGCTCCCTGTTGGGCTCAGGGCTCAGTCTCATAAACCATGAGATTGTGACCTGAGCGGAAATCAAGAGTCGGGCGCCCAACTGACTGAGCCACGCAGGCGCCCCTTGTTGTATTTTTTTTAATTTCCCTAAAATCGTGCCATGCTATACATTAAATTCTACAAGTTTTTTTTTTTTCCAAGCAGCATAATTGTTGATCCTTCCAAGTTGTAAATTGAGACCTAGTCCATCTTCTAGATCGTTGTACCATCTTCCAACGTGTGAACCTGCCGTTTTTTGTTTGTATAGTCTCCCAACGATGGGTGTCTTTATTTTTGACTTTGCCGTAACAAACCACGTTGTGATGAACGCTCTTGTCCCTGACAGTTGGTGTAAGAGTCTCTCCAGGTCGAGGGTGGACACGGAGATGGGACAGCTGAGCAGCGGAGCGTGTGTGGACATAGAACCACAGCCACACGAGTTTACGGTTCCTCCAACCTCTCGTCTCTTGGTTGGCCTTGTGACGTGCCTTGACCAGCAGAGTCTACCTCTGGGTGTCGGGAGCTACGCCAGCTTGTGTGACCTTAGGCAAGCCACCCGAAACTTGATTCCTCCCCTCTTGACTGTCCCTGCATGTCTTTAGGGCCAAGGTCCCTTCCAGCAAGGACAGCTGTCAACCCAACGGGAGAGAGATGGGGAGGAAATAAGAGAGGCAGAGCGGTGCTTAGAGCCCCATCATCCTTCCCGACTCACCTAAGTGAGGAGAAGCCTGGGGGTGGGGGGAGGGTACGCAGGGGTGGGGTGGGGAGAGAGGCTCTGTTCTGCCTGTTTCTAGGCCTATCTTCTCCAGAGAGTTCTCTAGCCCTCTCTGCGGACAAGTCCTTGCTGCCTGATGGTTTTCCCTGGGGAGGTGAGGAGAACCGGGCCAACACTGCCACTTGTGCTGAGCACCAGGTCAGCTGGGCCAGGCTTGCAGTTGGCCTCGCGTGTGGCTGTGCAGCTCTCGGGGAGCTGTTAGGGGCCTCTCAGAAGAGATGTGTCTTGGAAGGTCAAGTTCCAACCTTCCTATATCTCCTTAAAACCCTTCTGCGTCCAGGATGTCAAGTTCAGCCCCTCAGGGCCTTTCACGAGCGTGGAGTCGGCGTTGCCCCAGAAGCTCCTGAAACGCACCAGGCTGTGCGTCTGTCACACGGCATCCAAGGTCAGGGGGGACCCCTGGCTCAGACCCCGCGCCCTCCAAGTCTGCCTCACACCTCCGCTCTGGCCGCGGTCACCTCCAGACAACTCCGCCGGACACGGCCATGTCATCTGGAGCAGGCGATCACGTCACTACCGTGCCAACGCTGTTGTCTAAGCAAAACACTCCCCGCGGCGTGAAATGCCAAGGTGTCCGTCCAACCTGCAAATATGGCACGTGTGGCTCCCTTTTGTTTAAAGGTCAGGCAAGGTTATCGGGTCCTTGTTTTTCGAGATTGCTTTGGAGAAATTAGAATCACGACACGGGTACAGTCTCTCTCCTGTCCACACCTCTTGGTGCTCTGCCCGGTTCTGGCTACAGTGCGCTCATCTGGACATCTGTCCGAGCCTGGGTCTCCTTGTTTCTATCCCCACTGATGAAGCGTCCTCCTGCCAGCCTCCCCAGGGTCAAATGAAGGGTGAATTTACTTCCTCTCAACCTGGCTTCCTCCAATTTCAAGTCCACGGGGAAGGGCACTGTCTACCCGTCCCCTCCTGCTATCATCCCCGTGTATCACCTCCACACAGTTCCTGGGCCTTAGGGCCTCATCAGGGCCCCACGCCAGCCTTGCACTGAGCCAGGAGGGCCCCGTGAAATCGTGTTCCTCAAGTCAACTTTTTTGGTGGCAGCCTAGATCTTCGGTCATAGAGACTAGATTTTTCTAGCTGGTGTATCTGGGAGGGGATGAGCATATTCAGAGGAAATGGATGTGGTCAAGTTGCCCTCAGCTTCTATGCCAGCCCTGGGGACTTCCCACCTGTGCACCTTAAATGTAACTGGGGCGGGGGGGGGGTTTCTCAGCAACAGATAGATTTGGGTGCCTCAAGCCCCTCCTGAAAGATCCTGTTGCCTAGGGGAAAAGCCACCATTCCTGGAAAGGAACTTCCAGAACACATTCCTCCTGGAGGAATTCAGCCACGGGCCAAGGTCCTTCTTGGTTAGTGTTCATTCACTCTGTCACCCTTTCCCCGGGGCTGGTCTCCTTTGTCTTGTTTTCCTGACACATGGATCCTTGACGGAGGGAGGGTCAGTTTCTCCTTGGGAAAGGGTTCCCCCCTTGGCATCAGGCCACCCGGCAAACCGAAATCAAGCCCCCACCCCTCTCCACCGCCACCCCTGCCTGCTCTCCTGGTGTCTCTGGTGGTCTCCAGCCACCGCCACCACCCCCTTCCCTGCCCCTGCCCTCCCCTCCGCAGCCCTGCAAGCCTTCCCGTAGCTCTGCCTTCTACTTGGTTCGCCAGAGTTCAGCTCCCGCCTGCAGGGGGCGCCGCTTCCCTCCATCCCCAGCCACCCCGTGTCCTCACTGGAAGCTGTAAATATCCGACAACTTTCTCCAGCCAAGCCCAGGCTCTCAAAGTGCTTCCACTCTGCTGGGCACCCCTTCCCTTCACACCTGCTGCCTCCTCCCCGCGAGCCTTCCACGCCTGACCTTGGCGATCTTCTGTGCGCCCTGGCAGCCCCATGGCCCAGCGCCCTCCCCTCTCCTTTAGGCCCCAAGCCCTGGCTCTGTTCCCAAGGCCTCCACCTGATCTCAGGCTGCCATTGGTCGCTGGCCCTTTCTCTCTCCCGCAGCCCCTGGACTGCAAGATACAAAACTTTTGAGCTGACTCTGTGTTTCCTTGAGTTTCTGGTGTTCCCCTGCCAAAGTCAAGACAGATTCTTAAGCGGCAGTCTTCTGTCTCCTCTCCCTGTCCCTTCCCCGTAGGCTTTGTGCTGACTGCAAGATATACACTTGACTTTGAAGCTTCCTGCCTGCGTTTCTGACACTTTCCTTTCAAAGCCAAGCCCGTGTCTCTAGTTAGGCTGCTTCCTCTGGCAACTGATGTGGCTGCAGACAGAGTCAAGGTCACATGTCTCACCCTCCCAGCCGCCCTCTCGATCTCCCACCCCCACTGTCTGGCGCAGGCAAGATGCCCAACGAGCGGATCTGGATCGAGTATGGGAATGGACAGGGAAGGCTGTGTGAGCGTCTCAAGGTGGGAGGATGCGGGGTGTTCTGGCTCCCGCCGCGGCTCCGGGGAGGCTGGCGAGGACACGAGATGGGCAGGGTCCGCAGACAGCGGCTGTGGGTCGGTCAGGGAGGTCGGCCTGGCTCTGGTTCCCTCCGTGCCCCCCGCGCGCTCTCGCCCGAAGCCCAAGCAGCTCCAGCCGTCGGAGCTGGAGCCTACCCCGAGCCGGGGGAGGAAATAAAGAGGTTCTCTTGCCAGCGCGTTCTTCCCTTTTACGGTTTTTGGCCCTGCCCCCTGGTGTTCACACAGCCGCCATCTGGCTCTCTGTGCTGTGGCCCAGCCCCCGCAGGCTCCCGGGCCTTCCAGGGAGGGGCTGTTTGCTGTGAAAACCCAGGGTCTGGGGGAGCAGCATGTGGCATGCCAGGCAGGCTGGAATTCTGAAATACTGGGACGAGCCCCCCCCCCGCCCCCCCACTCTGGCAGGGGCCCTGGCTGGCCTCTGCCAGCTCCTGCAGGGGTGAGGCCTCGGTTTCCTTCCCAGATCCCCGCAGGGAGCAGGTGGGTCCCCATCCAACGTCTCAGCCCAGGGAGAGCAGTGTGTGCTCAGAGCTGTCCCTGGGGGACGCTGAATGCTACCTCTGGGCGTGCAGTCTGCTGGAAGCCCACCCAGAATCCCACTTCATGGGCTGACAGCTTTTAGGAACAGCCCCCTGGCCCTCCCTACACACACATTTTCCCCGATTTTATTTTTAAGGAAATAATAACAACAGCAATTAGCGATTCCTTTGTACGGTTCCAGTAAAGGAGTCATTTAAAGGGACCGGCCTGTTGGAATCGCCCCTCTCATCCTCCCTGGGAGGCAGAGGGAGAAAGCCTGGGAAGGAAGACACAGCCCTCCCGCACAGGGACTTGGGGCTCACCCGGGACCACCGTTCAAAGGCCGCCCACCTTCCCGCCCTGAGCCCCGGTGTGGCCGGGAGGGGACCAAATGCACATTCCAAAGGTGCTAAAACAAAAATTGACAGACAAGCTAACAGATCAAACACGACACTTCAAAGAGAAGAAGAGCCACAGGATGAAGCCGTGTGGCACTCCGGTCCCCAAACGCGGGGACACAAAGGCTCCTCCCTGCCCAGGGCTCGGCCGCATCCGAATCCCAGCCCAGAGCGCTGGGGATAGGTCTTCAGGGACGACCTGACCAGTTACTGCATTCTCCGTGCTCAAGCACTCGGAGGGGCTAATTAGTGCTTTTAATATGCAAATCAGAGCCTGGGCAGATTAAATCTAGGAAAAAAAACAGCTGGTGAATATGTTATTTTAATTATTACTCCAAAGGAAATATGGGTCTGGCTTAACAGGATAGCAGGCGTGTGGGTATGAAGTTTCTGTGGACGGATCCTGCGTTGGGGCGAGACACCAGGCTCAGGGGAGAGACCTGGGGTGGGGGTGAGGGCACAGGGAGGGGTCAGAGTCCTCCCTCCCCTCCCCACCCGGCCGCGTGGTCTGGGGCAAATCGCTTTTCCTCCCGGGGCCTCAGTTTCATCGTTCGTAACAACAGGAGCTTGTGTAGATCCGCTTCACTCATTTGGCAGTTATCGACTGACCACCTGCCATGTGCTATAGGTGCTCTGCCTGCAGACAGGTTCCTGCCTTGACGGGGGCTTCCATTTTCATACAGAAGGCTGGCAATCAACAAGTGACACACAAGGGAATACAACAAGGCCAGGTTGATGGAGGGGCCAAGAGAGGAACAAAGCAGATCTATGAGAGAGAATAGACCTGGAGGTTGGCATGTAGCTGGGGTGTGGTCAGGACACATCCCGTCCCTTGGGGCAGCACCGACTGTCCCCACGGTGTTCCCATCTGACTCGGGGGGTCGATCCTGTCTTACTGAACCTGGTCCTATGATGGGAAATGAAAGAGCAGGGACACCTGTGACATTCTCCGGGTCAACAGAAAACAAATCGGGGTGAGCTTGAAGCCGGGTCGTTGAGCATGATGGTCCAGGAAGTATTCTTGAGATGGTTCACAGATGCTTTTATTAAGGCACGGGGACAGGAGTTGCGCCCAGATTGTGAGGAGTGACTGATTAGATACTTTTTTATTGCTAGTGGGGGTTAGGGATACGTAAGAGTCTAAGGAATCTGTGTCTGTTGAAAGTAAGGTTTACAGGACCTTGGAGGAGTTCTGGCCATTGTCAAGATAAGGCCACCCTTTACTGTCTCGTAAAACGTGAGTCACGCGGACCTTTAGGAGCCGCGTGCCCTGCGTGTCTCAGACGTGCATCGTGGGCCACATGCTGTAGGACCATCCATTTTTGGGTTCATCCTTTCTGCCTTTGTTTTCCTCGTTGAGCTGATCCTGACTCGGTTTTTCTTTGGAAACTAGAGCAAGGAAGTGAAAGTCACCAAGGGGAGTATCTGTTTTCCCCTGGTCTTTCTTCCTCATCACGCTGGCTTCAAGAAACTGACCCACTTGATGTATTTGTCGGAGAGGCAGGTGGGACCTTTGCACCATCTCCCTTCAGTGTGTGTATGTGTGTGTGTGTGCACAACTGGTGTCCTTGCCTGGAAAT
Organism: Puma concolor; assembly: GCF_028749965.1. Lineage (NCBI taxonomy): Eukaryota > Metazoa > Chordata > Mammalia > Carnivora > Felidae > Puma > Puma concolor. Next base: position 9,179,700 of record NC_141672.1, on the reverse strand, counting down.
ATGATTTCTAGCATCCTCGGAAACTTGAGAGGATTTTCTAACAGGTTCTTGCCCTCCCGTTGGGAACTGGGCCAAGGAAAGCTCCCCGGTACTCTGACTGCCCACAGGGCTAAGTCCAGTCGACGCACCCGCGGCCTGCTGCTCTGACGCCCTGGGCCTGGTGCCCGCCTGCCTGGGTGGGACCGACTTTCACAGGGGAACGACAAAACCAAACTCAGAGATCAACGTGTGTCATATCTCTATCACGTACAGGGCGACCTGAGTTCCACCTTCTTGGGTACAGGAGCAGAATAACGGAAAAACAAATGAAAAATTCATTCTTCTCTACCAGCTTTGCCTGGAGGCAACAGGGGAAAATTCTTTGCACAGGACAGAGAGGAGAGAAAGGGAGCGTATGATGAATAGGGGTGAAACAGCCACAGAAGAGGGAGAGAGCTAGAGAGAGAGAGGGAAGGAGAGAAGGAGGGGAAGAGAGGGAGGGAGGGGAGGACAGAGGAGGGACAGACAGGTGATGGGAGAAAGGAGAGAACGCAGAAGGAAGCAGAGGGGAGAGGGGAGAAGGTTGGAAGGGGAGGAAGGGGGGAGGCAGAGGGCGGGGCGCCGGCCGGACCCCTGAGAGCAGGCAGGCTGGGGGCCGCGGACCCCAGACCAGCTCTCACTGGTACCCCAGGCAGCTTCCCACAGAAGCAGGTTCGCAGCACGTGTGTGCCCGGCTCCCGCAGCCCCTGGGAAGGAAGTGGGCCTTCTTGGGTTGGGGGCTGAGGAGGGACAGGTGCGTCCCAAGGCAGGCGACTGCAGGGGGCAGGTTTGGCCGACCCTGGGCGATGTACAGCCCTGCCCCCAGGAGGCACGATTATTATGACCCCATTTGAAAGCCCAGTGAACCGAAGCTTAGAGAGTGGAGCTGTGTGACCCCGCGGGCCCAGGGTCCCAGCAGGACGTGCCGTTGCCCCTTAAGCAAACAGGTGCTTCGGCCCTGCTCCTCGATCTCTCGGCTCTTCCCGGGGTTGGCCCCCTGGGGCACTGGCACAGCACAGGCTGTGGAGATCTGTGCTTCCCTGAGTTGGTCGGCAGTTCACCTGAGTTCACTCCAGGCCTGGCCCCGTCATCCCTGACGGCAGCGCTGTGAGCTGAGCTGGTTGTCACCGGTTCTGGCCACGGTCCTTGGGAAGGCTTTCTGGGCCAAGGGAGTCAAGTGAGGAACAGCGGAAGGCCCTAGAAGCAGGAGTAGGCAAAGTCCTGGAGGTCAGATGGCGGGGCGAGAGAAGAGAATAGAGGTTGAGTCTGGGAGGGACCCAGGCTGAGGATGGCTGGGCTGACAAAGGACGGGTCACAGGGCGAAGAGGAGTCACCGAAAGGTCTCAGGAAGGGGACGCTATTTTCATTCTGGGCAGTTCCATGCGGCTGCGGTGTGGAGCCCTTGGCCTCCACTGGGTAGATCTGCGGGTCTGAGAGGCCCTGAGGAGCCCGGAGCAGTGACCCAGGTCGGAGGTGACAGGTGAGTCGCAGCGGGAGCAAAGGGGACAGATCTAAGAACTGTGTGGGGGTGTGGGGGAGAAGGGTCGGTAGCCCTTACTGAATGTGTGGACGCAGGGGAGGGACTTAGGGGGTGGCTCCTGGGTTTATGGTGTTTGGAACACTTTCCCGTTTATGGTCTCACTCCGTCCTCGTAAAAGTACCACAGTGCATATACGCATCATTATCTCCATTTTACAGACGAGGAAACCAGAGGTCGTGGAAGTGGCTTATACACTGGTGAGTGGCAGAGAATGGGCTCAAACCCAGGCCTCCCATCCCACCTCTGCCTGTGCTGTCGGGAACGTGGGGTTAGAAGTCACCCACTGGCCGTGCCTTGGTTTTTCAAAGCTATATGATCAAGACCCATTTCCATAGTTTGACAAAATTTCAGACGAGGACCCCCTGCCCCCCTCTCCCAACACACACACACACACACACACACACACACACACACACAGATACATCTATTCTATTTTGTGTTCTTAGAGCAGGGGTTGGCAAACGAAAGCCCGTGGGCCAATCTGGTCTGCTGCATGTTTTTGTAAATAAAGTTTTATTGGAACACAGCCATGCCCATTTGTTTACACATTGTCTAGGGCTGCTTTTGCACCACAACGTCAGAGTCAAGTAGTTGTGGCAGAGACGGGCTGGCCCACGGAGCCTAAAATATTTACTACTTGGCCTTTCTCAGAAAGCATTTGTCAACCGTGTCTTAGACACTTGCTATGATCTGAATGTGTCCCCCGTCTCCACCCCCCAAATTCGCATGTTGAAATCCTGATGCTCAATGGGCCGAGATCAGGAAGTGGGGCTTTGGGAGGGGTTCAGGTGCTCAGGAGGGTGGAGCCCCGTGATAGGATTAGTGCCTCACAAACGAGGCTCGGGGCGGTGGGGGGGTGAGGGGGGGCGTGGTTCCTGGTCTCTTCTTCTACCCTGAGGGCACAGAGAAGCCACCAGCCATGAACCAGAAGGTGGGCTCTCACCCAAACCTGACCGTGCCGGCACCATGATCCTGGATTTCCAGCCTCCAGAACCGCGAGAACTAAGCGTGCATCGTTTAGAAGCCACGCGGCCTCTGGCATTTTGTGAGAGCCTGAAGGGGCGAAGGCCCGGGTGTGAGACAAGCCTGTTCCATGAACGAATGAGTCCCGGGTGAGATGATTAAATCCCAGAGGATCCAGTTTGCTGGTCTCTCAGCTTCACTTTGATCTAAAGCGGGACTGAAGAAGGGGGGCCCTGAGTACTTGGCACTCTTCTCAAGGAAGAGCTACTCGGAGTTCCTCTGAAGTCCGGCTTGCTGGCTGGGGTGGGTGGCGAGGGAGAAGTCACCGCCTCAGGGAAAGGGATCCCCCTTCCCCTCTGGGAAGCCCGAGGCCGGGGGTTGTGCCAACGAGGAATTTGGAGCCAAGGGTCTTGCCCAGAGGCTGGTGCTGATGCACAGGTCACACCTCGCGCACATACACATGGCTGCAAGGCATGTATTCCTTCCAGGCGTGGGACGAAAACACGAGCAAGGTGGAGCTAGAGGGGCGTGTCTCTGTCTGTGTCTCCGGAGGGTTTGTCCTCCAAGGCTGATTGGCATTCATTACCTCGCTCATCTAGAGTGTCCATGAAGCCCCTGGTGGGATGCGGTCAAGGGCACTGAGATCCCGGATGGACCTCCAGCCGTCATGCGGTCTGGCCTCCTGCTTCAGGGCGATCAGAGTCGCCACCAGCCGTCGGCCGCCTTCCAAAAGCCGGGTCAGGCCTCAGTCCAGCTTGAGGCCCTCTGTGCCGGTCTGAACTCTGCTTGTGGTCACATCACCGTCAGCTGGAAGCATCGAGTCCACTCAGGGCAGGGGGATTTGAATGTCATGCATGGAGTCAGAGAATCCTTTCCTCAGAGAGTTGGCTGGGGCCTTTGTGATTATCCCCGATAACAGTCCTCTCAGTCCTGTTGAAGCCTGGCTCTCCTCAGGGATGGGGCTGTCCCCACTCCTCAGGAAAACCCGTTCCACTGAATTGTTCCCTCGCTGGTCCTCCGTTTGCTCACCAGAAAGTGTCCGCCCCCCCCCCCCCACCCCGGGCCCCCATCAGCCGGACACCAGGCAGCGATCTCTTTCACATCATAGCTGGGAGAGCCGTGCGGGCATGCAGTGGCCTCGGGAATCAGACTGCCTGGTGACTCCTGGTCTCCCTGCTGAACGAGGGCTGTGACCTTGAGTGTGGCCAGTGGAACCTCCTGAGCTCCAGACTTATTCCCAGGAATGGAAATGTCCTGCATCTTCCAACCTTTCTCTTTCCAAACCCCTCACCAGCCGGCTGAGGATGCAGTCGTTTGCCATTGACCACAAGATCAATGGACAGGTGCACCACTCGGGTTCCGCTCATTCAGACGATCTTCCTTCCCTGCTGCCTTCAAGGCCACCGCTGAGCAGGGCTGTAAGGAAGCTGCATCGGCTTGCACCCCGTTTGGAGTCCCTTGGCTGGCACTCCCACCCTCCTGGCTCCTGGTGGCTCTCACCCCTGTTGCTGTCAGTGCAACGGATTCTGTGCTGGCACCTTCCACCGTCAGCCCTGGCCATGCAGAGGGGAGTGCCCAGGGAACATGATGGTGCTGGCACTCTTCAAATCAACCCATTTCTTACCGGCTTGGCAAAGGACGGATCTTCCAGGGCTTTCTATGTAGCAGAATCGTCTCGCGTGTCCTCTGAACTTACGCGCGTCATCCGACAGGCCCACGACTGGTAGACGTCTCATCTCTTCTCACGCTGCCTGCCGTGGCAATCCTGCCATTTCGGCCTCAGCGTGGGCGTTGTTTTGTCCACACTTCCCGGGGCGATTGCAGTAGTGAGTCTGCACCATTGTCTGGTGTCCTCCTCAGGAGCTTAAATCCTGGATTCTGGGTGAGCACACCCAAACTGATGAGCTCCGCCTTTCCCAGCCACCTACCCTGGCCCCCTTGACCAAGCAACACCCTCCAGTTCGGTCCCATGTATGATCTTCTGGAAGGTTCCTGCTGGCGCTTGCTGGCTGGTTATAACCAAGGTGGCCGCTCTCTTGTGAGACCCGTAGCCCCCCAGGAGGAAAGGGAAAGAAACAAAAATCTCGGTTCTAGAGGTTTTTTTGGTGGGGGGGAGTGGCTGTCCAAAGGCTCTAAGGGCCAGCTGGTGTCTCAAACAGGAAGAACAGAATTTCTTACCTGTGGTTTCTCTAGGGATCTCCACGGGAAATCTCCACTGGGAGCTGGGCTTACTGAAATGGTCACCTGATAGAGGAAGTCACATGCCCCAGCTCTTAGGAGGGATTAAAGGCACCAAAGTTGGAAGGTGTGTGGGCCTCACCTATTGGCCTGGAGACCTGGTCTTGCCCCAGAGCCACAGTGAGCCCCTTGGGATGAGTGCCAGGAGGCACTGAGGGTTCAGGGAGGAGCAGCTCTGGTGCGCCCAGAAAATGTGGGTGTGATCTCTTTGAGATGCAGGGAAGTTCCCAAGTCCTTAAACCTGAACCTTTGCCCTTTAGCCTTGTAATTCTGCTTCTGAAATTGCCCCGACCCTAACCTTTCAGTAAAGAAAGTGTGCATTTGCCTTGCACGGTCTGGCATGTTGGTCCCGTGGAAGCTGGAAGATCAGGTTGACAAGGAAGGGAATGCGGGTACAGGTGGCCCCTGTTTGATCCAACACCCTCCTGGAGCACTGCCTTTTCTGTTTTGTTTTGCTTTTTTCAACAGCCTTAATGAAGTATACTTTGATGTTCATTAAATTCATAGGGTCGTGGAATCATCACCATCCTCCAGCTTTAGAACCTTTTCATCACCCTGGTTATTCCCCTGTGCCCATTTCTGGGGGCTGCTCCCACCCCCAGTTCATGACCACCACTGGTCTGTGTTCTCTGTTTCTATAAATGTGCCTTTCCGGGACATTTCGTGTCAATGAAATCGTATGCCTTTTACGTCTGCCGTCTTTCACTTTGTGTGGTGTGTTCATCCAAGTGGTACCATGTCTGAGCAGTTCATCCTTTTTTACTGTTGGGGAAAATTCCGTTTTAAAGATATAAAAAGTTGTGTTTATCTGTTCACCGGTTGAACATTTGGATTGTCTTGAGTTTTTTGGCTATCGCGAATAATGCTGCTGTGAACATTCATGTATAAGTCTTTGTGCAGACAAATGTTTTCGTGTTTCTTGAACAGATACCTAGGAATGGAACTGCTCTGTTGGGTAGTACATTTGTGTTTAACTTCTGAAGAAATTGCCATATGCTTTCCAAAATGGCGGAACCATCTTTCACCCCCACCAACAGTGCGTGAGGGTTCGAGTCTTCCCACAGCCTTGCCAAGATTTTTATTGTCTTTGTGATGATAGCCATGCCAGTGGGTGTATAATGGTGGTTTTGATTTGCATTTCCCTAATGACTGATGATGGTGACATTTTTCATGGGCTTATTACCCATTTGTCTATCTTCTTTGGTGATGTCTGTTCAGTGAAGTCTGTTTTACAGTTGGGTTTTTTGTTTTCTAAATCCTGAGGTGTAAGAGTTCTTTATGGAATCAGGAGGATATAAATCCTTTACCAAATATATGATTTACAAGTATTTTCTCCCAGTATGTGTCTTCTCTTTTCATTTTCTAACTGGTGTCTTCTGAAGCACACATGTTCTTAATTTTGAGGAAGCTTAATTTATGATATTTTTGTTGTGTGGATGATGCTTTTGGTGTTGTATCTAAGCAATCTTTGCCTAACCCAAGGTTCAAAGTATTTTGCTAAATTTTCTCGTAGAAACTGTACAGTTTTCATATTTAAGTTTATGACCCGTTTTGAATTACTTTTTTGAATTACCTTCTGTATATGGTGTGAGGTAAGAGTCTAAAGTCATTCTTTTGTATATGGATATCTATTTGCCGAAAAGACTTTTCTTATTGAATTGCTTTGGAACTTTTGTCAAACTCAATTGATCATAAATGTAATAGTGTAATAATCTGGACTCTCAATTCTGTTCTATTGATCCTATTCTTTTTTAAAAAATTTTTAATGTTTTTATTTATTTTTGAGACAGAGAGAGACAGAGCATGAGCAGGGGAGGGGCAGAGAGAGAGAGGGATACCCAGAATCCGAAGCAGGCTCCAGGCTCTGAGCTGTCAGCATAGAGCCTGATGTGGGGCTTGAACTCATGAGCCGTGAGATCATGACCTGAACCGAAGTCGGATGCTTAACTGACTGAGCCACCCAGGCGCCCCTGATCTTATTCTTATGCCAATACCACATGACCTTGATTCAAGTAGCTTTATAGTAAGCTTTAAAGTTGGATAGTGTAAGTTTTTTGTTCTTCTTTTTAAAAATTGTTTTGGCTATTCTGGGTCCTTTGAATTTCCATATGAATTTTAGGATCAGCTAATCAATTTTTATTTAAAAAAAAAAGCCTACTGGTATTTCAGTTGAAATCATGTTGAATGTATAGATACATTTGGGCATAATTGTCATCTGAACAACATTCAGTCTTGAATCCACGTGTGTGGATTGTGTCTCCATTTATTTAAATCTTCTCAGCAATGTTTTGTAGTTTCACTGTACAAACTTCGCGTTTCTTTGTTAAATTTAGTTCTCAATATTTTATTCTTTTATTGTGAATGGCATTTTTTCTTAATTCCATTTTCAGGTTGTATGTTGTTAGGATACAGAAGTACAATTAGTTTTTGGGTATTAATATTATATCTTGTAACTTTGTTGAACTCCTTGATAAGTTCTAGCAGGGGTGTGTGTGTGTGTGTGTGTGTGTGTGTGCATGCACGCGTGCGCAAGTGTGTCTTAGGCTTTTCTACATATAAAATCATGTCATCTGTGAATGAAGACAGCTTTATTTCTCTTCCAATATGGATACCTTTTTTTTTTAACGTTTATTTATTTTTGAGACAGAGAGAGACAGAGCATGAATGGGGGAGGGTCAGAGAGAGAAGGAGACACAGAATCTGAAACGGGCTCCAGGCTCTGAGCCATCAGCACAGAGCCCGATGCGGGGCTCGAACTCACAAACAGCAAGATCATGATCTGAGCCAAAGTCGGACGCTTAACCGACTGAGCCACCCAGGCGCCCCAATATGGATACCTTTTACTTATCTGCCTCGCTTGACTGTACCAGCTAGACGTGCCAGCACAATGTTGAAGGGAAGTAGTGAAAATGGACATCCTGTCTTGTTTCTGATTGCAGGGGGAAAGTGTGCAGTCTTTCCCCATTAAGTAGGATATTAGCAATGAGGAATTTCCCTTTTATTCCTACTTGTTGAGAGCTTTTAATCATACATGTTAGATTTTGTCAAATATTTTTTTCTGTATCTTCAGTTGTTCATGTACTTTTGTCCCTTATTTTGTTAATATAAGGTATCATATTAAATAATTTTCAGATTTTATAATTTTTTTTTCAACGTTTTTTATTTATTTTTGGGACAGAGAGAGACAGAGCATGAACGGGGGAGGGGCAGAGAGAGAGGGAGACACAGAATCGGAAACAGGCTCCAGGCTCCGAGCCATCAGCCCAGAGCCCGACGTGGGGCTCGAACTCACGGACCGCGAGATCGTGACCTGGCTGAAGTCGGACGCTTAACCGACTGCGCCACCCAGGTGCCCCAATAATTTTCAGATTTTAAACCAACCTTGCATTTCTGGGACAAATCCTTTTTATATATTGCTGGATTGAGTATACTAATACTTTGTTGAAGTTTTTTACATCTGTGTTCATGAGGTACATTGATCTATAGTTTTCTTGTGGTGGCTTGTCTGCCTTTGGTATCAAGGTAATACTGTCTAATAAAATTCATTTTGTGAAAAGATTGTGAAGGGTTGGTATTATTTCTTCTTTAAATATTCAATAGGATTCATCACTGGAGCCTGGGTTTTTATCTGTGGGAAAAATTTTCAATTAGTAATTGAACATTTAAAATAGACTATATATCTATTCGTATATTTTTATGTCTTCTTGAGTCCGTTTTGGTAATTTGTTCCTCTCTAAGAATTTGTTCATTTCACATAAGTTGTCTAATTTGTTGGCATAAAGCTGTTCATAGTGTCTCTTAAAATCCTTGTCAACTTCTGGTTGGTAGTGATGCTCCCTTTTTAATTCCTGATCTTGCTATTTTGTGTTTTCTCTCTTTTTTTCTTGAGCATCTGACAAAAGATTTGTCAACTTTACTGATCTTTTTGAAAAAATAAACTTCTGGTTTCATGGCTTTTCCCTATTGTTTTTATGTTTTATGTTTCACTGGATTCCACTCTTTATTATTTATTTCTCTTTTTATTTTTTCATTTCTCTTTTTATTTATTTATTTTGTTCTTTGTTTTTTTAGTTTCTTTTTTTTAATTTTTTTTATTATTTTTTTTTAATTTTTTTTTTCAACGTTTATTTATTTTATTTTTGGGACAGAGAGAGACAGAGCATGAACGGGGGAGGGGCAGAGAGAGAGGGAGACACAGAATCGGAAACAGGCTCCAGGCTCTGAGCCATCAGCCCAGAGCCCGACGCGGGGCTCAAACTCACGGACTGCGAGATGGTGACCTGGCTGAAGTCGGACGCTTAACCGACTGCGCCACCCAGGCGCCCCTGTTTTTTTAGTTTCTTAAGGTGGACACTTAAGTTATTCATGTGAGACCTTTCTTCTTTTTTAATACAAATGTATATTTCTTTCTAAGCACTCCTTAGCACACCCAAGAAAATTTGATGTTTGTTTTTATTTTCATTCAGTTAAACATTTGCTAATTGTTCTTGTGGCCTTTTTGACCTATAGGTCATAAAGAAGCATGCTGTTTAATTTCCAAACAGTTGGGGCGATTTTCTCAATTTCTTTCTGTTTTTGATTTTAATTTAATTTCATTGTGACTAGAGAGCATACTTTGTGTGATATCAATCCTTTTAAATTTACTGAGACTTGTTTTATGGCTTTGAATGTAATCTAGCCTTGAGAATGTTCCGTGTGTGCTTGAAAAGCACGTGTATTCTGCTGTCATTGGTGAGGATCCCACTGGTGTTGGTTAGGTCAAGTTGGTTAGTAGTGTTGTCTTCTGTGTTCTTGCTCCTTTGTTTAGTTATTCTATAAACTACTGAGAGTGGGTATTGAAATCTGCCACTCTTATTAATGAATTGTCTCTTTTTTCAATTAAAAATATTTTGAAATGTGGTGAAAAATAGTGTAAAACAACCGTCTTAACCAGTTTTAGGTGCGCAATGCAGTGGTGTTAAGTATGTTCACATGGTGGCAAACAGATCTCTAGGACTTTTTCATCTAGCAAAATTGAAACTTCATATCATTAAACAATAGTTTCCCATTTTCCCCTCCCCCAGCTCCTGGTAACCACTCTTCTGCTTTCCGTTCCTATGAATTTCACTACTTTAGATAACTTCTATATGTGGAACCATATAGGATTTGTCTCTTTGTGACTAGCTTATTCACTTAGCATAATGTTCTCAAGGTACATTCATGTCGTGGCATGAGACAGAATCACCGTTCTTTAAGGCTGGATACATTCCATTGCATGGGTATACCACATTGTTTATGTATTCATTTATTGACAGACATTTGGGTTGCTTCTACTTGGCTATTGTGAATAATGCAGCAATATATGTCCTTTCAATTTTGTTAGTGATTGTTTCATACGTTTGAGACTCTGTTGGATATGCATATACTTATAACTATTATATTTTGCAAATAGGTTGATCATTTTAATAATTCTGAAGTGTCCTTCTCTATCCCTATATTTCTTTTTTTAAAATTTTTTAATGTTTATGTATTTTTGAGACAGAGAGAGACAGAGCGTGAGCAGGGGAGGGGCAGAGAGAGAGAGAGAGAGAGAGAGACAGAATCTGAAGCAGGCTCCAGGCTCTGAGCTGTCAGCACAGACCCCGACGCGGGGCTCGAACCCACGAACTGTGAGATCGTGACCTGAGCGGAAGTTGACGCTTAACCAACTGAGCGACCCAAGTGCCCTTGGATCTTGTTTTTTTAAAAATTTAATCCAGTCTGTCAACTTCTGTCTTTTCAGTCTGTCAACTTCTGCCTTTTTATTGGAGTGTTTTGTCTACTTTCATTTCATGTAATTATTTTTAAAATATTTATTTATTTAAGTAATCTCAACACCCAGCGTAGGGCTTGCACTCAAGACCCCTGAGATTAAGAGTCCCACGCTCCTCCAACTGAGCCATCCAGGTGCCCCCACATTAAATGTAATTATTGATGTGATTGGGTTTATGTCTTCATTTTACCATTTATTTTCTCTATGCCTCATGTCTTTTCTTTTGTTTCTTCCTCTCCATTTCCTTTTGTGTTAAATAGAATTTTAGCATCCTAATTCTTTCATTGGCTTTAAAAAACAATTTGTAGGTCTATGTACTTGTTATTTGTTTATTTAATTTTTAGTGGTTGCTCTGGGGATTACCATATGCTTCTTAACATTTTGTTAAGAAGCATTTGTTCACATTTTGTTCTTTTTTAATTTATTTTCTTAAAAAAAATTTTACATTTATTTATTTTTGAGAAACAGAGTGAGACAAAGCGTGAGTGGGGGAGGGGCAGAGAGAGAAGGAGACACAGAATTGGAAGCAGGCTCCAGGCTCTGAGCTGTCAGCACAGAGCCCGACACGGGGCTCGAACCCACAAACTGTGGGATCATGACCTGAGCCGAAGTCGGACGCTCAACTGACAGCCACCCAGGTGCCCCTCACATTTTGTTCTTTTTAAAATAATATCTATCTTTGTCGATATTCTGTTTGTTGAGTCATTGCCATCATACTCCCTTTTAGTTTTTTAAAAGATTTTTTTTCTGAACCTATCTATAATAGCCGCTTTGATGTTCTTGTCTGCTAATTCCAATATCTGGGCCCCCTTAGACAAAGTTTCTACTGATGGCTTTTTTTTGTTTTTCTTTTCTTAGCCTGACTCACAATTTCCAGTTTCTTCCAGATCTCATAATTTCTCGTGGAAAACTGAGTAATTAAAGATTATATATTATGGTAATTCTGGATTTGGATCCTCTCAGCCCCCAAAGGTGGTGGTTGTGGCTGTTTGATTGTCGTTTAATAACTTGCCTGAACTTAGCGTGTGGAATCTATTTTCCCTCAGAGTGTAGCTACAGATGTCTCTGCTTAGGTTTTTGGTTTTGTTTTTCAAATTCTCTCTCTCTTTTTTAAAATGTTTATTTTTGAGAGAGAGACAGAGAGACAGAGAGACAAAGTGTGAGAAGGGGAGGGGCAGAGAGAGAGGGAGACACAGAATCCGAAGCAGGCTCCAGGCTCTGAGCTGTCAGCACAGAGCCCGACGTGGGGCTTGAACTCATGAACCGTGAGATCATGACCGGAGCCGAAGTCAGACACTCAACCAACTGAGCCACCCAGGCACCCGCCCCCCCGCCCCCACTCTTAAAGCCTGGCTACTTAGAACTTACCGTGTCTGTATTGCCTCCTGGTGAGGCAATGATTGCTCAGACACTTGGAACAGGTAAGGCTTCAACCCTCTGCTGATGGGTTGGTGTGTATGGATAAAGAGATGTATTCCAAGTTCAAGCAGTTTGTAAGACTGTTTTTTTGTTCACATTTTCTCAGTGCCTATGTGGGGGCTTACAGTCAGCCTAGGATATCTGTACAGCTTGGGCCCTCTTCAGTCTCTCGTGCGTGAGTGTGTCAAGAGCCTATCAAGGCTAACTTTTGTCTCATTTCCCACATCTGCCTGTTCAGTCTCTGGCTGGTCGGCTGGTCTGCATTTGCCCTAATGAGAACCACAGGCTCAGACTAGCTCGAGGGCTGGTCTCCCTGTTCACTTGCCACTGACATTCTGCTCCTGGTACTGACAACACCACCGGGTAAGGGTTTACTCAGTGCTCCACTCCAGTCACCTCGCCCCTCTGTCATCAAAGCAACTGGCTTTCATGGTGCATCCCACCTCGCGAGAAGGATCTAGGGTGGGGGCTAGGCGCAGCCCCAGGCAAGAATACTGTATGCTTGCATTGTTTGTACCTGAAGTGCGATAGGTTTTCATGAACAACCGCTTCTCAATTTGGCGTGTAGTGTTTTGCCCAGTTTTATCATTGCTCTTTGCCCTGCTATACCAGAATGTTCTGCTAGCAGTGACTTTTAAGGGTTCAGAGTTAAAGATGCAGTCATGGGAAGGCCTGGAGGACCTTCGTAAGAACAGATCTTCTAGTAAGTTCTCCAACTTGCAAATTCTGCCCCCTTAAAAATGTAGACAGAAGCCACTGAGAATCCCTGGGTTACTCATCCATTTATTCTTCCTCCCTTCCCTTCCCTTCCCTTCCCTTCCCTTCCCTTCCCTTCCCTTCCCTTCCCTCCTTTCATCCTTCCTTCCTTCCTTCCTTCCTTCCTTCCTTCCTTCCTCCCTCCCCCTTTCCTTCCTTCCTCCCTTCCTTCCTTTTATCCATCCTTCCATCTATCTGTTCATCTATCCAACCATCCATCCATCCATCCATCCATCCAACTTTCAATTATCAAACCTTTATCAAATGTTCATTCTGTCTCAGGCACTGTGTTAGGAGCCCAGAGAACAACCACACCTAAGATAAAGTTCTTGTTCTCAGGAAAAGTACGTGGAAAGGAAGGAAATCATGGTGATCGCTAGTGCCCCAACAGTAGCTCAGGTCCCTGTCCACACAGGACCAGGTAGGAGGGGGGGGGGTTGGGGTGAAAGTGTAGTGGAATGGGGGTGTTCCTCTGGCTTTTCTCATAGCTTCTCCAGTCGCTACTCTCTCTTCCTGCCTGACAAACTTTACTCCTTACCTAGAGACTCCTGTAGCCATACGTCTTCTGTCTTGCATGGCGCCCACTTAGCTTTGGGGGGAATTGTCTTCTCTGCTTCCTATCACAAAACTCTAGACAGTGGTTCTTTATCTTCACCCAAGAACTGTTTCATGCTCTGGCATAGCAAAGTGTCTGCAGACAGAGATAAGCTATGTTTTCACATTTTTGTCTGCAAAATTAATGATCTACAACTACAATAAAACCATCATCTCCAGTCACCAGTGGGGATCCCAGGACATTCTGAGCTTAAAAACACACACAGACTCACACACGTGAAACCTCAATGGCAAAAAGTGCAGATGTGTTTCTTTTTCCTTTTCCTTCAGTAGTGTTTGCGTTGGTTAGAAACATGGAATCATAAAATGCTATTGTCAAAACCCTCCTCGGAGATTTTCCAGCCCAAAGGCTTTATTTGACCAGAGGGGAGATGCGGGATGGGGGTTGGGTCCAAGCGTGTTCTGTCGGGGGACCTGCCCGGTCCGGGATGGAATCTCCAGCCCCGTTTTCTGCTCTTAGCTGCCTGGTGGTGCTTTTAAGTTCTCCACGTGGGCAGAGGGCTGGGAAGGCCCCAGCCCAGGTCTTGAAAAGTTGGCTGTCCTTGAGTCCCCAGCCCTGTCGTCTTCTGCTGCCTAGTGGTTCCTGCACTGGCTGGATACAGACTCTGATCTCTGCTCACGACTCTGCTTCGCGCTGACTTCCTTCCGCCTCTCTTCAGACCCATGGGAACCTTTGAGGCGGTAAACAACGATGCTTCAAGGCAGGCTGCCCCTTGGCAGATAGGCACCTGCATGATTGCACCGGTCGTTAGAACACTGAAGTGTTTTCCAGTGGTAAACGGCTGCTGCCTGCCTCCTCAAGCACCCCCCTCCCCTGCCCTGACCACTCAGTCATCCAGCAGCTGTGAGCTTAGCTTTGCCAGCAGAGGCCCCCAGGACCCCGGCTAAGAGCATGGGATCTGGAGCCAACCTGTCTGCATTGAAACCCTGGTTCCTCTTTGGCTCCGTGACAATGGGCAGGTTGATTAAATTCTTCTCGAAGCCTCAGTCTCCCCATCTGCAAATGGGGATATACACACACCCCACAGGGCCGCTGGGAGATTCACGCTAATAAAAATGTCCCGGCTTCTATCTTTCTCACCGCTGTCACCTTATACCTGCTCTCCGTGTCCCTAAATCAGCAGTGAGGGTGAACTGAGGGCCTCTGTCTTGTCCTCAGGCTAGATATAGCCACACGCCAGGGGCCACGCAGGACAGAGAGGAAGTAGGCTCTGCCCAAGAGCTTTTCTCCCTTGAATCATGCTGGTGATGCCTGTGACCTTCTGGGCCCTGGGCTCTGCCTGTGTATACTGACTGTGGCTTTCTTGTCAGGACCACTGGGTCTACTTCCTTAGAACCAGCTGTCCTCTCCTGCCACCCACATTCTAACTACAGTGAGGGCTGCTGTCACCCCAGTCACGACCTTCGTGAGGATTGGAAAAAGGTAGCCCCTCTGGACAAGCGTATGACTTGGCAGTTGGACCGCAGGCCAGATTTCTTGCTCTCCTCACCCCTTTGGCTGTGTACCCTTTGTGCAGTGCACATCCCATACAACTGTATACGGCATCCCTGCTGGCAGCCATCAGGAGGCATTTAGGAAGGGTGCCGATAGATTTGTAAGCTAACAACCATAGTCATGAGTGCAAGCTTTGCTTTATAATCCAATGGTGTGGTTAATAAAGTGTCCCAAACCCTCGATATTTATTCACTAATCATTTGTTGAGCCCACTACGTGCCAGACTCTGAAGATACAGACATGACCAGGATCTGACTAGTCAGGACTCGGTACTGGGGTCAAGGCAGGAAGACCTGTCCGGGGCTGGAATCCAGGAAGGGGTGAGTGTTCTTGAGCAAGGGAGCCGCCCACCGTCTCCTCTGCCAGGCCTTCCCGCCAGGGCCGGTCTGTGCTCCGACTTCAGCCCCTCGGCTGGAGGAACTCAGCCTTTCTTACTTCCACCGGCACCCTGCTCAGAAGGCCCTCTGTTCCTGCATCTTCTTTCCTGGGGAGGCTGACATTGCATCCTGCCACCTCAGCCCGGCTGCCCCCTGGAGGGGAGCCGGTTAGGCAGTGGACAGCATGCTCCCCCGTGCACCTTCGCAAGCACGGTGGTGTCAGAAAAAGGACACGAGGAACCTGCGCGGGGTTTGCAGATGAGCGAGTTTTGCCGCCGTGTGCTCCTAGAACAGGCTCACCTTTTGCACGGTATTAATGTAAAAGTTTCATTTAAAAGACACCAGCTGCGGTCCTACCCAGGTTTATTCACATGGGACCTTCGCTGGGTCAACTTAATACTTAACTACTGCTTATTATCCCATCAGTCTTCAGGGACAACCCATGATCTAATTGCCCGGCATTTATGTTGCTTGGTAACCACACATAGAGAATAATAGTCCTTAAAGGGGCAGTGCGGAATTTCATGCCCCTGTCGTGAAGTACCCTTCGTTTCCCAGAGCACCCTGTGTTTTTTAATTCAGTGAATAAAAATGTGTAATGAATAATTAATTATGTGCTTGGAGGCACAATAGCTGCCTACTTTTGAATATTCATCAGCGGCATTATTAATTCACTAGAAATCCCAGGGAGGAATGGGGTAGGCTTTTAGCCTAGCTGGAGGACTTAAAGATAATGCTTTGCAACACGCACAAACTTTTCGAGAGCCGACTTTTCTTTGGGCGTCGCTTTCTGGTTAATTTTCCTCTTTCAAGAACGTTTCGCCATCCCTGCGGAGCTGGTGGGACGCACAGACCACCGGTGACCATGAAGAAAGGCCCACCCTGGACCTCCCGCCCGGAAAGCACATTAATAACCAGGCCCCTTGGCCCCCCGCGGCCCAGAGTGTGCTCGCGGGAGCCAGGGGCCTGGTGGCAGAGGCGGGAGCCCACGGTGGCTTCTGGAAAGGAAAGCAGAAGGCGTCTTTGACAGCTTCACACTTGCCCACTTGGGACCTTCTCCTGTCGCGGAGATGGGGACGATGGTCTCTTCCTCTGCAGCCTCTGGTGGACGGATCTGGTCTGTAACAGGCCGTGGGCAGAGAGCCCGTGTCAGCACTGGAAGCCTGGCCTCTGGGCCTCCTGGTGGCATCCTCCTAAACACACCTGTGACGAGCCTCACCCCGAAGGCTGGTGCCGTTTCCTGGTGCACTTTTCTGAGACCTTCCATGGGGCTGTCACTCCTTACCCCACATCTCCAGTTAGCCCGTGGCAATCTCCCCTGGCCAATGCAACGGTGCATGCAGCAGGGGCTGGCTGGAGCTTCTGTGGAGTTTTCTGGAAAGGAGGTGGGGAGGGAGTCCTGTCTCCCCTCTGCCTTGCTCCTCTCCTCCAGCCTGCAGTGTAGATGAGACGGTTGAGGCTCCAGCCGCCATCTTGGCCCATGAGATAACTCTGAGGATGAAAACAATGTGCTTGGAGATTGGGTAAGAACCACGGAAAGAATCTGGATCCCTGGGGACCTTGGAAGTACTGTACCAGCCCAGAACTACCCTCTCTCCATGCTTCTTCCTCATGAGAGAGTGAGGAACCTCTCACTGTTTAATCTGGATCATTCTAGGCCTTCGGCTGTGTTCTGCTGAACCAAATCTTAGTCTAGACCCCCCCCCCCCCCCACCAGAGTTCTGTCATTGTTCCTGCGTTCTTGTTGGGTCCCTTAGCATCTGGTAGCCGTGGAAGCTCTTTTGAAAGCTGAAGTCTCGAGTAAAAAAATATAGCTTGTGTACCCCAGGTGCAAGAAGGTGCTTTAAAAGCAATGTTCTGGGGGGTGCCTGGGTGTTTCAGTCGGTTAAGCGTCCGGCTTTGTCTCCGGTCAAGATCTCGCGGTTTGTGGGTTGGAGTCCCGCATCGGGCTCTGTGCTGATGGCTCGGAGCCTGGAGCCTGCTTCGGATTCTGTGTCTCCCTCTCTCTCTGCCCCTCCCGACTTGTGCTCTCTCTCTCTCTCAAGAATAAATAAACATTGAAAAAAAATTTTTTTAAAGCAATGTTCTGTAAGGAAGGCTGCAGGCTTCTCTTTGG
This sequence comes from Puma concolor, assembly GCF_028749965.1. NCBI lineage: Eukaryota > Metazoa > Chordata > Mammalia > Carnivora > Felidae > Puma > Puma concolor. The sequence continues at coordinate 9,162,372 of NC_141672.1, read as the reverse complement.
GTCTCCCTGGGGCCCCAGAACCTTACCTGGAAATGGCAGGAGGTTTAGACAGCTCTCTGTAACTGGTTTAAAGGAGCTATTCAATTTAGCCCACGAAAGGATTATTCCAACCCGGTTGAACTCACCCTCTGAAACGTGCTTCCACAGTTCATCGTGCCTAAGAGGCTATCAAACACAAGGTGTACCATTATTTTATGTATCACCAAGCAAGAAACAAATGCCGTCAGTTATCATTGTAAAATGCATCCTGATTTTGGAAATATGAAATGTGAAAAAAAACCATGTGCTTTTTAGACTCCACGAACTAAGGTACATGCAGTTAACTGTACTCTTAACTTCAGCATGTAATGGTTCAGGCAACCGCAGCTCCCACATAGAATTCTGCCACTCACTGCTGCTTCTGTTCTTGCCAGGAGATAGGGGAGGCCCTTCTGGATCCCAAGTAGTTTTCGTTCCACAGCGAGAATCCCAGGAAGGAGACCGCTTCTGGAGTCAGAGCCTTCTTCCTCTTGGCAGAATATATCTGTGTCTCTATGTGTGCAGTTACCCCAAAGTCACTTTCGGTACTAAATCGCTCTCGCTGGTGATTCTGGGTGTGGTTCGTTCCCTCCACTCTGCTCAGGAGAGTCCCCGGCAATGGCCCTGCATTACTGAGGTGCGGATTTCCCTGGAGCTTGGTCCTCTCTCCCCCTGCCCCTGGGCTCCAGCTTCTGCCCGTGAGTGTCGGCTGCACTGTACCTGCATTTTGGTGATGGGAGGGACGTCTCTGTCTCTCTGTATCAGATGCCGTTGATGCGCTGACCCACGTCGCCTCAGCCTACTGGTGCACCTGCAGCTGGGTGGGCCATCTTCAACCCACCAACAGCTTCCCAGCGTGCACCTGACTCTCTTTTGCTCCGCCTTCTGGTTTTTCCCCATCCACTTGGAAGTTGCTATCGCTGCTCAGCCGGAGGTGAGTAAATGCTGCAGCCTTCCCACTGATGTAAACTGAGGCCCGCCCCCATGGCTTCTCAGAGGGACCCCAGCAGGATTAAGCCCCGGGTTCCCACAGTGGCAACCCTGCCGTGGCCTCTGGATGGGGTCATGCTATGAGGGATCCTCGCGGACTTTATAGGGTTTTCTCCCCTCCCTGTCTCCTTTTTCCTGCTCTCTCACTTGTGCTGCCCTGAGTCAACTGACCTGCCTCAAAGTCCTTTGGTCAGGATCTGCTATTTATCAGAAAGAGTAACTTCCTGATTGGGCTCCAGGCTAAAAAAAAATTTTTTTTTCGCCAATACACAGAAAAGTGGACGCCCTATAAGAAACCTTCCTTGTGGCTTACGAGTTGTCATAGGCTGTCGCGGTAATGGTCTTGGAGAGCCGCACCTGCAGGGAACCCTGTCCTTCTGCAGTCCCCTTCCGCGTGCACGCTGGCCTGGCTGTAGGACTCACTTTGGCCAATGAGACAGAAATAAACGTGATGCAAGCAGAGGCAGTAAGTGCTTGCACATTTCGGGAGGGTCCGTTAACATACAAGGAAGTCCAGTCCTGCCTCCCGGGGGACGAGCCACCCCACCTAGCAGAGCTGAGACCCCTCAGCCAACAGCCGGCACCAACTACAAGATGTGAATGAAGCCGCAGGCCAGGGCCCGCCTTCACCAAACTCAAGTTTTGACACATTGAATTGTTTTCAACCCAGCCCAAACCAGCAGATTTCGAGCCAAGGAGACCCCACTTGCTTTACATACCCTGAGAAACTGTGCCCGACGTCTGCGAGCCACGGTAAGAGAAACCCTGCAGCCATAAAGAAAGACCTCACGCCGAGGCTGCCTTCTGATGCCCTCTGACCCAGGACTCCCCTCTGGGAGCAACATCACCTAGGCTTGTAAGACCGCTCTCCAAGCCCCCTCGCCCCCCGGGAGTTCATTTGCCTTCATCCCCTTCTGGGTGGTGGCCCTCCCTCCTTCTGCCATTGTCCCCGGACAGGACCATGCATTGAGGGCCTTCTCGCACATGCAGACTTGTCAGACCTATACCATATAAAGATTTGCGCAGGATATTGCCACCCCGTGGTTGTATCTCTCCACCTGATCACTACAAGGGCAGAGATCAGAACACACTGAACCCACCAGGGATGCCGCCTTCTGGAAAAGCAGCTTTGGGGTCCACCCTGGGAGGTGTGGGGGCTCAGAGCCTATAAAGATAGGGCATGGTATGCAGGAGTGACCCACAGCTGGATGGCCGAGATAGAGGGCCTGGGAGAGAGAAAAGTCGGCTGGGGTAAGAGAAGGGAAACCCTCCAGGAGAATCAGAAGCAAGGAGAGGACAGGTGATTATTAAGAGTTGTTACGATTAGGTTCTTCAGAAGCTTTTTATCTTCATGAGGTCCCAGTAGTTCATTTTTGCTTTTAATTCCCTTGCCTTTGGAGACATGTCAAGTAAGAAATTGCTGTGGCTGAGGTCAGAGAGGTTTTTTCCTGCTTTCTCCTCTAGGGTTTTGATGGTTTCCTGTCTCACATTCAGGTCCTTTATCCATTTTGAGTTTATTTTTGTGAATGGTGTAAGAATGTGGTCTAGTTTCATCCTTCTGCATGTTGCTGTCCAGTTCACCCAGCCCCATTTGTTAAAGAGACTGTCTTTTTTCCACTGGATACTCTTTCCTGCTTTGTCGAAGATTAGTTGGCCTGCAAAGGAAACAATCAACAAAACTAAAAGGCAACCGATGGAATGGGAAAAGATATTTGCAAATGACACATCGGACAAAGGGCTAGTATCCAAAATCTATAAAGAACTCACCAAACTCCACACCCGAAAAATAAATAATCCAGGGAAGAAATGGGCAGAAAACATGAATAGACACTTCTCTCAAGAAGACATCCAGATGGCCAACAAGCACATGAAAAGATGCTCAACGTCACTCCTCATCAGGGAAATGCACATCAAAACCACACTGAGATATCACCTCACGCCAGTCAGAGTGGCTAAGATGAACAAATCAGGAGATTATAGATGCTGGAGAGGATGTGGAGAAACGGGAACCCTCTTGCACTGTTGGTGGGAATGCAAACTGGTGCAGCCACTCTGGAAAACAGTGTGGAGGTTCCTCAAAAAATTATAAATAGATCTACACTATGACCCAGCAATAGCACTGCTAGGAATTTACCCAAGGGATACAGGCAGAAGTGCTGATGCATAGGGGCACTTGGACCCCAATGTTTATAGCAGCACTTTCAACAATAGCCAAATTATGGAAAGAGACTAAAAGTCCATCAACCAATGAATGGATAAAGAAATTGTGGTTTATATACACAACGCAATACTCCGTGGCAACGAGAAAGAATGAAATATGGCCTTTTGTAGCAATGTGGATGGAACTGGAGAGTGTGATGCTGAGTGAAATAAGTCATACAGAGAAAGACAGATACCATATGTTTTCATTCTTATGTGGATCCCGAGAAACTTAACAGAAGACCATGGGGGAGGGGAAGGAAAAAAAAGAGGTTAGAGAGGGAGGGAGCCAAAATATAAGAGAGAATAAACTGAGGGTTGATGGGGGGGCAAGGGAGAGAGGAAAATGGGTGATGGGCATTGAGGAAGGCACCTGTTGGGATGAGCACTGGGTGTTGTATGGAAATACAACAATACAATTGGACAATAAATTTCATGTTAAAAATAAATAAATAAAGGAGATCCCAAAGAGCGATCTAAAAAAAAAAAAAAAAAAAGGAAAGTAAAAAAAAAAAGAAAACACTGTATCTCACTCCAGAATTTGGTGAAAGAGAAGAATCTAGGAAACTTTATTTCTTGATGAGAAGACTTTAAAATATATATACTCCTTGTGTTTTCAGATACAAAACTGGACCAAAAAGTCTGATCCCTGAATAGTGTCCCACGGAAAAGCAGTGAAGTCCAAGCAAGTCAACCATTAGCCACACCTCTTGAAGAACATAATCTTTTTTTTTTTTAATATGAAATTTATTGTCCAATTGGTTTATATACAACACCCAGTGCTCATCCCAACGGGTGCCCTCCTCAATGCCCATCACCCGTTTTCCCCTCACTCCCACCCCCCATCCACCCTCAGTTGGTTCTCTGTATTAAGAGTCTCTTAGGGTTTGGCTCCCTCCCTCTCCTTTTTTTCCCCCTTCCCCTCCCCCATGGTCTTCTGTTAAGTTTCTCAGGATCCACATAAGAGTGAAGTGAGAGCGGCTAAAATGAACAAATCAGGAGACTATAGATGCTGGAGAGGGTGAGATACGGTGTTTTCATTGTTTACAGGTGAAACAATATCCATGCAGTCATGATTTAACTATGGCTGTTTCCCCAACAAAGTTAAACTTTTATTGGGGCACCTGGGTGGCTCCATGGGTGAAGCATCTGACTCGTGATCTCCCCTCAGGTCACGATCTCAAGGTTTGTGACGTAGAGGCCCACGTCAGGCTTCTGCTTGGGATTCTCTCTCTCCACCCTTCTCCTACATACGCACGTGTGCTCCCTCACTCTCTCAAAATAAATAAGTAAAAAAAAAAAAAACTTTTTACAAAAGTTACACTTGTATTCAAGTTTCCCAGGAAGTTCAGGCCTGTGGATTTAGATCAACGCAAGACCTTGTATCTTAGCTCTTGGGTGGAGACTGGAAGTAATATTGACATGTACCTTTTATTCCTGGGAGCATAACATTGTGCTGATATTAACCGTCAGAGTGCAAGGGAACGCAGCATTCTAGACTTCTGCCCCCCTTACGTTTCAAGTAAAGAGGGGAAGAATCATGAATAATAGATATGGAGATAAGAGAATGAAACTGGGAAATCAATTTACTGCAAAATATTTGCATATTTTATTAAAAGCAACTGTGTATGAGACCCATAACAGGGTGAGATGATTTATATTTTGATTTGATTTGTGTACATTATGCCCCTGGGAGGACTCGTCTTCCCCATCGGTGTGGAAGACTTGTGGTGCGTCAGGGTTCAGAGAAGAGGCATTCGGATGTTGACTCCAAGCCTCTTGCATTACAGAAATGGAAACTGAGGTCTGGGGGAAATTACAGGGGTGGGTGGCGGACAGTTCACCCAGAAATTCCATTGTCCTAAAAGTGTAAGGGACTCGATAAAGACATGAAGTAAATCATATGAATTCATCTCCAGATTTTTACGTCTTTGCTTCAAGGTAGGAAGAAAAGAATCCTCACCTCCTGACCTCCTTAGAAAAACATGCAGACGAATGAGCGTATTTGGACGTATTTGTCATCTATCATGACAGAGACAAATTTTTCATTGAATGTCTATCCAAGACACCGCTCTCTTCCCCCATCCCATCACCGCTCCAAGAACAAGTGATAGCAAACAGATCTCTTTGCAGTGAGACGGTGGGACATTTGTGGAATATTTCCTCCCTACTTCAAACCCTCTCTGCTACATAAAAAAAAAAAAAAAATGTTTCAAAAGTTAAGTCCCTGGGGTGTCTGGGTGGCCCAGTCGGTTAAGCATCCAACTTCGGCTCAGGTCATGATCTTGCGTTTCATGAGTTTCAGCCCCATGTCAGGCTCTGTGCTGACAGCTCAGAGCCTGGAGCCTGCTTTGGATTCTGTGTCTCCCCCTCTCTCTGCCCCTCCCCCACTCGTGCTCTCTCTCTCTCTCTCTCTCTCTCAAAAATAAACAAATAAACATTAAAAAAATCAAAAGGTAAGTCCCTGATGGCTACTGATTGTGTGACAATGTCTAAAGCTTGGGACTGTTACCCGCTTAAAACCAGAAGGCCTGACATGATCAGTGTATCTCTGTTGGGTTTGTCTGCAGTTTACGTCACCCACAAAACCATGGTTGTATTTGGTAGCTTGGGTTGATTTTTTCAGAAAACCACTCTTCCCTTTCAGCTGCAGCCTTACAGATTCATGGGTCCACCATGCTGCTCAAGAACCCCCCATATTTCCTTTCTAGGACCCTCTCCCATTTCCCACCAATGTCTTCCAAACTCTCTCCACTGTCCTCACCCTCCTTCCCTCTCAGAGGATGGCTGTGCCTCCTGCTGGTCAGTAAACAGAAGCTGTTCAGGTGTCTGCAGAGCTTGGTTACTAGACTGCCTACTTTCGGCACTATGCCTGGCACAGAGCATGTTTGCTGAGTAGTTGAACGGATGAGGCGGCAGCCCTAGGAGGTGTAGGTTCAGTGGAGCAGGTGTTCAATGAAAATAAGGAAAGACAGCGAAGCAGAGAACTCATTGGAAATGGCTTGTTTCAGAATGGGAAGACCGGGATCTAGAGCAAGTTCTGTCATCAACTATCCTCATGACTTTTGGAAAATATGTCTGCCTGCCTTCCTTCCATCATCCACCCATCCATCCTTCTATCCTTCCATCCATCCGTCCATCCGTCCTTCCTTCCTTCCATCCATCCATCCTTCCATCCATTCCTCACATCCATCCATCCTTCTATCCATCCATCCATCCACCCATCTTTCCATCCATCCTCAGATCCATCCATCCATCCATCTGTCCATCCATCCATCCATCCATCCATTCATCTTTACTTCCATCCATCCATCCTTCTACCCATCCTCCCATCCATCCATCCATCCATCCATCCATCCTTCCTTCCTTCTCCCCATCCTCCTATCCATCCATCCGTCCATCCTTCCATCCATCCTCACATCCATCCATCCATCCATCCTCCTATCCTTCCATCCATCCTCCCATCCATCCATCCATCCATCCTTCCTTCCATCCTCCTATCCATCCATCCTCCTATCCTTCCATCCATCCTCACACCCATCCATCCTTCCATCCATCCATCCATCCATCCATCCTCCCATCCATCCATCCATCCTTCCTTCCTTCTACCCATCCTCCTATCCATCCATCCGTCCATCCTTCCATCCATCCTCACATCCATCCATCCATCCATCCTCCTATTCTTCCATCCATCCTCCCATCCATCCATCCATCCATCCATCCATCCTTCCTTCCATCCTCCTATCCATCCATCCTCCTATCCTTCCATCCATCCTCACACCCATCCATCCTTCCATCCATCCATCCATCCATCCATCCTCCCATCCATCCATCCATCCATCCTTCTACCCATCCTCCCATCCATCCATCCATCCATCCATCCTTCCTTCCATCCTCCTATCCTTCCATCCATCCTCACACCCACCCATCCTTCCATCCATCCATCCATCCATCCATCCATCCATCCATCCTCCCATCCATCCACCCATCCATCCATCCTTCTACCCATCCTCCCATCCATCCATCCATCCATCCTTCTTTCCATCCTCCTATCCTTCCATCCATCCTCACACCCATCCATCCTTCCATCCATCCATCCATCCATCCTTCCATCCATTCATCCATCCATCCATCCTCCTATCCATCCATCCATCCATCCATCCATCCATCTATCCATCCTTCCTTCCTTCCATCCTCCTATCCATCCATCCATCCTCCCATCCATCCATCCATCCATCCATCCATCCATCCTTCCATCCATTCCTCATGTCCATCCATCCATCCATCCTCACACCCACCCATCCATCCTCACATCCATTCATCCATCCATCGTCCATCCAATCAATCAATCATTCATTCATCATCCCATGAGCTATCACTTAGCACCCACCTCAAGCTGGGCATCATGCTGGGCACTGAGAGTACAGACTCAATAAGACACACACTCTGCCTATGAAATGCTCACTGTCTGGTAAGAAGCATGAATAACTAACACAGCAGGGTGAAGACTGCAGTGGAGCATAGAGTCGGAGCCCAGAGGAGGGTGGTCAGGGAAGACGGGGGCCCTGTACCTGGAGCTGGAAGGGGAATGAGTCAAGTGAGGAGGGAAGGGAAGAGAAGAGGGTTCAGGCAGGGCAGTCAGAGGCCCGGGAGCACTACACTGCAGAAGGGTCTGAAGGGTTATATGAGCCTATGTGAATATCTACCTGCAACAGAAAATCCAGTGGGAGAATGTTCTTTACCCAGGCCAGCCAGTTTCCATGATGCCACTAGGGAACCAAGTCCTGGACTTGTCATTTCAGATGGATAAGACAGCTGGTGTGAGGGACACTTCAAGATTCCCCAAGTCTATGTATTAGTAGCCTTTTGACCTTGGAGTCTGCCTTGGGTTGCTGGGGCTCCCAGGCTCCCTTGTATTTGTGAATGGGGCATGCCCTTGTGGTACAGATGAGGACACTGGGTCCCAGAGAAAGATAGGACTGGTCCAAAGTCACGTACAGCCATGTGCAGCCAAAATGTTAGGTTGCATTACTCACAAAGGCATTCAGAAATGAAGAGTGCTATCCAGAGAATGAAGTCAGAGGAAAATCAGGCACAGGATTCAATTCCTTAGAAATCTGACTCACACACAGCTTTTAAAGAATGAAGTATTGGATGATTTTTTTGCTTCCCGGATCTATTCTCCTCCCTCTGCTCATGCACCCTCCTGCCTTCCGGGGCATCACTTCTTCTTTGTACGCATCCTGAGGGGGTCCGTCAAGTCGAAGGGCCCTTTGCTCCCTAGGTGGGGAATGGGCATGTGACCTGTGGCTCAGCCAATCAGAATCTCTCCTGAGATCCTTGGCCAGGGAGGCTGGGTGTTGGTTCACCCCAGAAATGGCCTCCTGAGGGATGGTCCTTGCTACCTACACTCCCAGAGCCACTATGTCCTGTCTGTGTGTGTCTGGTCCAGCTTTCCCCTCTCTTTGTTTCTTTTCTTTTTAAATTTTTTTTTTATTTGAAAGAGAGAGAGAGAGAGAGAGAGCAGGAGAAGAGGGGCACGGGGAGACAGAGAGAGAGAGAGAGAGAGAGAATCCCAAGCAGGCTCCACACTCAACATGGAGCCTGAGGTGGGGCTCAATCCCATAACCCTGGGATCATGACCTGAGCTGAAATCAAGAGTTGGACGTTGAACTGACTGAGCCGCCCAGCACCCCAGCTGTCCCTCTCTTCTGTGAGTGTCCCCTGTGCGTGGCAGTGGATGGGCTGTTGGGTCTCCCTTAGCCTCCATCTCCTCATCTGCACACCGGCGAAATAATCGCACCTTGCAGTGCTGTTGTAAAGATCAGGCGAGTCAGTGGGGCGAATGCACCCTGCAAACTGTAAAGTGCCCTAGGCACTTGAGAGGATGTGACGATGATTATGATAATTTCCAGCTCGTGGTCACTGAAAGCACAGCCCACGAGTGTTCTGGACGGCCCTCGTGAGAGGACATGGCCGCTTTCCACCAGCGACTCCACTTAAAATGTATTGCAGAGGGAGCCCGCGGGGAATAGACTCTGCTGAATTCGCCGTTTTGCATGCTGTTCATTAAAAAGCATTTCTAAAAATAGGCCCGTGTCAGAGAAGGTGTCCCAGACGGGAACGCTCTTCTGAGCTTGACCCAAATCCCTGTGAGCTCATTCTCCACGAGCCTGGCTGCCTGGGAGACGGCCCTGACCCAGCTCAGCTTCTGTGGTCATTTTCTGCCTCTGGAGAGGTGCGGAGCCCTTTCTCTGCATGTTTGGGGCATGAAGTGCCATCTGGGACCACGGCCTTCTGATGTGCTGGTGAAGCCGCTTCCTTCTCTAAGGGCACTCCCGATGGACTCATCTGTGATGCGCCCTGGGTCCTTCAAGCCCGGCCTCTAGTTCAGGCTCCTTTCCTGAGTTTCAAACCTGTGCAGGCAGGGCCTGCTGAGCATTTCTCCGGGATGCCCATAAACACACCTGCCCCTGACAGGTTCATTCTGCAACCTCTCTTCCATTCTCAGACCCCACCCCTTCCTCCCCACCTCCTCCACCCTCCCAGGAGCGGAAGCCTGACCCTGGGAGTCCCCTCTCATTTCCCTCTCCCCCTCCCTCACGTCCTCTACTCCAGCAAGTCCTGCCCATATTTATCCCCTAAGTATTGTTAGGTTCTGCCCGCACTCGGCATCTTCCCTTCTGGAAGTTCAGAAAGACACATTGGAAGTCTTCTTTCTTTCTGTCTTTGAAGGGGAAGGAAGGCAGAGAAATAATGGCAAATGGGAAGGAGAGGGCTCTATAATTCCTATAAAGGCAGGCCCGCCCCTGAAGCTTCCCCTAGTCCACAGAAAGAGAAGCTGAGCTTCTGAGAAGAGAGTGAAGCAAGGTTGCTCCTGGCCCATCTAGTGTCTGTAAGAATTAGGAAAACGTGCCCCTGGCTCTGGGATGACAGCCCTGTTTTAGCACAAGCAGGGTTGGCAAAGCAGGGTGCAGACCAGATTTCAAATTCTAATCACGGCCTTGTGCAGTCAGCCACCTGCACCACCATACAGGGCAGACTTGAGAGTGACTTGCCTAAAACCCCACAACCAGGCAGCTGAGACAGGAACGGGGGACTTTAGCTAGGCTCAGGGCTCTTTCCAGTGGACGCCTTCAATTTGGGGGGACCCCTCTTTCCTCCCAAGCGGCAACAGCATTTCAACAGCAGGTGACAATGCAGCTCCTGCCAGTATCCTGTCCTAGCGCGTCAGGACCTCAGTAAGTGGAATGGGATCTTCGTGATAAAGAGGGAAGAGAATACGCTCAGCGCAGAGATGCGACGATCTGGTGCAATGTCAGGGGTGGCACTAAGGGGACTTTGGATCAGAGGCACCAGCTGCCAGAATAGTCCTTCCTTCAATCACCCATGCAGGCTGTCAGGTGCAGGCTGTGTGCTGTCATCGACACTAGCCAGAGTGGGAGGCGGACAGTCGCTCAGTGCCTACGTGAGCCAACATAGGCTTTTGCTGGGAGCACAGCAAACTCTCTGGGACCCAGGGTCCGTCTTCGACAAGGCAGTCCCATGTCAACCTCATTTTGTGCGAGAGAAGGCAAACTGTGGGCCCGGTGAGGGTTAAGAAATCAAGATATATTTTATTTTACTTATTATTTTTTTAGAGAGAGAGAGCAAGCAAGCGAACAGGGGAGAGGGGCAGAGGGAGAGGGAGAGAGAGAGAGAGAGAGAGGGAGAATCTCGAGCAGGCTCCACACTCAGCACGAAGCCTGACGTGGAGCTCAATCCCATGACCCTGGATCGGGAGCCGAAATCAAGAGTCAGCTGCCCAACCGACTGAGCCACCCAGGTGCCCCACGATACATTGTAAACACACCACAGGTGTTGACTTTGGAGAGCAGAGAATCAACAGGTATTCCCCCAAGCTCCCCCCAGACGGTCTGGACTCAGCTGCCTCCAAAGCCCGCCCCCAACCACTGCACTCTGTGGGCTTTCTAGAACCGAACTGTGGTCGCCTGCATAATTTATAGGAAATCCTTACTGAAGCAATGACGGTATCAGACAAACTCGAGGGCCTTCCTCGCGCAGAGCGTTTCATGCATATTATCTCCTAAATGATGACCCAACAACCCCACGAAGCAGCATTGTATCCTCAGCCTCCAACTTGATAAAGCTGAGATTCGGAAAGGGTCGGGGCAAGCAAGGGCCACCTCTGGGGCTCCCGCTTACCTCAAGGCAGCCAGGACACCTGAGTTCTTTATCTGTTTAGCCTCTGTGTCTCTAGCTTTCTATTCCTTCGCCTAAGGGGTGGGGGGAAATAATGTCCCTCAAGACAACTTTACAGTTGTGATGACCCAGAAGAGAAAATTAGGCAGGGTGCTTTGCAAGGGAACTGGCCAAATGCAAATGGAAGCCATTGCCAATTGGCCACGGCACTGGGGAGCCCCAGTGCACAGAGGTCGAGCCCCGCGGCGGCCTCCTGAGAAAGTCCACAGGCTTGCTGGCCAGAGAGCACCTTCCATTAGCCCAGTGACTGTGGAGGGAGGAAACCCACTTCTTTGGGGTTGTCTCCTTAAACCCTGATGACCTGGAGGGATCCCACGTAGCTCTAGGAAATCAAAGAGACTCAGAAATGTATTGAAAGAAAGGGCACCTGGGTGGCTTAGTCAGTTAAGCTTCCGACTTCGGCTCAGGTCACGATCTCACAGTCCGTGGGTTCGAGCCCCGCGTCGGGCTCTGTACTGACAGCTCAGAGCCTGGAGCCTGCTTGGGATTCTGTGTCTCCCTCTCTCCCTGCCCCTCCCCTGCTTGTGCTCTGTCTCTGTCTCTCAAAAAATGAATAAACATTGAAAAAAAAAAGAGAAATGTATTGAAAGAAGACGGTGGAGTCATGCCTTCTGATTCATTTTCTCTGTTTTCCAATTTCTTTGGTGCTGTGGATATGATTCAACATGAGAAGAATCAGTTTGCTAAAAAAGAACAAAGTGGAGGCAGTTCTTTCTGATCATACGCTGGTCAAGTATTTGATTTCCATCTGCCGTGGCCAGGGCATTTCAGTGAAATTCAAAAGCCGTTTCCCACTCTCCTTCTCGAAGCCCAGACGTAAAAGGCAGACACTGGGAGGGTGGTGTCATGTTGGAGATAACGGGCTGTGGCTTGTAAGGCAGGAGACGGGTTGGAGGTCCCTCTCTGCTACTGACTGGATGTTTGGCCAAGAGCAGTGGTTCTCAGACAGGGTGGTTTTGCCCTGCAGGGAACAATCGGCAAAGTCTGGAGATACTTGTGGCTGCCGTGACTGGGGAGATGCTCCTGGCACTGAGCGGGTGGAGGTCAGGGATGCAGTTCAACATCCTACAATGCACAGCACAGACCCTACCCCAGCCCCTCCTGCCAAAGAGGCATCTGGCTGCAAACGCCCATGGTGTCCACGTTGCGAACCCCCGGTCGACCGGAAGCCCCTTCTCCCTGGGCCTTGATTTCCCCGTCTGTAAAATGGCAGTGGAGGACTCGTGCAGGAGGATGCGCTTAGAGCTCCTGTGATCTAATCGTGTCTCTGGCTCGGGGCTGTGACTCAGAGGCTCTGCATCACCGACTTCCTGCCCCTGCGACACCAGGGCCCCATTTAGCATCTCCAATGCCCGGGTGCCCACGTGATGTGGCACTCAGCTGGGAGACGCCAGCAGGAGGCTCTGTGCAGTGACAGTCACCAGGCAATGCCACCCTGGAGGGCAGACACTCTCAGCCCCCAAATCCTCCTTCGGTTTTTGTCCTCGTCTCCTCCTTAAACTGGGCGCCGTGGCTTTCACACGTGCGAAGTTCGACCAAGTGGACCTTCTCTCCGGGCTGTCATATGAACGTGGAGCCCAGCGAGTTGCCCAAACTTTCCAGCACATTCCAGCTTGGGTTGGTTTTTTTGAGAGGGGTCCAAGCAGGGTCCAGGTCCTAGCAGATTCCAGGATCTCTGTCCCCTCTGGCTTTTCATCCTGTCCACCCGAGGATTTCTTCAGGCACCACCTGCGGTCCCCCAAGCTCCAGACCTGTCCCTTTGTTCCTCGTCTGCATTTCAGTCAGGCACCTGGTGGGACTTCAGTCCTGACGCCATCCTCCTTTTTTTTTTTTAATGTTTATTTACTTTTGAGAGAGAGAGAGAGGGAGAGAGACAGTGAGCGCAGGAGGGGCAGAGAAAGAGGGAGACACAGAATCGGAAGCACGCTCCAAGCTGTCAGCACAGAGCCCGACGCGGGGCTCGAATTCATGAACCGCGAGATCATGACCTCGGGCTGCTGCACCTTCGAGGCCTCAGCAGGGCTCGCCCTGTGGCCATGCCCTCCCCTGGCCGTTCCCAGCCAGGGACTGAGTTCGGCGGGGTGGTGGGGATGGGCCAGAGCCACCTGACTGACCGGATGCTTCTTACAGGCAGACCTTGCTCTGGGGACTCCCAGGTTGGGCCGGGGCTTGCTCAGAGAGCCGCCCCATGGTCTGAAACAACTCCTGCTGGGTCTCCTCCTTTCCCTCTCTCCTGTCCCAGGTATCAGACCTGCATCTTAGAAGGCTTTCCTTTCCCCACTCCCGCCTCCCTCTCCCCCTCATCCTTCCTGGCATGTGTCTTGAAGGACCTCAACCAACGCATCCGAGCAAGTCAATGAAAGCCCCTGAATCTCAGTTTCCTTGTCAGCTTCCTTCCCAACCAGCCCCTAGCAAACCTGGAAGCCCACTACAGATGTGCAAGTGAGCCCGGCCGAGACCAGAAGAACATTGAGTAGAATCAAAGTTGTCCACTGTGGATTCATAAGCAAAATAAATGGTCACTATTTAAAAATTTTTTAAAATGTTTATTTATATTTGAGAGAGAGAGAGAACTTGTTGGGGTGAGCCCTGGGTGTTGTATGGAAACCAAGTTGACAATAAATTATATTTTAAAGAGAGAGAGAGAATGGAAGCAGGGGAGGAGCAGAGGGAGAGGGAGACACAGAATCCGAAGCAGGCTCCAGGCTCTGAGTTGTCGGCACAGAGCCCGACGCGGGGCTCGATCTCATGAACCGTGAGATCGTGACCTGAGCCGAAGTCGAACGCTTAACTGACCGGGCCCCCCAGTGGTCACTATTTGAAGCCATTCAATTGTGGGATAGATTGTTATGCGGCAAAAGCTAACTGATGCATTGGGTATAGGGTAGAGGAGAGCTGAGTGGCACTGGGGCCAGGGCCCCCGAGGCTGGGATCGAGGGCCGCCCTCCAGGAGGTGCGAGGAAATGGGAATTTGGAGCAGGTGCCACTCCCCTGCATCCTCAGGGTAGGACAGAAAGTGCTGAGCAGTTAGGTCTCATATGTCAGTGGCCAAAAACTGCATGCAAGCAGAAAAAAAAAAAAAAAAAAAAAAGCCTGGGTCTAAGGTTGTTATTTATAGCAAAAATTTAAACAGGGAAGCTCTCTGTCAGTTTTCTGAATTACTGACAGTTGCAGAAATGTTAATACAAATCTTTCTAAGACTGGCCAGATGTTCGATATTAAACAAGCATCTGTTTTGTATAAAAGACTTTTTATGCCCCTGCACACTGTCTCTTCTCTCTCTCCCCTCCGTGCCCCTCATCCCGATCCCATGATAGAGCAGGGCAATAACTAAGGGTAATTACCTCAGCTATAGTTTTATTTAGTTTCTGAATGCCGGTGTCCACAGTGTCAAAAATACACCCCAAAAAATAACCCTGGAAAAGGTTAATAATGGCCTTTCTGGTGTCATATTCTGCACTTTATGTGTTGTGGTAATTATTATCATTAGGGCTGTAAGAATGTCTACTTATCTTTCTTAATCACATACTATAAAGAAGCACTTCTGAACACATATCTATTATTTAATCAAAATCTCACAGTTATTGGCACTTGTGCCCCACCAGGGGCTGTGTTTATTTTCTGTTTGCAAGGGGGAGCGCTCCCTCCTGGGGGAGAGGGGGCCCCACGTCCATACCCGGTTTCCTCGCTGTCATAGCATGTGACATTCGGTGCTATTAATATCCGGGACACCAAACACGTGTTCCTGCTCCCCACTCCCCACTCTTGGTTGCTAGCACTCTAGGAAAAGCACTTTTATTAACAAATACAGGGCGGAAAGCATACCCCAGATGAACCGTGTGGCCCGGGGGAGGGAGGGGCTGGTGGGGCTGAGACCTTGAGGGATGTACCTGTTCCAGGGTCGGAGAGCGAATCTGGCAGTGGGACCGGTGAGCGCCCTCCCACAGCTCTGGAGGGGACTGTCCCTCAGAGGCAGGGGACTAGCCCCCAAAGAGGCATCCTTGTCCCATTTTGAAGATAAGGAAATCAAGGCTAGAGGGAGTCACTTGCTCAGGTCACCTCGATGGTGAGCTTGAACTTGAGGCTCTTTGCGTCGTCCGCCGTGCATGCTCCCCAGCCCGCACTGACTGAAGAGGCCACCAGGCTTGTGTGGCTACTGAGCTCTTTGAACTCAGCAGTGGTGAGTCGAAGCTGAGATGTGCTGCTAAGTGGAAAATCCATAGTGGGTTTCCCAGACCCAGCACCAAAAAAAATAAAAAAAAGAAAGAAAGAAAGATGTGGGAGTATTACATCAGCAATTTTTAATAGTATTCCAGGTTGAAACGATATTTTGCATATGTTGGATTTAATCAAATATGTGATTGAAACCAATTTCACCGGTTTCTTTTCACTTTTTAAAATGTCACTACCAGAAATTTTAAAATTACATCTATGGGTTTTGCATTTGTGGCTCACATTATATTTTGATTGGATAGTCCCAAGCTGAATTTGTATGTTCCTTCATCAACACTTTGTTTTATTGCTTTACAGCAGTGGTTTGGGGTTGAGGGGGGGGATTTTGTCCCCCGGGGAGACATTTGGCAACACCCGGAATGAGGTTTAGTTGTCACAGCCCGACGGGGGTGGGGAACTACGCGCATCTAGTGGGTGGAGGCTGGAGATGCTGTTCAATACCTTGCAGGTGCATGGACGGCCCCTGCTGAGGGGCATTCTCTGGACCAAAATGTTTTTTTTTTTAATGTTTATTTATTTTTGAGACAGAGGGAGACAGAGCACGAGTGGGGGAGGGGCAGAGAGAGAGAGGGAGACACAGAATCCGAAACAGGCTCCAGTCGCTGAGCTGTTGGCACAGAGCCCGACGCGGGGCTCAAACCCACGAACTGTGAGATCATGACCTGAGCTGAAGTCGGACACTCAACCGACTGAGCCACCCAGGCGCCCCTGGACCAAAACGTTAATGGCACCGAGGTACAGGACCCTGTCTAGAGTCCTAACTTGTGTATTTTGTTTTCAATTTGGGGGTCCTCAAGGATGTCACCGATGTTCTGAGAGAAAGAGGAACCATGCCATGATGGTGCTCATGCTGATAATCTCTTCCTCCATTTCCATCCAGGACACCCTTCTTCCTGATCTTTCCCGCCACAGGATTAGAGACCCACGTCTGCCTATAATTTTCACATATTCTTGCCACATGGCCTGGTGGCCATATTTCCCCAGTGGCATTTTCAGGTAGCAAAGCCCTCCTCCCGTGAGAGGCTATACAGTCCCCTTGAGGGATGACAGACTGTTGGAAGGGGGAGACCAATCCAACAGGAGAGGGACAGGAATAAAGAGGGACACAGGCACCCCTGAGCAGACTCTGGGTAGGGGTGGGGATCCTTACACTTGACATGGGCCTGGACTGGAGAAAGACCAGGGAGAAAGCGCGGAGCCCCGGCTCGGGCCCCAGGTATCGGCAGGTGAGAAGGGCGACTCGGCAGGTGGCAGGGCCTGGAGATGGGTTTCGCATGACCCTGCCCCTGCTTCTGTCCTCACTGTCTCTGAGGGCCGGAGGGATGCAGGGCTGATGTCTGGGCGGGGTTTACCAGCTGAAGACACGGGGACAACAAGGACCCGAGAACATGAGGACACTACAGCAGGGCACGGACGGGAGGATGTGGTGGAGTGAGTCTGGAGGGCTGAGCAGGGGGAGCTGGTGTGTTTTGAGTCCCTGGAAGCCGAGCCAAGAAGCATAGACAAGGGGTGCCTGGGTGGCTCAGTTGGTTAGGTGTCCGACTCCTGGTTTCGGCTCAGGTCATGATCTCATGGTTTGTGGGATCGAGCCTCCCGCCAAGCTCTGCGCAGACAGCACGGAGCCCGCCTGGGGTTCTCTCTCTCCCCTCTCTCTGCCTCTTCCCCCTACTCCCACTATCTCTCTGTCTCTCTCTCAAAATAAATAAATAAACATTTAAATAAGAAAAGAAGCATAGGCTCCTCTGCTCGTGTGGGGGGCTCAGGGGAGTGTGTGGGATGGCTGGGCTGCAAATATTCCAGGAGGTGTTCCAAAAGCATCTACTATGCAGCAGGCTGTGCGTTTGGCCCAGGGGGCCCCAGAGGTGGCTGTGACGCAGGCTTGAGCCCGCAGCCCGTGTGAGAAGAGACACAGAATAAAAACGATCACCCCGAGTGCACACACTCTGTGCCAGATGCGACCCCAAGTCCGTTCCTTCTTCCCACCAGTTTGCCCAGGAGGTGCTATGACCATGGGCATTTCCGTTTCATAGACCGGGTCACTTTAGATCCACAGGTCAGCAGGAGGGTCGGGAACCTGCCCGGGGTAATAGAGCTGGGACCCCAGTCGAGGCAGACTGGCTCCGGAATCCACCCTTGCCGACAAGTGAGACTGCTTCTGGGTGCAGAGAATAAAAGAAAACCACTCCCTTCGCTCCCCAAAAGCCCAGACGACCCCCTGATGTCCCTTCCTGCTCTCTGGCAGAATTGACTCCACCCCCATCATGTGTAACGTAGAATTTTGTTCAGACAAAAATTACAGATGTTCATCTATGCTCACAGGTTGTGGGGGAAGGAGAGGCTGTGTTAGGTTTTGTGGCAATAACGATGTGCGGCAAAGCACCCTCCGATCTCAGTGGTTTCCTAAGTAATGATTTCCTTCCCTCCTACGGGTCTGTGGGTCAGCTGCGGCTCATCTGGGCTTGACCAGGCTTCCGTCCAGACCTGCTCCAGAGTCTTCTCTCCCAGGGCCCAGGCTGAGGACACAGTGACCGCCTGGGACATCCTTTTCCGTCGTGAAGGTCGTGGCACGCCTGGGAACTGTCACACGGTCCCTGTTGCAGTTACAGTCAGTCACGTGGGGGGGTCCACACCCAGGGGGGTGGAATGTCGGCTCCACTCACAGGAAGCCACGGCAAGGGAGGGGCGGGAAGGAAGGTCTGTGAGCAAATGACATGTCGCTTCAAGGCACCAATGGGAAGGGCTTGAACGCAGAAGACGTGGGGAGATGACGCTCGAGCAGGAGACGTCCCTGTGGGTTCCAGGAAAATAGGTAACCGCTGTTGGGGACACACCTGAGCCTGGAGGTGTGGGACTGAGTGGTAGAGGACGTTCCTCCCCAGACCCTCTGCTTTCCATGCAGAGGACTGGGTAGGTCATCCCTCGGGCAGTAGGGGCAGATGTCTGAAGACTGTAGAGAAGGTTCTGAGTTCGACTGGCCCTGGGAATACACCAGGAGCCGATCCGGGCTGTGGGAAAGGACCGGTGGATAGATCTGCAGCCTGGATGAGTCTGTGGAGGCCCTAGGCTTTCTGTCCCCCGCCTCTGGGGGGGGGGGTCACCCTCATCTCAACACCGACCTCCCTTCCCTTCACTACGTCAATGTCTTGTCTGTCGGGTTTGGGATGAACACAACGGCAGACCAATTGCAAAGAAAGGTTGTAAATCTTGCCCAATTAATGTTTATTTATTTTTGAGGGAGAGAGTCAGCATGAACTGGGGAGGGGCAGAGACAGAGGGGGACAGAGGATCTGAAGCAGGCTCCAGGATCCAATCTGTGAGCATAGAGCTTGGAGTGGGGCTCGAACTCACGAATGGTGAGATCATGACCTGAGCTGAAGTCAGATGCTCAACCAACTGAGCCCCCCCAGGACTGAGCCCCCCAGGCACCCCAAAGTGTAGGACTTCTTGACATCAGGGCAAGTGATGCCAGAGAGCTTCTTGAACGCTTTGGAGAAGGCCATAGACAAGGAAGATCTGGCGGTCTTAGAAGAGTTAGCTCTTGATTGCCATCGCGGCTGGTGACATGATAGACACTCTGCATGATTTCATATGGAAGGACAAAGAAAAGCCCTTGGGAAAATTGATGAAAACCGTCAATTAGAAAAAATGGACTTCTTTTTTATTACACTGGGAAGTCAAACTTGAAGTGAAGGGAGTTGTAACCTGCTGTCTTACAGTTTTGCTGGAAAAATCACGCTCCCTCACCAACGTACTGCTTCTTCGTTCTACGAATTCATGCCCAGCTGCCCGTTAGAGCCCAGGTTTTATTAGCCATGAGGAAAGTAAACGTGATTTTGTGATTTTTACTTGCGCTTTTTTTGAGTATTTATTTCTTTTGAGAGAGAGACAGACCAAGCAGGGGAGGGGCGGAGAGAGAGGGAGAGAGAATCCCCTGCAGGCTCTGTGCTGTCAGCACGGAGAGCCCAATGCGGGGCTCGATCTGGTGAACCTTGAGATCATGGCCTGAGCCGAGATTACGAGTCAGATGCTTAACCTACAGAGCCACCACCCAGGTGCTCCACACTTGCAACTTTTAAGACAAATTTCCAATCGCATCATCTTACCAGTTACATGATGTGTTGGTTGCTGATTTCGGTGGATTGGTTCTTAATGGCCCTTCGTTCCCTCCTTGGTTGGTGAGAGCTCCCCCATCCAGCTTCCATCAGTTCATACCCGCCTCCTGCTGGTCAGGGCCGCAGACAGCTGTGGCTCTTTATCCCTCTGGCTTAGCTCTCTGCCGATGACCTCATCCAGCTGAGTGAGCATTCTTCTGGGCCCAGACCATGGGAAGGGTGTGTCCCCCTTGGTGGGAAGTGTCCTGTCCCAGGCAGGCTTTGATCCTCGGCTGTGTGACATTACGTGCCATGACATGTTCTGTGCCACACCAAAAATGACTGCCCTGGATACAGAAGCTGAAATCATGCCATGCCCCATATTCTGTGGGCTCCGATTACAGTCTGGGGAAGTCAAAATACAACCCAGGATGGGGAAATTGTTAAAGTGATTGAAACATGGAAATGAATCTGAACAGAAAGGTCTAAATCTTACCTGGGTTAGCATTATTGTTATAATAAATAATCATAATAATCCCATACATTTTATAGCTAACAAAATCCTTCTTATACATGACTTCGTTCGACTGGGTTAGGGAGAATAAATCTTAAGGCTTAATTTCTCTTGGAAATATCAATCTCTAGTCTATACTACACCGGGCTGCTTTTTTAATGGTCCCAAAGCACAGCTTCCCCGTTCACCTCTCCAGCTCAAAAACTTTAAAAAACTTTCTGTGTCTAGAGAGTAAACTCCACACTCCTTAGATGGGCATTCCAGGCCAACCGGGATCCTGACCAAAGCTCTCGTTCCATCCGTGTCTCTGGGTGCTCTCCATCAGGCGTCTTGCCTTCATACCTGACCACAGCACTTCCTGCGTCCTGTGTGCATGGCTCTGATTCCCACGCTGGAGCCTTTGCCCAGGCAGCCCCCATGGCGCAGACACCCCTCCCTCACCTCTTCACGTGCACATAGTCAAGTCCAACCCACCTTGCAAGGTGCAGCCTTCAGATGGCTCCCTGAGTCCTCCTGTAGGCAGAAACATCTTGCTTTTGCACCTTCTCTGAAACCCTCTCAAGACAGCCTTCCCCGTAGCAGAATAAGAATATACACGTCAGTTCCCTCCACTTGCCTGTAAGCTCCTTGGGTGAGCAGGACCTCAGCCTGTCCCTCCTACCTCAGTTATTGGGTCCTCCCCATCCCACCAGGTATCTAGCCCAAGGGCTGGGCTTTTCTGTAAAGGTTCACATAGTCAATATTTCAGGCTTTATGATCCTTATGATCTCTGTTGCAACCATAATTTCTGCCACTGAATGGTGAAAGCAGTCATAGCGAATACAGAAACGAATGGGGATGACTGTCTCTAATAAAATTTTATTTATAAAAACTGGCACCGAGCTGGATTTGGTCCATGGCTATACTTGGCTGACTCCCTGGCCCAGCCAATGTCTAGCGAAGGTGTCCCATAAATGTTTGTTGACTGTTGGCTGGATGCATGGGAGAAAGAACAAGGTACTGGTATTTGGAAATTGGGTCTACTCAAGAACACAGGGCCAGGGCCTCACAGCCACTTGCACAAGAAGAGAAAAAAAGGGTGGCCTTGCTGGGGTTGGGGAGGGATTCTCATGCTAGGAGAGGAGTGGTCCCTGAGGGAGTTGGCAGGTCTCCTGGGCTTGGTGGCATGGGAGGAAACCAGAAAGGCAGAGCAAGGCCAACCTTGTGGGTCAGTGATGTGGGGAGTAGCCAACTTGGAGTGATGGGGGGGCTTGCCCAGCCCCATTGGCTCATTCTTCTGTCACCCCTTGGATTAAGGGGCCTGGCATCTTGGGGTTGCTGCTTCCACAGAGGAGATACCGCCTTGAGTAGCGTGGCTACCATAGTATCAGGCCCCTGGCTTCTCACCCGTCTTAGTCAACCAAGAGCCAAGAGAGTGGCCTCAAAAGTCCTGAGAGCCAAGCAGAAGGTGGGTCCGTACGACTCGTTTGCATGACTGACATAACCCTGTGCAAGGAAGAAGCCTGGAGGCTGGAGGCAGCCTCCCTCAGGAAGATGCCTAGCACTCATCGAACTCTTTGCTGTCTACACAGGGGGCTTCGCCTTTAGAACCTCGCCTTTAGAACCTCAGTGTGCCAGGTAGGCTCTCTCTCAAAGGGCTGGGACCCTATGGCCGGTGCAGATAAAGATTCACACGGGGGCCCGCATCATAAAGAAGAATGAACTCTGGGGACCAAAACAGGGAGGAGGTACAAAATGAAACCCATGTCCCAGACAGCTATTTCAGAGCTGAAGATAGAATATTTCCAGGTCTTTCCCAGATCACTAGTGACTGGGATGATCACCTGAGTTTCCCTCTCCTTCCTCCGGATGAAGACGCAGGTAAAAGAAAAACAAAACTCAACATTTCTCAAGAAGAGATAGCATTGTAGCGATGAAGTGAGGGCATACCTCTCTTCCCCACGATTCTTTGAGTAAAAATGCTCTTTTGGAGAGAACGCGTAATTCTATCTGATAACACCCATTCTCGTTTTCCAGGTGAGCGAAGGAGCTGGGGCCACGGCTTTAAGAAGGTGACCGTGAAGTACGAAGTTTTATTTTTACATCTTGTCTGAGGGGAACGTTCAGGACCAAACCGTTGAAGAACATCAGCAAACGAACTCGAAATATAACGATCCATTCAGGGCTTAAAACAAACAAACAAACCAAAGAAAAGCGAAGCCTGCTTTTTGCCATCGTCTCCATCTTTCTGTTTTCCCTTTTAGCGGACAAGAGAAAGAAAATGCTGAAATTAAGACGCGAAACAAACAAAACAAAAAGATGTGAAACAAAGAGGAACCCAAGTGGGGATGTGATATTGGAGAGACAATGACTGCGCCCACTTGAGTAAAGGGAGGCTCTGCTCCTGGATCTCTTCCCTTTGCAGAGACTTCCACTCACCCCTGGACTTCTCTCTCTCCTCAAGCCTCCCTTCCCTCCCTCTCCTCCCTCTCCTCCCTCTCCTCCTCTTCCTCCCGGTGTTTAAAACCCCGCCTCCCACCTCTCCACATTTAAAAAATTCTTAATGATGCAACCTGGGGTTGCCATGGCAACTGATTTCCTTGCCACCCAGGCGGCGGGAGAGGCCTGTGATGGGGCCGCCATTGAAATCGCAAATAATTTTGTTTTTCTTTCGAAATTAAGTAGGCTGCCTAAAGTGTCCCACTGTGGGTTTTTCCTGCCCCCCGAAGAATAAGTCTCCCATGCACTGAAATACCCAATAATTGCCTTTCCTTCGTATCTTTTATGACTTCCTTCTCCACCCGCGCCTATAGACGGTCCCTCTGGAAAAATAACAAGAACACACTCTTTGTTATTCCTGTTTTGTCAGAGTGAGAAATGCTTCTGATGAAGCCGAGTGACACTTGATGGGTCCCCCCCCTTTTTAAAATTACCTTTGGTTTCCCATTCTTAAAAACAACTAAGTTTCTTTCTCCTTGAATCTTGAGGACAGCTTTGTAAATAGCACATCGGAACACAAAGAAGCTATTTGGGGAAGGCCCGCTCTGCCGTCACCCCACACGGATTCGGCGGAAGCTGTCTCTCCCAGCACCCACAGGGGCTGGGCATCTCGTCAGAGCGCTGTCTCTGCTTCCCCAGCACCTTGAACAAACCCAGCCTGTCTGCCTTCCTGCCTCCCATCTCTTGCCCGAAACCCGCCGCTCAACCTGCTCTCCTTGAGGTCAGGGTGGTTCTCTAATGCCATGTCAACTTGGCACGCATTCTGCCTCTGTTTCTACCAAGGGGCTGGGACTGTCACCCAAGGGAGCTCAAAGCAAAAACCAGTTCAGCGTTTCTGAGGCTCGTCAGGCAGCACAAAAATATGAAAAACGGAGTCAGGGTGTGGAGCAAGGAAGGCTTTGGACAGAGGCTGTGACTTGGAAAGCGGAGCCGTGTGGAGAAGCAGGGAGGGGGAGGAATAGAGGGGTCCACCGTGTCCCCCCAGCACTACAGGGCCCAGTCTGGGCAGGGTCTATTTGGGAGGGAGATGATTTGAAATCAAGCATGGGTCACTTTTGCGCTCTGGACATGGTGATAACGGGGATGTTCTTTGTGATTCCCCAGTGGCCCTAGGACAGGATGTTGCCAGGAATGAGCAGAAAGGCCCTGGGAGTCTGTCAGAATTCAGGGTAAGATGCACTTTAACAAGGAGGCGGGAAACAGCTATAAAGTTGTGTTGTGCTTGCGTGAGATGCCACGCTCGGTCAGCCTTCCTCCCGCGGTTAGTGTAATCCAGTGAGCACTTTCCAGGTCCTCTCCTGAACCCCCTGGGCCCTGGGGCTCCGTTAACCCTGCGCCTTTCGAATTCTTTCTCTGTTTAGCTTTCACAACAGTGATCTCTCCGTGACTCCCTCCCACCCCTCGGAATGTTCCTTCTCGGCAACTTCCCAGTGTCCTGTAAGGCTGGCCTGTGAGGCCTGTATGTCTATGTCCCGGTCACAGACTAGCCACCGCTTCTTCCCTGTCCCCGGGGCTCTCTGGGCAGCCTCACTGCACCACCTGTACAGTCACAGCCCCAAGTGTGTATTTCCAGCCCGTGGGCTACCCTCTAAACAAACTGCACACCCACACCGTCGTCTCCCGAGAGTCTCCCTGGGGATGTGCTGGAGAACCTTCCGGCCTAACAGGTGCCCAACAGAACCCACCGTTTTATCCTCATGCTCCTCCGTGCTCCTAACAACATGGTAAGCTGTATCATTGTCCACAGGGCAGACCCCTGGGAGGCGGCTTCGAATCTTCTCTCCTGCAGGCTCTGTGGTCGACCAGTTACCTGGGCTATCAGGTCGCTGCCATGCCCAGCAGGGTTCCACTGCCTGCTACACGGACCCCTACAGCAGCTCCCCCATCATGGTACCTCCTGCCTCCTGTCCTGCCCCTCCTGGCCGCAGAGGAGCTCCCTCTGAGGCAGACGACTGGGACAAGCAAACCATCTTTGCGTTGAGAGTTCAAGTTCTTTTTTTTTTTTTTTTTTAATATAATTTATCGACAAATTGGTTTCCATACAACACCCAGGGCTCATCCCAACAGGTGCCCTCCTCGATGCCCATCACCCACTTTCCCCTCCCTCCCTACCCCCATCCACCCTCAGTTTGTTCTCTGTATCCAAGAGTGAGAGTACAAGTTCGAGTTGGTTGTCTTTCTGGGCTCGATGAACCTTGGGAGGTCATCCTGGACCAAAGGAAGGCTCTGGGCCAAGGGGAGACAGAGCCCCTGTGGGGCTCATGTTACTGTCCATCCCTCAGGGTTGCTCAGTAGCATACGCGTATCTCAGCAGGGCAGAGGCAGGACGTGAACACAAGCTTTTAAGTCCTACACTTTTCCTGGAGGTTGAGGACTGGTTGCCATGGGCAGGGGCCACACATTCTTTCTTTCTTCTCCTGTCCTTCCAACTCTTTGGATGCAGCCCACAGACCAGGACGCCGTGACTCTCTTGACATTTACTTTGGCTCAGTTGATTCAGCTCCCACTTGATGGTGCACCTGTTCCAGGCTGGGTCCTGCACCAAGAGCAGGGGAGGAGTAGGTAAGAAACCATCCCTGCCCTCCAGCAGCCCCAGTGTGGCAGGGGCGCAGACACCAGAAGGGGCCACTACAAGGTGGGGGGCACCCGGCAGCTCCCTGGCTGGGCGACCTCAGGTAACCCTCTGTACTTCCTCAGCCACTGGTTCGGCGTCTGTGAAATGGGACGAATGGAACCTTCCTGTGGCTGGGCTGGGGGTCTGCACGGGCCTGGGTGGATCCCTGGCACCCCCTTAGAACCGTGGCCGTGGTCATACTGTGTAACCCCACAGGCTCGGTTTCCCAATCTGCGAAGTGGGAACAGCAGAGTGCCCGCCTACAGGCCTATAGCGACAGTCGGAGAAGACCGTGTGTGTGTCAGAAGATGCTCGGGGCGGTGACCTCCCGCCTGGAGTGTCCTGGGCACACGGAGGGGGGAATCTGTGGGGGAGCTGGTCAGGAACGATGTCCTGGGGGAAAGGAATGACCAACAAAGCATGGGGGTAGGAAACAGCAGGGGTGTGGTGTGTGTATATGTGTGTGATGTGTGTGTATCTGTGTGTGTGTGTGTCTGTGTGTGTATGTGAGTGTGTGGTGTATGTGTGTTTATCTTTGTGTGTGCATCTGTGTGTGTGTGTGTGTGTGTGTGTGTGTGCATGCACGCATGTGTGTTGTCTTGGGCACTTGGTGGTGAGACATGGGGCTGGAGATGCAGACAAGGGTCTGGAGGACGGCCGCGTAGGCCTCGTTAAACACCTATGACTTTGTACTTTGTCCTTTGGCCCCTGGGAGCCACTGGAGGTTGAACAGGGTGTGAAGTGTGGCCCGGCCCCTCCCGCAGGCGGGAGTGTGGAGCCGAGTCAGCAAAGGACTCTTAGGAGCAGCCTGGGAGGTTCAGCGGTAGCAGCAGGCGGGGCCCAACCCTCACAGAAAGTATCTGGATGATTCCTCACCCTTCCGGAGGCCTCTGTGGGCAGGTGCGTGCCGGGCACTGGGCGTGGGGGCACCAACAAGCCTCTCCCCTCCTGTCCGGTGGCTCACAGGATACGACACCTGCTTCTGCTTTTTCCCATGCCACGTGTTTTAAGAGTTTCTAGAACCCCTCCCTCATGTCGCTGGGATTTGAGACAAGATCGCACAACCATGTTGAAAATTCCACATCTGATTTGCAGGCCTATAATCTGGCAGACCTTGGAATAGCTTAGCACCTACGGTAAGTAGTTCCCAACACACATAGGTACCCAGTAAATATTTGGAGAATGAATGAATGATTTCTGGGTGCACTCCCCATTTTGTTCTAAGAGCCGACCAATCCCCTTCTTGGGGTTCCTGGCTTGTAGCAAGAAGTGTCCCCGGCCAGGGCCCCAGCCTGGCTCTGTGTGGACAGGCTTGGCCTGCCTTTAGCTGGCAATCCTTTCCAGCCTCTGTTTCCTGCTTAGTCTGCTGACTTCCTTCCTTGCACTGAAGTTCGGTGAGGAGTGGATGGGGTGCTTCCTGGCAAACGACATAGAACGAGAGCCCTTTGTCTGGGTTTGTGCGGGGAGAGGCTCAAGGGTTGGGGTGGACGGAGTGCTGGCGTCCACCCTGCTGCAGGGGGATGCCCGGTGAGACCACATTCCAGAACAACAAGCAAGGCTCTCATGCACTTTCCATTTAGTCTCAACCAGGAGGTGCCAGGTAACTTGGAGAGGCATGCGTGCCTTGGGGATTAGAGAAATTCAATTAAATTCAGATAACCTTCACACTTCCCTTCCAATTCCCACACACCCAACCAAACAGACCCCTGGACCGTCTCAAATTTGCCCAGCATTAACCCCTTTCTCTTTGTATCTCCCCACTATCTGCTGAGATAAATGGATGTCCCCAAGGAAAATTCTTCCTTTTGAGACTTTCCAGACCTCCTCAGCGAAGTCGATGTATCCGGCATCACTGGGGGTTAAGGAATGGCTCAAAGCCTTGAATGGAAACAGAAAGTGTATCTATTTACCTGGAGAGCTTCCTCTCCAGCTCCTTCACACGCGGCCTCGTAATGCCGAAGGAACAATGCCTGAAATGCGCCCGTGGAAGCAGCCCCAGTGCGGAAGGCGGTGTGACTGGTGGGAGTCAAGGTCTTCCGTGATTGCGCGAGAACGCTCAGTAATGATGATAAAGCACTCAGAAAGTAATGATGTACTTCAGTGCCCACATGAAGCACTTTTAATTTTTTTTCTTTTGGACAAAGAGAAAATTGAAGTGGGCAGCTTCAGTGGAACATATACCTCTGTCCCTAACTTGTGCCGAGTGGTCGATCAAGGAACATGAGCGCCATCGTCGAAGGCATTATCACCAACACAACATTCTTTTAGAGGCTGAGAGGCAGACCTTTGCCTCTGTCGCTTTTTCTTGCCTGCGAAAGCATTTCTGCTAGAGTGCTGCCTCTGGAGTGGGGTACTCTGCTGGTGTCTGAGGGCTGTGGGCGTTTGGGGCAGAACTCGTCGATTGAGGAGGTGAGATACAGTTTGGTGGTGGGTGGGGGGAAGCATGCTAGAAGGCTTTCCAGGAGATTAGGGGTCTAGTTCTAGGTATATAAACTAGCAGAGGGGAACCTAGGGAGCCCCAGCGAGCAGGACGCGTATTGGGTAGCTTTTGCTACAAAATACTGTATGACGAACCACCCTGAAACGCACCGGTTTCAAATGTCACTTATTCTCCTAAATGTGCAGATGGGCTGGGCTTAGCCTGGAAGCTCTGTCTCACTACCGAGCCTGCTGGGTGAGGTGACTCTGCTGCACAGGTGCGGATTCTGGGCCCAGGCAGAAGGGGTGGCAGCTCCCCAGGGGAAGGGCTTCTGAGGCTATGGCAGAAACGCAAGACAACGTGGTGTCTTAAGGCTTAGGCTGGAACTGGCTGAGTCACGCTGGCCCACATGCCATTGGCCAGAGAGAGCCTCACGGCCAAACCCAAAGTCAACAAGTGGGGGTCAAACTGTGTCCGTGATGAGGCCATGGCAGGGGTATGAGTGCAGGGAGGACTAAAGAACCGTAGCCAGTCATTCCATCCCCACGTGAAACAACTTCTGCTGAGCATCTATCACTTACCATTTACTTTGGTCTCTTATATCCATTGTCTCATTTTTCCTTCTCAGCGTTTTCGGAGAATAGGAATCGTCATGCCCACTTTACAGGTGATACTTGGTGAGGTAAGGTAACCTGAAGAAGATGACATAGCAGATTTGGGATTAAAACCTAAGTCTGCCTAACTCCAAAACCCAGTCTCTTTCATCCATCCACCCATCCATCCACCCACATATTCATTCTTTCACCCAATATTTCTTGAGCATTGTTCATAAGAAAGACAGTGAGCATGAGAAGTCGTCAATAAAATGAAGGAGAACAGACAGACATGTTTTTAAAGCACCTACTATGTGCAGAGCTCTTTTACGTATGACATCCAGTTTAATTCTTCCAACAGCTTGGGGATAGTTATGTGTGGTCTGGCAATGGGGAGAACAAGACTCACAGAATTCTGTCTCTTGCCCCAATGTCATACAGCTGCTAAAGGCAAAACCAGAATTGAAACCTGCTCCTTCTGATGCCCTATGCCTTCTTGTTTCCACATGCCATGCCATCTGTACCCTCCCCCCCCCGCCCCCCGCCTCTTGACTTTGTTTCTCCAAATGGGCATATCCAGCCACAACCCTTGAGCATTTCCTGGTAGGAAAATCTTATCATGTTGTTCGAGGCATGACTCTTGGTGAAAGGTCAGGGGAGCCTGAACTGAGAGTTGCGGGCTAGAGTTTGCCCCAAGGTGCTGCATCTTTGATGGCTAGAGATGGCCGGGCTGAGACAGGAGAACCAGAACAGATGGAGGAGTTTCTTGGCTGCTGTCGGTGCTATGTTGATGGCGCTCCCTTGCAAAGACTCCTGGTAGAGCATCACCTGTGCTGGGCACTCCTCCCCAGGCTTCTAGAGCCCATGAGAGGATTATCATTGCTTCTGGCTGGCTGCCGTGTCTTTCTGAGTCCCTGGGAGACAGTCTGCTGGAATATTATCTTGAGGCTATAGAACCAGAGGAAGTTAGAGATAGGAAAGACCTGGGAGCTTCCCCCCCCCCCCCCAAATGGAAACACTGAGCCTAGAGAATGTAGCAAAAGCTCCTGGCGCTCCACTTGGACCCTCTGTAATCATGGCCATTGTCACACCCACTGGCTGCTGATGTGCTTGCTCTCAAAGAGCCAGCAGTAGGCCCTTTCGCTGGAGAACTGCCCTCAGGAGCGAAGTCCACTTAGCTCATGTACGCAAATGACCAAGAGTGCTTGGGAACTGAACTCTGGGTACCACGATGCCCTTGCCTCTCACTGGGGCAACACTGAGGTGGGCCAGGGCACCTGAGGGTTTGCACCATAGCTACCCTCTGTGGGCCTTTGCTGGATACCACTCCCTTGTGTGGCCCCCTTTCCTCCCAGCCCACCTCCCTTCTCCTCTGGGGACAGTGTCCCGATCATGATTTCATGGGAACCCTCATTGCGGAGGCTGCTTCCAGGGTACCTGTCCCAAGTCGGAGAGGCAGAAGGGTGCAGAGGAGAAACAACTACCAATCTTACAGCAAAAGCAAAGCTGACTCCAGTTTTACTGACAGCTGGGTTGACCATCACTGAGTCCAGATGATCAAAGGTCATTGGTGCGATTGGGTTTTTGTCAAGCGGTCTGGCTGTCCTCCCTCTGATCAGTTCAGCAAACATGAGCCCAGCATCACCTGTGTGCCAGGCTTCGTCCACTAGGAGACAGTGAATGGATAAACCCGTTCGCCGTAGCCAAGGGAGATTGCGGAGGATGCGCAGGAGACGCAGGGGAGCACTGAGCCCCTTTGCGGGGGGCAGGAATGGACATCCTGTAGTAAGTGGGTAGGATTGGTGAGGTGGACCAGTCGGTGGGGAGGCCATTCCAGGCGGAGGGAACGGTGTGAACAATGACACGGAGGCACAGCAAGGAGTGGCTCAGATTTGCTAAAAGAGTTCAGGGCAGAAGGCAGCAGATGTGACTCGGGAAGCCAGCAGGGGGCGGAACTAGAAGGGCTTCGTAGACCGCTGTAAGGAGGTGGCTGATGTCCAGGACAGCCCAGCAAGGTGGGGACACGGTCCGACGGAGATTTTAGAGAGCGCCTGTCTGCTGCAGGGTGGAGGCCAGCCCGGAGGGGGTCCGGCTGGAGACAGGAGGCCGTTGCCATGGAGATGAGAGCCTGCACCAGAGAGGTGCTGGTGAGGAGGGGACTCCTCTCTTGCCCCTCAGGCTCTGGTCACATCAAAGATCTTAGATTCCCTCCATCACATGCCTTTCTTTCTCATGATGCCATGTCTGCTCATGCCGACCCCTCTTCCTGGACGCGCTTCATGCTGCTTGCCCGCTGGGCTCTCCCTCACTCGCCATCAAGCCCCAGCTCAACCACCACTACCTGCAGCAGACTTTCCTTAAGTTCCTGTAGCCAACTAGGGACTTCACGCTTGGTGTCTTTGGTGCACCGCCCCCCAACTATGTTCCTACTGGCCCAGGAACTCATTGAGAGTTGGGGCCGCAGTTTCCCTTTCTGTGCCCTACCCGTGCTTCTTGGCCCTTAGGTGTGCTCCAAAATATGTCAAGGGGAAAACCATAATGGAGCACTGTTAAGGGGTGTGGCGGGGACAGGGACTGTGCCACACGTCCGTGACCCCAGCAGACGGCAGAGCCTGGCAAGGGGTGGAAAGTGGCTGAATGCTGACTGATTGGGAGGATCTGGGGTAGGGGAGCCTACAGTTCTCGGGGTTTCCTTAGGGGCACGGGATGATGGGGTTAGATTTCCCTCCACCACTGTAGCTTCCACTATAGATGAACCCAGAGTTACTAGTGGTTCAGTCCCCAGGTCGCTCTTCCTCACTCACACCACCATCTGGCCCGACAGCCTGCCCTGTGCTCACTGGGTCCTTCCATCCTATGGCCCCACTACTTGGAATATTCTCCTCATGCAGCCAGCGGATGGCGCAAGGCTGCAAGGGCGCCCGGGACGGTGTTCTGGGCCGGGCTTGGAGGCGGCACCCTTTCCTTTGGGCCATGTTCCCTCGGCCAGAACTCAGTCATGAGGCCACACTTAACCGGAAGCTCGGGACATCTAGTCTACCTGCATGAGTTTTGATGGACACACAGCACAGGTGAGTTACTTAGCCCCTCTGAGTCAGCTTTTGCTATAAACGAGGAGTCATCAGATCCCCTTCCTCGTCGTGGTGCAGGGAGACCTTGCTGCCATAGAACATGTTCTCCTTAGGAGCTGGCCGCACTGGGAATTGGTAGCCCTTTCTCACTATCCTTCTTAAATTGTTGTTATCAAACTTGGCCTCAGCACCACTGTGTGGGGACAAAAAGCCACCGCTGCCCTTAGCAGCATCCCACAGTAACTCCCCTGTCCAGACCTGGAGGAAACCCCACAGCACCCATTCCGGCACCCACGAGTTGCCTGAGAGCCAACGTCTTCCCCTGACGAGGTGCGTGAGATAGAGACATTTGAAAGACCTCTGTGACACTCACATTAAGCCCTGGCCGGACGAGACCGCGCCTCCCCAGCCCGTCCTCTGCACCCTGATGGGTGTTGTCATTGTCGCTCAAAATACCTGGAAAAAATAAACTTTATTGAATCCATTTTCACATTGAATGGAAACATGTAAGTCCGTTTCTTTCAACAGACATGCTTTCAGAGTAACCCCCCGCTCCTCAAATTCCTCCTTCTTTAAATAAAAGACTCCTTTTTTCCTCTCTCTCTCTCTCTCTCTCTTTTTCCTCAGCTGTGTTGTTCAGCGGGCGGTATTATGTGGAGGTTTTCCTACAGTGGGAGCCTTTGGTGACCCTTGTCTTAAAAAAACTGCTTAAGCATTCAATAATAGCCCATACAGCGGCTCTCTAAAAATAAACATCTGCTTATAAAGAATTTAACCTGGGGACGCCACACTTTAGAGGAGAGGGCATCCTTAATGGACTCTTAGTGCAGAGCCGAAAAGGAGTCTATTGCAGCTGAAAACTGACAGCCTCTCGTTGTCATGATACCAGGGATATTGTCAACAGCTGGGCTGGGAGACTCGGAGGGGTGGTGGTGAGGGTGGCTTGCTGGGAAGCGGGCAAGAAAGGCGCCTAGGACAGACTTTATTAGTCTTTGGACCATCCTTTGGCACCCATGAAGAGGGGGAGGTGGAAAAGAAGCCAGAAGGAAGGAAAGGGGAGGCACGTTGGGTGTGGCCCTGAGGACAGCCACGGGATGCAGCCAGACGGGGTTTCCTGTTCTGGTTTTGCCACTTCCTGGCTGCAAGGCCCTGTGCACGCCCTCAACCTTCTGGGCTTCATATATGCATCCCTAACCTGGAGATGCTGAATCCACACTGTTAGGGGTGCTGGAAGGATTAGAGATGGTGTGCGTGAGACTCCCAGGACTGCCTGGGAGAAGACAAGCATTCAGCAATACCGGGGTGGTTATAACCAAGCCCACCCGTCTGGCACAACAGGCAGAAGCGTTGAGGAATGCAGATAAAAAAGAGATGAGACTCTGTGCGCTGGGTCCCGGGACGCAGAACCGGGGGGCGCCCGGGGGCATGGTTAGAAAGGCCCAGAAGTTGGGTGGGGGTTTGCCTGGGGACAAGTCCAACCGTTGCTGCTGCAAGTGTCACCTGTCAGGCTCTCCCCACCAACAGCCCCGTGAGGATGCTCTCCTATTTCTCAGGTAGGGGGGCTGTGAGCCCCCAACCTACAGGCGAAGCTGGAGTGTAGACTCTGTCCTGGGCTGTCGCACACGATGCCCATTCCGTAGTGTGTACCTGCTCAGAATGCCTTCCCCCAGAACCTCACGCAACCTGAACACAACACACAGTAGCCCGGCTATCCATCCGTCGGCCCACCAGCAAGAATCCCACGATTCCGCACAGCACAAAGTACCTAGACGGTACACGGATACAGGTAGGGGAGAGGGTGGCCACACTAAGGTCTCCGTTCTCGTGGAGCCCCATGTGGGTGATGAGCTAGAGATGGGTAGGCAGTGACAGGTGTGGGTGGCGATGGGAAAGAGCAGAACCCCCGTCCACTGCGGGTGGGAATGTGAAATAGTGCAGCCACTCGGGGACAACAGGCTGGGAGTTTCCCAAATGGTAGAACATAGAGTCGCCATCGGATTCGGCAATTCTACTCCCAGGTGTGCACCCAAGAAGAACGAAAACATGCGTCCGCCTAAAAGCTTGTACACGAGCGTTCACGGCAACGCTATTCATACTAGCTAAAAGGTGGAAACGACCCAAATCGGTGGGTGGACGGATGAACAAAATGTGGTCTGTCCATACAACGGAATATTACTCGGCCGTAAAAAGGAATACGGCACAAATACACAGTACAGTGTGGATGAGCCTTGAAAACAGCATTTTAAGTGAGAGAAGCCAGTCACATAAGACCACATATTGTATGATTCCAACTGGATAAAAAGAACAGGTGAGTCTATAGAGACAGAAAGTAGACTAGTGGTTGCTTGGGCTGGAGGGATGAGGAATTGCGGGGTGCTAGCTGAAGGGTACAGGGCTTATTTCTGAGGTAACGAAAATGTTCAATATGGACTGCGGTGATGGTTGGGGACATCTGTGAAGATGCTAAAACTGTTGCACGATAGAGTTTAAATGGGTGAATTGTATGGGATGTGGCTATTGTCTCAAACAAGCTGTTATTTAAAAAGCTGAGTTGTAGAGGAGTGGGTGCCTAAAGAGAAACTCAGGGGGTCATTTCCAGAATGTTCCAGAAGATGCCGGGTGGGGGAAAAGCAGTCGATGCCCCCTTTTACACAACTGTCATAGAGATGAAAAGATACCCCGTGCAAAGGCGACTTGTTTGGCCCCTGCTAGCTGGGGGACTTCAACAGACTAGTCTTCTCTCCTTTCCTGCCTCTGTGACTATCTTAGTGTAGACTCAAAATCCCAATGGGCTTACCAAGGGCAACAGGGCTTCCTTCCTACTTGGAGGTGGGAAGCTGCTGTAAGCCAGCTTGCTGACAGGGAGGACATAGGTGAACGTGTCCCATAGCCATCTGACTTTGGGCAACGCTCGGGTCCTGTAGGAGGTCACTTGCACCTGTCAGTGTATGTGTGAGTCTGGCCAAGGACCGCCCTCCCACCCCAAAGAGCTGTCCACCCTCCCTGCTCTCCGGATGGGCTGAGTTCTCTGTTCAGGCTCCTGGTCAGGAGGTCGAGGTTCGTAAAGAAGTCAGGAAAGCTCACAGGTGTCAGAGGGTTACACACGAATCTCGCTTCCAGACTTTTAAGAAAGAGCATCCTTGTGAGCAGGACGCACGGGCCTGTCTGAGCTGTGCTCTCTCTCCTGTAAAATGGGGGTGACTGTCCTCATCACAGCTTGCTGCCTTCGGTCTCTCTCTCCAAAATAAATAAACGTTAAAAAAAATTTTTTTAAGTTAAGAAAAGACCCTCTTAAAGAGGGTAGAAAGGATATTGGTTTAGGAGTGGCTGGAGTCTTGCTCAGCCACTAAGTGGCAAGTGGCCCCGGGCAAGTCATGGCATCTTGGTGGACCTCAGTTTCCCCATCTGTGAAATGACGCGGCTGAATGAGATCATCTGAAACGTCCTTTCCTGCCCTATCTTTCCCAGGTCTCTATTGCCTTGGAATCAAAGCAGTTCTTAGCGTTGACATAAATACCCATTTCCCATAGCTCAGATATCTCTGGGTCAGATTTTCTGCTTACCTGCCCCATGGAGATTGAGTCCGCCTGCTGGGATGAAGACTTTGTGCACAGATTCCTGAAGGATAATAAGTCCTTTTCTTATCTAGCAGTGCATTAGGGATACGATGACAATAATTTCTTGTCTGCAAGGACTTAGCTTCAAAAAGAGAGTTCTTCCTCATAGGAGCTCGGGGACAGTGGCGACAGCCACGAAAATGTGTGGGAAATTAGAAAGGAGAAAGAAAGACTCAGGCATGGCTATTCTGGATATTTTCCATCAATCAGATTGTCTGGGAAATAGGAAAAACACATTGTCTGCTTCAAAAACAACCTGTCAGGAAATTATGACGACTCTGGATTCCTATATAACCACTACATCTCCCAAAGTGTGCAAATTACACACGCAGTAAACAGGAATCCATTTATTTCCAGGAACTCACTTGGAACAAACTTGGAGTCGGGCATTCTTTGTTATGGTGCTAAATGAGATTTAAAAAAAAGAAGTCTTCTAAATAGATACATCTACGTCATGCACAAAGGGGGAAAATCTACCAATAGATTGTTGGGATATTTCTTCTTCTTTTCCTTTGTATTGAAAAAAAAAAAAAAAACAGTGTGAGAGTAATATTAAAGAAAACTGTGAAAAAAAAATCCCCGTGGTCTGAATACTCAAATCTAATTATTTCCATTTTTCGGTGTTTATTCTAATACTTGTCTGTGAGCACACATATTTTATAATACTGTAAACAGCGTAGTTCTATTTTGTGTCTTAAACTTTTCCTTGTAATGGTACATCATAAGCTTCTTTCCTGGTGTGACGATCTCTTTATCACTGCCATTGTTCAGAGCTGTGTAATATTCCAGCAGGTGAAAATATGCCAATTGGGGCGATCATTCCCCGAGGGTCAAATGTGTGGGTTTTCTCCCCTCCGTGCTCACTGATACTGATCAAGGTTCAGGTGACACGGCCTCCATCTCACCCAAAGTAGCCCATTATAATGATGCCCTATTGTGCCGGGTTGTCGACTCAATCTCTCCAGCTTTGCATAGGACTACTGAAGATTCCTTCCCTAATTAATTGTCATAGCATGTATCTCTGGGGTGCTTGAGTCTGTCTGCTACCTCTGTGAGGTTTTGTGTGGCCCCCTTTTACAGATGGGGAAACAGAGGTGAATGCCTGCCCTAGGATGTCGGGAAGGGAGCTGGCTCTCGACTGGCGCTGGCTTATCTGTGCCACGCTGTCTGCCTGGGGACCCCCCCCCCCCATTCCGTCAACCGGACAAAAGTCTACCACCTTGCAGAATGCCTGCTGAGTTCAGGGGATGTGGAAGAGGCAGGAGACCCTGCGATGAGCGAGGAGGGATCCTGCACTCAAGAAACCCACCTTCCTCCTGGTCAGGGAGATCGGTCAGGGTTCACGTTCCCGGGAAGGGCCACCATGCCCAGAGGTGATGTCCCAAACAGCTTCTCAGAGCCTCGTGGCCTAATCTGGAAAGAGGAGTAAGGTCTGATAGCCAGGCAACGGACGCTAGAATCCCTGTAGACACCAGGACCAGGGGGCCTGACCCTTGGGTGGAGGGGCACGTGTGTGTGTGTGGGGGGGGGGGCTGACTTGCAAACTAGGGGCTGATCCTGGAGAGGCAGGAGGCCAATTGTTCCTTCCTGGTGGTCCCATAATGAAGCACGGGCTTCTTCCCCTGGGCTTGGGTTTGAGTTTTACCCATCTCGTGTTTTCCCCAGAATCTGACACTGGCCTATGCAGCTGAGGCCACTTAATCGGTGGATGAGTAGATCCACGATGCGGCCACGAGAATCTTTACAATGCGGCTCTGACCCTGCCAGTCCCTGCTCCAGACCCTTCCTTACTCGGCCCCTCGCTGCTCTTAGGACGGAATCCGAGCACCTTCCTCCTGCCAGCAGGTTCCACGGCGTGGCCCTGGCTTGTCACCCTGTGGGGAGTTGGCTGGGAGCACGGAGGTCGTGTCCCGGAAGAGGCTGAGCGCAGGACCTCGAGCCAGCCAGCCCCACTCTGCCTCTTACTAACCCTGTGACTGGTGGGCATCTCTGTGCTCTGTCTCCTCACTTCTATGGAGATGAAAGGAGAATCTTCTTCTGGAATTCAGTAAGAAGATGCATATAGGACATCGTCCCTGGCATGGGGTGTTAGCTGCTCTGAGTATTTTCTCCACAACCGTTACCTCATCGAGGGGCGCCCCCAAGAATATGCCCTCATTAGAAAATAACCCAAGACCCCACCCGTGTGGGATGGACAGAGTCTGCCGCAGTCTGGACGGACGACGTGGGCCCCCTCGTCAGGCGACAGGCACCGAGACAGGGATGATCACTCTCGTGATCAGAGAAAAACAACCAAATTCTTCATTTTCAAAAAAAAAAAAAGAAAAACGAGAAAAAAAAAGAAAGAGAAGAAAGCAATCTCACTTAAGAAAAGAGGAAAACTCAGCTCATCTCAGTTTATCCAAAACCTTTTCATATTTTCAGTTTTAATAGGATGTGACGGAAGCTGACATTTTTTCGAGCACCAAGAACTCACGTCACTTTGAAAACTTGCAAGTTGATTTGAAGAAGCACCAAGAGGTAGCCAAGACTCGCGCTGCTCACAGATGGTGGGGGATTAGGTGCCAGTTTGCCGAAAAGCTTGGAATCGGCAGACGGCGGAGGGCAGCTGGCTGAGGCCACCCGTGGGCAGGCAGGACGGGCTGCCCGGCAGGAGGGCCTCCAGGCCTTGGCCGCACCCCACCTGGCCCAGGTGAGAAGCTGGCGGATCTTCACCGGTGCCCTCCTGGGGCTCACGTCTGAGGGCAGGACGGGCTCCAGGGGCCGGGTGGGGGGCGGGGCATGCTTGTCCTTGGCCCACGCGGAGCCCAGAGCTCAGATGGAGTCTCTCGCTCACCACCGCCTAGCTGTGCGGCCTTGGGTGCATTCTTAATATCCATGAGGCTGAGTTTCATCTTTGGGAGGTAAAGGGGAAAGAACCAGGACGTGGAGAAGTAACCACAGCTACCTCGGAGGGTATCAGGAGGAATTACAAGACCATATGGAGAGATGCGTTTGTAACTCGAAAGTCCGGTTAATTAATTCCCCCAATGAGGGGACAGGAGGGGCACGAGGGCGTGTGGGGAAAATGAGGAATTTGTAATTAATTATGGAAGGTATTCACCAAGCCTCCATTCAGCTGTTCTGGGCATGAGCCGACTCCTCGGGGGAGAGGGAGAGTCCGTCACTGGGATTGGGGCAGGGGCTGCAGAAGGCATTTAGGCAGAAATCACAGCCCCGAAGAGGCCCCGGGGCCGGAGTGGGCGGGGCCTGTGGGGATGCAGCACCTGGGCCAGCCACGTGGTGGGAGCCCGAGGGATGCCCCTGGAGGGTGCCCCCAGACTTCTGAACACAGGAGGAATTGCCAAGCCACGGGCCACTAGCTGCATTCCGGTCCCACTGGCACGTCAGGAGATCGAGCTGTCCTTGCATGAAGTGCCTGGGTCTTTGCAAGACCTTCCAGATGCCCAGGGGCCGAGCTTCTCCTCCGAGCCAGACCTGAGGCCAAAGGTGGTTCAAAGATGGTGTCTCCTGTCTCCGGGAGCTCCGGTGGGTGCGGACAGAGGCTGCTGCCTCTCCCTGAATCAGGCAGGGCGGTGGGAGACACAGGGGCAGATGGCTTTGTCTTGTCCCCCGATGTCCCCGGACTCTGCTCAGCGAGCACTTTTCATGAACCCTCATGAACTCTCCTTTTCTGGCATCTTTGTGTTTGCAGTGATGTGGAAGTGACGGGTTGCCTGTGTTTGTCAATGTGATTAAAAGACTAAGACGTGAACTCTTTCCAGAGTCGGCCCCCGGGGTGCGGCTGGTCTGCTGCCACGGGACAGACATCTTTCTGCTGGTCGCCAGGAGGTCTGAGCAAGGCAGGAATTAGCACTCCCTCTGCGGGTCTCCGAGGGCACCCCCACCTGTGAGGGGACGCACATCCTCCCAGCCAGAAATAATGAAGGGCCACGGGCCATTCAGATCCAGGTTCAAATCCTCGCTTTACCACTTCTAGGCTGTGCGTTCTTCCACAAATTACTTGGCTTCTCTGTGCCTCCGGAGACGCTAATGTCACCTCATGCTGCTGCCGAGAGGGTGGACTGAGATTGAATGGGGGAGGGTGATGTCTGGAGTGCAGTGCCTGGAACACAGAGAGAATTTAGAGAGCCTTTGTTGAATCTGAATCCTAAGACCCTCTCAACGGGGGAATAGTGAGCTATTGGCCAATCAGAAGTGCCAGCCAAAAAAACACCGGCGTGAGAGTTCAGGCCTCTCCCTTCTCCCCTCTTTTGAAAAGTGTCTCCCGAACCCTCCATAAATGCAGTGGAAAGAGTCAAAGACGAAGACTTTTTGGATTCAAGGGAACATTTAGTTCGAAGCATATCAACCAGCCTCCTGCCTACTGCTAATAATAACGAACATTTATTAGGCACTCGCTGGGCTGGGCACTCTCCCAGTACTCCCCCATCCAAAGCTCACACCAGCCCTCTGAAGCACGCCCCAGATTCACCCCCATCTGGCGTCGGATGGAACTTTCTAGGAAATGGAGCTCGGCTGGCCTCGTGCGCTTAGTAAGTGGCTGAGTTGGGACACAAACCCAGGCTGCCTGCCCCAAAACCCAAGCCCACCAGATGAGATTGTCTTCCAAATGCAGAAATCCCTTCTGCAGCCCAACTTGGCCCAATCCTCTAGCTTTTGGGAGAAATACATTCCATCTCTTCCCAGAGCCGAACCCGAAAATGAGGCATCTTAAACTTCACATTTCATAGCCGGAATTCGTACTTGCACATAAAATCTATCAATCCTGCTGGCCCCCTTCCCTCTTCTGGGCACATATTACAGGCTGCTGGCATGGGTGTCTAAATAAACATCCATCAGCCTGGATCCTTGCAGACCGATTCCAAACATTGGCTCGACAGGGTGGCACCCGGGCTTGCAAACCCGCCGCCTTGCCCCGACACACTTCAAACACTCCCCTTTGTGCCTCTAGGAAAACCAGAGCGGCTGGTCTCTTATGCTCGCACAGAGCTTTGTAAAAACCTCCATTAGGTTGAAATAACCTCGGCTCCTGTCCCGCTCATCAAACTGTAAGTGTTTCGAGGCCGGGGTGGAGGGCCTGGCATTCACCATCTCCTCCGTATCAGGCTCTGGGCCGCACGTGGGACACACCTCAAGTCATTCCTTGCAACACGCCCGGGTGGCATCTTAATGGCCCCCTTCGCGGGAGGCTAAAAGGAGAGGCACGTTGCTGTAGGTCGCACGGCCACTTTGAGGCAAAACTGGGATGTGAGTGGCCTTCCCATTGTGCCAGCGAGGCCATGCTCTATTCTGTACCATCTCCCCGGGGTCCCACAGAGGGTCTGCCTGGTCCAGCTTCCCAGCAAATGTGTGTTGAGTGACTGAGTGGCCCAATAAAAGAATGACTGAACAAGTGTCGAATTTCCAGGGGACTGTGGAGCACCAGCTGTCTCGAAGGATTCAGGTGTGTTGCTCAGGACCACGAGCTAGGCCTCAAGGGCACTGGCTAACAGAGTGGGTCCATGCATCAGATACGGGTTACACTTTTCAAAGCACTGGGTTAGAGTAGTGTCAATAACGTAGCTTAAAGTCCTGCCAAAGGCACTTCCCACAAATCACCCTTTGTTCCTTCCGACTCTGCATAAATGGAATGTGTTGCATCTGCTAAGTCAGGCCGGCTACTTCTCTGAGTCTGTTAATCGTGGGGAAGGTTTTCCATGTTCTTCGAATGATTCGAATCGTTTCTCAACACACATACAGACACAGCAAATGTGGTGTGCCCGGGCAGGCAGTTGAGTGGCAAGATGCTTGTTATCGTGGTTTAGTTTGCAAACCTGAGAAGCCTGACTTTGAAAACCAACATTTGATTGTCTGGCATGCGTTGCCCCAAATTTTCATTGGCTTTTTCCCTTTTGAAATGGTTGCTAGGAGTTTCTTGGGAGAAGAGAGTTCAAAGTCATCACCCATTCTCCCTGTTTTAAAGAGGAGGACTTCAGGGGTGCCTGGGTGGCTCAGTCGGTTAAGAGAGTGACTCTTGATTTTGGCTCAGGTTCATGAGTTTGAGCCCTGCATCGGGCTCTGCGCTGATGGTTCGGAGCCTGCTTGGGCCCTCTCTCTCTGCCCCTCCCCTGCTTGCTTGTGCTCTCTCTCTCTCTCTCTCTCAAAATAAATAAACTTTAAAGATGAAGACTTCAGGGGCACCTGGGTAGCTCGGTTGGTTAAGCATCTGACTTCGGCTCAGGTTGCTATCTCGTGGTTCGTGGGTTCGAGCCCCATATCTGGCTCTGTGCTGACAGCTCAGAGCCTGGATTCTACTTCAGATTCTGTGTCTCCCTCTCTCACTGCCCCTCCCCCGCTCATCCGTGCTCTCTCTCTCTCCCTCTCACCCTCTCAGTCCCAAAAATAAATAAACATTGAAAAAAATTAAAAAAATTTTTTTTTAAAGATGAGGACTTCAGTTTCCCAGAGAAAACAGACTTAGCTAGAAAGTGGCAAAGCTCACACCAGAACCCGGGTCTCCTATTACCCAGGCGAAATTCTCGCTTAAATACAACCAAGTGGATTGGCTTTGCCATCCTGTCTAGGTCCCAGAGGGTCCCCTCCTGGTAACGGAGTTGGTTTTGAAGCATTGGAATGCATGGACAACCAGCTGTAGCTGGTCCTACAAATGATGATGTGCTACGCTCCTGTAATGCCCCTTCTAGGAAGTTACCTCGAGAAAATAATCAGAAACGTGGATAAAGATTTATGCACCAAGATGTTCATTGCTGTATTGTTTAGAACAGAAAAAAAAGGGTGGGGGAGAGGAAGCAAGTTAACAAAAAATCCCTATTAGGCTGCCATTAAAATAAGTTTTTGAAGACTTTTTAATGACTTTAGAACATGTCCAGGATAAAATACTAAGTGAAGAAGATAGATCAAAAACATATAGATATAACATGTAAAAACTATGGAATATACATATCAAAGAGGCTGGAAAGAAACGTACTAAAGTGTTTGTAGAGGTCATTCATTCCATGATAAATTGATCCACTTCTATGTATCAGGCACTGTGTTATTCACTAGAGATGCGGTATGCAAAACAGAGTGAGTTCCTGCCTCTATGGATCTTGCTGTCATGGTAAGGGAGGAAGAAGAGGCAATATTAAGAAAATGATCATGAAATTAAATTCATTAATACAAATCGTTATTGCTATTGAGAAGGTTATTTCCGTAGGGGGGGATTATGGGCGATTGTGGTATTGTTTTTGTTTTATGCTCTTCTAAATTTCTTTAGATCTTATGTTTCCTACCATGGCCTTTATGGACTTTATTATTCGAAAAATAGAGAACTTTGTTTTTTTTTAATTTTTAAAATTTTTTTTGTTTCTTTAAATTTTTTAATGTTTCTTTATTTTTGAGAGAGAGAGAGAGACAGAGACAGAGTGTGAGCTGGGGAGGGGAAGAGAGAGAGGTAGACACAGAATCTGAAGCAGGCTCCAGGTTCTGAGCTGTCAGCACAGAGCGCGATGTGGGGCTCCAACCCACAAACTGTGAGATCACGACCTGAGCTGAAGTCGGACGCTTAACCGACTGAGCCACCCAGGCGTCGTCCCAGAAAAATACAGAACTTAAAAAAATACACACAAACACAAAACCCACAAGTACCAGGGTAGTTTCCAGTGGCCCCACACTGACAGCAGAGCCCAGCAGACAGACCTGCAGGTGAGCCCCTCAGAAGATGCCTGCACATCCGTGGAGAAGACAAAGACCTTCCTTGGAGCTGTTGGGACTGTATCAGTTTCCCGTTGCTGCTGTAACAAATTACCGCAATCTTAGTGACTGCAAAAAACACACATTTTTTTCTCTTATAGTTCTATGGCCCATAAGTCTGAAATTAGTTTCCCTGGGCTACCCAGTCAAGGTGTTGACCTGTCTGGTTCC
The DNA here is from genome assembly GCF_028749965.1 of Puma concolor. Taxonomy (NCBI): domain Eukaryota; kingdom Metazoa; phylum Chordata; class Mammalia; order Carnivora; family Felidae; genus Puma; species Puma concolor. The sequence goes on along the minus strand of NC_141672.1, from coordinate 9,119,368 downwards.
TTCTAAGGCTCTGGGGGCCTTGTTCACTTTCTGGTGGCCATCTGACATCCTTGGCTTGTGGTCCCTTCCTCTGTCCTCCATCATCACATGATCTCACTCTGTCTCCCTCTTAGAAGGACTCTTGTGATTGCATTTAGAGCCCACCTGGATACCAGGATCACCTTCCTCTCTCAAGATCCTTAACTTAATCACATCCGCAAAGTCCCTCTGCCATATGTTAGAACATTCACAGGTTCCGGGGATTAGGAGCAAGGTATCTTTGGGGACCATTATTCAGCAGCCACAGGGGCTTATCAAAAGCCTGCAGCTTTATCGACTTTATCAAATGTCAGCCAATCTTCGAACAGCCCTCGCTTGATGTGTGTGTGTGTGTGTGTGTGTGTGTGTGTATGTGTGTGTGTGCGCAGGTGTGTGTGTTTTCTTGAGCAAAAAGAAAGGATGGAATGTTTGCAAATTCATTTGTGCCACAAATGCTTCTTAAATCTTTGCTAGCTGTCCTCATCACCCACCAGCTCTCTTGTTATTGTAAAGAATTTGCTTGGTGGTTTGCATCAAAAGTGGGAGAAATGGCTGGGTACACAAATAAAAAGAGAGTGCAAGACAGAGAGGGGAGGGGAGGATTATTGTGAGCTAATGCTTGCATTTCAAACATTCAGTCCAGTGAAAACGTTGACATCAAGCATTGTGTATGTTCCTGGGAGAGAGCTCTCCGAGTTGTGTATCTCATGGGTGTCATTGGATGTTATTGTTGCCTTGCTAAATATTCATGGATGAATATGTGGAATAAATTCTCTTGTAAACTGACAGAGGGCAAGTAAGGCCTGTCCTTGACTCTCTCATCTGCTTCCTCATTTCTGAGAAACTGTCTATTTGGGCATGAGTGCGTGTGTGCATGTGTGTGTGTGTGTGTGTGTGTGTGTGTGTGCATGCGCACGCGTGCACACGCACATAGGGGTGCTATGTACTTGGTTAATTTGAGCAGGAGAATCCCATTTTCAGAGTAGTGGAAGATGCATCTCCCCAGTCTGGGGACCTCCAGGTGGGTGGTGGTTAAAGAAGGCAAGGTTTGCTGAGCGAATGGCTTTCGTAAGGCTGCAGCCTTGTTTCTAAATTAGTGTCTTCAGACCTGTTAGGGGGCTGTGGCTCGTTTGTTAGAGGTAGGGTGGCTTCCAATAAGAAGGGTGACAAAAAACCACTATATGTGCATGTGCACGTGTGTGCGTGCATACACATACGTGTTCACACTCACAGAGAAGCACTTCTTTTGGCTCAGGACAAAGTACTTGAGGGTGGCCGTGGACCAGCGTGCTTCTGGGTAGAGAAGTAGACAATGGTGGAGAGACTGTGAAGACGTCGGGTGACAGACCTAGGGGATGTGGACAGGGAAAGCGAGGGACACTGATTACTAGAGACTCTGCTGAGATGCTCCCTTGCCTGGGATGCCTACTCTGACTCTTTGTCTTGTCCTCCTCCGGGTCTAGCCATTCGCCCAGGGCTACGGACAGAATTCTGTCCTGGCCCGCTCCTCCTTCCCCAATTAATAAAGTCCAACGTGCCATATTTGGAGATGAGGCTTTTGGGAGATAAGGAGGTTTAGGTGAAGTCATGAGAGCAGGACCCTCGCGATGGGATTAGTGCCCTTATAAGAAGAGACATCGGAGCACGCCCCCCGCCCGTGTCTCCCCCTGCTGCGTGAGCACACAGTGAGAAGGCAGCCGTCTACAAGCTAGGAAAAGAGCTTTCACCAGAACCTGACAATGCTGGCTCCTGATCTTGGACTTGTAGCTGACACAACTGTGAAAAATAAATTTCTGTTGTTTACGCTGCCCAGTCTGTGGTATTTGTTACAGCAGCCAGAGTGGACTCAGACACCCAGGCTTGGGGTTTTCATGGCGCACCGCACAGGCATCCAACAGAGCAAATTATAATTCTTGGTTTACTTGTCCATCTCCCCTGAGCGTCTGTGGGTTTTCCTAAGGTCAAGGATTCCCTTAGGCTGTATCCTGAGCCCTGCACCCATGTTCCGTGAACTTATCATGTGCTTATAGCAGACACTGGGGATGGTACCCCAACATCTAGCCACCCTGTTTTCCATAATCATAGAATATTCCGCTCTGTACCCGGCCTCTTAGAGCAAGAACTGCATTTCTCTGCTTTCTTTGCAGCTAGGCATAATCACGTGACTGTGTTTGGGCCAACGTCAATGTGACAGAATCCAAGGGCTTAACTTCCGTGTCATAACTTTCAAGAATAAATGCACACCTCCCCGTCTTCCATTGGCCCCTGACAGCTGCCTGGAATTTGGGCATGACAGAAAGCGACCTGGGCCATGCGGTCAAGAGCCACACTCTAAGAGGACATGGGAACAAAATGCAGTCGGCCTGGCCCATGACACTGTGAGGTTGCTCTCCAGCCCTGAACTATTTTTTTTTTTTTAGATAGGTCTGGGTAGGGGTGCCTGGATGGCTCCGTCCGTTGAGTGTCTGATTTCAGCTCAGATCTCATGGCTCATGGGTTCAAGCCCTGCATCGGGCTCTGTGCTGCCAGCGTGGAGCCTGGAGCTGCTTCAGGTTCTGTGTCTCTGTCTCTCTCTTCCCGTCCCCTGCTCACTTTTTCTTTCTCTCTCAAAAATGAATCAACATTTTTAAAAAATGTAAATAGGTCTGGGTAGAGGTCCAGAATTTGCATTTTTTTAATGTTTATTTTTGAGAAAGAGACAGAGAGCAATCAGGGTAGCTGCAGAGAGAGGGAGATACAGAATCCGAAGCAGGCTCTGGGCTCTGAGCCGTCAGCACAGAGCCCGACGTGGGGCTCAAACCCATGAGCTGCGAGATCATGACCTGAGCCGAAGTCAGATGCTTAACAGACTCAGCCACCCAGGCGCCCTGCCGTGTACTATTTTTGCCCCAGCTGTTTACCTGAGAGAGAATTACTTTTTTTTTTTTTTTTAATTTTGAGAGAGAGAGAAGAGAGAAAGAGAGAGCATGAGCCAGGGAGGGAGAGAGGGGGAGAGAGAATCCAAAGCAGGCTCCACGCTGGCAGTGCAGAGTCTGATGCGGGGCTCGAACTCACAAACTGTGAGATCATGACCTGACCCCAAATTAAGAGTCAGATACTTAAGCAACCAAACCACCCAGGCGACCTAAGAATTATAATTCTTGATAAGGATCCATTATTGGGGGGGTCTCTGTTCCAGTAGCCCAGGTGAGCACTCGCACAGTTCTCAGCATGTTTGCTCATTGATAGATAAGAGGGTCTGAGCCTTCTCGGACACCCGCGACCACAATCCTCCTCACTGTCTCCTCCCTGCAGACAGAATAGCCGCCCTTAGGGGCGCCTGGGTGGCGCAGTCGGTTAAGCGTCCGACTTCAGCCAGGTCACGATCTCGCGGTCCGTGAGTTCGAGCCCCGCGTCGGGCTCTGGGCTGATGGCTCAGAGCCTGGAGCCTGTTTCTGATTCTGTGTCTCCCTCTCTCTCTGCCCCTCCCCCGTTCATGCTCTGTCTCTCTCTGTCCCAAAAATAAATAAACATTGGAAAAAAAAAAAAAAAGAATAGCCGCCCTCATTGCCACCAAAGACGTCCACGTTTCATTCCCAAACCTGTGAGTGTGTTCCCTTACGTGCAAAAGGGACTTTGCAGGTGGAGTCAAGTGAGGGATCTTGAGTCGGGGACACTGCCCCAGATTATCGGGGGTCATGAGGGGCCTGCAAGAGAGGAGATGTGACAACCGAGGCAGAGGTCTGAGTGATGTCTGGATGGGACCACGAGCCAAGGAATGCGGGCCACTTTCAGGAGCTAGAAAAAACAAGGGGACAGATTCTTCCCTAGAGCCTTCAAGAGAACCCAGCCCTGCCGGCCCGTTGTAGACTTCTGACCGCCAGAACCGTTAAGAGACTAAGTGTGTTGTCTTAAGTCACTGAACTGCGGCCATGTGTCACAGCAGCAACGGGAAACTGATATGCTTCCCTTTGTCCTCACGGCTCCTTGCATCCTGGAACACGGGCTTTGGATTCACGTTGCAAGGTGGATCCGGGCTGGAATCTGCTCCAGTGCCGACGGTGGCACAAAGTCTCCAGGCGTCCTGCATGCACATAAGGGAGGCCCAGGGAGGGCTCACTCTCAGCTGTGAGGTCAAGGCCCTGGACTTCAATACCTAATTTACTGGGCAATCTGACTCCTCTCCCAGTGGCCAGTGAGCTCAAACAGGAGGGACTGTGGGATCCCCTCTTCCCTCCAACTGAGCAGGCTTTCTTTACTTTTCTTTCTTTCTTTCTTTCTTTCTTGCTTTCTTTCTTGCTTTCTTTCTTTTGTTTTTCTTTCTTTCTTCCTTCCTTCCTTCCTTTCTTCCTTCCTTCCTTCCTTTTAATATTTATTTATTTTTGAGAGAGAGAGCGAGCAAACAGGGAAGCAGAGAGAGAAGCAGAGAGAGCAGAGAGAAGCAGAGAGAGAGAGGGAGGGAGAGAACCCCAAACAGGCTCCACACTGTCAGCACAGAGCCCGATGCGGGGCTCGAACTCAAGAACCAGAAGATCATGTCCTGAGCTGAATCCAAGAGTCAGACACTTAACCAACGGAGACACCCAGTTGTCTGCTTTTCTGCTCATCATGTCCCCACTCTCGCTTTGCTCAGACACCGCCATTGACTGTCCATGGAGTCCAAACTCAGCATGACACACAGAAGCCTTCACACTCAGGAACAAGATGCCAGCTTCCTGCTCTGGGCCACCCACAGAGATCTCCTTCAGGCATCCGAATTCCATGCAGCCAGACCGGGTTCTCTTCTGTTCCTCCCGTGAGTCCAGCTCTTATCCTGGTGTCCCTGCCGGGACCACCTCCCCCTTTCCCACCTAACACACTCTCGCTCATCCTGAGACCCTGCAGGTAGGGGTGGTGAGGATCACAGCCGTGTTCTGCATGGGGTCCGCTTCTCCCCACGGGCCAGCTTAGCACAGTTGGGCCCGTGCCTTCACCTCTAAGGCTGTTTCCCCTCGACGAAACAGCAACAATAATGGCTTCAGGGGTGAGTTGTGAGTACTAGACGGGGTAGTGCTTATGGAGCACACACAGGCATGGGCTGTTACTGTTACTGGTACCTGCTGCCTCTTCCATGAAGCATGACATGATTTCCCTCGGTTTAATTAGTGACTCTGCAGTGGCACAAATTTCTCTTGGCTTTCTTACATGGCATCCCTAGTCTCTCTCAGAGTAGCCAACCCTGGGACTTTGCTGGTTTGAGCACTGAAGGCCTCAGATCTCTGGAGACCCCTTAGCCTCAGGCAACCAGGATGGCTGGTCAACCTACTCTCTCTGAACCGTTAGCTCTTGAAGGCAAGTACTGGTCTTACTCATCCCCACATGCCCAGAATGCCATGTGACTGAGCCCAGGATGTAGCTGGAAGTAAACCAACATCCAACTAAGGCAAGAGGGAGGGAAGAAAGGAAGAAAAGAAGGAAGGAAGGAAGGAAGGAAGGAAGGAAGGAAGGAAGGAAGGAAGAAGGAAGGAAGGGGGAGGAAGGAAGGAAAGGAAAGGAAAGGAAAGGAAAGGAAAGGAAAGGAAAAGAAAGGAAAGGAAAGGAGGAGGGAAGGAAGGAAGGAAGGAAGGAAGGAAGGAAGGAAGGAAGGTAGAGAGAGAGGGAGGCAGGGAGGAAGGAAGGGAGGAAGGAAGGGAGGGAGGAAGGGAGGGAGGAAGGTGAAACACTATTTTGAAATATCACTTGTGTTTTGTCTTCTTGGAAATTCAGATTCTCCTCCCACCTCTTCCCTCCCTCTCAGGACCCTTGAACTTGAAGATGAGGCCATGAGGCTTTCACTCCAGGGAAACGAGGGCTGATACTGCCAAGAACAAAGAAGGTTTTGCTGTACTTTGAGCTTCAACTGGCCTTTAAAAATAAAAACTCGTTGTGCAGTAATGTTCTTGAAAGCCAGGCTTTCTAAAGAGAAAAGCTATTTTCTCAGAACGCCTCCGGAGCCGGGTTTTACATCTCAAGAGCCGAAGCTTGGAGAGAACTGATGGTTGAATAATCCATAAGGTAAGAAGAAAGAAGGACGCTCAGGGTTGGGATGAGGGTCCTGGTGGGGAGGGAGAGGGGAGAGAGGGCCAGTGTCAGTGTCCTCACCCTTCCCTTCCCACGGTCAGATCCCTAAACAGGACACTCCTTCCGTGTTTTCTAGGCTCAACATGGAGACCCGCCCCACCCCCTCCCCCACCGGAGCAGGAGGTTGTTGCAGATTGGTAGAGGTGCATGGCCAATGGAAGAGGTCCAGTTAGTGGGCCCAAGGCAGTTCGCAGGGCCCACCCTCTCTGGCAAGGAGCCCAGGGAACAACTGAGAGTCTGCGGGCCCTGGGAGGCCCAGAAGGGCCAGAGCCTGGAGGTGACTTGGGTTGGGTGAGGAGGCCACATGGCGTGGACTCTTGGAACCAGAACCCGTGAGCACAGCACAATGCTCCAAGGACCAGCAGACACCAAAGCAGGATGCCCAGAGACCCAACGGCCAGGCTACTCCTCAGGGGACACGGAGGGACCAGGCTGTCACCTGCCGTCCATGGGTGAGTAACACCCTGACTGAGGTCAGTGGGAGCCTCGTGAGGCAGGAGCCTCTGCTCTGCCCCCCAGAACTGTGTGGACCCCTTGACCCCATCTTGGGAAGGAAGAAGGGAGTGTCCTTGAAAATGGGCAAGAAGTCCTGGAGGCCACTAACCTTTCACCCGGAAGTGACAGAGTAGCCTAGCTGGCAAAATCAGGGTTTCTGCAAGATGAGAGTGGTTAGAGAAAACAAATTAAGTCGCATTTTTCTGCACAGATGCATAATCCCAGTCTAGCGACCCAAGGAAAGGAAGGAGAAATGTAGGAGACGTACGTCCTTCGGTATGAACTCGGTTCTCACGGGCCTTCTGGAATCTTCTCATTGGCTTGTTGCAAAGAGAGCGAGGGCGTAGCAAGGGGACTGTGTACCAGGGAGAGGCTGAGGTCCCCATGTGCAGGAGCTGGGGAGGAGCAGCGAGGGGCTGTGGCCCCATCCTCCAGACCGCTGTGGGCTCCGTCGGGTCCCCGCAGCACGTGGAATGCCCTGGAGGCGTATTTGGGCCTTGATTTAAGGGTTAAAGTGCTGAGGGCCCCCACACCGGAGTCTTCTCCAAGTATTGCTGAAGGCCACCCAGGGAAAGGGAACCTGGCTCCTGCAGGGACACGGAGCTGTGTGACAAATGGCTTTCCTGTCACGGGGGCCACTCCTTTCCGGTGCTCAGGTGGGGCCCGGAGAGGCCCCCTGTCGCCCCACTCAGCGCTGGCTGACGGGCCTGCAGGCAGGCCAGCTTCCGCGTGTGCCGTTTCTGCCTGTTGGAGCTTCTTGGGGGGAAACCCTCCTCTGCGTCCAAGAGTTGGGGTCGGGCCTGAGGTCAGAGGCCACAGTCCATTCTAGAACCTCAGGCTGGCAGTGTTGCTGGGCCTCCCACACCTCCAGCCTCTCCCCGAGCCGTGAGGTGGACAACGTGGGCCAGGAAGCTCAGGTGGCTCTCCTGAGGGCCTGCAGAAGCAAAGGCAGGAGCAGGACGAAAACTTGGGTCTCCCGAGGCCCAGGCACGGCCCCGCCTCTTACTCGGTTTCTCGCTGCCTTGAGATTTACCCTTTCTGGTCCACGGGCCCGAATTGGACTCCTGCAAGTGCCTTTCTGGAGAATCATCTGTGTCAGGACGGAGGGTGGTCCTTGGTCACCCACCTCCAAATCTGGTGCTGTTCCCGGGACAGACAACTAGAACAGATGTGCCAGAGCCCCCACCCCCCACCCCCGCCCCTGCCCCACTGGGGTCTCTTTTTCCTTTGGGCACGTGGGGGGACCCCCCTGCCTGTCCCCTGCCAGTAGAGACGCCGGGTGAGCCGTCCTGACCAAGTGACACATCACTTCCTGTCTGAGGCATTTAATCGCTAGTGAGGAGACCCTAGGCACTCCTAGAGTGAGCCAGAGGGAAGCGGGGGGACACTCAGCCCCGACGGGAACTAACCACGTCGGACTGAGCCACGGGGGCCTCCAGCCTGCTGATGAGAGCAGCAGAACCTAGAGCAGCCCGGGGACTACAAATGGGGACTGCCTAACGCCGAACCTGGCCCCTGGTTCTGGAAAAAGAACCACCAGACACCTTCTCGATGGCAATTCGGGGTCAGGGCGGGGGCCGTGCCTTCCTGTGTGAGGGGCGGCAGGAATTCATAGCAAAGGAGCTGGCGTGGCTGGTAGAGACAGAAAGCAAAGTGGTTCTCAGACTTCGGCGTGCGCCCCGGGAGGATAGGGAGGGAGGGCAAACATAGATTCCCCTCATTTCCGCACCCCCCACCCCCAACTCCGATTCTTCGGGTTGGAGGGGGAGCCGGGAATCCGCTTGCTTAGCAGGGTGTCTAGCTGATCGTGCGGCATGAGGTCTTTGGGCCACGCCTTGACTGATCCCACCTCTGGCAGACCTGGTTTCGAGTCCTGATTCAGTCACTGGCTGTTGGCTTGGGGTGAGACAGTTAAGCTCTCTGAGACTCAACTGAGGAGACAAAGCCTATGACCAAGTAGCCCCAACTCACCTGCTCAAAGTCACCATCCCATTGGGGTCTCGTAGGCTAATTCCTGCCACCATCGCCCTGCCGGTCACCCACCAGCTCTTCCTCTCCCAAAATCTTGTAAAAGGCTCAGGCGCAGATCTGTTCCCGGGAGAAGGGACATCGGGCTGGCGAACAGCCTGTGTCCGTGGTGAAAAGTAAGAGCGACAGTTGTGGGTCTGTTCCCCCCTCGACTTGCCCCTCCTAGCGGGGCTGATGGTTCCTGGCCCATTGCCAGGTCCCCCAAGTCCCGTCAAGGCTTGCCGCAAGCATGGGCTCGATAAACCCTAGCTCTTGTTGAAAGGGCCAGGGCTCCCCGCTCGTTCAAACCACGGGGCGCCTTCGTGGCCTCCCCTGGTGTCTAACGTTGCAGGTTGTCCCTGTCTTTAGCCGAGAGGATGCCTTCCAGAAAAGACTGGGGCCCCGTGCTTCCAGGAGGACACCCTAATGTCCTCTGCTTCTGGATTTCTTATTAATGGCGGCAATCTTTCCACCCGTTCGGCCCAATGAGCTCTGACTTGTTCAGGACTGGGAGCAGGGGTCACATTCCCCAGATGCGTCTCTGGCTGGGTGCACCCTTCACGCCCCTGGACCCCGGCACTGAGTACCCAGCCCGTCTGCCGATGGCACTTCTCCCTGCTGCAGAGTTTGAGCTCCTGGGTCAGTCACGCCTGGCACCCCAGGGCTCTCGGTGCACGGATGTGGCACGAACACGTGAAGGAAGGGAGGGGTGTAAACCCACCATCTAGTCTTAACAATATGACCACCACATGCCACACCCACAGCATTCGGTAGAAGGTGGGCCCTTCCTTGTCTCTGGAACACGGGCCCCTCATGACGCATTCCGAGATTTGCCATGCATTTTCCAGTCGGGACCATGGGTCTCGCCAGAAAATTCCACGAGTGAATAGGTGACTCTTCCTCGACCTACTGTGTCATCACATGGGGTGGGGGAGGCGAGGGCACTGGCTCGTTTCTTTATGGATCACATCAGACTTCATGTCTTCTCCTTCGGTCTGCACCCCCGCCCGGCCAGCCGTGTGCCAAGGAAGTCTCCTCGCCTCTCCCAGCCCTGCTTTCCTTGTCTGCTGGGGTGGGGGGGGGGGGTATGAAGCCTGTGCCGTTTACCTCCAGAGTCTGGCTGGGCTGGGGACTCTGGTGTCTACAAAGCATGTCCGAGTAGGAGCAAGTAGTTGTACATTTCATCAGCCAAAAGCTTGGCAGGCGAAAACATGGAGCCCATTAGCTACAGCGGAGGTCTGGGGTTTCTGTAGGCTCCATTTGCCTGCCAGCCCCATTTGGCCAAGGCTTCGGAATCTGGCCTGGCGTTCGCCAGGCTGGTGCCAATGTGTCTAGATGCTGTGTCCATACTCACGGGTCATTGGGCAGCCTTCCGCCAGCCCGCCGCCCGCATCGTCGACGCTGGGGTTGCTTCAGCAGACTCTCCTGCCGTGTGCCAAGCTCTGTGTTAGATGGAAACGTACATACGACATGGCGTATTGTTAGCCTCCTATAGCGGCTAGAACTAATCACAAATTTGCTGGCTCTCGACAGCACAAATTTATTCTTTTCTAGTTCTGGAAGGCAGGGACCAGATATGGGGTGAAAATCAAGGTGTCAGAAGGGCAGGTTCCTTTTGGAAGCTCTGGGGAGAATTGCTTCCTGCCTTCCCCAGCTTCTAGAGGCCACCTGAATTCCTTGGCTCGGGGCCCCTTCTTTCCTCTTCAAGCCGGATGTGTAACATTTCCGGATCTCTCAATGCTTTATCTTCTCTCTCCTTGGACCCTCCGCAAGGACCCTGCCTCTCGCCACAGGGACCCTTGTGATGATCCTGTGCCCGCTCAGATAATCCAGGATTCCCTCCCCATCTCAATGTCCTGAACTCAATCACACCCGCAAAGTCCCTTTTGCCACGTCAGGTGATACATCCACAGGGTCCCGGGATCAGGAGGTGGAGCCTTCGGGGACCTTTATTCAGCCCCCCAGACAATGCTCTGTGTCCTCGAGGTGGAGGGGACGGGCGGCGCCCCCGTGTTCCAGATGCCCGTGAGGCTAGTCACCCCTGGTCCCAGCATGTCTCTCGCAGACACCCACTCCATGAGATGCTCCACCAAAAAGGACTGGACTTAAGCTGTTGACCTAGTTAGCAGGATGGAGGGTGAGGCTCCTGGGGGGAAAGGGGGGGGCCGGGGCGGGCTAAGACGTCGTTAAATTATTTAGCACTGTGTGCATTAGAAGGCCATTATATAAAGTAGCGGATTATAAACACCAATGTCCATAATAAGGTAATAAAATAAATAATACATTAACGAGGTGCAGTGCTCCCGAGCCCGAGTGGCTGGTGGTAACGGAGGCCCGCCGGGGGTGAGGCCATAAAGCCACAGGCACTGAGGGGGGCTGATGTGAGGCGTGGCCGGGCCTCCCCTCCCCCCGCTGCTGGCCCACAGGTGCCCAGGTTCCGGCGCTGGGAGGTCCCTGCCAATGCCAAGGTGGCCAGGGTGCGCCCGTCTGTGCCCGTTGTGAGGTTTGCTGTGAACCTGTGGGACCCACTTGCCTCGGGGTTTCTCCTGTCTGCTGCCCGCCCTCCGGAGGTGACCACTGAACTTCGGGGTGCCATGGGGTCAGTTGCAAGGCTCTGGGCCCCGGTGGCCTGGGTTCGAACCCTGGCTCTGCCTCTTACTCAGCCCTGGTCTTCTCACTTGAGAAATGAGGGGGATGCGACAGTAGCCATCTGGGGAGTGCGGTCGTGAGGTCAGGTGGGAGCCCCCGGGTGAAGCTCCCCCTGTGGTAGGCGGTAGGTGATGCGCCTATTAGCATTGTGGCCTGCTGACTAATGGTCCCCAAAGATAGCCAGGTCCCAATCCCCAGAATCTGTGACTATGTCACCATACACAGCACAGGGGGCATTTTCTATGTGATTAGGTTAAAGATCTTGAGATGGAGAGGTTATCCTGGACTATTGGTGGGGGGTGGGGGGGTGGGGGGGAGTCCTAAATGTGATCACGAGTGTTCTTGCAATGGGAGGCAGAGGGGAGGGTGCACAGGGCTCTGGGAGCTGGAAAATTCCAGGAAGTGGATGCTGCCTTCCAGCCTCCAGGGGGAGCACACCCTGATTTCTGAGGCTGAAACCAGCTTTTGGGCTTCGGATCTCCAGAAGGGTAAGAAAGAGAGCGAATGGTGTTCTAAGTCATCGATTTTGTGGTCCTTCGTGACGGCTCTTGGAGGGAACCACCGTCACTTCACCGCCCATCGCAATGTGTGGTCGTAGGGAGTGCCCCAGGCATGGCTCTGTCTGTGTCCCAGCTACTTCTGGCTCCTGCATTCATTCAATATTTGTTGAGCCCTTAGTGTGTTCCAGCTACTTTTTTTCAGTGTAGGACCTATAAAAAGAAGGCATGGCGGCACGCAGTCCCTTATAAATAGAAAGCTTCTCCCTCAGGGTCAAGAAAGTAGACAGTTTGTGGGTTCTGAGATCCCACCGACCCGAATTTCAATCCTACTCTAATTAGTTGCGTGTCTCTGGGCAAAGTGTTTAACAACCTCTCAGGGCCTCCCAGTCGGGCTCTTTAAAGTGAGATCCTGGCATCCGTGTGAGCACTAAATAAGCAAATACACAAAAAGATTTGAGAGTAATGTCTGAAGCATACGTCCCTTACTAAGTGTTAGCTTCTAGTTTATTTTTAAGTTTTTATTCGTTTGGAGAGAGAGTGAGCACGCACACACGCATGAGCGAGGCAGGGGCGGGGGGCAGAGAGAGAGGGAGAGAGAATCCTCAGCAGGCTCCACACTGTCAGCATGGAGCCTGAAGTGGGGCTCAAATCCACAAACCGCGAGATCACGACCTGAGCCAAAATCGAGTCGGACGCTTAGCCGACTGAACCACCCAGGCGCCCCGAGTATTAGCTTTTATTACGAGAGAGCAAAATAGGAAAACCACATTTCAGTTAAGTCAGGGATGTTCCTTCTGCATTCCAGGCAGAGGGAGAAATATACGCAAAGGCCCCGGGGCAGGAAGAAGTTGTGAATCCAAGAAACTAGACAAAAGACCGGACCAAAGGAGAGAATGCTATCAGGTGAGGATATGGGCCAAGCTGAGGCCACGTGAAGCAAATTCTTGGAAGCCACTGTGAGGATGTGATCTGTGCCCTAATAGCCATGGAAAGCTTTGGAATAGTTTTTAGGCAGGGGAGCAGCGTGATGTGATTTGTACCCTTTAAATAATATTCTGATGGCTGCTGAGTGGAGACATGAAGGGAGGGGAGTCAGAGAGGCTACGGGGAGATCAGAGAAAGGGTTTTAGCAACGTGGACAGGAGAGATTCACAGTGACCGATGCCTTGGATTAGGATCAAGAGAATTAGGAAGCTGAGTAGGACTCAGAAGTCAGAAGAAGCAAGAGAAATGGCATTTTCTGAGGTCCACTTGTGGGGAGGAGCCCCGTGTGTATGGAGCAAAGTGGAAGACAGGATGGAAAGCAGGTGGGAAAGGCAGGTGGAGTCACGTGGTGAGGGGAACAGAAGATAAGTGCAGCACGGTTCAGACGCCAGAAGAGACCCTCCTGTCCAGGACTGCCATGTGCAGTGGTGCAGGCTGGTCACTGCACAAGGAAGGGTATGCTTGTAGGGTACCCTGCTGTGTTGTCACCCCTGCCGTGGTCATCTTGGGGATGAGGCAGAACCCATCTCAAGGCTCCAGCTTCTGTGGTGGGGGTGGAACAGCAGGGAGGAACCGCTGCTCACTGCTTGAGTGATTTCCAGCAGGCCTCACCGTCTCTTAGCCTCATTTTCCTCTTCTGTAAAAGGGGACAGTACATTCTCCTCCGCTCTGCTCACCTGAGTCCCAGGGTTCAGAAAGGAGGCAGGGAGACGGCCCAGCACCCAGCACTCTATGTAAACCCCCACAACGTGAGCCATTAGGCGTGTGGTCATTGATTTTCATCCTCGCTGAGTTGCGACAGAACGCTCTCACCCCACCTCTGCAGACCAGCTCCTGACCCCAGGGTTGCCGAGAGACCTTCCCAGAACACGGGAGGCCCTCCGTTTCTCGTAAGGCCGCTTCCTTCCCAGCGATCGTCCCCATTCGTACGTAGTTGTTTTATTTTGTTTGGGTTTCTTTTGCCCTCATGAAACCATATCCCTTCTCTCTTGGCCCCTTTTGTATCTCCAGCGTCTGGAACAATGCCTGGTATATATTAGGTGCTTGATAAATATCGGTGGAGTGAATGGAAAGAACAAGCGAGTTTGGTGCATCTGGGGAGCTCTTCGAATGTCTCATGTGCACCCACACACAGATACTAACCGGGGGGGGTGGTTGCTCTGAGACCACACGAAATTGATGTGGGGAAAAGGGGTCTGCTTGTCCTTTCTGGAAAGGGGCAGAGAAGGTGAGGTGGAGGAATTGAAAAATGGACACTCGAAGACGAGCGGAAGAGAAAGGGGACATGTGTGTATGTTAAATTTTGTTGAGAGTTTTATGAATTTCCCAGGACGTGGCTGATGCCTGGAATGTTCGTACTGTCCCTTGTTCCGATAGGAGCCTCAGCTAAGAAGAATTGGTCTGAGGTCATTTCTGTCTGATTTCACAGAATGAGAGAGCCAGGTCGTAGAGACTTTAAAAGGGCACCAAAGGGGCGCTCGGGTGGCTCAGTCAGTTGAGCGTCCAACTCTCGATCTCAGCTCAGGTCAGGAGATCGAGCCCCGCATCAGGCTCTGTGTTGACCTTGGAGCCTGCTTGGGATTTTCTCTCTCTCTCTCTCTCTCTGGCCCTCCTCTGCTCATGTTTTGTTTTTTTTTTTTTTTCCCCTCTTGCTCTCTCAAAGTAAATAAACTTTTTTTTTTTTTCCTTAAAGGGCACCAGGGGCGCCTGGGTAGCTCAGTTGGTTAAGTGTCCGACTTCAGCTCAGGTCATGATCTCATGGTTCATGGATTCGAGCCCCGCGTCAGGCTCTGTGCTGACAGCTCGGAGCCTAGACCCTGCTTCGGATTCTGTGTCTCCCTCTCTCTCTGCCCCTCCTCCACTCACACTCTGTATCTCTCTGTCTCTCAAAAATGAATAAACGTGAAAGAAATTTTAGAAAAAGGGCACCCAAAACGCAGGCTCCTTTGATTCAGCTCCATGGCGTGTTAATTATGAATTGTGAGAACGTTTTCCAGAGGTGTGTTGGCTCCTCTGGGACCCTTCTGTGGTGGCTCCCGTGGAGAGGGGTTTTAGACCAACAACTGAGGGACCGCTCTGTGATTTCTCTCTGCCCGGCAGCTGCAGCGAAGGGAGACAGCTTCAAAGTCTTGTCCTGTGTCCTGTTTGAGTCTCTGGGAAAATGGTCTCCCATCTGTTCTGATTTCTCTCTCAGCTAGCGAAACAAGGCTTCCTCCCTGCCTCGAATTTTCCGCAATGTATTTAGGGCTCATTTTGGAGAGAAGCTCCTTAGCGCGAGCGGTCCATGCTTCCTGGTGAACTCTTCAACACACACGTAGAAGAATTAAATTTTTCTCCTAATGAGATTTCCCTAACGTCAATTGATTTATTGGAGGCTTTCCGAGCTGTCCTCAGGTGCTGAGGCTGTGGCCCCAGTCCCTCCCTCAGTCATACACGATGTCACTTATCAGAAGGGTTTGGAAAATATTTTACCCTTGACAGTGACCTGTATTACAATTAAAGCTTGTGATGCGGGCCTCTTATTTGCCTAAGGAGACAACAAGATTTGCTATGTAATTTGAGAAGCACTTACAATACAGCTATCCATGCTGTAAGCTGATTATAAATAAAGTTCAGCCCAACTGCTTTCATAAGAATCAGAGGATTCACAGTCAAAGAAAAGGACACAACCCTGTTGCACAGTTGCTCTGCATTGCTTTTGTACATAAATCAGATTCTCTTAGCAACTGCTGTATATCATGTTTATTAAACACCTTCTGGTTATTACAGAGGAGGGTACGAAAAAATCCCTCTCAAAGTCTCAGGAAATCTTTTCACACATCGACTATTTTTAAAGTCTCCCGGAGGTAAGCAGCCTTCTTTCTGCAGAATAGGCACTTTGGGGGCCCTGGGTATTGGGCGGGCTCCGGGAGTCATGTGAGGAGAGGTTTCTTTTCTCAGTTTGTTTTCTCACGAACAAAGCAACTTGTTGGGTCCCCACGCTGAGGTCCTCAAGCCCTCCCCCCCAACCCCAGCCGAAGGAAGGAGGACTAATCTTTTCCTTTTGTCACCGCAAACAGAGAACTGGGGACTCTGGGCTGAAAGGGGCTCGGGACCCGGCTCTGGAACACTGCCGGTGGGACAGAGGAGGAGACCAAGGAGCAGACAGGGGAGGTGAGGTGACCGCGTGAAGGGGCAGGGGGCCTGCCCACGGTCCTGGGCTCCCCTTAAGTGCAGAAAACCTTTCCAGCTTCTTTATTCATCTAGCTGATTTGTCTTTTTTTTAAAAAAATGTTTATTTATTTTTGGGGTGGGGGAAGGGGCAGAGAGAGAGGGAGACAGAGGATCCAAAGCGGGCTCTGCGCTGTCAGCACAGAGCCCCACGTGGAGCTCGAACTCAGGAACCGTGAGATCGTGACTTGAGCCGAAGTCAGACGCTCAACCGACTGAGCCACCCAGGCGCCCCCAGCTTATTTGTTTTCATACGTGAGTCATGGCTGTATTCTTAACGTATAGTATTTGAAGAGTACACACTTGGAGAAAAGCAAAAGGCAAGGGCCCCTGCCCCCGTCACTCACCCCGCAAAGCCGCCTCCCTCCTCCTGGCTATACACAGTGGACCCTTGAAGCAAGATGCCTGTGTGATTAAGGCCCTGGATGATCCGGTGGGCATTGAATGCAGTCACCAATGTCTTCATAAGGATGAGGCAAGGGGATTTGACACAGCCTCTCATCACACACACACACACACACACACACACACACACACACACACACACATTCCTCCGTTAGGAACATTTAGCTACCTTCCACTTTTTTGCTCTTACAAGCGATGTTTCAACGAATACCTCATGCAAGCTGTTTGCATGGGTATTTGAGAGTTTCTCGGAGATGCATGCCTGGGAGTTAAAGTCCTGCATCAAAGGGTATGAGCAGTTTAAATTTTAATAGACGTTGCCTGATTGTTCTCTAAAAGGACTGAACGAATTCACAGTCCCAACAGGGGTACTGGAGGCTTTTTTTTAGGCAGGCAGATAGCTTTGCTGACGATTTTGTATTAAGGACTTTGCTTGAAAAGGCTATATTTCGATTCCAATAGAGGATCTTAGAAAAACAAAGCCTTAAAGATATTATGCAATCATAGATTCCATTGCAGAAAAAATTAGAAAAGGTGGAAAGAGAGAGAGAAAAAAAATAAAAGCCAGAATCGCCCCTAATTCCCCCATCCACTGATAATCACGCTTAGTGAGCTTTTCTTCTAGGCTTTTCCTAAACAGAATACGCGCTTACATAATTCAGGCACGGGATCACACTATATATATTCTTTGCAACTGATGGCTCTCATTTAACTAGGTATCTGGAGCCCTGTCCCTGGCAACGAACTACCACGAATCTGCACAATCATTTCAAGGCTGCACGATAATTTTTCAATCCCCGACAGTTGGACATCTGGCACATCTCCAGTTTTCCGCCATCATGAGCGATGCGGTGATTTCTGCTCACGCCTCTGTGGGCCGGTTTCCCACATCTCACATTCATTTCATCTCCCTTTTCTGCTTCTCTGCTCTTGTTCCAGAGCCCCTTCAAGACCCCTGACGCAACGTGCTCTCCCCTTAGATTTGGGGGCTCAATGGTGGCATCTCCTTGGAGCTGCCCTGCGTCCCGCCGGCGACTGCCTCTCCCCACCCCCCACCCCGGCACCATCAGGGATTTCCCTCACTCCCAAAATGACAAAGGACCACCCCTGCCCAGAGAGGCCTGTATTGGTTTTCCTGGGCTGCCATTATTTGGCAGACAGAAATGTATTCTCGAACGATCTGGAGGCCCTGCCTCCGACGTGGAGGTGCTCTCTCTCGGAAGGCTCTGGGGAGAACCCGCGCCAGCCTCTCCCGGCTCCTGGAGGCTCCTGGCCTTGCATCGCGCCAATCTCTGCCTCGGTCTTCACACGGCCTTCTTTGTGTCCGGGCGTCTCTTACAAGGACATGTCGTTGGGTTCAGGCCCCACTCACATAATCCAGGGTGATCTCATCCTCAGACCCTTCACTTAATGACATCTGCAAAGACCCTTTTTCCACCTAAGGTCGCATTCACAGACCCTGGGGCGTAGGATGTAAACTCAGCTTTTGGGGAGCCGCCCCTCGAGCCGCGACAAGGCCCTTCATGTGATGGCCTTCGTCACTAGGGCCACCTCCTCAACGTCCCCCGCTTGCCTCACACCCTCTGTGCTCATAAAACCCCTCCTCACAGCCAGAGTGCTCTGGGGCCTCTACGTTCTGAAGGCTTTTGAAGCCACGCCTTTGGGGATGTTCCTTGAGCCCTGTCGGAAGGATGAGACCCTGTTTGGGGGCCACACTGTGTCCCACATACTTCCCCAAGCGGATCTGAATAATCTGCCTCCTCCAAGGGCTGTTTCTATTCTTGCTTCTTTATCTGGGCTTTGCCTCCTGCATCACAGCCTGAGACGTGAGGCCAAGTGGGGCCGAGGTCTGGGATCCCTTAGACAAGCAGGAATGGCATCAGCCAACATAGTCAGGTCGTGCGCTAACACTCAGGCCCGTAAGGTCACAAGAAGTAAGGTAGCTTTGTTGGCTTTCTGTAGCTTTTGGTTCCTTGTATGCGTTTCCTGGGCCTTGGCAAACAAGCAAAACCGAGAGGCTCATTTTGTTCTTTATGTCGCTCAAAAATAAGGGTGAGCAGTTTGATGGGGGAACATTTGCTGTTTTGCTTCCTAGGTCCCTCTCCTGCCCTCCGTGCACTTGTGGGGCTGGGGTATTTGCTCAGAAATCCGGGCCGGAGCTCTAGCCTCGTCAGTTGTTCTGGGTCCTTTAGGGTTTGAGCCCCAAACAAACAAACAAGCAAACAAAAAACCAAGCTGGCATCAATGGGGCTCATGGAAGCTTGTTACACGTTGTGTTTCATGGGGATGTATGTGTCTGGTCAAAAATATAGACACAACAGGGGCGCCTGGGTGGCTCTGTCGGTTGCATCTCTGACTTTGGCTCACGTGATGATCTCGCGGTTTACGGGTTCGAGCCCCGCGTTGGGCTCTGTGCTGACAGCTCGGAGCCTGGAGCCTGCTTCGGATTCTGTGTCTCCCTCTCTCTCTGCCCCTCCCCCAGTCGCACTCTGTCTCTCTCTCTGTCTCTGTCTCTCTCTCTCTCTCTCTCAAAAATAAATAAAATAACAAAGTAGACACAATAACAACTTCCCACATGCCGTCACCAGCCCCTCAGAAACAAAAGGAGGTTTTAGCAGCAAAAAAGTAGCAATCGCATCATGTCTCAGTGAAGAAATGCCTTCGCATTGAATGGATTTCTCTTGAAGAAAAATCTCGCCGTGTTAGTCTCCTTTTTCTCACTTGGCCGCCGGTTGGCGACAACTTTGTTGATAAACTGACATGAGACTACCATGAATAGGAATCTGAAGACTCAAAACCACAGAGTTGGGTGTTACCATCTAGTTGACCAGAAACCCGGAGCAGCTCTGCAAGATGGACACCATGGTCCCATGTTCTGTGGGAGACAGAGCGATTCTGCCCTCGTGGCAGTTTGTGCCGGGGCGGAGTCAGAACCTGTGTCCTTTCCCATCCTCCGGACCCTCTGCCATCCAGCCCGAGTGTGCTGACCCTGAGGGGACCCCGGAGCTTTCCACGCAGGCCAGCACGGGCCTTGGTGGAGCCAGTGTCCTGCGGGAGGCCAGGCCAGGCCCTGGGGTTCAGGACATGGGGAAAGCACCCACCCCTGACCCCAGTGAGCTCACGCTCCAGCCCGAGGAACCAGCCCGTTCACACAAAAGCACAAATGACACACAGCTGGGAAAGTGGGGTGGCTGCAAGAGGTGACAGGGCAGGGGGCCTTGGGGAACACATGAGAGTATTTCGTCTTTAATCAACACAAAGTCTGAATGTACAGATGATAAGGTTTCCAACAATCCAACCTTTAAGAACGGGCTTATACACAGCTGCTGAGCAGGTGAGTCCTTCTGGGGGAGGTGATTTGATCACTGATATCATTAAAAATATTTTTAAATGTTTATTTTTGACAGAGATAGAGAGAGCGTGAGCAGGGGAGGGGCAGAGAGAGAGGGAGACACAGAATCCGAAGCAGGCTCCAGGCTCCGAGCTGTCAGCACAGAGCCCGACGCGGGGCTCGAACTCGCAGACCGCGAGATCGTGACCCGAGCTGAAGTCGGACGCTCAACCGACTGAGCCACCCAGGCGCCCCTCAGTGATAACATTTTTAAAGATGTGCATCCCCTTTGATCAGATAATTCCATCGCTAGGAAATTATTTTAAGGGCATAATCAGAGACATGTGTGAGGGTGAACACAGCCAGGGTGGTCATTACAGTCCTACTCGTGATGGTGAAAGCCTATTTGAACTAGAAACTCTTGTCCTGAAGAGGGGTCTGCTCCAGCTAGAAGCATAGGCAGAGTTGAGTCAGGCATGGATTCTAGTTCAAGGGTCCCCATCAAAGAAGAGACAGAGTTGGGGGTCGGGGGTCAAACATTGCTGGGAGGCTGAGTTTGTGACCTTGAGCAGGTCACAACCTCTCTGGTGCTCAGTTCTGGGCTAAAGAGGTGGAAAGAAGAGAAGCAGCTTCCGCAGAGTCACCAAGAAGGGGCCCCGAGGACAATAATCTGATCTTTCCGTGGGCGGGGGGCCTTGGAGAGGGGGGCTATTCCTCGCAGGTGTAAGCTGGAGTTGTCATTTTCCAAATTCATTTCCAATCTCAGCTTTAAACCCTGTGAATGACAGGAACTTGGTGCAGGGCAAGTCAGAGACAGAGATGAGCTAAAGACCAGGGTGGGGGGGGGGGGAGGGATGGGAGGCAGACCCCGGGGGCTCCGGGAAGTCCTGCCGCTCGAACGGGGGGGTGCAGACCTGCAGGTCTGTGCCACTTGGGTCATTTACGCTCCCCTGGTATTTAGCACGAGAGGAGGAGTAATTGCCCTGGCAGTGTCCTGGCTGAATTCCAATTTGGGTGATTACATTCTGCCTACTTAAAATTCCCCTCTCTGGTATCCATGGTAGAAGCAATTCTTTAAACCCTCTCCTGTTAGGAGGGGGGGGGAGAAGAATTAAAAGAAAGGAGCCAGCCTAGGCTTCTCCAGCACGAAGTATATTGGACGGCTCCGTGCGCCCAGAAGTGGTTTCTTTTTTAAATACGGAGTAGACGACCCCCATTGGAATAAATCCGTCACACAGGCTGGAATTTTCCAGAAAGAAAGATTCCGTTGAAGGAACGGAGGCTATGCGTCTGAACACGGAGAATACTTCCGTGGAGAGAAAGGGCTGAGTTCCTGCTCAGGCCGGGTGCCGCCGTGGGGCTGCAGCTCAGACCTGAGACCCCCCCCCCCCCCCAGAACACCCCCTTGCCTGTTGCTTGCTCCGGATTGCTTAATTATAGAATATGAAATTGTTTCCTTTCCTTTGGATGCTATTGGGAATGATGTATAGATAGCAGCTTGAGAATTCAAATTATCCTACAGATCAACATGACCCGAGAGAAGAAAAAATGTTTTGACTATTACACTAAACAAACCGGGCTGGATGTCAGAGATGCACGGGCTGCGCCACACTCCGCATGCGTGATTTGCGCCCATCCTAAGTGGCTTTATTAATTAAAGTGCGCCGGGACTTTGTAACGCCGGTACCTGACGTATTTTTTTCAACACACACACGCACAACACATGGCTCAGGAAAGGCAGCAAAGTTGGATTTCCTAAAGTTTGCCCCTCCCTCCATGCTGTTCACCGGCAAGGGATCCTTCAGAAGTCCCAGGTTCCCGTCGACACTGATCTGAAAGAATCACAATTAGCCCCTGATTCACAGGAGGGCTGGGGCGTATGGAATCAGCTGCATCCGAGGCAGAAACGCAGGGAGACCCCTCGGCTGGGAGGATGTGGGGAAGCCTGTCTCCATCACGGTGTCTGTGCTCTGGAACTTACGGTGGCATCCGTGCACAGCTGAGTAGAAAGCCAGGATGCTCGCCGCAGATGGCACCTGCCTGTCCCAGTGTGTCTCTCACCCGTGTAGCCACCCGTGTCGCACAAAAGGCAAGTGTCCTGCACGTTCCCGTGCTCCCCCTTCCGCTTTCAGGCAGAGATGGCCGCAAGGTCGTCATTTCATGGCGGTGTGGGTGCTTTGCGGACCTCATCGGTGCCCGCTCCAGAGGGGAATAGCACACGATTAAGCTGTCCGTCCTCCCCTTTAGTCATCTGCTCCTAGACGGACAGTCAAGGCTGCATCGTGTCCTGTTTCCACTCTGTTGATGTTGATGCGAACAAGAAGTCTTGCTGCCTGAAAATCCTAATCACCTGGAGGATTGTGCCCACGCACCTGGCTCCTCTCGGGGGCTATACCTAACTGCCGGTGTGTCTTCCACAGTGAACCTACGGTGTTCCCATCACTGCAGCTATAATTGCCCGGAAATATCTGGAAAGATCGACCCTCTGGGGGACGACCAACTCTGTTCCGTTGCTGCTACTATCTATTGATACTAGAGGATTTCCAGCCCAGGCCGGGCCTCCATGGCCCCGGGAGGGTGTGTTTCGATCTGGAGAACAAGGGAGAGTTTGGGTCAGAGCTTGGGACCTGTGTAGGGAGGCTACTCAGTGCCGGTTACCTGGGTTCTGTACTCCTGCCCTGCAGAGCTGTCTGCCGTCCACACCCCCCTCCTTCCTCCTTTCGTGGCCTGCCCGCTTGGAAATGTACACAATTCACCCTGGTGATGCTGTCTTAGATGGTCCTCACCTACGAGGTTTTCCAACCACAAGGCTGTGGCTTCGGCTCCATCTGCAAAAATAAAACCGAACAAGGGCACCTGGGTGGCTCAGTCGGTTAAGCCTCCGGCTTCGGCTCGGGTCGCAATCTCGTGGTCTGGGAGTTCGAGCCCCGCGTCGGGCTCTGTGCCGACAGCTCGGAG